>NC_088324.1:4056952-6456952 GCF_910592395.1 Lineus longissimus | reverse complement strand
GCATGTGTTCGCTGCAACTAATGCTCATGTTTCGGCAGCTATCTTGTTGAACAGATGCCAATATTTCTCAAATTGTACTATCAAGCTTTTCCAAAGTTCATTATTGGAGGAGACAAGAAGCTAATATTTAAATTTGAGCCGAAATATGCTTGTTCGAAGGACCATTGGTATCATTAAAGGCAGTATTCCCAAGCTGTCGACTGCCCAGTCACCTCTATGAAGTTGTTTCCATCAACAAATTTCACAAAAAAAGGAAAAATTCCAAATCTGCCCGAATTATCATGCTATTCCGATGTTGACCCCGATTTGAACCGAGTCAGCCCTCCATGCGTCGATCCTCTCCATGAGGACCTATGCACTAGTAAGGCGCTGCATGGAGCCATGGATGTACGCTGTGACGTCTTGCTGTAGATATAGATGTTTCCTTTTTGCTTGGCGAATCGGGGAGAGCCCCAAACAACCTCGGTGGCAGATGACATAACTTGTAATTGCTTGAACACATAAAAATACACTGGCAGTGCGTCTACTACGTCTCCCAGCACAATAATATCCTAAAATTCCTAGTCGGACCAGTGCATAATATGAAAATAATAAACTCGTCTTCAAAGTGGTGGTGAAGCCCTCAGGCTCAGATAATTAACGAGTTGACCAACCTACCTCTTTTTTTGCTCCTCAAAATATCAAGTTTTGTCGCTATAGTTGGGTAAAACCTAAAATTCGACATTTGATTCATTCGAATGAATCTACCAAAACCTGAAATCTTTCTCCACACATGCTTTTTTTTATATCGCTTATACTCTGTCATTCTTAAGAGGTTCCCGTTCCTATAAAGTTTGACATGGGGCTTAGGAGTAGACTTATTCCTGGTAATTGTAACAGCAATATGCTGCCAACATTTGCGACTGACAATCGACTGATAGCCGATGTAAAAGTGAAAAATGTATCGCACATTGATCTGTTTAGAGGTATCCCTGTGCCACACACCAATCACCACTTGCTGATTTTGGTTATTTCCTACGCAAATTCTTTCTACATCAGTACAGAAACATACCCACTTTTGGACAAGCTTGCCCTGAAGGAATCTTATATAAAAGGTAATTGTAATATGTTTGTATTTGAATGTATTCATATAAGGTAGAGTTGCAGATGCGTGCTTATCATTAAACTGAAGCACTTTCCCAAAAACTAGAGACTCGACGTACTTCGCATTTCCAGATAGGCTACGAAATAAAAATGATAGAAATTGAACTGGTCACGTGATGGCAAACATGTCAGTGATAGTTGCTTTCCGGATGTTAGGTAATGTTGTTGATTAAGCTTGTTGGCTGGTGAAGACTATTGATTTTTATCCACTATTATAATAAAACTATTTCCAATTCTTCGTTACATTAAGCTTCCCCAGCCAACAAGCAGGAGAAGACTTTAGATTTTGCTCCCCTATGAGAATATTTCTTCGTCTTCTTTCGATTTTCGTGCTCGGTTTTCGTAGTTCGTAACGGTGCGAAACCTTCCTATTACCAATGGGCTAAAGTGACCCGAAGTGGCCTCAAGCCAGTTAGTATATACAGTAAGTTCGGATTTTATCGGTCTTCGGACTAGTTTACAGCCAAAACCAATTTGCGGCCCATAATGGGAGAAATCAGGTAAGCATTAGATCCTGGAGTAGCGTCAACTTGGCCTTATCAATTTTCAGCCAGGCTTGATGTTCCCATGCGTGTGGACTGTTTGACTCGATTATTGCCGTGATGTAATAAGTACAGGTAGGTTTATGGTACATGCAGGCCTATGAACTTCAGGACATACCTTTTCCAGCTGGAGATAATGCCCAATGCGAAAATTCGAAAACATATGTTGTATCTTGTGTTCATACTCTCAACTGCCATTGGTATGGACACTGATGAGGATGATGAAGTTGATAGTCCTAGACTACCAAGACGTCACAACAGCTATAGTGTAACTGTACGATTGCGCCACGTCCTCGATTGCGAACATGCGATTGAACATGGTTGGCTGCTTAATGTGGCAGAGTATGCCAGACGCTTCGGGTTTGCAGTTACGTCATTGCGAAGATGGATAGCAAATCGGGAAATGTTAATGGAGCAGACCGAGAACAATGCTCAAAGTAGCAGGCTCAGAAGCGACCACGACGGATGGTGGCTACAAGTGGAGGAGCAGGTTTACAACCGATTTCTCGAATTTCTCGTCTTGCCCTCCCCGTATCCAGAGTTGATCGGGTCCATGCTGCCGAGCTGGAATTTCACCGCTGGTGTGATGAGCTTCCAGGTGATGATAGAGACAACTACCTTTTGAACCGACCGGAACGGTCTCTTTTTCAGTGCTCTCCAGGATGGATCAGCGATTTCTTGATACGGAAACGTATTGTATTTCGTCGCAAGACAAGAAACACCACTTCGATTCCAGCAGACGCTAATGAGCGTGTCCGCCGATTTCAAGGAAACGTCAGGGACACAGTGAGGCAACATACAATTTACAATATGAATGAAACCTTTTTTCAGTTGGACTTTCTGCCCATGTATACGGCAGCTACTCCGGGACAGGGGGATGTTGACGTTAAAACTTCAAGGGGCAATTCTAAATTAGGATGCACCGTTGCGTTGACAATTCGATCTAGTGGGGAAAAAATGCCAATCCATGTTGTGTTCAGAGAACCAGGCTTCATACGAGAAATTCGTGGACTTGAAAGCATTCCTGAAAATGTCCGTGTCACTTCATCACGGTCAGGGTTGGAGAATCATGACACACTCCAACATTGGCTTGATGAAGTCTTTTTTTTTTCATTACTGAATTTGAACGAAAAACAAGGCTTTTACTCTTAGATCGGTTTAGACCTCACTTGGCTGATGAATTCTGTGCCCCTATTGTAGAAGCTGGTGTGCTCCTTGATAACATTCCCGCGCGGTGCACATCTATGAGTCAACCTTTGGACTTGACCATTATGAGGGCATTTAAAGCTCACGTCAGCGCCGCTGGAAAGACTGGAAGCATGCAAATACTGCAGCCGATGGCACTTGTCCCAGAATACCCCTTCCATCTGTTCTACATAGCCGAGCTTCCGATGACGTCCCTCCTGAATTCACAGCACGTGCCTTTCAGGTAGCCGGACTAGTCCCGAATGAAAACGGGGAGTACAGAAATATATTACTAATGACCTTCTCGAAGATGAAGATGCTGAGGACAATGAGATTGATTTTGATGACCTTGAGAATGATGATCCAGGTGATGCCTTATAATTCCGCTGTTCCTATAGTTAGAAATCTGAATGTACCTTAAAAGTAATGAGAATTGATTTAGAAAAGGACATTTTCAAAAACCGAATGTAATGAATTTTTCATGATTGGAAATAAAGTGTAATTTCGGACAGGTCAGCTTTAGTGTTCGTCAGTCATCTACTGATCTAGGCCCATTCAAATCATTCAAATCAGAATGCATCAATGCTTTCTTCAAACTCTGGCTTACTCATGTCATTTTCAAATGACATGAATTAAACATTATCGTATGACAGGACAATCTGTCCTGATCGTGTCATGATATTCCTTGCGGTAGTGTGTGCTTTGAACACCCCTCTTGTACCCATTACGCACACTTTAATAAGGTTTGGCCTAACTTGCGAAAAGACCGATAAAATTCAAACTACTTACTGTATATGTGCTGTGATATACAAACCGTATATCCGGATCAGATCCATCAAGCTTGTAATCCAGAAGAGCTAACAATCATATTATAATAACATTAGTATTTGTAATATTTCTAATAAGCGTTTGTGAATCAAGTTCTAGAACCCATAAACGACAGTTTCTTCCAGCGAATACTTCAACTATAATGACTGAAATTAAGAACACCCCCCCCCCCCCCCGTACGTGGTCACAAGCATTTCATCTTTCAGCATTAACACATGTTCGTCTGGCCCATCATCGGTGTTCTAGGCCGAGGCCAGTTGTTCAAACATGTTAGGTCACGAATATAGCGTGTGTTATGACTTCACGTTATGTTCGTAAGTTAAAGCCAAATCACTGACTAACTTGTTGGGAACAACAATGCCCTTATATCGTGGTCTCTGTCTTACCTTTCGGGGGAGAGCCAGCAGTCACACCTCCTATATTAAGTGTTATAAGCACACAAATGCACATAAAGTATGACCACGAAATCATCACTGATGCGACTATCAAACACCAACAAATGTTGAAGTCAATTAACAGCACGTTTTTGGAATCTATGCCATGATTCCGGTCAACTGTCATAATCGGTCGTCTGACTCTTGTACGTACCAAGTCGAATCCGACATCGTGCCTTGAACCATTTGGAAAATAACGATGAGATGTCCAGTTTTGCTTTGAATTCGCCGTTGTAATATTACATTATATGAACTATATGAAGTCAATACGTTTAATATCTATATATTATATTGATCGAGTTCTCGCTATGAGAAACAAAATGTTTCTTGTGTCTTTGTTATTAATAAATCATTTTTTGCTTGAGTGGAAAGTATAGATTGAGTTTGAAAGGATATATCGGGTGGCCAAAAAAATGTTATCAATCTTTATCACCTGTAATTTCAATGATCACAATTTGGAATAACTTTTAATTGTATTTACAGCAATGCTCTTGCTGTTTGTGTGTGTGTGGTACATATCATTAATTTATTAGAGCGAAAGTCAAAATTTGTACAAATATCCAAGTCATCATTTACGATATAGACTTTTAAAATCTTCCGATGAGCCATCAATATTGAGCTGTTTGTGACAAGTTGCGTCATTATCATCGTCTCATGCGTTATTTGAGTCGGAGTTTTTCTTCATTAGTTTGCCTTTCTTACAGGTCTAACTTGTTATCAAACGCATCAACCAAAAAACCCGCAGATCTCAAGAGATTTATACTTTCAGCATTACGCTTTTCCCATTTCCTTTTCCCCTTTCCACCTGAGCTTTCCATACAGACATCCTAGGATCATATTATCATTTTGTAGCTCCACTCGCTGTGAGTTAATTTTCAAAATTCCTGTAGTTGATATCGGCTTGACGTCGCTGCATAGTTACCTGTAGAGGGGGTTCACCCTGCATGGCGGAGAGCTTTTACTTCCTAGGATAATAGGTAATATGTGAAGTTTTGCAAGTGGGTTAGATTTTTCAGTCACGTAACTAATTTGTACCACATTGGGGAGCTACCTTGTCTTTTGTTTATCTCAGTCGTTAGCTCACAGCTCACTTATTATCAGTGCTATCGTCATGCCATTTTCAGAGCAGATGGGTCAGATGATTTACAACAACTTTTTTTCAATGAAAATGTAATATCTTGCTTTGTTCCTTAGATAGTGAGCTCTATTACTTTAGGTACATGCAAATTCCTGTCGTTGATACCTTGTTGTCGTCGCCCCATAATTATTTAAAGATGAGATCGACACAAATACTTTGTAAACCGCACAACTGGTTCTTCTGACTTCGTAAAGGAACCCGAGACACCTTTCTGCCTCACTAGTCATGAATTGTCTCAAGCATTCTCTGGTACAATCAAGCTTAGATCGAATATGGTCCACAACTACTAATGTTTGTAAAGTTTCGTGCACTGTTCCTTGTTTGGTGAACAAGAATGCTACGGAAGAGTCGAAAGCATTAACAAAACTTCCTTGACCCAGTATCATTGGTCTTGTGCCTGGTTTGTACTTTGGCACATAGCTGGCTTAGCATTCGTCTGATCGACAATTTACATATAAGGAACTATTCTTACTCTAGACATGTTACTATATTACTGTAAATATATTGGACTCTGATCTGGATAGCTGATAAGCTTTTATTACTTGAAAAAGCTCTCGAGGTGTTTATAGACATAAAGACAACTGCCACATTCACGAATAGGCCTATGCATTGTTTTCAGCAACTTCCCCTCGATATAACCTGTTCGGCATATGTTCGCTGCAACTAATGCTCATGTTTCGGCAGCTATCTTGTTGAACAGATGCCAATATTTCTCTAATTGTATTATAAAGCTATTCCAAAATGTTCATTATTGGAGGAGACAAGAAGCTAATATTTAAATTTGAGCCGAAATATGCTTGTTCGGAAAACCGTTGGTATTAGTAAATGAAGGGCAGTATTCCCAAGCTGACGGCTGCCCAGTCACCTCTATAAAGTTGTTTCCATCGACCAATTTCACAAAAAAAGGACAAATTCGAAATCTGCTCGAATTATCATGCTATTCCGATGTTGACTCCGATTTGAACCGAGTGAGTCAGCCCTCCATGCGTCGATCCTCTCCATGAGGGCCGATGCACTAGTAAGGCGCTGCATGGAGCAATGGATCTACGCTGTGACGTCTTGCTGTAGATATAGATGTTTCATTTCTGCAACCTCGGCGGCAGATGACGTAACTTGTAATTGCTTGAACACATAAAAATACACTGGCAGTGCGTACATTCGTCATCTTTTCCTAAGTTAGCTTCGAACAATTAGAAAAGTGGGAAAGAAAAGGCGTAGTTTGCAAGGTTTCTGCCCAACAAATCACGGCAAAGCAACACTGCCTTCACTGCCTTCAGTGACCCTGTTAATGAGGTGAAGGTTTGAGGGGGAACATTTATGAAAATCATGTTTTTTATAACTAAGAGTACAAACAAAATTTGGAGATCGTCAAAAACATTCAGAAGTATTGTTTGCTCAGAAACAGGAGAAAAATAAACCCATTCCTTTAAAAACAAGCTGCATGTGCCGAAGAGGTTTGGGGACATTTCGCATGCTAAAAAATCTAAATATTGCCACAACTTGCACATGTAGAGTAACATTTCCATAGTATATTAAAATACCAACTTGCTGATAACGTTTGATGAACTGCAGTAATATTGGCCATTGTCCTGATGTTTTCCTGACATAAGAATTTGGTTGAACCATTCCGACCGATGCTGATTTTTGGCTCACCGATACGGTGAGTCTAACAACACCGCAGTGTCCGTGGTCCGTCATCGTCATCGTCGTCGTCCGTCGTATCCTATTTCAAAAACAGTGGCACGTTTCTTAACTGCTTGGGCTATGAACTCAAAACTATGTATTCAGGACCCCCTTGGTCGGATGACCTTTGACACTGAATTTCGGTCCGGTCTGATTCTTGACTTGGCCACCAGGGGGACCAAAACTGTAAACATAAATAGTGTGATATCTCACTTATAAGTAACTTGTTTTTTAATGACATTTTTATGGTAGGTACTCCTAGCAAGGATACATCACATATCATACGTGTTTTTGATTGTACCTTCTTTTCTGGGTCACAGAGGTGTAATGGCGTAAATTTGCCGTTTGAGTGTAACTGTGGCACGTTTCTTAACTGGTAGGGCTATGAGCTTGGACGTTTTTATAAATGACCCCCTAGGTCAGATGACCTCTGACAGCCAATTTTGGTCTGATCTGATTATTGACTTGGCCAGCAGGGGGCCAAAACTGAAAACACAAAAAGTGTGATATCTCACTTATTAGTGATTTGTTTTTGATAAAATTGTTATGGTAGGTACTCCCAGCCAGGATACATCACATATCATAGAGGTTTTCGATTTGACTTGTTTTTCAAGGTCATAGAGGTCAAATGGCGAAAATTGGCCGTTTGAGCATAACTGTGGCACGTTTCAAAACTGCTAGGGATATGGGCTTGAAACTTTATACACACCCTAGGTCAGGTTACCTCTGTCACTGAATTTTGGTCTGATCTCTTTCTCGACATGGACACCACCAGAGGGTAAAAAGTGAAAAACCTAGAAAGTGTGATTAGTGATTCGTATTCGAACAGGTTGTTACTCCCAGCAAGGATACATTACATATTATACCGGTTTTTGATTTGACCTACTTTTCAAGGCCCATTGTCAATTAAGTCAATTAAGTCATTACCTGAATACCGGCGAGCACAATGGCCACTAGCCTTTTCATTATTTGATTAGCTTAGGTATCTGATGATGCTCATTACGGCTGATTGGATTTTGAATTACAGTCGTCTGATGTCAACATAAATTCAAGTTTTCACAAGAAAACTGCGTCTCCCAGCACAATAATATCCTAAAATTCCTAGTCGGACCAATGCATAATATGAAAATAATAAACTCGCATTCAAAGTCGTGGTGCAGGCCTCCGGCTCAGATACTTAACAAGTTGACCAACCTACCTCTTTTTTTGCTCCTCAAAATATCAAGGTTTGTCACGATAGATGGGTAAAACCTCAAATTCGACATTTGATTCATATGATTGAATTGACCCAAAAATGAATACTTTCTCCTCTTATGCGTATTTATGTATCGCTTAAACTTTATCATGTTTAAGAGGTTTCCGTTCCTATAAAGTTTGACATGGGGCTTAGGAGTAGACTTATTACTGGTAATTGTAACAGCAAAATGCTGCCAACATTTGCGACTGACAATCGATTGATAGTCGATGTAAAAGTAAAAAATGTCTTGTACAATGATATGTTTAGAGGTATCCTTGTGCCACACACCAATCCTCACTTGCTTATTTAGGTTATTTCCTATGTTAATTCTTTCTACATCAGTACGGAAACATACCCACAGATTCTGGGCAGGCTTGTTCGGAAGGAATCTTATATAAAAGGTAATTGTAATCTGTTTGTATTTTAATGTATTCATGTAAGGTAGAGTTGCAGATGCGTGCTTATCATTAAACTGAAGCACTTTCTCAAAAACTAGAGACTCAACGTACTCCGCATTTCCAGATAGGCTACGAAATAAAAATGATAAAAATTGAGCTGGTCACGGGATGGTAAACATATAAGTGATAGTTGCTTTCCGGTTGTAAGGTGATGTTGTTAATTAAGCTTGTTGGCTGGTGAATACTATTGATTTTAATCCACTATTATAATAAAACTATTTCTAATTCTTCGTTACATTAGGCTTCCCCAGCCAAAAAGCAGGAGAAGACTTTAGATTTTGCTCCCCTATGAGAATATTTCTTCGTCTTCTTTCGATTTTCGTGCTCGGTTTTCGTAGTTCGTAACGGTGCGAAACCTGCCTATTACCATTGGGCTAAAGTGACCCGAAGTAGCCTCAAGCCAGTTACTATATACAGTAAGTTCGGACTTTATCGGTCTTCGGCCTAGTTTACAACCAAAACCAATTTGAGGCCCACAATGGGAGAAATCATGTAAGCATTAGATCCTGGGGTAGGCAGTAGCGTCAACTTGGCCTAATCAATTTTCAGCCAGGCTTGATGTCCCCATGAGAGTGGTCTGTTTGACTCGATTATTGCCGTGATGTAATAGGTACAGGTAGGTTTATGGTACATGCAGGCCTATGAGCTTCAGGACAGACCTTTTCCAGCTGGAGAGACAGACCTTTTCCAGCTGGAGATAATGCCAAATGCGAAAATTCGCAAAAATCTGTTGTATCTTGTGTTCATACTCTCAACTGCCATTGGTATGGACACTGATGAGGATGATGAAGTTGCTAGTTCTAGACTACCAAGACGTCACAACAGCCATAGTGTAACTGCACCATTGCGCCACGTCCTCGATTGTGAACATGCGATTGAACATGGTTGGCTGCTTAATGTGGCAGAGTATGTCAGACGCTTCAGGTTGGCAGTTACGTCATTGCGAAGATGGATAGCAAATCGGGAAACGTTAATGGAGCAGGCCGAGAACAATGCTCCAAGTAGCAGGGTCAGAAGCAACCACGACGGATGGTGGCCACAAGTGGAGGAGCAGGTTCACAACCGATTTCTCGAATTTCTCGTCTTGCCCACCCCGTCTCCAGAGGTGATCTGGTCCATGCTGCCGAGCTGGAATTCCACCGCTGGTGGGATGAGCTTCCAAGTGATGATAGAGACAACTACCTTTTGAACCGACCGGAGCGGTCCATCTTTCAGTGCTCTCCAGGATGGATCAGCGATTTCATGATACGGAAACGTATTGTATTTCGTCGCAAGACAAGAAACACGACTTCGATTCCAGCTGAAGCTAATGAGCGTGTCCGCCGATTTCAAGGAAACGTCAGGGACACAGTGAGGCAACATACAATATGAATATTTACAATATGAATCAAACCTTTTGTGAGTTGGACTTTCTGCCCATGTATACGGCAGCTAATCCTGGACAGAGGGATGTTGACGTTAAAACTTCAAGGGGCAATTCTTAATTAGGATGTACCGCTAGGTTGACAATTCGATCTAATGGGGAAAAAATGCTAGCCCATATTGTGTTCAGAGAACCAGGCTTCTTCCGAGAAATTCGTGGACTTGGAAACATTCCTGAAAATGTCCGCGTCACTTCATCACGGTCAGGGTGGGAGAATCATGACACACTCCAACATTGGCTTGATGAAGTCTTTTCTCCATTCATTGGTGAATTTGAACCAAATACAAGGCTTTTACTCTTAGATCAGTTAAGACCTCACTTGGCTGATGAATTCTGTGCCCCTATTGTAGGAGCTGGTGATCTCCTTGATAACATTCCTGCGCGGTGCACATCTATGAGTCAACCTTTGGACTTGACCATTATGAGGGCATTTAAAGCTCATGTCAGCGCCGCTGGAAAGACTGGAAGCATGCAAATACTGCAGCCGATGGCACCTGTCCCAGAATACCCCTTGCATCTGTTCTACATAGCCGAGCTTGGGATGCAGATGAAGATGCTGAGGACAGTGAGATTGATTTTGATGACCTTGAGAATAATTGTCCAGGTGATGCCTTATAATTCCACTGTTCCTATGGTCAGAAATCTGAATGTACCTTAAAAGTAATAAGAATTGATTTAGAAAAGGACATTTTTAAAAACCGAATGTACTGAATTTTTCATGATTGGAAATAAAGTGTAATTTCGGACAGGTCAGCTTTAGTGTTGGTCAGTCATCTACTGATCTAGGCCCATTCAAAGTTAAGTGATCATTCAAATCAGAATGCATCAATGCTTTCTTCAAACTATGGCTTACTCATGTCATTTTCAAATGACATGAATTAAACATTATGACAGGACAATCTGTCCTGATCGTGTCATAATATTCCTTGCGGTAGTGTGTGCTTTGAACACCCCTCTTGTACCCATTACGCACTCTTTAATAAGGTTTGGCCTAACTTGCGAAAAGACCGATAAAATTCAAACTACTTACTGTATATGTACTGTGATATACAAACCGTATATCCGGATCAGATCCATCAAGCTTGTAATCCAGAAGAGCTAACAATCATATTATAATAACATTAGTATTTGTAATATTTCTAATAAGCGTTTGTGAATCAAGTTCTAGAACCCATAAACGACAGTTTCTTCCAGCGGATACTTCAACTATAATGACTGAAATTAAGAACAGCCCCCCCCCCGTACGTGGTCACAAGCATTTCATCTTTCAGCATTAACACATGTTCGTCTGGCCCATCATCGGTGTTCTAGGCCGAGGCCAGTTGTTCAAACATGTTAGGTCACGAATATAGCATGTATTATGACTTCACGTTATGTTCGTAAGTTAAAGCCAAATCACTGACTAACTTGTTGGGAACAACAATGCCCTTATATCGTGGTCTCTGTCTTACCTTTCGGGGGAGAGCCAGCAGTCACACCTCCTATATTAAGTGTTATAAGCACACAAATGCACATAAAGTATGACCACGAAATCATCACTGATGCGACTATCAAACACCAACAAAAGTTGAAGTCAATTAACAGCACGTTTTTGGAATCTATGCCATGATTCCGGTCAACTGTCATAATCGGTCGTCTGACTCTTGTACGTACCAAGTCGAATCCGACATCGTGCCTTGAACCATTTGGAAAATAACGATGAGATGTCCAGTTTTGCTTTGAATTCGCCGTTGTAATATTACATTATATGAACTATATGAAGTCAATACGTTTAATATCTATATATTATATTGATCGAGTTCTCGCTATGAGAAACAAAATGTTTCTTGTGTCTTTGTTATTAATAAATCATTTTTTGCTTGAGTAGAAAGTATAGATTGAGTTTGAAATGATATATCGGGTGGCCAATAAAAAAGGTATCAATCTTTATCACCTGTAATTTCAATGATCACAATTTGGAATAACTTTCAATTGTATTTACAGCAATGCTCTCGTTGTTTGTGTGTGTGTGGTACATATCATTAATTTATGAGAGCGAAAGTCAAAATTTGTACAAATATCTAAGTCATCATTTGCGATATAGATTATTAAAGTCTTCCGATGAGTCATCAATATTGAGCTGTTTGTGACTAATTGCGTCATTATAATCGTCTCATGCGTTATATGATTTATATTTTCAGCATTACGATTTTCCCATTTCCTTTTCCCCTTCACACCCGAACTTTCCGTACAGACATCCTAGGAGCATATTATCATTTTGCAGCTCCACTCGCTGTCGTGATTTATTTTCAAAATTCCTGTAGTTGATATCGGCTTGACGTCGCTGCATAGTTACCTGTAGAGGGGATTCACCCTGCATGGCGGAGAGCTTTTACTTTCAGGGATAATTGGTAATGTGTTAAGTTGTACAAGTGGGTTAGATTTTTCAGTCACGTAACTAATTTGTACGACGTTGATGAGCTACCTTGTCTTTTGTTTATCTCAGTCGTTAGCTCGCAACTCTCTTATTATCAGTGCTATCGTCATGCCATTTTCAGAGAAGATGGGTCAGATGATTTACAACAATTTTTTTTCAATGAAAATGTAATATCTTGCTTTGTTCCTTAGATAGCGAGCTCTATTACTTTAGGTACATGCAAATTCCTGTCGTTGATACCTGGTTGTTATCGCTCCATAATTATTTAAAGATGAGATCGACACAAATACGTTGTAAACCGCACAACTGGTTCTTCTGACTTCGTAAAGGAACCCGAGACACTTTTCTGCCTCACTAGTCATGAATTGTCTCAAGCATTCTCTGGTACAATCAAGCTTAGATCGAATATGTTCCACAACTACTAATTCTTGTAAAGTTTCGTGCACTGTACCTTGTTTGGTGAACAGGAATGCTACGGAAGAGTGGAAAGCATTAACAAAACTTCCTTAACCCAGTATCATTGGTCTTGTGTCTGGTTTATACTTTGGCACATAGCTGGCTTAGCATTCGTCTGATCGACAATTTACATATAAGGAACTTCTCATACTATAGACATGCACTGTTGGGCAAAATGGTTGTCACCCCTAAAGAAAATTGTGAGTTTCAGGTTTATATCCATATTTCTCCACAATCATGGTCAGATTTCTTCCATTCTTAGATTGAAATTGACATGAGTGACCTAATTCAATTTCGTCACAGGGTATGGCAGTCGTGTGATGTAATAAGACACTATAAAAGGAGTGTTTCTGCTGACCATGTCCTTTCGGTCCTATGCCTAGTCCACAGCCGACTAGGTGTTCGTGCATTCTCCTGGTTAACCAACGCAATCCTGTTAGATTTTCTTGACCAGCAAATGGAGAACTTGTCATTCCCGGCCAATACAGCCAAATTCAGCGAGGGGAGGCCATTGGAAGGTTGCGCAGCGGGCAAGGTCCCGGCGCCATCGCCGAAGTAATGGGACTTTCGAAAAGGACGGTGCAAAGGTGGATTTCGAAGTGGCGACAGGGCGGTAATGGTAACGTTCGGAGTTCTACTGGTCGACCTCGCATCTCTAATGAAAGAGACGACCGTCATCTCTTGCGTCGTTGCCGTGCAGATCGTAAGAAAACGACGACACAGCTGCGCAATGACTGGCACAACCTGGATAATGTTGACGCTAGTCGGACAACGGTAAACCGTAGGCTGATTGCTGCCGGGTATCATGCAAGAAGGCAGGTAGTCTGTCCAAAATTGACAGATGCGGCAAAACGTCGACGGCTTCTTTGGGCGAGAGCGCATGCTGACGTGCCGGACGAAATGTTGCACCAGATCGTCTTTGGTGACGATTCCCGTTTCTTGCTGTTCCGCGTTGATGGCAGGGTCGGAGTTCGTCGATTACCAGGCGAGCAGCTTCGGGAAGACTGTGTAGCCCTGCGTGTTCCATTTGGAGGTGGTTCAGTCCATATCTGGGGCGCCATTATTATCATGGAAAAACTGTAGTCCGCGTCCCAGAGCAAAATGTAACAAAACCCATAAACGACAGTTTCTTGCAGCGAATACTTAAACTATAGAGACTTTATATAAAGAACAGCCCCCCCCCCCCCCCCCGTACGTGGTCACAAGCATTTCATCTTTCAGCATTAACACATGTTCGTCTGGCCCATCATCGGTGTTCTAGGCCGAGGCCAGTTATTCAAACATGTTACGTCACGAATATAGCGTGTACTTTGACTTCAGGTTATGTTCGTAAGTTAAAGCCAAATCACTGACTAACTTGTTGGAAACAACAATGCCCTTATATCGTGGTCTCTATCTTACCTTTCGGGGGAGAGCCAGCAGTCACACCTCCTATATTAAGTGTTATAAGTGCACATATGCACATTAAGTATGACAAGGAAATCATCACTGATGCCACCATCAAACACCAGCAAAAGTTGAAGTCAATTAACAGCACGTTTTTGGAATCTATGCCATGATTCCGATCAACTGTCATAATCGGTCTTACTCTTGTACCAAGTCGAATACGACCTAGTGCCTTGAATGTCCAGTTTTGCTTTGAATTCGCCGTTGTAATATTACATTATATGAACTATATGAAGTCAATACGTTTAATATCTATATAATTATTATATTGATCGAGTTCTTGCTATGAGAAACAAAATGTTTCTTGTGTCTTTGTTACTAATAAATCATTTTTTGCTTGAGTGGAAAGTAGATTGAGTTTGAAAGGATATATCGGGTGGCCAATAAAAAAGGTATCAATCTTTATCACCTGTAATTTCAATGATCACAATTTGGAATAACTTTCAATTGTATTTACAGCAATGCTCTCGTTGTTTGTGTGTGTGTGGTACATATCATTAATTTAAAAGAGCGAAAGTCAAAATTTGTACAAATATCCAAGTCATCATTTACGATATAGATTTTTAAAGACTTTCGATGAGTCATCAATATTGAGCTGTTTGTGACTAATTGCGTCATTATTATCGTCTCATGCGTTATATGAGTCGGCGTTTTTCTTCATTAGATTGCCTTTCTTACAGGTCTAACTTGTTATCAAACGCATCAACCAAAAAACCCCGCAGATTTCAAGCGATTTATACTTTCAGCATTACGCTTTTCCCATTTCCTTTTCCCCTTTCCACCTGAGCTTTCCGTACAGACATCCTAGGAGCATATTATCATTTTGCAGCTCCACTCGCTGTGATTTAATTTTCAAAATTCCTGTAGTTGATATCGGCTTGACGTCGCTGCATAGTTACCTGTAGGGGGGATTCACCCTGCATGGCGGAGAGCTTTTACTTTCAGGGATAATAAGCGCGCAGCAGAAAAGCCGAAGGCTTTTCTGCGAAGCGCTACTATGGTTAACGTGCATACGACGTATCCAATGTAAACAATGTTTCTCAAGTCCATGGATTCGTTTCAAATGGCTTAAATTTGACTTAAAATGGCCGCCAGAAGAGATAAACGCGCGAATGAAGCAACTCGACTATTCTGAGCTCCGAGAGAGTACCACACGATTATTCTCACTGTTTTTTAATCAAAACTTCAATTTCTGGGGGTTTACCCCCGACATACTGTCTTCTCCCACTTAACCGAGCGCCAGGAAATGGCTCGAAAATGACTTAGTCCAGAAACATGGCAGTCTGTAGTATTTTACGGGTGGGCTGCAAACATTCAATATGACAGCCAATTATAGTGATCAATGGATATAGGAAGACAACCTTGTAAATGTTGTCAATTCAATAACGCCTGGTCGCGGCCAGGGCCAGTAATCCCTGTAGTCAGGGTGATGATTATTGAAGTTACGTAAGTCTATTACAAGTCCATGTAAATGGTTGACCGATCCAGAGTCTTTTAAATGAATTTATTTTATCTAATCGATTATGGAATCGTTTTCTTGAGGGGAAAATCCAATAAAGGGAACTTTCGTGTCAAATGTCACTATTGTTTTCTGCCATCTTGCTTTGACCACGTTCTTCTGGTAAGATGCACGCAATCCGATGGAGTTTGTGGGTAGGCCTAGCAGGCACCATGATGATCTTAACGTATGGAATGGAGATGATGTTGACAGCCCTGACCCTGATACCACTACTGATGATGATGATGTAGATGATGCTAACCAAGCTGTACCGGGTGCACGCAGGCACCAGAAAAGCTACAGTCTCAATCAGAAGATTGACCTTATCGAGACATACCAATTGGAGCATGCTATAGGATTACGTCATGCTGAAACTGCGACATCCTGTGCTGGACACCACCGCATAGCACCGCAGACATTTAGACGTTCGATAAGCACACAGGATGACTTGTTTGCCCTCAGAGATAAATCAACTCAAGACCATAGAAGACGGGGGAGACAACGGTAACACGGAACTGATCCACAAGGTAGTTTTTCTTCAAGCATTCTATTCCTCGCTAAATGAATTTCCTTCTTTGTTGGCCTATACTGACTGGAATAAGTCCGCTTCTGTGTCATGGACGGAAGAATAAGTCGCATGATACATCAAAGCGACTGACCCTGACCATGGCTTTAACAATCAGTATTATTGTTCCAGGGACCTTTATTCTTAGGACTAACATTTCGTTCATACCAGTGGTCATCACCAATCAATATTTCCAAAGATGTTAAACGTGTTAGCTTTTTTATTTCAGCACAGTGGCCCGAAATGGAAAACAATTTGAACACCTGGTTCCTTGAGCGCCGAAGACTTGGTTTCCCTGTTTCCGGTGAGGATATTAAAGGGCAAGCTGGAAGAGAATTTCGGCAATGGTGGGCAGAGCTTCCGAACGAAACGAAGGCCGAAAGACAAGAACAGAGACCCCTGCTATACCATTCCATGCATCTGCACATTGGCTTAGCAACTTTATGGAAAGGTGAGCTTTATTCCGCTGTTGCATGGATCAGCCTTAACGTATGGATTGTATTCGGTGAATTTTAACAATATGCAAATTCCATTTCAGGAAACAAATCAGCTATCGAAGGAAGACCAACGATTCAAGGGGGTTACCTGACAACGCCCAGGCTTTAGTTGCCGACCTCATCAGAGACGCTGATTTTGATGTCATCATAAACATGAATGAGACGTTCGTGTTGTTTGATATGGTGCCAAGATCAACAATTTAAGCGACTGGATCCCAGAAAGTTGACATTAGATCATCCCAAGGCAACCCGAAACTTGGATGCACGGCAACTCTAGTAGTTACGACAGACGGACGAAAAGGACGAGCCGAGCTCAACTTTAGAGGCTTGACACCAGATGGTGACGTCATTCGGCAGCTTCAGGCGGATGCTCCAGACAATGTGCGAGTGAGTAATTGGCATAGAATACAAGTCCGTGGTTGTAGTACAGGACATGTACCTGACGTCATCAGTGATGTCATTGACGTTCAGACATTCTAGTTAATGGTAGTATTTTTTAGGAAAATCAGAACTTCTTTGACTAAGATTGTTGTAGGTTTGTCATGGATGCAACCAAAACATTGTGCGTGTCTGACTGTTCAGAAAAGTAATGTAAATGTTCATACTTGTTGTTTGCTTTTCCAGGTAAGTGGTAGTCCACAGGGTTGGGCACGACACCAATCGCTAATCGAGTGGTTGCAGGCCCTGATTGTGCCATTTGTAGCAGGGGCCACGTTCCTGTTACTTTTAGACAGGTATCCGGCGCATCGAAATCAGCAATTTCGTGATGCAATCACCGCAGAGAATGGGACAGACACTTTTATCCCAGGACGATGTACTTCGCTGTTGCAGCCCTTGGACTTAACCGTAAACAGGAGCTTCAAGTGTCACCTGAGGACCATTTGGAAAGTGTGGAAAATCGGCCACACCGATGATCAAGGACATTGTGAGCGGATCACCAGGCGGGATGTGGTCAGGATGATCAGCCTCGGCTGGGAAAGGGTCACACAACAGACGATTATGAAGGGTTGACGAGCCAGTGGCCTAGTTCCTGAGGACGATGACGAAGTTGGGGAGGTGGTAGAGATGGTAAATGATGAGCTTGAGCAGTTTGTTGAGGGGATTGAGTTTTCAGAAGGAGAAGAGGATGATGACGTTATTGATTATGACCTGTAAATCCCGTTTGGATAATAAAATTGATTGGTAAATTAATAAGTAAATCTGTTCTTTAATTCATTCGTTGACAGCAAGACTTCTTTATTGGGACATTCTGCAGACCCATGAAGCTGGCTTTATCATAGACACTAGATCAGAAATTTTTGGTCAACCAACACTATAGGCATACCACAAGGACGCTAGTTGTATTGTATTCATTCATTCAGTACAGGACTACCCCATGTCAATGTTCATGTCTTTTATCCACTTACGTGGAAGGCATTGGCATTGCCCACGAAAAGGGAGTCAATTATCAGCTGTGGCTGTTCTTTCTGATGTTCGCCTGCCACCAGTAAAATCGGCCTATTCATTTGGACTTAGTCATTTTATGATTCAGCCGCGCTCGGTTAAGTGGGAGAAGACAGTATGTGTTTTGATTTTTGAAACTTTAGTAATAATATCCAAAAGATGCTTAAAATGGATATAATCCCGAATTAATGAAGCAAAAGACGGGCAGGCGGTTCGAGAAAAAAAAAATTATTTTGAGATTTCAATAAACCTTTTGAACGAATTCCACATGGGCCGTGGTGGGATCCGAAGATACCTCAAGGAGGAATGTATGTTTTTATGGGGTACCATTGGTTTTGCAGATCTTCTGTTTTTTTCTAAAGAATAATCAATATTCGCTAGTAGGCTTTTTATGCTCCCAGGTATGAAGAGGGTTCTATGTTCCTCAGGTTCTTTGTTCATCAGTCTGGTGTTCCTCAAGAGTATAAGTGTCTTCAAGTCTCTTGGCCAGCAAAAACCCTTTCCAACCAATTTTTTATGCATTAACCATTCGGCAACATGTTGGTGGGGGAAAAACCTGATCCCTAGATCCCTGACCCCTTGAATTGGTTGCCCTGGTACGACCACAAGCAATTGTCTCAAGGAAGCCACCAGTACGACCTCTTGGGAGTCTTGCCAATATCATGCCAGTGAAAAGGAAGGGTAATGATGGTTGAGGGTTGCAGTTAGAGTACCATCAAAGGAGTACCTCTTTCTCGCTCTGGGTTAAACGTGTCAAAGGACTGCACCATCATGAAGGTTTGGGGGTTCCACTCGAGCGCCCCAGGGTAAGCAGCTCGGAAGGACTTATTGAGAGGCCAATAGGGGGTTTGAGGGGCCTTCCCCCCAATGCATGGCTCCATGGCGACAGTTGCGCGAGTTCAATAGAGCTTGCACTTTACATTAGAATCTGCCAGAGTCCCAGACTACGATAGTCTGGACACCTTTCGGGGGGGGACATTTTCCATTTCTTTGCCGGCTATTATGACGATCGAGTTGAGTTACTGCTAATGCGATACACGGAGAAATCTGTCTATCAAAACCAAAAATTGGCGGAAGGAACTATAGCAGGGTCCCAACCAGGGGGTTTGGGGGGTTTCCCCCCAACCTAAAGGCGCTGCGCGCTTACTAGGGCACTGCACTGATAATATTAGGTAATATGTGAAGTTGTGCAAGTGGGTTAGATTTTTTCAGTCACGTAACTAATTTGTACCACATTGATGAGCTACCTTGTCTCTTGTTTATCTCAGTCGTTAGCTCGCAGCTCACTTATTGGCTCACCGTAGGGGAGTCTATACGATACCGCAGTGTCCGTCGTCCGTCGTCGTCGTCGTCGTCCGTCGTCGTCGTCGTCCGTCGTCGTCGTCGTCCGTCGTCGTCGTCGTCCGTCGTCGTCGTCGTATCCTGTGGCACGTTTCTTAACCGCTTGTGCTATGTACCTGAAACTTTATATACATCATTCTCAAGGTCATATGTACCCTGAAACTGAATTTCGCTCCGGTCTGATTCTTGACTTTGCCACCAGGGGGCTAAAACCGAAAAGTTAAAATGTGCAATATCTCATTTATTACTGATTTGTTTTTGAGAAACATTTCATGGTATGTACCCCTAGCAAGGATACATTACATATCATACGGGTTTTTGATTTAACCTACTTTTCAAGGTCACAGAGGTCAAACTCTAAAATTTCACCGATAGTGGCACATTTTGTCTTTATTCGTCCTATAATCTTTAAATTTGGTATGTAGACACCTGTTACATAGCTCTACATGTTCACAAAAAATCAGGTCGATGTGGCGTACTTTTCAAGGTCACAGAGGTCAAATGGTGTGAATTGGCCGTTTGTGTGTAAATATGGCACGTTTCTTAACCACTTAAGCTATGAACTTTAAACTTAGTACACAAGACCCCCTAGGTCAGATGACCTGTGACACTGATTTTCGTTCTGGTCTGATTTTTAACTTGGCCCCCAGGTGGCCAAAACCAAAAATTTGAATAGTGCCATATCTCGCTTATTACTGATTAGTTTTTGGTAAAATTTTTATGGTAGATACTCTTAGCAAGGATACATCACATATGATACGGGTTTTTGATTTGACATACTTGTCAAGGTCACAGAGGTCAAATGGTGTAAATTGGCCATTTGATCGAATCTGTGGAACGTTTGTTAACCCCTAGGGCTATGAACCTGAGACTAGGTCAGGTGACCTCTGACCCTGAATTTCTCCTAGCAAGGATACATCACATATCATATGAGTTTTTGATCTGACCTGCTTTTCAAGGTCACAGAGGTCAAATGGCGTAAATTGGTCGTTTGATTGTAACAATGCTTTGAACTTGAAATTTGATACACATGACTCCCTACGTCATGTAACCTCGGACACCGAATTTCGATCTGAACTGGTACCAACTCGGCCACCAGGAGGCAAAAACTAAAATAGGTTAAACGTGCAATATCTTTTTCATTAGTGACTTGTTTTTGATGATATTCTTATAGTACTTACTGCAAGCAACGATACATCACATGTCATACCGACTTTGGTTTGAACTATATACTATACATGTACAATGTTTCTTAATCTGGATGAAGTCCAAAGCACAAAATATCTATACGGTGAGCACAATGGCCCCTGGCAGTTTCATTATCAGTGCTATCGTCATGCCATTTTCAGAAAAGATGGGTCAGATGATTTACAACAATTTGTTTTCAATGAAAATGTAATATCTTGCTTTGTCCCTTAAATAGCGAGCTCTATTACTTTAGGTACATGCAAATTCCTGTCGTTGATACCTGGTTGTTGTCGCTCCATAATTATTTAAAGATGAGATCGACACAAATACGTTGTAAACCGCACAACTGGTTCTTCTGACTTCGTAAAGGAACCCGAGACACTTTTCTGCCTCACCAGTCATGAATTGTCTCAAGCATTCTCTGGTACAATCAAGCTTAGATCGAATATGTTCCACAACTACTAATTCTTGTAAAGTTTCGTGCACTGTACCTTGTTTGGTGAACAAGAATGCTACGGAAGAGTGGAAAGCATTAACAAAACTTCCTTAACCCAGTATCATTGGTCTTGTGCCTGGTTTATACTTTGGCACATAGCTGGCTTAGCATTCGTCTGATCGACAATTTACATATAAGAAACTTCTCATACTATAGACATGCACTGTTGGGCAAAATGGTTGTCACCCCTATAGAAAATTGTGAGTTTCAGGTTTATATCCATATTTCTCCACAATCATGGTCAGATTTCTTCCATTCTTAGATTGAAATTGACATGAGTGACCTAATTCAATTTCGTCACAGGGTATGGCAGTCGTGTGATGTAATAAGACACTATAAAAGGAGTGTTTCTGCTGACCATGTCATTTCGTTCCTATGCCTAGTCCACAGCCGACTAGGTGTTCGTGCATTCTCCTGGTTAACCAACGCAATCCTATTAGATTTTCTTGACCAGCAAATGGAGAACTTGTCATTCCCGGCCAATACAGCCAAATTCAGCGAGGGGAGGCCATTGGAAGGTGGCGCAGCGGGCAAGGTCCTGGCGCCATCGCCGAAGTAATGGGACTTTCGAAAAGGACGGTGCAAAGGTGGATTTCGAAGTGGCGACAGGACGGTAATGTTAACGTTCGGAGATCTACTGGTCGACCTCTCATCTCTAATGAAAGAGACGACCGTCATCTCTTGCTTCGTTGCCGTGCAGATCGTAAGAAAACGACGACACAGCTGCGCAATGACTGGCACAACCTGGATAATGTTGACGCTAGTCGGACAACAGTAAACCGTAGGCTGATTGCTGCCGGGTATCATGCAAGAAGGCAGGTAGTCTGTCCAAAACTGACAGATGCGGCAAAACGTCGACGGCTTCTGTGGGCGAGAGCGCATGCTGACGTGCCGGACGAAATGTGGCGCCACATCGTCTTTGGTGACGATTCCCGTTTCTTGCTGTTCCGCGTTGATGGCAGGGTCAGAGTTCGTCGATTACCAGGCGAGCAGCTTCGGGAAGACTGTGTAGCCCTGCGTGTTCCATTTGGAGGTGGTTCAGTCCATATCTGGGGCGCCATTCATTATCATGGAAAAACTGCAGTCCGCGTCCTAGAGCAAAATGTAAACGGTCTCCTCTACTTGGAGATCCTCCGAGATCACGTGCTGCCAGAAGCAAGGGCCCACTTCGGCAACAACTGGACACCTGCAGACGACAACGCCATACCCCCACAGAGCAGCAATAGTGAACAATTTCTTGCACGAACAAGACGTCAACCGTCTGGACTGGCCTCCTTACAGCCCGGATATGAACCCATAGAGCACCTGTGGGACCATATCGGCAGAGAACTCGAAAATTTGGACCCTCAGCCTCAGAACCTTGCCGACCTTGGTGATGCAATTATCCGTATTTGGGGCGAAATCCCCCAACGAAGGATACAAAGCCTCGTTACAAGCATGTCCCGACGAATTGCAGCGCTCATTTCAGCCCGTGGGGGCAATACGCGATATTAGGTATGCAAGCAGTGAGAAATTACCCAATTGTGCAATTCCTATCAATTTGAACAATCAAATCTGGTCAGATGGAGAGAAAAGAGTGAAACAATGACAAAGATGTTTTCCATAGTTAAGGTCCCTGATGAGCCTCCGTAGATAAAATGTCAATTAATAAGCAATTGATGGCAAACATGTGCAAGTTTGTGGTCCAAAAACATCCGCTAATACCATGTGTGTACAACTGCAAAGTTTCCACTCATTAATGTTTACCGTATCAAAATAAATTAGAAATGATTATGCAATCATATATGCCATCGCAGGGGTGACAACCATTTTGCCCAACAGTGTATAACTATATTGCTGTAAATATATTGAACTCTGATCTGGATAGCTATTAAGCTTTTATTACTTGAAAAAGCTCTCGAGGTGTTTTAGACATAAAGACAACTGCCACATTCACGAATAGGCCTATGCATTGTTTTCAGCAATTTCCCCTCGAGCAGCACAATATCAAGAATAAAGAAAGCTTTTGCGATATACCCTGTTCGGCATATGTTCGCTGCAACTAATGCTCATGTTTCGGCAGCTATCTTGTTGAACAGATGCCAATATTTCTCAAATTGTACTATAAAGCTATTCCAAAGTTCATTATTGGAGGAGACAAGAAGCTAATATTTAAATTTGAGCCGAAATATGCTTGTTTGAAGGACCGTTGGTATTAGTAAGGGCAGTATTCCCAAGCTGACGGCTGCCCAGTCACCTCTATAAAGTTGTTTCCATCGACAAATTTCACAAAAAAAGGAAAAATTCCAAATCCGCCCGAATTATCATGCTATTCCGATGTTGACTCCGATTTGAACCGAGTCAGCCCTCCATGCGTCGATCCTCTCCATGAGGACCGATGCACTAGTAAGGCGCTGCATGGAGCCATATATCTACGCTGTGACGTCTTGCTGTAGATATAGATGTTTCCTTTTTGCTTGGCGAATCGGGGAGAGCCCCAAACAACCTCGGTGGCAGATGACATAACTTGTAATTGCTTGAACACATAAAAATATACTGGCAGTGCGTCTACTACGTCTCCCAGCACAATAATATCCTAAAATTCCCAGTCGGACCAGTGTATCATATGAAAATAATAAACTCGTCTTCAGAGTGGTGGTGAAGCCCTCAGGCTCAGATATTTAACGAGTTGACCAACCTACCTCTTTTTTTGCTCCTCAAAATATCAAGTTTTGTCGCTATAGTTGGGTAAAACCTAAAATTTGATTCATTCGAATGAACCTACCAAAACCTGAAATCTTTCTCCACACATGCTTTTTTTTATATCGCTTATACTCTGTCATTCTTAAGAGGTTCCCGTTCCTATAAAGTTTGACATGGGGCTTAGGAGTAGACTTATTCCTGGTAATTGTAACAGCAATATGCTGCCAACATTTGCGACTGACAATCGACTGATAGCCGATGTAAAAGTGAAAAATGTATCGCACATTGATCTGTTTAGAGGTATCCCTGTGCCACACACCAATCCTCACTAGCTGATTTTGGTTATTTCCTACGCAAATTCTTTCTACATCAGTACAGAAACATACCCAGTTTTGGACAAGCTTGCCCTGAAGGAATCTTATATAAAAGGTAATTGTAATATGTTTGTATTTGAATGTATTTATATAAGGTAGAGTTGCAGATGCGTGCTTATCATTAAACTGAAGCACTTTCCCAAAAACTAGAGACATGACGTACTTCGCATTTCCAGATAGGCTACGAAATAAAAATGATAGAAATTGAACTGGTCACGTGATGGCAAACATGTCAGTGATAGTTGCTTTCCGGATGTTAGGTAATGTTGTTGATTAAGCTTGTTGGCTGGTGAAGACTATTGATTTTTATCCACTATTATAATAAAACTATTTCCAATTCTTCGTTACATTAAGCTTCCCCAGCCAACAAGCAGGAGAAGACTTTAGATTTTGCTCCCCTATGAGAATATTTCTTCGTCTTCTGTCGATTTTCGTGCTCGGTTTTCGTAGTTCGTAACGGTGCGAAACCTTCCTATTACCAATGGGCTAAAGTGACCCGAAGTGGCCTCAAGCCAGTAAGTATATACAGTAAGTTCGGATTTTATCGGTCTTCGGACTAGTTTACAGCCAAAACCAATTTGCGGCCCATAATGGGAGAAATCAGGTAAGCATTAGATCCTGGAGTAGCGTCAACTTGGCCTTATCAATTTTCAGCCAGGCTTGATGTTCCCATGCGTGTGGACTGTTTGACTCGATTATTGCCGTGATGTAATAAGTACAGGTAGGTTTATGGTACATGCAGGCCTATGAGCTTCAGGACATACCTTTTCCAGCTGGAGATAATGCCCAATGCGAAAATTCGAAAACATATGTTGTATCTTGTGTTCATACTCTCAACTGCCATTGGTATGGACACTGATGAGGATGATGAAGTTGATAGTCCAAGACTACCAAGACGTCACAACAGCTATAGTGTAACTGTACGATTGCGCCACGTCCTCGATTGCGAACATGCGATTGAACATGGTTGGCTGCTTAATGTGGCAGAGTATGCCAGACGCTTCGGGTTTGCAGTTACGTCATTGCGAAGATGGATAGCAAATCGGGAAATGTTAATGGAGCAGACCGAGAACAATGCTCAAAGTAGCAGGGTCAGAAGCGACCACGACGGATGGTGGCCACAATTGGAGGAGCAGGTTTACAACCGATTTCTCGAATTTCTCGTCTTGCCCTCCCCGTATCCAGAGTTGATCGGGTCCATGCTGCCGAGCTGGAATTTCACCGCTGGTGTGATGAGCTTCCAGGTGATGATAGAGACAACTACCTTTTGAACCGACCGGAACGGTCTCTTTTTCAGTGCTCTTCAGGATGGATCAGCGATTTCTTGATACGGAAACGTATTGTATTTCGTCGCAAGACAAGAAACACCACTTCGATTCCAGCAGACGCTAATGAGCGTGTCCGCCGATTTCAAGGAAACGTCAGGGACACAGTGAGGCAACATACAATTTACAATATGAATGAAACTCTTTTTCAGTTGGACTTTCTGCCCATGTATACGGCAGCTACTCCGGGACAGGGGGATGTTGACGTTAAAACTTCAAGGGGCAATTCTAAATTAGGATGCACCGTTGCGTTGACAATTCGATCTAGTGGGGAAAAAATGCCAATCCATGTTGTGTTCAGAGAACCAGGCTTCATACGAGAAATTCGTGGACTTGAAAGCATTCCTGAAAATGTCCGTGTCACTTCATCACGGTCAGGGTTGGAGAATCATGACACACTCCAACATTGGCTTGATGAAGTCTTTTTTCTTTTCATTACTGAATTTGAACGAAATACAAGGCTTTTACTCTTAGATCGGTTTAGACCTCACTTGGCTGATGAATTCTGTGCCCCTATTGTAGAAGCTGGTGTGCTCCTTGATAACATTCCCGCGCGGTGCACATCTATGAGTCAACCTTTGGACTTGACCATTATGAGGGCATTTAAAGCTCACGTCAGCGCCGCTGGAAAGACTGGAAGCATGCAAATACTCCAGCCGATGGCACTTGTCCCAGAATACCCCTTCCATCTGTTCTACATAGCAGAGCTTCCGATGACGTCCCTCCTGAATTCACAGCACGTGCCTTTCAGGTAGCCGGACTCGTCCCGAATGAAAACGGGGAGTACAGAAATATATTACTAATGACCTTCTCGAAGATGAAGATGCTGAGGACAATGAGATTGATTTTGATGACCTTGAGAATGATGATCCAGGTGATGCCTTATAATTCCACTGTTCCTATAGTCTGAAATCTGAATGTACCTTAAAAGTAATGAGAATTGATTTAGAAAAGGACATTTTCAAAAACCGAATGTACTGAATTTTTCATGATTGGAAATAAAGTGTAATTTCGGACAGGTCAGCTTTAGTGTTGGTCAGTCATCTACTGATCTAGGCCCATTCAAATCATTCAAATCAGAATGCATCAATGCTTTCTTCGAAATCTGAATGTACCTTAAAAGTAATGAGAATTGATTTAGAAAAGGACATTTTCAAAAACCGAATGTACTGAATTTTTCATGATTGGAAATAAAGTGTAATTTCGGACAGGTCAGCTTTAGTGTTCGTCAGTCATCTACTGATCTAGGCCCATTCAAATCATTCAAATCAGAATGCATCAATGCTTTCTTCAAACTCTGGCTTACTCATGTCATTTTCAAATGACATGAATTAAACATTATCCTATGACAGGACAATCTGTCCTGATCGTGTCATGATATTCCTTGCGGTAGTGTGTGCTTTGAACACCCCTCTTGTACCCATTACGCACACTTTAATAAGGTTTGGCCTAACTTGCGAAAAGACCGATAAAATTCAAACTACTTACTGTATATGTGCTGTGATATACAAACCGTATATCCGGATCAGATCCATCAAGCTTGTAATCCAGAAGAGCTAACAATCATATTATAATAACATTAGTATTTGTAATATTTCTAATAAGCGTTTGTGAATCAAGTTCTAGAACCCATAAACGACAGTTTCTTCCAGCGAATACTTCAACTATAATGACTGAAATTAAGAACAGCCCCCCCCCGTACGTGGTCACAAGCATTTCATCTTTCAGCATTAACACATGTTCGTCTGGCCCATCATCGGTGTTCTAGGCCGAGGCCAGTTGTTCAAACATGTTAGGTCACGAATATAGCATGTATTATGACTTCACGTTATGTTCGTAAGTTAAAGCCAAATCACTGACTAACTTGTTGGGAACAACAATGCCCTTATATCGTGGTCTCTGTCTTACCTTTCGGGGGAGAGCCAGCAGTCACACCTCCTATATTAAGTGTTATAAGCACACAAATGCACATAAAGTATGACCACGAAATCATCACTGATGCGACTATCAAACACCAACAAAAGTTGAAGTCAATTAACAGCACGTTTTTGGAATCTATGCCATGATTCCGGTCAACTGTCATAATCGGTCGTCTGACTCTTGTACGTACCAAGTCGAATCCGACATCGTGCCTTGAACCATTTGGAAAATAACGATGAGATGTCCAGTTTTGCTTTGAATTCGCCGTTGTAATATTACATTATATGAACTATATGAAGTCAATACGTTTAATATCTATATATTATATTGATCGAGTTCTCGCTATGAGAAACAAAATGTTTCTTGTGTCTTTGTTATTAATAAATCATTTTTTGCTTGAGTAGAAAGTATAGATTGAGTTTGAAATGATATATCGGGTGGCCAATAAAAAAGGTATCAATCTTTATCACCTGTAATTTCAATGATCACAATTTGGAATAACTTTCAATTGTATTTACAGCAATGCTCTCGTTGTTTGTGTGTGTGTGGTACATATCATTAATTTATGAGAGCGAAAGTCAAAATTTGTACAAATATCCAAGTCATCATTTGCGATATAGATTATTAAAGTCTTCCGATGAGTCATCAATATTGAGCTGTTTGTGACTAATTGCGTCATTATAATCGTCTCATGCGTTATATGAGTCGGCGTTTTTCTTCATTTGTTTGCCTTTCTTACAGGTCTAACTTGTTATCAAACGTATCAACCAAAAAAAACCGCAGATTTCAAGCGATTTATATTTTCAGCATTACGATTTTCCCATTTCCTTTTCCCCTTGACACCCGAACTTTCCGTACAGACATCCTAGGAGCATATTATCATTTTGCAGCTCCACTCGCTGTGATTTATTTTCAAAATTCCTGTAGTTGATATCGGCTTGACGTCGCTGCATAGTTACCTGTAGAGGGGATTCACCCTGCATGGCGGAGAGCTTTTACTTTCAGGGATAATTGGTAATGTGTTAAGTTGTACAAGTGGGTTAGATTTTTCAGTCACGTAACTAATTTGTACGACGTTGATGAGCTACCTTGTCTTTTGTTTATCTCAGTCGTTAGCTCGCAACTCTCTTATTATCAGTGCTATCGTCATGCCATTTTCAGAGAAGATGGGTCAGATGATTTACAACAATTTTTTTTCAATGAAAATGTAATATCTTGCTTTGTTCCTTAGATAGCGAGCTCTATTACTTTAGGTACATGCAAATTCCTGTCGTTGATACCTGGTTGTTATCGCTCCATAATTATTTAAAGATGAGATCGACACAAATACGTTGTAAACCGCACAACTGGTTCTTCTGACTTCGTAAAGGAACCCGAGACACTTTTCTGCCTCACTAGTCATGAATTGTCTCAAGCATTCTCTGGTACAATCAAGCTTAGATCGAATATGTTCCACAACTACTAATTCTTGTAAAGTTTCGTGCACTGTACCTTGTTTGGTGAACAGGAATGCTACGGAAGAGTGGAAAGCATTAACAAAACTTCCTTAACCCAGTATCATTGGTCTTGTGTCTGGTTTATACTTTGGCACATAGCTGGCTTAGCATTCGTCTGATCGACAATTTACATATAAGGAACTTCTCATACTATAGACATGCACTGTTGGGCAAAATGGTTGTCACCCCTAAAGAAAATTGTGAGTTTCAGGTTTATATCCATATTTCTCCACAATCATGGTCAGATTTCTTCCATTCTTAGATTGAAATTGACATGAGTGACCTAATTCAATTTCGTCACAGGGTATGGCAGTCGTGTGATGTAATAAGACACTATAAAAGGAGTGTTTCTGCTGACCATGTCCTTTCGGTCCTATGCCTAGTCCACAGCCGGCTAGGTGTTCGTGCATTCTCCTGGTTAACCAACGCAATCCTGTTAGATTTTCTTGACCAGCAAATGGAGAACTTGTCATTCCCGGCCAATACAGCCAAATTCAGCGAGGGGAGGCCATTGGAAGGTTGCGCAGCGGGCAAGGTCCCGGCGCCATCGCCGAAGTAATGGGACTTTCGAAAAGGACGGTGCAAAGGTGGATTTCGAAGTGGCGACAGGGCGGTAATGGTAACGTTCGGAGATCTACTGGTCGACCTCGCATCTCTAATGAAAGAGACGACCGTCATCTCTTGCGTCGTTGCCGTGCAGATCGTAAGAAAACGACGACACAGCTGCGCAATGACTGGCACAACCTGGATAATGTTGACGCTAGTCGGACAACGGTAAACCGTAGGCTGATTGCTGCCGGGTATCATGCAAGAAGGCAGGTAGTCTGTCCAAAATTGACAGATGCGGCAAAACGTCGACGGCTTCTTTGGGCGAGAGCGCATGCTGACGTGCCGGACGAAATGTTGCACCAGATCGTCTTTGGTGACGATTCCCGTTTCTTGCTGTTCCGCGTTGATGGCAGGGTCGAAGTTCGTCGATTACCAGGCGAGCAGCTTCGGGAAGACTGTGTAGCCCTGCGTGTTCCATTTGGAGGTGGTTCAGTCCATATCTGGGGCGCCATTATTATCATGGAAAAACTGTAGTCCGCGTCCTAGAGCAAAATGTAAACGGTCTCCTCTACTTGGAGATCCTCCGAGATCACGTGCTGCCAGAAGCAAGGGCCCACTTCGGCAACAACTGGACACCTGCAGACGACAACGCCAGACCCCCACAGAGCAGCAATAGTGAACAATTTCTTGCACGAACAAGACGTCAACCGTCTGGACTGGCCTCCTTACAGCCCGGATATGAACCCATAGAGCACCTGTGGGACCATATCGGCAGAGAACTCGAAAATTTGGACCCTCAGCCTCAGAACCTTGCCGACCTTGGTGATGCAATTGTCCGTATTTGGGGCGAAATCCCCCAACGAAGGATACAAAGCCTCGTTACAAGCATGTCCCGACGAATTGCAGCGCTCATTTCAGCCCGTGGGGGCAATACGCGATATCAGGTATACAAGCAGTGAGAAATTACCCAATTGTGCAATTCCTATCAATTTGAACAATCAAATCTGGTCAGATGGAGAGAAAAGAGTGAAACAATGACAAAGATGTTTTCCATAGTTAAGGTCCCTGATGATCCTCCGTAGATAAAATGTCAATTAATAAGCAATTGATGGCAAACATGTGCAAGTTTGTGGTCCAAAAACACCCGCTAATACCATGTGTGTACAACTGCAAAGTTTCCACTCATTAATGTTTACCGTATCAAAATAAATTAGAAATGGATATGAAATCATATATGCCATCGCAGGGGTGACAACCATTTTGCCCAACAGTGTATTACTATATTGCTGTAAATATATTGAACTCTGATCTGGATAGCTATTAAGCTTTTATTACTTGAAAAAGCTATCGAAGTGTTTATAGACATAAAGACAACTGCCACATTCACGAATAGGCCTATGCATTGTTTTCAGCAATTTCCCCTCGAGCAGCACAATATCAAGAATGAAGAAAGCTTTTGCAATATACCCTGTTCGGCATATGTTCGCTGCAACTAATGCTGATGTTTCGGCAGCTATCTTGTTGAACAGATGCCAATATTTCTCAAATTGTACTATAAATCTATTCCAAAGTTCATTATTGGAGGAGACAAGAAGCTAATATTTAAATTTGAGCCGAAATATGCTTGTTCGAAGGACCGTTGGTATTAGTAAGGGCAGTATTCCCAAGCTGTCGGCTGCCCAGTCACCTCTATAAAGTTGTTTCCATCGACAAATTTCACAAAAAAAGGAAACATTCCAAATCCGCCCGAATTATCATGCTATTCCGATGTTGACTCCGATTTGAACCGAGACAGCCCTCCATGCGTCGATCCTCTCCATGAGGACCGATGCACTAGTAAGGCGCTGCATGGAGCCATATATCTACGCTGTGACGTCTTGCTGTAGATATAGATGTTTCCTTTTTGCTTGGCGAATCGGGGAGAGCCCCAAACAACCTCGGTGGCAGATGACATAACTTGTAATTGCTTGAACACATAAAAATACACTGGCAGTGCGTCTACTACGTCTCCCAGCACAATAATATCCTAAAATTCCTAGTCGGACCAGTGCATAATATGAAAATAATAAACTCGTCTTCAAAGTGGTGGTGAAGCCCTCAGGCTCAGATATTTAACGAGTTGACCAACCTACCTCTTTTTTTGCTCCTCAAAATATCAACTTTTGTCGCTATAGTTGGGTAAAACCTAAAATTCGACATTTGATTCATTTGAATGAATTTACCCAAAAATGAAACCTTTCTCCACTTATGCTTTTCTTTATATCGCTTACACTTGGTCATTCTTGAGAGGTTCCCGTTCCTATAAAGTTTGACATGGGGCTTAGGAGTAGACTTATTCCTGGTAATTGTAACAGCAAAATGCTGCCAACATTTGCGACTGACAATCGACTGATAGCCGATGTAAAAGTGAAAAATGTATCGCACATTGATATGTTTAGAGGTATCCCTGTGCCACACACCAATCTTCACTAGCTGATTTTGGTGATTTCCTACGCAAATTCTTTCTACATCAGTACAGAAACATACCCACTTTTGGGCAAGCTTGTCCCGAAGGAATCTTATATTAAAGGTAATTGTAATCTGTTTGTATTTGAATGTATTTATATAAGGTAAAGATGCAGATGCGTGCTTATCATTAAACTGAAGCACTTTCCCAAAAACTAGAGACTCAACGTACTTCGCATTTCCAGAGAGGCTACGAAATAAAAATGATATAAATTGAGCTGGTCACGGGATGGTAAACATATAAGTGATAGTTGCTTTCCGGATGTAAGGTGATGTTGTTGATTAAGCTTGTTGGCTGGTGAAGACTATTGATTTTTATCCACTATTATAATAAAACTATTTCCAATTCTTCGTTACATTAGGCTTCCCCAGCCAACAAGCAGGAGAAGACTTTAGATTTTGCTCCCCTATGAGAATATTTCTTCGTCTTCTTTCGATTTTCGTGCTCGGTTTTCGTAGTTCGTAACGGTGCGAAACCTGCCTATTACCATTGGGCTAAAGTGACCCGAAGTGGCCTGAAGCCAGTTACTATATACGGTAAGTTCGGATTTTATCGGTCTTCGGCCTAGTTTACAGCCAAAACCAATTTTAGGCCCACAATGGGAGAAATCAGGTAAGCATTAGATCCTGGGGTAGGCAGTAGCGTCAACTTGGCCTAATCAATTTTCAGCCAGGCTTGATTTCCCCATGAGAGTGGTCTGTTTGACTCGATTATTGCCGTGATGTAATAGGTACAGGTAGGTTGATGGTACATGCAGGCCTATGAGCTTCAGGACAGACCTTATCCAGCTGGCGAGACAGACCTTTTCCAGCTGGAGATAATGCCCAATGCGAAAATTCGCAAAAATCTGTTGTATCTTGTGTTTATACTCTCAACTGCCATTGGTATGGACACTGATGAGGATGATGAATTTGCTAGTTCTAGACTACCAAGACGTCACAACAGCTATAGTGTAACTGCACCATTGCGCCACGTCCTCGATTGCGAACATGCGATTGAACATGGTTGGCTGCTTAATGTGACAGAGTATGCCAGACGCTTAGGGTTGACAGTTACGTCAATGCGAAGACGGATAGCAAATCGGGAAACATTAATGGAGCTGGCCGAGAACAATGCTCCAAGTAGGAGGGTTAGAAGCGACCACGACAGATGATGGCCACAAGTGGAGGAGCAGGTTTACAACCGATTTCTCGAATTTCTCGTCTTGCCCTCCCCGTATCCAGAGTTGATCGGGTCCATGCTGCCGAGCTGGAATTTCACCGCTGGTGTGATGAGCTTCCAGGTGAAGATAGAGACAACTACCTTTTGAACCGACCGGAGCGGTCCATCTTTCAGTGCTCTCCAGGATGGATCAGCGATTTCATGAAACGGAAACGTATTGTATTTCGTCGCAAGACAAGAAACACGACTTCGATTCCAGCTGACGCTAATGAGCGTGTCCGCCGATTTCAAGGAAACGTCAGGGACACAGTGAGGCAACATACAATTTAAAATATGAATGAAACCTTTTGTCAGTTGGACTTTCTGCCCATGTATACGGCAGCTACTCCGAGACAGGGGGATGTTGACGTTAAAACTTCAAGGGACAATTCTAAATTAGGATGCACCGTTGCGTTGACAATTCGATCTAATGGGGAAAAAATGCCAATCCATGTTGTGTTCAGAGAACCAGGCTTCATACGAGAAATTCGTGGACCTGAAAGCATTCCTGAATATGTCCGTGTCACTTCATCACGGTCAGGGTGGGGGAATCATGACACACTCCAACATTGGCTTGATGAAGTCTTTTTTCCATTCATTAGTGAATTTGAACCAAATACAAGGCTTTTACTCTTAGATCAGTTTAGACCTCACTTGGCTGATGAATTCTGTGCCCCTATTGTGGAAGCTGGTGTGCTCCTTGATAACATTCCCGCGCGGTGCACATCTATGAGTCAACCTTTGGACTTGACCATTATGAGGGCATTTAAAGCTCACGTCAGCGCCGCTGGAAAGACTGGAAGCATGCAAATACTGCAGCCGTTGGCACTTGTCCCAGAATACCCCTTCCATCTGTTCTACATAGCCGAGCTTCCGATGACGTCCCTCCTGAATCCACAGCACGTGCCTTTCAGGTAGCCGGACTCGTCCCGAATGAAAACGGGGAGTACAGAAATATATTACTAATGACCTTCTCGAAGATGAAGATGCTGAGGACAATGAGATTGATTTTGATGACCTTGAGAATGATGATCCAGGTGATGCCTTATAATTCCACTGTTCCTATAGTCAGAAATCTGAATGTACCTTAAAAGTAATGAGACTTGATTTAGAAAAGGACATTTTGAAAAACCGAATGTACTGAATTTTTCATGATTGGAAATAAAGTGTAATTTCGGACAGGTCAGCTTTAGTGTTGGTCAGTCATCTACTGATCTAGGCCCATTCAAAGTTAAGTGATCATTCAAATCAGAATGCATCAATGCTTTCTTCAAACTTTGGCTTACTCATGTCTTTTTCAAATGGCATGAATTGAACATTATCCTATGACAGGACAATCTGTCCTGATCGTGTCATAATATTCCTTGCGGTAGTGTGTGCTTTGAACACCCTCTTGTACCCATTACGCACACTTTGATAAGGTTTGGCCTAACTTGCGAAAAGACCGATAAAATTCAAACTACTTACTGTATATGTACTGTGATATACAAACCGTATATCCGGATCAGATCCATCAAGCTTGTAATCCAGAAGAGCTAACAATCATATTATAATAACATTAGTATTTGTAATATTTCTAATAAGCGTTTGTGAAACAAGTACTAGAACCCATAAACGACAGTTTCTTCCAGCGAATACTTAAACTAAGGTGACTTTAATTAAGAACAGCCCCCCCTAGTGCCTTGAACCATTTGGAAAATAACGATGGGATGCCCAGTCTTGCTTTGAATTAGCCGTTGTAATATTATATTATATGAACTATATGAATTCAATACGTTTAATATCTATATATTATATTGATCGAGTTCTCGCTATGAGAAACAAAATGTTTCTTGTGTCTTTGTTATTAATAAATCATTTTTTGCTTGAGTGGAAAGTAGATTGAGTTTGAAAGGATATATCGGGTGGCCAATAAAAAAGGTATCAATCTTTATCACCTGTAATTTCAATGATCACAATTTGGAATAATTTTCAATTGTATTTACAGCAATGCTCTCGTTGTTTGTGTTTGTGGTACATATAATTAATTTATTAGAGCGAAAGTCAAAATTTGTACCAATATCCAAGTCATCATTTGCGATATAGACTTTTAAAGTCTTCCGATGAGCCGTCAATATTGAGCTGTTTGTGACAAATTGCGTCATTATCATCGTCTCATGCGTTATTTGAGTCGGAGTTTTTCTTCATTAGTTTGCCTTTCTTACAGGTCTAACTTGTTATCAAACGCATCAACCAAAAAAATCCGCAGATCTCAAGAGATTTATACTTTCAGCATTACGCTTTTCACATTTCCTTTTCCCCTTTCCACCTGAGCTTTCCATACAGACATCCTAGGATCATATTATCATTTTGCAGCTCCACTCGCTGTGAGTTAATTTTCAAAAGTCCTGTAGTTGATATCGGCTTGACGTCGCTGCATAGTTACCTGTAGAGGGGATTCACCCTGCATGGCGGAGAGATTTTGGACTTTCAGGGATAATAGGTAATATGTGAAGTTGTGCAAGTGAGTTAGATTTTTCAGTCACGTAACTAATTTGTACCTCATTGATGAGTTACCTTGTCTTTTTTTATCTGAGTCGTTTGTTCGCAGCTCACTTATTATCAGTGCTATCGTCATGCCATTTTCAGAGAAGATTGGTCAGATGATTTACAACCAGGTCGCCATTGGCTAGTGAGAACTCAGACCAGTTTACCTCTTAACCAATAATCATCCACTTTCCTTAAATGTTTTGTTGTGTTTATATTTACTATGCTGTTTTACAATGAAATAGAATATTAAGAATATCAAGCCTTCTGTAACGATGCGTTTGCATGTATCATATACTTATGCAGGCCACGTGCTAGAAGGCCCCGGAATTCCTGATTCCCAATGTGGAAGTGAAGTTCCCCGTTTTGCTTTATCCCACAGTTATCAAATTAAAAACGTTTGTACCGGACAAATCCTCCGCAACCGCTTGGCGGAGAACACTGCAACTTTCAGGAATGATAAGTGATGCATGTATGTTGAAGTTGTGCATGTGCGTTTGATTATTTTCTCAGTTATCTTACTAATTTGTATAATAACGAGCTTCATTGTTTTTTTACCTCGTTAGCACGCAGCTCGCTAATCATTAATGCTATTGTGATGTAATTTCCAGGGAGGGCTGAATCGATGCTTTGCAACAACTTTCATTGTAGGCACAATTTTTATATTTGCATCGTTCATGAGATAGCTCTATTGTTTGAGGTAATTATCAAACGACCAAAAATCAATTCTAGACCACTCCCCGTAACTGCATGGCAGAGCTTTTACTTTCAGGGATAATAGGTAGTATGTGAAGTTGTGCAAGTGGGTTAGATTTTTTCAGTCACGTAACTAATTTGTACCACATTGATGAGCTACCTTGTCTTTTATTTATCTCAGTCGTTAGCTCGCAGCTCACTTATTATCAGTGCTATCGTCATGCCATTTTCAGAGAAGATGGGTCAGATGATTTACAACAACTTGTTTTCAATGAAAATGTAATATCTTGCTTTGTCCCTTAAATAGCGAGCTCTATTACTTTAGGTACATGCAAATTCCTGTCGTTGATACCTGGTTGTTGTCGCTCCATAATTATTTAAAGATGAGATCGACACAAATACGTTGTAAACCGCACAACTGGTCCTTCTGACTTCGTAAAGGAACCCGAGACACTTTTCTGCCTCACTAGTCATGAATTGTCTCAAGCATTCTCTGGTACAATCAAGCTTAGATCGAATATGTTCCACAACTACTAATTCTTGTAAAGTTTCGTGCACTGTACCTTGTTTGGTGAACAAGAATGCTACGGAAGAGTGGAAAGCATTAACAAAACTTCCTTGACCCAGTATCATTGGTCTTGTGCCTGGTTTATACTTTGGCACATAGCTAGCTTTTATAGTATTCGTCTGATCGACAATTAATATAAGGAGCTTCTCTTACTTTAGACATATTACTATATTACTGTAAATATATTGGACTCTGATCTGGATAGCTAATAAGCTTTTATTACTTGAAAAAGCTCTCGAGGTATTTATAGACATAAAGACAACTGCCACGTTCACGAATAGGCCTATGCATTGTTTTCAGCAATTTCCCCTCGAGCAGCACAATATCAAGAATGAAGAAAGCTTTTGCAATATACCCTGTTCGGCATATGTTCGCTGCAACTAATGCTCATGTTTCGGCAGCTATCTTGTTGAACAGATGCCAATATTGCTCAAATTGTACTATAAAGCTATTCCAAAGTTCATTATTGGAGGAGACAAGAAGCTAATATTTAAATTTGAGCCGAAATATGCTTGTTCGAAGGACCATTGGTATCAATAATTGAAGGGCAGTATTCCCAAGCTGTAGGCTACCCAGTCACCTCCATAAAGTTGATTCCATCGACCAATTTCACAAAAAAAGGAAAAATTCCAAATCTGCTCGAATTATCATGCTATTTCGATGTTGACTCCGATTTGAACCGAGTCAGCCCTCCATGCATCGATCCTCTCAATGAGGACCGATGCACTAGTAAGGCGCTGCATGGAGCCATGGATCTACGCGGTGACGTCTTGCTGTAAATATAGATGTTTCCTTTTTACAACCTCGGTGGCAGATGACGTAACTTGTAATTGAAAATACACTTGCAGTGCGTACATTCGTCATCTTTTCCTAAGTTAGCTTCGAACAATTAGAAAAGTGGGAAAGAAAAGGCGTAGTTTGCAAGGTTTCTGCCCAACAAATCACGGCAAAGCAACACTGCCTTCACTGCCTTCAGTGGCCCTGTTAATGAGGTGAATCGTTGAGGGGGAACATTTACGAAAATCGTGTTTTTTATAACTAAGAGTACAAACAAAATTTACAGATCGTCAAAAAAAGTCAGAAGTATTGTTTGCTGAGAAACAGGAGAAAAATAAACCCATTCGTTTAAAAACAAGCTGCATGTGCCGAAGAGATTTGGGGACATTTCGCATGCTAAAAAATATAAATATTGCCACAACTTGCATATGTTGACTAACATTCTATAGTATATTTCGTCCTCCAAATACCAACTTGCTGATAACGTTTGATGAACTGCAGTAATATTGGCCATTGTCCTGATGTTTTTCTGACACCAGAATTTGGTTAAACCATTCCGACCGATGCTGATTTTTTATTTGATTAGCGTAGGTATCTGATGATGCTCATTTACGACTGATTAGATGGTGAATTACAGTCGTCTAATGTCAACATAAATTCAAGTTTTCACAAGAAAACTACGTCTCCCAGCACAATAATATCCTAAAATTCCTAGTCGGACCAGTGCATAATATGAAAATAATAAACTCGTCTTCAAAGTCGTGGTGAAGCCCTCCGGCTCAGATAATTAACGAGTTGACCAACCTACCTCTTTTTTTGCTCCCCAAAATATCCAGTTTCGTCACGATAGTTGGGTAAAACCTAAAATTCGACATTTGATTCATTTGAATGAATTTACCCAAAAATGAATACTTTCTCCACACATGCGTGTTTTTAAATCGCTTAAACTTTATCATTCTCAAGAGGTTCCCGTTCCTATAAAGTTTGACATGGGGCTTAAGAGTAGACTTATTACTGGTAATTGTAACAGCAAAATGCTGCCAACATTTGCGACTGACAATCGATTGATAGCCGACTGAAAAGTGAAAAAAGTCTCGTGCATTGATATGTTTAGAGGTATCCGTGTGCCAAACACCAATCTCCACTTCCTTTTGTGAGTTATCTCCTACGCTAATTATTTCTACATCAGTATAGAAACTTACCCACATATTCTTGGCAAGCTTGTTCGTAAGGAATCTTATATAAAAGGTAATTGTAATCTGTTTGTATTTTAATGTATTTATATAAGGTAGAGTTGCAGATGCGTGCTTATCATTAAACTGAAGCACTTTCCCAAAAACTAGAGACTCAACGTACTCCGCATTTCCAGATAGGCTACGAAATAAAAATGATAAAAATTGAGCTGGTCACGGGATGGTAAGCATATAAGTGATAGTTGCTTTCCGGTTGTAAGGTGATGTTGTTAATTAAGCTTGTTGGCTGGTGAAGACTATTGATTTTAATCCACTATTACAATAAAACTATTTCTAATTCTTCGTTACATTAGGCTTCCCCAGCCAACAAGCAGGAGAAGACTTTAGATTTTGCTCCCCTATGAGAATATTTCTTCGTCTTCTTTCTATTTTCGTGCTCGGTTTTCGTAGTTCGTAACGGTGCGAAACCTGCCTATTACCATTGGGCTAAAGTGACCGAAGTGGCCTGAAGCCAGTTACTATATACAGTAAGTTCGGATTTTCGGATCGGTCTTCGGCCTAATTTACAGCCAAAACCAATTTGAGGCCCACAATGGGAGAAATCAGGTAAGCATTAGATCCTGGAGTAGCGTCAACTTGGCCTAATCAATTTTCAGCCAGGCTTGATGTCCCCATGCGTGTGGTCTGTTTGACTCGATTATTGCCGTGATGTAATAGGTACAGGTAGGTTTATGGTCCATGCAGGCCTATAAGCTTTCCAGCTGGAGATAATGCCCAATGCGAAAATTCGAAAACATTTGTTGTATTTTGTGCTCATACTCTCAGCTGCCATAGGTATGGACACTGATGAGGATGATGAAGTTGCTAGTTCTAGACTACCAAGACGTCACAACAGCTATAGTGTAACTGCACCATTGCGCCACGTCCTCGATTGCGAACATGCGATTGAACATGGTTGGCTGCTTAATGTGGCAGAGTATGCCAGACGCTTCAGGTTGGCAGTTACGTCATTGCAAAGATGGATAGCAAATCGGGAAACGTCAATGGAGCAGGCCGAGAACAATGCCCAGAGTAGGAGGGTCAGAAGCGACCACGACAGATATGGCCACAAGTGGAGGAGCAGGTTCACAACCGATTTCTCGAATTTCTCTTCTTGTCCTCCCCGTCTCCAGAGGTGATCTGGTCTATGCTGCCGAGCTGGAATTCCACCGCTGGTGGGATGAGCTTCCACGTGATGATAGAGACAACTACCTTTTGAACCGACCGGAACGGTCCCTCTTTCAGTGCTCTCCAGGATGGATCAGCGATTTCATGAAACGGAAACGTATTGTATTTCGTCGCAAGACAAGAAACACGACTTCGATTCTAGCTGACGCTAATGAGCGTGTCCGCCGATTTCAAGGAAACGTTAGGGACACAGTGAGGCAACATAACCTTTTGTCAGTTGGACTTTCTGCCCATGTATGCGGCAGCTACTCCGGGACAGAGGGATGTTGACGTTAAAACTTCAAGGGGCAATTCTTAATTAGGATGCACCGTTGGGTTGACAATTGGATCTAATGGGGAAAAAAAGCAAGCCCATATTGTGTTCAGAGAACCAGGCTTCATCCGAGAAATTCGTGGACTTGAAAACATTCCTGAAAATGTCCGTGTCACTTCATCACGGTCAGGGTGGGGGAATCATGACACACTCCAACATTGGCTAGATGAAGTCTTTCTTAAATTCATTGGTGAATTTGAACCAAATACAAGGCTTTTACTCTTAGATCAGTTTAGACCTCAATTGGCTGATGAATGCTGTGCCCCTATTGTAGAAGCTGGTGTGCTCCTTGATAACATTCCCGCGCGGTGCACATCTATGAGTCAACCTTTGGACTTGACCATTATGAGGGCATTTAGAGCTCACGTCAGCGCCGCTGGAAAGACTGGAAGCATGCAAATACTGCAGCCGATGGCACCTGTCCCAGAATACCCTTTGCATCTGTTCTTCATAGCCGAGCTTTGGATGACGTCCTCCTGAATCCAAAGCACGTGCTTTTCAGGTAGGCGGACTCGTCCCGAATGAAAACAGGGAGTACAGAAATATTGCTGATGACCTTCTGGAAGATGAAGATGCTGAGGACAATGAGATTGATTTTGATGACCTTAAGAATAATAATTCCACTGTTCCTATGGTCAGAAATCTGAATGTACCTTAAAAGTAATAAGACTTGATTTAGAAAAGGACATTTTCAAACACCGAATGTACTGAATTTTTCATGATTGGAAATAAAGTGTAATTTCGGACAGGTCAGCTTTAGTGTTGGTCAGTCATCTACTGATCTAGGCCCATTCAAAGTCAAGTGATCATTCAAATCAGAATGCATCAATGCTTTTTACTCATGTCTTTTTCAAATGGCATGAATTGAACATTATCCTATGACAGGACAATCTGTCCTGATCGTGTCATAATATTCCTTGCAGTAGTGTGTGCTTTGAACACCCCTCTTGTACCCATTACGCACACTTTGATAAGGTTTGGCCTAACTTGCGAAAAGACCGATAAAATTCAAACTACTTACAGTATATGTACTGTGATATACAAACCGTATATCCGGATCAGATCCATCAAGCTTGTAATCCAGAAGAGCTAACAATCATATTATAATAACATTAGTATTTGTAATATTTCTAATAAACGTTTGTGAATCAAGTACTAGAACCCATAAACGACAGTTTCTTGCAGCGAATACTTAAACTATAATGACTTTAATTAAAAACAGCCCCCCCCCGTACGTGGTCACAAGCATTTCATCGCTCAGCATTAACACAAGTTTGTATGGCCCATCATCGGTGTTCTAGGCCGAGGCTAGTTGTTCAAACATGTTAGGTCACGAATATAGCGTGTACTATGACTTCACGTTATGTTCGTAAGTTAAAGCCAAATCACTGACTGACTTGTTGGGAACAACAATGTCCTTATATCGTGGTCTCTGTCTTACCCTTCGGGGGAGAGCCAGCAGTCACACCTCCTATATTAAGTGTTATCAGCACACAAATGCACATAACGTATGACAACGAAATCATCACTGATGCCACCATCAAACACCAACAAAAGTTGAAGTCAATTAACAGCACGTTTTTGGAATCTATGCCATGATTCCGATCAACTGTCATAATCGGTCTTACACTTGTACCCAGTCGAATACGACATCGTGCCTTGAACCATTTGGAAAATAGCGATGGGATGTCCAGTTTTGCTTTGAACTCGCCGTTGTAATATTACATTATATGAACTATATGAAGTCAATACGTTTAATATCTATATATTATATTGATCCAGTTCTCGCTATGAGAAACAAAATGTTTCTTTTGTTCTTGCGTCTTTGTTATTAATAAATCAATGTTTGCTTGAGGGGAGAGTAGATTGAGTTTGAAAGGATATATCGGGTGGCCAATAAAACAGGTATCAATCTTTATCACCTGTAATTTCAATGATTAGACGGCAGGCGAAAAAAACACATTCTTATCGGATCCGCATGCGATCCGATTGAACCACATTCAGGTCTCGAAAATTGCGCGCATTTAGACGATAAGCGCAATCCGGGCTCATCTGGACGCATATCTATAGCTTTGGAACTCTCCAATACCTGTTGGTTGTGGAGGTGTAAAAAAATTGGTTTGGTACTTGAACCGCATTTCTTCGCGGGAAATTTCGCGGGATCGAACACATCGCTTTCCGTAAACCGATCCGCCTTAGCCATAGCTTGATTGAAAAAAAATCGCAAATTAGTCCGTGAAAAAAACACTTTAACTCACAATCTCACTCTCCGCGCCAAAAACACAATTCTCGTGCAACGCAAAACGTTTCAAGTGCCAACACACTCGTTAGTGCGCATGCGCCCAGGTAGAATGAATCCGGATTGGGAATCCGTTTGGGTTTAGACGACGCTAGTGATCCGGGTGCATCCGGATGCATTCAGATTAACACTACCTCGATCGGTAGTTTTCTTTTAATCCGGATGGGACCACATTGATCCGGATCATTTTGCATTTAGACGAGAAAAATTTAAACCGCATTCGGATTCAATCGGATCGCATGTGGTTTTTTTCATGTTGTCTAAACGGCCCTATTTTGGAATAACTTTCAATTGTATTTACAGCAATGCTCTCGTTGTTTGTGTGTGTGTGGTACATATCATTAATTTATAAGAGCGAAAGTCAAAATTTATACAAATATCCATGTGATAATTTGCGATATATATTTTTAAAGACTTCCGATGAGCCATCAATATTGAGCTGTTTGTGACTAATTGTGTCATTATTGTCGTCTCGTGCGTTATTTGAGCCGGCGTTTTTCTTCATTAGTTTGCCTTTCTTACAGGTCTAACTTGTTATCAAACGCATCAACCAAAAAACACGCAGATCTCAAGCGATTTATACTTTCAGCATTACGCTTTTCCCATTTCCTTTTCACTTTCCACATGAGCTTTCCGTACATACATCCTAGGAGCATATTATCATTTTGCAGCTCCGCTCGCTGTGATTTTGATTTTCAAAATTCCTGTAGTTGATATCGGCTTGACGTCGCTGCATAGTTACCTGTAGAGGGGATTCACCCAAATACTTTGTAAACCCAACAACTGGTCCCTTTGACGTCGTAAAGGAACCCGAGACACTTGTCTGCCTCACTGGCCATGAATTGTCTCAAGCATTCTCTGGTACAATCACGCTTAGATCGAATATGGCCTACAACTTCTAGTTCTAGTAAAGCTGCGTGCACTGTTACTTGTTTTCTGAACAAGAATGCTACGGAAGAGTTGGAAGCAATAACAAAACTTCCTTGACCCAGTATTACAGAAAATATCAGATTTTTCCTGACCTATGAATTTGGTCAAACCATGTCCACCGATGATGGCTTTTTCAAAATTTGATACCGTTAGTTTCACTCTCTATTGATGCTCAGTTATTACAGAAGCTAAGAATCATTTTCGATTCTCACTCCGACTTTAACCTAGAGAGTGAATTACAGTCGTCTGATGTTAACATCGATCCAACTGAACTGACAGTCCGGAAGCAAGGGGTCGGACGCGGAAATGATGGAAGCTTTTACTTTTTGCTGTTTTCAAATAGTCTGCGATGCTCATCAAGATTCCAGAGGTTACCCGCTGATATCCCTTGCACATTCATAGCCCGTTGTTGTTCATTTAAATGTGTTGAACTTTTGCAATTCATGCAAATTATGCAAATGAGAGCGGCCATAATCAAAATGAAGAGGATATGTACACAGCCTGCTGTGTATGCAGCAGAACAATTATTGTTGCATACGCAGCATGCTGTGTATGCAACAGACAGTATGTTTATGTTCACAGCGTTTTATATTAATATTCATTAGGCACATTATAACGCCCCGCCTCCGATTTTATGCTACCTGCTGTGAATCCGAACAACATTTTCTCTTAAATACACAACATGCTGTGTATACAATGTTCAGGCACGCACATTGTCTAGAGTACACAGCAGACTTCGCTGGCTGGAGAAAACTGTTTTGGTCATATGGCACACATGCCATCTAAAAACCCGGGCTTCTGCTTGCATGTTTTTCACCATGCTTGCAGTTGTACTTGACATACGCGTAATAAAGTGCTGTAAAATTTTCCCATCATTTTTAAATACTCTTTATTGTTTGTCGATGGTTCTAGAGTGCCATATTACAAAGGCAACGTTGCGTTGCTCCTGATACCGAGAGAGCTGTTTGGAAGGCGGGAAAGGATGAGATTTGGCCCCAACTTGAAGGGAAGCGGGGAATTCTTCCACCGCCACCGCCACCGCCTTTTTTCTCCAGCTGACGTCATTGATGACGCGGTTATGTTAATTCGCCTCTGCTGTGCATGCAACCAACGTGTTCCTGCGTACACAGCAGTCAGCTGTGTACATAGCCACTTCGTAAACAAAATTCGGTTTTTGGCAATATTTCAGAAAATATGTGGACCATTGTCATCGAATAAGTGCTAATTCCCACCTTATCATGGTCTAGCTTTTAGATAAGCCCAAAGGCCTTCCAGGCGAAGATTACGTTGAGGAAAGCGATCTGACTACGGCACCGTTGAAGATGGAATCCCAAAGTAAAGGATGGGCAGTGTAGATAAACAGCAAACAGTAGGAAAGCATCTAAACATCACAGGGCAGCTGCTTCCTAGGCATACCTTTCCGGTTGTGGTCACAGTGGAGTGTTGTATTGGAGTACGAAAATATTTCGTTGTCAAATCACCAATGGCCGTGTAGAACCTTAACTTTAATTACATCGAGGACCAAGCTACAGCATACTACATTTATGTCTGCCTGACACGGTGAAGGATTCAAAGACCATGTCAGTAATCAGGCTCTAAGTAGTCATGGGGAAGAGAACATGGCAATGAGCATATTGCCACACCGTGCTCTTTAGTCCATCTACAAGTAAAGCATTTGCAAAAAACTGTGAAGTCGCTCACTATCAAGCAATCCAGACTCTTAAAATAAAAGTCGGCTTTTTAGTGCAGTATGTTTGTTTTTCTGGTTCATCAGTAAACTATTTTTCTGAACGTGTTTGATGCTTTTCCAATTTTGTTTCAGCTCTAAGATAGTAGAAGAACGCGTTATTCGTTATTTTCAGTACGCGCAAGTCCTGTCGCGAAAGACTATCCCGCCACGTGAGTGCACGCCGAGATCCAAGTTCACCTCACCCCGCTATTAAGACGCAACGTCATTTCCATTGATGGTCGCAGTACCTAGGTAATCAAGCGCCATCAGCGTGAGTGCGGAAAAATCGATATCAGCAATATGACGTCAATGGGTAGATCCTAGCTCCAGGAAACACTTTACTAGTGCATCGTTCCACATGGAAAGAGTCCATGCGTGGAAAGCTAACTCGCGGCAAATCCGAGTCAACATAGGAAAAGCGCGATAACTCAGTCAGAGTTTGAATTTTTCCTTTTTTGTGTGCAATTTGTTGCTGGAAACTGTAAAATAGGAGGTGACTGGGTAGCCGACAGTTTGGTATAATTGCCCTTAATAATGCCAATGGTCCTTTAGATTAACGCCATCTTTTGCTAGTAATAAACCCTGAGAACTTCAGATGGAAGTACATAGAAAAAGGTCACTGACACAATGCAGCCATCATTCCAGATGGTGTCAAACCCCTAGAATACATACTATATATGATCCGATGTGGATGCAAAAGCAAAAGCGCTCACAATTCAAACTGGTGCAAGTGATCATGAGTGGCCTATCATGTCTCAGAATGCACTGTGCATGTTACCAGATAGGATGCTTGGGACTGAATACCCTTCTAGATTCATCATTAAAAAAACTATCATAACTCCTAGCATATCACTAAAAACACAATAGCTATGATATTAGCTGAATGATAGAACATGATAGCCTAGATCATGATACTTCTTTGATGATATCATACTAGATAGCTAACAAGATATTACCGGAAAATGGACTTTTGTGATGGCAGCATCTAATTTGCATATTTCAATGTTATGCAGCGCGTACAATCGCATCAGCAATGGCCTGGTTTGAATGATAAACCATGATAACCTCTGTATTGACAATTAGTTTGTGATTTTATCATTTACACTTCAGGAGATATTGCATAAAAATGAAATTTCTGTATTAATGGCCGCATCCAATTTGCATATCCCAGTCTTATTGAATGCATACAATCACCAGCTATGGGCTATCTGCTAGCCAGATCATGATAACCTTGGAACTATACTCTATTTTTACACTTATTTACAATTAAAAATAACCTTGGTGTAATTTTGTTTTGTTATGATGCATGTTTATCGAGTTATAACAAATGAATGGAATTTCAGTTATGGCGGGCTTAATTTGCATATTTTGAAAAATGCTATCATCGGGCACCCCCTTGGATCTTGATGAACACTCCCCAGACTATAGAAAACAGCGAAGAAAAAAACTTCATCCGACATTTCCATGTTCTAAGAAATTATTTATTAGCCTTTAGCACCCTGACTAATCTAGAGCTAATGCTGTCAGTTCATGTCATGTGGTAAGGCTCCCTATTCGATTCCAAGGTTACCCAGCAAGCTAGTAGTTGACAAACCTACCTCTTTTTTGGTATCTCAAAATATCATGTTTTGTCATGACAGAAGGGTAAAATCTCAAATTCGACAATTGACTCACTGAAATGGAGTTACCCAAAATTGAAAACGTTCCACCCAAGTGCGGTGCTTGATTTCGCCTATCACCTGATCTTCTTAAGAGGTTGCCGTTTCTATAACGTTTCACGTGAGGCTGACTATTATCCTTATACTTGGTAATCGTAACAGCAAAATGCTGCCAACTTATACGACTGAGAATGGAATAATAGCCGAGAGAAAAATAAGAAGCGTCTGCAATGTTCTGATGATCACCTTTATTTTGATTAATTTGCCAAACAATAATCAACACTTCTTTACAGTCGTTATATCCTATGTCAATCTTTCTTCTTTCATTATAGAAACCCATCAAATGATTTTTTCGAGACTTGATCAGATCAGATCTTATATAAAACATAATAGTCATATCTTTCAATTCAAATAAATTTATATGGGGTAAAATTGCAGATGCGTTCTTATCATTGAACTGAAGCACCTTTCCAAAAACTAGAGATTCAACATATCTCGCATTTCCAATCAGGCTACGAAGAAAATGATTATGGTGAAAATTAAGTTTGCAATTGATACCGGATGGAAAACAAGAAACGATAGTTTGATAAATGTCAATGGCTTCCAAATAATACGACGACGTGCTAATTTTCCTGTCAACCGAACTGCCTCCTCTTGACATCGGTGCACACTACGTCGTGTTGGTACATGCACCGTGTGGTGAGTCACGTGATAGTCCATTCATTGTGATTCGTCTTCTTTTTATCACCTTCAATGGAACTTCTCTCTGCCTACTATTACCATTTGGCGTAAGTGGCCCGAAGCGGCCTGAAGCTAGTAACTGTATATTGTGCTGTGGTTATACAAACCGTATATCAGGATCAGATCCATCAAGCTTGCAATCCAGAAGAGCTGACAATCGTGTTATTATAACATTAGTATTTCTAATAAGCGACTGTGATACTAGTACTACAACCCATAAACGATAGTTTCTTGCAGCAAATGCATAAACTATACAGATAATGACTTTTATTTCAAGAACGTTTTAAGGTAAACTGATTACTCGTTTCCCTTTTCCCTGTCCCCCTTGTGGTTACACCAATTAATAAAGCATTTCATCTCTCAGCATTAACACATGTTCGTCTCGCCCATCATCGGTGTTCTAGGCCGAGGCAAGTTGTTCAACCATGTAAGGTCACGAATATAGCGTGTATTTCGACTTGACGGTATGTCCGTCAGTTAGCCAATTTAACTATCATCAAGAGAACAATATGAGGACACCTCACCAACCCTCAGCTTTCGAGTGGTCTCTGTCTCACCTTTCGGGGGAGAGCTAGCAGTCACACCTCCTATAAGTGTTATAAGCGCACATATGCACATAAAGTATGACAACGAAATCATCACTGATGCCACCATAGTGAAAATTAAGTTTGCCATTGATGACACGGGATGGAAATCAAGAAATGATATTTTGATAAATGTATATGGCTTCCAAACAATACGACGACGTGCTAATTTTCCTGTCAAACCGAACAGCCTCCTCCTCTTGACGCGAAGGCTTTGACATCGGTGCACACTAGGTCGTGTTGGTACATGCACGGTGTGGTGAGTCACGTGATAGAATATGCATTGTGATTTGTCATGTTTTAATCACCTTCAGTTGAACTTCGCTATGCCTACTATTACTATTGGGCTAAAGTGACCCGGTGTGGCCTGAAGCCTGCAGTAACTCTTTATCTTGCTGTGATATGCAACCCGTATATCAGGATCAGATCCATCAAGCTTGTAGTCAAGAAGAGCTGACAATCATGTTGTTCTAATAAGCTATTGTGGAACTGGTACTACAACCCATAAACGATAGTTTCTTGCAGTGAATGCGCAAACTATTATAGCTTTAATTCTAATAAAATTTTAAGGTTAACTGGTAAGTCTTTCCCTTTTCCCTGTCCCCCCTGTGGTCACACCAATTAACACGTTGAGTGCCAGGCCAATATTTGATTTCTGAGCCCAGGTGCCAATGTGTGACTTTAAGTACAGTCCATGCATTAGTCCGTAGAGACTCCAAATAGGTGGGAACGAGGTTCCTAAACCTAATTGAATGACAAATAAAGCAATATATAATTCTCGTAGTTGCCACCACTGAAGAACATTTCCCCCATGTGCCAAGGTACGACTCTTGGGTTGGCAATGGCGGGGAACTTCCATCCAGGAGGCCATGATACGACCCATAGCCTGGCTTCCTGGAAGGAACTTCCATCGAGGAGGCCATGATACGACTCATAGCCTGGCCACCTGGAAGGAAGTTGCCCGCCATTGCCAGACAACGAGTTGTACCTTGGCACTTGGGAATATCTACAGTCTGATCTTCAAATAAACAATGGTAAATTCGAAATTGCCGCCTTTTCTGTGTGCTACTACGTCATCTGCTCCCATGTTCCACCACGTCGTACTTCTGTAATTTTCCTTTGGCGTGGTCATCTGGCACTGACAGTAAGTCAAGTTGCTGATCAGTTTATGCACGAAGAATCTGATATGGAGGTAGATTCTGCATCTGTTACTAGTGCAGACGAATCCCTGATCCATACTGATCCTCCTGATAACGATCCTTCTGATATGAACACCAGTAATGTTGCAAGCTACGAGCACCCAGCTGCAACAGACGACCCCCGCTACACCAGACGATGCATCTGATCAGAAGAGGCATCTGATGCCTAGGGATCCACGCACAAGAGGGGGTCGGTGACAAAATCTGGCCAGAACCGTTACCCCTCCACTAATTCTTGTGCAAGGGCATGGTGTACGCAATCGTGGTGGCAAAGACCGTGGTAGAGGAGGTTCAAACCATCAGCAGTTTGCAGAGGCCTACCCCAACGACAGGTATGTCAATAGCAGATAAAACGAAACTTATCAGATAGTTCAGATATCAAGTCGTTTTACCCAGGCTGGAATTTTATCATTTCAATACAGGCTCAAGCTTATCAAGCAGCTGTTTCAATCCAGCAGCAACCTCAAGCAACCAAAGAAATTGCATCCCAGGTATGCCAATGCAGAGAACATGAATCTGGTATATCAGTGTATTTAGAGATAAAATTGTTTTATCCGGGCTAGAATTTTTTTATTTCATAAGGCTCACAGAGCAGCTCCAGTTCAGCGACAGCCTGCAGCACACCAACCCCGAATCGTGGCATCCCAGGTATGTCGATGACAGATAAAACGACACTTGTATATCAGTGAAATTCAGAGAAATAGTTGTTTTACCCAGGGTAAAATTTCATTATTTCATTATAGGCCCAAGCTGCTGCACCAACCGTTCATCAGTGGACAAATACCCATCAAGATCCACCTGTATATCCTTTCAAAGAAATACCTGGTTTGAAACTTCTGATGGTATTTCATGAGCCAACTGATTTCTTTGACCTGTTCTCTACCCAGGAAGTTATTGATCTTATGGTTAGTGAGACTAATAGATACGCAGCTGCTCAAATTGCTGCAAATGGTCCGCTACGTAGGAATTCTCGTCTTGCGGTGTGGAAAGACACAGATGCGTCAGAAATGAGGGCCTTTCTCGGCCTTCTTGTTCAGATGGGTCCTAACACACAACCAACTATAGCGATCTACTGGAGTAAGGACCCCCTCTACCATTGCCATATGTTCAGCAAAGTCATGAGTCGGAATCGTTCCCAGTGGCTTCTATGATTCTGGCACTTTGCTGATAACGTAGTCGGTCAAAACACAATGATCGCCAGTAAAGGATCCTCCCCTTTTCTAACCATATGAACACGGTGATGGATGAAATCTACTATCCTGCTGGGAGGGATCTAAGTATCGCTGAATCTATGGTTCTTTTGCGGGAAAGGTTATTATCCAGACAGTATACATCAAGAACAAAAAGCACAAATACGGGATGAAGCTGTACGAGCTCTGCGAGTCCGACGGGATTGCACTCAGACTTAGTCTTTACACTGGAGAAGGGCACCCAGATCCCCACAATCTTGGTCAAACTGGAGCAATAGTCCTGTATCTTCTTGGTGATGACTTCTCAGACAAAGTCCACACTGTCTTCACTGGCAATTTTTACAATTCAGTGTCCCTCGCTAAGAAACTAGCCACTCGTTCGACGTACAGCAGTGGAACCCTCCGTAGTGATCGGAAGGAGAACCCTCAGGATGTGACCAACAAAACGCTGAGGAAAGGTGAAATGACATGGGCACGGTCTGAGTCCGTCGTTTTTTGCAAGTGGAAGGATAAACGGGAAATGTTGACAATAAGCAATGTGCACCGCGATGAGATGGTGGAGGTCCGCAACCGGAATAACAAGGCATCGCAAACACCCAATATTGTGCGCGTTCGCAATCTTGGTATGTCCGGTATCGATCGATCTGATCAAATGCTGTCGTATTTACTCAGCACTACGCAAAACTATAAGATGGTATAAGAAGATGGCTCTTCACTTGGTTGAGATTTGTATTTCGAATGACCATGTTGTACAAGGCTGAAACTGGAAGCACAATGCGACAACTCAAGTTTCGCGAAACCGTCATAAAGCACTTACTTGGGCTTGAAGTTGTGGAACGCATACAGAGGCAACCTGAACCAGTGGCAGATGCGAAAAACTTCCATTACTTGAATTCCATTCAACCATCATAGAAGAAACAACGACCAACTAAACCTTTCCGCGTTTACACTAAACGGGGTGTGAGAAAAGAAACCAGATACTTCTGTCCAACATGTGCAGACAAGCTGGCTCTCTGCAGTGATGTTTGTTTCAGGCACTATCACACAATTGGACTGGCATAATTGGGTAGAATAGAAGAGATAGTAGACACCGAAGTAGTAGATTTGGAAGTGTTTTAGATGTTTCATGTTCCAATTGTACTGTATTTTCAAAATGTGGATGAACCGGAGTACCTAACATGTTTTTGTGACACGATGTAAAACTGCACGAGAATGTGCATTTATTGACTCATTTTGTTGAAACCGATGTTATGAAAATGGTTCTCCTCCAAATTTCATCAGGATAGAACGTTTCAGGAAGATATAGAACTTTTCAGGAACATACATGCTTCTTGGCGACAACTTGCAACTTGACTTCCTGGTGACAGTATGTAACTTGATTTTTTAATTGAAGTAATCTGTATTCATGAGATGCGATTTGTAATTATGATTGTCCATACACTTAGTACTTGGCAACTGGGCATGAATACCTTTAAAATGTGTCTTTGGGGGAAATTAATGATTGTAGAGTAGAGGCATGATACTACGAATGAACTCGTAGGCGGCCACCGGAAGGAACTTACAAATACTACTAAATCTGTAGCTGGCACTCAACGTGTTTTAATGAAGCATTTCATTTCTACGCATTAACACATGTTCGTATGCCCCATCATCGGTGTTCTTAGCCGATGTCACGTAACGAAGATAGCGTGAACTTTGAGTTTGCGTTATGTCCGTAAGTTAGCCACAGACTAACTTAATGGAAAAACATGCCCTTACATCGTAATGGTACACATGGCTCCATAATCCTTTGTGTCCGATTAACAATAGAACAATATGAGGACACCTCACCAACCCTCAGCTTTCGCGTGGTCTCTGTTTTACCTTTCAGGGGAGAGCCAGCAGTCACATCTCCTATACGTGTTGTAAGCGCACATATGCAAATAAAGTATGACCACGAAATCATCGAAATCATCGAAAAATGTCCGTGTCACTTCATCACGGTCAGGGTTGCAGAATCATGACACACTCCAACATTGGCTTGATGAAGTCTTTTTTCCATTCATTGGTGAATTTGAACAAAATACAAGGCTTTTACTCTTAGATCAGTTTAGACCTCACTTGGCTGATGAATTCTGTGCTCCTATTGTAGAAGCTGGTGTACTCCTTGATAACATTCCCGCTCGGTGCACATCTATGAGTCAACCTTTGGACATGACCATTATGAGGGCATTTAAAGCTCATGTCAGCGCCGCTGGAAAGACTGGAAGCATGCAAATACTGCAGCCGATGGCACCAGTCCCAGAATACACCTTGCATCTGTTCTACATAGCCGAGCCTGGGATGACGTCCCTCCTGAATCCACAGCACGTGCCTTTCAGGTAGCCGGACTCGTCCCGAATGAAAACGGGGAGTACACAAATATTGCTAATGACCTTCTCGAAGATGCAGATGAAGATGCTGAGGACAATGAGATTGATTTTGATGACCTTGAGAATAATGACCCAGGTGATGCCTTGTATTTCCACTGTTCCCATGGTCAGAAATCTGAATGTACCTTAAAGGTAATGAGACTTGTTTTAGAAAAGGAGATTTTCAAAAACCGAATGTACTGAATTTTTCATGATTGGAAATAACATGTAATTTCGGACAGGTCAGCTTTAGTGTTGGTCAGTCATCTACTGATCCAGGCCCATTCAAAGTTAAGTGATCATTCAAATCAGAATGCATCAATGCTTTCTTCAAACTTTGGCTTACTCATGTCTTTTTCAAATGGCATGAATTGAACATTATCCTATGACAGGACAATCTGTCCTGATCGTGTCATAATATACCTTGCGGTAGTGTGTGCTTTGAACACCCTCTTGTACCCATTACGCACACTTTGATAAGGTTTGGCCTAACTTGCGAAAAGACCGATAAAATTCAATCTACTTACTGTATATGTACTGTGATATACAAACCGTATATCCGGATCAGATCCATCAAGCTTGTAATCCAGAAGAGCTAACAATCATATCATAATAACATTAGTATTTGTAATATTTCTAATAAGCGTTTGTGAAAAAAAGTACTAGAACCCATAAACGACAGTTTCTTGCAGCGAATACTTAAACTATAGAGACTTTAATTGAGAACAGCCCCCCCCCCGTACGTGGTCACAAGCATTTCATCTCTCATAAACACATGCTCGTCTGGCCCATCATCGGTGTTCTAGGCCGAGGCCAGTTGTTCAAACATGTTAGGTCACGAATATAGCGTGTACTTTGACTTCACGTTATGTTCGTAAGTTAAAGCTAAATCACTGACTAACTTGTTGGGAACAACAATGCCCTTATATCGTGGCCTCTATCTTACCTTTTGGGGGAGAGCCAGCAGTCACACCTCCTATATTAAGTGTTATAAGTGCACAAGTGCACATAAAGTATGACAACGAAATCATCACTGATGCCACCATCAAACACCAACAAAAGTTGAAGTCAATCAACCGCACGTTTTTGGTATCTATGCCATGATTCCGATCAGCTGTCATAATCAGTCTTACTCTTGTACCAAGTCGAATACGACCTAGTGCCTTGAACCATTTGGAAAATAGCGATGGGATGTCCAGTTTTGCTTTGAATTCGCCGTTGTAATATTACATTATATGAACTATATGAAGTCAATACGTTTAATATCTATATATTATATTGATCGAGTTCTCGCTATGAGAAACAAAATGTTTCTTGTGTCTTTGTTATTAATAAATCATTTTTTGCTTGAGTGGAAAGTAGATTGAGTTTGAAAGGATATATCGGGTGGCCAATAAAAAAGGTATCAATCTTTATCACCTGTAATTTCAATGATCACAATTTGGAATAACTTTCAATTGTATTTACAGCAATGCTCTCGTTGTTCGTGTGTGTGTGGTACATATCATTAATTTATAAGAGCGAAAGTCAAAATTTGTACAAATATCCAAGTCATCATTTACGATATAGATTTTTCAAGACTTTCGATGAGTCATCAATATTGAGCTGTTTGTGACTAATTGCGTCATTATTATCGTCTCGTGCGTTATATGAGTCGGCGTTTTTCTTCATTAGTTTGCCTTTCTTACAGGTCTAACTTGTTATCAAACGCATCAACCAAAAAAAAACGCAGATTTCAAGCGATTTATACTTTCAGCATTGCGATTTTCCCATTTCCCTTTTCCCTTTCCACATGAACTTTCCGTACAGACATCCAAGGAGCATATTATCATTTTTGCAGCTCCACTCGCTGTGATTTAATTTTCAAAATTCCTGTAGTTGATATCGGCTTGACGTCGCTGCATAGTTACCTGTAGAGGGGATTCACCCTGCATGGCGGAGAGCTTTTACTTTCAGGGATAATAGGTAATATGTGAAGTTGTACAAGTGGGTTAGATTTTTCAGTCACGTAACTAATTTGTACCACATTGATGAGTTACCTTGTCTTTTGTTTATCTCAGTCGTTAGCTCGCAACTCTCTTATTATCAGTGCTATCGTCATTCAATTTTCAGAGAAGATGGGTCAGATGATTTACAACAACTTGTTTCAATGAAAATGTAATATCTTGCTTTGTTCCTTAGATAGTGAGCTCTATTACTTTAGGTACATGCAAATTTCTGTCGTTGATATCTGGTTGTCGTCGCTCCATAATTATTTAAAGATGAGATCGACACAAATACTTTGTAAACCGCACAACTGGTCCTTCTGACTTCGTAAAGGATTCCGAGACACTTTTCTGCCTCACTGGTCATGAATTGTCTCAAGCATTCTCCGGTACAATCAAGCTTAGATCGAATATGGTCCACAACTACTAATTCTTGTAAAGTTTCGTGCACTGTTCCTTGTTTGGTGAACAAGAATGCTACGGAAGAGTCGAAAGCATTAACAAAACTTCCTTGATCCAGTATCATTGGTCTTGTGCCTGGTTTATACTTTGGCACATAGCTAGCTTAGTATTCGTCTGATCGACAATTTACATATAAGGAACTTCTCTTTCTGTAGACATATAACTATATTACTGTAAATATATTGGACTCTGATCTGGATAGCTAATTAAGCTTTTATTACTTGAAAAAGTTCTCGAGGTGTTTATAGACATAAAGACAACTGCAACATTCACGAATAGGCATATGCATTGTTTTCAGCAATTTCCCCTCGAGCAGCACAATATCAAGAATTAAGAAAACTTTTGCGATATACCCTGTTCGGCATATGTTCACTGCAACTAATGCTCATGTTTCGGCAGCTATCTCGTTGAACAGATGCCTATATTTCTCAAATTGTACTATAAAGCTATTCCAAAGTTCATTATTGGAGGAGACAAGATGCTAATATTTAAATTTGAGCCGAAATATTCTTGTTCGGACGACCGTTGGTATTAGTAATTGAAGGGCAGTATTCCCAAGCTATCGGCTGCCCAGTCACCTCTATAAAGTTGTTTCCATCGACCAATTTCACAAAAAAAGGAAAAATTCAAAATCTGCTCGAATTATCATGCTATTCCGATGTTGACTCCGATTTGAACCGAGTCAGCCCTCCATGCGTCGATCCTCTCCATGAGGACCGATACTAGTAAGGCGCTGCATGGAGCCATGGGTCTACGCTGTGACGTCTTGCTGTAGATATAGATGTTTCCTTTTTGCTTGGCGAATCGGGGAAGCCCCAAACAACCTCGGTGGCAGATGACATAACTTGTAATTGCTTGAACACATTAAAATACACTGGCAGTGCGTACATTCGTCATCTTTTCCTAAGTTAGCTTCGAACAATTAGAAAAGTGGGAAAGAAAAGGCGTAGTTTGCAAGGTTTCTGCCCAACAAATCACGGCAAAGCAACACTGCCTTCACTGCCTTCAGTGACCCTGTTATTGAGGTGAAGGTTTGAGGGGGAACATTTACGAAAATCGTGTTTTTTATAACTAAGAGTACAAACAAAATTTACAGATCGTCAAAAACATTCAGAAGTATTGTTTGCTAAGAAACAGGAGAAAAATAAACACATTCCTTTAAAAACAAGCTGCTTGTGCCGAAGAGGTTTGGGGACATTTCGCATGCTAAAAAATCTAAAATATTGCCACAACTTGCATATGTAGACTAACATTTCAATAGTATATTTCGTCCTCGAAATACCAACTTGCTGATAACGTATGATGAACTGCAGTAATATTTGCCATTGTCCTGATGTTTTCCTGACATAAGAATTTGGTTGAACCATTCCGACCGATGCTGATTTTTTATTTCATTAGCATAGGTATCTGATGATGCCCATTAACGACTGATTGGATGGTGAATTACAGTCGTCTAATGTCAACATAAATTCAAGTTTTCACAAGAAAACTACGTCTCCCAGCACAATAATATCCTAAAATTCCTATTCGGACCAGTGCATCATATGAAAATATTAAACTCGTTTTCAAAGTCGTGGTGAAGCCCTCCGGCTCAGATAATTAACGAGTTGACCAACCTACCTCTTTTTTTGCCCCTTAAAATATCAAGTTTTGTCACGATAGTTGGGTAAAACCTAAAATTCGACATTTGATTCATATGAATGAATTTACCCAAAAATGAAACCTTTCTCCACCTATGCGTTTTTTTATATCGCTTATACTTTGTCATTCTTAAGAGGTTCCCGTTCCTATAAAGTTTGACATGGGTCTTAGGAGTAGATATATTCCTGGTAATTGTAACAGCAAAATGCTGCCAACATTTGCGACTGAAAATCGATTGATAGCCGACTGAAAAGTGGAAAAAGTGTCGTGCATTGATATGTTTTGAGGTATTCGTGTGCCAAACACCAATCTCCACTTCCTTGTGTGGGTTATCTCCTACGCTAATTCTTTCTACACCAGTATAGAAACGTACCCACATATTCTGGGCAAGCTTGTTCGTAAGGAATCTTATATAAAAGGTAATTGTAATCTGTTTGTATTTGAATGTATTTATATAAGGTAGAGTTGCAGATGCGTGCTTATCATCAAACTGAAGCACTTTCCCAAAAGCTAGAGACTCCACGTACTTCGCATTTCCAGATAGGCTACGAAATAAAAAAGATAAAAATTGAGCTGGTCACGGGAGGGTAAACATATAAGTGATAGTTGCTTTCCGGTTGTAAGGTGATGTTTTTAATTAAGCTTGTTGGCTGGTGAAGACTATTGATTTTCATCCACTATTATAATAAAACTATTTCTAATTCTTCGTTACATTAGGCTTCCCCAGCCAACAAGCAGGAGAAGACTTTAGATTTTGCTCCCCTCTGAGAATATTTCTACGTCTTCTTTCGATTTTCGTGCTCGGTTTTCGTAGTTCGTAACGGTGCGAAACCTGCCTATTACCATTTTATCGGTCTTCGGCCTAGTTTACAGCCAAAACCAATTTGAGGCCCACAATGGGAGAAATCAGGTAAGCATTAGATCCTGGGGTCGGGAGTAGCGTCAACTTGGCCTAATCAATTTTCAGCCAGGCTTGATGTCCCCATGAGAGTGGTCTGTTTGACTCCATTATTGCCGTGATGTAATAGGTACAGGTAGGATTATGGTACATGTAGGCCTTAAGCTTCAGGACAGACCTTTTCCAGGTGGAGAGACAGACCTTCTCCAGCTGGAGATATTGCCCAATGCGAAAATTCGAAAAAATCTGTTGTATCTTGTGTTCATACTCTCAACTGCCATTGGTATGGACACTGATGAGGATGATGAAGTTGCTAGTTCTAGACTACCAAGACGTCACATTAGCTATAGTGTAACTGCACCATTGCGCCACGTCCTCGATTGCGAACATGCGATTGAACATGGTTGGCTGCTTAATGTGGCAGAGTATGCCAGACGCTTCAGGTTGGCAGTTACGTCATTGCGAAGATGGATAGCAAATCGGGAAACGTTAATGGAGCAGGCCGAGAACAATGCTCCAAGTAGCAGGGTCAGAAGCGACCACGACGGATGGTGGCCACAAGTGGAGGAGCAGGTTCACAACCGATTTCTCGAATTTCTCGTCTTGCCCTCACCGTCTCCAGAGGTGATCTGGTCCATGCTGCCGAGCTGGAATTTCACCGCTGGTGGGATGAGCTTCCAGGTGATGATAGAGACAACTACCTTTGAACCGGCCGGAGCGGTCCATCTTTCAGTGCTCTCCAGGATGGATCAGCGATTTCTTGATACGGAAACGTATTGTATTTCGTCGCAATACAAGAAACACGACTTCGATTCCAACTGACGCTAATGAGCAATACCGCCGATTTCAAGGAAACGACAGGGACACAGTGTGACAACATACAATTTACAATATGAATGAAACCTTTTGTCAGTCTGACTTTCTGCCCATGTATACGGCAGCTACTCCGGGATAGAGGGATGTTGACGTTAAAACTTCAAGGGGCAATTCTAAATTAGGATGTACCGTTGGGTTGACAATTCGATCTAATGGGGAAAAAATGCCAGCCCATATTGTGTTCAGAGAACCAGGCTTCATCCGAGAAATTCGTGGACTTAGAAACATTCCTGAAAATGTCCGTGTCACTTCATCACGGTCAGAGTGGGAGAATCATGACACACTCCAACATTGGCTTGATGAAGTCTTTTCTCCATTCATTGGTGAATTTGAACCAAATACAAGGCTTTTACTCTTAGATCAGTTTAGACCTCACTTGGCTGATGAATTCTGTGCCCCTATTTTAGGAGCTGGTGTGCTCCTTGATAACATTCGCGCGCGGTGCACATCTATGAGTCAACCTTTGGACTTGACCATTAAGAGGGCATTTAAAGCTCACGTCAGCGCCGCTGGAAAGACTGGAAGCATGCAAATACTGCAGCCGATGGCACCTGTCCCAGAATACCCCTTGCATCTGTTCTACATAGTCGAGCTTCGGATGACGTCCCTCCTGAATCCACAGCACGTGCCTTTCAGGTAGCCGGACTCGTCCCCAATGAAAACGGGGAGTACAGAAATATTGCTAATGACCTTCTCGAAGATGCAAATGAAGATGCTGAGAACAGTGAGATTGATTTTGATGACCTTGAGAATAATGGTCCAGGTGATGCCTTATAATTCAACTGTTCCCATGGTCAGAAATCTGAATGTACCTTAAAAGTAATAAGAATTGATTTAGAAAAGGACATTTTTAAAAACCGAATGTACTGAATTTTTCATGATTGGAAATAAAGTGTAATTTCGGACAGGTCAGCTTTAGTGTTGGTCAGTCATCTACTGATCTAGGCCCATTCAAAGTTAAGTGATCATTCAAATCAGAATGAATCAATGCTTTCTTCAAACTCTGGCTTACTCATGTCATTTTCAAATGACATGAATTAAACATTATCGTATGACAGGACAATCTGTCCTGATTGTGTCATAATCTTCCTTGCGGTAGTGTGTGCTTTGAACACCCCTCTTGTACCCATTACGCACTCTTTAATAAGGTTTGGCCTAACTTGCGAAAATACCGATAAAATTCAAACTACTTACTGTATATGTACTGTGATATACAAACCGTATATCCGGATCAGATCCATCAAGCTTGTAATCCAGAAGAGCTAACAATCATATTATAATAACATTAGTATTTGTAATATTTCTAATAAACGTTTGTGAATCAAGTACTAGAACCCATAAACGACAGTTTCTTGCAGCGAATACTTAAACTATAATGACTTTAATTAAGAACAGCCCCCCCCCCCCCCCGTACGTGGTCACAAGCATTTCATCTTTCAGCATTAACACATGTTCGTCTGGCCCATCATCGGTTTTCTAGGCCGAGGCCAGTTATTCAAACATGTTACGTCACGAATATAGCGTGTACTTTGACCTTAGGTTATGTTCGTAAGTTAAAGCCAAATCACTGACTAACTTGTTGGGAACAACAATGCCCTTATATCGTGGTCTCTATCTTACCTTTCGGGGGAGAGCCAGCAGTCACACCTCCTATATTAAGTGTTATAAGCGCACATATGCACATTAAGTATGACAAGGAAATCATCACTGATGCCACCATCAAACACCAGCAAAAGTTGAAGTCAATTAACAGCACGTTTTTGGAATCTATGCCATGATTCTGATCAACTGTCATAATCGGTCTTACTCTTGTACCAAGTCGAATACGACCTAGTGCCTTGAATGTCCAGTTTTGCTTTGAATTCGCCGTTGTAATATTACATTATATGAACTATATGAAGTCAATACGTCTAATATCTATATATTATTATATTGATCGAGTTTTCGCTATGAGAAACAAAATGTTTCTTGTGTCTTTGTTACTAATAAATCATTTTTTGCTTGAGTGGAAAGTAGATTGAGTTTGAAAGGATATATCGGGTGGCCAATAAAAAAGGTATCAATCTTTATCACCTGTAATTTCAATGATCACAATTTGGAATAACTTTCAATTGTATTTACAGCAATGCTCTCGTTGTTTGTGTGTGTGTGGTACATATCATTAATTTATAAGAGCGAAAGTCAAAATTTGTACAAATATCCAAGTCATCATTTACGATATAGATTTTTAAAGACTTTCGATGAGTCATCAATATTGAGCTGTTTGTGACTAATTGCCTCATTATTATCGTCTCATGCGTTATATGAGTCCGCGTTTTTCTTCATTAGTTTGCCTTTCTTACAGGTCTAACTTGTTATCAAGCGCATCAACCAAAAAACCCGCAGATTTCAAGCGATTTATACTTTCAGCATTACGCTTTTCCCATTTCCTTTTCCCCTTTCCACCTGAGCTTTCCGTACAGACATTCTAGGAGCATATTATCATTTTGCAGCTCCACTCGCTGTGATTTAATTTTCAAAATTCCTGTAGTTGATATCGGCTTGACGTCGCTGCATAGTTACCTGTAGGGGGGATTCATCCTGCATGGCGGAGAGCTTTTACTTTCAGGGATAATAGGTAATATGTGAAGTTGTGCAAGTGGGTTAGATTTTTTCAGTCACGTAACTAATTTGTACCACATTGATGAGCTACCTTGTCTCTTGTTTATCTCAGTCGTTATCTCGCAGCTCACTTATTGGCTCACCGTAGGGGAGTCTATACGATGCCGCAGTGTCCGTCGTCCGTCGTCGTCGTCGTCGTCCGTCGTCGTCGTCGTCCGTCGTCGTCGTCGTCCGTCGTCGTCGTCGTCCGTCGTCGTCGTCGTATCCTGTGGCACGTTTCTTAACCGCTTGTGCTATGTACCTGAAACTTTATATACATCATTCTCAAGGTCATATGTACCCTGAAACTGAATTTCGCTCCGGTCTGATTCTTGACTTTGCCACCAGGGGGCTAAAACTGAAAAGTTAAAATGTGCAATATCTCATTTATTACTGATTTGTTTTTGAGAAACATTTCATGGTATGTACCCCTAGCAAGGATACATTACATATCGTACGGGTTTTTGATTTAACCTACTTTTCAAGGTCACAGAGGTCAAACTCTAAAATTTCAGCGATAGTGGCACGTTTTGTCTTTATTCGTCCTATAATCTTTAAATTTGGTATGTAGACACCTGTTACATAGCTCTACATGTTCACAAAAAATCAGGTCGATGTGGCGTACTTTTCAAGGTTACAGAGGTCAAATGGTGTGAATTGGCCGTTTGTGTGTAAATATGGCACGTTTCTTAACCACTTAAGCTATGAACTTTAAACTTAGTACACAAGACCCCCTAGGTCAGATGACCTGTGACACTGATTTTCGTTCTGGTCTGATTTTTTTACTTGGCCCCCAGGTGGCCAAAACCAAAAATTTGAATAGTGCCATATCTCGCTTATTACTGATTAGTTTTTGGTAAAATTTTTATGGTAGATACTCTTAGCAAGGATACATCACATATGATACGGGTTTTTGATTTGACATACTTGTCAAGGTCACAGAGGTCAAATGGTGTAAATTGGCCATTTGATCGAATCTGTGGAACGTTTGTTAACCCCTAGGGCTATGAACTTGAGACTTTGTTTAAAGGACCCCCTAGGTCAGGTGACCTCTGACCCTGAATTTCTCCTAGCAAGGATACATCACATATCATATGAATTTTTGATCTGACCTGCTTTTCAAGGTCACAGAGGTCAAATGGCGTAAATTGGTCGTTTGATTGTAACAATGGCACGTTTCTTAACCACTAAAGCTTTGAACTTGAAATTTGATACACATGACTCCCTACGTCATGTAACCTCGGACACCGAATTTCGATCTGAACTGGTACCAACTCGGCCACCAGGAGGCAAAAACTAAAATAGGTTAAACGTGCAATATCTTTTTCATTAGTGACTTGTTTTTGATGATATTCTTATGGTACTTACTACAAGCAACGATACATCACGTGTCATACCGACTTTGGTTTGACCTATATACTATACATGTACAATGTTTCTTAATCTGGATGAATTCCAAAGCACAAAATATCTATACGGTGAGCACAATGGCCCCTGGCAGTTTCATTATCAGTGCTATCGTCATGCCAATTTCAGAAAAGATGGGTCAGATGATTTACAACAATTTTTTTTCAATGAAAATGTAATATCTTGCTTTGTCCCTTAAATAGCGAGCTCTATTACTTTAGGTACATGCAAATTCCTGTCGTTGATACCTGGTTGTTGTCGCTCCATAATTATTTAAAGATGAGATCGACACAAATACGTTGTAAACCGCACAACTGGTTCTTCTGACTTCGTAAAGGAACCCGAGACACTTTTCTGCCTCACTAGTCATGAATTGTCTCAAGCATTCTCTGGTACAATCAAGCTTAGATCGAATATGTTCCACAACTACTAATTCTTGTAAAGTTTCGTGCACTGTACCTTGTTTGGTGAACAGGAATGCTACGGAAGAGTGGAAAGCATTAACAAAACTTCCTTGACCCAGTATCATTGGTCTTGTGCCTGGTTTATACTTTGGCACATATCTAGCTTTAGTATTCGTCTGATCGACAATTTACATATAAGGAACTTCTCTTTCTATAGACATATTACTATATTACTGTAAATATATTGAACTCTGATCTGGATAGCTATTAAGCTTTTATTACTTGAAAAAGCTCTCGAGGTGTTTTCAGACATAAAGACAACTGCCCCATTCATGAATAGGCCTATGCATTGTTTTCAGCAATTTCCCCTAGAGCAGCACAATATCAAGAATTAAGAAAGCTTTTGCGATATACCCTGTTCGGCATATGTTCGCTGCAAATAATGGTCATGTTTCGGCCGCTATCTTGTTGAACAGATGCCAATATTTCTCAAATTGTACTATAAAGCTATTCCAAAGTTCATTATTGGAGGACACAAGAAGTTAATATCTAAATTTGAGCCGAAATATGCTTGTTCGGAGGACCGTTGGTATTAGTAATTGATGGGCAGTATTCCCAAGCTGTCGGCTGCCCAGTCACCTCCATAAAGTTGTTTCCATCGACCAATTTCACGAAAAAAGGGAAAAATTCCAAATCTGCTTGAATTATCATGCTATTCCGATGTTGACTCCGATTTGAACCGAGTCAGCCCTCCATGCGTCGATCCTGTCCATGAGGACCGATGCACTAGTAAGCCGCTGCATGGAGCCATGGATCTACGCTGTGACGTCTTGCTGTAGATATAGATGTTTCCTTTTTACTTGGCGAATCGGGGAGAGCCCCAAACAACCTCGGTGGCAGATGACATAACTTGTAATTGCTTGAACACATTAAAATACACTGGCAGTGCGTACATTCGTCATCTTTTCCTAAGTTAGCTTCGAACAATTAGAAAAGTGGGAAAGAAAAGGCGTAGTTTGCAAGGTTTCTGCCCAACAAATCACGGCAAAGCAACACTGCCTTCACTGCCTTCAGTGACCCTGTTAATGAGGTGAAGGGTTGAGGGGGAACATTTACGAAAATAGTGTTTTTTATAACTAAGAGTACAAACAAAATTTACAGATCGTCAAAAACATTCAGAAGTATTGTTTGTTAAGAAACAGGAGAAAAATAAACACATTCCTTTAAAAACAAGCTGCTTGTGCCGAAGAGGTTTGGGGACATTTCGCATGCTAAAAAATGCTGATTTTTTATTTGATTAGCGTAGGTATCTGATGATGCCCATTTACGACTGATTGGATGGTGAATTACAGTTTTCTAATATCAACATAAATTCAAGTTTTCACAAGAAAATTACGTCTCCAAGCACAATAATATCCTAAAATTCCTATTCGGACCAGTGCATAATATGAAAATAATAAACTCGTCTTCAAAGTCGTGGTGAAGCCCTCAGGCTCAGATAATTAACGAGTTGACCAACCTACCTCTTTTTTTTCCCCTTAAAATATCAAGTTTTGTCACGATAGTTGGGTAAAACCTAAAATTCGACATTTGATTCATTTGAATGAATTTACCCAAAAATGAATACTTTCTCCACACATGCGTGTTTTTATATCGCTCATACTTTGTCATTCTTAAGAGGTTCCCGTTCCTATAAAGTTTGACATGGGGCTTAGGAATAGACTGATTCCTGGTAATTGTAACAGCAAAATGCTGCCAACATTTGCGACTGACAAACGATTGATAGCCGACTGAAAAGTGAAAAAAGTCTCGTGCATTGATATATTTAGAGGTATCCGTGTGCCAAATACCAATCTCCACTTCCTTACGTGGGTTATCTCCTATGCTAATTCTTTCTACATCAGTATAGAAACTTATCCACATATTCTGGGCAAGCTTGTCCTGAAGGAATCTTATATAAAAGGTAATTGTAATCTGTTTGTATTTGAATGTATTTACATAAGGTAGAGTTGCAGATGCGTGCTTATCATTAAACTGAAGCACTTTCCCAAAAACTAGAGACTCAACGTACTTCGCATTTCCAGATAGGCTACGAGATAAAAATGATAAAAATTGAGCTGGTCACGGGATGGTAAACATGTAAGTGATAGTTGCTTTCCGGTTGTAAAGTGATGTTTTTAATTAAGCTTGGGTTGGCTGGTGAAGACTATTGATTTTAATCCACTATTATAATAAAAAATATGTCTAATTCTTCGTTACATTACGCTTCCCCAGCCAACAAGCAGGAGAAGACTTTAGATTTTGCTCCCCTATGAGAATATCTCTTCGTCTTCTTTCGATTTTCGTGCTCGGTTTTCGTAGTTCGTAACGGTGCGAAACCTGCCTATTACCATTGGGCTAAAGTGACCCGAAGTGGCCTGAAGCCAGTTACTATATACAGCAAGTTCGGATTTTATCGGTCTTCGGCCTAGTTTACAGCCAAAACCAATTTGAGGCCCACAATGGGAGAAATCAGGTAAGCATTAGATCCTGGGTTAGGCAGTAGCGTCAACTTGGCCTAATCAATTTTCAGCCAGGCTTGATGTCCCCATGAGTGTGGTTTGCTTGACTCGATTATTGCCGTGATGTAATATGTACAGGTAGGTTTATGGTACATGCAGGCCTCTAAGCTTCAGGACAGAGCTTTTCCAGCTGGAGATAATGCCCAATGCGAAAATTCGAAAAAATCTGTTGTATCTTGTGTTCATACTCTCAACTCCCATTGGTATGGACACTGATGAGGATGATGAAGTTGCTAGTTCTAGACTACCAAGACGTCACAACAGCTAGAGTGTAACTGCACGATTGCGCCCGCGTCATCGATTGCGAACATGCGATTGAACATGGTTGGCTGCTTAATGTGGCAGAATATGCCGGACGCTTCAGGTTGGCAGATACGTCATTGCGAAGATGGATAGCAAATCGGGAAACGTTAATGGAGCAGGCCGAGAACAATGCTCAAAGTAGGAGGGTCAGAAGCGACCACGACGGATGGCGGCCACAAGTGGAGGAGCAGGCTCACAACCGATTTCTCGAATTTCTCGTCTTGCCCTCACCGTCTCCAGAGGTGATCTGGTCCATGCTGCCGAGCTGGAATTTCACCGCTGGTGGGATGATCTACCAAGTGATGATAGAGACAACTACCTTTTGAACCGACCGGAACGGTCCCTCTTTCAGTGCTCTCCAGGATGGATCAGCGATTTCATGAAACGGAAACGTATTGTATTTCGTCGGTGAATTTGAACCAAATACAAGGCTTTTACTCTTAGATCTTTTACTCTTAGATCAGTTTAGACCTCACTTGGCTGATGAATTCTGTACCCCTATTGTAGAAGCTGGTGTGCTCCTTGATAACATTCCCGCGCGGTGCACATCTATGAGTCAACCCCTTGCATCTATTCTACATAGCCGAGCTTGGGATGACCTCCCCTCTGAATCCACAGCACGTGCCTTTCAGGTAGCTGGACTCATCCGGAATGAAAACGGGGAGTACAGAAATATTGCTAATGACCTTCCTTAAGATGAAGATGATGAGGACAATGAGATTGATTTTGATCAGCTTGAGAATAATGATTCAGGTGATGCCTTATTTTTTTTTACTCTTCCTATGGTCAGAAATCTGAATGTGCCTTAAACGTAATGAGAATTGATTTAGAAAAGGACATTTTCAAAAAGCGAATGTACTGAATTTTTCATGATTGGAAATAAAGTGTAATTTCGGACAGGTCAGCATTAGTTTTGGTCAGTCATCTACTGATCTAGGCCAACTCAAAGTTAAGTGATTTTTCAAAACAGAATGCATCAATGCTTTCTTCAAACTCTGGCTCACTCATGTCATTTTCAAATGACATGAATTAAACATTATCGTATGACAGGACAATCTGTCCTGATCGTGTCATAATATTCCTTGCGGTAGTGTGTGCTTTGAACACGTACCCTCTTGTACCCATTATGCACACTTTAATAAGGTTTGGCCTAACTTGCGAAAAGACCGATAAAATTCAAACTTACTGTTAAGTGATGTGATATACTAACCGTATATCCGGATCAGATCCATCAAGCTTGTAATCCAGAAGAGCTAACAATCATATTAGAACCCATAAACGACAGTTTCTTGCAGCGAATACTTAAACTATAATGAGCTTAATTTTAAGAACGCCCTTATATCGTGGTCTCTATCTTACCTTTCGGGGGAGAGCCAGCAGTCACACCTCCTATATTAAGTGTTATAAGCACACAAATGCACATTAAGTATGACCACGAAATCATCACTGATGCCACCATCAAACACCAGCAAAAGTTGAAGTCAATTAACAGCACGTTTTCGGAATCTCTGCCATGATTCTGATCAACTGTCATAATCGGTCTTACTCTTGTACCAAGTCGAATACGACCTAGTGCCTTGAACCATTTGGAAAATAGCGATAGGATGTCCAGTTTTGCTTTGAATTCGTCGGTGTAATATTGCATTATATGAACTATATGAAGTCAATACGTTTAATATCTATATATTATATTGATCGAGTTCTCGCTATGAGAAACAAAATGTTTCTTGTGTCTTTGTTATCAATAAATCATTTTTTGCTTGAGTGGAAAGTAGATTGAGTTTGAAAGGATATATCGGGTGGCCAATAAAAAAGGTATCAATCTTTATCACCTGTAATTTCAATGATCACAATTTGGAATAACTTTCAATTGTATTTACAGCAATGCTCTCGTTGTTTGTGTGTGTGTGGTACATATCATTAATTTATAAGAGCGAAAGTCAAAATTTGTACAAATATCCAAGTCATCATTTGCGATATAGATTATTAAAGTCTTCCGATGAGTCATCAATATTGAGCTGTTTGTGACTAATTGCGTCATTATTATCGTCTCATGCGTTATATAAGTCGGCGTTTTTCTTCATTAGTTTGCCTTTCTTACAGGTCTAACTTGTTATCAAACGCATCAACTAAAAAAACCGCAGATTTCAAGCGATTTATACTTTCAGCATTACGCTTTTCCCATTTCCTTTTCCCCTTTCCACCTAAGCTTTCCGTACAGACATCCTCGGATCATATTATCATTTTGTAGCTCCACTCGCTGTGAGTTAATTTTCAAAATTCCTGTAGTTGATATCGGCTTGACGTCGCTGCATAGTTACCTGTAGAGGGGGTTCACCCTGCATGGCGGAGAGCTTTTACTTCCTGGGATAATAGGTAATATGTGAAGTTTTGCAAGTGGGTTAGATTTTTCAGTCACGTAACTAATTTGTACCACATTGGGGAGCTACCTTGTCTTTTGTTTATCTCAGTCGTTAGCTCACAGCTCACTTATTATCAGTGCTATCGTCATGCCATTTTCAGAGCAGATGGGTCAGATGATTTACAAAGACTTTTTTTCAATGAAAATGTAATATCTTGTTTTGTTCCTTAGATAGTGAGCTCTATTACTTTAGGTACATGCAAATTCCTGTCGTTGATACCTTGTTGTCGTCGCCCCATAATTATTTAAAGATGAGATCGACACAAATACTTTGTAAACCGCACAACTGGTCCTTCTGACTTCGTAAAGGAACCCGAGACACTTTTCTGCCTCACTCGTCATGAATTGTTTCAAGCATTCTCTGGTACAATCAAGCTTAGATCGAATATGGTCCACAACTACTAATTCCTGTAAAGTTTCGTGCACTGTTCCTTGTTTGGTGAACAAGAATGCTACGGAAGAGTCGAAAGCATTAACAAAACTTCCTTGACCCAGTATCATTGGTCTTGTGCCTGGTTTGTACTTTGGCACATAGCTAGCTTAGTATTCGTCTGATCGACAATTTACATATAAGGAACTGCTCTTTCTGTAGACATATTACTATATTACTGTAAATATATTGGACTCTGATCTGGATAGCTAATTAAGCTTTTATTACTTGAAAAAGCTCTCGAGGTGTTTATAGAAATAAAGACAACTGCCACATTCACGAATAGGCCTATGCATTGTTTTCAGCAATTTCCCCTCGAGCAACACAATATCAAGAATTAAGAAAGCTTTTGCGATATACGCTGTTCGGCATATGTTCACTGCAACTAATGCTCATGTTTCGGTAGCTATCTCGTTGAACAAATGCCTATATTTCTCAAATTGTACTATAAAGCTATTCCAAAGTTAATTATTGGAGGAGACAAGAAGCTAATATTTAAATTTGAGCCGAAATATGCTTGTTCGGAGGACCGTTGGTATTAGTAATTGAAGGGCAGTATTCCCAAGCTGTCGGCTGCCAAGTCACCTCTATAAACTTGTTTCCATCGACCAATTTCACAAAAAAAGGAAAAATTCAAAATCTGCTCGAATTATCATGCTATTCCGATGTTGACTCCGATTTGAACCGAGTCAGCCCTCCATGCGTCGATCCTCTCCATGAGGACCGATACTAGTAAGGCGCTGCATGGAGCCATGGGTCTACGCTGTGACGTCTTGCTGTAGATATAGATGTTTCCTTTTTGCTTGGCGAATCGGGGAGAGCCCCAAACAAAAAATGCTAAAAAATGCTGATATTTTATTTGATTAGCGTAGGTATCTGATGATGCCCTTTTACGACTGATTGGATGGTGAATTACAGTTTTCTAATATCAACATAAATACAAGTTTTCACAAGAAAATTACGTCTCCCAGCACAATAATATCCTAAAATTCCTATTCGGACCAGTGCATAATATGAAAATAATAAACTCGTCTTCAAAGTCGTGGTGAAGCCCTCAGGCTCAGATAATAAACGAGTTTACCAACCTACCTCTTTTTTTTCCCCTTAAAATATCAAGTTTTGTCACGATAGTTGGGTAAAACCTAAAATTTGACATTTGATTCATTTGAATGAATTTACCCAAAAATGAATACTTTCTCCACACATGCGTGTTTTTATATCGGTGATACTTTGTCATTCTCAAGAGGTTCCCGTTCCTATAAAGTTTGACATGGGGCTTAGGAATAGACTTATTCCTGGTAATTGTAACAGCAAAATGCTGCCAACATTTGCGACTGACAATCGATTGATAGCCGACTGAAAAGTGAAAAAAGTCGTGTGCATTGATATGTTTAGAGGTATCCGTGTGCCAAATACCAATCTCCACTTCCTTTTGTGGGTTATCTCCTACGCTAATAGCTTCTACATCAGTATAAAAACTTACCCACATATTCTTGGCAAGCTTGTCCTGAAGGAATCTTATATAAAAGGTAATTGTAATGTGTTTGTATTTGAATGTATTTATATAAGGTAGAGTTGCAGATGCGTGCTTATCATTAAACTGAAGCACTTTCCCAAAAACTAGAGACTCAACGTACTCCGCATTTCCAGATGGGCTACGAAATAAAAATGCTAAAAATTGAGCTGGTCACGGGATGGTAAACATATAAGTGATAGTTGCTTTCCGGTTGTAAGGTGATGTTGTTAATTAAGCTTGTTGGCTGGTGAAGACTATTGATTTTAATCCACTATTATAATAAAACTATTTCTAATTCTTCGTTACATTAGGCTTCCCCAGCCAACAAGCAGGAGAACACTTTAGATTTTGCTCCCCTATGAGAATATTTCTTCGTCTTCTTTCGATTTTCGTGCTCGGTTTTCGTAGTTCGTAACGGTGCGAAACCTGCCTATTACCATTGGGCTAAAGTGACCCGAAGTGGCCTGAAGCCAGTTACTATATACAGTAAGTTCGGATTTTCGGATCGGTCTTCGGCCTAATTTAAAGCCAAGGCCAATTTGAGGCCCACAATGGGAGAAATCAGGCAAGCATTAGATCCTGGAGTAGCGTCAACTTGGCCTAATCAATTTTCAGCCAGGCTTGATGTCCCCATGAGAGTGGTCTGTTTGACTAGATTATTGCCGTGATGTAATAGGTACAGGTAGGTTTATGGTACAAGCAGGCCTATGAGCTTCAGGACAGACCTTTTCCAGCTGGAGAGACAGACCTTTTCCAGCTGGAGATAATGCCCAATGCGAAAATTCGCAAAAATCTGTTGTATCTTGTGTTCATACTCTCAACTGCCATTGGTATGGACACTGATGAGGATGATGAAGTTGCTAGTTCTAGACTACCAAGACGTCACAACAGCTATAGTGTAACTGCACCATTGCGCCACGTCCTCGATTGCGAACATGCGATTGAACATGGTTGGCTGCTTAATGTGGCAGAGTATGCCAGACGCTTCAGGTTGGCAGTTACGTCATTTCGAAGATGGATAGCAAATCGGGAAACGTTAATGGAGCAGGCCGAGAACAATGCTCCAAGTAGGAGGGTCAGAAGCGATCACGACGGATGGTGGCCACAAGTGGAGGAGCAGGTTCACAACCGATTTCTCGAATTTCTCGTCTTGCCCACCCCGTATCCAGAGGTGATCTGGTCCATGCTGCCGAGCTGGAATTTCACCGCTGGTGGGATGAGCTTCAAGGTGATGATAGAGACAACTACCTTTTGAACCGACCGGAGCGGTCCATCTTTCAGTGCTCTCCAGGATGTATCAGCGATTTCTTGATACGGAAACGTATTGTATTCCGTCGCAAGACAAGAAACACGACCTCGAATCCAGCTGACACAAATGAGCGTGTCCGCCGATTTCAAGGAAACGTCAGGGACACAGTGAGGAAACATACAATTTACAATATGAATAAAACCTTTTGTCAGTCGGACTTTCTGCCCATGTATACGGCAGCTACTCTGGGACAGAGGGATGTTGACGTTAAAACTTCAAGGGGCAATTCTTAATTAGGATGTACCGTTGGGTTGACAATTCGATCTAATGGGGAAAAAATGCCAGCCCATATTGTGTTCAGAGAACCAGGCTTCTTCCGAGAAATTCGTGGACTTGGAAATATTCCTGAAAATGTCCGCGCCACTTCATCACGGTCAGGGTTGGAGAATCATGACACACTCCAACATTGGCTTGATGAAGTCTTTTTTCCATTCATTAGTGAATTTGAACCAAATACAAGGCTTTTACTCTTAGATCAGTTTAGACCTCACTTTGCTGATGAATTCTGTGCCCCTATTTTAGGAGCTGGTGTGCTCCTTGATAACATTCCCGTGCGGTGCACATCTATGAGTCAACCTTTGGATTTGACCATTTTGAGGGCATTTAAAGCTCACGTCAGCGCCGCTGGAAAGACTGGAAGCATGCAAATACTGCAGCCGATGGCACCTGTCCAAGAATACCCCTTCCATTTGTTCTACATAGCCGAGCTTCCGATGACGTCCCTCCTGAATCCACAGCACGTGCCTTTCAGGTAGCCGGACTCGTCCCGAATGAAAACGGGGAGTACAGAAATATTGCTAATGACCTTCTCGAAGATGAAGATGCTGAGGACAATGAGATTGAGAATGATGATCCAGGTGATGCCTTATAATTCCACTGTTCCTATAGTCAGAAATCTGAATGTACCTTAAAAGTAATGAGAATTGATTTAGAAAAGGACATTTTCAAAAACCGAATGTACTGAATTTTTCATGATTGGAAATAAAGTGTAATTTCGGACAGGTCAGCTTTAGTTTTGGTTAGTCATCTACTGATCTAGGCCCATTCAAAGTTAAGTGATCATTCAAATCAGAATGCATCAATGCTTTCTTCAAACTCTGGCTTACTCATGTCATTTTCAAATGACATGAATTAAACATTATCCTATGACAGGACAATCTGTCCTGATCGTGTCATAATATTCCTTGCGGTAGTGTGTGCTTTGAACACCCCTCTTGTATCCATTACGCTTACTTTAATAAGGTTTGGCCTAACTTGCGAAAAGACCGATAAAATTCAAACTTACTGTATATGTGCTGTGATATACAAACTGTATATCAGGATCAGATCCATCAAGCTTGTAATCCAGAAGAGCTAACAATCATATTATAATAACATTAGTATTGTAATATTTCTAATAAGCGTTTGTGAATCAAGTACTAGAACCCATAAACGACAGTTTCTTCCAGCGAATACTTCAACTATAATGACTTTAATTAAGAACAGCCCCCCCCCCCCGTACGTGGTCACAAGCATTTCATCTCTCAGCATTAACACATGTTCGTCTGGCCCATCATCGGTGTTCTAGGCCGAGGCCAGTTGTTCAAACATGTTAGGTCACGAATATAGCGTGTATTATGACTTCACGTTATGTTCGTAAGTTAAAGCCAAATTAAAAAATTACACGAGACTTACCTGGTAAGTTGAAGTGTGATTGTGATTCTGTGAATCTCAGAATCACAAACGGAGGGATCACTTGAGATAGTGTACGCCCACTATCTCCTCACTATTGAACGAAGCTGAATCCTCAGCTAAACAAATACGGAATGTCCTCAAAGAAAAAAGGATCACAGGGAAGGGAACAAACCTAGGGAGGGTGCGTGATCCCTCCGTTTGTGATTCTGAGATTCACAGAATCACAATCACACTTCAACTTACCAGGTAAGTCTCGTGTAATTTTTTAATTCTGTTTCATCTCATTATCACGTCACTACGTGATCACTTGAGACTTGAAAGACTTGAGGACATGAGTAACAATAAACAAACTACCTTAGTTACTGTATTAGAGTATGTAATAACTCGACTCTACTTTAGTACATATTATATTGTATGAAGTTGCATAAGTCACCAGAACACGACAGCAAACCACTATTTAGCAGGTAGCGCTTTAATTAGAGCCTGTCCAGCATTGGCATCATTATCAGATGTGTTAACCGGCCTATCATAGAATTTCGCAAAAGTTTTTGCATTTGCCCATCCTCCACAATGCAAGACATCGTCTATCGGCACACCAATCGCTTTCATTTTTGAGGTAGAGGCAGAACGGCAAGAATGTGGTGAAAATGATGTAATGTCAACACCAGAGTCTCTTAAAGAACACGACACCCAACGGGAAAGTGTGTCACGGCTAACCGCCTTATTAGGTTTCACATAACTAATAAACAGAGCACCATCCGTACAGGCATCATCTGTCCGTGAGACATAATGTCTAAGCGTGTCAACAATGCACAAATCAGGCCTATCCGTAAATTCTTTTAAGACAATGGCCTTCCGATGTCTGCCTGGCTTAGTTGTTTTTAGCAAAGAATCCACATAGAAACTGCACACACCAACTGAAAACTTGAGATTCTCCCTTTTTGATTTATGTAGTGTGTGTAACCTTTGACCTGTAAGTAAGGCCAATAGGGTAACTGTCTTTTGCGACAACTCTTTGATGGAAGAAGTGTCCACTTTTTCAAGGTAAAGAAGGACGAGATTGATGTCCCATGTAACCGTATAGCTTGGCAATGAAGGTCTTTCGTTAAAGACACCCTGGAGGAATTGACAAACTCTTTTATGTTGTCCGCAAGGCACATTTCCTGGAAAGATGATTATGGTAGACAGCGCTGATCTTGCACAATTAAGTGCACTATGTCCCAGGCCAGTCTTATATAGTTGTAGCAAAAAATCAAGCACTTTGCTCACAGATGGATGTCTTTGATCACACCCGTGCCTGAGACAGAAAGACTCCCATTTCCTGAGATATGAGTCATAACCGACACGTGTCCCGCCCCGCCAAGACCGTAAGATAACCTCGGCGGCCTCTGCAGAAATGTCTTCCTCTAACAACGACTCCCTGACAAGGGGCAGGCCAATAGCTTTATTCGTTTCCAAAGTGGGTGGAGCTTGTCTACTCCCGGTATTCGTAGGAGATGCTTCCTCGCTTGAATGATGTGGGGCTTGTCTATCAACAGCTTCCTCACTGTCGCATACCAAGGCTGAGTGGGCCAGTCTGGAACCACTAGGATGCCGGAGGCCTTGTCCTGGATGATCTTTTGAAGGACTCGGCTGATTATACTGAAAGGTGGGAAAGCATAAAATGTTTCAGTTCCCCAATTCAAGGTGAATGCGTCTACCGCCTCTGCATCCGGATCGGGCTTCCAGGATATAAATCTATCCAACTGATAGTTTTTTCTCGATGCGAAAAGGTCGAGCTTTATATCGAATTTTGGATAATGTTGCATGATATTTCTGAACTCATCTGGGTCCAACATCCACTCTGTTTCATGATCAAAGTGCCTGCTAGCCCGATCCGCTGTAACATTATCAACACCCGGAACATGGGCAATAGAGATCCACAAGTCTCTATCCCTAGCCCAAACCCAAATCTTTCTTGCCACTTCGTTGCATTGCAAGGAATGGCTCCCACCAAAGTCTCTTATGTACGCCAAGGTGGTCATATTATCAGTGAATACTTTTATATGTTTATCTCTTTCATGAGGGCACAGCGCCTTTAATGCAAACCAAACAGCAGTAATTTCTTTCACATTTATATGCATACCAGCCTCATCTGGTTTCCATGTGTCCCCATTGGTCACACTAATATCCGGTCTTGAGAAACCGAATCCAGCATCTGAAGCATCAGTCCAGATTGCAAAGTCCGGGTTGCCAAGGGAGAGTGGTTTACTTGTACTGTCAATGTTTATGACCCACCACTTCAGATCAGACTTCGCGAGGTCAGACAATGTCATCCGGGCTTCAAAGTTGCCATGGGAAAGCCGCAGTGCACTGATTTTCTCATTCTCAAGTTGCCGGTAATAAAGTTGTCCCATCTGCACACCCGGACATGCTGCAACTAGTTTCCCAGTGACTTCAGCCACAAACCTTATCCTGGGATTGGTTAGTTGGAGGAGTTCATTACATGCATCTTTTATCCCTAGTCGTTTATTGGCTGCAACTTTCACAACCATGCATAATGAATCGAGATCAAATCCCAAGAAAGTAGCTGTTTGCTTGGGGTGTAAAGATGATTTCTCTGGGTGGATTATGAAACCCAACGTCTGTAAGCTTTCAACAATTAGGCGAACATTGCGCTGGCATTCCGACGAGCTTCCAGCGCAAGTAAAAATGTCATCAATGTAGACTACCAGTTGTACTCCACTTCTCCTCAACATTGCCACAACAGGCTTCAAAAGTTTGGTAAATATACGAGGACAAGGGGCAAGTCCGTTGGGAAAGACCCTGAACTGATATTTTGTCCCTTTTCTATGGAATCGGAGGTATTTTCTGTCCTTCTCTGAAATGGGTACAGAGTAGTAGGCGTCTTTGATATCAATTGTCGCCATGTGACAGCCTGGTGTCATCATTTCAACAGCTGTTTTCAGCGATTCCATTTTAAAATGGTGGTATTCAACAAACCGGTTCAAATATTTTAGATTCAGGATTGTTCGAGACGTCCCATCTTTTTTGGGGCGGGTGAAGACAGTAGAAATAAATTCACCCTCCTTATTTCGGAAGAGTACCGTTTCATCACATTCTTCGATCACACCCTTTCTTAAGAGTTGCGAGATCTCTTTGTCAACTATTGCGCCCTCCTCCTCGGTGAATTTCGTCTCATGAGGGGGCTTAACCTGATATGGTTGTTGTATGAAGTCAATATTGTATCCCGACACAGCGTTTAAAATGACTGGGTCAGAGGTATAGTTTTTCCACCTATCTTTGAATTTAGCCACTCTGCCGGCTTCAAAGTTCTCAACTTCAGATCTTGAAATCTTAATTGTATTATCTACAAAGTTCTGGTAGTTCATGCATGCAGAAGAAGGGAGACAGCAACTCACCACAGCTTTTGGAGAGCTGGGTTGCGGAGTGACAATCCTAGTTTCTACTTTCTGTCTGCTGTCCCGCTGCCGGGCTGCTTCTTCCATGATTGTCTGGACCAGGGCTTTCTTGAGTTTCTTCCCCTGTATTGGTTGTTTCGATAATTCCCCCGGCCGTATTGGGGGTTGTAGCCTCCGTAGTTTTTTGAACCATAACTACGGTGGCCTCCTCTGTAACTGATAGCGGCATCTCTGCCGACATCATCCGTACGACCAACTTTTTTCAAGGTCTTTTCTATCTCGTCCCCAAAGAGGTTTTTCGTGAGAGGGACCGTTTCGGAGGTCAAACCGGCATATTTGGCTTTTAGGCCCGGTTTGATCAATTCCCTCCGTCGCATTGAAAGGGAATAATTAGAATGGCCAAATAGCGCTAGAGCGTCGGTGAGCTTTCTAATGATCGGCTCCCGTTTGTCCTTGCTTATTAGCTTGGATATTTCTTGAGTTGCTTGAGCAACTGCAATAGACCCTTTCACCAGATCTTTTTGGCAAAACCCGAGCCCTTTGTCCTGGTTTTTCAACTCTTTGGACAGTTTGCGTCTTAGCTCCGGGTTGACCTGTGGGACCGTCAAAGCCTCACAGTTCTTTGGTTTTGCATAATTTGCCTGTTTTTCCTTGATTAGGTCAAGGGCCGTCGGTTCCCAGAACCGTTTATTTATAATTTTGGCAAGAGTCGCCCCTAGCTCAGGGCCACACTTCTCGGTCTCTACGACCTCATCTGCAATCGAGGAAAACGGATCGTCGTCCTCAGATTCCTCATTATATTCGGCAGGGTGATCGTCATCAGACGATCCTGCCAGCAGGGCCTCAGCATCATCATCGTCGGCCATTTCAACATCATCGTCAGCACCAGCGTCTAGCGCTTCTTGTGTGACTTTTCTTTTCTTGGGCTGCTCAACAATATTTGCTTCGCCCATGCGCTTATCAAGGCGCTCTAATGTCTGGGACATACCCAGCAGAATTGCACCGAGGGAAGGTCCCCCGGCATCCTTAGTATCCGTGGCACCCTTATTAGAGGGGCCCGCTTGAACATCATCATCATCAATGTAGTCCAAAACTTCAGAATCCATGATAAAATCCGAAATGGGTCACAAGTGGAAGTAAAACAAAGAACGTCTTGCAAGGAGCGTAGCAAGGTCACAAGTGAGGAGCTAGTGGGCGTACACTATCTCAAGTGATCACGTAGTGACGTGATAATGAGATGAAACAGAATCACTGACTAACTTGTTGGGAACAACAATGCCCTTATATCGTGGTCTCTGTCTTACCTTTCGGGGGAGAGCCAGCAGTCACAACTCCTATATTAAGTGTTATCAGCACACAAATGCACATAACGTATGACCACGAAATCATCACTGATGCGACCATCAAACACCAACAAAAGTTGAAGTCAATTAACAGCACGTTTTTGGAATTTATGCCATGATTCCGAGCAACTGTCATAATCGGTCTGACTGTTGTACCAAGTCGAATCCGACATCGTGCCTTGAACCATTTGGAAAATAACGATGAGATGTCCAGTTTTGCTTGTAATATTACATTATATGAACTATATGAAGTCAATACGTTTAATATCTATATATTATATTGATCGAGTTCTCGCTATGAGAAACAAAATGTTTCTTGTGTCTTTGTTATTAATAAATCATTTTTTGCTTGAGTGGAAAGTAGATTGAGTTTGAAAGGATATATCGGGTGGCCAATAAAAAAGGTATCAATCTTTATCACCTGTAATTTCAATGATCACAATTTGGAATAACTTTCAATTGTATTTACAGCAATGCTCTCGTTGTTTGTGTGTGTGTGGTACATATCATTAATTTATTAGAGCGAAAGTCAAAATTTGTACAAATATCCAAGTCATCATTTGCGATATAGATTATTAAAGTCTTCCGATGAGTCATCAATATTGAGCTGTTTGTGACTAATTGCGTCATTATCATCGTCTCATGCGTTATATGAGTCGGCGTTTTTCTTCATTTGTTTGCCTTTCTTACAGGTCTAACTTGTTATCAAACGCATCAAGTAAAAAAACCCGCAGATCTCAAGCGATTTATACTTTCAGCATTACGCTTTTCCCATTTCCTTTTCCCCTTTCCACCTAAGCTTTCCGTACAGACATCCTCGGATTATATTATCATTTTGCAGCTACACTCACTGTGATTTAATTTTCAAAATTCCTGTAGCTGATATCGGCTTGACGTCGCTGCATAGTTACCTGTAGAGGGGATTCACCCTGCATGGCGGAGAGCTTTTACTTTCAGGGATAATAGGTAATATGTGAAGTTGTGCAAGTGGGTTAGATTTTTCAGTCACGTAACTAATTTGTACCACATTGATGAGCTACCTTGTCTTTTGTTTATCTCAGTCGTTAGCTCGCAGCTCACTTATTATCAGTGCTATCGTCATGCCATTATCAGAGAAGATGGGTCAGATGATTTAAAACAACTTTTTTTCAATGAAAATGTAATATCTTGCTTTGTTTGCTTTGTACATGCAAATTCCTGTCGTTGATACCTTGTTGTCGTCGCTCCATAATTATCTAAAGATGAGATCGACACAAATACTTGGTAAACTGCACAACTGGTCCTTCTGACTTCGTAAAGGAACCCGAGACACCTTTCTGCCTCACTAGTCATGAATTGTCTCAAGCATTCTCTGGTACAATCAAGCTTAGATCGAATATGGTCCACAACTACTAATGTTTGTAAAGTTTCGTGCACTGTTCCTTGTTTGGTGAACAAGAATGCTACGGAAGAGTCGAAAGCATTAACAAAACTTCCTTGACCCAGTATCATTGGGCTTGTGCCTGGTTTATACTTTGGCACATAGCTAGCTTAGTATTCGTCTGATCGACAATTTACATACATGTATAAGGAACTTCTCTTTCTGTAGATATATTACTATATTACTGTAAATATATTGAACTCTGATCTGGATAGCTAATTAAGCTTTTATTACTTGAAAAAGCTCTCGAGGTATTGATAGACATAAAGACAACTGCCACATTCACGAATAGGCCTATGCATTGTTTTCAGCAATTTCCCCTCGAGCAGCACAATATCAAGAATTAAGAAAGCTTTTGCGATATACCCTGTTCGGCATAATGTTCGCTGCAACTAATGCTGATGTTTCGGCAGCTATCTTGTTGAACAGATGCCAATATTTCTCAAATTGTACTATAAAGCTATTCCAAAGTTCATTATTGGAGGACACAAGAAGTTAATATCTAAATTTGAGCCGAAATATGCTTGTTCGGAGGACCGTTGGTATTAGTAATTGATGGGTAGTATTCCCAAGCTGTCGACTGCCCAGTCACCTCTATAAAGTTGTTTCCATCGACCAATTTCACGAAAAAAGGGAAAAATTACAAATCTGCTCGAATTATCATGCTATTCCGATGTTGACTCCGATTTGAACCGAGTCAGCCCTCCATGCGTCGATCCTGTCCATGAGGACCGATACACTGGTAAGCCTCTGCATGGAGCCATGGATCTACGCTGTGACGTCTTGCTGTAGATATAGATGTTTCCTTTTTGCTTGGTGAATCGGGGAGAGCCCCAAACAACCTCGGTGGCAGATGACATAACTTGTAATTGCTTGAACACATTAAAATACACTGGCAGTGCGTACATTCGTCATCTTTTCCTAAGTTAGCTTCGAACAATTAGAAAAGTGGGAAAGAAAAGGCGTAGTTTGCAAGGTTTCTGCTTAACAAATCACGGCAAAGCAACACTGCCTTCACTGCCTTCAGTGACCCTGTTAATGAGGTGAATTGTTGAGGGGGAACATTTACGGAAATCGTGTTTTTTATAACGAAGAGTACAAACAAAATTTAAAGATCGTCAAAAACATTCAGAAGTATAGTTTGCTACGAAACAGGAGAAAAATAAACCCATTCCTTTAAAAACAAGCTGCTTGTGCCGAAGAGGTTTGGGGACATTTCGCATGCTAAAAAATCTAAATATTGCCACAACTTGCATTTGTAGACTAACATTTCCATAGTATATTAAAATACCAACTTGCTGATAACGTATGATGAACTGCAGTAATATTGGCCATTGTCCTGATGTTTCCTGACACAAGAATTTGGTTGAACCATTCCGACCGATGCTGATTTTTTATTTCATTAGCGTAGGTATCTGATGATGCTCATTTACGGCTGATTGGATAGTGAATTACAGTCGTCTAATGTCAACATGAATTTAAGTTTTCACAAGAAAACTACGTCTCCCAGCACAATAATATCCTAAAATTCCTAGTCGGACCAGTGCATAATATGAAAATAATAAACTCGTCTTCAAAGTCGTGGTGAAGCCCTCCGGCTCAGATAATTAACGAGTTGACCAACCTACCTCTTTTTTTGCCCCTTAAAATATCAAGTTTTGTCACGATAGTGGGGTAAAACCTAAAATTCGACATTTGATTCATTTGAATGAATTTACCCAAAAATGAAACCTTTCTCCACATATGCGTTTTTTTATATCGCTTATACTTTGTCATTCTTAAGAGGTTCCCGTTCCTATAAAGTTTGACATGGGGCTTAGGAGTAGATATATTCCTGGTAATTGTAACAGCACAATGCTGCCAACATTTGCGACTGACAATCGATTGATAGCCGACTGAAAAGTGGAAAAAGTCTCGTGCATTGATATGTTTAGAGGTATCCGTGTGCCAAACACCAATCTCCACTTCCAATTGTGGGTTATATCCTACGCTAATTCTTTCTACATCGGTATAGAAATGTACCCACGTATTCTGGGCAAGCTTGTTCGTAAGGAATCTTATATAAAAGGTAATTGTAATCTGTTTGTATTTGAATGTATTTATATAAGGTAGAGTTGCAGATGCGTGCTTATCATTAAACTGAAGCACTTTCCCAAAAACTAGAGACTCAACGTACTTCGCGTTTCCAGATAGGCTACGAAATAAAAAAGATAAAATTGAGCTGGTCACGGGATGGTAAACATATAATTGATAGTTGCTTTCTGGTTGTAAGGTGATTTGTTAATTAAGCTTGTTGGCTGGTGAAGACTATTGATTTTAATCCACTATTACAATAAAACTATTTCTAATTCTTCGTTACATTAGGCTTCCCCAGCCAACAAGCAGGAGAAGACGTTAGATTTTGCTCCCCTATGAGAATATTTCTTCGTCTTCTTTCTATTTTCGTGCTCGGTTTTCGTAGTTCGCAACGGTGCGAAACCTGCCTATTACCATTGGGCTAAAGTGACCCGAAGTGGCCTGAAGCCAGTTACTATATACAGTAAGTTCGGATTTTCGGATCGGTCTTCGGCCTAATTTACAGCCAAAACCAATTTGAGGCCCACAATGGGAGAAATCAGGTAAGCATTAGATCCTGAAGTAGGGTCAACTTGGCCTAATCAATTTTTAGCCAGGCTTGATATCCCCATGCGTGTGGTCTGTTTGGCTCGATTATTGCCGTGATGTAATAGGTACAGGTAGGTTTATGGTCCATGCAGGCCTATGAGCTTCAGGACAGACCTTTTCCAGCTGGAGAGACAGACCTTTTCCAGCTGGAGATAATGCCAAATGCGATAATTCGAAAACATCTGTTGTATTTTGTGCTCATACTCTCAACTGCCATTGGTATGGACACTGATGAGGATGATGAAGTTGATAGTCCTAGACTACCAAGACGTCACAACAGCTATAGTGTAACTGCACCATTGCGCCACGTCCTCGATTGCGAACATGCGATTGAACATGGTTGGCTGTTTAATGTAGGAGAGTATGCCAGACGTTTCAGGCTGGCAGTCACGTCATTGCGAAGATGGATAGCAAATCGGGAAACGTCAATGGAGCAGGCCGAGAACAATGCCCAAAGTAGGAGGTTCAGAAGCGACCACGACAGATATGGCCACAAGTGGAGGAGCAGGTTCACAACCGATTTCTCGAATTTCTCCTCTTGCCCTCCCCGTCTCCAGAGGTGATCTGGTCCATGCTGCCGAGCTGGAATTCCACCGCTGGTGGGATGAGCTTCCAGGTGATGATAGAGACAACTATCTTTTGAACCGACCGGAACGGTCCCTCTTTCAGTGCTCTCCAGGATGGATCAGCGATTTCATGAAACGGAAACGTATTGTATTTCGTCGCAAGACAAGAAACACGACTTCGATTCTAGCTGACGCTAATGAGCGTGTCCGCCGATTTCAAGGAAACGTTAGGGACACAGTGAGGCAACATAACATTTTGTCAGTTGGACTTTCTGCCCATGTATACGGCAGCTACTCCGGGAGAGAGGGATGTTGACGTTAAAACTTCAAGGGGCAATTCCTAATTAGGATGCACCGTTGGGTTGACAATTGGATCTAATGGGGAAAAAAAGCAAGCCCATATTGTGTTCAGAGAACCAGGCTTCATCCGAGAAATTCGTGGACTTGAAAACATTCCTGAAAATGTCCGTGTCACTTCATCACGGTCAGGGTGGGAGAATCATGACACACTCCAACATTGGCTTGATGAAGTCTTTTTTCAATTCATTGGTGAATTTGAACCAATTACAAGGCTTTTACTCTTAGATCAATTTAGACCTCAATTGGCTGATGAATGCTGTGCCCCTATTGTAGAAGCTGGTGTGCTCCTTGATAACATTCCCGCGCGGTGCACATCTATGAGTCAACCTTTGGACTTGACCATTATGAGGGCATTTAGAGCTCACGTCAGCGCCGCTGGAAAGACTGGAAGCATGCAAATACTGAAGCCGATGGCACCAGTCCCAGAATACCCTTTGCATCTGTTCTACATAGCCGAGCTTTGGATGAAGTCCTCCTGAATCCACAGCACGTTCCTTTCAGGTAGGCGGACTCGTCCCGAATGAAAACGGGGAGTACAGAAATATTGCTGATGACCTTCTGAAAGATGAAGATGCTGAGGACAATGAGATTGATTTCGATGACCTTAAGAATAATGATCCAGGTGATGCCTTATAATTCCACTGCTCCTATGGTCAGAAATCTGAATGTACCTTAAAAGTAATGAGACTTGATTAAGAAAAGGACATTTTCAAAAACCGAATGTACTGAATTTTTCATGATTGGAAATAAAGTGTAATTTCGGACAGGTCAGCTTTGGTGTTGGTCAGTCATCTACTGATCTAGGCCCATTCAAAGTTAAGTGATCATTCAAATCAGAATGAATCAATGCTTTCTTCAAACTCTGGCTTACTCATGTCATTTTCAAATGACATGAATTAAACATTATCCTATGACAGGACAATCTGTCCTGATCGTGTCATAATATTCCTTGCGGTAGTGTGTGCTTTGAACACCCCTCTTGAACCCATTACACACACTTTGACAAAGATTGGCCTAACTTGCGAAAAGACCGATAAAATTCAAACTACTTACTGTGTATGTACTGTGATATACAAACCGTATATCCGGATCAGATCCATCAAGCTTGTAATCGAGAAGAGCTAACAATCATATTATAATAACATTAGTATTTGTAATATTTCTAATAAGCGTTTGTAAAACAAGTACTAGAACCCATAAACGACAGTTTCTTGCAGCGAATACTTAAACTATAGTGACTTTAATTGAGAACAGCCCCCCCCCCCCGTACCTGGTCACAAGCATTTCATCTCTCATTAACACATGTCCGTCTTGCCCATCATCGGTGTTCTAGGCCGAGGCCAGTTGTTCAAACATGTTAGGTCACGAATATAGCGTGTACTTTGACTTCAGGTTATGTTCGTAAGTTAAAGCCAAATCACTGACTAACTTGTTGGGAACTACAATGCCCTTATATCGTGGTCTCTATCTTACCTTTCGGGGGAGAGCCAGCAGTCACACCTCCTATATTAAGTGTTATAAGTGCACAAGTGCACAATAAGTATAACAACGAAATCATCACTGATGCCACCATCAAACACCAACAAAAGTTGAAGTCAATCAACAGCACCTTTTTGGAATCTATGCCATGATTCCGATCAGCTGTCATAATCAGTCTTACTCTTGTACCAAGTCGAATACGACCTAGTGCCTTGAACCATTTGAAAAATAGCGATGGGATGTCATGTTTTGCTTTGAATTCGCCGTTGTAATATTACATTATATGAACTATATGAAGTCAATACGTTTAATATCTATATATTATATTGATCGAGTTCTCGCTATGAGAAACAAAATGTTTCTTGTATCTTTGTTATTAATAAATCATTTTTTGCTTGAGTGGAAAGTAGATTGAGTTTGAAAGGATATATCGGGTGGCCAATAAAAAAGGTATCAATCTTTATCACCTGTAATTTCAATGATCACAATTTGGAATAACTTTCAATTGTATTTACAGCAATGCTCTCGTTGTTTGTGTGTGTGTGGTACATATCATTAATTTATAAGAGCGAAAGTCAAAATTTGTACAAATATCCAAGTCATCATTTACGATATAGATTTTTAAAGACTTTCGATGAGTCATCAATATTGAGCTGTTTGTGACTAATTGCGTCATTATTATCGTCTGATGCGTTATATGAGTCGGCGTTTTTCTTCATTAGTTTGCCTTTCTTACAGGTCTAACTTGTTATCAAACGCATCAACCAAAAAACCCCGCAGATTTCAAGCGATTTATACTTTCAACATTACGATTTTCCCATTTCCTTTTCCCCTTGACACCCGAACTTTCCGTACAGACATCCTAGGAGCATATTATCATTTTGCAGCTCCACTCGCTGTGATTTATTTTTAAAAATTCCTGTAGTTGATATCGGCTTGACGTCGCCGCATAGTTACCTGTAGAGGGGATTCACCCTGCATGGCGGAGAGCTTTTACTTTCAGGGATAATAGGTAATATGTGAAGTTGTACAAGTGGGTTAGATTTTTCAGTCACGTAACTAATTTGTACCACATTGATGAGCTACCTTGTCTTTTGTTTATCTCAGTCGTTAGCTCGCAACTCTCTTATTATCAGTGCTATCGTCATGCCATTTTCAGAGAAGATGGGTCAGATGATTTACAACAACTTGTTTTCAATGAAAAGGTAATATCTTGCTTTGTTCCTTAGATAGTGAGCTCTATTACTTTAGGTGCATGCAAATTTCTGTCGTTGATATCTGGTTGTCGTCGCTCCATAATTATTTAAAGATAAGATCGACACAAATACTTTGTAAACCGCACAACTGGTCCTTCTGACTTCGTAAAGGAACCCAAGACACTTTTCTGCCTCACTGGTCATGAATTGTCTTAAGCATTCTCTGGTACAATCAAGCTTAGAGCGAATATGGTCCACAACTACTAATTCTTGTGAAGTTTCGTGCACTGTACCTTGTTTGGTGAACAAGAATGCTACGGAAGAGTCGAAAGCATTAACAAAACTTCCTTGACCCAGTATCATTGGGCTTGTGCCTGGTTTATACTTTGGCACATAGCTAGCTTAGTATTCGTCTGATCGACAATTTACAAGCTTTTATTACTTGAAAAAGCTCTCGAGGTATTGATAGACATAAAGACAACTGCCACATTCACGAATAGGCCTAAGCCTTGTTTTCAGCAATTTCCCCTCGAGCAGCACAATATCAAGAATTAAGAAAGCTTTTGCGATATACCCTGTTCGGCATATGTTCGCTGCAATTAATGCTCATGTTTCGGCAGCTATCTCGTAGAACAGATGCCTATATTTCTCAAATTGTACTATAAAGCTATTCCAAAGTTCATTATTGGAGGAGACAAGAAGCTTATATTTAAATTTGAGCCGAAATATGCTTGTTCGGAGGACCGTTGGTATTAGTAATTGAAGGGCAGTATTCCCAAGCTGTCGGCTGCCCAGTCACCTCTAAAAAGTTGTTTCCATCGACCAATTTCACAAAAAAAGGAAAAATTCAAAATCTGCTCGAATTATCATGCTATTCCGATGTTCACTCCGATTTGAACCGAGTCAGCCCTCCATGCATCGATCCTCTCAATGAGGACCGATACTAGTAAGGCGCTGCATGGAGCCATGGGTCTACGCTGTGACGTCTTGCTGTAGATATAGATGTTTCCTTTTTGCTTGGCGAATCGGGGAGAGCCCTAAACAACCTCGGTGGCAGATGACATAACTTGTAATTGCTTGAACACATTAAAATACACTGGCAGTGCGTACATTCGTCATCTTTTCCTAAGTTAGCTTCGAACAATTAGAAAAGTGGGAAAGAAAAGGCGTAGTTTGCAAGGTTTCTGCTTAACAAATCACGGCAAAGCAACACTGCCTTCACTGCCTTCAGTTACCCTGTTAATGAGGTGAAGTTTTGAGGGGGAACATTTACGAAAATAGTGTTTTTTATAACTAAGAGTACAAACAAAATTTAGAGATCGTCAAAAACATTCAGAAGTATTGTTTGTTAAGAAACAGGAGAAAAATAAACACATTCCTTTAAAAACAAGCTGCTTGTGCCGAAGAGGTTTGGGGACATTTCGCATGCTAAAAAATCTAAATATTGCCACAACTTGCATTTGTAGACTAACATTTCAATAGTATATTTCGTCCTCGAAATACCAACTTGCTGATAACGTTTGATGAACTGCAGTAATATTGGCCATTGTCCTGATGTTTCCTGACACAAGAATTTGGTTGAACCATTCCGACCGATGCTGATTTTTTATTTGATTAGTGTAGGTATCTGATGATGCCCATTTACGACTGATTGGATGGTGAATTACAGTCGTCTAATGTCAACATAAATTCAAGTTTTCACAAGAAAACTACGTCTCCCAGCACAATAATATCCCAAAATTCCTATTCGGACCAGTGCATAATATGAAAATAATAAACTCGTTTTCAAAGTCGTGGTGAAGCCCTCAGGCTCAGATAATTAACGAGTTTACCAACCTACCTCTTTTTTTCCCCCTTAAAATATCAAGTTTTGTCACGATAGTTGGGTAAAACCTAAAATTCGACATTTGATTCATTTGAATGAATTTACCCAAAAATGAATACTTTCTCAACACATGCGTGTTTTTATATCGCTTATACTTTGTCATTCTTAAGAGGTTTCCGTTCCAATAAAGTTTGACATAGGGCTTAGGAATACACTTATTCCTGGTAATTGTAACGGCAAAATGCTGCCAACATTTGCGACTGACAATCGATTGATAGCCGACTGAAAAGTGAAAAAAGTCTCGTGTATTGATATGTTTAGAGGTATCCGTGTGCCAAATACCAATCTCCACTTCCTTATGTGGGTTATCTCCTACGCTAATTCTTTCTACATCAGTAGAGAAATCTACCCACATATCAAGGGCAAGCTTGCTCTGAAGGAATCTTATATAAAAGGTAATTGTAATCTGTTTGTATTTGAATGTATTTATATAAGGTAGAGTTGCAGATGCGTGCTTATCATTAAACTGAAGCACTTTCCCAAAAACTAGAGACTCAACGTACTTCGCATTTCCAGATAGGCTGCGAAATAAAAAAGATAAAAATTGAGCTGGTCACAGGATGGTAAATATGTAAGTGATAGTTGCTTTCCGGTTGTAAGGTGATGTTTTTAATTAAGCTTGTTGGCTGGTGAAGACTATTGATTTTAATCCACTATTATAATAAAACCATTTCTTAATCTTCGTTACATTAGGCTTCCCCAGCCAACAAGCAGGAGAAGACTTTAGATTTTGCTCCCCTATGAGAATATTTCTTCGTCTTCTTTCGATTTTCGTGCTCGGTTTTCGTAGTTCGTAACGGTGCGAAACCTGCCTATTACCATTGGGCTAAATTGACCCGAAGTGGCCTGAAGCCAGTTACTATATACAGTAAGTTCGGGTTTTATCGGTCTTTGGCCTAGTTTACAGCCAAAACCAATTTGAGGCCCATAATGGGAGAAATCAGGTAAGCATTAGACCCTGGGGAGGCAGTAGCGTCAACTTTGCCTGATCAATTTTCAGCCAGGCTTGATGTCCCCATGAGTGTGGTCTGTTTGACTCGATTATTGCCGTGATGTAATATGTACAGGTAGGTTTATGGTACGTGCAGGCCTATAAGCTTCAGGGCAGAGCTTTTCCAGCTGGAGATAATGCCCAATGCGAAAATTCGAAAAAATCTGTTGTATCTTGTGTTCATACTCTCAACTCCCATTGGTATGGACACTGATGAGGATGATGAAGTTGCTAGTTCTAGACTACCAAGTCGTCACAACAGCTATAGTGTAACTGCACCATTGCGCCACGTCCTCGATTGCGAACATGCGCTTGAACATGGTTGGCTGCTTAATGTGGCAGAGTATGCCAGACGCTTCAGGTTGGCAGTTACGTCATTGCAAAGATGGATAGCAAATCGGGAAACGTTAATGGAGCAGGCCGAGAACAATGCTCAAATTAGGAGGGTCAGAAGCGACCACGATGGATGGTGGCCACAAGTGGAGGAGCAGGTTCACAACCGATTTCTCGAATTTCTCGTCTTGCACTCCCCGTATCCAGAGGTGATCTGGTCCATGCTTGCCGAGCTGGAATTCCACCGCTGGTGGGATGAGCTTCCAGGCGATGATAGAGACAACTACCTTTTGAACCGACCGGAACGGTCCATCTTTCAGTGCTCTCCAGGATGGATCAGCGATTTCATGAAACGGAAACGTGTTGCATTTCGTCGCAAGACAAGAAACACGACTTCGATTCCAGCTGACGCTAATGAGCGTGTCCGCCGATTTCAAGGAAACGTCAGGGACACAGTGTGGCAACATACAATTTACAATATGAATGAAAACTTTTGTCAGTCTGACTTTCTGCCCATGTATACGGCAGCTACTCCGTGACAGAGGGATGTTGACGTTAAAACTTCAAGGGGCAATTCTAAATTAGGATGTACCGTTGGGTTGACAATTCGATCTAATGGGGAAAAAATGCCAGCTCATATTGTGTTCAGAGAACCAGGCTTCATCCGAGAAATTCGTGGACTTGGAAACACTACTGAAAATGTCCGTGTCACTTCATCACGGTCAGTGTAGGGGAATCATGACACACTCCAACATTGGCTTGATGAAGTCTTTTCTCCATTCATTGGTGAATTTGAACCAAATACAAGGCTTTTACTCTTAGATCAGTTTAGACTTCACTTGGCTTATGAATTCTGTGCCCCTATTGTAGGAGCTGGTGTGCTCCTTGATAACATTCCCGCGCGGTGCACATCTATGAGTCAACCTTTGGACTTGACCATTATGAGGGCATTTAAAGCTCACGTCAGCGCCGCTGGAAAGACTGGAAGCATGCAAATACTGCAGCCGATGGCACCAGTCCCAGAATACCCCTTGCATCTGTTTTACATAGCCGAGCTTGTGATGACGTCCCTACTGAATCCACATGCCTTTCAGGTAGCCGGATTCGTCCCGAATGAAAACGGGGAGTACAGAAATAATGCTAATGACCTTCTCGAAGATGCAGATGAAGATGCTGAGGACAATGAGATTGATTTTGATGACCTTGAGAATAATGGTCCAGGTGATGCCTTATAATTCCACTGTTCCTATGGTCAGAAATCTGAATGTACCTTAAAAGTAATAAGAATTGATTTAGAAAAGTACATTTTTAAAAACCGAATGTACTGAATTTTTCATGATACGAAATAAAGTGTAATTTCGGACAGGTCAGCTTTAGTGTTGGTCAGTCATCTACTGATCTAGGCCCATTCAAAGTAAAGTGATCATTCAAATCAGAATGCATCAATGCTTTCTTCAAACTATGGCTTACTCATGTCATTTTCAAATGACATGAATTAAACATTATCCTATGACAGGACAATCTGTCCTGATCGTGTCATAATATTCCTTGCAGTAGTGTGTGCTTTGAACACCCCTCTTGTACCCATTACGCACTCTTTAATAAGGTTTGGCCTAACTTGCGAAAAGACCGATAAAATACTTACTGTATATGTACTGTGATATACAAACCGTATATCCGGATCAGATCCATCAAGCTTGTAATCCAGAAGAGCTAACAATCATATTATAATAACATTTGTATTTGTAATATTTCTAATAAGCGTTTGTGAAACAAGTACTAGAACCCATAAACGACAGTTTCTTGCAGCGAATACTTAAACTATAGAGACTTTATATAAAGAACAGCCCCCCCCCCCCCCCCCCCCCGTACGTGGTCACAAGCATTTCATCTCTCAGCATTAACACATGTTCGTCTGGCCCATCATCGGTGTTCTAGGCCGAGGCCAGTTATTCAAACATGTTACGTCACGAATATAGCGCGTACTTTGACTTCAGGTTATGTTCGTAAGTTAAAGCCAAATCACTGACTAACTTGTTGGAAACAACAATGCCCTTATATCGTGGTCTCTATCTTACCTTTCGGGGGAGAGCCAGCAGTCACACCTCCTATATTAAGTGTTATAAGTGCGCATATGCACATTAAGTATGACAAGGAAATCATCACTGATGCCACCATCAAACACCAGCAAAAGTTGAAGTCAATTAACAGCGCGTTTTTGGAATCTATGCCATGATTCCGATCAACTGTCATAATCGGTCTTACTCTTGTACCAAGTCGAATACGACCTAGTGCCTTGAATGTCCAGTTTTGCTTTGAATTCGCCGTTGTAATATTACATTATATGAACTATATGAAGTCAATACGTTTAATATCTATATAATTATTATATTGATCGAGTTCTTGCTATGAGAAACAAAATGTTTCTTGTGTCTTTGTTACTAATAAATCATTTTTTGCTTGAGTGGAAAGTAGATTGAGTTTGAAAGGATATATCGGGTGGCCAATAAAAAAGGTATCAATCTTTATCACCTGTAATTTCAATGATCACAATTTGGAATAACTTTCAATTGTATTTACAGCAATGCTCTCGTTGTTTGTGTGTGTGTGGTACATATCATTAATTTAAAAGAGCGAAAGTCAAAATTTGTACAAATATCCAAATCATCATTTACGATATAGATTTTTAAAGACTTTCGATGAGTCATCAATATTGAGCTGTTTGTGACTAATTGCGTCATTATTATCGTCTCATGCGTTATATGAGTCGGCGTTTTTCTTCATTAGTTTGCCTTTCTTACAGGTCTAACTTGTTATCAAGCGCATCAACCAAAAAACCCGCAGATTTCAAGCGATTTATACTTTCAGCATTACGCTTTTCCTATTTCCTTTCCCCCTTTCCACCTGAGCTTTCCGTACAGACATCCTAGGAGCATATTATCATTTTGCAGCTCCACTCGCTGTGATTTAATTTTCAAAATTCCTTTAGTTGATATCGGCTTGACGTCGCTGCATAGTTACCTGTAGGGGGGATTCACCCTGCATGGCGGAGAGCTTTTACTTTCAGGGAGGCTTTTCTGCGAAGCGCTACTATGGTTAACGTGCATACGACGTATCCAATGCAACCAATGTTTCTCAAGTCCATGGATTCGTTTCAAATGGCTTAAATTTGACTTAAAATGGCCGCCAGAAGAGATAAACGCGCGAATGAAGCAACTCGACTATACTGAGCTCCGAGAGAGTACCACACGATTATTCTCACTGTTTTTTAATCAAACTTCAATTTCTGGGGGTTTACCCCCCGACATACTGTCTTCTCCCACTTAACCGAGCGCCAGGAAATGGCTCGAAAATGACTTAGTCCAGAAACATGGCAGTCTGTAGTATTTTACGGGTGGGCTGCAAATATTCAATATGACAGCCAATTATAGTGATCAATGGATATAGGAAGACAACCTTGTAAATGTTGTCAATTCAATAACGCCTGGTCGCGGCCAGGGCCAGTAATCCCTGTAGTCAGGGTGATGATTATTGAAGTTACGTAAGTCTATTACAAGTCCATGTAAATGGTTGACCGATCTAGAGTCTTTTAAATGAATTTATTTTATCTAATCGATTATGAAATCGTTTTCTTGAGGGGAAAATCCAATAAAGGGAACTTTCGTGTCAAATGTCACTATTGTTTTCTGCCATCTTGCTTTGACCACGTTCTTCTGGTAAGATGCACGCAATCCGATGGAGTTTGTGGGTAGGCCTAGCAGGCACCATGATGATCTTAACGTATGGAATGGAGATGATGTTGACAGCCCTGACCCTGATACCACTACTGATGATGATGATATAGATGATACTAACCAAGCTGTACCGGGTGCACGTAGGCACCAGAAAAGCTACAGTCTCAATCAGAAGATTGACCTTATCGAGACATACCAATTGGAGCATGCTATAGGATTACGTCATGCTGAAACTGCGACATCCTGTGCTGGACACCACCGCATAGCACCGCAGACATTTAGACGTTCGATAAGCACACAGGATGACTTGTTTGCCCTCAGAGATAAATCAACTGAAGACCATAGAAGACGGGGGAGACAACGGTAACACGGAACTGATCCACAAGGTAGTTTTTCTTCAAGCATTCTATTCCTCGCTAAATGAATTTCCTTCTTTGTTGGCCTATACTGACTGGAATAAGTCCGCTTCTGTGTCATGGACGGAAGAATAAGTCGCATGATACATCAAAGCGACTGACCCTGATCATGCCTTTACCAATCAGTATTATTGTTCCAGGGACCTTTATTCTTAGGACTAACATTTCGTTCATACCAGTGGTCATCACCAATCAATATTTCCAAAGATGTTAAACGTGTTAGCTTTTTTATTTCAGCACAGTGGCCCGAAATAGAAAACAATTTGAACACCTGGTTCCTTGAGCGCCGAAGACTTGGTTTCCCTGTTTCCGGTGAGGATATTAAAGGGCAAGCTGGAAGAGAATTTCGGCAATGGTGGGCAGAGCTTCCGAACGAAACGAAGGCCGAAACACAAGAACAGAGACCCCTGCTATACCTTTTCCATGCATCTGCACATTGGCTTAGCAACTTTATGGAAAGGTGAGCTTTATTCCGCTGTTGCATGGATCAGCCTTAACGTATGGATTGTATTCGGTGAATTTTAACAATATGCAAATTCCATTTCAGGAAACAAATCAGCTATCGAAGGAAGACCAACGATTCAAGGGGGATACCTGACAACGCCCAGGCTTTAGTTGCCGACTACCGGGGAGATTTTGCCGACCTCATCAGAGACGCTGATTTTGATGTCATCATAAACATGAATGAGACGTTCGTGTTGTTTGATATGGTGCCAAGATCAACAATTTAAGCGACTGGATCCCAGAAAGTTGACATTAGATCATCCCAAGGCAACCCGAAACTTGGATGCACGGTAACTCTAGTAGTTACGACAGACGGACGAAAAGGACGAGCCGAGCTCAACTTCAGAGGCTTGACACCAGATGGTGACGTCATTCGGCAGCTTCAGGCTGATGCTCCAGACAATGTGCGAGTGAGTAATTGGCATAGAATACAAGTCCGTGGTTGTAGTACAGGACATGTACCTGACGTCATCAGTGATGTCATTGACGTTCAGACATTCTAGTTAATGGTAGTATTTTTTAGGAAAATCAGAACTTCTTTGACTAAGATTGTTGTAGGTTTGTCATGGATGCAACCAAAACATTGTGCGTGTCTGACTGTTCAGAAAAGTAATGTAAATGTTCATACTTGTTGTTTGCTTTTCCAGGTAAGTGGTAGTCCACAGGGTTGGGCACGACACCAATCGCTAATCGAGTGGTTGCAGGCCCTGATTGTGCCATTTGTAGCAGGGGCCACGTTCCTGTTACTTTTAGACAGGTATCCGGCGCATCGAAATCAGCAATTTCGTGATGCAATCACCGCAGAGAATGGGACAGACACTTTTATCCCAGGACGATGTACTTCGCTGTTGCAGCCCTTGGACTTAACCGTAAACAGGAGCTTCAAGTGTCACCTGAGGACCATTTGGAAAGTGTGGAAAATCGGCCACACCGATGATCAAGGACATTGTGAGCGGATCACCAGGCGGGATGTGGTCAGGATGATCAGCCTCGGCTGGGAAAGGGTCACACAACAGACGATTATGAAGGGTTGAAGAGCCAGTGGCCTAGTTCCTGAGGACGATGACGAAGTTGGGGAGGGGGTAGAGATGGTAAATGATGAGCTTGAGCAGTTTGTTGAGGGGATTGAGTTTTCGGAAGGAGAAGAGGATGATGATGTTATTGATTATGACCTGTAAATCCCGTTTGGATAATAAAATTGATTGGTAAATTAATAAGTAAATCTGTTCTTTAATTCATTCGTTGACAGCAAGACTTCTTTATTGGGACATTCTGCAGACCCATGAAGCTGGCTTTATCATAGACACTAGATCAGAAATTTTTGGTCAACCAACACTATAGGCATACCACAAGGACGCTAGTTGTATTGTATTCATTCATTCAGTACAGGACTACCCCATGTCAATGTTCATGTCTTTTATCCACTTACGTTGAAGGCATTGGCATTGCCCACGAAAAGGGAGTCAATTATCAGCTGTGGCTGTTCTTTCTGATGTTCGCCTGCCACCAGTAAAATCGGCCTATTCATTTGGACTTAGTCTTTTTATGATTCAGCCGCGCTCGGTTAAGTGGGAGAAGACAGTATGTGTTTTGATTTTTGAAACTTTAGTAATAATATCCAAAAGATGCTTAAAATGGATATAATCCCGAATTAATGAAGCAAAAGACGGGCAGGCGGTTCGAGAAAAAAAATTTTATTTTGAGATTTCAATAAACCTTTTGAACGAATTCCACATGGGCCGTGGTGGGATCCGGAGACACCTCAAGGAGGAATGTATGTTTTTATGGGGTACCATTGGTTTTGCAGATCTTCTGTTTTTTTCTAAAGAATAATCAATATTCGCTAGTAGGCTTTTTATGCTCCCAGGTATGAAGAGGGTTCTATGTTCCTCAGGTTCTTTGTTCATCAGTCTGGTGTTTCTCAAGAGTATAAGTGTCTTCAAGTCTCTTGGCCAGCAAAAACCCTTTCCAACCAATTTTTTATGCATTAACCATTCGGCAACATGTTGGTGGGGGAAAAACCTGATCCCTAGATCCCTGACCCCTTGAATTGGTTGCCCTGGTACAACCACAAGCAATTGTCTCAAGGAAGCCACCAGTACGACGTATTGGGAGTCTTGCCAATATCATGCCAGTGAAAAGGAAGGGTAATGATGGTTGAGGGTTGCAGTTAGAGTACCATCAAAGGAGTACCTCTTTCTCGCTCTGGGTTAAACGTGTCAAAGGACTGCACCCTCATGAAGGTTTGGGGGTTCCACTCGAGCGCCCCAGGGTAAGCAGCTCGGAAGGACTTATTGAGAGGCCAATAGGGGGTTTGAGGGGCCTTCCCCCAATGCATGGCTCCATGGCGACAGTTGCGCGAGTTCAATAGAGCTTGCACTTTACATTAGAATCTGCCAGAGTCCCAGACTACGATAGTCTGGACACCTTTCGGGGGGGGGGGGACATTTTCCATTTCTTTGCCGGCTATTATGACGATGGAGTTGAGTTACTGCTAATGCGATACACGGAGAAATCTGTCTATCAAAACCAAAAATTGGCGGAAGGAACTATAGCAGGGTCCCAACCAGGGGGTTTGGGGGGTTTCCCCCCAACCTAAAGGCGCTGCGCGCTTACTAGGGCACTGCACTGATAATATTAGGTAATATGTGAAGTTGTGCAAGTGGGTTAGATTTTTTCAGTCACGTAACTAATTTGTACCACATTGATGAGCTAGCTTGTCTCTTGTTTATCTCAGTCGTTAGCTCGCAGCTCACTTATTGGCTCACCGTAGGGGAGTCTATACGATACCGCAGTGTCCGTCGTCCGTCGTCGTCGTCGTCGTCCGTCGTCGTCGTCGTCCGTCGTCGTCGTCGTCCGTCGTCGTCGTCGTATCCTGTGGCACGTTTCTTAACCGCTTGTGCTATGTACCTGAAACTTTATATACATCATTCTCAAGGTCATATGTACCCTGAAACTGAATTTCGCTCCGGTCTGACTCTTGACTTTGCCACCAGGGGGCTAAAACCGAAAAGTTAAAATGTGCAATATCTCATTTATTACTGATTTGTTTTTGAGAAACATTTCATGGTATGTACCCCTAGCAAGGATACATTACATATCATACGGGTTTTTGATTTAACCTACTTTTCAAGGTCACAGAGGTCAAACTCTAAAATTTCACCGATAGTGGCACGTTTTGTCTTTATTCGTCCTATAATCTTTAAATTTGGTATGTAGACACCTGTTACATAGCTCTACATGTTCACAAAAAATCAGGTCGATGTGGCGTACTTTTCAAGGTCACAGAGGTCAAATGGTGTGAATTGGCCGTTTGTGTGTAAATATGGCACGTTTCTTAACCACTTAAGCTATGAACTTTAAACTTAGTACACAAGACCCCCTAGGTCAGATGACCTGTGACACTGATTTTCGTTCTGGTCTGATTTTTAACTTGGCCCCCAGGTGGCCAAAACCAAAAATTTGAATAGTGCCATATCTCGCTTATTACTGATTAGTTTTTGGTAAAATTTTTATGGTAGATACTCTTAGCAAGGATACATCACATATGATACGGGTTTTTGATTTGACATACTTGTCAAGGTCACAGAGGTCAAATGGTGTAAATTGGCCATTTGCTCGAATCTGTGGAACGTTTGTTAACCCCTAGGGCTATGAACCTGAGACTTTGTTTAAAGGACCCCCTAGGTCAGGTGACCTCTGACCCTGAATTTCTCCTAGCAAGGATACATCACATATCATATGAGTTTTTGATCTGTCCTGCTTTTCAAGGTCACAGAGGTCAAATGGCGTAAATTGGTCGTTTGATTGTAACAATGGCACGTTTCTTAACCACTAAAGCTTTAAACTTGAAATTTGATACACATGACTCCCTACGTCATGTAACCTCGGACACCGAATTTCGATCTGAACTGGTACCAACTCGGCCACCAGGAGGCAAAAACTAAAATAGGTTAAACGTGCAATATCTTTTTCATAAGTGACTTGTTTTTGATGATATTCTTATGGTACTTACTGCAAGCAACGATACATCGCATGTCATACCGACTTTGGTTTGAACTATATACTATACAAGTACAATGTTTCTTAATCTGGATGAAGTCCAAAGCACAAAATATCTATACGGTGAGCACAATGGCCCCTGGCAGTTTCATTATCAGTGCTATCGTCATGCCATTTTCAGAAAAGATGGGTCAGATGATTTACAACAATTTTTTTTCAATGAAAATGTAATATCTTGCTTTGTCCCTTAAATAGCGAGCTCTATTACTTTAGGTACATGCAAATTCCTGTCGTTGATACCTGGTTGTTGTCGCTCCATAATTATTTAAAGATGAGATCGACACAAATACGTTGTAAACCGCACAACTGGTTCTTCTGACTTCGTAAAGGAACCCGAGAGACTTTTCTGCCTCATCAGTCATGAATTGTCTCAAGCATTCTCTGGTACAATCAAGCTTAGATCGAATATGTTCCACAACTACTAATTCTTGTAAAGTTTCGTGCACTGTACCTTGTTTGGTGAACAAGAATGCTACGGAAGAGTGGAAAGCATTAACAAAACTTCCTTAACCCAGTATCATTGGTCTTGTGCCTGGTTTATACTTTGGCACATAGCTGGCTTAGCATTCGTCTGATCGACAATTTACATATAAGGAACTTCTCATACTATAGACATGCACTGTTGGGCAAAATGGTTGTCACCCCTATAGAAAATTGTGAGTTTCAGGTTTATATCCATATTTCTCCACAATCATGGTCAGATTTCTTCCATTCTTAGATTGAAATTGACATGAGTGACCTAATTCAATTTCGTCACAGGGTATGGCAGTCGTGTGATGTAATAAGACACTATAAAAGGAGTGTTTCTGCTGACCATGTCCTTTCGTTCCTATGCCTAGTCCACAGCCGACTAGGTGTTCGTGCATTCTCCTGGTTAACCAACGCAATCCTATTAGATTTTCTTGACCAGCAAATGGAGAACTTGTCATTCCCGGCCAATACAGCCAAATTCAGCGAGGGGAGGCCATTGGAAGGTGGCGCAGCGGGCAAGGTCCTGGCGCCATCGCCGAAGTAATGGGACTTTCGGAAAGGACGGTGCAAAGGTGGATTTCGAAGTGGCGACAGGACGGTAATGTTAACGTTCGGAGATCTACTGGTCGACCTCGCATCTCTAATGAAAGAGACGACCGTCATCTCTTGCTTCGTTGCCGTGCAGATCGTAAGAAAACGACGACACAGCTGCGCAATGACTGGCACAACCTGGATAATGTTGACGCTAGTCGGACAACAGTAAACCGTAGGCTGATTGCTGCCGGGTATCATGCAGGAAGGCAGGTAGTCTGTCCAAAATTGACAGATGCGGCAAAACGTCGACGGCTTCTGTGGGCGAGAGCGCATGCTGACGTGCCGGACGAAATGTGGCGCCACATCGTCTTTGGTAACGATTCCCGTTTCTTGCTGTTCCGCGTTGATGGCAGGGTCAGAGTTCGTCGATTACCAGGCGAGCAGCTTCGGGAAGACTGTGTAGCCCTGCGTGTTCCATTTGGAGGTGGTTCAGTCCATATCTGGGGCGCCATTCATTATCATGGAAAAACTGCAGTCCGCGTCCTAGAGCAAAATGTAAACGGTCTCCTCTACTTGGAGATCCTCCGAGATCACGTGCTGCCAGAAGCAAGGACCCACTTCGGCAACAACTGGACACCTGCAGACGACAACGCCAGACCCCGACAGAGCAGCAATAGTGAACAATTTCTTGCACGAACAAGATGTCAACCGTCTGGACTGGCCTCCTTACAGCCCGGATATGAACCCATAGAGCACCTGTGGGACCATATCGGCAGAGAACTCCAAAATTTGGACCCTCAGCTTCAGAACCTTGCCGACCTTGGTGATGCAATTATCCGTATTTGGGGCGAAATCCCCCAACGAAGGATACAAAGCCTCGTTACAAGCATGTCCCGACGAATTGCAGCGCTCATTTCAGCCCGTGGGGGCAATACGCGATATTAGGTATGCAAGCAGTGAGAAATTACCCAATTGTGCAATTCCTATCAATTTGAACAATCAAATCTGGTCAGATGGAGAGAAAAGAGTGAAACAATGACAAAGATGTTTTCCATAGTTAAGGTCCCTGATGAGCCTCCGTAGATAAAATGTCAATTAATAAGCAATTGATGGCAAACATGTGCAAGTTTGTGGTCCAAAAACACCCGCTAATACCATGTGTGTACAACTGCAAAGTTTCCACTCATTAATGTTTACTGTATCAAAATAAATTAGAAATGATTATGCAATCATATATGCCATCGCAGGGATGACAACCATTTTGCCCAACAGTGTATTACTATATTGCTGTAAATATATTGAACTCTGATCTGGATAGCTATTAAGCTTTCATTACTTGAAAAAGCTCTCGAGGTGTTTACAGACATTAAGACAACTGCCACATTCACGAATAGGCCTATGCATTGTTTTCAGCAATTTCCCCTCGAGCAGCACAATATCAAGAATGAAGAAAGCTTTTGCGATATACCCTGTTCGGCATATGTTCGCTGCAACTAATGCTCATGTTTCGGCAGCTATCTTGTTGAACAGATGTCAATATTTCTCAAATTGTACTATTAAGCTATTCCAAAGTTCATTATTAGAGGAGACAAGAAGCTAATATTTAAATTTGAGCCGAAATATGCTTGTTCGAAGGACCGTTGGTATTAGTAAGGGCAGTATTCCCAAGCTGTCGGCTGCCCAGTCACCTCTATAAAGTTGTTTCCATCGTCAAATTTCACAAAAAAAGGAAAAATTCAAAATCCGCCCGAATTATCATGCTATTCCGATGTTGACTCCGATTTGAACCGAGTCAGCCCTCCATGCGTCGATCCTCTCCATGAGGACCGATGCACTAGTAAGGCGCTGCATGGAGCCATATATCTACGCTGAGACGTCTTGCTGTAGATATAGATGTTTCCTTTTTGCTTGGCGAATCGGGGAGAGCCCCAAACAACCTCGGTGGCAGATGACATAACTTGTAATTGCTTGAACACATAAAAATACACTGGCAGTGCGTCTACTACGTCTCCCAGCACAATAATTTCCTAAAATTCCCAGTCGGACCAGTGTATCATATGAAAATAATAAACTCGTCTTCAAAGTGGTGGTGAAGCCCTCAGGCTCAGATATTTAACGAGTTGACCAACCTACCTCTTTTTTTGCTCCTCAAAATATCAAGTTTTGTCGCTATAGTTGGGTAAAACCTAAAATTCGACATTTGATTCATTTGAATGAATTTCCCCAAAAATGAAACTTTTCTCCACTTATGATTTTCTTTATATCGCTTACACTTTGTCATTCTTAAGAGGTTCCCGTTCCTATAAAGTTTGACATGGGGCTTAGGAGTAGACTTATTCCTGGTAATTGTAACAGCAAAATGCTGCCAACATTTGCGACTGACAATCGATTGATAGCCGACTGAAAAGTGAAAAAAGTCTCGTACATTGATATGTTTAGAGGTATCCGTGTGCCAAACACCAATCTCCACTTCCTTATGTGGGTTATCTCCTACGCTAATTCTTTCTACATCAGTGTAGAAACGTACCCACATATTCCACACATTCTGGGCAAGCTTGTTTTGAAGGAATCTTATATAAAAGGTAATTGTAATCTGTTTGTATTTGAATGTATGTATATAAGGTAGAGTTGTAGATGCGTGCTTATCACTAAACTGAAGCACTTTCCCAAAAACTAGAGACTCAACGTACTTCGCATTTCCAGATAGGCTACGAAATAAAAATGAAAAAAATTGAGCTGGTCACGGGATGGTAAACATATAAGTGATAGTTGCTTTCCGGTTGTAAGGTGATGTTGTTGATTAAGCTTTTTGGCTGGTGAAGACTATTGATTTTAATGCAGTATTATAATAAAACTATTTCTAATTCTTCGTTACATTAGGCTTCCCCAGCGAACAAGCAGGAGAAGACTTTAGATTTTGCTACCCTATGAGAATATTTCTTCGTCTTCTTTCGATTTTCGTGCTCGGTTTTCGTAGTTCGTAACGGTGCGAAACCTGCCTATTACCATTGGGCTAAAGTGACCCGAAGTGGCCTGAAGCCAGTTACTATATACAGTAAGTTCGGATTTTATCGGTCTTCGGCCTAGTTTACAGCCAAAACCATTTTGTGGCCCACAATGGGAGAAATCAGGTAAGCATTAGATCCTTGGCTAGGCAGTAGGGTCAACTTGGCCTAATCAATTTTCAGCCAGGCTTGATGTCCCAATGCGTGTGGTCTGTTTGACTCGATTTGCCGTGATGTAATAGGTACAGGTAGGTTTATGGTACATGCAGGCCTATAAGCTTCAGGACAGAGCTTTTCCAGCTGGAGATAATGCCCAATGCGAAAATTCAAAAACATCTGTTGTATCTTGTGTTTATACTCTCAACTGCCATTGTTATGGACACTGATGAGGATGATGAAGTTGCTAGTTCTAGACTACCAGGATGTCACAACAGCTATAGTGTAACTGTACGATTGCGCCACGTCCTCGATTGCGAACATGCGATTGAACATGGTTGGCTGCTTAATGTGGCAGAGTATGCCAGACGCTTCGGGTTTGCAGTTACGTCATTGCGAAGATGGATAGCAAATCGGGAAATGTTAATGGAACAGGCTGAGAACAATGCTCAAAGTAGGAGGGTCAGAAGCTACCACGACGGATATGGCCACAAGTGGAGGAGCAGGCTCACAACCGATTTCTCGAATTTCTCGTCTTGCCCTCACCGTCTCCAGAGGTGATCTGGTCCATGCTGCCGAGCTGGAATTCCACCGCTGGTGGGATGAGCTTCCAGGTGATGATAGAGACAACTACCTTTTGAACCGACCGGAACGGTCCCTCTTTCAGTGCTCTCCAGGATGGATCAGCGATTTCATGAAACGGAAACGTATTGTATTTCGTCGCAAGACAAGAAACACGACTTCGATTCCAGCTGACGCTAATGAGCGTGTCCGCAGATTTCAAGGAAACGTCAGGGACACAGTGAGGCAACATACAATTTACAATATGAATGAACCTTTTGTCAGTCGGACTTTTTGCCCATGCATACGGCAGCTACTCCGGGACAGAGGGATGTTGACGTTAAAACTTCAAGGGGCAATTCTAAATTAGGATGCACCGTTGGGTTGACAATTCGATCTAATGGGGAAAAAATGCCAGCCCATATTGTGTTCACAGAACCAGGCTTCATCCGAGAAATTTGTGGACTTGGAAACATTCCTGAAAATGTCCGTGTCACTTCATCATGGCCAGGGTGGGAGAATCATGACACACTCCAACATTGGCTTGATGAAGTCTTTTCTCCATTCATTGGTGAATTTGAACCAAATACAAGGCTTTTACTCTTAGATCAGTTTAGACCTCACTTGGCTGATGAATTCTGTACCCCTATTGTAGAAGCTGGTGTGCTCATTGGTAACATTCCCGCGCGGTGCACATCTATGAGGGTATTCGATCGAAAACCCTGGATCAACAAACACTGGACTGGACTGGACTGGACTGGACTATGACTCAGCGCCCTCCACCACCTGGATTTTTCTAAAAGTTATACAATTCCCACAACCCTGCCGAATCTCTTCCCGCCTAATTCCATCATCAACATCATGAACATGATATATACTGTGGAGACGCTATTAAGCCGGTTTGCGAGTGCCTGTTGAAAAAGCCTACATTACGTGTAAATAGGCCTACCGACCAAAACCGGCTTAATAGAGTCGACACAGTATATATACAAAGTTTCTTATACATATTCTGCCATTGTAAGGATTTAATGCTACCCCTGGCCCTAACCGTTACCTTGAACATCCCGGGGGGTAGGGCTAGGCGTGGTGGGGGGGGGGGGGGGGGTTCAGTACATTATCCACCATATTTAGTCAATTAACGCGTCCTCTATAATACTATCTATAGAAACTACGACCGTGTCATCTACCGGGCCCTACAAATACCGTCAGCCCTCCCCTTCCTCTTGCCCTCCCGCCTCCTCCCTCCTGCCCCAATAAAACATTCTAGATTTTTTTCATACTATTTTGATGTGAAACCAATCAGCACACTCCCTTATAACATGGAGGTTTACCTCCGAGCTTATAATAACTCGAGCACATGGCATAGCCACGGCGAAGATGGAATTGGCCACTATAAGTTTATCAGACTGATACCATGTCCCATTTCCCCGTCGTTTCTCAATACATTGTTGTCGCCATGTTGATGCAGGCGATGGTGAGCAGTGACGTTGAATCCAGTCCAGTCCAGTCCAGTCCAGTGTTTGTTGATCCAGGGTTTTCGAATACCCCATCTGTGAGTCAACCTTTGGACTTGACCATTATGAGGGCATTTAAAGCTCACGTCAGCGCCGCTGGAAAGACTGGAAGCATGCAAATACTGCAGCCGATGGCACCTGTCAAAGAATAGCCCTTGCATCTATTCTACATAGCCGAGCTTGGAATGACGTCCCTTCTGAATCCACAGCACGTGCCTTTCAGGTAGCTGGACTCATCCGGAATGAAAACGGGGAGTACAGAAATATTGCTAATGACCTTCCTTAAGATGAAGATGATGAGGACAGTGAGGATTGATTTTGATCACCTTGAGAATAATGATTCAGGTGATGCCTTATATTTCTACTGTTCCTATGGTCAGAAATCTGAATGTACCTTAAACGTAATGGAATTGATTTAGAAAAGGACATTTTCAAAAACCGAATGGACTGACTTTTTAATGATTGGAAATAAAGTGTAATTTCGGACAGGTCAGCTTTAGTTTTGGTCAGTCATCTACTGATCTAGGCCCACTCAAAGTTAAGTGATCATTCAAATCAGAATGCATCAATGCTTTCTTCAAACTCTGGCTTACTCATGTCATTTTCAAATGACATGAATTAAACATTATCGTATGACAGGACAATCTGTCCTGATCGTGTCATAATATTCCTTGCGGTAGTGTGTGCTTTGAACACGTACCCTCTTGTACCCATTATGCACACTTTAATAAGGTTTGGCCTAACTTGCGAAAAGACCGATAAAATTCAAACTTACTGTATATGTGCTGTGATATACTAACCGTATATCCGGATCAGATCCATCAAGCTTGTAATCCAGAAGAGCTAACAATCATATTAGAACCCATAAACGACAGTTTCTTGCAGCGAATACTTAAACTATAATGAGCTTAATTTTAAGAACAGCCCACCCCCCATCCCCCCTGTGGTCACAAGCATTTCATCTCTCAGCATTAACACATGTTCGTCTAGCCCATCATCGGTGTTTTAGGCTGAGACCAGTTGTTCAATCATGTTAGGTCAAGAATATAGCGTGTACTTTGACTTCACGTTATGTTCGTAAGTTAAAGCCAAATCACTGACTAACTTGTTGGGAACAACAATGCCCTTATATCGTGGTCTCTATCTTACCTTTCGGGGGGGAGCCAGCAGTCACACCTCCTATATTAAGTGTTATAAGCGCACAAATGCACATAACGTATGACAACGAAATCATCACTGATGCCACCATCAGACACCAACAAAAGTTGAAGTCAATTAACAGCACCTTTTTGGAATCTATGCCATGATTCCGATCAGCTGTCATAATCGGTCTTACTCTTGTACCAAGTCGAATACGACCTAGTGCCTTGAACCATTTGAAAAATAGCTTTGGGATGTCCAGTTTGCTTTGAATTCGCCGTTGTAATATTACATTATATGAACTATATGAAGTCAATACGTTTAATATCTATATATTATATTGATCGAGTTCTCGCTATGAGAAACAAAATGTTTCTTGTGTCTTTGTTATTAATAAATCATTTTTTGCTTGAGTGGAAAGTAGATTGAGTTTGAAAGGATATATCGGGTGGCCAATAAAAAAGGTATCAATCTTTATCACCTGTAATTTCAATGATCACAATTTGGAATAACTTTCAATTGTATTTACAGCAATGCTCTCGTTGTTTGTGTGTGTGTGGTACATATCATTAATTTAGAAGAGCGAAAGTCAAAATTTGTACAAATATCCAAGTCATCATTAAGGGGATTTACGATATAGATTTTTAAAGACTTTCGATGAGTCATCAATATTGAGCTGTTTGTGACTAATTGCGTCATTATTATCGTCTCATGCGTTATATGAGTCGGCGGTTTTCTTCATTAGATTGCCTTTCTTACAGGTCTAACTTGTTATCAAACGCATCAACCAAAAAACCCCGCAGATGTGAAGCGATTTATACTTTCAGCATTACGATTTTCCCATTTCCTTTTCCCCTTGACACCCGAACTTTCCGTACAGACATCCTAGGAGCATATTATCATTTTGCAGCTCCACTCGCTGTGATTGATTTTCAAAATTCCTGTAGTTGATATCGGCTTGACGTCGCTGCATAGTTACCTGTAGATGGGATTCACCCTGCATGGCGGAGAGCTTTTACTTTCAGGGATAATAGGTAATATGTGAAGTTGTGCAAGTGGGTTAGATTTTTCAGTCACGTAACTAATTTGTACCACATTGATGAGCTACCTTGTCTCTTGTTTATCTCAGTCGTTATCTCGCAGCTCACTTATTATCAGTGCTATCGTCATGCCATTTTCAGAGAAGATGGGTCAGATCAACAACTTGTTTTCAATGAAAATGTAATATCTTGTTTTGTTCCTTAGATAGTGAGCTATATTACTTTAGGTGCATGCAAATTCCTGTCGTTGATACCTTGTTGTCGTCGCTCCATAATTATTTAAAGATGATATCGACACAAATACTTGGTACACCGCACAACTGGTCCTTCTGACTTCGTAAAGGAACCCGAGACACCTTTCTGCCTCACTAGTCATGAATTGTCTCAAGCATTCTCTGGTACAATCAAGCTTAGATCGAATATGGTCCACAACTTCTAATTCTTGTAAAGTTTCGTGCACTGTTCCTTGTTTGGTGAACAAGAATGCTACGGAAGAGTCGAAAGCATTAACAAAACTTCATTGACCCAGTATCATTGGTCTTGTGCCTGGTTTATACTTTGGCACATAGCTGGCTTGGAATTCGTCTGATCGACAATTTACATATAAGGAACTTCTCTTACCTTAGACATATTACTATATTTTTGTGAATATATTGAACTCTGATCTGGATAGCTAATTAAGCTTTTATCACTTGAAAAAGCTCTCGAGGTGTTTATAGACATAAAGACAACTGCAACATTCACGATTAGGCCTATGCATTGTTTTCAGCAATTTCCCCTCGAGCAGCACAATATCAAGAATTAAGAAAGCTTTTGCGATATACCCTGTTCGGCATATGTTCGCTGCAACTAATGCTCATGTTTCGGCAGCTATCTCGTTGAACAGATGCCAATATTTCTCAAATTGTACTAGAAAGCTATTCCAAAGTTCATTATTGGAGGAGACAAGAAGCTAATATTTAAATTTCAGCCGAAATATTCTTCTTCGGAGGACCGTTAGTATTAGTAATTGAAGGGCAGTATTCCCAAGCAGTCGGCTGCCCAGTCACCTCTATAAAGTTGTTTCCATCGACCAATTTCACAAAAAAAGGAAAAATTCAAAATCTGCTCGAATTATCATGCTATTCCGATGTTGACTTCGATTTGAACCGAGTCAACCTTCCATGCGTCGATCCTCCCCATGAGGACCGATACTAGTAAGGCGCTGCATGGAGCAATAATGGATCTACGCTGTGACGTCTTGCTGTAGATATAGATGTTTCCTTTTTCCTTGCCGAATCGGGGAGAGCCTCAAACAACCTCGGTGGCAGATGACATAACTTTAATTGTTTGAACACATAAAAATACACTGGCAGTGCGTACATTCGTCATCTTTTCCGTAGTTAGCTTCGAACAATTAGAAAAGTGGGAAAGAAAAGGCGTAGTTTGCAAGGCTTTAGCCCAACAAATCACGGCAAAGCAACACTGCCTTCACTGCCTTCAGTGACCCTGTTAATGAGGTGAAGGTTTGAGGGGGAACATTTACGAAAATAGTTTTTTTTATAACTAAGAGTACAAACAACATTTACAGATCGTCAAAAACATTCAGAAGTATTGTTTGTTAAGAAACAGGAGAAAAATAAACACATTCCTTTAAAAACAAGCTGCTTGTGCCGAAGAGGTTTGGGGACATTTCGCATGCTAAAAAATCTAAATATTGCCACAACTTGCATATGTAGACTAACATTTCCATAGTATATTTCGTCCTCGAAATACCAACTTGCTGATAACGTTTGATGAACTGCAATACTATTGGCCATTGTCCTGATGTTTTCCTGACACAAGAATTTGGTTGAACCATTCCGACCGATGCAGATTTTTTATTTGATTAGCATAGGTATCTGATGATGCCCATTAACGACTGATTGGATGGTGAATTACAGTCGTCTCATGTCAACATGAATTCAAGTTTTCACAAGAAAACTACGTCTCCCAGCACAATAATATCCTAAAATTCCTATTCGGACCAGTGCATCATATGAAAATATTAAACTCGTTTTCAAAGTCGTGGTGAAGCCCTCCGGCTCAGATAATTAACGAGTTGACCAACCTACCTCTTTTTTTGCCCCTTAAAATATCAAGTTTTGTCACGATAGTTGGGTAAAACCTAAAATTCGACATTTGATTCATATGAATGAATTTACCCAAAAATGAAACCTTTCTCCACCTATGCGTTTTTTTATATCGCTTATACTTTGTCATTCTTAAGAGGTTCCCGTTCCTATAAAGTTTGACATGGGTCTTAGGAGTAGATATATTCCTGGTAATTGTAACAGCAAAATGCTGCCAACATTTGCGACTGACAATCGATTGATAGCCGACTGAAAAGTGGAAAAAGTGTCGTGCATTGATATGTTTTGAGGTATTCGTGTGCCAAACACCAATCTCCACTTCCTTGTGTGGGTTATCTCCTACGCTAATTCTTTCTACATCAGTATAGAAATGTACCCACATATTCTGGGCAAGCTTGTTCGTAAGGAATCTTATATAAAAGGTAATTGTAATCTGTTTGTATTTGAATGTATTTATATAAGGTAGAGTTGCAGATGCGTGCTTATCATCAAACTGAAGCACTTTCCCAAAAGCTAGAGACTCCACGTACTTCGCATTTCCAGATAGGCTGCGAAATAAAAAAGATAAAAATTGAGCTGGTCACGGGATGGTAAACATATAAGTGATAGTTGCTTTCCGGTTGTAAGGTGATGTTTTTAATTAAGCTTGGGTTGGCTGGTGAAGACTATTGATTTTCATCCACTATTATAATAAAACTATTTTTAATTCTTCGTTACATTAGGCTTCCCCAGCCAACAAGCAGGAGAAGACTTTAGATTTTGCTCCCCTCTGAGAATATTTCTACGTCTTCTTTCGATTTTCGTGCTCAGTTTTCGTAGTTCGTAACGATGCAAAACCTGCCTATTACCATTTTATCGGTCTTCGGCCTAGTTTACAGCCAAAACCAATTTGAGGCCCACAATGGGAGAAATCAGGTAAGCATTAGATCCTGGGGTCGGGAGTAGCGTCAACTTGGCCTAATCAATTTTCAGCCAGGCTTGATGTCCCCATGAGAGTGGTCTGTTTGACTCGATTATTGCCGTGATGTAATAGGTACAGGTAGGATTATGGTACAAGCAGGCCTATGAGCTTCAGGACAGTCCTTTTCCAGGTGGAGAGACAGACCTTTTCCAGCTGGAGATAATGCCCAATGCGAAAATTCGAAAAAATCTGTTGTATCTTGTGTTCATACTCTCAACTGCCATTGGTATGGACACTGATGAGGATGATGAAGTTGCTAGTTCTAGACTACCAAGACGTCACAACAGCTATAGTGTAACTGCACCATTGCGCCACGTCCTCGATTGCGAACATGCGATTGAACATGGTTGGCTGCTTAATGTGGCAGAGTATGCCAGACGCTTCAGGTTGGCAGTTACGTCATTGCGAAAATGGATAGCAAATCGGGAAACGTTAGTGGAGCAGGCCGAGAACAATGCTCCAAGTAGCAGGGTCAGAAGCGACCACGACGGATGGTGGCAACAAGTGGAGGAGCAGGTTCACAACCGATTTCTCGAATTTCTCGTCTTGCCCACCCCGTCTCCAGAGGTGATCTGGTCCATGCTGCCGAGCTGGAATTTCACCGCTGGTGGGATGAGCTTCCAGGTGATGATAGAGACAACTAACTTTGAACCGGCCGGAGCGGTCCATCTTTCAGTGCTCTCCAGGATGGATCAGCGATTTCTTGACACGGAAACGTATTGTATTTCGTCGCAAGACAAGAAACACGACTTCGATTCCAGCTGACGCTAATGAGCGTTACCGCCGATTTCAAGGAAACGTCAGGGACACAGTGTGACAACATACAATTTACAATATGAATGAAACCTTTTGTCAGTCTGACTTTCTGCCCATGTATACGGCAGCTACTCCGGGATAGAGGGATGTTGACGTTAAAACTTCAAGGGGCAATTCTAAATTAGGATGTACCGTTGGGTTGACAATTCGATCTAATGGGGAAAAAATGCCAGCCCATATTGTGTTCAGAGAACCAGGCTTCATCCGAGAAATTCGTGGACTTAGAAACATTCCTGAAAATGTCCGTGTCACTTCATCACGGTCAGGGTGGGGGAATCATGACACACTCCAACATTGGCTTGATGAAGTCTTTTCTCCATTCATTGGTGAATTTGAACCAAATACAAGGCTTTTACTCTTAGATCAGTTTAGACCTCACTTGGCTGATGAATTCTGTGCCCCTATTGTAGGAGCTGGTGTGCTCCTTGATAACATTCGCGCGCGGTGCACATCTATGAGTCAACCTTTGGACTTAACCATTAAGAGGGCATTTAAAGCTCACGTCAGCGCCGCTGGAAAGACTGGAAGCATGCAAATACTGCAGCCGATGGCACCTGTCCCAGAATACCCCTTGCATCTGTTCTACATAGTCGAGCTTCGGATGACGTCCCTCCTGAATCCACAGCACGTGCCTTTCAGGTAGCCGGACTCGTCCCGAATGAAAACGGGGAGTACAGAAATATTGCTAATGACCTTCTCAAAGATGCAAATGAAGATGCTGAGAACAGTGAGATTGATTTTGATGACCTTGAGAATAATGGTCCAGGTGATGCCTTATAATTCAACTGTTCCCATGGTCAGAAATCTGAATGTACCTTAAAAGTAATAAGAATTGATTTAGAAAAGGACATTTTTAAAAACCGAATGTACTGAATTTTTCATGATTGGAAATAAAGTGTAATTTCGGACAGGTCAGCTTTAGTGTTGGTCAGTCATCTACTGATCTAGGCCCATTCAAAGTTAAGTGATCATTCAAATCAGAATGAATCAATGCTTTCTTCAAACTCTGGCTTACTCATGTCATTTTCAAATGACATGAATTAAACATTATCCTATGACAGGACAATCTGTCCTGATCGTGTCATAATCTTCCTTGCGGTAGTGTGTGCTTTGAACACCCCTCTTGTACCCATTACGCACTCTTTAATAAGGTTTGGCCTAACTTGCGAAAAGACCGATAAAATTCAAACTACTTACTGTATATGTACTGTGATATACAAACCGTATATCCGGATCAGATCCATCAAGCTTGTAATCCAGAAGAGCTAACAATCATATTATAATAACATTAGTATTTGTAATATTTCTAATAAGCGTTTGTGAAACAAGTACTAGAACCCATAAACGACAGTTTCTTGCAGCGAATACTTAAACTATAGAGACTTTAATTAAGAACAGCCCCCCCCCCCCCGTACGTGGTCAAAAGCATTTCATCTTTCAGCATTAACACATGTTCATCTGGCCCATCATCGGTGTTCTAGGCCGAGGCCAGTTATTCAAACATGTTACGTCACGAATATAGCGTGTACTTTGACTTCAGGTTATGTTCGTAAGTTAAAGCCAAATCACTGACTAACTTGTTGGAAACATCAATGCCCTTATATCGTGGTCTCTATCTTACCTTTCGGGGGAGAGCCAGCAGTCACACCTCCTATATTAAGTGTTATAAGCGCACATATGCACATTAAGTATGACAAGGAAATCATCACTGATGCCACCATCAAACACCAGCAAAAGTTGAAGTCAATTAACAGCACGTTTTTGGAATCTATGCCATGATTCCGATCAACTGTCATAATCGGTCTTACTCTTGTACCAAGTCGAATACGACCTAGTGCCTTGAATGTCCAGTTTTGCTTTGAATTCGCCGTTGTAATATTACATTATATGAACTATATGAAGTCAATACGTTTAATATCTATATATTATTATATTGATCGAGTTCTCGCTATGAGAAACAAAATGTTTCTTGTGTCTTTGTTACTAATAAATCATTTTTTGCTTGAGTGGAAAGTAGATTGAGTTTGAAAGGATATATCGGGTGGCCAATAAAAAAGGTATCTATCTTTATCACCTGTAATTTCAATGATCACAATTTGGAATAACTTTCAATTGTATTTACAGCAATGCTCTCGTTGTTTGTGTGTGTGTGGTACATATCATTAATTTATAAGAGCGAAGGTCAAAATTTGTACAAATATCCAAGTCATCATTTACGATATAGATTTTTAAAGACTTTCGTTGAGTCATCAATATTGAGCTGTTTGTGACTAATTGCGTCATTATTATCGTCTCATGCGTTATATGAGTCGGCGTTTTTCTTCATTAGTTTGCCTTTCTTACAGGTCTAACTTGTTATCAAGCGCATCAACCAAAAAACCCGCAGATTTCAAGCGATTTATACTTTCAGCATTACGCTTTTCCCATTTCCTTTTCCCCTTTCCACCTGAGCTTTCCGTACAGACATCCTAGGAGCATATTATCATTTTGCAGCTCCACTCGCTGTGATTTAATTTTCAAAATTCCTGTAGTTGATATCGGCTTGACGTCGCTGCATAGTTACCTGTAGGGGGGATTCACCCTGCATGGCGGAGAGCTTTTACTTTCAGGGATAATAGGTAATATGTGAAGTTGTGCAAGTGGGTTAGATTTTTTCAGTCACGTAACTAATTTGTACCACATTGATGAGCTACCTTGTCTCTTGTTTATCTCAGTCGTTATCTCGCAGCTCACTTATTGGCTCACCGTAGGGGAGTCTATACGATACCGCAGTGTCCGTCGTCCGTCGTCGTCGTCGTCGTCCGTCGTCGTCGTCGTCCGTCGTCGTCGTCGTCCGTCGTCGTCGTCGTATCCTGTGGCACGTTTCTTAACCGCTTGTGCTATGTACCTGAAACTTTATATACATCATTCTCAAGGTCATATGTACCCTGAAACTGAATTTCGCTCCGGTCTGATTCTTGACTTTGCCACCAGGGGGCTAAAACTGAAAAGTTAAAATGTGCAATATCTCATTTATTACTGATTTGTTTTTGAGAAACATTTCATGGTATGTACCCCTAGCAAGGATACATTACATATCATACGGGTTTTTGATTTAACCTACTTTTCAAGGTCACAGAGGTCAAACTCTAAAATTTCACCGATAGTGGCACGTTTTGTCTTTATTCGTCCTATAATCTTTAAATTTGGTATGTAGACACCTGTTACATAGCTCTACATGTTCACAAAAAATCAGGTCGATGTGGCGTACTTTTCAAGGTTACAGAGGTCAAATGGTGTGAATTGGCCGTTTGTGTGTAAATATGGCACGTTTCTTAACCACTTAAGCTATGAACTTTAAACTTAGTACACAAGACCCCCTAGGTCAGATGACCTGTGACACTGATTTTCGTTCTGGTCTGATTTTTAACTTGGCCCCCAGGTGGCCAAAACCAAAAATTTGAATAGTGCCATATCTCGCTTATTACTGATTAGTTTTTGGTAAAATTTTTATGGTAGATACTCTTAGCAAGGATACACCACATATGATACGGGTTTTTGATATGACATACTTGTCAAGGTCACAGAGGTCAAATGGTGTAAATTGGCCATTTGATCGAATCTGTGGAACGTTTGTTAACCCCTAGGGCTATGAACTTGAGACTTTGTTTAAAGGACCCCCTAGGTCATGTGACCTCTGACCCTGAATTTCTCCTAGCAAGGATACATCACATATCATATGAATTTTTGATCTGACCTGCTTTTCAAGGTCACAGAGGTCAAATGGCGTAAATTGGTCGTTTGATTGTAACAATGGCACGTTTCTTAACCACTAAAGCTTTGAACTTGAAATTTGATACACATGACTCCCTACGTCATGTAACCTCGGACACCGAATTTCGGTCTGAACTGGTACCAACTCGGCCACCAGGAGGCAAAAACTAAAATAAGTTAAACGTGCAATATCTTGTTCATTAGTGACTTGTTTTTGATGATATTCTTATGGTACTTACTGCAAGCAACGATACATCACGTGTCATACCGACTTTGGTTTGACCTATATACTATACATGTACAATGTTTCTTAATCTGGATGAATTCCAAAGCACAAAATATCTATACGGTGAGCACAATGGCCCCTGGCAGTTTCATTATCAGTGCTATCGTCATGCCATTTTCAGAAAAGATGGGTCAGATGATTTACAACAATTTTTTTTCAATGAAAATGTAATATCTTGCTTTGTTCCTTAAATAGCGAGCTCTATTACTTTAGGTACATGCAAATTCCTGTCGTTGATACCTGGTTGTTGTCGCTCCATAATTATTTAAAGATGAGATCGACACAAATACGTTGTAAACCGCGCAACTGGTTCTTCTGACTTCGTAAAGGAACCCGAGACACTTTTCTGCCTCACCAGTCATGAATTGTCTCAAGCATTCTCTGGTACAATCAAGCTTAGATCGAATATGTTCCACAACTACTAATTCTTGTAAAGTTTCGTGCACTGTACCTTGTTTGGTGAACAAGAATGCTACGGAAGAGTCGAAAGCATTAACAAAACTTCCTTAACCCAGTATCATTGGTCTTGTGTCTGGTTTATACTTTGGCACATAGCTGGCTTAGCATTCGTCTGATCGACAATTTACATATAAGGAACTTCTCATACTATAGACATGCACTGTTGGGCAAAATGGTTGTCACCCCTATAGAAAATTGTGAGTTTCAGGTTTATATCCATATTTCTCCACAATCATGGTCAGATTTCTTCCATTCTTAGATTGAAATTGACATGAGTGACCTAATTCAATTTCGTCACAGGGTATGGCAGTCGTGTGATGTAATAAGACACTATAAAAGGAGTGTTTCTGCTGACCATGTCCTTTCGTTCCTATGCCTAGTCCACAGCCGACTAGGTGTTCGTGCATTCTCCTGGTTAACCAACGCAATCCTATTAGATTTTCTTGACCAGCAAATGGAGAACTTGTCATTCCCGGCCAATACAGCCAAATTCAGCGAGGGGTGGCCATTGGAAGGTGGCGCAGCGGGCAAGGTCCTGGCGCCATCGCCGAAGTAATGGGACTTTCGAAAAGGACGGTGCAAAGGTGGATTTCGAAGTGGCGACAGGACGGTAATGTTAACGTTCGGAGATCTACTGGTCGACCTCGCATCTCTAATGAAAGAGACGACCGTCATCTCTTGCTTCGTTGCCGTGCAGATCGTAAGAAAACGACGACACAGCTGCGCAATGACTGGCACAACCTGGATAATGTTGACGCTAGTCGGACAACAGTAAACCGTAGGCTGATTGCTGCTGGGTATCATGCAAGAAGGCAGGTAGTCTGTCCAAAATTGACAGATGCGGCAAAACGTCGACGGCTTCTGTGGGCGAGAGCGCATGCTGACGTGCCGGACGAAATGTGGCGCCACATCGTCTTTGGTGACGATTCCCGTTTCTTGCTGTTCCGCGTTGATGGCAGGGTCAGAGTTCGTCGATTACCAGGCAAGCAGCTTCGGGAAGACTATGTAGCCCTGCGTGTTCCATTTGGAGGTGGTTCAGTCCATATCTGTGGCGCCATTCATTATCATGGAAAAACTGCAGTCCGCGTCCTAGAGCAAAATGTAAACGGTCTCCTCTACTTGGAGATCCTCCGAGATCACGTGCTGCCAGAAGCAAGGGCCCACTTCGGCAACAACTGGACACCTGCAGACGATAACGCCAGACCCCCACAGAGCAGCAATAGTGAACAATTTCTTGCACGAACAAGACGTCAACCGTCTGGACTGGCCTCCTTACAGCCCGGATATGAACCCATAGAGCACCTGTGGGACCATATCGGCAGAGAACTCGAAAATTTGGACCCTCAGCCTCAGAACCTTGCCGACCTTGGTGATGCAATTATCCGTATTTGGGGCGAAATCCCCCAACGAAGGATACAAAGCCTCGTTACAAGCATGTCCCGACGAATTGCAGCGCTCATTTCAGCCCGTGGGGGCAATACGCGATATTAGGTATGCAAGCAGTGAGAAATTACCCAATTGTGCAATTCCTATCAATTTGAACAATCAAATCTGGTCAGATGGAGAGAAAAGAGTGAAACAATGACAAAGATGTTTTCCATAGTTAAGGTCCCTGATGAGCCTCCGTAGATAAAATGTCAATTAATAAGCAATTGATGGCAAACATGTGCAAGTTTGTGGTCCAAAAACACCCGCTAATACCATGTGTGTACAACTGCAAAGTTTCCACTCATTAATGTTTACCGTATCAAAATAAATTAGAAATGATTATGCAATCATAATATGCCATCGCAGGGGTGACAACCATTTTGCCCAACACTGTATTACTAAATAACTGTAAATATATTGAACTCTGATCTGGATAGCTATTAAGCTTTTATTACTTGAAAAAGCTCTCGAGGTGTTTTAGACATAAAGACAACTGCCACATTCACGAATAGGCCTATGCATTGTTTTCAGCAATTTCCCCTCGAGCAGCACAATATCAAGAATGAAGAAAGCTTTTGCGATATACCCTGTTCGGCATATGTTCGCTGCAACTAATGCTCATGTTTCGGCAGCTATCTTGTTGAACAGATGCCAATATTTCTCAAATTGTACTATAAAGCTATTCCAAAGTTCATTATTGGAGGAGACAAGAAGCTAATATTTAAATTTGAGCCGAAATATGCTTGTTTGAAGGACCGTTGGTATTTGTAAGGGCAGTATTCCCAAGCTGTCGGCTGCCCAGTCACCTCTATAAAGTTGTTTCCATCAACAAATTTCACAAAAAAAGGAAAAATTCAAAATCCGCCCGAATTATCATGCTATTCCGATGTTGACTCCGATTTGAACCGAGTCAGCCCTCCATGCGTCGATCCTCTCCATGAGGACCGATGCACTAGTAAGGCGCTGCATGGAGCCATATATCTACGCTGTGACGTCTTGCTGTAGATATAGATGTTTCCTTTTTGCTTGGCGAATCGGGGAGAGCCCCAAACAACCTCGGTGGCAGATGACATAACTTGTAATTGCTTGAACACATAAAAATACACTGGCAGTGCGTCTACTACGTCTCCCAGCACAATAATTTCCTAAAATTCCCAGTCGGACCAGTGTATCATATGAAAATAATAAACTCGTCTTCAAAGTGGTGGTGAAGCCCTCAGGCTCAGATATTTGACGAGTTGACCAACCTACCTCTTTTTTTGCTCCTCAAAATATCAAGTTTTGTCGCTATAGTTGGGTAAAACCTAAAATTCGACATTTGATTCATTTGAATGAATTTACCCAAAAATGAAACCTTTCTCCACAGATGCTTTTCTTTATATCGCTTACACTTTGTCATTCTTAAGAGGTTCCCGTTCCTATAAAGTTTGACATGGGGCTTAGGAGTAGACTTATTCCTGGTAATTGTAATAGCAATATGCTGCCAACATTTGCGACTGACAATCGACTGATAGCCGATGTAAAAGTGAAAAATGGATCGCACATTGATATGTTTAGAGGTATCCGTGTGCCAAACACCAATCTCCACTTCCTTGTGTGGGTTTTCTCCTACGCTAATTCTTCCTACATCAGTATAGAAATGTACCAACGTATTCTGGGCAAGCTTGTTCGGAAGGAATCTTATATAAAAGGTAATTGTAAACTGTTTGTATTTGAATGTATTTATATAAGGTAGAGTTGCAGATGCGTGCTTATCATTAAACTGAAGCACTTTCCCAAAAACTAGAGACTCGACGTACTTCGCATTTCCAGATAGGCTACGAAATAAAAATGATGGAAATTGAACTGGTCACGTGATGGCAAACATGTCAGTGATAGTTGCTTTCCGGATGTTAGGTAATGTTGTTGATTAAGCTTGTTGGCTGGTGAAGACTATTGATTTTTATCCACTATTATAATAAAACTATTTCCAATTCTTCGTTACATTAAGCTTCCCCAGCCAACAAGCAGGAGAAGACTTTAGATTTTGCTCCCCTATGAGAATATTTCTTCGTCTTCTTTCGATTTTCGTGCTCGGTTTTCGTAGTTCGTAACGGTGCGAAACCTTCCTATTACCAATGGGCTAAAGTGACCCGAAGTGGCCTCAAGCCAGTTAGTATATACAGTAAGTTCGGATTTTATCGGTCTTCGGACTAGTTCACAGCCAAAACCAATTTGCGGCCCATAATGGGAGAAATCAGGTAAGCATTAGATCCTGGAGTAGCGTCAACTTGGCCTGATCAATTTTCAGCCAGGCTTGATGTTCCCATGCGTGTGGACTGTTTGACTCGATTATTGCCGTGATGTAATAAGTACAGGTAGGTTTATGGTACATGCAGGCCTATGAGCTTCAGGACAGACCTTTTCCAGCTGGAGATAATGCCCAATGCGAAAATTCGAAAACATATGTTGTATCTTGTTCATACTCTCAACTGCCATTGGTATGGACACTGATGAGGATGATGAAGTTGATAGTCCTAGACTACCAAGACGTCACAACAGCTATAGTGTAACTGTACGATTGCGCCACGTCCTCGATTGCGAACATGCGATTGAACATGGTTGGCTGCTTAATGTGGCAGAATATGCCAGACGCTTCGGGTTTGCAGTTACGTCATTGCGAAGATGGATAGCAAATCGGGAAATGTTAATGGAGCAGACCGAGAACAATGCTCAAAGTAGGAGGGTTAGAAGCGACCACGACGGATGGTGGCCACAAGTGGAGGAGCAGGTTTACAACCGATTTCTCGAATTTCTCGTCTTGCCCTCCCCGTATCCAGAGTTGATCGGGTCCATGCTGCCGAGCTGGAATTCCACCGCTGGTGTGATGAGCTTCCAGGTGATGATAGAGAAAACTACCTTTTGAACCGACCGGAGCGGTCCATCTTTCTCTCCAGGATGGATCAGCGATTTCTTGAAACGGAAACGGATTGTATTTCGTCGCAAGACAAGAAACACGACTTCGATTCCAGTTGACGCTAATGAGCGTGTCTGCCGATTTCAAGGAAACGTCAGGGATAGAGTGAGGCAACATGCAATTTACAATATGAATCAAACCTTTTGTCAGTTGGACTTTCTGCCCATGTATACGGCAGCTACTCCGGGACAGAGGGATGTTGACGTTAAAACTTCAAGGGGCAATACTAAACTAGGATGCACCGTTGGGTTGACATTTGGATCTAATGGGGAAAAAATGCCAGCCCATATTGTGTTCAGAGAACCAGGGTTCTTCCGAGAAATTCGTGGACTTGGAAACATTCCTGAAAATGTCCGCGTCACTTCATCACGGTCAGGGTGGGGGAATCATGACACACTCCAACATTGGCTTGATGAAGTCTTTTCTCCATTCATTGGTGAATTTGAACCAAATACAAGGCTTTTACTCTTAGATCAGTTTAGACCTCACTTGGCTGGTGAATTCTGTGCCCCTATTGTAGGAGCTGGTGTGCTCCTTGATAACATTCCCGCGCGGTGCACATCTATGAGTCAACCTTTGGATTTGACCATTATGAGGGCATTTAAAGCTCACGTCAGCGCCGCTGGAAAGACTGGAAGCATGCAAATACTGCAGCCGATGGCACCAGTCCCAGAATACCCCTTGCATCTGTTTTACATAGCCGAGCTTGGGATGACGTCCCTCCTGAATCCACAGCACGTGCCTTTCAGGTAGCCGGACTCGTCCCGAATGAAAACGGGGAGTACAAAAATATTGCTAATGACCTTCTCGAAGATGCAGATGAAGATGCTGAGGACAATGAGATTGATTTTGATGACCTTGAGAATAATGATCCAGGTGATGCCTTATACTTCCACTGTTCCCATGGTCAGAAATCTGAATGTACCTTAAAAGTAATGAGACTTGATTTAGAAAAGGACATTTTCAAAAACCGAATGTACTGAATTTTTCATGATTGGAAATAAAGTGTAATTTCGGACAGGTCAGCTTTAGTGTTGGTCAGTCATCTACTGATCTAGGCCCATTCAAAGTTAAGTGATCATTCAAATCAGAATGCATCAATGCTTTCTTCAAACTTTGGCTTACTCATGTCTTTTTCAAATGGCATGAATTGAACATTATCTTATGACAGGACAATCTGTCCTGATCGTGTCATAATATTCCTTGCAGTAGTGTGTGCTTTGAACACCCCTCTTGTACCCATTACGCACACTTTGATAAGGTTTGGCCTAACTTGCGAAAAGACCGATAAAATTCAAACTACTTACTGTATATGTACTGTGATATACAAACCGTATATCCGGATCAGATCCATCAAGCTTGTAATCCAGAAGAGCTAACAATCATATCATAATAACATTAGTATTTGTAATATTTCTAATAAGCGTTTGTGAAACAAGTACTAGATCCCATAAACGACAGTTTCTTCCAGCGAATACTTAAACCATAATGACTTTAAGGACAGCCCCCCCCCCCCCCCGTACGTGGTCACAAGCATTTCATCTCTCATTAACACATGTTCGTCTGGCCCATCATCGGTGTTCTAGGCCGAGGCCAGTTGTTCAAACATGTTAGGTCACGAATGTAGCGTGTACTTTTACTTCACGTTATATTCGTAAGTTAAAGCCAAATCACTGACTAACTTGTTGGGAACAACAATGCCCTTATATCGTGGTCTCTATCTTACCTTTCGGGGGAGAGCCAGCAGTCACACCTCCTACATTAAGTGTTATAAGTGCACAAGTGCACATAAAGTATGACCACGAAATCATCACTGATGCCACCATCAAACACCAACAAAAGTTGAAGTCAATCAACAGCACCTTTTTGGAATCTATGCCATGATTCCGATCAGCTGTCATAATCAGTCTTACTCTTGTACCAAGTCGAATACGACCTAGTGCCTTGAACCATTTGAAAAATAGCGATGGGATGTCCAGTTTTGCTTTGAATTCGCCGTTGTAATATTACATTATATGAACTATATGAAGTCAATACGTTTAATATCTATATATTATATTGATCGAGTTCTCGCTATGAGAAACAAAATGTTTCTTGTGTCTTTGTTATTAATCAATCATTTTTTGCTTGAGTGGAAAGTAGATTGAGTTTGAAAGGATATATCGGGTGGCCAATAAAAAAGGTATCAATCTTTATCACCTGTAATTTCAATGATCACAATTTGGAATGACTTTCAATTGTATTTACAGCAATGCTCTCGTTGTTTGTGTGTGTGGTACATATCATTAATTTATAAGAGCGAAAGTCAAAATTTGTACAAATATCCAAGTCATCATTTACGATATAGATTTTTAAAGACTTTCAATGAGTCATCAATATTGAGCTGTTTGTGACTAATTGCGTCATTATTATCGTCTCATGCGTTATTTGAGTCGGCGTTTTTCTTCATTAGATTGCCTTTCTTACAGGTCTAACTTGTTATCAAACGCATCAACCAAAAAACCCCGCAGATTTCAAGCGATTTATACTTTTAGCACTACGATTTTCCCATTTCCTTTTCCCCTTGACACCCGAACTTTCCGTACAGACATCCTAGGAGCATATTATCATTTTGCAGCTCCACTCGCTGTGATTTATTTTTGAAATTTCCTGTTGTTGATATCGGCTTGACGTCGCTGCATAGTTACCTGTAGAGGGGATTCACCCTGCATGGCGGAGAGCTTTTACTTTCAGGGATAATAGGTAATATGTGAAGTTGTACAAGTGGGTTAGATTTTTCAGTCACGTAACTAATTTGTACCACATTGATGAGCTACCTTGTCTTTTGTTTATCTCAGTCGTTAGCTCGCAACTCTCTTATTATCAGTGCTATCGTCATGCCATTATCAGAGAAGATGGGTCAGATGATTTACAACAACTTGTTTTCAATGAAAATGTAATATCTTGCTTCGTTCCTTAGATAGTGAGCTATATTACTTTAGGTACATGCAAATTTCTGTCGTTGATACCTTGTTGTCGTCGCTCCATAATTATTTAAGGATGAGATCGACACAAATACTTGGTAAACCGCACAACTGGTCCTTCTGACTTCGTAAAGGAACCCGAGACACCTTTCTGCCTCACTAGTCATGAATTGTCTCAAGCATTCTCTGGTACAATCAAGCTTAGATCGAATATGGTCCACAACTACTAATTCATGTAAAGTTTCGTGCACTGTTCCTTGTTTGGTGAACAAGAATGCTACGGAAGAGTCGAAAGCATTAACAAAACTTCATTGACCCAGTATCATTGGTCTTGTGCCTGGTTTATATTTTGGCACATAGCTGGCTTAGCATTCGTCTGATCGACAATTAACCTATAAAGATCTTCTCTTACTATAGACATATTACTATATTACTGTAAATATATTGGACTCTGATCTGGATAGCTAATAAGCTTTTATTACTTGAAAAAGCTCTCGAGGTGTTTACAGACATTAAGACAACTGCAACATTCACGAATAGGCATATGCATTGTTTTCAGCAATTTCCCCTTGATATACCCTGTTCGGCATATGTTCGCTGCAACTAATGCTCATGTTTCGGCAGCTTACTTGTTGAACAGATGCCAATATTTCTCAAATTGTACTATTAAGCTATTCCAAAGTTCATTATTGGAGGAGACAAGAAGCTAATATTTAAATTTGAGCCGAAATATGCTTGTTCGAAGGACCATTGGTATCATTAAGGGCAGTATTCCCAAGCTGTCGACTGCCCAGTCACCTCTATGAAGTTGTTTCCATCAACAAATTTCACAAAAAAAGGAAAAATTCCAAATCTGCCCGAATTATCATGCTATTCCGATGTTGACCCCGATTTGAACCGAGTCAGCCTTCCATGCGTCGATCCTCTCCATGAGGACCGATGCACTAGTAAGGCGCTGCATGGAGCCATGGATGTACGCTGTGACGTCTTGCTGTAGATATAGATGTTTCCTTTTTGCTTGGCGAATCGGGGAGAGCCCCAAACAACCTCAGTGGCAGATGACATAACTTGTAATTGCTTGAACACATAAAAATACACTGGCAGTGCGTCTACTACGTCTCCCAGCACAATAATATCCTAAAATTCCTAGTCGGACCAGTGCATAATATGAAAATAATAAACTCGTCTTCAAAGTGGTGGTGAAGCCCTCAGGCTCAGATAATTAACGAGTTGACCAACCTACCTCTTTTTTGCTCCTCAAAATATCAAGTTTTGTCACGATAGTTGGGTAAAACCTAAAATTCGACATTTGATTCATTCGAATGAATCTACCAAAACCTGAAATCTTTCTCCACACATGCTTTTTTTTATATCGCTTATACTCTGTCATTCTTAAGAGGTTCCCGTTCCTATAAAGTTTGACATGGGGCTTAGGAGTAGACTTATTCCTGGTAATTGTAACAGCAAAATGCTGCCAACATTTGCGACTGACAACCGACTGATAACCGATGTAAAAGAGAAAAAAGTATAATGCATGGATCTGTTTAGAGGTATCCCTGTGCCACACACCAATCACCACTTGCTGATTTTGGTTATTTCCTACGCTAATTCTTTCTACATCAGTACAGAAACATACCCACCTTTGGAGAAGCTTGCTCTGAAGGAATCTTATATAAAAGGTAATTGTAATCTGTTTGTATTTGAATGTATTAATATAAGGTAGAGTTGCAGATGCGTGCTTATCATTAAACTGAAGCACTTTCCCAAAAACTAGAGACTCGACGTACTTTGCATTTCCAGAGAGGCTACGAAATAAAAATGATATAAATTGAGCTGGTCACGGGATGGTAAACATATAAGTGATAGTTGCTTTCCGGATGTAAGGTGATGTTGTTGATTAAGCTTGTTGGCTGGAGAAGACTATTGATTTTATCCACTATTATAATAAAACTATTTCCAATTCTTCGTTACATTAGGCTTCCCCAGCCAACAAGCAGGAGAAGACTTTAGATTTTGCTCCCCTATGAGAATATTTCTTCGTCTTCTTTCGATTTTCGTGCTCGGTTTTCGTAGTTCGTAACGGTGCGAAACCTGCCTATTACCATTGGGCTAAAGTGACCCGAAGTGGCCTGAAGCCAGTTACTATATACGGTAAGTTCGGATTTTATCGGTCTTCGGCCTAGTTTACAGCCAAAACCAATTTTAGGCCCACAATGGGAGAAATCAGGTAAGCATTAGATCCTGGGGTAGGCAGTAGCGTCAACTTGGCCTAATCAATTTTCAGCCAGGCTTGATTTCCCCATGAGAGTGGTCTGTTTGACTCGATTATTGCCGTGATGTAATAGGTACAGGTAGGTTGATGGTACATGCAGGCCTATGAGCTTCAGGACAGACCTTTTCCAGCTGGCGAGACAGACCTTTTCCAGCTGGAGATAATGCCCAATGCGAAAATTCGCAAAAATCTGTTGTATCTTGTGTTTATACTCTCAACTGCCATTGGTATGGACACTGATGAGGATGATGAATTTGCTAGTTCTAGACTACCAAGACGTCACAACAGCTATAGTGTAACTGCACCATTGCGCCACGTCCTCGATTGCGAACATGCGATTGAACATGGTTGGCTGCTTAATGTGACAGAGTATGCCAGACGCTTCAGGTTGACAGTTACGTCAATGCGAAGACGGATAGCAAATCGGGAAACATTAATGGAGCTGGCCGAGAACAATGCTCCAAGTAGGAGGGTTAGAAGCGACCACGACAGATGATGGCCACAAGTGGAGGAGCAGGTTTACAACCGATTTCTCGAATTTCTCGTCTTGCCCTCCCCGTATCCAGAGTTGATCGGGTCCATGCTGCCGAGCTGGAATTTCACCGCTGGTGTGATGAGCTTCCAGGTGAAGATAGAGACAACTACCTTTTGAACCGACCGGAGCGGTCCATCTTTCAGTGCTCTCCAGGATGGATCAGCGATTTCATGAAACGGAAACGTATTGTATTTCGTCGCAAGACAAGAAACACGACTTCGATTCCAGCTGACGCTAATGAGCGTGTCCGCCGATTTCAAGGAAACGTCAGGGACACAGTGAGGCAACATACAATTTAAAATATGAATGAAACCTTTTGTCAGTTGGACTTTCTGCCCATGTATACGGCAGCTACTCCGAGACAGGGGGATGTTGACGTTAAAACTTCAAGGGGCAATTCTAAATTAGGATGCACCGTTGCGTTGACAATTCGATCTAATGGGGAAAAAATGCCAATCCATGTTGTGTTCAGAGAACCAGGCTTCATACGAGAAATTCGTGGACTTGAAAGCATTCCTGAATCTGTCCGTGTCACTTCATCACGGTCAGGGTGGGGGAATCATGACACACTCCAACATTGGCTTGATGAAGTCTTTTTTCCATTCATTAGTGAATTTGAACCAAATACAAGGCTTTTACTCTTAGATCGGTTTAGACCTCACTTGGCTGATGAATTCTGTGCCCCTATTGTGGAAGCTGGTGTGCTCCTTGATAACATTCCCGCGCGGTGCACATCTATGAGTCAACCTTTGGACTTGACCATTATGAGGGCATTTAAAGCTCACGTCAGCGCCGCTTGAAAGACTGGAAGCATGCAAATACTGCAGCCGTTGGCACTTGTCCCAGAATACCCCTTCCATCTGTTCTACATAGCCGAGCTTCCGATGACGTCCCTCCTGAATCCACAGCACGTGCCTTTCAGGTAGCCGGACTCGTCCCGAATGAAAACGGGGAGTACAGAAATATATTACTAATGACCTTCTCGAAGATGAAGATGCTGAGGACAATGAGATTGATTTTGATGACCTTGAGAATGATGATCCAGGTGATGCCTTATAATTCCACTGTTCCTATAGTCAGAAATCTGAATGTACCTTAAAAGTAATGAGACTTGATTTAGAAAAGGACATTTTGAAAAACCGAATGTACTGAATTTTTCATGATTGAAAATAAAGTGTAATTTCGGACAGGTCAGCTTTAGTGTTGGTCAGTCATCTACTGAGCTAGGCCCATTCAAAGTTAAGTGATCATTCAAATCAGAATGCATCAATGCTTTCTTCAAACTTTGGCTTACTCATGTCTTTTTCAAATGGCATGAATTGAACATTATCCTATGACAGGACAATCTGTCCTTATCGTGTCATAATATTCCTTGCGGTAGTGTGTGCTTTGAACACCCCTCTTGTACCCATTACGCACACTTTGATAAGGTTTGGCCTAACTTGCGAAAAGACCGATAAAATTCAAACTACTTACTGTATATGTACTGTGATATACAAACCGTATATCCGGATCAGATCCATCAAGCTTGTAATCCAGAAGAGCTAACAATCATATTATAATAACATTAGTATTTGTAATATTTCTAATAAGCGTTTGTGAAACAAGTACTAGAACCCATAAACGACAGTTTCTTCCAGCGAATACTTAAACTAAGGTGACTTTAATTAAGGACAGCCCCCCCTAGTGCCTTGAACCATTTGGAAAATAACGATGGGATGCCCAGTCTTGCTTTGAATTAGCCGTTGTAATATTATATTATATGAACTATATGAATTCAATACGTTTAATATCTATATATTATATTGATCGAGTTCTCGCTATGAGAAACAAAATGTTTCTTGTGTCTTTGTTATTAATAAATCATTTTTTGCTTGAGTGGAAAGTAGATTGAGTTTGAAAGGATATATCGGGTGGCCAATAAAAAGGGTATCAATCTTTATCACCTGTAATTTCAATGATCACAATTTGGAATAATTTTCAATTGTATTTACAGCAATGCTCTCGTTGTTTGTGTTTGTGGTACATATAATTAATTTATTAGAGCGAAAGTCAAAATTTGTACCAATATCCAAGTCATCATTTGCGATATAGACTTTTAAAGTCTTCCGATGAGCCGTCAATATTGAGCTGTTTGTGACAAATTGCGTCATTATCATCGTCTCATGCGTTATTTGAGTCGGAGTTTTTCTTCATTAGTTTGCCTTTCTTACAGGTCTAACTTGTTATCAAACGCATCAACCAAAAAAATCCGCAGATCTCAAGAGATTTATACTTTCAGCATTACGCTTTTCACATTTCCTTTTCCCCTTGCCACCTGAGCTTTCCATACAGACATCCTAGGATCATATTATCATTTTGCAGCTCCACTCGCTGTGAGTTAATTTTCAAAAGTCCTGTAGTTGATATCGGCTTGACGTCGCTGCATAGTTACCTGTAGATGGGATTCACCCTGCATGGCGGAGAGATTTTGGACTTTCAGGGATAATAGGTAATATGTGAAGTTGTGCAAGTGAGTTAGATTTTTCAGTCACGTAACTAATTTGTACCTCATTGATGAGTTACCTTGTCTTTTTTTATCTGAGTCGTTTGTTCGCAGCTCACTTATTATCAGTGCTATCGTCATGCCATTTTCAGAGAAGATTGGTCAGATGATTTACAACCAGGTCGCCATTGGCTAGTGAGAACTCAGACCAGTTTACCTCTTAACCAATAATCATCCACTTTCCTTAAATGTTTTGTTGTGTTTATACTTACTATGCTGTTTTACAATGAAATAGAATATTAAGAATATCAAGCCTTCTGTAACGATGCGTTTGCATGTATCATATACTTATGCAGGCCACGTGCTAGAAGGCCCCGGAATTCCTGATTCCCAATGTGGAAGTGAAGTTCCCCGTTTTGTTTTATCCCACAGTTATCAAATTAAAAACGTTTGTACCGGACAAATCCTCCGCAACCGCTTGGCGGAGAACACTGCAACTTTCAGGAATGATAAGTGATGCATGTATGTTGAAGTTGTGCATGTGCGTTTGATTATTTTCTCAGTTATCTTACTAATTTGTATAATAACGAGCTTCATTGTTTTTTTACCTCGTTAGCACGCAGCTCGCTAATCATTAATGCTATTGTGATGTAATTTCCAGGGAGGGCTGAATCGATGCTTTGCAACAACTTTCATTGTAGGCACAATTTTTATATTTGCTTCGTTCATGAGATAGCTCTATTGTTTGAGGTAATTATCAAACGACCAAAAATCAATTCTAGACCACTCCCCGTAACTGCATGGCAGAGCTTTTACTTTCAGGGATAATAGGTAATATGCGAAGTTGTGCAAGTGGGTTAGATTTTTTCAGTCACGTAACTAATTTGTACCACATTGATGAGCTACCTTGTCTTTTGTTTATCTCAGTCGTTAGGTCGCAGCTCACTTATTATCAGTGCTATCGTCATGCCATTTTCAGAGAAGATGGGTGAGATGATTTACAACAACTTGTTTTCAATGAAAATGTAATATCTTGCTTTGTTCCTTAGATAGTGAGCTCTATAACTTTAGGTGCATGCAAATTCCTGTCGTTGATACCTGGTTGTTGTCGCTCCATAAGTATTTAAAGATGAGATCGACACAAATACGTTGTAAACCGCCCAACTGGTCCTTCTGACTTCGTAAAGGAACCCGAGACACCTTTCTGCCTCACTAGTCATGAATTGTCTCAAGCATTCTCTGGTACAATCAAGCTTAGATCGAATATGTTCCACAACTACTAATTCTTGTAAAGTTTCGTGCACTGTACCTTGTTTGGTGAACAAGAATGCTACGGAAGAGTGGAAAGCATTAACAAAACTTCCTTGACCCAGTATCATTGGTCTTGTGCCTGGTTTATACTTTGGCACATAGCTAGCTTTAGTATTCGTCTGATCGACAATTTACATATAAGGAACTTCTCTTTCTATAGACATATTACTATATTACTGTAAATATGTTGAACTCTGATCTGGATAGCTATTAAGCTTTTATTACTTGAAAAAGCTCTCGAGGTGTTTTCAGACATAAAGACAACTGTCACATTCACGAATAGGCCTATGCATTGTTTTCAGCAATTTCCCCTCGAGCAGCACAATATCAAGAATGAAGAAAGCTTTTGCGATATACCCTGTTCGGCATATATTCGCTGCAACTAATGCTCATGTTTCGGCAGCTATCTCGTTGAACAGATGCCAATACATGTATTTCTCAAATTGTACTAGAAAGCTATTCCAAAGTTCATTATTGGAGGACACAAGAAGTTAATATCTAAATTTGAGCCGAAATATGCTTGTTCGGAGGACAGTTGGTATTAGTAATTGATGGGCAGTATTCCCAAGCTGTCGGCTGCCCAGTCACCTCCATAAAGTTGTTTCCATCGACCAATTTCACGAAAAAAGGGAAAAATTCCAAATCTGTTCGAATTATCATGCTATTCCGATGTTGACTCCGATTTGAACCGAGTCAGCCCTCCATGCGTCAATCCTGTCTATGAGGACCGATGCACTAGTAAGCCGCTGCATGGAGCCATGGATCTACGCTGTGACGTCTTGCTGTAGATATAGATGTTTCCTTTTTACTTGGCGAATCGGGGAGAGCCCCAAACAACCTCGGTGGCAGATGACATAACTTGTAATTGCTTGAACACATTAAAATACACTGGCAGTGCGTACATTCGTCATCTTTTCCTAAGTTAGCTTCGAACAATTAGAAAAGTGGGAAAGAAAAGGCGTAGTTTGCAAGGTTTCTGCCCAACAAATCACGGCAAAGCAACACTGCCTTCACTGCCTTCAGTGACCCTGTTAATGAGGTGAAGGGTTGAGGGGGAACATTTACGAAAACAGTGTTTTTTATAACTAAGAGTACAAACAAAATTTACAGATCGTCAAAAACATTCAGAAGTATTGTTTGTTAAGAAACAGGAGAAAAATAAACACATTCCTTTAAAAACAAGCTGCTTGTGCCGAAGAGGTTTGGGGACATTTCGCATGCTAAAAAATGCTGATTTTTTATTTGATTAGCGTAGGTATCTGATGATGCCCATTTACGACTGATTGGATGGTGAATTACAGTTTTCTAATATCAACATAAATTCAAGTTTTCACAAGAAAATTACGTCTCCCAGCACAATAATATCCTAAAATTCCTATTCGGACCAGTGCATAATATGAAAATAATAAACTCGTCTTCAAAGTCGTGGTGAAGCCCTCAGGCTCAGATAATTAACGAGTTTACCAACCTACCTCTTTTTTTTCCCCTTAAAATATCAAGTTTTGTCACGATAGTTGGGTAAAACCTAAAATTCGACATTTGATTCATTTGAATGAATTTACCCAAAAATGAATACTTTCTCCACACATGCGTGTTTTTATATCGCTTATACTTTGTCATTCTTAAGAGGTTTCCGTTCCTATAAAGTTTGACATGGGGCTTAGGAATAGACTTATTCCTGGTAATTGTAACAGCAAAATGCTGCCAACATTTGCGACTGACAAACGATTGATAGCCGACTGAAAAGTGAAAAAAGTCTCGTGCATTGATATGTTTAGAGGTATCCGTGTGCCAAACACCAATCTCCACTTCCTTATGTGGGTTATCTCCTATGCTAATTCTTTCTACATCAGTATAGAAACTTACCCACATATTCTGGGCAAGCTTGTCCTAAAGGAATCTTATATAAAAGGTAATTGTAATCTGTTTGTATTTGAATGTATTTACATAAGGTAGAGTTGCAGATGCGTGCTTATCATTAAACTGAAGCACTTTCCCAAAAACTAGAGACTCAACGTACTTCGCATTTCCAGATAGGCTACGAGATAAAAATGATAAAAATTGAGTTGGTCACGGGATGGTAAACATGTAAGTGATAGTTGCTTTCCGGTTGTAAGGTGATGTTTTTAATTAAGCTTGGGTTGGCTGGTGAAGGCTATTGATTTTAATCCACTATTATAATAAAAATATGTCTAATTCTTCGTTACATTACGCTTCCCCAGCCAACAAACAGGAGAAGACTTTAGATTTTGCTCTCCTATGAGAATATTTCTTCGTCTTCTTTCGATTTTCGTGCTCGGTTTTCGTAGTTCGTAACGGTGCGAAACCTGCCTATTACCATTGGGCTAAAGTGACCCGAAGTGGCCTGAAGCCAGTTACTATATACAGTAAGTTCGGATTTTATCGGTCTTCGGCCTAGTTTACAGCCAAAACCAATTTGAGGCCCACAATGGGAGAAATCAGGTAAGCATTAGATCCTGGGTTAGGCAGTAGCGTCAACTTGGCCTAATCAATTTTCAGCCAGGCTTGATGTCCCCATGAGTGTGGTTTGCTTGACTCGATTATTGCCGTGATGTAATATGTACAGGTAGGTTTATGGTACATGCAGGCCTCTGAGCTTCAGGACAGAGCTTTTCCAGCTGGAGATAATGCCCAATGCGAAAATTCGAAAAAATCTGTTGCATCTTGTGTTCATACTCTCAACTCCCATTGGTATGGACACTGGTGAGGATGATGAAGTTGCTAGTTCTAGACTACCATGACGTCACAACAGCTAGAGTGTAACTGCACGATTGCGCCCGCGTCCTCGATTGCGAACATGCGATTGAACATGGTTGGCTGCTTAATGTGGCAGAGTATGCCGGACGCTTCGGGTTGGCAGATACGTCATTGCGAAGATGGATAGCAAATCGGGAAACGTTAATGGAGCAGGCCGAGAACAATGCTCAAAGTAGGAGGGTCAGAAGCGACCACGACGGATGGCGGCCACAAGTGGAGGAGCAGGCTCACAACCGATTTCTCGAATTTCTCGTCTTGCCCTCACCGTCTCCAGAGGTGATCTGGTCCATGCTGCTGAGCTGAAATTTCACCGCTGGTGGGATGATCTTCCAGGTGATGGTAGAGACAACTACCTTTTGAACCGACCGGAACGGTCCCTCTTTCAGTGCTCTCCAGGATGGATCAGCGATTTCATGAAACGGAAACGTATTGTATTTCGTCGGTGAATTTGAACCAAATACAAGGCTTTTACTCTTAGATCTTTTACTCTTAGATCAGTTTAAACCTCACTTGGCTAATGAATTCTGTACCCCTATTGTAGAATCTGGTGTGCTCCTTGATAACATTCCCGCGCGGTGCACATCTATGAGTCAACCCCTTGCATCTATTCTACATAGCCGAGCTTGGGATGACGTCCCTTCTGAATCCACAGCACGTGCCTTTCAGGTAGCTGGACTCATCCGGAATGAAAACGGGGAGTACAGAAATATTGCTAATGACCTTCCTTAAGATGAAGATGATGAGGACAATGAGATTGATTTTGATCACCTTGAGAATAATGATTCAGGTGATGCCTTATATTTCTACTGTTCCTATGGTCAGAAATCTGAATGTGCCTTAAACGTAATGAGAATTGATTTAGAAAAGGACATTTTCAAAAACCGAATGTACTGAATTTTTCATGATTGGAAATAAAGTGTAATTTCGGACAGGTCAGCATTAGTTTTGGTCAGTCATCTACTGATCTAGGCCAACTCAAAGTTAAGTGATCATTCAAAACAGAATGCATCAATGCTTTCTTCAAACTCTGGCTTACTCATGTCATTTTCAAATGACATGAATTAAACATTATCGTATGACAGGACAATATGTCCTGATCGTGTCATAATATTCCTTGCGGTAGTGTGTGCTTTGAACACGTACCTCTTGTACCCATTATGCACACTTTAATAAGGTTTGGCCTAACTTGCGAAAAGACCGATAAAATTCAAACTTACTGTGAAGTGCTGTGATATACTAACCGTATATCCGGATCAGATCCATCAAGCTTGTAATCCAGAAGAGCTAACAATCATATTAGAACCCATAAACGACAGTTTCTTGCAGCGAATACTTAAACTATAATGACCTTAATTTTAAGAACAGCCCACCCCCCATCCCCCCCTGTGGTCACAAGCATTTCATCTCTCAGCATTAACACATGTTCGTCTGGCCCATCATCGGTGTTTTAGGCTGAGGCCAGTTGTTCAAACATGTTATGTCAAGAATATAGCGTGTACTATGACTTCACGTTATGTTCGTAAGTTAAAGCCAAATCACTGACTAACTTGTTGAGAGCAACAATGCCCTTATATTGTGGTCTCTGTCTTACCCTTCGGGGGAGAGCCAGCAGTCACACATCCTATATCAAGTGTTATACGCACACAAATGCACATAACGTATGACAACGAAATCATCACTGATGCCACCATCAAACACCAACAAAAGTTGAAGTCAATTAACAACACGTTTTTGGAATCTATGCCATGATTTCGATCAACTGTCATAATCGGCCTTACTCTTGTACCAAGTCGAATACGACATCGTGCCTTGAACCATTTGGAAAATAGCGATGGGATGTCCAGTTTTGCTTTGAATTCGCCGTTTTAATATTGCATTATATGAACTATATGAAGTCAATACGTTTAATATCTACATATTATATTGACCGAGTTCTCGCTATGAGAAACAAAATGTTTTTTTTCTCTTGAGTCTTTGTTATCAATAAATCAATGTTTGCTTGAGTGGAAAGTAGATTGAGTTTGAAAGGATATATCGGGTGGCCAATACAAAAGGTATCAATCTTCATCACCTGTAATTTCAATGATCACAATTTGGAATAACTTTCAATTGTATTAACAGCAATGCTCTCTTTGTTTGTGTTAGTGTGGTACATATCATTAATTTATAAGAGCGAAAGTCAAAATTTATACAAATATCCATGTTATCATTTGCGATATAGATTTTTAAAGTCTTCCGATGAACCATCAATGCAAGTTGTTTGAGTCTTATTGCGTCATTATCATCGTCTTATGCGTTATACGAGTCGGCGCTTTACTTCATGAGTTTGCCTTTCTTACAGTAGGTCTAACTTGTTATCAAACACATCGACCAAAAAACCCGAAGATTTCGAGCGATTTACACTTTCAGCATTGCGCTTTTCCCATTTCCTTTTCTCCTTTCCACCTGAGCTTTCCGTACAGACATCCTAGGAGCATATTATCATTTTGCAGCTCCACTCACTGTGATTTTGATTTTCAAAATTCCTGTAGTTGATATCGGCTTGACGTCGCTGCATAGTTACCTGTAGAGGGGATTCACCCAAATACTTTGTAAACCCAACAACTGGTCCCTTTGACGTCGTAAAGGAACCCGAGACACTTGTCTGCCTCACTGGCCATGAATTGTCTCAAGCATTCTCTGGTACAATCAAGCTTAGATCGAATATGGCCTACAACTTCTAGTTCAAGTAAAGCTGCGTGCACTGTTACTTGTTTTCTGAACAAGAATGCTACGGAAGAGTTGGAAGCATTAACAAAACTTCCTTGACCCAGTATTACAGAAAATATCAGATTTTTCCTGACCTATGAATTTGGTCAAACCATGTCCACCGATGATGGCTTTTTCAAAATTTGATACCGTTAGTTTCACTCTCTATTGATGCTCAGTTATTACAGAAGCTGAGAATCATTTTCGACTCTCACTCCGACTACAGTCGTCTGATGTTAACATCGATCCAACTGAACTGACAGTCCGGGAGCAAGGGGTCGGACGCGGAAATGATGGAAGCTTTTACTTTTTGCTGTTTTCAAATAGTCTGCGATGCTCATCAAGATTCCAGAGGTTACCCGCTGATATCCCTTGAACATTCTAAGCCCGTTGTTGTTCATTTAAATGTGTTGAACTTTTGCAATTCATGCAAATTATGCAAATGAGAGCGGCCATTATCAAAAGGAAGAGGATATGTACACAGCATGCTGTGTATGCAACAGAACAATTATTGTTGCATACGCAGCATGCTGTGTATGCAACAGACAGTATGTTTATGTTCACAGCGTTTTATATTAATATTCATTAGGCACATTATAACGCTCCGCCTCCGATTTTATGCTACCTGCTGTGAATCCGAACAACATTTTCTCTTTAATACACAACATGCTGTGTATACAATGTTCAGGCACGCACATTGTCTAGAGTACACAGCAGACTTCGCTGGCTGGAGAAAACTGTTTTGGTCATATGGCACACATGCCATCTAAAAACCCGGGCTTCTGCTTACATGTTTTTCACCATGCTTGCAGTTGTACTTGACATACGCGTAATAAAGTGCTGTAAAATTTTCCCATCATTTTTAAAGACTCTTTATTGTTTGTCGATGGTTGTAGAGTGCCATATTACAAAGGCAACGTTGCGTTGCTCCTGATACCGACAGAGAGAGCTGTTTGGAAGGCGGGAAAGGATGAGAATTTGGCCCCAACTTGAAGGGAAGCGGGGAATTCTTCCACCGCCACCGCCACCGCCACCGCCTTTTTTCTCCAGCTGACGTCATTGATGACGCGGTTATGTTAATTCGCCTCTGCTGTGCATGCAATCAACTTGTTCCTGCGTACACAGCAGTCGGCTGTGAACATAGCCACTTCGTAAACAAAATTCGGTTTTTGGCAATATTTCAGAAAATATGTGGACCATTGTCATCGAATAAGAGCCAATTCCCACCTTATCATGGTCTAGCTTTTAGATAAGCCCATAGGCCTTCCAGGCGAAGATCACGTTGAGGAAAGTGATCTGACTACGGCACCGTTGAAGATGGAATCCCAAAGTAAAGGAAGGGCAGTGTAGATAAACAACTAACAGCAGGAAAGCACCTCAACATCACAGGGCAGCTGCTTCCTAGGCATACCTTTCCGGTTGTGGTCACAGTGGAGTGTTGTATTGGAGTAGGAAAATATTTCGTTGTCAAATCACCAATGGCCGTGTAGAACCTTAACTTTAATTACATCAAGGACCAAGCTACAGCATACTGCTTTTATGTCTGCCTGACACGGTGAAGGATTCAAAGACCATGTCAGTAATCAGACTCTAAGTAGTTATGGAGAAGAGAACATGGCAATGAGCATATTGCCACACCGTGCTCTTTAGTCCATCTACAAGTAAAGCATTTGCAAAAAACTGTGAAGTCGCTCACTATCAAGCAATCCAGACTCTTAAAATAAAAGTCGGCTTTTTAGTACAGTATGTTTGTTTTTCTGGTTCATCAGTAAACTACTTTTCTGAACGTGTTTGATGCTAATCCAATTTTGTTTCAGCTCTAAGATAGTAGAAGAACGCGTTATTCGTTATTTTCAGTACGCGCAAGTCCTGTCGCGAAAGACTATCCCGCCACGTGAGTGCACGCCGAGATCCAAGTTCACATCACCCCGCTATTAAGACGCAACGACATTTCCATTTATGGTCGCAGTAGCTAGGTAATCAAGCGCCATCAGCGTGAGTTCGGAAAAATCGATATCAGCAATATGACGTCAATGGGTAGATCCTAGCTCCAGGAAACGCTTTACTAGTGCATCGCTCAACATGGAAAGAGTCCATGCGTGGAAAGCTAACTCGCGGCAAATCCGAGTCAACATAGGAAAAGCGCGATAACTCAGTCAGAGTTTGAATTTTTCCTTTTTTGTGCAATTTGTTGCTGGAAACTGTAAAATAGGAGGTGACTGGGTAGCCGACAGTTTAGTATAATTGCCCTTAATAATGCCAATGGTCCTTTAGATTAACGCCATCTTTTGCTAGTAATAAACCCTGAGAACTTCAGATGGAAGTACATAGAAAAAGGTCACTGACACAATGCAGCCATCATTCCAGATGGTGTCAAACCCCTAGAATACATACTATATATGATCCGAGGTGGATGCAAAAGCAAAAGCGCTCACAATTCAAACTGGTGCAAGTGATCATGAGTGGCCTATCATGTCTCAGAATGCACTGTGCATGTTACCCGATAGGATGCTTGGGACTGAATACCCTTCTAGATTCATCATTAAAAAAACTATCATAACTCCTAGCATATCACTAAAAACACAATAGCTATGATATTAGCTGAATGATGGAACATGATAGCCTACATCATGAGATTTCTTTGATGATATCATACTAGATAGCTAACGAGATATTACCGGAAAATGGACTTTCGTGATGGCAGCATCTAATTTGCATATTTCAATGTTATGCAGTGCGTACAATCGCATCAGCAATGGCCTGGTTTGAATGGTAGACCATGATAACCTTTGTATTGACAATTAGTTTGTGATTTTATCATTTACACTTCAGGAGATATTGCATAAAAATGAAATTTCTGTATTAATGGCCGCATCCAATTTGCATATCCCAGTCTTATTGAATGCATACAATCACCAGCTATGGGTTTATCTGCTAGCCAGATCATGATAACCTTGGAACTATACTCTATTTTTACACTTATTTACAATTAAAAATAACCTTGGTGTAATTTTGTTTTGTTATGATGCATGTTTATCGAGTTATAACAAATAAATGGAATTTCAGTTATGGCGGGCTTAATTTGCATATTTTGAAAAATGCTATCATCGGGCACCCCCTTGGATCTTGATGAACACTCCCCAGACTATAGAAAACAGCGAAGAAAAAAACTTCATCCGACATTTCCATGTTCTAAGAAATAATTCATTAGCCTTTAGCACCCTGACTAATCTAGAGCTAATGCTGTCAGTTCATGTCATGTGGTAAGGCTCCCTATTCGATTCCAAGGTTACCCAGCAAGCTAGTAGTTGACAAACCTACCTCTTTTTTGGTATCTCAAAATATCATGTTTTGTCATGACAGAAGGGTAAAATCTCAAATTCGACAATTGACTCACTGAAATGGAGTTACCCAAAATTGAAAACGTTCCACCCAAGTGCGGTGCTTGATTTCGCCTATCACCTGATCTTATTAAGAGGTTGCCGTTTCTATAAAGTTTCACGTGAGGCTGACTATTATCCTTATACTTGGTAATCGTAACAGCAAAATGCTGCCAACTTATACGACTGAGAATGGAATAATAGCCGAGAGAAAAATAAGAAGCGTCTGCAATGTTCTGATGATCACCTTTATTTTGATTAATTTGCCAAACAATAATCAACACTTCTTTACAGTCGTTATGTCCTATGTCAATCTTTCTTCTTTCATTATAGAAACCCATCAAATGATTTTTTCGAGACTTGATCAGATCAGATCTTATATAAAACATAATAGTCATATCTTTCAATTCAAATAAATTTATATGGGGTAAAATTGCAGATGCGTTCTTATCATTAAACTGAAGCACCTTTCCAAAAACTAGAGATTCAACATATCTCGCATTTCCAATCAGGCTACGAAGAAAATGATTATGGTGAAAATTAAGTTTGCAATTGATACCGGATGGAAAACAAGAAACGATAGTTTGATAAATATCAATGGCTTCCAATCAATACGACGACGTGCTAATTTTCCTGTCAACCGAACTGCCTCCTCTTGACATCGGTGCACACTACGTCGTGTTGGTACATGCACCGTGTGGTGAGTCACGTGATAGTCCATTCATTGTGATTCGTCTTCTTTTTATCACCTTCAATGGAACTTCTCTCTGCCTACTATTACCATTTGGCGTAAGTGGCCCGAAGCGGCCTGAAGCTAGTAACTGTATATTGTGCTGTGGTTATACAAACCGTATATCAGGATCAGATCCATCAAGCTTGTAATCCAGAAGAGCTAACAATCGTGTTATTATAACATTAGTATTTCTAATAAGCGACTGTGATACTAGTACTACAACCCATAAACGATAGTTTCTTGCAGCAAATGCATAAACTATACATATAATGACTTTAATTTCAAGAACGTTTTAAGGTAAACTGATTACTCGTTTCCCTTTTCCCTGTCCCCCCTGTGGTTACACCAATTAATAAAGCATTTCATCTCTCAGCATTAACACATGTTCGTCTCGCCCATCATCGGTGTTCTAGGCCGAGGCAAGTTGTTCAAACATGTCAGGTCACGAATATAGCGTGTACTTCGACTTGACGTTATGTCCGTAAGTTAGCCAATTTAACTATCATCAAGAGAACAATATGAGGACACCTCACAAACCCTCAGCTTTTGCGTAATCTCTGTCTTACCTTTCGGGCGAGAGCCAGCAGTCACACCTCCTATGAGTCTTAAAAGCGCACATAGCCACATAAAGTATGACAACGAAATTATCACTAATGCCACCATGGTGAAAACTAAGTTTGCCATTGATGACACGGGACGGAAAACAAGAAATGATAGTTTGTTCAATGTATATGGCTTCCAAACAATACGACGACGTGCTAATTTTCCTGTCAAACCGAACAGCCTCCTCCTCTTGACGCGAAGGCTTTGACATCGGTGCACACTAGGTCGTGGTGTGATGAGTCACGTGATAGACCATGCATTGTGATTCGTCATGTTTTAATCACCTTCAGTTGAACTTCGCTATGCCTACTATTACCATTGGGCTAAAGTGACCCGGTGTGGCCTGAAGCCTGCTGTAACTCTTTATCTTGCTGTGATATACAATCGTATATCAGGATCAGATCCATCAAGCTTGTAGTCCAGAAGAGCTGACAATCATGTTGTTTTAACAAACTTTTGTGGAACTAGTACTACAACCCATCAACGATAGTTTCTTGCAGCGAATGCTCAAACTATTATAACCTTAAGTTTGATAACATTTTAAGGTTAACTGGTAAGTCTTTCCCTTTTCCCTGTCCCCCCTGTGGTCACACCAATTAACACGTTGAGTGCCAAGCCAATATTTGATTTCCGGTCCCAGGTGCCAATGTGTGACTTTAAGTACAGTCCATGCATTAGTCCGTAGAGACTCCAAATAGATGGGAACGAGGTTCCCAAACCTAATTGAATGACAAATAAAGCAAGATATAATTCTCGTAGTTGCCACCACTGAAGAACATTTTCCCCCATGTGCCAAGGTACGACTCGTGGGTTGGCAATGGCGGGGAACTTCCATCCAGGAGGCCGTAATACGACTCATAGCCTGGCTTCCTGGAAAGAACTTCCATCCAGGAGGCCATGATACGACTCGTAGCCTGGCTTCCTGGAAGGAAGTTGCCCGCCATTGCCAGACAACGAGTCGTACCTTGGCACATGGGGAAAAATATCTACAGTCCTATCTTCAAATAAACAATGGTACATTCGAAATTGCCGTCTTTTCTGTGTGCTACTACGTCCTCTGCTCCCATGTTCCACCTCGTGGTACTTCTGTAATTTTCCTTGGGCGTGGTCATCTGGCACTGACAGTAAGTCAAGTTGCTGATCAGTTTATGCACGAAGAATCTGATATGGAGGTAGATTCTGTATCTGTTACCGGTGCAGACGAATCCCTGATCCATACAGATCCTCCTGATAACGATCCTTTTGATATGAACACCAGTAATGTGGCAAGCTACGAAAACCCAGCTGCAACAGACGACCCCCGCTACACTAGACGAGGCATCTGATCAGAAGAGGCATCTGATGCCTAGGGGTCCACGCACAAGAGAGGGGGTCGGGGCCAAAATCAGGCCAGAACCGTTACCCCTCCGCTAATTCTTGTGCAAGGGCATGGTGTACGCAATCGTGGTGGCAGAGACCGTGGTAGAAAGATGTTCAAACCATCAGCAGTTTGCAGTAGGCCTACCCCAACGACAGGTATGTCAATAGCAGATAAAACGAAACTTATCAGATAGTTCAGATATCAAGTCGTTTTACCCAGGCTGGAATTTCATCATTACAATACAGCCTCAAGCTGGTCAAGCAACTGTTTCAATCCAGCAGCAGCCTCAAGCAACCAAAGAAATGGCATCCCAGGTATGCCAATGCAGAGAACATGAATCTGGTATGTCAGTGTATTTAGAGAGAAAATTGTTTTATCCGGGCTAGAATTTTTTTATTTCATAAGGCTCACAGAGCAGCTCCAGTTCAGCGACAGCCTGCAGCACACCAACCCCGAATCGTGGCATCCCAGGTATGTCGATGACAGATAAAACGGCTCTTGTATATCAGTGAAATTCAGAGATATAGTTGTTTTACCCAGAAAAGGTAAAATTTCATTATTTCATTATAGGCCCAAGCTGCTGCACCAACCGTTCATCAGTGGACAAACACCCATCAAGATCCACCTGTATATCCTTTCAAAGAAATACCTGGTATGAAAATTCAGATGGTATTTCATGAGCCAGCTGATTTCTTTGACCTGTTCTCTACCCAGGAAGTTATTGATCTCATGGTAACTGAGACTGATAGATACGCAGCTGCTCAAATTGCTGCAAAGGGTCCGCTACGTAGGAATTCTCGTCCTGCGTTGTGTAAAGACACGCAACCCACTATAGCGATCTACTGGAGTAAGGACCCCCTCTACCATTGCCCTATGTTCAGCAAAGTCATGAGTCGGAATCGTTTTCAGTGGCTTCTATGATTCTGGCACTTTGCTGATAACGTAGTCGGCCAAAACACAATGATCGCCAGTACAAGATCCTCCCCTTTTCTAACCATATGAACACGGTGATGGATGAAATCTACTATCCTGGGAGGGATCTAAGTATCGCTGAATCTATGGTTCTTTTGCAAGAAAGGTTACTATCCAGACAGTATACATCAAGAACAAAAAGCACAAATACGGGATGAAGCTGTACGAGCTCTGCGAGTCCGACGGGATTGCACTCAGGCTTAGTCTTTACATTGGAGAAGGGCACCCAGATCCCCACGACCTTGGTCAAACTGTAGCAATAGTCCTGTATCTTCTTGGTGATGACTTCTTAGACAAATTACACACTGTCTTCACTGGCAATTTCTAAAATTCAGTGTCCCTCGCTAAGAAACTAGCCACTCGTTCGACTTACAGCAGTGGAACCCTCCGTAGTGATCGGAAGGAGAAGCCTTAGGATGTGACCAACAAAACGCTGAGGAAAGGTGAAATGACATGGGCACGGTCTGAGTCAGTCGTTGTTTGCAAGTGGAAGGATAAACGGGAAGTGTTGAACATAAACAATATGCACCGCGTTGAGATGGTGGAGGTCCGCAACCGGAATAACAAGGCATCGCAAACACCCAATATTGTGCGCGATCACAATCTTGGTATGTCCGGTATCGATTGATCTGATCAAATGCTGTCGCATTAACTCAGCACTACGCAAAACTATCAGATGGTATAAGAAGATGGCTCTTCATTTGGTTGAGATTTGGATTTCGAATGTCCATATGTTGTACAAGGCTGAAAATGGAAGCACAATGCGACAACTCAAGTTTCGCGAAACCGTCATAAAGCACTTACTTTGGCTTGAAGTTGTGGAACGCATACAGAGGCAACCTGAACCAGTGGCAGATGCGAACAACTTCCATTACTTTAATTTCATTCCACCATCATAGAAGAAACAACGACCAACTAAACTTTTCCGCGTTTACACAAGACGGGGTGTGAGAAAAGAAACCAGATACTTCTGTCCAACATGTGCAGACAAGCTGGCTCTCTGCAGTGATGTTTGTTTCAGGCACTATCACACAATTGGACTGGCATAATTGGGTAGAATAGAAGAGATAGTAGACACCGAAGTAGTAGATTTGGAAGTGTTTTAGATGTTTCATGTTCCAATTGTACTGTATTTTTAAAATGTGGATGAACCGGAGTACCTGACATGTTTTTGTAACACCATGTAAAACTGCACGAGAATGTGCATTTATTGAATTATTTTGTTGAAATCGATGTTATGAAAATGGTTCTCCTTCAAATTTCATAAGGATAGAACGTTTCAGGAAGATATAGAACTTTTCAGGAAATGCTTCTTGGCGACAACTTGCAACTTGACTTCCTGTTAACAGCATGTAACTTGATTTTTTAATTGAAGTAATCTGTATTCATGAGATGCGATTTGTCATTATGATTGTCCATACACTTAGTACTTGGCAACTGGGCATGAATACCTTTAAAATGTGTCTTTGGGGGAAATTAATGATTGTAGAGTAGAGGCATGATACTACGAATAAACTCGTAGGCGGCCACCGGAAGGAACTTGCAAATACTACTAAATTTGTAGCTGGCACTCAACGTGTTTTAATGAAGCATTTCATTTCTCTGCATTAACACATGTTCGTATGCCCCATCATCGGTGTTCTTAGCCGATGTCACGTAACGAAGACAGCGTGAACTTTGAGTTGGCGTTATGTCCGTAAGTTAGCCACAGACTAACTTAATGGGAAAACATGCCCTTACATCGTAATGGTACACATGGCTCCATAATCCTTTGTGTCCGATTAACAAGAGAACAATATGAGGACACCTCACCAACCCTAAGCTTTCGCGTGGTCTCTGTCTTACCTTTCGGGGGAGAGCCAGCAGTCACATCTCCTATAAGTGTTGTAAGCGCACATATGCACATAAAGTATGACCACGAAATCATTACTGATGCCACCATCGAACAGCAACAAAACTTGAAGTCAATTAACAGCACGTTTTTGGAATCTATGCCATGATTCCGATCAACTCTCATAATCGGTCTTACTCTTGTACCAAGTCGAATACGACATCGTGCCTTGAACCATTTGGAAAATAGCGATGGGATGTCCAGTTTTGCTTTTAATTCGCCGTTGTAATATTACATTATATGAACTATATGAAGTTAATACGTTTAATATCTATATATTGTATTGATCGAGTTCTCGCTGTGAGAAACAAAATGTTTCTTTTGTTCTTGTGTCTTTGTTATTGATAAATCAATGTTTGCTTGAGTGGAAAGTTGATTGAGTTTGAAAGGATATATCGGGTGGCCAATAAAACAGGTATCAATCTTTATCACATGTAATTTCAATGATTAGACGATAGGCGAAAAAACCACATTCGGATCGGATCCGCATGCGATCCGATTGAACCACATTCAGGTCTCAAAAATTGCGCGCATTTAGACGATAAGCGCAATCCGGGCTCATCTGGACGCATATCTATAGCTTTGGAACTCTCCAATACCTGTTGGTTGTGGAGGTGTAAAAAAATTGGTTTGGTACTTGAACCGCATTTCTTCGCGGGATATTTCGCGGGATCGAACACATCGCTTTCCGTAAACCGATCCGCCTTAGCCATAGCTTGATTGAAAAAATCGCAAATTAGTCCGGGAAAAAACACTTTAACTAAAAATCTCACTCTCCGCGCCAAAAACACAATTCTCGTGCAACGCAAAATGTTTCAAGTACCAACACACACGTTAGTGCGCATGCGCCCAGGTAGAATGAATCCGGATTGGGTATCCATTTGGGTTTAGACGACGCTATTGATCCGGATGCATCCAGATGGTTTTCTTTTAATCCGGATGGGACCACATTGATCCGGATCATTTTGCATTCAGACGAGAAAAATTTAAAACGCATTCGGATTCAATTGGATCGCATGTGGTTTTTTTCATGTCGTCTAAACGGCCCTATTTTGGAATAACTTTCAATTGTATTTACAGCAATGCTCTCGTTGTTTGTGTGTGTGTGGTACATATCATTAATTTATAAGAGCGAAAGTCAAAATTTATACAAATATCCATGTCATAATTTGCGATATAGATTTTTAAAGTCTTCCGATGAGCCATCAATATTGAGCTGTTTGTGACTAATTGGGTCATTATTATCGTCTCGTGCGTTATTTGAGTCGGCGGTTTTTCTTCATTAGTTTGCCTTTTTACAGGTCTTACTTGTTATCAAACGCATCAACCAAAAAAATCCCCAGATCTCAAACGATTTATACTTTCAGCATTACGCTTTTCCCATTTCCTTTTCCCCTTTCCACCTGAGCTTTCCGTACAGACATCCTAGGAGCATATTATCAGTTTGCAGCTCCACTCGCTGTGATTTAATTTTCAAAATTCCTGTAGTTGATATCGGCTTGACATCGCTCCATAGTTACCTGTAGAGGGGATTCACGCAAATACTTTGTAAAACCCACTTTGTAAAACCCACGTCCCTTTGACGTCGTAAAGGAACCCGAGACACTTGTCTGCCTCACTGGCCATGAATTGTCTCAAGCATTCTCTGGTACAATCACGCTTAGATCGAATATGGCCTACAACTTCTAGTTCTAGTAAAGCTGCGTGCACTGTTACTTGTTTTCTGAACAAGAATGCTACGGAAGAGTTGGAAGCATTAACAAAACTTCCTTGACCCAGTATTACAGAAAATATCAGATTTTTCCTGACCTATGAATTTGGTCAAACCATGTCCACTGATGATGGCTTTTTCAAAATTTGATACCGTTAGTTTCACTCTCTATTGATGCTCAGTTATTACAGAAGCTAAGAATCATTTTCGATTCTCACTCCGACTTTAACCTAGAGAGTGAATTACAGTCGTCTGATGTTAACATCGATCCAACTGAACTGACAGTCCGGGAGCAAGGGGTCGGACGCGGAAATGATGGAAGCTTTTACTTTTTGCTGTTTTCAAATAGTCTGCGATGCTCATCAAGATTCCAGAGGTTACCCGCTGATATCCCTTGCACATTCTAAGCCCGTTGTTGTTCATTTAAATGTGTTGAACTTTTGCAATTCATGCAAATTATGCAAATGAGAGCGGCCATTATCAAAAGGAAGAGGATATGTACACAGCATGCTGTGTATGCAGCCGAACAATTATTGTTGCATACGCAGCATGTTTGGAAGGCGGGAAAGGATGAGAATTTGGCCCCAACTTGAAGGGAAGCGGGGAATTCTTCCACCGCCACCGCCACCGCCTTTTTTCTCCAGCTGACGTCATTGATGACGCGGTTATGTTAATTCGCCTCTGCTGTGCATGCAACCAACGTGTTCCTGCGTACACAGCAGTCAGCTGTGTACATAGCCACTTCGTAAACAAAATTCGGTTTTTGGCAATATTTCAGAAAATATGTGGACCATTGTCATCGAATAAGTGCTAATTCCCACCTTATCATGGTCTAGCTTTTAGATAAGCCCAAAGGCCTTCCGGGCGAAGATTACGTTGAGGAAAGCGATCTGACTACGGCACCGTTGAAGATGGAATCCCAAAGTAAAGGATGGGCAGTGTAGATAAACAGCAAACAGTAGGAAAGCATCTCAACATCACAGGGCAGCTGCTTCCTAGGCATACCTTTCCGGTTGTGGTCACAGTGGAGTGTTGTATTGGAGTAGGAAAATATTTCGTTGTCAAATCACCAATGGCCGTGTAGAACCTTAACTTTAATTACATCAAGGACCAAGCTACAGCATACTACTTTTATGTCTGCCTGACACGGTGAAGGATTCAAAGACCATGTCAGTAATCAGGCTCTAAGTAGTTATGGGGAAGAGAACATGGCAATGAGCATATTGCCACACCGTGCTCTTTAGTCCATCTACAAGTAAAGCATTTGCAAAAAAACTGTGAAGTCGCTCACTATCAAGCAATCCAGACTCTTAAAATAAAAGTCGGCTTTTAAGTGCAGTATGTTTGTTTTTCTGGTTCATCAGTAAACTATTTTTCTGAACGTGTTTGATGCTTTTCCAATTTTGTTTCAGCTCTAAGATAGTAGAAGAACGCGTTATTCGTTATTTTCAGTACGCGCAAGTCCTGTCGCGAAAGACTATCCCGCCACGTGAGTGCACGCCGAGATCCAAGTTCACATCACCCCGCTATTAAGACGCAACGACATTTCCATTGATGGTCGCAGTAGCTAGGTAATCAAGCGCCATCAGCGTGAGTTCGGAAAAAATCGATATCAGCAATATGACGTCAATGGGTAGATCCTAGCTCCAGGAAACTCTTTACTAGTGCATCGTTCCACATTGAAAGAGTCCATGCAAGGAAAGCTAACTCGCGGCAAATCCGAGTCAACATAGGAAAAGCGCGATAACTCAGTCAGAGTTTGAATTTTTCCTTTTTTGTGTGCAATTTGTTGCTGGAAACTGTAAAATAGGAGGTGACTGGGTAGCCGACAGTTTGGTATAATTGCCCTTAATAATGCCAATGGTCCTTTAGATTAACGCCATCTTTTGCTAGTAATAAACCCTGAGAACTTCAGATGGAAGTACATAGAAAAAAGTCACTGACACAATGCAGCCATCATTCCAGATGGTGTCAAACCCCTAGAATACATACTATATATGATCCGATGTGGATGCAAAAGCAAAAGCGCTCACAATTCAAACTGGTGCAAGTGATCATGAGTGGCCTATCATGTCTCAGAATGCACTGTGCATGTTACCCGATAGGATGCTTGGGACTGAATACCCTTCTAGATTCATCATTAAAAAAACTATAATAACCCCTAGCATATCACTAAAAACACAATAGCTATGATATTAGCTGAATGATAGAACATGATAGCCTAGATCATGACACTTCTTTGATGATATCATACTAGATAGCTAACGAGATATCACCGGAAAATGGACTTTCGTGATGGCAGCATCTAATTTGCATATTTCAATGTTATGCAGCGCGTACAATCGCATCAGCAATGGCCTGGTTTGAATGATAAACCATGATAACCTCTGTATTAATGGCCGCATCCAATTTGCATATCCCAGTCTTATTGAATGCATACAATCACCAGCTATGGGTTTATCTGCTAGCCAGATCATGATAACCTTGGAACTATACTCTATTTTTACACTTATTTACAATTGAAAATAACCTTGGTGTAATTTTGTTTTGTTATGATGCATGTTTATCGAGTTATAACAAATGAATGGAATTTCAGTTATGGCGGGCTTAATTTGCATATTTTGAAAAATGCTATCATCGGGCACCCCCTTGGATCTTGATGAACACTCCCCAGACTATAGAAAACAGCGAAGAAAAAAACTTCATCCGACATTTCCATGTTCTAAGAAATAATTTATTAGCCTTTAGTACCCTGACTAATCTAGAGCTAATGCTGTCAGTTCATGTCATGTGGTAAGGCTCCCTATTCGATTCCAAGGTTACCCAGCAAGCTAGTAGTTGACAAACCTACCTCTTTTTTGGTATCTCAAAATATCATGTTTTGTCATGACAGAAGGGTAAAATCTCAAATTCGACAATTGACTCACTGAAATGGAGTTACCCAAAATTGAAAACGTTCCACCCAAGTGCGGTGCTTGATTTCGCCTATCACCTGATCTTCTTAAGAGGTTGCCGTTTCTATAAAGTTTCACGTGAGGCTGACTATTATCCTTATACTTGGTAATCGTAACAGCAAAATGCTGCCAACTTATACGACTGAGAATGGAATAATAGCCGAGAGAAAAATAAGAAGCGTCTGCAATGTTCTGATGATCACCTTTATTTTGATTAATTTGCCAAACAATAATCAACACTTCTTTACATTCGTTATATCCTATGTCAATCTTTCTTCTTTTATTATAGAAACCCATCAAATGATTTTTTGGAGACTTGATCAGATCAGATCTTATATAAAACATAATAGTCATATCTTTCAATTCAAATAAATTTATATGGGGTAAAATTGCAGATGCGTTCTTATCATTAAACTGAAGCACCTTTCCAAAAACTAGAGATTCAACATATCTCGCATTTCCAATCAGGCTACGAAGAAAATGATTATGGTGAAAATTAAGTTTGCAATTGATACCGGATGGAAAACAAGAAACGATAGTTTGATAAATGTCAATGGCTTCCAAATAATACGACGACGTGCTAATTTTCCTGTCAACCGAACTGCCTCCTCTTGACATCGGTGCACACTACGTCGTGTTGGTACATGCACCGTGTGGTGAGTCACGTGATAGTCCATTCATTGTGATTCGTCTTCTTTTTATCACCTTCAATGGAACTTCTCTCTGCCTACTACTACCATTTGGCGTAAGTGGCCCGAAGCGGCCTGAAGCTAGTAACTGTATATTGTGCTGTGGTTATACAAACCGTATATCAGGATCAGATCCATCAAGCTTGCAATCCAGAAGAGCTGACAATCGTGTTATTATAACATTAGTATTTCTAATAAGCGACTGTGATACTAGTACTACAACCCATAAACGATAGTTTCTTGCAGCAAATGCATAAACTATACAGATAATGACTTTTATTTCAAGAACGTTTTAAGGTAAACTGATTACTCGTTTCCCTTTTCCCTGTCCCCCCTGTGGTTACACCAATTAATAAAGCATTTCATCTCTCAGCATTAACACATGTTCGTCTCGCCCATCATCGGTGTTCTAGGCCGAGGCAAGTTGTTCAACCATGTAAGGTCACGAATATAGCGTGTATTTCGACTTGACGTTATGTCCGTCAGTTAGCCAATTTAACTATCATCAAGAGAACAATATGAGGACACCTCACCAACCCTCAGCTTTCGAGTGGTCTCTGTCTCACCTTTCGGGGGAGAGCTAGCAGTCACACCTCCTATAAGTGTTATAAGCGCACATATGCACATAAAGTATGACAACGAAATCATCACTGATGCCACCATAGTGAAAATTAAGTTTGCCATTGATGACACGGGATGGAAATCAAGAAATGATATTTTGATCAATGTATATGGCTTCCAAACAATACGACGACGTGCTAATTTTCCTGTCAAACCGAACAGCCTCCTCCTCTTGACGCGAAGGCTTTGACATCGGTGCACACTAGGTCGTGTTGGTACATGTACGGTGTGGTGAGTCACGTGATAGAATATGCATTGTGATTTGTCATGTTTTAATCACCTTCAGTTGAACTTCGCTATGCCTACTATTACTATTGGGCTAAAGTGACCCGGTGTGGCCTGAAGCCTGCTGTAACTCTTTATCTTGCTGTGATATACAACCCGTATATCAGGATCAGATCCATCAAGCTTGTAGTCAAGAAGAGCTGACAATCATGTTGTTCTAATAAGCTATTGTGGAACTGGTACTACAACCCATAAACGATAGTTTCTTGCAGTGAATGCGCAAACTATTATAGCTTTAATTCTAATAAAATTTTAAGGTTAACTGGTAAGTCTTTCCCTTTTCCCTGTCCCCCCTGTGGTCACACCAATTAACACGTTGAGTGCCAGGCCAATATTTGATTTCTGATCCCAGGTGCCAATGTGTGACTTTTAGTACAGTCCATGCATTAGTCCGTAGAGACTCCAAATAGGTGGGAACGAGGTTCCTAAACCTAATTGAATGACAAATAAAGCAAGATATAATTCTCGGAGTTGCCACCACTGAAGAACATTTCCCCCATGTGCCAAGGTACGACTCTTGGGTTGGCAATGGCGGGGAACTTCCATCCAGGAGGCCATGATACGACCCATAGCCTGGCTTCCTGGAAGGAACTTCCATCGAGGAGGCCATGATACGACTCATAGCCTGGCCACCTGGAAGGAAGTTGCCCGCCATTGCCAGACAACGAGTTGTACCTTGGCACTTGGGAATATCTACAGTCTGATCTTCAAATAAACAATGGTAAATTCGAAATTGCCGCCTTTTCTGTGTGCTACTACGTCAACTGCTCCCATGTTCCACCACGTCGTACTTCTGTAATTTTCCTTTGGCGTGGTCATCTGGCACTGACAGCAAGTCAAGTTGCTGATCAGTTTATGCACGAAGAATCTGATATGGAGGTAGATTCTGCATCTGTTACTAGTGCAGACGAATCCCTGATCCATACTGATCCTCCTGATAACGATCCTTCTGATATGAACACCAGTAATGTTGCAAGCTACGAGCACCCAGCTGCAACAGACGACCCCCGCTACACCAGACGATGCATCTGATCAGAAGAGGCATCTGATGCCTAGGGATCCACGCACAAGAGGGGGTCGGGGCCAAAATCAGGCCAGAACCGTTACCCCTCCACTAATTCTTGTGCAAGGGCATGGTGTACGCAATCGTGGTGGCAAAGACCGTGGTAGAGGAGGTTCAAACCATCAGCAGTTTGCAGTAGGCCTACCCCAACGACAGGTATGTCAATAGCAGATAAAACGAAACTTATCAGATAGTTCAGATATCAAGTCGTTTTACCCAGGCTGGAATTTTATCATTTCAATACAGTCTCAAGCTTATCAAGCAGCTGTTTCAATCCAGCAGCAACCTCAAGCAACCAAAGAAATTGCATCCCAGGTATGCCAATGCAGAGAACATGAATCTGGTATATCAGTGTATTTAGAGATAAAATTGTTTTATCCGGGCTAGCATTTTTTTATTTCATAAGGCTCACAGAGCAGCTCCAGTTCAGCGACAGCCTGCAGTACACCAACCCCGAATCGTGGCATCCCAGGTATGTCGATGACAGATAAAACGACACTTGTATATCAGTGAAATTCAGAGAAATAGTTGTTTTACCCAGGGTAAAATTTCATTATTTCATTATAGGCCCAAGCTGCTGCACCAACCGTTCATCAGTGGACAAACACCCATCAAGATCCACCTGTATATCCTTTCAAAGAAATACCTGGTATGAAACTTCTGATGGTATTTCATGAGCCAACTGATTTCTTTGACCTGTTCTCTACCCAGGAAGTTATTGATCTCATGGTTACTGAGACTAATAGATACGCAGCTGCTCAAAATGCTGCAAATGGTCCGCTACGTAGGAAATCTCGTCTTGCGGTGTGGAAAGACACAGATGCGTCAGAAATGAGGGCCTTTCTCGGCCTTCTTGTTCAGATGGGTCCTAACACACAACCAAATATAGCGATCTACTGGAGTAAGGACCCCCTCTACCATTGCCATATGTTCAGCAAAGTCATGAGTCGGAATCGTTCCCAGTGGCTTCTATGATTCTGGCACTTTGCTGATAACGTAGTCGGTCAAAACACAATGATCGCCAGTAAAAGATCCTCCCCTTTTCTAACCATATGAACACGGTGATGGATGAAATCTACTATCCTGGGAGGGATCTAAGTATCGCTGAATCTATGGTTCTTTTGCGGGAAAGGTTATTATCCAGACAGTATACATCAAGAACAAAAAGCACAAATACGGGATGAAGCTGTACGAGCTCTGCGAGTCCGACGGGATTGCACTCAGGCTTAGTCTTTACACTGGAGAAGGGCACCCAGATCCCCACAATCTTGGTCAAACTGTAGCAATAGTCCTGTATCTTCTTGGTGATGACTTCTCAGACAAAGTCCACACTGTCTTCACTGGCAATTTTTACAATTCAGTGTCCCTCGCTAAGAAACTAGCCACTCGTTCGACGTACAGCAGTGGAACCCTCCGTAGTGATCGGAAGGAGAACCCTCAGGATGTGACCAACAAAACGCTGAGGAAAGGTGAAATGACATGGGCACGGTCTGAGTCAGTCGTTTTTTGCAAGTGGAAGGATAAACGGGAAATGTTGACAATAAGCAATGTGCACCGCGATGAGATGGTGGAGGTCCGCAACCGGAATAACAAGGCATCGCAAAAACCCAATATTGTGCGCGTTCGCAATCTTGGTATGTCCGGTATCGATCGATCTGATCAAATGCTGTCGTATTTACTCAGCACTACGCAAAACTATCAGATGGTATAAGAAGATGGCTCTTCACTTGGTTGAGATTTGGATTTCGAATGACCATATGTTGTACAAGGCTGAAACTGGAAGCACAATGCGACAACTCAAGTTTCGCGAAACCGTCATAAAGCACTTACTTGGGCTTAAAGTTGTGTAACGCATACAGAGGCAACCTGAACCAGTGGCAGATGCGAACAACTTCCATTACTTGAATTCCATTCAACCATCATAGAAGAAACAACGACCAACTAAACCTTTCCGCGTTTACACAAGACGGGGTGTGAGAAAAGAAACCAGATACTTCTGTCCAACATGTGCAGACAAGCTGGCTCTCTGCAGTGATGTTTGTTTCAGGCACTATCACACAATTGGACTGGCATAATTGGGTAGAATAGAAGAGATAGTAGACACCGAAGTAGTAGATTTGGAAGTGTTTTAGATGTTTCATGTTCCAATTGTACTGTATTTTCAAAATGTGGATGAACCGGAGTACCTAACATGTTTTTGTGACACGATGTAAAACTGCATGAGAATGTGCATTTATTGACTCATTTTGTTGAAACCGATGTTATGAAAATGGTTTTCCTTCAAATTTCATAAGGATAGAACGTTTCAGGAAGATATAGAACTTTTCAGGAACATACATGCTTCTTGGCGACAACTTGCAACTTGACTTCCTGGTGACAGTATGTAACTTGATTTTTTAATTGAAGTAATCTGTATTCATGAGATGCGATTTGTCATTATGATTGTCCATACACTTGGCAACTGGGCATGAATACCTTTAAAATGTGTCTTTGGGGGAAATTAATGATTGAAGAGTAGAGGTATGATACTACGAATGAACTCGTAGGCGGCCACCGGAAGGAACTTACAAATACTACTAAATTTGTAGCTGGCACTCAACGTGTTTTAATGAAGCATTTCATTTCTACGCATTAACACATGTTCGTATGCCCCATCATCGGTGTTCTTAGCCGATGTCACGTAACGAAGATAGCGTGAACTTTGAGTTGGCGTTATGTCCGTAAGTTAGCCACAGACTAACTTAATGGAAAAACATATCCTTACATCGTAATGGTACACATGGCTCCATAATCCTTTGTGTCCGATTAACAATAGAACAATATGAGGACACCTCACCAACCCTCAGCTTTCGCGTGGTCTCTGTTTTACCTTTCAGGGGAGAGCCAGCAGTCACATCTCCTATACGTGTTGTAAGCGCACATATGCACATAAAGTATGACCACGAAATCATCGAAATCATCGAAAAATGTCCGTGTCACTTCATCACGGACAGGGTTGCAGAATCATGACACACTCCAACATTGGCTTGATGAAGTCTTTTTTCCATTCATTGCTGAATTTGAACCAAATACAAGGCTTTTACTCTTAGATCAGTTTAGACCTCACTTGGCTGATGAATTCTGTGCTCCTATTGTAGAAGCTGGTGTGCTCCTTGATAACATTCGCGCGCGGTGCACATCTATGAGTCAACCTTTGGACTTGACCATTATGAGGGCATTTAGAGCTCACGTCAGCGCCGCTGGAAAGACTGGAAGCATGCAAATACTGCAGCCGATGGCACCTGTCCCCAAATAGCCGAGCTTGGGATGACGTCCCTCCTGAATCCACAGCACGTGCCTTTCAGGTAGCCGGACTCGTCCCGAATGAAAACGGGGAGTACAGAAATATTGCTAATGACCTTCTCGAAGATGAAGATGCTGAGGACAATGAGATTGATTTTGATGACCTTGAGAATAATGATCCAGGTGATGCCTTATAGTTCCACTGTTCCTATGGTCAGAAATCTGAATGTACCTTAAAAGTAATGAGAATTGATTTAGAAAAGGACATTTTCAAAAACCGAATGTACTGAATTTTTCATGATTGGAAATCAAGTGTAATTTCGGACAGGTCAGCTTTAGTTTTGGTCAGTCATCTACTGATCTAGGCCCATTCAAAGTTAAGTGATCATTCAAATAAGAATGCATCAATGCTTTCTTCAAACTCTGGCTTACTCATGTCATTTTCAAATGACATGAATTAAACATTATCCTATGACAGGACAATCTTTCCTGATCGTGTCATAATATTCCTTGCGGTAGTGTGTGCTTTGAACACGTACCCTCTTGTACCCATTACGCACACTTTAATAAGGTTTGGCCTAACTTGCGAAAATACCGATTCAATTCAAACTTACTGTATATGTGCTGTGATATACAAACCGTATATCAGGATCAGATCCATCAAGCTTGTAATCCAGAAGAGCTAACAATCATATTATAATAACATTAGTATTTGTAATATTTCTAATAAGCGTTTGTGAAACAAGTACTAGAACCCATTAACGACAGTTTCTTGCAGCGAATAATTAAACTATAATGACTTTAATTAAGAACAGCCCCCCCCACCCCCCCTGTGGTCACAAGCATTTCATCTCTCAGCATTAACACATGTTCGTCTGGCCCATCATCGGTGTTCAAGGCCGAGGCCAGTTGTTCAAACATGTTAGGTCACGAATATAGCGTGTACTTCGACTTCACGTTATGTTCGTAAGTAAAAGCCAAATCACTGACTAACTTGTTGGGAACAACAATGCTCTTATATCGTGGTCTCTGTCTTACCTTTCGGAGGAGAGCCAGCAGTCACACCTCCTATATTAAGTGTTGTCAGCACACAAATGCACATAACGTATGACCACGAAATCACCACTGATGCCACCATCAAACACCAACAAAAGTTGAAGTCAATTAACAGCACGTTTTTGGAATCTATGCCATGATTCCGATCAACTGTCATAATCGGTCTTACTCTTGTACCAAGTCAAATACGACATCGTGCCTTGAACCATTTGGAAATTAGCGATGGGATGTCCAGTTTTGCTTTGAATTCACCGTTGTATTATTACATTATATGAACTAGATGAAGTCAATACGTTTAATATCTATATAGTATTATATTGATCGAGTTCTCGCTATGAGAAACAAAATGTTTCTTGTGTCTTTGTTATTAATAAATCATTTTTTGCTTGAGTGGAAAGTAGATTGAGTTTGAAAGGATATATCGGGTGGCCAATAATAAAGGTATCAATCTTTATCACCTGCAATTTCAATGATCATAATTTGGAATAACTTTCAATTGTATTTACAGCAATGCTCTCGTTGTTTGTGTGTGTGTGGTACATATCATTAATTAATTAGAGCGAAAGTCAAAATTTTACAAATATCCAAGTCATCATATTAAAGTCTTCCGATGAGTCATCAATATTGAGCTGTTTGTGACTAATTGCGTCATTATTATCGTCTCATGCGTTATATGAGTCGGCGTTTTTCTTCATTAGTTTGCCTTTCTTACAGGTCTAACTTGTTATCAAACTTACCGAGCTTTTACTTTCAGGGATAATAGGTAATATGTGAAGTTTTGCAAGTGGGTTAGATTTTTCAGTCACGTAACGAATTTGTAGCACATTGATAAGCTACCTTGTCTTTTGTTTATCTCAGTCGTTAGCTCGCAGATCACTTATTTTCAGTGCTATCGTCATGCAATTTTCAGAGCAGATGGGTCAGATGATTTACAACAACTTAATTGTTGTCAATGAAAATGTAATATCTTGCTTTGTTCCTTAGATAGTAAGCTCTATTACTTTAGGTGCTTGCAAATTCCTGTCGTTTGTCGTTGATACCTTGTTGTCGTCGCTCCATAATTATTTAAAGATGAGATCGACACAAATACTTGGTAAACTGCACAACTGGTCCTTCTGACTTCGAAAAGGAACCCGAGACACTTTTCTGCCTCACTAGTCATGAATTGTCTCAAACATTCTCTTGTACAATCAAGCTTAGATCGAATATGGTCCACAACTACTAATTCCTGTGAAGTTTCGTGCACTGTTCCTTGTTTGGTAAACAAGAATGCTACGGAAGAGTCGAAAGCATTAACAAAACTTCATTGACCCAGTATCATTGGTCTTGTGCCTGGTTTATACTTTGGCACATAGCTGGCTTAGCATTCGTCTGATCGACAATTTACATATAAGGAACTTCTCTTTCTATAGACATATTACTATATTACTGTAAATATATTGAACTCTGATCTGGATAGCTGATAAGCTTTTATTACTTGAAAAAGCTCTCGAGGTGTTTATAGACATAAAGACAACTGCCACATTCACAAATAGGCCTATGCATTGTTTTTAGCAATTTCCCCTCGAGCAGCACAATATCAAGAATGAAGAAAGCTTTTGCGATATACCCTGTTCGGCATATGTTCGCTGCAACTAATGCTCATGTTTCGGCAGCTATCTCGTTGAACAGATGCCAATATTTCTCAAATTGTACTATAAAGCTATTCCAAAGTTCATTATTGGAGGAGACAAGAAGCTAATATTTAAATTTCAGCCGATATATGCTTCTTCGGAGGACCGTTGGTATTAGTAATTGAAGGGCAGTTTTCCCAAGCTGTCGGCTGCCCAGTCACCTCTATAAAGTTGTTTCCATCGACAAATTTCACAAAAAAAGGAAAAATTCAAAATCTGCTCGAATTATCATGCTATTCCGATGTTGACTCCGATTTGCACCGAGTCAGCCCTCCATGCGTCGATCCTCTCTATGAGGACCGATGCACTAGTAAGGCGCTGCATGGAGCCATGGATCTACGCTGTGACGTCTCGCTGTAGATATAGATGTTTCCTTTTTGCTTGGCGAATCAGGGAGAGCCCCAAACAACCTCGGTGGCAGATGACGTAACTTGTAATTGCTTGAACACATAAAAATACACTGGCAGTGCGTACATTCGTCATCTTTTCCTAAGTTGGCTTCGAACAATTAGAAAAGTGGGAAAGAAAAGGCGTAGTTTGCAAGGCTTCAGCCCAACAAATCACGGCAAAGCAACACGGCCTTCACTGCCTTCAGTGACCCTGTTAATGAAGAGTTGAGGGGGAACATTTAAGAAAATCGTGTTTTCTTATAACTAAGGGTACAAACAAAATTTATAGATCGTCAAAAGCATTCAGAAGTATTGTTTGTTAAAAAAAAAGGAGAAAAATAAACCCATTCCTTTTGGGGACATTTCGCATGCTAAAAAATCTAAATATTGCCACAACTTGCATATGTAGACTAACATTTCCATAGGATATTTCGTCCTCGAAATACCAACTTGCTGATAACGTTTGATGAACTGTAGTAATATTGGCCATTATCCTGATGTTTCCTGACACAAGAATTTGGTTGAACCATTCCGACCGATGCTGATTTTTTATTTGATTAGCGTAGGTATCTGATGATGCTCATTTACGACTGATTGGATAGTGAATTACAGTCGTCTAATGTCAACATGAATTTAAGTTTTCACAAGAAAACTACGTCTCCCAGCACAATAATATCCTAAAATTCCTATTCGGACCAGTGCATAATATGAAAATAATAAACTCGTCTTCAAAGTCGTGGTGAAGCCCTCCGGCTCAGATAATTAACGAGTTGACCAACCTACCTCTTTTTTTGCCCCATAAAATATCCAGTTTTGTCACGATAGTTGGGTAAAACCTAAAATTGGACATTTGATTCATTTGAATGAATTTACCCAAAAATGAAACCTTTCTCCACATATGCGTTTTTTTATATCGCTTATACTTTGTCATTCTTAAGAGGTTCCCGTTCCTATAAAGTTTGACATGGGGCTTAGGAGTAGATATATTCCTGGTAATTGTAACAGCAAAATGCTGCCAACATTTGCGACTGACAATCGATTGATAGCCGACTGAAAAGTGGAAAAAGTCTCGTGCATTGATATGTTTAGAGGTATCCGTGTGCCAAACACCAATCTCCACTTCCTTGTGTGGGTTATCTCCTACGCTAATTCTTTCTACATCAGTATAGAAATGTACCCACATATTCTGGGCAAGCTTGTACGGAAGGAATCTTATATAAAAGGTAATTGTAATCTGTTTGTATTTGAATGTATTTATATAAGGTAGAGTTGCAGATGCGTGCTTATCATTAAACTGAAGCACTTTCCCAAAAACTAGAGACTCAACGTACTTCGCACTTCCAGATAGGCTACGAAATAAAAAAGATAAAAATTGAGCTGGTCACGGGATGGTAAACATATAAGTGATAGTTGCTTTCCGGCTGTAAGGTGAATTGTTAATGAAGCTTGTTGGCTGGTGAAGACTATTGATTTTAATCCACTATTACAATAAAACTATTTCTAATTCTTCGTTACATTAGGCTTCCCCAGCCAACAAGCAGGAGAAGACTTTAGATTTTGCTCCCCTATGAGAATATTTCTTCGTCTTCTTTCTATTTTCGTGCTCGGTTTTCGTAGTTCGTAACGGTGCGAAACCTGCCTATTACCATTGGGCTAAAGTGACCCGAAGTGGCCTGAAGCCAGTTACTATATACAGTAAGTTCGGATTTTCGGATCGGTCTTCGGCCTAATTTACAGCCAAAACCAATTTGAGGCCCACAATGGGAGAAATCAGGTAAGCATTAGATCCTGGAGTAGCGTCAACTTGGCCTAATCAATTTTCAGCCAGGCTTGATGTCCCCATGCGTGTGGTCTGTTTGACTCGATTATTGCCGTGATGTAATAGGTACAGGTAGGTTTATGGTCCATGCAGGCCTATAAGCTTCAGAACAGACCTTTTCCAGCTGGAGATAATGCCCAATGCGAAAATTCGAAAACATTTGTTGTATTTTGCGCTCATACTCTCAGCTGCCATTGGTATGGACACTGATGAGGATGATGAAGTTGCTAGTTCTAGACTACCAAGACGTCACAACAGCTATAGTGTAACTGCACGATTGCGCCCGCGTCCTCGATTGCGAACATGTGATTGAACATGGTTGGCTGCTTAATGTGGCAGAGTATGCCAGACGCTTCAGGTTGGCAGTTACGTCATTGCGAAGATGGATAGCAAATCGGGAAACGTCAATGGAGCAGGCCGAGAACAATGCCCTAAGTAGGAGGGTCAGAAGCGACCACGACAGATATGGCCACAAGTGGAGGAGCAGGTTCACAACCGATTTCTCGAATTTCTCGTCTTGCCCTCCCCGTCTCCAGAGGTGATCTGGTCCATGCTGCCGAGCTGGAATTCCACCGCTGGTGGGATGAGCTTCCAGGTGATGATAGAGACAACTACCTTTTGAACCGACCGGAACGGTCCCTCTTTCAGCGCTCTCCAGGATGGATCAGCGATTTCATGAAACGGAAACGTATTGTATTTCGTCGCAAGACAAGAAACACGACTTCGATTCTAGCTGACGCTAATGAGCGTGTCCGCCGATTTCAAGGAAACGTTAGGGACACAGTGAGGCAACATAACCTTTTGTCAGTTGGACTTTCTGCCCATGTATACGGCAGCTACTCCGGGATAGAGGGATGTTGACGTTAAAACTTCAAGGGGCAATTCTTATTTAGGATGCACCGTTGGGTTGACAATTGGATCTAATGGGGAAAAAAAGCAAGCCCATATTGTGTTCAGAGAACCAGGCTTCATCCGAGAAATTCGTGGACTTGAAAACATTCCTGAAAATGTCCGTGTCACTTCATCACGGTCAGGGTGGGGGAATCATGACACACTCCAACATTGGCTTGATGAAGTCTTTTTCAATTCATTGGTGAATTTGAACCAAATACAAGGCTTTTACTCTTAGATCAGTTTAGACTTCAATTGGCTGATGAATGCTGTGCCCCTATTGTAGAAGCTGGTGTGCTCCTTGATAACATTCCTGCGCGGTGCACATCTATGAGTCAACCTTTGGACTTGACCATTATGAGGGCATTTAGAGCTCACGTCAGCGCCGCTGGAAAGACTGGAAGCATGCAAATACTGCAGCCGATGGCACCTGTCCCAGAATACCCTTTGCATCTGTTCTACATAGCCGAGCTTTGGATGACGTCCTCCTGAATCCAAAGCACGTGCCTTTCAGGTAGGCGGACTCGTCCCGAATGAAAACAGGGAGTACAGAAATATTGCTGATGACCTTCTGGAAGATGAAGATGCTGAGGACAATGAGATTGATTTTGATGACCTTAAGAATAATGATCCAGGTGATGCCTTATAATTCCACTGTTCCTATGGTCAGAAATCTAAATGTACCTTAAAAGTAATGAGACTTGATTTAGAAAAGGACATTTTCAAACACCGAATGTACTGAATTTTTCATGATTGGAAATAAAGTGTAATTACGGACAGGTCAGCTTTAGTGTTGGTCAGTCATCTACTGATCTAGGCCCATTCAAAGTTAAGTGATCATTCAAATCAGAATGCATCAATGCTTTCTTCAAACTTTGGCTTACTCATGTCTTTTTCAAATGGCATGAATTAAACATTATCCTATGACAGGACAATCTGTCCTGATCGTGTCATAATATTCCTTGCGGTAGTGTGTGCTTTGAACACCCCTCTTGTACCCATTACGCACACTCACTTTGATAAGGTTTGGCCTAACTTGCGATAAGACCGATAAAATTCAAACTACTTACTGCAAATGTGCTGTGATATACAAACCGTATATCCGGATCAGATCCATCAAGCTTGTAATCCAGAAGAGCTAACAATCATATTATAATAACAAGAACCCATAAACGACAGTTTCTTGCAGCGAATACTTAAACTATAATGACTTTAATTGAGGACAGCCCCCCCCCCCGCACGTGGTCATAAGCATTTCATCTCTCATTAACACATGGTCGTCTGGGCCATCATCGGTGTTCTAGCCCGAGGTCAGTTGTTCAAACATGTTAGGTCACGAATATAGCGTGTACTTTGACTTCACGTTATGTTCGTAAGTTAAAGCCAAATCTCTGACTAACTTGTTGGGAACAACAATGCCCTTATATCGTAGTCTCTGTCTTACCCTTCGGGGGAGAGCCAGCAGTCACACCTCCTATATTAAGTGTTATAAGTGCACATATGACTTGGAAACATTCCTGTAAATGTCCGCGTCACTTCATCACGGTCAGGGTGGGGGAATCATGACACACTCCAACATTGGCTTGATGAAGTCTTTTCTCCATTCATTGGTGAATTTGAACCAAATACAAGGCTTTTACTCTTAGATCAGTTAAGACCTCACTTGGCTGATGAATTCTGTGCCCCTATTGTAGGAGCTGGTGATCTCCTTGATAACATTCCCGCGCAGTGCATATCTATGAGTCAACCTTTGGACTTGACCATTATGAGGGCATTTAAAGCTCATGTCAGCGCCGCTGGAAAGACTGGAAGCATGCAAATACTGCAGCCGATGGCACCAGTCCCAGAATACACCTTGCATCTGTTCTACATAGCCGAGCCTGGGATGACGTCCCTCCTGAATCCACAGCACGTGCCTTTCAGGTAGCCGGACTCGTCCCGAATGAAAACGGGGAGTACAAAATATATTGCTAATGACCTTCTCGAAGATGCAGATGAAGATGCTGAGGACAATGAGTTTGATGTTGATGACCTTGAGAATAATGATCCAGGTGATGCCTTATATTTCCACTGTTCCCATGGTCAGAAATCTGAATGTACCTTAAAAGTAATGAGACTTGATTTAGAAAAGGACATTTTCAAAAACCGAATGTACTGAATTTTTCATGATTGGAAATAAAGTGTAATTTCGGACAGGTCAGCTTTAGTGTTGGTCAGTCATCTACTGATCCAGGCCCATTCAAAGTTAAGTGATCATTCAAATCAGAATGCATCAATGCTTTCTTCAACCTTTGGCTTACTCATGTCATTTTCAAATGGCATGAATTGAACATTATCCTATGACAGGACAATCTGTCCTGATCGTGTCATAATATTCCTTGCGGTAGTGTGTGCTTTGAACACCCTCTTGTACCCATTACGCACACTTTGATAAGGTTTGGCCTAACTTGCGAAAAGACCGATAAAATTCAATCTACTTACTGTATATGTACTGTGATATACAAACCGTATATCCGGATCAGATCCATCAAGCTTGTAATCCAGAAGAGCTAACAATCATATTATAATAACATTAGTATTTGTAATATTTCTAATAAGCGTTTGTGAAAAAAAGTACTAGAACCCATAAACGACAGTTTCTTCCAGCGAATACTTAAACTATAGAGACTTTAATTGAGAACAGCCCCCCCCCGTACGTGGTCACAAGCATTTCATCTCTCATTAACACATGCTCGTCTGGCCCATCATCGGTGTTCTAGGCCGAGGCCAGTTGTTCAAACATGTTAGGTCACGAATATAGCGTGTACTTTGACTTCACGTTATGTTCGTAAGTTAAAGCCAAATCACTGACTAACTTGTTGGGAACAACAATGCCCTTATATCGTGGTCTCTATCTTACCTTTCGGGGGAGAGCCAGCAGTCACACCTCCTATATTAAGTGTTATAAGTGCACAAGTGCACATAAAGTATGACAACGAAATCATCACTGATGCCACCATCAAACACCAACAAAAGTTGAAGTCAATCAACAGCACCTTTTTGGAATCTATGCCATGATTCCGATCAACTGTCGTCTTACTCTTGTACCAAGTCGAATACGACCTAGTGCCTTGAACCATTTGGAAAATAGCGATGGGATGTCCAGTTTTGCTTTGAATTCGCCGTTGTAATATTACATTATATGAACTATATGAAGTCAATACGTTTAATATCTATATATTATATTGATCGAGTTCTCGCTATGAGAAACAAAATGTTTCTTGTGTCTTTGTTATTAATAAATCATTTTTTGCTTGAGTGGAAAGTAGATTGAGTTTGAAAGGATATATCGGGTGGCCAATAAAAAAGGTATCAATCTTTATCACCTGTAATTTCAATGATCACAATTTGGAATAACTTTCAATTGTATTTACAGCAATGCTCTCGTTGTTCGTGTGTGTGTGGTACATATCATTAATTTATAAGAGCGAAAGTCAAAATTTGTACAAATATCCAAGTCATCATTTACATTATAGATATTTAAAGACTTTCGATGAGTCATCAATATTGAGCTGTTTGTGACTAATTGCGTCATTATTATCGTCTCATGCGTTATATGAGTCGGCGTTTTTCTTCATTAATTTGCCTTTCTTACAGGTCTAACTTGTTATCAAACGCATCAACCAAAAAAACCCCGCAGATTTCAAGCGATTTATACTTTCAGCATTACGATTTTCCCATTTCCCTTTTCCCTTTCCACCTGAACTTTCCGTACAGACATCCAAGGAGCATATTATCATTTTTGCAGCTCAACTCGCTGTGATTTTTTTTCAAAATTCCTGTAGTTGATATCGGCTTGACGTCGCTGCATAGTTACCTGTAGAGGGGATTCACCCTGCATGGCGGAGAGCTTTTACTTTCAGGGATAATTGGTAATATGTGAAGTTGTACAAATGGGTTAGATTTTTCAGTCACGTAACTAATTTGTACCACATTGATGAGCTACCTTGTTTTTTGTTTATCTTAGTCGTTAGCTCGCAACTCTCTTATTATCAATGCTATCGTCATGCCATTTTCAGAGAAGATGAGTTAGATGATTTACAACAACTTGTTTTCAATGAAAATGTAATATCTTGCTTTGGTCTTTTTCAAATGGCATGAATTAAACATTATCCTATGACAGGACAATCTGTCCTGATCGTGTCATAATATTCCTTGCGGTAGTGTGTGCTTTGAACACCCCTCTTATACCCATTACGCACACTTTGATAAGGTTTGGCCTAACTTGCGAAAAGACCGATGAAATTCAAACTACTTACTGCATATGTACTGTGATATACAAACCGTATATCCGGATCAGATCCATCAAGCTTGTAATCCAGAAGAGCTAACAATCATATTATAATAACAAGAACCCATAAACGACAGTTTCTTGCAGCGAATACTTAAACTATAATGACTTTAATTGAGGACAGCCCCCCCCCCCCGCACGTGGTCATAAGCATTTCATCTCTCATTAACACATGGTCGTCTGGCCCATCATCGGTGTTCTAGCCCGAGGTCAGTTGTTCAAACATGTTAGGTCACGAATATAGCGTGTACTTTGACTTCACGTTATGTTCGTAAGTTAAAGCCAAATCTCTGACTAACTTGTTGGGAACAACAATGCCCTTATATCGTGGTCTCTGTCTTACCCTTCGGGGGAGAGCCAGCAGTCACACCTCCTATATTAAGTGTTATAAGCACACATATGCACATTAAGTATGACAACGAAATCATCACTGATGCCACCATCAAACACCAACAAAAGTTGAAGTCAATTAACAGCACGTTTTTGGAGTCTATGCCATGATTCCGATCAACTGTCATAATCGGTCTTACTCTTGTACCAAGTCGAATACGACCTAGTGCCTTGAACCATTTGGAAAATAGCGATGGGATGTCCAGTTTTGCTTTGAATTCGCCGTTGTAATATTACATTATATGATCTATATGAAGTCAATACGTTTAATATCTATATATTATATTGATCGAGTTCTCGCTATGAGAAACAAAATGTTTCTTGTGTCATTGTTATTAATAAATCATTTTTTGCTTGAGTGGAAAGTAGATTGAGTTTGAAAGGATATATCGGGTAGCCAATAAAAAAGGTATCAATGATCACAATTTTCAGAATAACTTTCAATTGTGTTTACAGCAATGCTCTCATTGTTTGTACTATGTGTGTGGTACATATCATCAATTTATAAGAGCGAAAGTCAAAATTTGTACAAATATCCAAGTCATCATTTACGATATAGATTTTTAAAGTCTTTCGATGAGTCATCAATATTGAGTGGTTTGTGACTAATTGCGTCATTATTATCCTCTCATGCGTTATTTGAGTCGGCGTTTTTCTTCATTAGATTGCCTTTCTTACAGGTCTAACTTGTTATCAAACGCATCAACCAAAAAACCCCGCAGATTTCAAGCGATTTATACTTTCAGCATTACGCTTTTCCCATTTCCTTTTCCCCTTGACACCCGAACTTTCCGTACAGTCATCCTAGGAGCATATTATCATTTTGCAGCTCCACTCGCTGTGATTTAATTTTCAAAATTCCTGTAGTTGATATCGGCTTGACGTCGCTGCATAGTTACCTGTAACGGGGATTCACCCTGCATGGCGGAGAGCTTTTACTTTCAGGGATAATAGGTAATATGTGAAGTTGTGCAAATGGGTTAGATTTTTCAGTCCGGTAACTAATTTGTACCACATTGATGAGCTACCTTGTCTTTTGTTCATCTCAGTCGTTATCTCGCAGCTCACTTATTATCAGAGCTATCGTCATGCCATTTTCAGAGAAGATGGGTCAGATGATTTGCAACAACTTGTTTTCAATGAAAATGTAATATCTTGCTTTGTTCCTTAGATAGTGAGCTCTATTACTTTAGGTACATGCAAATTCCTGTCGTTGATACCTTGTTGTCGTCGCTCCATATTTATTTAAATATGTGATCGACACAAATACTTGGTAAACCGCACAACTGGTCCTTCTGACTTCGTAAAGGAACCCGAGACACCTTTCTGCCTCACTAGTCATGAATTGTCTCAAGCATTCTCTGGTACAATCAAGCTTAGATCGAATATGGTCCACAACTACTAATTCTTGTAAAGTTTCGTGCACTGTTCCTTGTTTGGTGAACAAGAATGCTACGGAAGAATCGAAAGCATTAACAAAACTTCATTGACCCAGTATCATTGGTCTTGTGCCTGGTTTATACTTTGGCACATAGCTGGCTTAGCATTCGTCTGATCGACAATTTACATATAAGGAACTATTCTTACTATAGACATATGACTATATTACTGTAAATATATTGGACTCTGATCTGGATAGCTGATAAGCTTTTATTACTTGAAAAAGCTCTCGAGGTGTTTATAGACATAAAGACAACTGCCACATTCACGAATAGGCCTATGCATTGTTTTCAGCAACTTCCCCTCGATATAACCTGTTCGGCATATGTTCGCTGCAACTAATGCTCATGTTTCCGCAGCTATCTTGTTGAACAGATGCCAATATTTCTCTAATTATACTAATATAGCTATTCCAAAATGTTCATTATTGGAGGAGACAAGAAGCTAATATTTAAATTTGAGCCGAAATATGCTTCTTCGGAGGACCGTTGGTAATAGAAATTGAAGGGCAGTATTCCCAAGCTGTCGGCTGCCCAGTCACCTCTACAAAGTTGTTACCATCGACAAATTTCACAAAAAAAGGAAAAATTCAAAATCTGCTCGAATTATCATGCTATTCCGATGTTGACTCCGATTTGAACCGAGTCAGCCCTCCATGCGTCGATCCTCTCTATGAGGACCGATGCACTAGTAAGCCGCTGCATGGAGCCATGGATCTACGCTGTGACGTCTTGCTGTAGATATAAATGTTTCCTTTTTACAACCTCGGCGGCAGATGACGTAACCTGTAATTGCTTGAACACATAAAAATACACTGGCAGTGCGTAAATTCGTCATCTATTCCTAAGTTATCACGGCAAAGCAACACTGTCTTCAGTGACCCTGTTAGTGAGGTGAAGGTTTGAGGGGGAACATTTACGAAAATAGTCTTTTGTATAACTAAGAGTACAAACAAAATTTACAGAACGTCAAAAACATTCAGAAGTATTGTTTGCTAAGAAACAGGAGAAAAATAAACCCATTCCTTTAAAAACAAGCTGCTTGTGCCGAAGAGGTTTGGGGACATTTCGCATGCTAAAAAATCTAAATATTGCCACAACTTGCATATGTAGACTAACATTTCCATAGTATATTTCGTCCTCGAAATACCGACTTGCTGATAACGTATGATGAACTGCAGTAATATTGGCCATTGTCCTGATGTTTTCCTGACATAAGAATTTGGTTAAACCATACCGACCGATGCTGATTTTTTATTTGATTAGCATAGGTATCTGATGATGCCCATTAACGACTGATTGGATGGTGAATTACAGTCGTCTCATGTCAACATGAATTCAAATTTTCACAAGAAAACTACGTCTCCCAGCACAATAATATCCTAAAATTCCTATTCGGACCAGTGCATCATATGAAAATATTAAACTCGTTTTCAAAGTCGTGGTGAAGCCCTCCGGCTCAGATAATTAACGAGTTGACCAACCTACCTCTTTTTTTGCCCCTTGAAATATCAAGTTTTGTCACGATAGTTGGGTAAAACCTAAAATTCGACATTTGATTCATATGAATGAATTTACTCAAAAATGAAACCTTTCTCCACATATGCGTTTTTTTATATCGCTTATACTTTGTCATTCTTAAGAGGTTCCCGTTCCTATAAAGTTTGACATGGGTCTTAGGAGTAGATATATTCCTGGTAATTGTAACAGCAAAATGCTGCCAACATTTGCGACTGACAATCGATTGATAGCCGACTGAAAAGTGGAAAAAGTGTCGTGCATTGATATGTTTTGAGGTATCCGTGTGCCAAACACCAATCTCCACTTCCTTGTGTGGGTTATCTCCTACGCTAATTCTTTCTACATCAGTATAGAAACGTACCCACATATTCTGGGCAAGTTTGTTCGTAAGGAATCTTATATAAAAGGTAATTGTAATCTGTTTGTATTTGAATGTATTTATATAAGGTAGAGTTGCAGATGCGTGCTTATCATTAAACTGAAGCACTTTCCCAAAAGCTAGGGACTCCACGTACTTCGCATTTCCAGATAGGCTGCGAAATAAAAAAGATAAAAATTGAGCTGGTCACGGGATGGTAAACATATAAGTGATAGTTGCTTTCCGGTTGTAAGGTGATGTTTTTAATTAAGCTTGTTGGCTGGTGAAGACTATTGATTTTCATCCACTATTATAATAAAACTATTTCTAATTCTTCGTTACATTAGGCTTCCCCAGCCAACAAGCAGGAGAAGACTTTAGATTTTGCTCCCCTCTGAGAATATTTCTACGTCTTCTTTCGATTTTCGTGCTCGGTTTTCGTAGTTCGTAACGGTGCGAAACCTGCCTATTACCATTTTATCGGTCTTCGGCCTAGTTTACAGCCAAAACCAATTTGAGGCCCACAATGGGAGAAATCAGGTAAGCATTAGATCCTGGGGTCGGGAGTAGCGTCAACTTGGCCTAATCAATTTTCAGCCAGGCTTGATGTCCCCATGAGAGTGGTCTGTTTGACTCGATTATTGCCGTGATGTAATAGGTACAGGTAGGTTTATGGTACAAGCAGGCCTATGAGCTTCAGGACAGACCTTTTCCTGGTGGAGAGACAGACCTTTTCCAGCTGGAGATAATGCCCAATGCGAAAATGATGATGAAGTTGCTAGTTCTAGACTACCAAGACGTCACAACAGCTATAGTGTAACTGCACCATTGCGCCACGTCCTCGATTGCGAACATGCGATTGAACATGGTTGGCTGCTTAATGTGGCAGAGTATGCCAGACGCTTCAGGTTAGCAGTTACGTCATTGCGAAGATGGATAGTAAGTCGGGAAACGTTAATGGAGCAGGCCGAGAACAATGCTCCAAGTAGCAGGGTCAGAAGCGACCACGACGGATGGTGGCCACAAGTGGAGGAGCAGGTTCACAACCGATTTCTCGAATTTCTCGTCTTGCCCACCCCGTCTCCAGAGGTGATCTGGTCCATGCTGCCGAGCTGGAATTTCACCGCTGGTGGGATGAGCTTCCAGGTCATGATAGAGACAACTACCTTTGAACCGGCCGGAGCGGTCCATCTTTCAGTGCTCTCCAGGATGGATCAGCAATTTCTTGATACGGAAACGTATTGTATTTCGTCGCAAGACAAGAAACACGACTTCGATTCCAGCTGACGCTAATGAGCGTTACCGCCGATTTCAAGGAAACGTCAGGGACACAGTGTGACAACATACAATTTACAATATGAATGAAACCTTTTGTCAGTCTGACTTTCTGCCCATGTATACGGCAGCTACTCCGGGATAGAGGGATGTTGACGTTAAAACTTCAAGGGGCAATTCTACATAAGGATGTACCGTTGGGTTGACAATTCGATCTAATGGGAAAAAAATGCCAGCCCATATTGTGTTCAGAGAACCAGGCTTCATCCGAGAAATTCGTGGACTTAGAAACATTCCTGAAAATGTCCGTGTCACTTCATCACGGTCAGGGTGGAAGAATCATGACACACTCCAACATTGGCTTGATGAAGTCTTTTCTCCATTCATTGGTGAATTTGAACCAAATACAAGGCTTTTACTCTTAGATCAGTTTAGACCTCACTTGGCTGATGAATTCTGTGCCCCTATTGTAGGAGCTGGTGTACTCCTTGATAACATTCGCGCGCGGTGCACATCTATGAGTCAACCTTTGGACTTGACCATTAAGAGGGCATTTAAAGCTCACGTCAGCGCCGCTGGAAAGACTGGAAGCATGCAAATACTGCAGCCGATGGCACCTGTCCCAGAATACCCCTTGCATCTGTTCTACATAGTCGAGCTTCGGATGACGTCTCTCCTGAATCCACAGCACGTGCCTTTCAGGTAGCCGGACTCGTCCCGAATGAAAACGGGGAGTACAGAAATATTGCTAATGACCTTCTCGAAGATGCAAATGAAGATGCTGAGGACAGTGAGATTGATTTTGATGACCTTGAGAATTATGGTCCAGGTGATGCCTTATAATTCAACTGTTCCTATGGTCAGAAATCTGAATGTACCTTAAAAGTAATAAGAATTGATTTAGAAAAGGACATTTTTAAAAACCGAATGTACTGAATTTTTCATGATTGGAAATAAAGTGTAATTTCGGACAGGTCAGCTTTAGTGTTGGTCAGTCATCTACTGATCTAGGCCCATTCAAAGTTAAGTGATCATTCAAATCAGAATGAATCAATGCTTTCTTCAAACTCTGGCTTACTCATGTCATTTTCAAATGACATGAATTAAACATTATCCTATGACAGGACAATCTGTCCTGATTGTGTCATAATCTTCCTTGCGGTAGTGTGTGCTTTGAACACCCCTCTTGTACCCATTACGCACTCTTTAATAAGGTTTGGCCTAACTTGCGAAAAGACCGATAAAATTCAAACTACTTACTGTATATGTACTGTGATATACAAACCGTATATCCGGATCAGATCCATCAAGCTTGTAATCCAGAAGAGCTAACAATCATATTATAATAACATTAGTATTTGTAATATTTCTAATAAGCGTTTGTGAAACAAGTACTAGAACCCATAAACGACAGTTTCTTGCAGCGAATACTTAAACTATAGAGACTTTAATTAAGAACAGCTCCCCCCCCCGTACGTGGTCACAAGCATTTCATCTTTCAGCATTAACACATGTTCGTCTGGCCCATCATCGGTGTTCTAGGCCGAGGCCAGTTATTCAAACATGTTACGTCACGAATATAGCGTGTACTTTGACTTCAGGTTATGTTCGTAAGTTAAAGCCAAATCACTGACTAACTTGTTGGAAACAACAATGCCCTTATATCGTGGTCTCTATTTTACCTTTCGGGGGAGAGCCAGCAGTCACACCTCCTATATTAAGTGTTATAAGCGCACATATGCACATTAAGTATGACAAGGAAATCATCACTGATGCCACCATCAAACACCAGCAAAAGTTGAAGTCAATTAACAGCACGTTTTTGGAATCTATGCCATGATTCCGATCAACTGTCATAATCGGTCTTACTCTTGTACCAAGTCGAATACGACCTAGTGCCTTGAATGTCCAGTTTTGCTTTGAATTCGCCGTTGTAATATTACATTATATGAACTATATGAAGTCAATACGTTTAATATATATATAATTATTATATTGATCGAGTTCTGGCTATGAGAAACAAAATGTTTCTTGTGTCTTTGTTACTAATAAATCATTTTTTGCTTGAGTGGAAAGTAGATTGAGTTTGAAAGGATATATCGGGTGGCCAATAAAAAAGGTATCTATCTTTATCACCTGTAATTTCAATGATCACAATTTGGAATAACTTTCAATTGTATTTACAGCAATGCTCTCGTTGTTTGTGTGTGTGTGGTACATATCATTAATTTAAAAGAGCGAAAGTCAAAATTTGTACAAATATCCAAGTCATCATTTACGATATAGATTTTTAAAGACTTTCGATGAGTCATCAATATTGAGCTGTTTGTGACTAATTGCGTCATTATTATCGTCTCATGCGTTATATGAGTCGGCATTTTTCTTCATTAGTTTGCCTTTCTTACAGGTCTAACTTGTTATCAAGCGCATCAACCAAAAAACCCGCAGATTTCAAGCGATTTATACTTTCAGCATTACGCTTTTCCCATTTCCTTTTCCCCTTTCCACCTGAGCTTTCCGTACAGACATCCTAGGAGCATATTATCATTTTGCAGCTCCACTCGCTGTGATTTAATTTTCAAAATTCCTGTAGTTGATATCGGCTTGACGTCGCTGCATAGTTACCTGTAGGGGGGATTCACCCTGCATGGCGGAGAGCTTTTACTTTCAGGGATAATAAGCGCGCAGCAGAAAAGCCGAAAAGCCGAAGGCTTTTCTGCGAAGCGCTACTATGGTTTACGTGCATACGACGTATCCAATGTAAACAATGTTTCTCAAGTCCATGGATTCGTTTCAAATGGCTTAAATTTGACTTAAAATGGCCGCCAGAAGAGATAAACGCGCGAATGAATCAACTCGACTATTCTGAGCTCCGAGAGAGTACCACACGATTATTCTCACTGTTTTTTAATCAAACTTCAATTTCTGGGGGTTTACCCCCCGACATATGTGTTTTGATTTTTGAAACTTTAGTAATAATATCCAAAAGATGCTTAAAATGGATATAATCCCGAATTAATGAAGCAAAAGACGGGCAGGCGGTTCGAGAAAAAAAAATTTATTTTGAGATTTCAATAAACCTTTTGAACGAATTCCACATGGGCCGTGGTGGGATCCGAAGACACCTGAAGGAGGAATGTATGTTTTTATGGGGTACCATTGGTTTTGCAGATCTTCTGTTTTTTTCTAAAGAATAATCAATATTCGCTAGTAGGCTTTTTATTCTCCCAGGTATGAAGAGGGTTCTATGTTCCTCAGGTTCTTTGTTCATCAGTCTGGTGTTCCTCAAGAGTATAAGTGTCTTCAAGTCTCTTGGCCAGCAAAAACCCTTTCCAACCAATTTTTTATGGCGACAGTTGCGCGAGTTCAATAGAGCTTGCACTTTACATTAGAATCTGCCAGAGTCCCAGACTACGATAGTCTGGACACCTTTCGGGGGGGGGGACATTTTCCATTTCTTTGCCGGCTATTATGACGATGGAGTTGAGTTACTGCTAATGGGTTTACACGGAGAAATCTGTCTATTAAAGCCAAAAATTGGCGGAAGGAACTATAGCAGGGTCCCAACCAGGGGGTTTGGGGGGTTTCCCCCCAACCTAAAGGCGCTGCGCGCTTACTAGGGCACTGCACTGATAATATTAGGTAATATGTGAAGTTGTGCGAGTGGGTTAGATTTTTTCAGTCACGTAACTAATTTGTACCACATTGATGAGCTACCTTGTCTCTTGTTTATCTCAGTCGTTAGCTCGCAGCTCACTTATTGGCTCACCGTAGGGGAGTCTATACGATACCGCAGTGTCCGTCGTCCGTCGTCGTCGTCGTCGTCCGTCGTCGTCGTCGTCCGTCGTCGTCGTCGTCCGTCGTCGTCGTCGTATCCTGTGGCACGTTTCTTAACCGCTTGTGCTATGTACCTGAAACTTTATATACATCATTCTCAAGGTCATATGTACCCTGAAACTGAATTTCGCTCCGGTCTGACTCTTGACTTTGCCACCAGGGGGCTAAAACCGAAAAGTTAAAATGTGCAATATCTCATTTATTACTGATTTGTTTTTGAGAAACATTTCATGGTATGTACCCCTAGCAAGGATACATTACATATCATACGGGTTTTTGATTTAACCTACTTTTCAAGGTCACAGAGGTCAAACTCTAAAATTTCACCGATAGTGGCACGTTTTGTCTTTATTCGTCCTATAATCTTTAAATATGGTATGTAGACACCTGTTACATAGCTCTACATGTTCACAAAAAATCAGGTCGATGTGGCGTACTTTTCAAGGTCACAGAGGTCAAATGGTGTGAATTGGCCGTTTGTGTGTAAATATGGCACGTTTCTTAACCACTTAAGCTATGAACTTTAAACTTAGTACACAAGACCCCCTAGGTCAGATGACCTGTGACACTGATTTTCGTTCTGGTCTGATTTTTAACTTGGCCCCCAGGTGGCCAAAACCAAAAATTTGAATAGTGCCATATCTCGCTTATTACTGATTAGATTTTGGTAAAATTTTTATGGTAGATACTCTTAGCAAGGATACATCACATATGATACGGGTTTTTGATTTGACATACTTGTCAAGGTCACAGAGGTCAAATGGTGTAAATTGGCCATTTGATCGAATCTGTGGAACGTTTGTTAACCCCTAGGGCTATGAACTTGAGACTTTGTTTAAAGGACCCCCTAGGTCAGGCAAGGATACATCACATGTCATATGAGTTTTTGATCTGACCTGCTTTTCAAGGTCACAGAGGTCAAATGGCGTAAATTGGTCGTTTGATTGTAACAATGGCACGTTTCTTAACCACTAAAGCTTTGAACTTGAAATTTGATACACATGACTCCCTACGTCATGTAACCTCGGACACCGAATTTCGATCTGAACTGGTACCAACTCGGCCACCAGGAGGCAAAAACTAAAATAGGTTAAACGTGCAATATCTTTTTCATTAGTGACTTGTTTTTGATGATATTCTTATGGTACTTACTGCAAGCAACGATACATCACATGTCATACCGACTTTGGTTTGAACTATATACTATACATGTACAATGTTTCTTAATCTGGATGAAGTCCAAAGCACAAAATATCTATACGGTGAGCACAATGGCCCCTGGCAGTTTCATTATCAGTGCTATCGTCATGCCATTTTCAGAAAAGATGGGTCAGATGATTTACAACAATTTTGTTTCAATGAAAATGTAATATCTTGCTTTGTTCCTTAGATAGTGAGCTCTATTACTTTAGGTACATGCAAATTCCTGTCGTTGGTACCTGGTTGTTGTCGCTCCATAATTATTTAAAGATGAGATCGACACAAATACGTTGTAAACCGCACAACTGGTTCTTCTGACTTCGTAAAGGAACCCGAGACACTTTTCTGCCTCACCAGTCATGAATTGTCTCAAGCATTCTCTGGTACAATCAAGCTTAGATCGAATATGTTCCACAACTACTAATTCTTGTAAAGTTTCGTGCACTGTACCTTGTTTGGTGAACAAGAATGCTACGGAAGAGTGGAAAGCATTAACAAAACTTCCTTAACCCAGTATCATTGGTCTTGTGCCTGGTTTATACTTTGGCACATAGTTGGCTTAGCATTCGTCTGATCGACAATTTACATATAAGGAACTTCTCATACTATAGACATGCACTGTTGGGCAAAATGGTTGTCACTCCTATAGAAAATTGTGAGTTTCAGGTTTATATCAATATTTCTCCACAATCATGGTCAGATTTCTTCCATTCTTAGATTGAAATTGACATGAGTGACCTAATTCAATTTCGTGGTATGGCAGTCGTGTGATGTAATAAGACACTATAAAAGGAGTGTTTCTGCTGACCATGTCCTTTCGTTCCTATGCCTAGTCCACAGCCGACTAGGTGTTCGTGCATTCTCCTGGTTAACCAACGCAATCCTATTAGATTTTCTTGACCAGCAAATGGAGAACTTGTCATTCCCGGCCAATACAGCCAAATTCAGCGAGGGGAGGCCATTGGAAGGTGGCGCAGCGGGCAAGGTCCTGGCGCCATCGCCGAAGTAATGGGACTTTCGAAAAGGACGGTGCAAAGGTGGATTTCGAAGTGGCGACAGGACGGTAATGGTAACGTTCGGAGATCTACTGGTCGACCTCGCATCTCTAATGAAAGAGACGACCGTCATCTCTTGCGTCGTTGCCGTGCAGATCGTAAGAAAACGACGACACAGCTGTGCAATGACTGGCACAACCTGGATAATGTTGACGCTAGTCGGACAACGGTAAACCGTAGGCTGATTGCTGCCGGGTATCATGCAAGAAGGCAGGTAGTCTGTCCAAAATTGACAGATGCGGCAAAACGTCGACGGCTACTGTGGGCGAGAGCGCATGCTGACGTGCCGGACGAAATGTGGCGCCACATCGTCTTTGGTGACGATTCCCGTTTCTTGCTGTTCCGCGTTGATGGCAGGGTCAGAGTTCGTCGATTACCAGGCGAGCAGCTTCGGGAAGACTGTGTAGCCCTGCGTGTTCCATTTGGAGGTGGTTCAGTCCATATCTGGGGCACCATTCATTATCATGGAAAAACTGCAGTCCGCGTCCTAGAGCAAAATGTAAACGGTCTCCTCTATCTGGAGATCATCCGAGATCACGTGCTGCCAGAAGCAAGGGCCCACTTCGGCAACAACTGGACACCTGCAGACGACAACGCCAGACCCCCACAGAGCAGCAATAGTGAACAATTTCTTGCACGAACAAGACGTCAACCGTCTGGACTGGTGTCCTTACAGCCCGGATATGAACCCATAGAGCACCTGTGGGACCATATCGGCAGAGAACTCGAAAATTTGGACCCTCAGCCTCAGAACCTTGCCGACCTTGGTGATGCAATTATCCGTATTTGGGGCGAAATCCCCCAACGAAGGCGTTACAAGCATGTCCCGACGAATTGCAGCGCTCATTTCAGCCCGTGGGGGCAATACGCGATATTAGGTATGCAAGCAGTGAGAAATTACCCAATTGTGCAATTCCTATCAATTTGAACAATCAAATCTGGTCAGATGGAGAGAAAAGAGTGAAACAATGACAAAGATGTTTTCCATAGTTAAGGTCCCTGATGAGCCTCCGTAGATAAAATGTCAATTAATAAGCAATTGATGGCAAACATGTGCAAGTTTGTGGTCCAAAAACACCCGCTAATACCATGTGTGTACAACTGCAAAGTTTCCACTCATTAATGTTTACCGTATCAAAATAAATTAGAAATGATTATGCAATCATATATGCCATCGCAGGGGTGACAACCATTTTGCCCAACAGTGTATTACTATATTACTGTAAATATATTGAACTCTGATCTGGATAGCTATTAAGCTTTTATTACTTGAAAAAGCTCTCGAGGCGTTTTAGACATAAAGACAACTGCCACATTCACGAATAGGCCTATGCATTGTTTTCAGCAATTTCCCCTCGAGCAGCACAATATCAAGAATGAAGAAAGCTTTTGCGATATACCCTGTTCGGCATATGTTCGCTGCAACTAATGCTCATGTTTCGGCAGCTATCTTGTTGAACAGATGCCAATATTTCTCAAATTGTACTATAAAGCTATTCCAAAGTTCATTATTGGAGGAGACAAGAAGCTAATATTTAAATTTGAGCCAAAATATGCTTGTTTGAAGGACCGTTGGTATTAGTAAGGGCAGTATTCCCAAGCTGTCGGCTGCCCAGTCACCTCTATAAAGTTGTTTCCATCGACAAAGTTCACAAAAAAAGGAAAAATTCCAAATCCGCCCGAATTATCATGCTATTCCGATGTTGACTCCGATTTGAACCGAGTCAGCCCTCCATGCGTCGATCCTCTCCATGAGGACCGATGCACTAGTAAGGCGCTGCATGGAGCCATATATCTACGCTGTGACGTCTTGCTGTAGATATAGATGTTTCCTTTTTGCTTGGCGAATCGGGGAGAGCCCCAAACAACCTCGGTGGCAGATGACATAACTTGTAATTGCTTGAACACATAAAAATACACTGGCAGTGCGTCTACTACGTCTCCCAGCACAATAATTTCCTAAAATTCCCAGTCGGACCAGTGTATCATATGAAAATAATAAACTCGTCTTCAAAGTGGTGGTGAAGCCCTCAGGCTCAGATATTTAACGAGTTGACCAACCTACCTCTTTTTTTGCTCCTCAAAATATCAAGTTTTGTCGCTATAGTTGGGTCAAACCTAAAATTCGACATTTGATTCATTTGAATGAATTTACCCAAAAATGAAACCTTTCTCCACACATGCTTTTCTTTATATCGCTTACACTTTGTCATTCTTAAGAGGTTCCCGTTCCTATAAAGTTTGACATGGGGCTTAGGAATAGACTTATTCCTGGTAATTGTAACAGCAATATGCTGCCAACATTTGCGACTGACAATCGACTGATAGCCGATGTAAAAGTGAAAAATGTATCGCACATTGATCTGTTTAGAGGTATCCCTGTGCCACACACCAATCCTCACTAGCTGATTTTGGTTATTTCCTACGCAAATTCTTTCTACATCAGTACAGAAACATACCCACTTTTGGACAAGCTTGCCCTGAAGGAATCTTATATAAAAGGTAATTGTAATATGTTTGTATTTGAATGTATTTATATAAGGTAGAGTTGCAGATGCGTGCTTATCATTAAACTGAAGCACTTTCCCAAAAACTAGAGACTCGACGTACTTCGCATTTCCAGATAGGCTACGAAATAAAAATGATAGAAATTGAACTGGTCACGTGATGGCAAACATGTCAGTGATAGTTGCTTTCCGGATGTTAGGTAATGTTGTTGATTAAGCTTGTTGGCTGGTGAAGACTATTGATTTTTATCCACTATTATAATAAAACTATTTCCAATTCTTCGTTACATTAAGCTTCCCCAGCCAAGAAGCAGGAGAAGACTTTAGATTTTGCTCCCCTATGAGAATATTTCTTCGTCTTCTTTCGATTTTCGTGCTCGGTTTTCGTAGTTCGTAACGGTGCGAAACCTTCCTATTACCAATGGGCTAAAGTGACCCGAAGTGGCCTCAAGCCAGTTAGTATATACAGTAAGTTCGGATTTTATCGGTCTTCGGACTAGTTTACAGCCAAAACCAATTTGCGGCCCATAATGGGAGAATCAGGTAAGCATTAGATCCTGGAGTAGCGTCAACTTGGCCTTATCAATTTTCAGCCAGGCTTGATGTTCCCATGCGTGTGGACTGTTTGACTCGATTATTGCCGTGATGTAATAAGTAAAGGGTAGGTTTATGGTACATGCAGGCCTATGAGCTTCAGGACAGACCTTTTCCAGCTGGAGATAATGCCCAATGCGAAAATTCGAAAACATATGTTGTATCTTGTTCATACTCTCAACTGCCATTGGTATGGACACTGATGAGGATGATGAAGTTGATAGTCCTAGACTACCACGACTTCACAACAGCTATAGTGTAACTGTACGATTGCGCCACGTCCTCGATTGCGAACATGCGATTGAACATGGTTGGCTGCTTAATGTGGCAGAGTATGCCAGACGCTTCGGGTTTGCAGTTACGTCATTGCGAAGATGGATAGCAAATCGGGAAATGTTAATGGAGCAGACCGAGAACAATGCTCAAAGTAGGAGGGTTAGAAGCGACCACGACGGATGGTGACCACAAGTGGAGGAGCAGGTTTACAACCGATTTCTCGAATTTCTCGTCTTGCCCTCCCCGTATCCAGAGTTGATCGGGTCCATGCTGCCGAGCTGGAATTCCACCGCTGGTGGGATGAGCTTCCAGGTGATGATAGAGACAACTACCTTTTGAACCGACCGGAGCGGTCCATCTTTCTCTCCAGGATGGATCAGCGATTTCTTGAAACGGAAAGGTATTGTATTTCGTCGCAAGACAAGAAACACGACTTCGATTCCAGTTGACGCTAATGAGCGTGTCCGCCGATTTCAAGGAAACGTCAGGGGTAGAGTGAGGCAACATGCAATTTACAATATGAATCAAACCTTTTGTCAGTTGGACTTTCTGGCCATGTATACGGCAGCTACTCCGGGACAGAGGGATGTTGACGTTAAAATTTCAAGGGGCAATACTAAACTAGGATGCACCGTTGGGTTGACATTTGGATCTAATGGGGAAAAAATGCCAGCCCATATTGTGTTCAGAGAACCAGGCTTCTTCCGAGAAATTCGTGGACTTGGAAACATTCCTGAAAATGTCCGCGTCACTTCATCACGGTCAGGGTGGGGGAATCATGACACACTCCAACATTGGCTTGATGAAGTCTTTTCTCCATTCATTGGTGAATTTGAACCAAATACAAGGCTTTTACTCTTAGATCAGTTACCTCACTTGGCTGGTGAATTCTGTGCCCCTATTGTAGGAGCTGGTGTGCTCCTTGATAACATTCCCGCGCGGTGCACATCTATGAGTCAACCTTTGGACTTGACCATTATGAGGGCATTTAAAGCTCACGTCAGCGCCGCTGGAAAGACTGGAAGCATGCAAATACTGCAGCCGATGGCACCAGTCCCAGAATACCCCTTGCATCTGTTTTACATAGCCGAGCTTGGGATGACGTCCCTCCTGAATCCACAGCACGTGCCTTTCAGGTAGCGGGACTCGTCCCGAATGAAAATGGGGAGTACAAAAATATTGCTAATGACCTTCTCGAAGATGCAGATGAAGATGCTGAGGACAATGAGATTGATTTTGATGACCTTGAGAATAATGATCCAGGTGATGCCTTATACTTCCACTGTTCCCATGGTCAGAAATCTGAATGTACCTTAAAAGTAATGAGACTTGATTTAGAAAAGGACATTGTGAAAAACCGAATGTACTGAATTTTTCATGATTGGAAATAAAGTGTAATTTCGGACAGGTCAGCTTTAGTGTTGGTCAGTCATCTACTGATCTAGGCCCATTCAAAGTTAAGTGATCATTCAAATCAGAATGCATCAATGCTTTCTTCAAACTTTGGCTTACTCATGTCTTTTTCAAATGGCATGAATTGAACATTATCCTATGACAGGACAATGGGTGATTTCAAAGTTGGTTTTGGTTTTAGTGTTGGGTGTTAGTGTCAGTTTTATTCTTAATTTCTACCCCTAAAAACCTATGTCTGGATAAGACCAATTCGAGGTTTTAGTTTAACACCAACACCTGGTTTTATCTAAACACCTAAAACCTGGGCTGAAACTAAGAAGAGGTTTTATTCTGCAGGTAAAACTAACACCAAGATGGACAGAGATAAAACCTTGGAAAAACCAAACTTGCATGTTGTTGTCGTTGTTACTGTTGTTTCCCTATTGTAACCGCTTCCGATCTTGCCTGACAAGAATTGTAGCAGACGCCTCAAATAAAAATTGTCAACATTGAAAACATTTGTCAGAAATACAAATTTTATCGATTTCAAGGAGATTTTTAAGGTGAGTTTTCATTTATTGTTGTCATACATTCCTATAGCCATAATATGATTGGATTGTGGCTTGATTACATGGGGTGATTTGACAAAATGGGCCACTTTGTACTGGCAACATTTCAAACTCATGGCATGATTACGACTAACTAGTAGCCCACTAGGCTGGCAATGTCATCACGACCGGAGTATCATGTCATTCATGAGTATAGAGGACCAGGTGGTCGGTGGGGGCATGTCTAGCCAGGGATCGTAGGCCAAGAAGCCCCTGTACATGTCCTGGAGTCCAGGAGTAGGATGGGACGAGGATACTCAAAGGGCCATGGGATGGACGGAGGCTTGGGGGGAGAGGTTTCTGACATTTGACTTTGAGGGCCAATTTTTGGTGACTTTAAGGCTGTCAAGTGCCGAGTGCCGAGACTGCTCATTTGAAGGCATCTCTGTCTGTGGTCGATTCTGCCTCTCATTTTCACAACACTCGGTCAATATTTTATTTTTGATAAGTGGGGGGGGGGGGGGGGGCGCGATGGCAATTCAAACGTTTGGCCTGATTATTGTCCGGGTGGGGCAATGTCCAAATATGGTGTCCCCGTACTGGAAGGTTGGTTAGGCCTAGGCCTGATCCTGCCATAAAGCAGACAATAGGTTCACGCAGGAATAATTACAATTAATTACTATATATTTTTTTATGTTTGTGTTGCATGTGGATGTCAAGGATGAGGAGAGGGACTAATTCGTTATTGGCTTAAGGGCCTGAAGTTGAGGGGGTTGGCCTATCAATTGATACCAATAAATTATTATGCATTTTGGCACCTGAAAGGTATTTTTGTTTTGGGCCTAAATATCTGTTTTCCATTTCACTTCAGAATGTCAGGATTGAAACCGAAGAGGTTCACGTGGACCCAAGAATCAAGGGAGCGTGCATTGAATCTGCTGATTGAAAAACACAGAATATATTTAGCAATGAAGAAACAGGGGAAGACGGTCGAATTTTATGACATAATTGGTCGTGTCCTAGGAACAGAAGGCTCCTCGATCTCAAACTTCCTCAAGAACACTGGGACTGACTTTCGTACAGTAACGAGGAAGAATGCCATTTCTGGCATCGGAACCGACAGTGAACCAGAACTGAAAGGCTCAACATCCTTTTATAAGCTATATGAAGAATTCAATGAGTTGTATTTTCCTGCCGGAGGGGCAATAAAACCAAACTGCATTGTTACACCATCAAATATCATTCGTTTGAAGTCCAAAACGTCTGATGGGCCTGCAGCCCTTGGCAGGCTTATGTTTGAAGACGATGACAATGATAATTTGGGGGCAGCAGGAGACTTTGATTATGAACAGGTTGATTTCAAACATAGTCCCGATCACAGTGATGATGCAAGTGTTCAACGCGCTAACTCTCCTAAGCCTTCAACTTCAACTACATGTAGCTCAAAACGTAAAGCCAGCGCACGGCAGGCGGCACCAGGCACGATGAAGCAGCAGAAAGTTGAGCAGGAGTTCCTCAACACCTCATCTACGTTCCAGTCGAAGTATCTTAAACTTGTGGAACAGCAGAACGCTATCCTGGCGGATATTGCAGAGGAGCTCTCACTAATCCGCAAGGGATACTATGTTGCAGAGAATATAGTCGCCCGCGTAGTTGGAGAGGAATCCGCCGAGGATAAGCCTGCTAGTAATGATCAGCAGCCTCCATCGCCATTGACTACATAGACTCATAAAGGATGAAAATATAGAACTAAGCGGAATCATAGTAATATCAAACGTTTTAATTAGTTGAGTTTACATGAACGATATCCCCAAATTATTTCTTTAGAGTGGTATATAAAGAGATTTAAAAAAATTAAATAAGCCCATTAATTGCTTCAAATCCCTAGGACTTGAATTCATCATCTTCTCATTGACATTGTTACTTTTGTACTCCATTTGTACATCATTGTTGATCACGTTATTGTTAATTTATTTCATCTTTCAATTTGTACAAATATTCGAAGTTGATCACATTATCTAACATGTTTAATCATGGCGCTTAGGTATTCAGGTCCATGGTTTAATAAAGCATTGTTTCTGTTGAGAAAAAGTTTTTGTCTTTTCACGTCACAATCAGTCATCACAGGAAATTTGTAAAATGGTTGTGGAGTGCACAAATACTAATGGTGCACTTAGCAGCAAAAAGGGGACCTCCTTTTGCTGCATATCTATTTTCCTTGTGTTGGTCTATTCGCCATTTCAGCTCTGTGGCTCCAATGCTTCTTTCGACAATCTGCCTCAGCCTGGTGCAATGGCCATTGAATGCTTGCTGCTCGCGAGTAAGATTCCTTCCGGTGAACGTAGTTGTGACTCGTGGATGGAGATTGCGATACGCTGGATCACCAAGGACAACCACATCATCTGGTAACCCATCAAGATAATCCATGAATTCCTGAGACCATTCAATGGCGGTCTTATCATGGGTGGCACCAGACAGACCTGATACAACATGTCGGACAATTCCTCGTTTATCTACAACGTACTGGACATTAATAGAGTCACAGGCCTTGCCAGCTCGTCCACAATAATAGGCATCCCCGCATGCGCTGGGCGCTGAATCCTTACGATAAGTCCATCGATGTACAGGATCACACGGGTAACTCTCCCTCCTATGTCAGTTAATGGTGATGATAGATCTTGGTATTCCTCTGGCTGTGGAAGTTTAATGTAATTTGGAGCTCTGTCCATCATGAAGTCGCTTACTTCATGTAAATAATCGGATGCAGTTGATGTTGCAACCCCATACGTGTAGGCAACTTGACGGTAGTAACCTCCTGAAACAAAGATAAAAATCCCATAATACTGTGACAACTATACAAATGTAATTCTAGTACCATGCAGAGACCTGAGGAGTGCACTGCTCAGTTCCATGCTTTTGAGAAGGATTTGCTTTTTTTTCCCTCCAGACTGAAGGTTGAATGCGAAATTATGAAAATACACAAGGTTCAGAACTTAACTTCTCTTTACTTATTTTTTTAAACATTCATGGGCAAAGGTGAGGGGGCTAAAACCCCCCCCCCCCCCCCCCCCCCCTCCAGCTGCTACGCCCCTGCCCTATGGATAAATTGGATTTACATGTATATACCTGAAGCAAGATATGCCAGAAAAATCTCAATCCTTCTCTCTGATGCAGGTCTCGAAGCTCGAGGCTTGCCTTGTGATCTGTGCTCATGAAATTCATTCACAAGTTCTCCAATCTGCTGAGCATTAAGTCTGAGATGCTTGTCGGGTGACTCTGAGGACATTGCTGGTCGTCGAACGAAATTTGGTCGTCTTCTTTCTCCATCATCATTCCCATCAGCGTTCAAAATACCAGCAACTACTTCTTGAAATGGCACGAACAACATGATTTTTTTCCCTTCTTCACACCAACACTAACTTTGAAATCCACTCGGTGTTAATACCTAAGGTGTTAGTTTTATTGGTAATACAAAATGCACTACAAAACTTCCAAATATAACACCGAGCTGGGATTAAGATCAGACCTTGGTGTTCCAATTGGTTTCAGTGTGAAACTAAAACCTAATTTGAAATAAGATAATGCTAAATCTGAGTGTCAAAACTAACACCAGAACTGATTTCATTTCTGGTGTTGAGGAGAGTTTTAGTTTTAGCCCCGGTGTTAGTTTTTGACACTAAAACCGTCCCTTAGTTTTAAGCTAAAACCGGACATAATGCTAAAACCAACAAACACCGACTTTGAAATAGGATGAAACTAAAACCCACTTCATTTCAATGCTGGTTTAATCAAGGGTTTTAGTGTTCCATTTAGTTTTAAAACTAAATCTAAAAACTGACTTTGAAATCACCGAATCTGTCCTGATCGTGTCATAATATTCCTTGCGGTAGTGTGTGCTTTGAACACCCCTCTTGTACCCATTACGCACACTTTGATAAGGTTTGGCCTAACTTGCGAAAAGACCGATAAAATTCAAACTACTTACTGTATATGTACTGTGATATACAAACCGTATATCCGGATCAGATCCATCAAGCTTGTAATCCAGAAGAGCTAACAATCATATTATAATAACATTAGTATTTGTAATATTTCTAATAAGCGTTTGAAAAACAAGTACTAGATCCCATAAACGACAGTTTCTTCCAGCGAATACTTAAACCATAATGACTTTAATTAAGAACAGCCCCCCCCCCCCCCGTACGTGGTCACAAGCATTTCATCTCTCATTAACACATGTTCGTCTGGCCCATCATCGGTGTTCTAGGCCGAGGCCAGTTGTTCAAACATGTTAGGTCACGAATATAGCGTGTACTTTTACTTCACGTTATGTTCGTAAGTTAAAGCCAAATCACTGACTAACTTGTTGGGAACAACAATGCCCTTATATCGTGGTCTCTATCTTACCTTTCGGGGGAGAGCCAGCAGTCACACCTCCTACATTAAGTGTTATAAGTGCACAAGTGCACATAAAGTATGACCACGAAATCATCACTGATGCCACCATCAAACACCAACAAAAGTTGAAGTCAATCAATAGCACCTTTTTGGAATCTATGCCATGATTCCGATCAACTGTCATAATCAGTCTTACTCTTGTACCAAGTCGAATACGACCTAGTGCCTTGAACCATTTGAAAAATAGCGATGGGATGTCCAGTTTTGCTTTGAATTCGCCGTTGTAATATTACATTATATGAACTATATGAAGTCAATACGTTTAATATATATATATTATATTGATCGAGTTCTCGCTATGAGAAACAAAATGTTTCTTGTGTCTTTGGTATTAATCAATCATTTTTTGCTTGAGTGGAAAGTAGATTGAGTTTGAAAGGATATATCGGGTGGCCAATAAAAAAGGTATCAATCTTTATCACCTGTAATTTCAATGATCACAATTTGGAATAACTTTCAATTGTATTTACAGCAATGCTCTCGTTGTTTGTGTGTGTGGTACATATCATTAATTTATAAGAGCGAAAGTACAAATATCCAAGTCATCATTTACGATATAGATTTTTAAAGACTTTCAATGAGTCATCAATATTGAGCTGTTTGTGACTAATTGCGTCATTATTATCGTCTCATGCGTTATTTGAGTCGGCGTTTTTCTTCATTAGATTGCCTTTCTTACAGGTCTAACTTGTTATCAAACGCATCAACCAAAAAACCCCGCAGCTTTTAAGCGATTTATACTTTCAGCACTACGATTTTCCCATTTCCTTTTCCCCTTGACACCCGAACTTTCCGTACAGACATCCTAGGAGCATATTATCATTTTGCAGCTCCACTCGCTGTGATTTATTTTCAAATTTCCTGTAGTTGATATCGGCTTGACGTCGCCGCATAGTTACCTGTAGAGGGGATTCACCCTGCATGGCGGAGAGCTTTTACTTTCAGGGATAATTGGTAATATGTGAAGTTGTACAAGTGGGTTAGATTTTTCAGTCACGTAACTAATTTGTACCACATTGATGAGCTACCTTGTCTTTTGTTTATCTCAGTCGTTAGCTCGCAACTCTCTTATTATCAGTGCTATCGTCATGCCATTTTCAGAGAAGATGGGTCAGATGATTTACAACAACTTGTTTTCAATGAAAATGTAATATCTTGCTTTGTTCCTTAGATAGTGAGCTCTATTACTTTAGGTACATGCAAATTTCTGTCGTTGATATCTGGTTGTCGTCGCTCCATAATTATTTAAAGATGAGATCGACACAAATACTTTGTAAACCGCACAACTGGTCCTTCTGACTTCGTAAAGGAACCCGAGACACTTTTCTGCCTCACTGGTCATGAATTGTTTCAAGCATTCTCTGGTACAATCAAGCTTAGATCGAATATGGTCCACAACTACTAATTCTTGTAAAGTTTCGTGCACTGTTCCTTGTTTGGTGAACAAGAATGCTACGGAAGAGTCGAAAGCATTAACAAAATTTCCTTGACCCAGTATCATTGGTCTTGTGCCTGGTTTATACTTTGGCACATAGATAGCTTAGTATTCGTCTGATCGACAATTTACATATAAGGAACTGCTCTTTCTGTAGACATATTACTATATTACTGTAAATATATTGGACTCTGATCTGGATAGCTAATCAAGCTTTTATTACTTGAAAAAGCTATCGAAGTGTTTATAGACATAAAGACAACTGCCACATTCACGAATAGGCCTATGCATTGTTTTCAGCAATTTCCCCTCGAGCAGCACAATATCAAGAATTAAGAAAGCTTTTGCGATATACGCTGTTCGGCATATGTTCACTGCAACTAATGCTCATGTTTCGGCAGCTATCTCGTTGAACAGATGCCTATATTTCTCAAATTGTACTATAAAGCTATTCCAAAGTTCATTATTGGAGGAGACAAGAAGCTAATATTTAAATTTGAGCCGAAATATGCTTGTTCGGAGGACCGTTGGTATTAGTAATTGAAGGGCAGTATTCCCAAGCTGTCGGCTGCCCAGTCACCTCTATAAAGTTGTTTCCATCGACAAATTTCACAAAAAAAGGAAAAATTCAAAATCTGCTCGAATTATCATGCTATTCCGATGTTGACTCCGATTTGCACCGAGTCAGCCCTCCATGCGTCGATCCTCTCCATGAGGACCGATACTAGTAAGGCGCTGCATGGAGCCATGGGTCTACGCTGTGACGTCTTGCTGTAGATATAGATGTTTCCGTTTTGCTTGGCGAATCGGGTAGAGCCCCAAACAACCTCGGTGGCAGATGACATAACTTGTAATTGCTTGAACACATTAAAATACACTGGCAGTGCGTACATTCGTCATCTTTTCTTAAGTTAGCTTCGAACAATTAGAAAAGTGGGAAAGAAAAGGCGTAGTTTGCAAGGTTTCTGCCCAACAAATCACGGCAAAGCAACACTGCCTTCACTGCCTTCAGTGACCCTGCTATTGAGGTGAAGGTTTGAGGGGGAACATTTACGAAAATCGTGTTTTTTATAACTAAGAGTACAAACAAAATTTACAGATCGTCAAAAACATTCAGAAGTATTGTTTGCTAAGAAACAGGAGAAAAATAAACACATTCCTTTAAAAACAAGCTGATTGTGCCGAAGAGGTTTGGGGACATTTCGCATGCTAAAAAATGCAGATTTTTTATTTGATTAGCGTAGGTATCTGATGATGCCCATTTACGACTGATTGGATGGTGAATTACAGTCGTCTCATGTCAACATAAATTCAAGTTTTCACAAGAAAATTACGTCTCCCAGCACAATAATATCCTAAAATTCCTATTCGGACCAGTGCATAATATGAAAATAATAAACTCGTCTTCAAAGTCGTGGTGAAGCCCTCAGGCTCAGATAATTAACGAGTTTATTAACCTACCTCTTTTTTTTCCCCTTAAAATATCAAATTTTGTCACGATAGTTGGGTAAAACCTAAAATTCGACATTTGATTCATTTGAATGAATTTACCCAAAAATGAATACTTTCTCCACACATGCGTGTTTTTATACCGCTTATACTTTGTCATTCTTAAGAGGTTTCCGTTCCTATAAAGTTTGACATGGGGCTTAGGAATAGACTTATTCCTGGTAATTGTAACAGCAAAATGCTGCCAACATTTGCGCCTGACAAACGATTGATAGCCGACTGAAAAGTGAAAAATGTATCCTCCATTGATATGTTTAGAGGTATCCCTGTGTCACACACCAATCCTCACTTGCTCATTTTGGTGATTTCCTACGCTAATTCTTTCTACATCAGAATAGAAATTTACCCACTTTTGGACAAGCTTCCTCTGAAGGAATCTTATATAAAAGGTAATTGTAATCTGTTTGTATTTGAATGTATTGATATAAGGTAGAGTTGCAGATGCGTGCTTATCATTAAACTGAAGCACTTTCCCAAAAACTAGAGACTCGACGTACTTCGCATTTCCAGATAGGCTACGAAATAAAAATGATAGAAATTGAACTGGTCACGTGATGGTAAACATGTAAGTGATAGTTGCTTTCCGGATGTAAGGTAATGTTGTTGATTAAGCTTGTTGGCTGGTGAAGACTATTGATTTTTATCCACTATTATAATAAAACTATTTCCAATTCTTCGTTACATTAGGCTTCCCCAGCCAACAAGCAGGAGAAGACTTTAGATTTTACTCCCCTATGAGAATATTTCTTCCTTTTCTTTCGATTTTCGTGCTCGGTTTTCGTAGTTCGTAACGGTGCGAAACCTTCCTATTACCATTGGGCTAAAGTGACCCGAAGTGGCCTCAAGCCAGTTAGTATATACAGTAAGTTCGGATTTTATCGGTCTTCGGCCTAGTTTACAGCCAAAACCAATTTGAGGCCCACAATGGGAGAAATCAGGTAAGCATTAGATCCTGGAGTAGCGTCAACTTGGCCTAATCAATTTTCAGCCAGGCTTGATGTCCCCATGCGTGTGATCTGTTTGACTCGATTATTGCCGTGATGTAATAGGTACAGATAGGTTTATGGTACAAGCAGGCCTATGAGCTTCAGGAAAAACCTTTTCCAGGTGGAGAGACAGTCCTTTTCCAGCTGGAGATAATGCCCAATGCGAAAATTCGCAAAAATCTGTTGTATCTTTGTGTTCATACTCTCAACTGCCATTGGTATGGACACTGATGAGGATGATGAAGTTGCTCGTTCTATACTACCAAGACGTCACAACAGCTATAGTGTAACTGCACGATTGCGCCACGTCCTCAATTGCGAACATGCGATTGAACATGGTTGGCTGCTTAATGTGGCAGAGTATGCCAGACGCTTTGGGTTGGCAGTTACGTCATTGCGAAGATGGATAGCAAATCGGGAAACGTTAATGGAGTAGGCCGAAAACAATGCTCAAATTAGGAGGGTCAGAAGCGACCACGACGGATGGTGGCCACAAGTGGAGGAGCAGGTTCACAACCGATTTCTCGAATTTCTCGTCTTGCCCTCCCATTATCCAGAGGTGATCTGGTTCATGCTTGCCGAGCTGGAATTCCACCGCTGGTGGGATGAGCTTCCAGGTGATGATAGAGACAACTACCTTTTGAACCGACCGGAACGGTCCCTCTTTCAGTGCTCTCCGGGATGGATCAGCGATTTCATGAAACAGAAACGTGTTGTATTTCGTCGCAAGACAAGAAACACGACTTCGATTCCAGCTGACGCTAATGAGCGTGTCCGCCGATTTCAAGGAAACGTCAGGGACACAGTGTGGCAACATACAATTTACAAAATGAATGAAACCTTTTGTCAGTCTGACTTTCTTCCCATGTATACGGCAGCTACTCCGGGACAGAGCGATGTTGACGTTAAAACTTCAAGGGGCAATTCTAAATTAGGATGTACCGTTGGGTTGACAATTCGATCTAATGGGGAAAAAATGCCAGCCCATATTGTGTTCAGAGAACCAGGCTTCATCCGAGAAATTCGTGGACTTGGAAACATTACTGAAAATGTCCGTGTCACTTCATCACGATCAGGGTGGGGGAATCATGACACACTTCAACATTGGCTTGATGAAGTCTTTTCTCCATTCATTGGTGAATTTGAACCAAATACAAGTCTTTTACTCTTAGATCAGTTTAGACCTCACTTGGCTGATGAATTCTGTGCCCCTATTGTAGGAGCTGGTGTGCTCCTTGATAACATTCGCGCGCGGTGCACTTCTATGAGTCAACCTTTGGACTTGACCATTATGAGGGCATTTAAAGCTCACGTCAGCGCCGCTGGAAAAACTGGAAGCATGCAAATACTGCAGCCGATGGCACCTGTCCCAGAATACCCCTTGCATCTGTTCTACATAGCCGAGCTTGTGATGACGTCCCTCCTGAATCCACATGCCTTTCAGGTAGCCGGACTCGTCCCGAATGAAAACGGGGAGTACAGAAATATTGCTAATGACCTTCTCGAAGATGCAGATGAAGATGCTGAGGACAGTGAGATTGATTTTGATGACCTTGAGAATAATGGTCCAGGTGATGCCTTATAATTCAACTGTTCCTATGGTCAGAAATCTGAATGTACCTTAAAAGTAATAAAAATTGATTTAGAAAAGGACATTTTTAAAAACCGAATGTACTGAATTTTTCATGATTGGAAATAAAGTGTAATTTCGGACAGGTCAGCTTTAGTGTTGGTCAGTCATCTCCTGATCTAGGCCCATTCAAAGTTAAGTGATCATTCAAATCAGAATGAATCAATGCTTTCTTCAAACTTTGGCTTACTCATGTCATTTTCAAATGACATGAATTAAACATTATCCTATGACAGGACAATCTGTCCTGATCGTGTCATAATATTCCTTGCGGTAGTGTGTGCTTTGAACACCCCTCTTGTACCCATTACGCACTCTTTAATAAGGTTTGGCCTAACTTGCGAAAAGACCAATAAAATTCAAACTACTTACTGTATATGTACTGTTATATACAAACCGTATATCCGGATCAGATCCATCAAGCTTGTAATCCAGAAGAGCTAACAATCATATTATAATAACATTAGTATTTGTAATATTTCTAATAAGCGTTTGTGAAACAAGTACTAGAACCCATAAACTACAGTTTCTTGCAGCGAATACTTAAACTATAATGACTTTGATTAAGGACACCCCCCCCCCCCCCCCCGTACGTGGTCACAAGCATTTCATCTCTCAGCATTAACACATGTTCGTCTGGCCCATCATCGGTGTTCTAGGCCGAGGCCAGTTGTTCAAACATGTTAGGTCACGAATATAGCGTGTACTTTTACTTCACGTTATGTTCGTAAGTCAAAGCCGAATCACTGACTAACTTGTTTGGAACAACAGTTCCCTTATATCGTGGTCTCTATCTTACCTTTCGGGGGAGAGCCAGCAGTCACACCTCCTATATTAAGTGTTATACGCACACAAATGCACATAAAGTATGACAACGAAATCATCACTGATGCCACCATCAAACACCAACAAAAGTTGAAGTCAATCAACAGCACCTTTTTGGAATCTATGCCATGATTCCGATCAGGTGTCATAATCAGTCTTACTCTTGTACCAAGTCGAATACGACCTAGTGCCTTGAATGTCCAGTTTTGCTTTGAATTCACCGTTGTAATATTACATTATATGAACTATATGAAGTCAATACGTTTAATATCTATATATTATATTGATCGAGTTCTCGCTATGAGAAACAAAATGTTTCTTGTGTCTTTGTTATTAATAAATCATTTTTTGCTTGAGTGGAAAGTAGATTGAGTTTGAAAGGATATATCGGGTGGCCAATAAAAAAGGTATCAATCTTTATCACCTGTAATTTCAATGATCACAATTTGGAATAACTTTCAATTGTATTTACAGCAATGCTCTCGTTGTTTGTGTGTGTGTGGTACATATCATTAATTTATAAGAGCGAAAGTCAAAATTTGTACAAATATCCAAGTCATCATTTACGATATAGATTTTTAAAGACTTTCGATGAGTCATCAATATTGAGCTGTTTGTGACTAATTGCGTCATTATTATCGTCTCATGCGTTATATGAGTCGGCGTTTTTCTTCATTAGTTTGCCTTTCTTACAGGTCTTACTTGTTATCAAACGCATCAACCAAAAAACCCCGCAGATTTCAAGCGATTTATACTTTCAGCATTACGATTTTCCCATTTCCTTTTCCCCTTGACACCCGAACTTTCCGTACAGACATCCAAGGAGCAAATTATCATTTTGCAGCTTCACTCGCTGTGATTTATTTTCAAAATTCCTGTAGTTGATATCGGCTTGACGTCAATGCATAGTTACTTGTAGAGGGGATTCACCCTGCATGGCAGAGAGCTTTTACTTTCAGGGATAATTGGTAATGTGTGAAGTTGTACAAGTGGGTTAGATTTTTCAGTCACGTAACTAATTTGTACGACGTTGATGAGCTACCTTGTCTTTTGTTTATCTCAGTCGTTAGCTCGCAACTCTCTTATTATCAGTGGTATCATCATGCCATTTTCAGAGAAGATGGGTCAGATGATTTACAACAACTTGTTTCGATGAAAATGTAATATCTTGCTTTGTTCCTTAGATAGTGAGCTCTATTACTTTAGGTGCATGCAAATTTCTGTCGTTCATATCTGGTTGTCGTCGCTCCATAATTATTTAAAGATGAGATCGACACAAATACTTTGTAAACCGCACAACTGGTCCTTCTGACTTCGTAAAGGAACCCGAGACACTTTTCTGCCTCACTGGTCATGAATTGTCTCAAGCATTCTCCGGTACAATCAAGCTTAGATCGAATATGGTCCACAACTACTAATTCTTGTAAAGTTTCGTGCACTGTTCCTTGTTTGGTGAACAAGAATGCTACGGAAGAGTCGAAAGCATTAACAAAACTTCCTTGATCCAGTATCATTGGTCTTGTGCCTGGTTTATACTTTGGCACATAGCTAGCTTAGTATTCGTCTGATCGACAATTTACATATACGGAACTTCTCTTTCTGTAGACATATTACTATATTACTGTAAATATATTGGACTCTGATCTGGATAGCTAATTAAGCTTTTATTACTTGAAAAAGTTCTCGAGGTGTTTATAGACATAAAGACAACTGCAACATTCACGAATAGGCCTATGCATTGTTTTCAGCAATTTCCCCTCGAGCAGCACAATATCAAGAATTAAGAAAACTTTTGCGATATACCTTGTTCGGCATATGTTCACTGCAACTAATGCTCATGTTTCGGCAGCTATCTCGTTGAACAGATGCCTATATTTCTCAAATTGTACTATAAAGCTATTCCAAAGTTCATTATTGGAGGAGACAAGAAGCTAATATTTAAATTTGAGCCGAAATATTCTTGTTCGGACGACCGTTGGTATTAGTAATTGAAGGGCAGTATTCCCAAGCTATCGGCTGCCCAGTCACCTCTATAAAGTTGTTTCCATCGACCAATTTCACAAAAAAAGGAAAAATTCAAAATCTGCTCGAATTATCATGCTATTCCGATGTTGACTCCGATTTGAACCGAGTCAGCCCTCCATGCGTCGATCCTCTCCATGAGGACCGATACTAGTAAGGCGCTGCATGGAGCCATGGGTCTACGCTGTGACGTCTTGCTGTAGATATAGATGTTTCCTTTTTGCTTGGCGAATCGGGGAAGCCCCAAACAACCTCGGTGGCAGATGACATAACTTGTAATTGCTTGAACACATTAAAATACACTGGCAGTGCGTACATTCGTCATCTTTTCCTAAGTTAGCTTCGAACAATTAGAAAAGTGGGAAAGAAAAGGCGTAGTTTGCAAGGTTTCTGCCCAACAAATCACGGCAAAGCAACACTGCCTTCACTGCCTTCAGTGACCCTGTTATTGAGGTGAAGGTTTGAGGGGGAACATTTACGAAAATCGTGTTTTTTATAACTAAGAGTACAAACAAAATTTACAGATCGTCAAAAACATTCAGAAGTATTGTTTGCTAAGAAACAGGAGAAAAATAAACACATTCCTTTAAAAACAAGCTGCTTGTGCCGAAGAGGTTTGGGGACATTTCGCATGCTAAAAAATCTAAAATATTGCCACAACTTGCATATGTAGACTAACATTTCAATAGTATATTTCGTCCTCGAAATACCAACTTGCTGATAACGTATGATGAACTGCAGTAATATATGCCATTGTCCTGATGTTTTCCTGACATAAGAATTTGGTTGAACCATTCCGACCGATGCTGATTTTTTATTTGATTAGCATAGGTATCTGATGATGCCCATTAACGACTGATTGGATGGTGAATTACAGTCGTCTCATGTCAACATGAATTCAAGTTTTCACAAGAAAACTACGTCTCCAGCACAATAATATCCTAAAATTCCTATTCGGACCAGTGCATCATATGAAAATATTAAACTCGTTTTCAAAGTCGTGGTGAAGCCCTCCGGCTCAGATAATTAACGAGTTGACCAACCTACCTCTTTTTTTGCCCCTTAAAATATCAAGTTTTGTCACGATAGTGGGGTAAAACCTAAAATTCGACATTTGATTCATATGAATGAATTTACCCAAAAATGAAACCTTTCTCCACCTATGCGTTTTTTTATATCGCTTATACTTTGTCATTCTTAAGAGGTTCCCGTTCCTATAAAGTTTGACATGGGTCTTAGGAGTAGATATATTCCTGGTAATTGTAACAGCAAAATGCTGCCAACATTTGCGACTGACAATCGATTGATAGCCGACTGAAAAGTGGAAAAAGTGTCGTGCATTGATATGTTTTGAGGTATTCGTGTGCCAAACACCAATCTCCACTTCCTTGTGTGGGTTATCTCCTACGCTAATTCTTTCTACATCAGTATAGAAATGTACCCACATATTCTGGGCAAGCTTGTTCGTAAGGAATCTTATATAAAAGGTAATTGTAATCTGTTTGTATTTGAATGTATTTATATAAGGTAGAGTTGCAGATGCGTGCTTATCATCAAACTGAAGCACTTTCCCAAAAGCTAGAGACTCAACGTACTTCGCATTTCCAGATAGGCTGCGAAATAAAAAAGATAAAAATTGAGCTGGTCACGGGATGGTAAACATATAAGTGATAGTTGCTATCCGGTTGTAAGGTGATGTTTTTAATTAAGCTTGTTGGCTGGTGAAGACTATTGATTTTCATCCACTATTATAATAAAACTATTTCTAATTCTTCGTAACATGAGGCTTCCCCAGCCAACAAGCAGGAGAAGACTTTAGATTTTGCTCCCCTCTGAGAATATTTCTACGTCTTCTTTCGATTTTCGTGCTCGGTTTTCGTAGTTCGTAACGGTGCGAAACCTGCCTATTACCATTTTATCGGTCTTCGGCCTCGTTACAGCCAAAACCAATTTGAGGCCCACAATGGGAGAAATCAGGTAAGCATTAGATCCTGGGGTCGGGAGTAGCGTCAACTTGGCCTAACCAATTTTCAGCCAGGCTTGATGTCACCATGAGAGTGGTCTGTTTGACTCGATTATTGCCGTGATGTAATAGGTACAGGTAGGATTATGGTACAAGCAGGCCTATGAGCTTCAGGACAGACCTTTTCCAGGTGGAGAGACAGACCTTTTCCAGCTGGAGATAATGCCCAATGCGAAAATTCGAAAAAATCTGTTGTATCTTGTGTTCATACTCGCAACTGCCATTGGTATGGACACTGATGAGGATGATGAAGTTGCTAGTTCTAGACTACCAAGACGTCACAACAGCTATAGTGTAACTGCACCATTGCGCCACGTCCTCGATTGCGAACATGCGATTGAACATGGTTGGCTGCTTAATGTGGCAGAGTATGCCAGACGCTTCAGGTTGGCAGTTACGTCATTGCGAAGATGGATTGCAAATCGGGAAACGTTAATGGAGCAGGCCGAGAACAATGCTCCAAGTAGCAGGGTCAGAAGCGACCACGACGGATGGTGGCCACAAGTGGAGGAGCAGGTTCACAACCGATTTCTCGAATTTCTCGTCTTGCCCACCCCGTCTCCAGAGGTGATCTGGTCCATGCTGCCGAGCTGGAATTTCACCACTGGTGGGATGAGCTTCCAGGTGATGATAGAGACAACTACCTTTGAACCGGCCGGAGCGGTCCATCTTTCAGTGCTCTCCAGGATGGATCAGCGATTTCTTGATACGGAAACGTATTGTATTTCGTCGCAAGACAAGAAACACGACTTCGATTCCAGCTGACGCTAATGAGCGTTACCGCCGATTTCAAGGAAACGACAGGGACACAGTGTGACAACATACAATTTACAATATGAATGAAACCTTTTGTCAGTCTGACTTTCTGCCCATGTATACGGCAGCTACTCCGGGATAGAGGGATGTTGACGTTAAAACTTTAAGGGGCAATTCTAAATTAGGATGTACCGTTGGGTTGACAATTCGATCTAATGGGGAAAAAATGCCAGCCCATATTGTGTTCAGAGAACCAGGCTTCATCCGAGAAATCCGTGGACTTAGAAACATTCCTGAAAATGTCCGTGTCACTTCATCACGGTCAGGGTGGGAGAATCATGACACACTCCAACATTGGCTTGATGAAGTCTTTTCTCCATTCATTGGTGAATTTGAACCAAATACAAGGCTTTTACTCTTAGATCAGTTTAGACCTCACTTGGCTGATGAATTCTGTGCCCCTATTGTAGGAGCTGTTGTGCTCCTTGATAACATTCGCGCGCGGTGCACATCTATGAGTCAACCTTTGGACTTTACCATTAAGAGGGCATTTAAAGCTCACGTCAGCGCCGCTGGAAAGACTGGAAGCATGCAAATACTGCAGCCGATGGCACCTGTCCCAGAATGCCCCTTGCATCTGTTCTACATAGTCGAGCTTCGGATGACGTCCCTCCTGAATCCACAGCACGTGCCTTTCAGGTAGCCGGACTCGTCCCCAATGAAAACGGGGAGTACAGAAATATTGCTAATGACCTTCTCGAAGATGCAAATGAAGATGCTGAGAACAGTGAGATTGATTTTGATGACCTTGAGAATAATGGTCCAGGTGATGCCTTATAATTCAACTGTTCCCATGGTCAGAAATCTGAATGTACCTTAAAAGTAATAAGAATTGATTTAGAAAAGGACATTTTTAAAAACCGAATGTACTGAATTTTTCATGATTGGAAATAAAGTGTAATTTCGGACAGGTCAGCTTTAGTGTTGGTCAGTCATCTCCTGATCTAGGCCCATTCAAAGTTAAGTGATCATTCAAATCAGAATGAATCAATGCTTTCTTCAAACTCTGGCTTACTCATGTCATTTTCAAATGACATGAATTAAACATTATCGTATGACAGGACAATCTGTCCTGATTGTGTCATAATCTTCCTTGCGGTAGTGTGTGCTTTGAACACCCCTCTTGTACCCATTACGCACTCTTTAATAAGGTTTGGCCTAACTTGCGAAAAGACCGATAAAATTCAAACTACTTACTGTATATGTACTGTGATATACAAACCGTATATCCGGATCAGATCCATCAAGCTTGTAATCCAGAAGAGCTAACAATCATATTATAATAACATTAGTATTTGTAATATTTCTAATAAGCGTTTGTGAAACAAGTACTAGAACCCATAAACGACAGTTTCTTGCAGCGAATACTTAAACTATAGAGACTTTATTTAGGAACACCCCCCCCCCCCCCCCGTACGTGGTCACAAGCATTTCATCTTTCAGCATTAACACATGTTCGTCTGGCCCATCATCGGTGTTCTAGGCCGAGGCCAGTTATTCAAACATGTTACGTCACGAATATAGCGTGTACTTTGACCTTAGGTTATGTTCGTAAGTTAAAGCCAAATCACTGACTAACTTGTTGGGAACAACAATGCCCTTATATCGTGGTCTCTATCTTACCTTTCGGGGGAGAGCCAGCAATCACACCTCCTATATTAAGTGTTATAAGCGCACATATGCACATTAAGTATGACAAGGAAATCATCACTGATGCCACCATCAAACACCAGCAAAAGTTGAAGTCAATTAACAGCACGTTTTTGGAATCTATGCCATGATTCCGATCAACTCTCATAATCGGTCTTACTCTTGTACCAAGTCGAATACGACCTAGTGCCTTGAATGTCCAGTTTTGCTTTGAATTTGCCGTTGTAATATTACATTATATGAACTATATGAAGTCAATACGTTTAATATCTATATATTATATTGATCGAGTTCTCGCTATGAGAAACAAAATGTTTCTTGTGTCTTTGTTACTAATAAATCATTTTTTGCTTGAGTGGAAAGTAGATTGAGTTTGAAAGGATATATCGGGTGGCCAATAAAAAAGGTATCAATCTTTATCACCTGTAATTTCAATGATCACAATTTGGAATAACTTTCAATTGTATTTACAGCAATGCTCTCGTTGTTTGTGTGTGTGTGGTACATATCATTAATTTATAAGAGCGAAAGTCAAAATTTGTACAAATATCCAAGTCATCATTTACGATATAGATTTTTAAAGACTTTCGATGAGTCATCAATATTGAGCTGTTTGTGACTAATTGTTATCATTATTATCGTCTCATGCGTTATATGAGTCGGCGTTTTTCTTCATTAGTTTGCCTTTCTTACAGGTCTAACTTGTTATCAAGCGCATCAACCAAAAAAACCGCAGATTTCAAGCGATTTATACTTTCAGCATTACGCTATTTCCTTTTCCCCTTTCCACCTGAGCTTTCCGTACAGACATCCTAGGAGCATATTATCATTTTGCAGCTCCACTCGCTGTGATTTAATTTTCAAAATTCCTGTAGTTGATATCGGCTTGACGTCGCTGCATAGTTACCTGTAGGGGGGATTCACCCTGCATGGCGGAGAGCTTTTACTTTCAGGGATAATAGGTAATATGTGAAGTTGTGCAAGTGGGTTAGATTTTTTCAGTCACGTAACTAATTTGTACCACATTGATGAGCTACCTTGTCTCTTGTTTATCTCAGTCGTTATCTCGCAGCTCACTTATTGGCTCACCGTAGGGGAGTCTATACGATACCGCAGTGTCCGTCGTCCGTCGTCGTCGTCGTCGTCCGTCGTCGTCGTCGTCCGTCGTCGTCGTCGTCCGTCGTCGTCGTCGTATCCTGTGGCACGTTTCTTAACCGCTTGTGCTATGTACCTGAAACTTTATATACATCATTCTCAAGGTCATATGTACCCTGAAACTGAATTTCGCTCCGGTCTGATTCTTGGCTTTGCCACCAGGGGGCTAAAACTGAAAAGTTAAAATGTGCAATATCTCATTTATCACTGATTTGTTTTTGAGAAACATTTCATGGTATGTACCCCTAGCAAGGATACATTACATATCATACGGGTTTTTGATTTAACCTACTTTTCAAGGTCACAGAGGTCAAACTCTAAAATTTCACCGATAGTGGCACGTTTTGTCTTTATTCGTCCTATAATCTTTAAATTTGGTATGTAGACACCTGTTACATAGCTCTACATGTTCACAAAAAATCAGGTCGATGTGGCGTACTTTTCAAGGTTACAGAGGTCAAATGGTGTGAATTGGCCGTTTGTGTGTAAATATGGCACGTTTCTTAACCACTTAAGCTATGAACTTTAAACTTAGTACACAAGACCCCCTAGGTCAGATGACCTGTGACACTGATTTTCGTTCTGGTCTGATTTTTAACTTGGCCCCCAGGCGGCCAAAACCAAAAATTTGAATAGTGCCATATCTCGCTTATTACTGATTAGATTTTGGTAAAATTTTTATGGTAGATACTCTTAGCAAGGATACATCACATATGATACGGGTTTTTGATTTGACATACTTGTCAAGGTCACAGAGGTCAAATGGTGTAAATTGGCCATTTGATCGAATCTGTGGAACGTTTGTTAACCCCTAGGGCTATGAACTTGAGACTTTGTTTAAAGGACCCCCTAGGTCAGGTGACCTCTGACCCTGAACTTCTCCTAGCAAGGATACATCACATATCATATGAATTTTTGATCTGACCTGCTTTTCAAGGTCACAGAGGTCAAATGGCGTAAATTGGTCGTTTGATTGTAACAATGGCACGTTTCTTAACCACTAAAGCTTTGAACTTGAAATTTGATACACATGACTCCCTACGTCATGTAACCTCGGACACCGAATTTCGATCTGAACTGGTACCAACTCGGCCACCAGGAGGCAAAAACTAAAATAGGTTAAACGTGCAATATCTTTTTCATTAGTGACTTGTTTTTGATGATATTCTTATGGTACTTACTACAAGCAACGATACATCACGTGTCATACCGACTTTGGTTTGACCTATATACTATACATGTACAATGTTTCTTAATCTGGATGAATTCCAAAGGACAAAATATCTATACGGTGAGCACAATGGCCCCTGGCAGTTTCATTATCAGTGCTATCGTCATGCCATTTTCAGAAAAGATGGGTCAGATGATTTACAACAATTTTTTTTCAATGAAAATGTAATATCTTGCTTTGTTCCTTAGATAGTGAGCTCTATTACTTTAGGTACATGCAAATTCCTGTCGTTGATACCTGGTTGTTGTCGCTCCATAATTATTTAAAGATGAGATCGACACAAATAGGTTGTAAACCGCACAACTGGTTCTTCTGACTTCGTAAAGGAACCCGAGACACTTTTCTGCCTCACTAGTCATGAATTGTCTCAAGCATTCTCTGGTACAATCAAGCTTAGATCGAATATGTTCCACAACTACTAATTCTTGTAAAGTTTCGTGCACTGTACCTTGTTTGGTGAACAAGAATGCTACGGAAGAGTGGAAAGCATTAACGAAACTTCCTTAACCCAGTATCATTGGTCTTGTGCCTGGTTTATACTTTGGCACATAGCTGGCTTAGCATTCGTCTGATCGACAATTTACATATAAGGAACTTCTCATACTATAGACATGCACTGTTGGGCAAAATGGTTGTCACCCCTATAGAAAATTGTGAGTTTCAGGTTTATATCCATATTTCTCCACAATCATGGTCAGATTTCTTCCATTCTTAGATTGAAATTGACATGAGTGACCTAATTCAATTTTGTGGTATGGCAGTCGTGTGATGTAATAAGACACTATAAAAGGAGTGTTTCTGCTGACCATGTCCTTTCGTTCCTATGCCTAGTCCACAGCCTACTAAGTTTTCGTGCATTCTCCTTTTTAACCAACGCAATCCTATTAGATTTTCTTGACCAGCAAATGGAGAACTTGTCATTCCCGGCCAATACAGCCAAATTCAGCGAGGGGAGGCCATTGGAAGGTGGCGCAGCGGGCAAGGTCCTGGCGCCATCGCCGAAGTAATGGGACTTTCGAAAAGGACGGTGCAAAGGTGGATTTCGAAGTGGCGACAGGACGGTAATGTTAACGTTCGGAGATCTACTGGTCGACCTCGCATCTCTAATGAAAGAGACGACCGTCATCTCTTGCTTCGTTGCCGTGCAGATCGTAAGAAAACGACGACACAGCTGCGCAATGACTGGCACAACCTGGATAATGTTGACGCTAGTCGGACAACAGTAAACCGTAGGCTGATTGCTGCCGGGTATCATGCAAGAAGGCAGGTAGTCTGTCCAAAATTGACAGATGCGGCAAAACGTCGACGGCTTCTGTGGGCGAGAGCGCATGCTGACGTGCCGGACGAAATGTGGCAACACATCGTCTTTGGTGACGATTCCCGTTTCTTGCTGTTCCGCGTTGATGGCAGGGTCAGAGTTCGTCGATTACCAGGCGAGCAGCTTCGGGAAGACTGTGTAGCCCTGCGTGTTCCATTTGGAGGTGGTTCAGTCCATATCTGGGGCGCCATTCATTATCATGGAAAAACTGCAGTCCGCGTCCTAGAGCAAAATGTAAACGGTCTCCTCTACTTGGAGAGCCTCCGAGATCACGTGCTGCCAGAAGCAAGGGCCCACTTCGGCAACAACTGGACACCTGCAGACGACAACGCCAGACCCCCACAGAGCAGCAATAGTGAACAATTTCTTGCACGAACAAGACGTCAACCGTCTGGACTGGCCTCCTTACAGCCCGAATATGAACCCATAGAGCACCTGTGGGACCATATCGGCAGAGAACTCGAAAATTTGGACCCTCAGCCTCAGAACCTTGCCGACCTTGGTGATGCAATTATCCGTATTTGGGGCGAAATCCCCCAACGAAGGCGTTACAAGCATGTCCCGACGAATTGCAGCGCTCATTTCAGCCCGTGGGGGCAATACGCGATATTAGGTATGCAAGCAGTGAGAAATTACCTAATTGTGCAATTCCTATCAATTTGAACAATCAAATCTGGTCAGATGGAGAGAAAAGAGTGAAACAATGACAAAGATGTTTTCCATAGTTAAGGTCCCTGATGAGCCTCCGTAGATAAAATGTCAATTAATAAGCAATTGATGGCAAACATGTGCAAGTTTGTGGTCCAAAAACACCCGCTAATACCATGTGTGTACAACTGCAAAGTTTCCACTCATTAATGTTTACCGTATCAAAATAAATTAGAAATGATTATGCAATCATATATGCCATCGCAGGGATGACAACCATTTTGCCCAACAGTGTATTACTATATTGCTGTAAATATATTGAACTCTGATCTGGATAGCTATTAAGCTTTTATTACTTGAAAAAGCTCTCGAGGTGTTTTAGACATAAAGACAACTGCCACATTCACGAATAGGCCTATGCATTGTTTTCAGCAATTTCCCCTCGAGGAGCACAATATCAAGAATGAAGAAAGCTTTTGCGATATACCCTGTTCGGCATATGTTCGCTGCAACTAATGCTCATGTTTCGGCAGCTATCTTGTTGAACAGATGCCAATATTTCTCAAATTGTACTATAAAGCTATTCCAAAGTTCATTATTGGAGGAGACAAGAAGCTAATATTTAAATTTGAGCCGAAATATGCTTGTTCGAAGGACCGTTGGTATTAGTAAGGGCAGTATTCCCAAGCTGTCGGCTGCCCAGTCACCTCTATAAAGTTGTTTCCATCGTCAAATTTCACAAAAAAAGGGAAAATTCAAAATCCGCCCGAATTATCATGCTATTCCGATGTTGACTCCGATTTGAACCGAGTCAGCCCTCCATGCGTCGATCCTCTCCATGAGGACCGATGCACTAGTAAGGCGCTGCATGGAGCCATATATCTACGCTGAGACGTCTTGCTGTAGATATAGATGTTTCCTTTTTGCTTGATGAATCGGGGAGAGCCCCAAACAACCTCAAAATATCAAGTTTTGTCGCTATAGTTGGGTAAAACCTAAAATTCGACATTTGATTCATTTGAATGAATTTCCCCAAAAATGAAACCTTTCTCCACTTATGCTTTTCTTTATATCGCTTACACTTTGTCATTCTTAAGAGGTTCCCGTTCCTATAAAGTTTGACATGGGGCTTAGGAGTAGACTTATTCCTGGTAATTGTAACAGCAATATGCTGCCAACATTTGCGACTGACAATCGACTGATAGCCGATGTAAAAGTGAAAAATGTATCACACATTGATATGTTTTGAGGTATCCCTGTGCCACGCAACAATCCTCACTAGCTGATTTTGGTTATTTCCTACGCAAATTCTTTCTACATCAGTACAGAAACATACCCACTTTTGGACAAGCTTGCCCTGAAGGAATCTTATATAAAAGGTAATTGTAATATGTTTGTATTTGAATGTATTTATATAAGGTAGAGTTGCAGATGCGTGCTTATCATTAAACTGAAGCACTTTCCCAAAAACTAGAGACTCGACGTACTTCGCATTTCCAGATAGGCTACGAAATAAAAATGATAGAAATTGAACTGGTCACGTGATGGCAAACATGTCAGTGATCGTTGCTTTCCGGATGTTAGGTAATGTTGTTGATTAAGCTTGTTGGCTGGTGAAGACTATTGATTTTTATCCACTATTATAATAAAACTATTTCCAATTCTTCGTTACATTAAGCTTCCCCAGCCAACAAGCAGGAGAAGACTTTAGATTTTGCTCCCCTATGAGAATATTTCTTCGTCTTCTTTCGATTTTCGTGCTCGGTTTTCGTAGTTCGTAACGGTGCGAAACCTTCCTATTACCAATGGGCTAAAGTGACCCGAAGTAGCCTCAAGCCAGTTAGTATATACAGTAAGTTCGGATTTTATCGGTCTTCGGACTAGTTTACAGCCAAAACCAATTTGCGGCCCATAATGGGAGAAATCAGGTAAGCATTAGATCCTGGAGTAGCGTCAACTTGGCCTTATCAATTTTCAGCCAGGCTTGATGTTCCCATGCGTGTGGACTGTTTGACTCGATTATTGCCGTGATGTAATAAGTACAGGTAGGTTTATTGTACATGCAGGCCTATGAACTTCAGGACAGACCTTTTCCAGCTGGAGATAATGCCCAATGCGAAAATTCGAAAACATATGTTGTATCTTGTGTTCATACTCTCAACTGCCATTGGTATGGACACTGATGAGGATGATGAAGTTGATAGTCCTAGACTACCAAGACGTCACAACAGCTATAGTGTAACTGCACGATTGCGCCACGTCCTCGATTGCGAACATGCGATTGAACATGGTTGGCTGCTTAATGTGGCAGAGTATGCCAGACGCTTCGGGTTTGCAGTTACGTCATTGCGAAGATGGATAGCAAATCGGGAAATGTTAATGGAGCAGGCCGAGAACAATGCTCAAAGTAGGAGGGTTAGAAGCGACCACGACGGATGGTGGCCACAAGTGGAGGAGCAGGTTTACAACCGATTTCTAGAATTTCTCGTCTTGCCCTCCCCGTATCCAGAGTTGATCGGGTCCATGCTGCCGAGCTGGAATTCCACCGCTGGTGGGATGAGCTTCCAGGTGATGATAGAGAAAACTACCTTTTGAACCGACCGGAGCGGTCCATCTTTCTCTCCAGGATGGATCAGCGATTTCTTGAAACGGAAAGGTATTGTATTTCGTCGCAAGACAAGAAACACGACTTCGATTCCAGTTGACGCTAATGAGCGTGTCCGCCGATTTCAAGGAAACGTCAGGGATAGAGTGAGGCAACATGCAATTTTCAATATGAATCAAACCTTTTGTCAGTTGGACTTTCTGCCCATGTATACGGCAGCTACTCCGGGACAGAGGGATGTTGACGTTAAAATTTCAAGGGGCAATACTAAACTAGGATGCACCGTTGGGTTGACATTTGGATCTAATGGGGAAAAAATGCCAGCCCATATTGTGTTCAGAGAACCAGGCTTCTTCCGAGAAATTCGTGGACTTGGAAACATTCCTGAAAATGTCCGCGTCACTTCATCACGGTCAGGGTGGGGGAATCATGACACACTCCAACATTGGCTTGATGAAGTCTTTTTTTCCATTCATTGGTGAGTTTGAACCAAATACAAGGCTTTTACTCTTAGATCAGTTAAGACCTCACTTGGCTGATGAATTCTGTGCCCCTATTTTAGGAGCTGGTGTGCTCCTTGATAACATTCCCGCGCGGTGCACATCTATGAGTCAACCTTTGGACTTGACCATTATGAGGGCATTTAAAGCTCACGTCAGCGCCGCTGGAAAGACTGGAAGCATGCAAATACTGCAGCCGATGGCACCAGTCCCAGAATACCCCTTGCATCTGTTTTACATAGCCGAGCTTGGGATGACGTCCCTCCTGAATCCACAGCACGTGCATTTTAGGTAGCCGGACTCGTCCCGAATGAAAACGGGGAGTACAGAAATATTGCTAATGACCTTCTCGAAGATGCAGATGAAGATGCTGAGGACAATGAGATTGATTTTGATGACCTTGAAAATAATGATCCAGGTGATGCCTTATACTTCCACTGTTCCCATGGTCAGAAATCTGAATGTACCTTAAAAGTAATGAGAATTGATTTAGAAAAGGACATTTTGAAAAACCGAATGTACTGAATTTTTCATGATTGGAAATAAAGTGTAATTTCGGACAGGTCAGCTTTAGTGTTGGTCAGTCATCTACTGATCTAGGCCCATTCAAAGTTAAGTGATCATTCAAATCAGAATGCATCAATGCTTTCTTCAAACTTTGGCTTACTCATGTCTTTTTCAAATGGCATGAATTGAACATTTTCCTATGACAGGACAATCTGTCCTGATCGTGTCATAATATTCCTTGCGGTAGTGTGTGCTTTGAACACCCCTCTTGTACCCATTACGCACACTTTAATAAGGTTTGGCCTAACTTGCGAAAAGACGGATAAAATTCAAACTACTTACTGTATATGTACTGTGATATACAAACGGTATATCCGGATCAGATCCATCAAGCTTGTAATCCAGAAGAGCTAACAATCATATTATAATAACATTAGTATTTGTAATATTTCTAATAAGCGTTTGTGAAACAAGTACTAGAACCCATAAACGACAGTTTCTTGCAGCAAATACTTCAACTACATGTATAATGACTTTAATTAAGAACAGCCCCCCCCCCCCCCCCCGTACGTGGTCACAAGCATTTCATCTTTCAGCATTAACACATGTTCGTCTGGCCCATCATCGGTGTTCTAGGCCGAGGCCAGTTGTTCAAACATGTTAGGTCACGAATATAGCGTGTATTATGACTTCACGTTATGTTCGTAAGTTAACGCCAAATCACTGACTAACTTGTTGGGAACAACAATGCCCTTATATCGTGGTCTCTATCTTACCTTTCGGGGGAGAGCCAGCAGTCACACCTCCTATATTAAGTGTTATAAGCACACAAATGCACATAAAGTATGACCACGAAATCATCGCTGATGCGACCATCAAACACCAACAAAAGTTGAAGTCTCATAACATCACATTTTTGGAATCTATGCCATGATTCCGATCAACTGTCATAATCGGTCTGACTCTTGTACCAAGTCAGATCCGACATCGTGCCTTGAACCATTTGGAAAATAACGATGGGATGTCCAGTTTTGCTTTGAATTCGCCGTTGTAATATTACATTATATGAACTATATGAATTCAATACGTTTAATATCTATATATTATATTGATCGAGTTCTCGCTATGAGAAACAAAATGTTTCTTGTGTCTTTGTTATTAATAAATCATTTTTTGCTTGAGTGGAAAGTATAGATTGAGTTTGAAAGGATATATCGGGTGGCCAATAAAAAAGGTATCAATCTTTATCACCTGTAATTTCAATGATCACAATTTGGAATAACTTTCAATTGTATTTACAGCAATGCTCTCGTTGTTTGTGTGTGTGGTACATATCATTAATTTATAAGAGCGAAAGTCAAAATTTGTACAAATATCCAAGTCATCATTTACGATGTAGATTTTTCAAGACTTTCGATGAGTCATCAATATTGAGCTGTTAGTGACTAATTCCGTCATTATTATCGTCTCATGCGTTATATGAGTCGGCGTTTTTCTTCATTAGTTTGCCTTTCTTACAGGTCTAACTTGTTATCAAACGCATCAACCAAAAATCCCCGCAGATTTCAAGCGATTTATACTTTCAGCATTACGATTTTCCCATTTCCTTTTCCTTTTCCCCTTGACACCCGAACTTTCCGTACAGACATCCTGGGAGCATATTATCATTTTGCAGCTCCACTCGCTGTGATTTATTTTCAAAATTCCTGTAGTTGATATCGGCTTGACGTCGCTGCATAGTTACCTGTAGAGGGGATTCACCCTGCATGGCGGAGAGCTTTTACTTTCAGGGATAATAGGTAATATGTGAAGTTGTACAAGTGGGTTAGATTTTTCAGTCACGTAACTAATTTGTACCACGTTGATGAGCTACCTTGTCTTTTGTTTATCTCAGTCGTTAGCTCGCAACTCTCTTATTAGCAATGCTATCGTCATGCCATTTTCAGAGAAGATGGGTCAGATGATTTACAACAACTTGTTTTCAATGAAAATGTAATATCTTGCTTTGTTCCTTAGATAGTGAGCTCTATTACTTTAGGTACATGCAAATTTCTGTCGTTGATATCTGGTTGTCGTCGCTCCATAATTATTTAAAGATGAGATCGACACAAATACTTTGTAAACCGCACAACTGGTCCTTCTGACTTCGTAAAGGAACCCGAGACACTTTTCTACCTCACTAGTCATGAATTGTCTCAAGCATTCTCTGGTACAATCAAGCTTAGATCGAATATGTTCCACAACTACTAATTCTTGTAAAGTTTCGTGCACTGTACCTTGTTTGGTGAACAAGAATGCTACGGAAGAGTGGAAAGCATTAACAAAACTTCCTTGACCCAGTATCATTGGTCTTGTGCCTGGTTTATACTTTGGCACATAGCTAGCTTTAGTATTCGTCTGATCGACAATTTACATATAAGGAACTTCTCTTTCTATAGACATATTACTATATACTGTAAATATATTGAACTCTGATCTGGATAGCTATTAAGCTTTTATTACTTGAAAAAGCTCTCGAGGTGTTTTCAGACATAAAGACAACTGCCACATTCATGAATAGGCCTATGCATTGTTTTCAGCAATTTCCCCTAGAGCAGCACAATATCAAGAATTAAGAAAGCTTTTGCGATATACCCTGTTCGGCATAATGTTCGCTGCAACTAATGCTGATGTTTCGGCAGCTATCTTGTTGAACAGATGCCAATATTTCTCAAATTGTACTATAAAGCTATTCCAAAGTTCATTATTGGAGGACACAAGAAGTTAATATCTAAATTTGAGCCGAAATATGCTTGTTCGGAGGACCGTTGGTATTAGTAATTGATGGGCAGTATTCCCAAGCTGTCGACTGCCCAGTCACCTCTATAAAGTTGTTTCCATCGACCAATTTCACGAAAAAAGGGAAAAATTCCAAATCTGCTCGAATTATCATGCTATTCCGATGTTAACTCCGATTTGAACCGAGTCAGCCCTCCATGCGTCGATCCTCTCCATGAGGACCGATACACTAGTAAGCCTCTGCATGGAGCCATGGATCTACGCTGTGACGTCTTGCTGTAGATATAGATGTTTCCTTTTTGCTTGATGAATCGGGGAGAGCCCCAAACAACCTCGGTGGCAGATGACATAACTTGTAATTGCTTGAACACATTAAAATACACTGGCAGTGCGTACATTCGTCATCTTTTCCTAAGTTAGCTTCGAACAATTAGAAAAGTGGGAAAGAAAAGGCGTAGTTTGCAAGGCTTCAGCCCAACAAATCACGGCAAAGCAACACTGCCTTCACTGCCTTCAGTGACCCTGTTGATGAGGTGAATTGTTGAGGGGGAACATTTACGAAAATCGTGTTTTTTATAACTAAGAGTACAAACAAAATTTAAAGAACGTCAAAAACATTCAGAAGTATAGTTTGCTACGAAACAGGAGAAAAATAAACCCATTCCTTTAAAAACAAGCTGCTTGTGCCGAAGAGGTTTGGGGACATTTCGCATGCTAAAAAATCTAAATATTGCCACAACTTGCATTTGTAGACTAACATTTCCATAGTATATTAAAATACCAACTTGCTGATAACGTATGATGAACTGCAGTAATATTGGCCATTGTCCTGATGTTTCCTGACACAAGAATTTGGTTGAACCATTCCGACCGATGCTGATTTTTTATTTCATTAGCGTAGGTATCTGATGATGCTCATTTACGACTGATTGGATAGTGAATTACAGTCGTCTAATGTCAACATGAATTCAAGTTTTCACAAGAAAATTACGTCTCCCAGCACAATAATATCCTAAAATTCCTAGTCAGACCAGTGCATAATATGAAAATAATAAACTCGTCTTCAAAGTCGTGGTGAAGCCCTCCGGCTCAGATAATTAACGAATTGACCAACCTACCTCTTTTTTTGCCCCTTAAAATATCAAGTTTTGTCACGATAGTTGGGTAAAACCTAAAATTCGACATTTGATTCATTTGAATGAATTTACCCAAAAATGAAACCTTTCTCCACATATGCGTTTTTTTATATCGGTGATACTCTGTCATTCTCAAGAGGTTCCCGTTCCTATAAAGTTTGACATGGGGCTTAGGAGTAGATATATTCCTGGTAATTGTAACAGCAAAATGCTGCCAACATTTGCGACTGACAATCGATTGATAGCCGACTGAAAAGTGGAAAAAGTGTCGTGCATTGATATGTTTTGAGGTATCCGTGTGCCAAACACCAATCTCCACTTCCAATTGTGGGTTATCTCCTACGCTAATTCTTTCTACATCAGTATAGAAATGTACCCACATATTCCACACATTCTGGGCAAGCTTGTTTTGAAGGAATCTTATATAAAAGGTAATTGTAATCTGTTTGTATTTGAATGTATTTATATAAGGTAGAGTTGCAGATGCGTGCTTATCATTAAACTGAAGCACTTTCCCAAAAACTAGAGACTCAACGTACTTCGCATTTCCAGATAGGCTACGAAATAAAGAAGATAAAAATTGAGCTGGTCACGGGATGGTAAACATATAAGTGATAGTTGCTTTCCGGTTGGGAGGTGATTGTTAATCAAGCTTGTTGGCTGGTGAAGACTATTGATTTTAATCCACTATTACAATAAAACTATTTCTAATTCTTCGTTACATTAGGCTTCCCCAGCCAACAAGCAGGAGAAGACGTTAGATTTTGCTCCCCAATGAGAATATTTCTTCGTCTTCTTTCTATTTTCGTGCTCGGTTTTCGTAGTTCGCAACGGTGCGAAACCTGCCTATTACTGTACCATAGCTACATGAAAAAACACTACTGAATTACCAGAAGAAACACAAACCCTGAAGCTGTTTTACACAAATACACAAACACACTTTATTTACATAAGCAACTTAGGTAATGGTCTATATGGTGGCAATGTAGAGCTCTCTGCTATGAATGACACTTGCACAAACACATCAGTCAGTCAATCTGGTTGAGAAACACATATCCAAAGAAGCTCCAACTCGTAGAAACACAGTTATGTACTCGTAGAACGTAGAAACACAGTCATGTACATGTCGATGACGTCACAGAAAAGTGCAAGCCCGGTACCGGAAGTGAGTGACAAAAGACAAGTCACGATTGCGCAAACAGGAAGTACAGATATCCGACGTATATCCACGTAAAACGTTGCGTATAAAGGTTACATGTAAAGGTGCTCCTTGCGGCCGCCACAGACACTTGTTACGAATGATGTAAGCAGTGCTACGAAATGTAGCCAAATGTATGGTCTATGCACACACGTGCTTGGCTCTATGCATAGTTACGAATTAAAGAATTGTCAAAGCTCGAGACACACAGTAAATCTTTCTTTCCATCAGTCGTGGAAAGAACGTAATAGAAATACTCAAAGTTCGGATCCTTGAACACGAATAAAAACACAGGAGCAAACGTCCTCCCGGTCTTCTCACACCACAGCTGTGTATACGAAATGGGGCGAGTATAAGAAAACTGATAGAAAATGAACCTATGCACTTACGTAAGAAGGTAAGTGCATAGGCCTAAAATAAACTTTGTTTGTAAACAAGTCTCTTGATGGCGTCCACCACAAGCCAGCACCATACATGTTGTAACAAAATAATTAACTCAGGTCCTATTTGACCAACAACCGAACATCCTCCCCTCTGAAAATCGAATTAACCCAAGTATAAAGATTTTCACTACAAACTAAAAACAAAATCTCTATGTTGCTTGCGCGCGCTACGCTTGTAGCATTTTACTATATGAATCGTTTGAACAAAGTATACTAGTAGTGCAAACATTATCATCGGAAATTGCAATGACTTCATCATGTCCTAATCTATAAGTAATAATCGTACGCGATAATCTACTGATTATCTACTGGTTCAAGTAACCTTAACTTCTGTACTGGTCGCCGTCTCAGACCAGCAGCTGTCCTCACTGTCACGGACCTCACTAAGTTGTCCCTGCCTGGGTGCAACTCTTCCACTTTGGCCAACGTCCAGTCTCCCTTTCGCATCCCTTCTTCTGCCAAAATTACAACGTCCCCAACTTGAAGGTTGTCCCTTACATCGGTCCACTTCCGCATCTGCTGGAGTTGGAGAAGGTACTCTGTTGTCCATCTGTTCCAAAATTGCTTCATAAGAGACTGTTGGTACCGCCAACGCTTGCCAAGTGTGGTCTGTGCTGTAACCTTGTCAACCTCCGGAAGAGACTGGGGCTTCGTCCTATGGCAAGGTGCCCCGGAGTGAGGGGCAACCAATCCTCTGTATCACTCGACACCATGGTCAATGGACGCGAGTTCACCATTGCCTCTACTTCCGTTAAAACAGTCATCAGCTCAATCAGGGTGAGCTTCGATTTCCCGAGAACCTTCTTCAATGGTCTCTTTACCGATCCAACCATTCTCTCGTAAAACCCACCGTGCCATGGAGCACGTTCAGTGATGAACTTCCAGCGTATGCCCTCTTGTTCTAACTTGTCTCTAACATCATCCTGCTTCTTGAAAATCTTCTGGACTATGTCTGACGCCTTCTTAAAAGTTTTAGCGTTGTCCGACAACATCATCCGACATCGTCCTCTTCGGCTCATCATTCTCCGCAAGGCCAACATAAACTGCTCAGTAGTCAGTGTTTCGACAAGCTCAAGGTGTATGGCCCTAGTCACCATACAGGAAAACAGACAAATGTACACTTTGCTTGTTGATTCACCTCCAACTGTGACCCTCACGAAGAGTGGCCCAGCAAAATCGACACCGACATTAGTGAATGCTGGTGCGATTGATATACGCTCCTCTGGCAAAGGTGCCATTCGTTGGTCGATCTTGAGAGGTTCTCGACAGGTTTTGCACGTATTGAGTATCCGCCGCACCTCTTGTTTCCCATGGACAATCCAATATCTGTTTCGTAGACTTGCTAGAGTCTGAGCCGCTCCAGGATGCAAGGTAATCTTGTGGTAATGCATCACAAGCATCTTCACGAACGAATTGTGAGTCGGAAGAACGATTGGGTGCTTCACTTCTTCTGGCAGTGGGGCATAGTTGAGGCGACCACCTACGCGGATAACTTGTGATCGCTTATCCCAATATGGGTTCAATTGGACGATGACACTTGTCTTCTCTACACTCTCTCCAGCTTTAAGCTTCTGTATCTCCTTCTGGAAATGCTTCTCTTGGGCCCATTGTATCCAATGAAGTTCTTCCTTCCTCCTCTCACTCAATCGATCACTCCCCTCATCTGGGACAGTGTCTACATCTTTGTTTGCTTTGTCTCTTCGGTATAGTGTGATCCAACTCCTCAATCTCATCATGACTCTGATGAATTTCTCATAGTCTGAAAATTTCTCCACATATTGTTCTACCTCGGAGTCCTTGAGTCTTTGACTGGGCAAAACCGCCAACGAGGTACTTGTTGTCTTCTTCTTCTCGTTAGCCTTCTCGGCTTCATTAGAGACCACAATTATTGGGGGCCACTCCGTTTCCTTTTGCCTCAGAAACAGTGGTCCATCCCACCACAGTGCGGAGTCGACCACTGCTCTCGCTGTGACACCTCGTGAGCATAGGTCCGCAGGATTAAGTTTGCCGGGAACGTATCTCCAATTCAGTGGTCTAACAAGCTGTTGAATCTCTGACACCCGATTAGCAACGAAAACTTGCCATGTATACGCTGGCTTTGAAATCCACTGCAACACGACCTGAGAGTCAGTCCAACAGATTGTCTTCTCTATCAGCAGCTTGAGTTCATTTCTGACGTATGTCACCAGTCTAGCATTGATGAGCGCGGCAATGAGTTCCAGCTCAGGAATGCTACGTCTCTTCCCAATAGGAGACAGACGAGTCTTTGAAAAGAGCAGTGTAGAATACTTCCTTCCAGATGGTCTATCTTCAGCCAAGAGATAGATTGCACTGCCGTATGAAGCTTCGCACGCATCGCCAAAACCATGGAGGGAGTAAATTGGATTCTGGAAATCTTCAGGTTTGAGGCATCGAGGAACTTTGATTTCATCGAGGATCTCAACTTGTTCCTTCCAAGCCCTCCATTCATGATCTAGCTCCTCGGGTAAAGGGTCGTCCCATGTCCCTTGTGTCAGCCATGTTCTCTGGAAAATCTGTTTTGCCTTTATGGTGAACGGAGAAAGCATTCCTAACGGATCGTATACTCTGTGTAACTGCTGTAGAACAGAACGACGAGTCTCCACCGGCCTATCGTCCATTCTCTCAAGGAAGGAAAACATGAGGACATCTTCACGTGGTGAGTATTTCACGCCCAGCGTCTTTGTGCTTTCCTCGGCAAATGTTGCAACCTTGTGAAATGAAGCTAAGTCTCTCTTTTCTAAATGAGATAGCGCCTCTGGCTTGTTCGAAATAAATTTTCGCAAAGAAAACCCTCCGTCATACAAAACAGTCTTCAAATCAGTTGTTAAAGTTGCCGCGTCTTCTACTAATTCCTCACCAGTAAGAACATCATCAACGAAGATGTTGTCTTCAATCTCAGCGACAGCTTTTGGATATGATTCCTTCTTTGTCTTCACGTGGTCAAGAATCGTCTGGATACTTGAGAATGGTGATGAAGTGAGACCAAAAGTCACCGTTGTTAAACGATAAACCTCCGGTTCCTTGGACTTGTCCAAACCTCTCCATAAGAACCTCTGAGAATCCTGATCCTCTTTTCTCATTTTAACTTGAAGGAACATCTTCTCGATGTCAGCCACTAATGCCACTCTGTGCCGTCTAAATCGCAACAAAACCCCTGGGAGATCCGGCTGCAATGCTGGCCCTGGCAGCAATGTCTCATTTAACGATACACCTTCATATCCAATCATGGACCCATCAAAAACAACACGCACTTTGGTCGTCGTCTTATCTCTTCGCACGACTGGATGGTGAGGAAGGTACCAAACCTGATGATTGTCAGGCTCTCTATCCTCCAATACCTTTTCGGCTCTTCCAGCTGAGAGCAGGTCTTGAATCTGAGCTTCATACTCGGATGCTAATCTGGGGTCTCTCTTCAGTCTCTTCTCGAGTCCTATTAGACGATTGGTAGCTAAGGCTCTGTTGCTTTTGAGGATCCTATCCTTGTAACTTGGATGACGTGGTAATCCAGTCACATAATGGTCTCCTACTCGTGTTGTCATCATTCGGTGTTGCTCCAAGGCCGAAGTCTCAAGTTCAGTCGAGTTCTTACTCTCATTAGGACGAATGCCCAGGTGTTCAAGGTCCCAATAACGGGTTGCCATCTCAGTTTCATTTCGTTCTTGGAAGCTGACGCGGTGGACACAATAAGTACGGTTGACTTCGGTCTGGGTTGAGTACGGCCCACATAGGATCCAGCCTATGTGAGTCTTCTGTGCCATGGGCGTTCCTGGAGGCCCTCTGATTCTCTTCTCTTTTAAGATGTTGAGAGTGTCTTCAATGCCCAGAAGAACATCCACTTCAGAGTTTGCCTGGACAGGAAATCTTTCCGCGAGCTGTAGACCCCTCAAATGACTCATCTTGGTGAAATCCACGTTGACAGCATTTATCGGAGCACTTGGCTTGTCCAAAATGTACGCAGAAATTTCGAAAACTTCTCCCTTCCAGCCAGGAAGAATTCCCGATAGATAGAACTTGACCTTCTCAGTAGTGGTAGCCATCACCTCTCCACCTGCCAAGATGAACTCACCTTCAACCTTGGGGCCTCTCAAATTCAATCTTTTTGCCATTGAACGGCTAATGAACGTAACACCACTCCCGGTGTCCAGTAACACGCGACCTTCCGCAACCCTAGACTTTGACTCAAGTTTGACTATGCCGCTCTGCATGACGACATTCGTTGAACCAGTAGACTTGACCAGTCCTGCAGTCGATTCAACTTTGTTCTGATGTAGTACCTTTGATGTAAGGTTAGAAGAACCTGATACATTACTTCTCGCAGCGTTGTCACTTCCACTTCTTTTCTCGAAGTGGAGCAAAGTATGGTGATTCTTCTTACACGATTTGCATCCCCTAGATCGACATGTTTTTACCATGTGGAATCTCGACAAGCAATTGAAGCAAGCCCTTGCTGCTTTCACACGCTCGCATCTCTCCTCAACACGCATCTTGGAAACGGACGGACACGAATAGGATTGGTGTGCATTATCACAAAAGACACACCGACTTTCGGTACTCTCCTGTGTTTGTGGGGTCACATTCAAGGCGTGGCCAGATGGACGCCTTTCAAATGATCTTTCCTTTTTTGGATCGTTTGGAAGGGACTCTGACCTTCTAGCAACCTTCACTGCATCTTGGATCTTCTCGATCAAGTCGTCAATTCGAATTGGAAGGTTGGACGGAGCTGTCGTTCTCTTTTCTTCTTTGATTCGTTCGCTGTCCCACTTTCTCACCAAACTCTTCGGCATCTTCCTCCTTACTAACGCAGTGAGAATCCAACTAGATCGGATGAGCTCTGGGTCATCGTGTGTCCTCTTCTTAATGTAATTCCAGTTTGCCACCAGTGTGTTCAGCACAGGATCCAACTCTCGAACTGTTGGACTTTTTACAACTGGAACACTAGCTATCTCATTGACAGCCTTCTCAATGCGAGCTAACACATCTCCGTAACGATTCTCTAAGAACTCGATTATTTCCTCGTAGCTTGGGTCTTTCAAACCCGACACCAACTTTGCTACCTCTCCATCGAGTAATGAAATTACAACATGAGTCTTCTCGACGTCACTGTACCCAGGTTTTCTAACCTCTGCATCCACAAGATCTCGCCATTGATCAAATAGCTCAGTATCGCCCTTGAATTTTGGGATCTGAATAACTCGCTTCTTGTGCGTCAGCGTAGAAAGAATTTCTTCTAGTTGTGTCTCAGAAACGCCAGTGTTCACTCCGGCGAGAGCCTTTGACAAGCTTTCTGCAAACATTTCTGGGCTGAACTCAGATTTAGCAGATTTTCCGGATGCTTCACTTGCTTCCTTCACAGGTGATAAACATGCCTCTAACCCTTGTATCGAAGCACACATATGATTGTACGCTTTGAGGTATCTCACCTCACCATCATCATCTTTCACCGCTTTTAGGCGAGCATCATTGTCTGCATGATAATCTATTTGATCCTGCACTCCTGATAACTCCCCATAAACTTCCTCAACCCTTTTGAATGAAGAAAGAGCTGTACGTATCGCTATATGCACATCTTTTTCATTAGACTCATCATCAGCAACAAGTGTTTCAGCTTCCCTAGCAGCTGTATCTGTCACAGTGATATATTTTGTGAAGCGACCTCTGGTGATTCGCCTCTTCTCAAGCAACTCATTTAAACTTGCCGCCATATTGTACTATTGTACTTGAGTATGAAAATAAAAACACACTGAGGGGAGGATGTTTTACACCGCACAATAAATGCTTTATACGAGATGACCGGTCGCAATTGGCACGCACCGTTTTTAATCAGCTAGTGCCAATCTCGACAAGTATGCTCCAAAGGTTTTCCACTTAAAACCCACGACGAAATGCTTAGATTCTTATTTAGAATCTCTATGTACACCCGATAGTCCTCGGCTCAACACTACCTTATGCACAAATATGTCACGTAACAATTTAATACCAGTGAATGAATGAAACACACGTAACGTTACTGATCACTATAAGAGTACATGTATATGCAACACATCATCAAATTATATGACCAGAGCACCGTTGCTCAAACAACTGAAAATAACAAATGCACTTATATGCATTTGGCCCATTTTGCAATACACAACTCTAACTCATTGAATAGAACATGATACCAAAATGTCGTACCGAATGAAATATGCCGTGTGAATAGTGATGACACGCACAAAACGACCACACCAGAATTGTAAATGAAAATGTAAGAAACAAGAAACACCTCATTCACATCTCATTCACAGTGACACACACAAGACGCATTCGCACATGACTCATTTACAATGACGCAAACGTAACGTTGCACGCACATAACGCATTCACACAACCGGAACGCTATGAAATACATGTAGGTATGAAAAGTGATGTCAGAAATGCATGAACTTGTGACATAGATCTCACAAAGACAACAAACAATCACCAATGAATGCTCCTGGAAAGAAAAATTGATCAGCAAAACAGCCTCGAAGAATGTGATCTGGATGAAAAAATCCGGTCGGAGAGACCAATGTACCATAGCTACATGAAAAAACACTACTGAATTACCAGAAGAAACACAAACCCTGAAGCTGTTTTACACAAATACACAAACACACTTTATTTACATAAGCAACTTAGGTAATGGTCTATATGGTGGCAATGTAGAGCTCTCTGCTATGAATGACACTTGCACAAACACATCAGTCAGTCAATCTGGTTGAGAAACACATATCCAAAGAAGCTCCAACTCGTAGAAACACAGTTATGTACCCGTAGAACGTAGAAACACAGTCATGTACATGTCGATGACGTCACAGAAAAGTGCAAGCCCGGTACCGGAAGTGAGTGACAAAAGACAAGTCACGATTGCGCAAACAGGAAGTACAGATATCCGACGTATATCCACGTAAAACGTTGCGTATAAAGGTTACATGTAAAGGTGCTCCTTGCGGCCGCCACAGACACTTGTTACGAATGATGTAAGCAGTGCTACGAAATGTAGCCAAATGTATGGTCTATGCACACATGTGCTTGGCTCTATGCATAGTTACGAATTAAAGAATTGTCAAAGATCGAGACACACAGTAAATCTTTCTTTCCATCAGTCGTGGAAAGAACGTAATAGAAATACTCAAAGTTCGGATCCTTGAACACGAATAAAAACACAGGAGCAAACGTCCTCCCGGTCTTCTCACACCACAGCTGTGTATACGAAATGGGGCGAGTATAAGAAAACTGATAGAAAATGAACCTATGCACTTACGTAAGAAGGTAAGTGCATATGCCTAAAATAAACTTTGTTTGTAAACAAGTCTCTTGATGGCGTCCACCACAAGCCAGCACCATACATGTTGTAACAAAATAATTAACTCAGGTCCTATTTGACCAACAACCGAACAATTACCATTGGGCTAAAGTGACCCGAAGTGGCCTGAAGCCAGTTACTATATACAGTAAGTTCGGATTTTCGGATCGGTCTTCGGCCTAATTTACAGCCAAAACCAATTTGAGGCCCACAATGGGAGAAATCAGGTAAGCATTAGATCCTGGAGTAGCGTCAACTTGGCCTGATCAATTTTTAGCCAGGCTTGATGTCCCCATGCGTGTGGTCTGTTTGACTCGATTATTGCCGTGATGTAATAGGTACAGGTAGGTTGATGGTACATGCAGGCCTATGAGCTTCAGGACAGACCTTTTCCAGCTGGAGAGACAGACCTTTTCCAGCTGGAGATAATGCCCAATGCGATAATTCGAAAACATCTGTTGTATTTTGTGCTCATACTCTCAACTGCCATTGGTATGGACACTGATGAGGATGATGAAGTTGATAGTCCTAGACTACCAAGACGTCACAACAGCTATAGTGTAACTGCACCATTGCGCCACGTCCTCGATTGCGAACATGCGATTGAACATGGTTGGCTACTTAATGTAGGAGAGTATGCCAGACGTTTCAGGCTGGCAGTCACGTCATTGCGAAGATGGATAGCAAATCGGGAAACGTCAATGGAGCAGGCCGAGAACAATGCCCAAAGTAGGAGGGTCAGAAGCGACCAGGACAGATATGGCCACAAGTGGAGGAGCAGGTTCACAACCGATTTCTCGAATTTCTCGTCTTGCCCTCACCGTCTCCAGAGGTGATCTGGTCCATGCTGCCGAGCTGGAATTCCACCGCTGGTGGGATGAGCTTCCAGGTGATGATAGAGACAACTATCTTTTGAACCGACCGGAACGGTCCCTTTTTCAGTGCTCTCCAGGATTGATCAGCGATTTCATGAAACGGAAACGTATTGTATTTCGTCGCAAGACAAGAAACACGACTTCGATTCTAGCTGACGCAAATGAGCGTATCCGCCGATTTCAAGGAAACGTTAGGGACACAGTGAGGCAACATAACCTTTTGTCAGTTGGACTTTCTGCCCATGTATACGGCAGCTACTCCGGGAGAGAGGGATGTTGACGTTAAACTTCTAGGGGCAATTCTTAATTAGGATGCACCGTTGGGTTGACAATTGGATCTAATTGGGAAAAAAAGTAAGCCCATATTGTGTTCGGAGAACCAGGCTTCATCCGAGAAATTCGTGGACTTGAAAACATTCCTGAAAATGTCTGTGTCACTTCATCTAGGTTAGGGTGGGAGAATCATGACACACTCCAACATTGGCTTGATGAAGTCTTTTTTCAATTCATTGGTTAATTTGAACCAAATACAAGGCTTTTACTCTTAGATCAGTTTAGACCTCAATTGGCTGATGAATGCTGTGCCCCTATTGTAGAAGCTGGTGTGCTCCTTGATAACATTCCCGCGCGGTGCACATCTATGAGTCAACCTTTGGACTTGACCATTATGAGGGCATTTAGAGCTCACGTCAGCGCCGCTGGAAAGACTGGAAGCATGCAAATACTGAAGCCGATGGCACCTGTCCCAGAATACCCTTTGCATCTGTTCTACATAGCCGAGCTTTGGATGACGTCCTCCTGAATCCACAGCACGTGCCTTTCAGGTAGGCGGACTCGTCCCGAATGAAAACGGGGAGTACAGAAATATTGCTAATGACCTTCTCGAAGATGCAGATGAAGATGCTGAGGACAGTGAGATTGATTTTGATGACCTTGAGAATAATGGTCTAGGTGATGCCTTATAATTCAATTGTTCCTATGGTCAGAAATCTGAATGTGCCTTAAAAGTAATAAAAATTGGTTTAGAAAAGGACAGTTTTAAAAACCGAATGGACTGAATTTTTCATGATTGGAAATAAAGTGTAATTTCGGACAGGTCAGCTTTAGTGTTGGTCAGTCATCTACTGATCTAGGCCCATTCAAAGTTAAGTGATCATTCAAATCAGAATGAATCAATGCTTTCTTCAAACTCTGGCTTACTCATGTCATTTTCAAATGACATGAATTAAACATTATCCTATGACAGGACAATCTTTCCTGATCGTGTCATAATATTCCTTGCGGTAGTGTGTGCTTTGAACACCCCTCTTGTACCCATTACGCACACTTTAATAAGGTTTGGCCTAACTTGCGAAAAGACCGATAAAATTCAAACTACTTACTGTATATGTACTGTGATATACAAACCGTATATCCGGATCAGATCCATCAAGCTTGTAATCCAGAAGAGCTAACAATCATATTATAATAACATTAGTATTTGTAATATTTCTAATAAGCGTTTGTGAAACAAGTACTAGAACCCATAAACGACAGTTTCTTGCAGCGAATACTTAAACTATAGTGACTTTAATTGAGAACAGCCCCCCCCCCCCCCCCCGTACCTGGTCACAAGCATTTCATCTCTCATTAACACATGTCCGTCTTGCCCATCAGCGGTTTTCTAGGCCGAGGCCAGTTGTTCAAACATGTTAGGTCACGAATATAGCGTGTACTTTGACTTCAGGTTATGTTCGTAAGTTAAAGCCAAATCACTGACTAACTTGTTGGGAACAACAATGCCCTTATATCGTGGTCTCTATCTTACCTTTCGGGAGAGAGCCAGCAGTCACACCTCCTACATTAAGTGTTATAAGTGCACAAGTGCACATAAAGTATGACCACGAAATCATCACTGATGCCACCATCAAACACCAACAAAAGTTGAAGTCAATCAACAGCACCTTTTTGGAATCTATGCCATGATTCCGATCAGCTGTCATAATCAGTCTTACTCTTGTACCAAGTCGAATACGACCTAGTGCCTTGAACCATTTGAAAAATAGCGATGGGATGTCCAGTTTTGCTTTGAATTCGCCGTTGTAATATTACATTATATGAACTATATGAAGTCAATACGTTTAATATCTATATATTATATTGATCGAGTTCTCGCTATGAGAAACAAAATGTTTCTTGTGTCTTTGTTATTAATCAATAATTTTTTGCTTGAGTGGAAAGTAGATTGAGTTTGAAAGGATATATCGGGTGGCCAATAAAAAAGGTATCAATCTTTATCACCTGTAATTTCAATGATCACAATTTGGAATAACTTTCAATTGTATTTACAGCAATGCTCTCGTTGTTTGTGTGTGTGGTACATATCATTAATTTATAAGAGCGAAAGTCAAAATTTGTACAAATATCCAAGTCATCATTTACGATATAGATTTTTAAAGACTTTCGATGAGTCATCAATATTGAGCTGTTTGTGACTAATTGCGTCATTATTATCGTCTCATGCGTTATTTGAGTCGGCGTTTTTCTTCATTAGATTGCCTTTCTTACAGGTCTAACTTGTTATCAAACGCATCAACCAAAAAACCCCGCAGGTTTCAAGCGATTTATGCTTTCAGCACTACGATTTTTCCATTTCCTTTTCCCCTTGACACCCGAACTTTCCGTACAGACATCCTAGGAGCATATTATCATTTTGCAGCTCCACTCGCTGTGATTTATTTTCAAAATTCCTGTAGTTGATATCGGCTTGACGTCGCTGCATAGTTACCTGTAGAGGGGATTCACCCTACATGGCGGAGAGCTTTTACTTTCAGGGATAATAGGTAATATGTGAAGTTGTACAAGTGGGTTAGATTTTTCAGTCACGTAACTAATTTGTACCACATTGATGAGCTACCTTGTCTTTTGTTTATCTCAGTCGTTAGCTCGCAGCTCACTTATTATCAATGCTATCGTCATGCCATTTTCAGAGAAGATGGGTCAGATGATTTACAACAACTTTTTTTCAATGAAAATGTAATATCTTGATTTGTTCCTTAGATAGTGAGCTCTATTACTTTAGGTGCATGCACATTTCTGTCGTTGATATCTGGTTGTCGTCGCTCCAAAATTATTTAAAGATGAGATCGACACAAATACTTGGTAAACTGCACAACTGGTCCTTCTGACTTCGTAAAGGAATCCGAGACACTTTTCTGCCTCACTGGTCATGAATTGTCTCAAGCATTCTCTAGTACAATCAAGCTTAGATCGAATATGGTCCACAACTACTAATTCTTGTAAAGTTTCGTGCACTGTTCCTTGTTTGGTGAACAAGAATGCTACGGAAGAGTCGAAAGCATTAACAAAACTTCCTTGACCCAGTATCATTGGTCTTGTGCCTGGTTTATACTTTGGCACATAGCTAGCTTAGTATTCGTCTGATCGACAATTTACATATAAGGAACTTTTCTTTCTGTAGACATATAACTATATTACTGTAAATATATTGGACTCTGATCTGGAGAGCTAATTAAGCTTTTATTACTTGAAAAAGCTCTCGAGGTGTTTATAGAAATAAAGATAACTGCCACATTCACGAATAGGCCTATGCATTGTTTTCAGCAATTTCCCCTCGAGCAGCACAATATCAAGAATTAAGAAAGCTTTTGCGATATACGCTGTTCGGCATATGTTCACTGCAACTAATGCTCATGTTTCGGCAGCTATCTCGTTGAACAGATGCCTATATTTCTCAAATTGTACTATAAAGCTATTCCAAAGTTCATTATTGGAGGAAACAAGCAGCTAATATTTAAATTTGAGCCGAAATATGCTTGTTCGGAGGACCGTTGGTATTAGTAATTGAAGGGCAGTATTCCCAAGCTGTCGGCTGCCCAGTCACCTCTATAAAGTTGTTTCCATCGACAAATTTCACCAAAAAAGGAAAAATTCAAAAATCTGCTCGAATTATCATGCTATTCCGATGTTGACTCCGATTTGAACCGAGTCAGCCCTCCATGCGTCGATCCTCTCCATGAGGACCGATACTAGTAAGGCGCTGCATGGAGCCATGGGTCTACGCTGTGACCTCTTGCTGTAGATATAGATGTTTCCTTTTTGCTTGGCGAATCGGGGAGAGCCCCAAACAACCTCGGTGGCAGATGACATAACTTGTAATTGCTTGAACACATTAAAATACACTGGCAGTGCGTACATTCGTCATCTTTTCCTAAGTTAGCTTCGAACAATTAGAAAAGTGGGAAAGAAAAGGCGTAGTTTGCAAGGCTTCAGCCCAACAAATCACGGCAAAGCAACACTGCCTTCACTGCCTTCAGTGACCCTGTTAATGAGGTGAAGGTTTGAGGGGGAACATTTACGAAAATCGTGTTTTTTATAACTAAGAGTACAAACAAAATTTACAGATCGTCAAAAACATTCAGAAGTATTGTTTATTAAGGAGCAGGAGAAAAATAAACACATTCCTTTAAAAACAAGCTGCTTGTGCCGAAGAGGTTTGGGGACATTTCGCATGCTAAAAAATGCTGATTTTTTATTTGATTAGCGTAGGTATCTGATGATGCCCATTTACGACTGATTGGATGGTGAATTACAGTCGTCTAATGTCAACATAAATTCAAGTTTTCACAAGAAAATTACGTCTCCCAGCACAATAATATCCTTAAATTCCTATTCGGACCAGTGCATAATATGAAAATAATAAACTCGTCTTCAAAGTCGTGGTGAAGCCCTCAGGCTCAGATAATTAACGAGTTTATTAACCTACCTCTTTTTTTTCCCCTTAAAATATCAAGTTTTGTCACGATAGTTGGGTAAAACCTAAAATTCGACATTTGATTCATTTGAATGAATTTACCCAAAAATGAATACTTTCTCCACACATGCGTGTTTTTATATCGCTTATACTTTGTCATTCTTAAGAGGTTCCCGTTCCTATAAAGTTTGACATGGGGCTTAGGAATAGACTTATTCCTGGTAATTGAAACAGCAAAATGCTGCCAACATTTGCGCCTGACAAGCGATTGATAGCCGACTGAAAAGTGAAAAATGTATCCTCCATTGATATGTTTAGAGGTATCCCTGTGTCACACACCAATCCTCACTTGCTCATTTTGGTGATTTCCTAGGCTAATTCTTTCTACATCAGTATAGAAATTTACCCACTTTTGGACAAGCTTCCTCTGAAGGAATCTTATATAAAAGGTAATTGTAATCTGTTTGTATTTGAATGTATTGATATAAGGTAGAGTTGCAGATGCGTGCTTATCATTAAACTGAAGCACTTTCCGAAAAAAACTAGAGACTCGACATACTTCGCATTTCCAGATAGGCTACGAAATAAAAATGATAGAAATTGAACTGGTCACGTGATGGTAAACATGTAAGTGATAGTTGCTTTCCGGATGTAAGGTAATGTTGTTGATTAAGCTTGTTGGCTGGTGAAGACTATTGATTTTTATCCACTATTATAATAAAACTATTTCCAATTCTTCGTTACATTAGGCTTCCCCAGCCAACAAGCAGGAGAAGACTTTAGATTTTACTCCCCTATGATAATATTTCTTCGTCTTCTTTCGATTTTCGTGCTCGGTTTTCGTAGTTCGTAACGAAGCGAAACCTTCCTATTACCATTGGGCTAAAGTGACCCGAAGTGGCCTCAAGCCAGTTAGTATATACAGTAAGTTCGGATTTTATCGGTCTTCGGCCTAGTTTACAGCCAAAACCAATTTGAGGCCCACAATGGGAGAATCATGTAAGCATTAGATCCTGGAGTAGCGTCAACTTGGCCTAATCAATTTTCAGCCAGGCTTGATGTCCCCATGCGTGTGATCTCAGTGTTTGACTCGATTATTGCCGTGATGTAAAAGGTACAGATAGGTTTATGGTACAAGCAGGCCTATGAGCTTCAGGACAAACCTTTTCCAGGTGGAGAGACAGTCCTTTTCCAGCTGGAGATAATGCCCAATGCGAAAATTCGCAAAAATCTGTTGTATCCTTGTGTTCATACTCTCAACTGCCATTGGTATGGACACTGATGAGGATGATGAAGTTGATAGTCCTAGACTACCAAGACGTCACAACAGCTATAGTGTAACTGCACCATTGCGCCACGTCCTCGATTGCGAACATGCGATTGAACATGGTTGGCTGCTTAATGTGGCAGAGTATGCCAGACGCTTCACGTCATTGCGAAGATGGATAGCAAATCGGGAAACGTTAATGGAGTAGGCCGAGAACAATGCTCAGATTAGGAGGGTCAGAAGCGACCACGACGGATGGTGGCCACAAGTGGAGGAGCAGGTTCACAACCGATTTCTCGAATTTCTCGTCTTGCCCTCCCCGTATCCAGAGGTGATCTGGTTCATGCTTGCCGAGCTGGAATTCCACCGCTGGTGGGATGAGCTTCCAGGTGATGATAGAGACAACTACCTTTTGAACCGACCGGAACGGTCCCTCTTTCAGTGCTCTCCGGGATGGATCAGCGATTTCATGAAACGGAAACGTGTTGTATTTCGTCGCAAGACAAGAAACACGACTTCGATTCCAGCTGACGCTAATGAGCGTGTCCGCCGATTTCAGGGAAACGTCAGGGACACAGTGTGGCAACATACAATTTACAATATGAATGAAACCTTTTGTCAGTCTGACTTTCTGCCCATGTATACGGCAGCTACTCCGGGACAGAGGGATGTTGACGTTAAAACTTCAAGGGGCAATTCTAAATTAGGATGTACCGTTGGGTTGACAATTCGATCTAATGGGGAAAAAATGCCAGCCCATATTGTGTTCAGAGAACCAGGCTTCATCCGAGAAATTCGTGGACTTGGAAACATTACTGAAAATGTCCGTGTCACTTCATCACGATCAGGGTGGGGGAATCATGACACACTCATGAAGTCTTTTCTCCATTCATTGGTGAATTTGAACCAAATACAAGTCTTTTACTCTTAGATCAGTTTAGACTTCACTTGGCTGATGAATTCTGTGCCCCTGTTGTAGGAGCTGGTGTGCTCCTTGATAACATTCGCGCGCGGTGCACATCTATGAGTCAACCTTTGGACTTGACCATTATGAGGGCATTTAAAGCTCACGTCAGCGCCGCTGGAAAAACTGGAAGCATGCAAATACTGCAGCCGATGGCACCTGTCCCAGAATACCCCTTGCATCTGTTCTACATAGCCGAGCTTGTGATGACGTCCCTCCTGAATCCACATGCCTTTCAGGTAGCCGGACTGGTCCCGAATGAAAACGGGGAGTACAGAAATATTGCTAATGACCTTCTCGAAGATGCAGATGAAGATGCTGAGGACAGTGAGATTGATTTTGATGACCTTGAGAATAATGGTCCAGGTGATGCCTTATAATTCAACTGTTCCAATGGTCAGAAATCTGAATGTACCTTAAAAGTAATAAAAATTGATTTAGAAAAGGAGATTTTTAAAAACCGAATGTACTGAATTTTTCATGATTGGAAATAAAGTGTAATTTCGGACAGGTCAGCTTTAGTGTTGGTCAGTCATCTCCTGACCTAGGCCCATTCAAAGTTAAGTGATCATTCAAATCAGAATGAATCAATGCTTTCTTCAAACTCTGGCTTACTCATGTCATTTTCAAATGACATGAATTAAACATTATCCTATGACAGGACAATCTGTCCTGATCGTGTCATAATATTCCTTGCGGTAGTGTGTGCTTTGAACACCCCTCTTGTACCCATTACGCACTCTTTAATAAGGTTTGGCCTAACTTGCGAAAAGACCAATAAAATTCAAACTACTTACTGTATATGTACTGTTATATACAAACCGTATATCCGGATCAGATCCATCAAGCTTGTAATCCAGAAGAGCTAACAATCATATTATAATAACATTAGTATTTGTAATATTTCTAATAAGCGTTTGTGAAACAAGTACTAGAACCCATAAACGACAGTTTCTTGCAGCGAATACTTAAACTATAATGACTTTGATTAAGGACAGCCCCCCCCCCCCCCGTACGTGGTCACAAGCATTTCATCTCTCATTAACACATGTTCGTCTGGCCCATCATCGGTGTTCTAGGCCGAGGCCAGTTGTTCAAACATGTTAGGTCACGAATATAGCGTGTACTTTGACTTCACGTTATGTTCGTAAGTTAAAGCAAAATCACTGACTAACTTGTTTGGAACAACAGTGCCCTTATATCGTGGTCTCTATCTTACCTTTCGGGGGAGAGCCAGCAGTCACACCTCCAATATTAAGTGTTATACGCACACAAATGCACATTAAGTATGAAAACGAAATCATCACTGATGCCACCATCAAACACCAACAAAAGTTGAAGTCAATCAACAGCACCTTTTTGGAATCCATGCCATGATTCCGATCAGGTGTCATAATCAGTCTTACTCTTGTACCAAGTCGAATACGACCTAGTGCCTTGAATGTCCAGTTTTGCTTTGAATTCACCGTTGTAATATTACATTATATGAACTATATGAAGTCAATCCGTTTAATATCTATATATTATATTGATCGAGTTCTCGCTATGATAAACAAAATGTTTCTTGTGTCTTTGTTATTAATAAATCATTTTTTGCTTGAGTGGAAAGTAGATTGAGTTTGAAAGGATATATCGGGTGGCCAATAAAAAAGGTATCAATCTTTATCACCTGTAATTTCAATGATCACAATTTGGAATAACTTTCAATTGTATTTACAGCAATGCTCTCGTTGTTTGTGTGTGTGTGGTACATATCATTAATTTATAAGAGCGAAAGTCAAAATTTGTACAAATATCCAAGTCATCATTTACGATATAGATTTTTAAAGACTTTCGATGAGTCATCAATATTGAGCTGTTTGTGACTAATTGCGTCATTATTATCGTCTCATGCGTTATATGAGTCGGCGTTTTTCTTCATTAGTTTGCCTTTCTTACAGGTCTTACTTGTTATCAAACGCATCAACCAAAAAACACCGCAGATTTCAAGCGATTTATACTTTCAGCATTACGATTTTCCCATTTCCTTTTCCCCTTGACACCCGAACTTTCCGTACAGACATCCAAGGAGCATATTATCATTTTGCAGCTCCACTCGCTGTGATTTATTTTCAAAATTCCTGTAGTTGATATCGGCTTGACGTCAATGCATAGTTACCTGTAGAGGGGATTCACCCTGCATGGCAGAGAGCTTTTACTTTCAGGGATAATTGGTAATGTGTGAAGTTGTACAAGTGGGTTAGATTTTTCAGTCACGTAACTAATTTGTACGACGTTGATGAGCTACCTTGTCTTTTGTTTATCTCAGTCGTTAGCTCGCAACTCTCTTATTATCAGTGGTATCGTCATGCCATTTTCAGAGAAGATGGGTCAGATGTTTTACAACAACTTGTTTCAATGAAAATGTAATATCTTGCTTTGTTCCTTAGATAGTGAGCTCTATTACTTTAGGTACATGCACATTTCTGTCGTTGATATCTGGTTGTCGTCGCTCCATAATTATTTAAAGATGAGATCGACCCAAATACTTTGTAAACCGCACAACTGGTCCTTCTGACTTCGTAAAGGAACCCGAGACACTTTTCTGCCTCATTGGTCATGAATTGTCTCAAGCATTCTCCGGTACAATCAAGCTTAGATCGAATATGGTCCACAACTACTAATTCTTGTAAAGTTTCGTGCACTGTTCCTTGTTTGGTGAACAAGAATGCTACGGAAGAGTCGAAAGCATTAACAAAACTTCCTTGATCCAGTATCATTGGTCTTGTGCCTGGTTTATACTTTGGCACATAGCTAGCTTAGTATTCGTCTGATCGACAATTTACATATAAGGAACTTCTCTTTCTGTAGACATATTACTATATTACTGTAAATATATTGGACTCTGATCTGGATAGCTAATTAAGCTTTTATTACTTGAAAAAGTTCTCGAGGTGTTTATAGACATAAAGACAACTGCAACATTCACGAATAGGCCTTTGCATTGTTTTCAGCAATTTCCCCTCGAGCAGCACAATATCAAGAATTAAGAAAACTTTTGCGATATACCCTGTTCGGCATATGTTCACTGCAACTAATGCTCATGTTTCGGCAGCTATCTCGTTGAACAGATGCCTATATTTCTCAAATTGTACTATAAAGCTATTCCAAAGTTCATTATTGGAGGAGACAAGAAGCTAATATTTAAATTTGAGCCGAAATATTCTTGTTCGGACGACCGTTGGTATTAGTAATTGAAGGGCAGTATTCCCAAGCTATCGGCTGCCCAGTCACCTCTATAAAGTTGTTTCCATCGACCAATTTCACAAAAAAAGGAAAAATTCAAAATCTGCTCGAATTATCATGCTATTCCGATGTTGACTCCGATTTGAACCGAGTCAGCCCTCCATGCGTCGATCCTCTCCATGAGGACCGATACTAGTAAGGCGCTGCATGGAGCCATGGGTCTACGCTGTGACGTCTTGCTGTAGATATAGATGTTTCCTTTTTGCTTGGCGAATCGGGGAAGCCCCAAACAACCTCGGTGGCAGATGACATAACTTGTAATTGCTTGAACACATTAAAATACACTGGCAGTGCGTACATTCGTCATCTTTTCCTAATTTAGCTTCGAACAATTAGAAAAGTGGGAAAGAAAAGGCGTAGTTTGCAAGGTTTCTGCCCAACAAATCACGGCAAAGCAACACTGCCTTCACTGCCTTCAGTGACCCTGTTATTGAGGTGAAGGTTTGAGGGGGAACATTTACGAAAATCGTGTTTTTTATAACTAAGAGTACAAACAAAATTTACAGATCGTCAAAAACATTCAGAAGTATTGTTTGCTAAGAAACAGGAGAAAAATAAACACATTCCTTTAAAAACAAGCTGCTTGTGCCGAAGAGGTTTGGGGACATTTCGCATGCTAAAAAATCTAAAATATTGCCACAACTTGCATATGTAGACTAACATTTCAATAGTATATTTCGTCCTCGAAATACCAACTTGCTGATAACGTATGATGAACTGCAGTAATATTTGCCATTGTCCTGATGTTTTCCTGACATAAGAATTTGGTTGAACCATTCCGACCGATGCTGATTTTTTATTTGATTAGCATAGGTATCTGATGATGCCCATTAACGACTGATTGGATGGTGAATTACAGTCGTCTCATGTCAACATGAATTCAAGTTTTCACAAGAAAATTACGTCTCCCAGCACAATAATATCCTAAAATTCCTATTCGGACCAGTGCATCATATGAAAATATTAAACTCGTTTTCAAAGTCGTGGTGAAGCCCTCCGGCTCAGATAATTAACGAGTTGACCAACCTACCTCTTTTTTTGCCCCTTAAAATATCAAGTTTTGTCACGATAGTTGGGTAAAACCTAAAATTCGACATTTGATTCATATGAATGAATTTACCCAAAAATGAAACCTTTCTCCACCTATGCGTTTTTTTATATCGCTTACACTTTGTCATTCTTAAGAGGTTCCCGTTCCTATAAAGTTTGACATGGGTCTTAGGAGTAGATATATTCCTGGTAATTGTAACAGCAAAATGCTGCCAACATTTGCGACTGACAATCGATTGATAGCCGACTGAAAAGTGGAAAAAGTGTCGTGCATTGATATGTTTTGAGGTATTCGTGTGCCAAACACCAATCTCCACTTCCTTGTGTGGGTTATCTCCTACGCTAATTCTTTCTACATCAGTATAGAAACGTACCCACATATTCTGGGCAAGCTTGTTCGTAAGGAATCTTATATAAAAGGTAACTGTAATCTGTTTGTATTTGAATGTATTTATATAAGGTAGAGTTGCAGATGCGTGCTTATCATCAAACTGAAGCACTTTCCCAAAAGCTAGAGACTCCACGTACTTCGCATTTCCAGATAGGCTGCGAAATACAAAAGATAAAAATTGAGCTGGTCACGGGATGGTAAACATATAAGTGATAGTTGCTATCCGGTTGTAAGGTGATGTTTTTAATTAAGCTTGTTGGCTGGTGAAGACTATTGATTAAGGAATTGAACCCGAGGCGGAGGACCTTGGTTGAGTTACCAAGACACTCGAGGGTGGAGCTAAAATACAGTCCAAACCCGAGCCGACAGGCGCGGGTTTGTACGAAATTTTAGCTCCACCCGAGAGTGTCTTGGTAACTCAACCAAGGTCCGAAGCCGAGGGTTCAATTTCTATTCTAAAATACCTCAAACTTAAAAAGATAGGCCACGAAATAACTTGAATATGTGCGAATTTGGCAAATTCCATCCATCGCCTGCCCGGAGCGCCGGTAGCGCCGTTGTTTACATTATGTTACGGCAGCCCGTATAGGAAGTCCGGATCGGCTCGCTCAAGTGACGCTAAAATCCGCGCAAATGGGCTATTTGGAGCGTTTTTCTCAGCAAATATGTGTAGTGCTCATTAAAAAACTTAGGGTGGTTGATGCTTCCTTGGCTGATTTGTGTTTGAAGCAGTGTTTTGAGAGCCTCAAACTTCTGAAGTGAGCTGTGTGCATGGTTCCACATTTTAGTGCAACCCGAGGGAACTTTGGTAGAGCATCTTGGTTGCGTGTCCAAAACACTCCACTCTCAGAACGAGGCTTATGCATTTTCCATTTAAAAGTTGACTTTACGGTACCAAGGTATTTTAGAATTTTCATCCACTATTATAATAAAACTATTTCTAATTCTTCGTTACATTAGGCTTCCCCAGCCAACAAGCAGGAGAAGACTTTAGATTTTGCTCCCCTCTGAGAATATTTCTACGTCTTCTTTCGATTTTCGTGCTCGGTTTTCGTAGTTCGTAACGGTGCGAAACCTGCCTATTACCATTTTATCGGTCTTCGGCCTAGTTTACAGCCAAAACCAATTTGAGGCCCACAATGGGAGAAATCAGGTAAGCATTAGATCCTGGGGTCGTGAGTAGCGTCAACTTGGCCTAACCAATTTTCAGCCAGGCTTGATGTCCCCATGAGAGTGGTCTGTTTGACTCGATTATTGCCGTGATGTAATAGGTACAGGTAGGATTATGGTACATGCAGGCCTATGAGCTTCAGGACAGACCTTTTCCAGGTGGAGAGACAGACCTTTTCCAGCTGGAGATAATGCCCAATGCGAAAATACGAAAACATATGTTGTATCTTGTGTTCATACTCTCAACTGCCATTGGTATGGACACTGATGAGGATGATGAAGTTGATAGTTCTAGACTACCAAGACGTCACAACAGCTATAGTGTAACTGCACCATTGCGCCACGTCCTCGATTGCGAACATGCGATTGAACATGGTTGGCTGCTTAATGTGGCAGAGTATGCCAGACGCTTCAGGTTGGCAGTTACGTCATTGCGAAGATGGATAGCAAATCGGGAAACGTTAATGGAGCAGGCCGAGAACAATGCTCCAAGTAGCAGGGTCAGAAGCGACCACGACGGATGGTGGCCACAAGTGGAGGAGCAGGTTCACAACCGATTTCTCGAATTTCTCGTCTTGCCCACCCCGTCTCCAGAGGTGATCTGGTCCATGCTGCCGAGCTGGAATTTCACCGCTGGTGGGATGAGCTTCCAGGTGATGATAGAGACAACTACCTTTGAACCGGCCGGAGCGGTCCATCTTTCAGTGCTCTCCAGGATGGATCAGCGATTTCTTGATACGGAAACGTATTGTATTTCGTCGCAAGACAAGAAACACGACTTCGATTCCAGCTGACGCTAATGAGCGTTACCGCCGATTTCAAGGAAACGACAGGGACACAGTGTGACAACATACAATTTACAATATGAATGAAACCTTTTGTCAGTCTGACTTTCTGCCCATGTATACGGCAGCTACTCCGGGATAGAGGGATGTTGACGTTAAAACTTCAAGGGGCAATTCTAAATTAGGATGTACCGTTGGGTTGACAATTCGATCTAATGGGGAAAAAATGCCAGCCCATATTGTGTTCAGAGAACCAGGCTTCATCCGAGAAATTCGTGGACTTAGAAACATTCCTGAAAATGTCCGTGTCACTTCATCACGGTCAGGGTTGGAGAATCATGACACACTCCAACATTGGCTTGATGAAGTCTTTTCTCCATTCATTGGTGAATTTGAACCAAATACAAGGCTTTTACTCTTAGATCAGTTTATACCTCACTTGGCTGATGAATTCTGTGCCCCTATTGTAGGAGCTGGTGTGCTCCTTGATAACATTCGCGCGCGGTGCACATCTATGAGTCAACCTTTAGACTTGACCATTAAGAGGGCATTTAAAGCTCACGTCAGCGCCGCTGGAAAGACTGGAAGCATGCAAATACTGCAGCCGATGGCACCTGTCCCAGAATACCCCTTGCATCTGTTCTACATAGTCGAGCTTCGGATGACGTCCCTCCTGAATCCACAGCACGTACCTTTCAGGTAGCCGGACTCGTCCCCAATGAAAACGGGGAGTACAGAAATATTGCTAATGACCTTCTCGAAGATGCAAATGAAGATGCTGAGAACAGTGAGATTGATTTTGATGACATTGAGAATAATGGTCCAGGTGATGCCTTATAATTCAACTGTTCCCATGGTCAGAAATCTGAATGTACCTTAAAAGTAATAAGAATTGATTTAGAAAAGGACATTTTTAAAAACCAAATGTACTGAATTTTTCATGATTGGAAATAAAGTGTAATTTCGGACAGGTCAGCTTTAGTGTTGGTCAGTCATCTACTGATCTAGGCCCATTCAAAGTTAAGTGATCATTCAAATCAGAATGAATCAATGCTTTCTTCAAACTCTGGCTTACTCATGTCATTTTCAAATGACATGAATTAAACATTATCGTATGACAGGACAATCTGTCCTGATTGTGTCATAATCTTCCTTGCGGTAGTGTGTGCTTTGAACACCCCTCTTGTACCCATTACGCACTCTTTAATAAGGTTTGGCCTAACTTGCGAAAAGACCGATAAAATTCAAACTACTTACTGTATATGTACTGTGATATACAAACCGTATATCCGGATCAGATCCATCAAGCTTGTAATCCAGAAGAGCTAACAATCATATTATAATAACATTAGTATTTGTAATATTTTTAATAAGCGTTTGTGAAACAAGTACTAGAACCCATAAAAGACGGTTTCTTGCAGCGAATACTTAAACTATAGAGACTTTATTTAGGAACAGCCCCCCCCCCCCCGTACGTGGTCACAAGCATTTCATCTTTCAGCATTAACACATGTTCGTCTGGCCCATCATCGGTGTTCTAGGCCGAGGCCAGTTATTCAAACATGTTACGTCACGAATATAGCGTGTACTTTGACCTTAGGTTATGTTCGTAAGTTAAAGCCAAATCACTGACTAACTTGTTGGGAACAACAATGCCCTTATATCGTGGTCTCTATCTTACCTTTCGGGGGAGAGCCAGCAATCACACCTCCTATATTAAATGTTATAAGCGCACATATGCACATTAAGTATGACAAGGAAATCATCACTGATGCCACCATCAAACACCAGCAAAAGTTGAAGTTAATTAACAGCACGTTTTTGGAATCTATGCCATGATTCCGATCAACTGTCATAATCGGTCTTACTCTTGTACCAAGTCGAATACGACCTAGTGCCTTGAATGTCCAGTTTTGCTTTGAATTCGCCGTTGTAATATTACATTATATGAACTATATGAAGTCAATACGTTTAATATCTATATATTATTATATTGATCGAGTTCTCGCTATGAGAAACAAAATGTTTCTTGTGTCTTTGTTACTAATAAATCATTTTTTGCTTGAGTGGAAAGTAGATTGAGTTTGAAAGGATATATCGGGTGGCCTATAAAAAAGGTATCAATCTTTATCACCTGTAATTTCAATGATCACAATTTGGAATAACTTTCAATTGTATTTACAGCAATGCTCTCGTTGTTTGTGTGTGTGTGGTACATATCATTAATTTATAAGAGCGAAAGTCAAAATTTGTACAAATATCCAAGTCATCATTTACGATATAGATTTTTAAAGACTTTCGATGAGTCATCAATATTGAGCTGTTTGTGACTAATTGCGTCATTATTATCGTCTCATGCGTTATATGAGTCGGCGTTTTTCTTCATTAGTTTGCCTTTCTTACAGGTCTTACTTGTTATCAAGCGCATCAACCAAAAAACCCGCAGATTTCAAGCGATTTATACTTTCAGCATTACGCTTTTCCCATTTCCTTTTCCCCTTTCCACCTGAGCTTTCCGTACAGACATCCTAGGAGCATATTATCATTTTGCAGCTCCACTCGCTGTGATTTAATTTTCAAAATTCCTGTAGTTGATATCGGCTTGACGTCGCTGCATAGTTACCTGTAGGGGGGATTCACCCTGCATGGCGGAGAGCTTTTACTTTCAGGGATAATAGGTAATATGTGAAGTTGTGCAAGTGGGTTAGATTTTTTCAGTCACGTAACTAATTTGTACCACATTGATGAGCTACCTTGTCTCTTGTTTATCTCAGTCGTTATCTCGCAGCTCACTTATTGGCTCACCGTAGGGGAGTCTATACGATACCGCAGTGTCCGTCGTCCTTCGTCGTCGTCGTCGTCCGTCGTCGTCGTCGTCCGTCGTCGTCGTCGTCCGTCGTCGTCGTCGTATCCTGTGGCACGTTTCTTAACCGCTTGTGCTATGTACCTGAAACTTTATATACATCATTTTCAAGGTCATATGTACCCTGAAACTGAATTTCGCTCCGGTCTGATTCTTGACTTTGCCACCAGGGGGCTAAAACTGAAAAGTTAAAATGTGCAATATCTCATTTATCACTGATTTGTTTTTGAGAAACATTTCATGGTATGTACCCCTAGCAAGGATACATTACATATCATACGGGTTTTTGATTTAACCTACTTTTCAAGGTCACAGAGGTCAAACTCTAAAATTTCACCGATAGTGGCACGTTTTGTCTTTATTCGTCCTATAATCTTTAAATTTGGTATGTAGACACCTGTTACATAGCTCTACATGTTCACAAAAAATCAGGTCGATGTGGCGTACTTTTCAAGGTTACAGAGGTCAAATGGTGTGAATTGGCCGTTTGTGTGTAAATATGGCACGTTTCTTAACCACTTAAGCTATGAACTTTAAACTTAGTACTTTAAACTTAGTACTCTGGTCTGATTTTTAACTTGGCCCCCAGGTGGCCAAAACCAAAAATTTTAATAGTGCCATATCTCGCTTATTACTGATTAGTTTTTGGTAAAATTTTTATGGTAGATACTCTTAGCAAGGATACATCACATATGATACGGGTTTTTGATTTGACATACTTGTCAAGGTCACAGAGGTCAAATGGTGTAAATTGGCCATTTGATCGAATCTGTGGAACGTTTGTTAACCCCTAGGGCTATGAACTTGAGACTTTGTTTAAAGGACCCCCTAGGTCAGGTGACCTCTGACCCTGAATTTCTCCTAGCAAGGATACATCACATATCATATGAATTTTTGATCTGACCTGCTTTTCAAGGTCACAGAGGTCAAATGGCGTAAATTGGTCGTTTGATTGTAACAATGGCACGTTTCTTAACCACTAAAGCTTTGAACTTGAAATTTGATACACATGACTCCCTACGTCATGTAACCTCGGACACCGAATTTCGATCTGAACTGGTACCAACTCGGCCACCAGGAGGCAAAAACTAAAATAGGTTAAACGTGCAATATCTTTTTCATTAGTGACTTGTTTTTGATGATATTCTTATGGTACTTACTACAAGCAATGATACATCACGTGTCATACCGACTTTGGTTTGACCTATATACTATACATGTACAATGTTTCTTAATCTGGATGAATTCCAAAGCACAAAATATCTATACGGTGAGCACAATGGCCCCTGGCAGTTTCATTATCAGTGCTATCGTCATGCCATTTTCAGAAAAGATGGGTCAGATGATTTACAACAATTTTTTTTCAATGAAAATGTAATATCTTGCTTTGTTCCTTAGATAGTGAGCTCTATTACTTTAGGTGCATGCAAATTCCTGTCGTTGATACCTGGTTGTTGTCGCTCCATAATTATTTAAAGATGAGATCGACACAAATACTTTGTAAACCGCACAACTGGTTCTTCTGACTTCGTAAAGGAACCCGAGACACTTTTCTGCCTCACTAGTCATGAATTGTCTCAAGCATTCTCTGGTACAATCAAGCTTAGATTGAATATGTTCCACAACTACTAATTCTTGTAAAGTTTCGTGCACTGTACCTTGTTTGGTGAACAAGAATGCTACGGAAGAGTGGAAAGCATTAACAAAACTTCCTTAACCCAGTATCATTGGTCTTGTGCCTGGTTTATTCTTTGGCACATAGCTGGCTTAGCATTCGTCTGATCGACAATTTACATATAAGGAACTTCTCATACTATAGACATGCACTGTTGGGCAAAATGGTTGTCACCCCTATAGAAAATTGTGAGTTTCAGGTTTATATCCATATTTCTCCACAATCATGGTCAGATTTCTTCCATTCTTAGATTGAAATTGACATGAGTGACCTAATTCAATTTCGTGGTATGGCAGTCGTGTGATGTAATAAGACACTATAAAAGGAGTGTTTCTGCTGACCATGTCCTTTCGTTCCTATGCCTAGTCCACAGCCTACTAAGTTTTCGTGCATTCTCCTTTTTAACCAACGCAATCCTATTAGATTTTCTTGACCAGCATATGGAGAACTTGTCATTCCCGGCCAATACAGCCAAATTCAGCGAGGGGAGGCCATTGGAAGGTGGCGCAGCGGGCAAGGTCCTGGCGCCATCGCCGAAGTAATGGGACTTTCGAAAAGGACGGTGCAAAGGTGGATTTCGAAGTGGCGACAGGACGGTAATGTTAACGTTCGGAGATCTACTGGTCGACCTCGCATCTCTAATGAAAGAGACGACCGTCATCTCTTGCTTCGTTGCCGTGCAGATCGTAAGAAAACGACGACACAGCTGCGCAATGACTGGCACAACCTGGATAATGTTGACGCTAGTCGGACAACAGTAAACCGTAGGCTGATTGCTGTCGGGTATCATGCAAGAAGGCAGGTAGTCTGTCCAAAATTGACAGATGCGGCAAAACGTCGACGGCCTCTGTGGGCGAGAGCACATGCTGACGTGCCGGACGAAATGTGGCGCCACATCGTCTTTGGTGACGATTCCCGTTTCTTGCTGTTCCGCGTTGATGGCAGGGTCAGAGTTCGTCGATTACCAGGCGAGCAGCTTCGGGAAGACTGTGTAGCCCTGCGTGTTCCATTTGGAGGTGGTTCAGTCCATATCTGGGGCGCCATTCATTATCATGGAAAAACTGCAGTCCGCGTCCTAGAGCAAAATGTAAACGGTCTCCTCTACTTGGAGAGCCTCCGAGATCACGTGCTGCCAGAAGCAAGGGCCCACTTCGGCAACAACTGGACACCTGCAGACGACAACGCCAGACCCCCACAGAGCAGCAATAGTGAACAATTTCTTGCACGAACAAGACGTCAACCGTCTGGACTGGCCTCCTTACAGCCCGGATATGAACCCATAGAGCACCTGTGGGACCATATCGGCAGAGAACTCGAAAATTTGGACCCTCAGCCTCAGAACCTTGCCGACCTTGGTGATGCAATTATCCGTATTTGGGGCGAAATCCCCCAACGAAGGCGTTACAAGCATGTCCCGACGAATTGCAGCGCTCATTTCAGCCCGTGGGGGCAATACGCGATATTAGGTATGCAAGCAGTGAGAAATTACCCAATTGTGCAATTCCTATCAATTTGAACAATCAAATCTGGTCAGATGGAGAGAAAAGAGTGAAACAATGACAAAGATGTTTACCATAGTTAAGGTCCCTGATGAGCCTCCGTAGATAAAATGTCAATTAATAAGCAATTGATGGCAAACATGTGCAAGTTTGTGGTCCAAAAACACCCGCTAATACCATGTGTGTACAACTGCAAAGTTTCCACTCATTAATGTTTACCGTATCAACATAAATTAGAAATGATTATGCAATCATATATGCCATCGCAGGGGTGACAACCATTTTGCCCAACAGTGTATTACTATATTGCTGTAAATATATTGAACTCTGATCTGGATAGCTATTAAGCTTTTATTACTTGAAAAAGCTCTCGAGGTGTTTTAGACATAAAGACAACTGCCACATTCACGAATAGGCCTATGCATTGTTTTCAGCAATTTCCCCTCGAGCAGCACAATATCAAGAATGAAGAAAGCTTTTGCAAAATACCCTGTTCGGCATATGTTCGCTGCAACTAATGTTCATGTTTCGGCAGCTATCTTGTTGAACAGATGCCAATATTTCTCAAATTGTACTATAAAGCTATTCCAAAGTTCATTATTGGAGGAGACAAGAAGCTAATATTTGAATTTGAGCCGAAATATGCTTGTTTGAAGGACCGTTGGTATTAGTAAGGGCAGTATTCCCAAGCTGTCGGCTGCCCAGTCACCTCTATAAAGTTGTTTCCATCGACAAATTTCACAAAAAAAGGAAAAATTCAAAATCCGCCCGAATTATCATGCTATTCCGATGTTGACTCCGATTTGAACCGAGTCAGCCCTCCATGCGTCGATCCTCTCCATGAGGACCGATGCACTAGTAAGGCGCTGCATGGAGCCATATATCTACGCTGTGACGTCTTGCTGTAGATATAGATGTTTCCTTTTTGCTTGGCGAATCGGGGAGAGCCCCAAACAACCTCGGTGGCAGATGACATAACTTGTAATTGCCTGAACACATAAAAATACACTGGCAGTGCGTCTACTACGTCTCCCAGCAAAATAATTTCCTAAAACTCGTCTTCATAGTGGTGGTGAAGCCCTCAGGCTCAGATATTTAACGAGTTGACCAACCTACCTCTTTTTTTGCTCCTCAAAATATCAAGTTTTGTCGCTATAGTTGGGTAAAACCTAAAATTCGACATTTGATTCATTTGAATGAATTTACCCAAAAATGAAACCTTTCTCCACTTATGCTTTTCTTTATATCGCTTACACTTTGTCATTCTTAAGAGGTTCCCGTTCCTATAAAGTTTGACATGGGGCTTAGGAATAGACTTATTCCTGGTAATTGTAACAGCAATATGCTGCCAACATTTGCGACTGCCAATCCATTGATAGCCGATGTAAAAGTGAAAAATGTATCGCACATTGATATGTTTAGAGGTATCCCTGTGCCACACACCAATCCTCACTAGCTGATATTGGTTATTTCCTATGCAAATTCTTTCTACATCAGTACAGAAACATACCCACTTTTGGACAAGCTTGCCCTGAAGGAATCTTATATAAAAGGTAATTGTAATATGTTTGTATTTGAATGTATTTATATAAGGTAGAGTTGCAGATGCGTGCTTATCATTAAACTGAAGCACTTTCCCAAAAACTAGAGACATGACGTACTTCGCATTTCCAGATAGGCTACGAAATAAAAATGATAGAAATTGAACTGGTCACGTGATGGCAAACATGTCAGTGATAGTTGCTTTCCGGATGTTAGGTAATGTTGTTGATTAAGCTTGTTGATTGGTGAAGACTATTGATTTTTATCCACTATTATAATAAAACTATTTCCAATTCTTCGTTACATTAAGCTTCCCCAGCCAACAAGCAGGAGAAGACTTTAGATTTTGCTCCCCTATGAGAATATTTCTTCGTCTTCTTTCGATTTTCGTGCTCGGTTTTCGTAGTTCGTAACGGTGCGAAACCTTCCTATTACCAATGGGCTAAAGTGACCCGAAGTGGCCTCAAGCCAGTTAGTATATACAGTAAGTTCGGATTTTATCGGTCTTCGGACTAGTTTACAGCCAAAACCAATTTGCGGCCCATAATGGGAGAAATCAGGTAAGCATTAGATCCTGGAGTAGCGTCAACTTGGCCCTATCAATTTTCAGCCAGGCTTGATGTTCCCATGCGTGTGGACTGTTTGACTCGATTATTGCCGTGATGTAATAAGTACAGGTAGGTTTATGGTACATGCAGGCCTATGAGCTTCAGGACAGACCTTTTCCAGCTGGAGATAATGCCCAATGCGAAAATTCGAAAACATATGTTGTATCTCGTGTTCATACTCTCAACTGCCATTGGTATGGACACTGATGAGGATGATGAAGTTGCTAGTTCTAGACTACCAAGACGTCACAACAGCTATAGTGTAACTGTACGATTGCGCCACGTCCTCGATTGCGAACATGCGATTGAACATGGTTGGCTGCTTAATGTGGCAGAGTATGCCAGACGCTTCGGGTTTGCAGTTACGTCATTGCGAAGATGGATAGCAAATCGGGAAATGTTAATGGAGCAGACCGAGAACAATGCTCAAAGTAGGAGGGTTAGAAGCGACCACGACGGATGGTGGCCACAAGTAGAGGAGCAGGTTTACAACCGATTTCTAGAATTTCTCGTCTTGCCCTCCCCGTATCCAGAGTTGATCGGGTCCATGCTGCCGAGCTGGAATTCCACCGCTGGTGGGATGAGCTTCCAGGTGATGATAGAGAAAACTACCTTTTGAACCGACCGGAGCGGTCCATCTTTCTCTCCAGGATGGATCAGCGATTTCTTGAAACGGAAACGGATTGTATTTTGTCGCAAGACAAGAAACACCACTTCGATTCCAGTTGACGCTAATGAGCGTGTCCGCCGATTTCAAGGAAACGTCAGGGATAGAGTGAGGCAACATGCAATTTATAATATGAATCAAACCTTTTGTCAGTTGGACTTTCTGCCCATGTATGCGGCAGCTAATCCGAGACAGGGGGATGTTGACGTTAAAACTTCAAGGGGCAATTCTAAATTAGGATGCACCGTTGGGTTGACAATTCGATCTAATGGGGAAAAAATGCCAGCTCATATTGTGTTCACAGAACCAGGCTTCATCCGAGAAATTCGTGGACTTTGTAACATTCCTGAAAATGTCCGTGTCACTTCACCACGGTCAGGGTGGGGGAATCATGACACACTCCAACATTGGCTTGATGAAGTCTTTTCTCCATTCATTGGTGAATTTGAACCAAATACAAGGCTTTTACTCTTAGATCAGTTTAGACCTCACTTGGCTGGTGAATTCTGTGCCCCTATTGTAGAAGCTGGTGTGCTCCTTGATAACATTCGCGCGCGGTGCACATCTATGAGTCAACCTTTGGACTTGACCATTATGAGGGCATTTAAAGCTCACGTCAGCGCCGCTGGAAAGACTGGAAGCATGCAAATACTGCAGCCGATGGCACCAGTCCCAGAATACCCCTTGCATCTGTTTTACATAGCCGAGCTTGGGATGACGTCCCTCCTGAATCCACAGCACGTGCCTTTCAGGTAGCCGGACTCGTCCCGAATGAAAACGGGGAGTACAAAAATATTGCTAATGACCTTCTCGAAGATGCAGATGAAGATGCTGAGGACAATGAGATTGATTTTGATGACCTTGAGAATAATGATCCAGGTGATGCCTTATATTTCCACTGTTCCCATGGTCAGAAATCTGAATGTACCTTAAAAGTAATGAGACTTGATTTAGAAAAGAACATTTTGAAAAACCGAATGTACTGAATTTTTCATGATTGGAAATAAAGTGTAATTTCGGACAGGTCAGCTTTAGTGTTGGTCAGTCATCTACTGATCTAGGCCCATTCAAAGTTAAGTGATCATTCAAATCAGAATGCATCAATGCTTTCTTCAAACTTTGGCTTACTCATGTCTTTTTCAAATGGCATGAATTGAACATTATCCTATGACAGGACAATCTGTCCTGATCGTGTCATAATATTCCTTGCGGTAGTGTGTGCTTTGAACACCCCTCTTGTACCCATTACGCACTCTTTAATAAGGTTTGGCCTAACTTGCGAAAAGACCGATAAAATTCAAACTACTTACTGTATATGTACTGTGATATACAAACCGTATATCCGGATCAGATCCATCAAGCTTGTAATCCAGAAGAGCTAACAATCATATTATAATAACATTAGTATTTGTAATATTTCTAATAAGCGTTTGTGAAACAAGTACTAGAACCCATAAACGACAGTTTCTTCCAGCGAATACTTAAACCATAATGACTTTAATTAAGGACCACCCCCCCCCCCCCCCGTACGTGGTCACAAGCATTTCATCTCTCATTAACACATGTTCGTCTGGCCCATCATCGGTGTTCTAGGCCGAGGCAAGTTGTTCAAACATGTTAGGTCACGAATATAGCGTGTACTTTTACTTCACGTTATGTTCGTAAGTTAAAGCCAAATCACTGACTAACTTGTTGGGAACAACAATGCCCTTATATCGTGGTCTCTATCTTACCTTTCGGGGGAGAGCCAGCAGTCACACCTCCTACATTAAGTGTTATAAGTGCACAAGTGCACATAAAGTATGACCACGAAATCATCACTGATGCCACCATCAAACACCAACAAAGGTTGAAGTCAATCAACAGCACCTTTTTGGAATCTATGCCATGATTCCGATCAGCTGTCATAATCAGTCTTACTCTTGTACCAAGTCGAATACGACCAAGTGCCTTGAACCATTTGAAAAATAGCGATGGGATGTCCAGTTTTGCTTTGAATTCGCCGTTGTAATATTACATTATATGAACTATATGAAGTCAATACGTTTAATATCTATATATTATATTGATCGAGTTCTCGCTATGAGAAACAAAATGTTTCTTGTGTCTTTGTTATTAATCAATAATTTTTTGCTTGAGTGGAAAGTAGATTGAGTTTGAAAGGATATATCGGGTGGCCAATAAAAAAGGTATCAATCTTTATCACCTGTAATTTCAATGATCACAATTTGGAATAACTTTCAATTGTATTTACAGCAATGCTCTCGTTGTTTGTGTGTGTGGTACATATCATTAATTTATAAGAGCGAAAGTCAAAATTTGTACAAATATCCAAGTCATCATTTACGATATAGATTTTTAAAGACTTTCAATGAGTCATCAATATTGAGCTGTTTGTGACTAATTGCGTCATTATTATCGTCTCATGCGTTATTTGAGTCGGCGTTTTTCTTCATTAGATTGCCTTTCTTACAGGTCTAACTTGTTATCAAACGCATCAACCAAAAAACCCGCAGATTTCAAGCGATTTATACTTTCAGCACTACGATTTTCCCATTTCCTTTTCCCCTTGACACCCGAACTTTCCGTACAGACATCCTAGGAGCATATTATCATTTTGCAGCTCCACTCGCTGTGATTTATTTTCAAATTTCCTGTAGTTGATATCGGCTTGACGTCGCTGCATAGTTACCTGTAGAGGGGATTCACCCTGCATGGCGGAGAGCTTTTACTTTCAGCGATAATAGGTAATATGTGAAGTTGTACAAGTGGGTTAGATTTTTCAGTCACGTAACTAATTTGTACCACATTGATGAGCTACCTTGTCTTTTGTTTATCTCAGTCGTTTCAATGTTTCAATGTTTCTTAATCTGGATGAATTCCAAAGCACAAAATATCTATACGGTGAGCACAATGGCCCCTGGCAGTTTCATTATCAATGCTATCGTCATGCCATTTTCTGAGAAGATGGGTCAGATGATTTACAACAACTTTTTTTCAATGAAAATGTAATATCTTGCTTTGTTCCTTAGATAGTGAGCTCTATTACTTTAGGTACATGCAAATTTCTGTCGTTGATACCTTGTTGTCGTCGCTCCATAATTATTTAAGGATGAGATCGACACAAATACTTGGTAAACCGCACAACTGGTCCTTCTGACTTCGTAAAGGAACCCGAGACACCTTTCTGCCTCACTAGTCATGAATTGTTTCAAGCATTCTCTGGTACAATCAAGCTTAGATCGAATATGGTCCACAACTACTAATTCATGTAAAGTTTCGTGCACTGTTCCTTGTTTGGTGAACAAGAATGCTACGGAAGAGTCGAAAGCATTAACAAAAGTTCATTGACCCAGTATCATTGGTCTTGTGCCTGGTTTATACTTTGGCACATAGCTGGCTTAGCATTCGTCTGATCGACAATTAACCTTTAAAGATCTTCTCTTACTATAGACATATTACTATATTACTGTAAATATATTGGACTCTGATCTGGATAGCTAATAAGCTTTTATTACTTGAAAAAGCTCTCGAGGTGTTTACAGACATTAAGACAACTGCAACATTCACGAATAGGCATATGCATTGTTTTCAGCAATTTCCCCTTGATATACCCTGTTCGGCATGTGTTCGCTGCAACTAATGCTCATGTTTCGGCAGCTATCTTGTTGAACAGATGCCAATATTTCTCAAATTGTACTATCAAGCTATTCCAAAGTTCATTATTGGAGGAGACAAGAAGCTAATATTTAAATTTGAGCCGAAATATGCTTGTTCGAAGGACCATTGGTATCATTAAGGGCAGTATTCCCAAGCTGTCGACTGCCCAGTCACCTCTATGAAGTTGTTTCCATCAACAAATTTCACAAAAAAAGGAAAAATTCCAAATCTGCCCGAATTATCATGCTATTCCGATGTTGACCCCGATTTGAACCGAGTCAGCCCTCCATGCGTCGATCCTCTCCATGAGGACCGATGCACTAGTAAGGCGCTGCATGGAGCCATGGATGTACGCTGTGACGTCTTGCTGTAGATATAGATGTTTCCTTTTTGCTTGGCGAATCGGGGAGAGCCCCAAACAACCTCGGTGGCAGATGACATAACTTGTAATTGCTTGAACACATAAAAATACACTGGCAGTGCGTCTACTACGTCTCCCAGCACAATAATATCCTAAAATTCCTAGTCGGACCAGTGCATAATATGAAAATAATAAACTCGTCTTCAAAGTGGTGGTGAAGCCCTCAGGCTCAGATAATTAACGAGTTGACCAACCTACCTCTTTTTTTGCTCCTCAAAATATCAAGTTTTGTCGCTATAGTTGGGTAAAACCTAAAATTCGACATTTGATTCATTCGAATGAATCTACCAAAACCTGAAATCTTTCTCCACACATGCTTTTTTTTATATCGCTTATACTCTGTCATTCTTAAGAGGTTCCCGTTCCTATAAAGTTTGACATGGGGCTTAGGAGTAGACTTATTCCTGGTAATTGTAACAGCAATATGCTGCCAACATTTGCGACTGACAATCGACTGATAGCCGATGTAAAAGTGAAAAATGTATCGCACATTGATCTGTTTAGAGGTATCCCTGTGCCACACACCAATCACCACTTGCTGATTTTGGTTATTTCCTACGCAAATTCTTTCTACATCAGTACAGAAACATACCCACTTTTGGACAAGCTTGCCCTGAAGGAATCTTATATAAAAGGTAATTGTAATATGTTTGTATTTGAATGTATTCATATAAGGTAGAGTTGCAGATGCGTGCTTATCATTAAACTGAAGCACTTTCCCAAAAACTAGAGACTCGACGTACTTCGCATTTCCAGATAGGCTACGAAATAAAAATGATAGGAATTGAACTGGTCACGTGATGGCAAACATGTCAGTGATAGTTGCTTTCCGGATGTTAGGTAATGTTGTTGATTAAGCTTGTTGGCTGGTGAAGACTATTGATTTTTATCCACTATTATAATAAAACTATTTCCAATTCTTCGTTACATTAAGCTTCCCCAGCCAACAAGCAGGAGAAGACTTTAGATTTTGCTCCCCTATGAGAATATTTCTTCGTCTTCTTTCGATTTTCGTGCTCGGTTTTCGTAGTTCGTAACGGTGCGAAACCTTCCTATTACCAATGGGCTAAAGTGACCCGAAGTGGCCTCAAGCCAGTTAGTATATACAGTAAGTTCGGATTTTATCGGTCTTCGGACTTCACCGCTGGTGTGATGAGCTTCCAGGTGATGATAGAGACAACTACCTTTTGAACCGACCGGAACGGTCTCTTTTTCAGTGCTCTCCAGGATGGATCAGCGATTTCTTGATACGGAAACGTATTGTATTTCGTCGCAAGACAAGAAACACCACTTCGATTCCAGCAGACGCTAATGAGCGTGTCCGCCGATTTCAAGGAAACGTCAGGGACACAGTGAGGCAACATACAATTTACAATATGAATGAAACCTTTTTTCAGTTGGACTTTCTGCCCATGTATACGGCAGCTACTCCGGGACAGGGGGATGTTGACGTTAAAACTTCAAGGGGCAATTCTAAATTAGGATGCACCGTTGCGTTGACAATTCGATCTAGTGGGGAAAAAATGCCAATCCATGTTGTGTTCAGAGAACCAGGCTTCATACGAGAAATTCGTGGACTTGAAAGCATTCCTGAAAATGTCCGTGTCACTTCATCACGGTCAGGGTTGGAGAATCATGACACACTCCAACATTGGCTTGATGAAGTCTTTTTTTTTTCATTACTGAATTTGAACGAAAAACAAGGCTTTTACTCTTAGATCGGTTTAGACCTCACTTGGCTGATGAATTCTGTGCCCCTATTGTAGAAGCTGGTGTGCTCCTTGATAACATTCCCGCGCGGTGCACATCTATGAGTCAACCTTTGGACTTGACCATTATGAGGGCATTTAAAGCTCACGTCAGCGCCGCTGGAAAGACTGGAAGCATGCAAATACTGCAGCCGATGGCACTTGTCCCAGAATACCCCTTCCATCTGTTCTACATAGCCGAGCTTCCGATGACGTCCCTCCTGAATTCACAGCACGTGCCTTTCAGGTAGCCGGACTAGTCCCGAATGAAAACGGGGAGTACAGAAATATATTACTAATGACCTTCTCGAAGATGAAGATGCTGAGGACAATGAGATTGATTTTGATGACCTTGAGAATGATGATCCAGGTGATGCCTTATAATTCCACTGTTCCTATAGTCAGAAATCTGAATGTACCTTAAAAGTAATGAGAATTGATTTAGAAAAGGACATTTTCAAAAACCGAATGTACTGAATTTTTCATGATTGGAAATAAAGTGTAATTTCGGACAGGTCAGCTTTAGTGTTCGTCAGTCATCTACTGATCTAGGCCCATTCAAATCATTCAAATCAGAATGCATCAATGCTTTCTTCGAAATCTGAATGTACCTTAAAAGTAATGAGAATTGATTTAGAAAAGGACATTTTCAAAAACCGAATGTACTGAATTTTTCATGATTGGAAATAAAGTGTAATTTCGGACAGGTCAGCTTTAGTGTTCGTCAGTCATCTACTGATCTAGGCCCATTCAAATCATTCAAATCAGAATGCATCAATGCTTTCTTCAAACTCTGGCTTACTCATGTCATTTTCAAATGACATGAATTAAACATTATCGTATGACAGGACAATCTGTCCTGATCGTGTCATGATATTCCTTGCGGTAGTGTGTGCTTTGAACACCCCTCTTGTACCCATTACGCACACTTTAATAAGGTTTGGCCTAACTTGCGAAAAGACCGATAAAATTCAAACTACTTACTGTATATGTGCTGTGATATACAAACCGTATATCCGGATCAGATCCATCAAGCTTGTAATCCAGAAGAGCTAACAATCATATTATAATAACATTAGTATTTGTAATATTTCTAATAAGCGTTTGTGAATCAAGTTCTAGAACCCATAAACGACAGTTTCTTCCAGCGAATACTTCAACTATAATGACTGAAATTAAGAACAGCCCCCCCCCCGTACGTGGTCACAAGCATTTCATCTTTCAGCATTAACACATGTTCGTCTGGCCCATCATCGGTGTTCTAGGCCGAGGCCAGTTGTTCAAACATGTTAGGTCACGAATATAGCGTGTATTATGACTTCACGTTATGTTCGTAAGTTAAAGCCAAATCACTGACTAACTTGTTGGGAACAACAATGCCCTTATATCGTGGTCTCTGTCTTACCTTTCGGGGGAGAGCCAGCAGTCACACCTCCTATATTAAGTGTTATAAGCACACAAATGCACATCAAGTATGACCACGAAATCATCACTGATGCGACTATCAAACACCAACAAAAGTTGAATTCAATTAACAGCACGTTTTTGGAATCTATGCCATGATTCCGGTCAACTGTCATAATCGGTCGTCTGACTCTTGTACGTACCAAGTCGAATCCGACATCGTGCCTTGAACCATTTGGAAAATAACGATGAGATGTCCAGTTTTGCTTTGAATTCGCCGTTGTAATATTACATTATATGAACTATATGAAGTCAATACGTTTAATATCTATATATTATATTGATCGAGTTCTCGCTATGAGCAACAAAATGTTTCTTGTGTCTTTGTTATTACTTTTATTACTTGAAAATGCTCTCGATGTGTTTATAGACATAAAGACAACTGCCACATTCACGAATAGGCCTATGCATTGTTTTCAGCAACTTCCCCTCGATATAACCTGTTCGGCATATGTTCGCTGCAACTAATGCTCATGTTTCGGCAGCTATCTTGTTGAACAGATGCCAATATTTCTCTAATTGTACTATAAAGCTATTCCAAAATGTTCATTATTGGAGGAGACAAGAAGCTAATATTTAAATTTGAGCCGAAATATGCTTGTTCGGAAAACCGTTGGTATTAGGAATTGAAGGGCAGTATTCCAAAGCTGTCGGCTGCCCAGTCACCTCTATAAAGTTGTTTCAATCGACCAATTTCACAAAAAAAGGACAAATTCGAAATCTGCTCGAATTATCATGCTATTCCGATGTTGACTCCGATTTGAACCGAGTGAGTCAGCCCTCCATGCGTCGATCCTCTCCATGAGGACCGATGCACTAGTAAGGCGCTGCATGGAGCAATGGATCTACGCTGTGACGTCTTGCTGTAGATATAGATGTTTCATTTCTGCAACCTCGGCGGCAGATGACGTAACTTGTAATTGCTTGAACACATAAAAATACACTGGCAGTGCGTACATTCGTCATCTTTTCCTAAGTTAGCTTCGAACAATTAGAAAAGTGGGAAAGAAAAGGCGTAGTTTGCAAGGTTTCTGCCCAACAAATCACGGCAAAGCAACACTGCCTTCACTGCCTTCAGTGACCCTGTTAATGAGGTGAAGGTTTGAGGGGGAACATTTATGAAAATCATGTTTTTTATAACTAAGAGTACAAACAAAATTTGGAGATCGTCAAAAACATTCAGAAGTATTGTTTGCTCAGAAACAGGAGAAAAATAAACCCATTCCTTTAAAAACAAGCTGCATGTGCCGAAGAGGTTTGGGGACATTTCGCATGCTAAAAAATCTAAATATTGCCACAACTTGCACATGTAGAGTAACATTTCCATAGTACATGTATATTAAAATACCAACTTGCTGATAACGTTTGATGAACTGCAGTAATATTGGCCATTGTCCTGATGTTTTCCTGACATAAGAATTTGGTTGAACCATTCCGACCGATGCTGATTTTTGGCTCACCGATACGGTGAGTCTAACAACACCGCAGTGTCCGTGGTCCGTCATCGTCATCGTCGTCGTCCGTCGTATCCTATTTCAAAAACAGTGGCACGTTTCTTAACTGCTTGGGCTATGAACTCAAAACTATGTATTCAGGACCCCCTTGGTCGGATGACCTTTGACACTGAATTTCGGTCCGGTCTGATTCTTGACTTGGCCACCAGGGGGACCAAAACTGTAAACATAAATAGTGTGATATCTCACTTATAAGTAACTTGTTTTTTAATGACATTTTTATGGTAGGTACTCCTAGCAAGGATACATCACATAGCATACGTGTTTTTGATTGTACCTTCTTTTCTGGGTCACAGAGGTGTAATGGCGTAAATTTGCCGTTTGAGTGTAACTGTGGCACGTTTCTTAACTGGTAGGGCTATGAGCTTGGACGTTTTTATAAATGACCCCCTAGGTCAGATGACCTCTGACAGCCAATTTTGGTCTGATCTGATTATTGACTTGGCCAGCAGGGGGCCAAAACTGAAAACACAAAAAGTGTGATATCTCACTTATTAGTGATTTGTTTTTGATAAAATTGTTATGGTAGGTACTCCCAGCCAGGATACATCACATATCATAGAGGTTTTTGATTTGACTTGTTTTTCAAGGTCATAGAGGTCAAATGGCGAAAATTGGCCGTTTGAGCATAACTGTGGCACGTTTCAAAACTGCTAGGGATATGGGCTTGAAACTTTATACACACCCTAGGTCAGGTTACCTCTGTCACTGAATTTTGGTCTGATCTCTATCTCGACATGGACACCAGAGGGTAAAAAGTGAAAAACCTAGAAAGTGTGATTAGTGATTCGTATTCGAACAAGTTGTTACTCCCAGCAAGGATACATTACATATTATACCGGTTTTTGATTTGACCTACTTTTCAAGGCCCATTGTCAATTAAGTCAATTAAGTCATTACCTGAATACCGGCGAGCACAATGGCCACTAGCCTTTTCATTATTTGATTAGCTTAGGTATCTGATGATGCTCATTACGACTGATTGGATGGTGAATTACAGTCGTCTGATGTCAACATAAATTCAAGTTTTCACAAGAAAACTGCGTCTCCCAGCACAATAATATCCTAAAATTCCTAGTCGGACCAATGCATAATATGAAAATAATAAACTCGCATTCAAAGTCGTGGTGCAGGCCTCCGGCTCAGATACTTAACAAGTTGACCAACCTACCTCTTTTTTTGCTCCTCAAAATATCAAGGTTTGTCACGATAGTTGGGTAAAACCTCAAATTCGACATTTGATTCATATGATTGAATTGACCCAAAAATGAATACTTTCTCCTCTTATGCGTATTTATGTATCGCTTAAACTTTATCATGTTTAAGAGGTTTCCGTTCCTATAAAGTTTGACATGGGGCTTAGGAGTAGACTTATTACTGGTAATTGTAACAGCAAAATGCTGCCAACATTTGCGACTGACAATCGATTGATAGTCGATGTAAAAGTAAAAAATGTCTTGTACAATGATATGTTTAGAGGTATCCTTGTGCCACACACCAATCCTCACTTGCTTATTTAGGTTATTTCCTATGTTAATTCTTTCTACATCAGTACGGAAACATACCCACAGATTCTGGGCAGGCTTGTTCGGAAGGAATCTTATATAAAAGGTAATTGTAATCTGTTTGTATTTTAATGTATTCATGTAAGGTAGAGTTGCAGATGCGTGCTTATCATTAAACTGAAGCACTTTCTCAAAAACTAGAGACTCAACGTACTCCGCATTTCCAGATAGGCTACGAAATAAAAATGATAAAAATTGAGCTGGTCACGGGATGGTAAACATATAAGTGATAGTTGCTTTCCGGTTGTAAGGTGATGTTGTTAATTAAGCTTGTTGGCTGGTGAAGACTATTGATTTTAATCCACTATTATAATAAAACTATTTCTAATTCTTCGTTACATTAGGCTTCCCCAGCCAAAAAGCAGGAGAAGACTTTAGATTTTGCTCCCCTATGAGAATATTTCTTCGTCTTCTTTCGATTTTCGTGCTCGGTTTTCGTAGTTCGTAACGGTGCGAAACCTGCCTATTACCATTGGGCTAAAGTGACCCGAAGTAGCCTCAAGCCAGTTACTATATACAGTAAGTTCGGACTTTATCGGTCTTCGGCCTAGTTTACAACCAAAACCAATTTGAGGCCCACAATGGGAGAAATCATGTAAGCATTAGATCCTGGGGTAGGCAGTAGCGCCAACTTGGCCTAATCAATTTTCAGCCAGGCTTGATGTCCCCATGAGAGTGGTCTGTTTGACTCGATTATTGCCGTGATGTAATAGGTACAGGTAGGTTTATGGTACATGCAGGCCTATGAGCTTCAGGACAGACCTTTTTCCAGCTGGAGAGACAGACCTTTTCCAGCTGGAGATAATGCCAAATGCGAAAATTCGCAAAAATCTGTTGTATCTTGTGTTCATACTCTCAACTGCCATTGGTATGGACACTGATGACGATGATGAAGTTGCTAGTTCTAGACTACCAAGACGTCACAACAGCTATAGTGTAACTGCACCATTGCGCCACGTCCTCGATTGTGAACATGCGATTGAACATGGTTGGCTGCTTAATGTGGCAGAGTATGCCAGACGCTTCAGGTTGGCAGTTACGTCATTGCGAAGATGGATAGCAAATCGGGAAACGTTAATGGAGCAGGCCGAGAACAATGCTCCAAGTAGCAGGGTCAGAAGCGACCACGACGGATGGTGGCCACAAGTGGAGGAGCAGGTTCACAACCGATTTCTCGAATTTCTCGTCTTGCCCACCCCGTCTCCAGAGGTGATCTGGTCCATGCTGCCGAGCTGGAATTCCACCGCTGGTGGGATGAGCTTCCAAGTGATGATAGAGACAACTACCTTTTGAACCGACCGGAGCGGTCCATCTTTCAGTGCTCTCCAGGATGGATCAGCGATTTCATGTTCCGGAAACGTATTGTATTTCGTCGCAAGACAAGAAACACGACTTCGATTCCAGCTGACGCTAATGAGCGTGTCCGCCGATTTCAAGGAAACGTCAGGGACACAGTGAGGCAACATACAATATGAATATTTACAATATGAATCAAACCTTTTGTGAGTTGGACTTTCTGCCCATGTATACGGCAGCTAATCCTGGACAGAGGGATGTTGACGTTAAAACTTCAAGGGGCAATTCTTAATTAGGATGTACCGTTGGGTTGACAATTCGATCTAATGGGGAAAAAATGCTAGCCCATATTGTGTTCAGAGAACCAGGCTTCTTCCGAGAAATTCGTGGACTTGGAAACATTCCTGAAAATGTCCGCGTCACTTCATCACGGTCAGGGTGGAAGAATCATGACACACTCCAACATTGGCTTGATGAAGTCTTTTCTCCATTCATTGGTGAATTTGAACCAAATACAAGGCTTTTACTCTTAGATCAGTTAAGACCTCACTTGGCTGATGAATTCTGTGCCCCTATTGTAGGAGCTGGTGATCTCCTTGATAACATTCCCGCGCGGTGCACATCTATGAGTCAACCTTTGGACTTGACCATTATGAGGGCATTTAAAGCTCATGTCAGCGCCGCTGGAAAGACTGGAAGCATGCAAATACTGCAGCCGATGGCACCAGTCCCAGAATACACCTTGCATCTGTTCTACATAGCCGAGCCTGGGATGACGTCCCTCCTGAATCCACAGCACGTGCCTTTCAGGTAGCCGGACTCGTCCCGAATGAAAACGGGGAGTACAAAAATATTGCTAATGACCTTCTCGAAGATGCAGATGAAGATGCTGAGGACAATGAGATTGATTTTGATGACCTTGAGAATAATGATCCAGGTGATGCCTTATATTTCCACTGTTCCCATGGTCAGAAATCTGAATGTACCTTAAAAGTAATGAGACTTGATTTAAAAAAGGACATTTTCAAAAACCGAATGTACTGAATTTTTCATGATTGGAAATAAAGTGTAATTTCGGACAGGTCAGCTTTAGTGTTGGTCAGTCATCTACTGATCCAGGCCCATTCAAAGTTAAGTGATCATTCAAATCAGAATGCATCAATGCTTTCTTCAACCTTTGGCTTACTCATGTCTTTTTCAAATGGCATGAATTAAACATTATCCTATGACAGGACAATCTGTCCTGATCGTGTCATAATATTCCTTGCGGTAGTGTGTGCTTTGAACACCCTCTTGTACCCATTACGCACACTTTGATAAGGTTTGGCCTAACTTGCGAAAAGACCGATAAAATTCAATCTACTTACTGTATATGTGCTGTGATATACAAACCATATATCCGGATCAGATCCATCAAGCTTGTAATCCAGAAAAGCTAACAATCATAATATTATAATAACATTAGTATTTGTAATATTTCTAATAAGCGTTTGTGAAAAAAAGTACTAGAACCCATAAACGACAGTTTCTTGCAGCGAATACTTAAACTATAGAGACTTTAATTGAGAACAGCCCCCCCCCCCCCGTACGTGGTCACAAGCATTTCATCTCTCATTAACACATGCTCGTCTGGCCCATCATCGGTGTTCTAGGCCGAGGCCAGTTGTTCAAACATGTTAGGTCACGAATATAGCGTGTACTTTGACTTCACGTTATGTTCGTAAGTTAAAGCTAAATCACTGACTAACTTGTTGGGAACAACAATGCCCTTATATCGTGGTCTCTATCTTACCTTTCGGGGGAGAGCCAGCAGTCACACCTCCTATATTAAGTGTTATAAGTGCACAAGTGCACATAAAGTATGACAACGAAATCATCACTGATGCCACCATCAAACACCAACAAAAGTTGAAGTCAATCAACAGCACCTTTTTGGAATCTATGCCATGATTCCGATCAGCTGTCATAATCAGTCTTACTCTTGTACCAAGTCGAATACGACCTAATGCCTTGAACCATTTGGAAAATAGCGATGGGATGTCCAGTTTTGCTTTGAATTCGCCGTTGTAATATTACATTATATGAACTATATGAAGTCAATACGTTTAATATCTATATATTATATTGATCGAGTTCTCGCTATGAGAAACAAAATGTTTCTTGTGTCTTTGTTATTAATCAATCATTTTTTGCTTGAGTGGAAAGTAGATTGAGTTTGAAAGGATATATCGGGTGGCCAATAAAAAAGGTATCAATCTTTATCACCTGTAATTTCAATGATCACAATTTGGAATAATTTTCAATTGTATTTACAGCAATGCTCTCGTTGTTTGTGTTTGTGGTACATATAATTAATTTATTAGAGCGAAAGTCAAAATTTGTACCAATATCCAAGTCATCATTTGCGATATAGACTTTTAAAGTCTTCCGATGAGCCGTCAATATTGAGCTGTTTGTGACAAATTGCGTCATTATCATCGTCTCATGCGTTATTTGAGTCGGAGTTTTTCTTCATTAGTTTGCCTTTCTTACAGGTCTAACTTGGTATCAAACGCATCAACCAAAAAAATCCGCAGATCTCAAGAGATTTATACTTTCAGCATTACGCTTTTCCCATTTCCTTTTCCCCTTTCCACCTGAGCTTTCCATACAGACATCCTAGGATCATATTATCATTTTGCAGCTCCACTCGCTGTGAGGTAATTTTCAAAAGTCCTGTAGTTGATATCGGCTTGACGTCGCTGCATAGTTACCTGTAGAGGGGATTCACCCTGCATGGCGGAGAGATTTTGGACTTTCAGGGATAATAGGTAATATGTGAAGTTGTGCAAGTGAGTTAGATTTTTCAGTCACGTAACTAATTTGTACCTCATTGATGAGTTACCTTGTCTTTTTTTATCTGAGTCGTTTGTTCGCAGCTCACTTATTATCAGTGCTATCGTCATGCCATTTTCAGAGAAGATTGGTCAGATGATTTACAACCAGGTCGCCATTGGCTAGTGAGAACTCAGACCAGTTTACCTCTTAACCAATAATCATCCACTTTCCTTAAATGTTTTGTTGTGTTTATACTTACTATGCTGTTTTACAATGAAATAGAATATTAAGAATATCAAGCCTTCTGTAACGATGCGTTTGCATGTATCATATACTTATGCAGGCCACGTGCTGGAAGGCCCCGGAATCCTGATTCCCAATGTGGAAGTGAAGTTCCCCGTTTTGCTTTATCCCACAGTTATCAAATTAAAAACGTTTGTACCGGACAAATCCTCCGCAACCGCTTGGCGGAGAACACTGCAACTTTCAGGAATGATAAGTGATGCATGTATGTTGAAGTTGTGCATGTGCGTTTGATTATTTTCTCAGTTATCTTACTAATTTGTATAATAACGAGCTTCATTGTTTTTTTACCTCGTTAGCACGCAGCTCGCTAATCATTAATGCTATTGTGATGTAATTTCCAGGGAGGGCTGAATCGATGCTTTGCAACAACTTTCATTGTAGGCACAATTTTTATATTTGCATCGTTCATGAGATAGCTCTATTGTTTGAGGTAATTATCAAACGACCAAAAATCAATTCTAGACCACTCCCCGTAACTGCATGGCAGAGCTTTACTTTCAGGGATAATAGGTAGTATGTGAAGTTGTGCAAGTGGGTTAGATTTTTTCAGTCACGTAACTAATTTGTACCACATTGATGAGCTACCTTGTCTTTTATTTATCTCAGTCGTTAGCTCGCAGCTCACTTATTATCAGTGCTATCGTCATGCCATTTTCAGAGAAGATGGGTCAGATGATTTACAACAACTTGTTTTCAATGAAAATGTAATATCTTGCTTTGTCCCTTAAATAGCGAGCTCTATTACTTTAGGTACATGCAAATTCCTGTCGTTGATACCTGGTTGTTGTCGCTCCATAATTATTTAAAGATGAGATCGACACAAATACGTTGTAAACCGCACAACTGGTCCTTCTGACTTCGTAAAGGAACCCGAGACACTTTTCTGCCTCACTAGTCATGAATTGTCTCAAGCATTCTCTGGTACAATCAAGCTTAGATCGAATATGTTCCACAATAACTAATTCTTGTAAAGTTTCGTGCACTGTACCTTGTTTGGTGAACAAGAATGCTACGGAAGAGTGGAAAGCATTAACAAAACTTCCTTGACCCAGTATCATTGGTCTTGTGCCTGGTTTATACTTTGGCACATAGCTAGCTTTTATAGTATTCGTCTGATCGACAATTAATATAAGGAGCTTCTCTTACTTTAGACATATTACTATATTACTGTAAATATATTGGACTCTGATCTGGATAGCTAATAAGCTTTTATTACTTGAAAAAGCTCTCGAGGTATTTATAGACATAAAGACAACTGCCACGTTCACGAATAGGCCTATGCATTGTTTTCAGCAATTTCCCCTCGAGCAGCACAATATCAAGAATGAAGAAAGCTTTTGCAATATACCCTGTTCGGCATATGTTCGCTGCAACTAATGCTCATGTTTCGGCAGCTATCTTGTTGAACAGATGCCAATATTGCTCAAATTGTACTATAAAGCTATTCCAAAGTTCATTATTGGAGGAGACAAGAAGCTAATATTTAAATTTGAGCCGAAATATGCTTGTTCGAAGGACCATTGGTATCAATAATTGAAGGGCAGTATTCCCAAGCTGTAGGCTACCCAGTCACCTCTATAAAGTTGATTCCATCGACCAATTTCACAAAAAAAGGAAAAATTCCAAATCTGCTCGAATTATCATGCTATTTCGATGTTGACTCCGATTTGAACCGAGTCAGCCCTCCATGCATCGATCCTCTCAATGAGGACCGATGCACTAGTAAGGCGCTGCATGGAGCCATGGATCTACGCGGTGACGTCTTGATGTAAATATAGATGTTTCCTTTTTACAACCTCGGTGGCAGATGACGTAACTTGTAATTGAAAATACACTTGCAGTGCGTACATTCGTCATCTTTTCCTAAGTTAGCTTCGAACAATTAGAAAAGTGGGAAAGAAAAGGCGTAGTTTGCAAGGTTTCTGCCCAACAAATCACGGCAAAGCAACACTGCCTTCACTGCCTTCAGTGGCCCTGTTAATGAGGTGAATCGTTGAGGGGGAACATTTACGAAAATCGTGTTTTTTATAACTAAGAGTACAAACAAAATTTACAGATCGTCAAAAAAAGTCAGAAGTATTGTTTGCTGAGAAACAGGGGAAAAATAAACCCATTCGTTTAAAAACAAGCTGCATGTGCCGAAGAGATTTGGGGACATTTCGCATGCTAAAAAATATAAATATTGCCACAACTTGCATATGTTGACTAACATTCTATAGTATATTTCGTCCTCCAAATACCAACTTGCTGATAACGTTTGATGAACTGCAGTAATATTGGCCATTGTCCTGATGTTTTTCTGACACCAAAATTTGGTTAAACCATTCCGACCGATGCTGATTTTTTATTTGATTAGCGTAGGTATCTGATGATGCTCATTTACGACTGATTGGATGGTGAATTACAGTCGTCTAATGTCAACATAAATTCAAGTTTTCACAAGAAAACTACGTCTCCCAGCACAATAATATCCTAAAATTCCTAGTCGGACCAGTGCATAATATGAAAATAATAAACTCGTCTTCAAAGTCGTGGTGAAGCCCTCCGGCTCAGATAATTAACGAGTTGACCAACCTACCTCTTTTTTTGCTCCCCAAAATATCCAGTTTCTTCACGATAGTTGGGTAAAACCTAAAATTCGACATTTGATTCATTTGAATGAATTTACCCAAAAATGAATACTTTCTCCACACATGCGTGTTTTTAAATCGCTTAAACTTTATCATTCTCAAGAGGTTCCCGTTCCTATAAAGTTTGACATGGGGCTTAAAAGTAGACTTATTACTGGTAATTGTAACAGCAAAATGCTGCCAACATTTGCGACTGACAATCGATTGATAGCCGACTGAAAAGTGAAAAAAGTCTCGTGCATTGATATGTTTAGAGGTATCCGTGTGCCAAATACCAATCTCCACTTCCTTTTGTGAGTTATCTCCTACGCTAATTATTTCTACATCAGTATAGAAACTTACCCACATATTCTTGGCAAGCTTGTTCGTAAGGAATCTTATATAAAAGGTAATTGTAATCTGTTTGTATTTTAATGTATTTATATAAGGTAGAGTTGCAGATGCGTGCTTATCATTAAACTGAAGCACTTTCCCAAAAACTAGAGACTCAACGTACTCCGCATTTCCAGATAGGCTACGAAATAAAAATGATAAAAATTGAGCTGGTCACGGGATGGTAAGCATATAAGTGATAGTTGCTTTCCGGTTGTAAGGTGATGTTGTTAATTAAGCTTGTTGGCTGGTGAAGACTATTGATTTTAATCCACTATTACAATAAAACTATTTCTAATTCTTCGTTACATTAGGCTTCCCCAGCCAACAAGCAGGAGAAGACTTTAGATTTTGCTCCCCTATGAGAATATTTCTTCGTCTTCTTTCTATTTTCGTGCTCGGTTTTCGTAGTTCGTAACGGTGCGAAACCTGCCTATTACCATTGGGCTAAAGTGACCCGAAGTGGCCTGAAGCCAGTTACTATATACAGTAAGTTCGGATTTTCGGATCGGTCTTCGGCCTAATTTACAGCCAAAACCAATTTGAGGCCCACAATGGGAGAAATCAGGTAAGCATTAGATCCTGGAGTAGCGTCAACTTGGCCTAATCAATTTTCAGCCAGGCTTGATGTCCCCATGCGTGTGGTCTGTTTGACTCGATTATTGCCGTGATGTAATAGGTACAGGTAGGTTTATGGTCCATGCAGGCCTATAAGCTTCAGGACAGACCTTTTCCAGCTGGAGATAATGCCCAATGCGAAAATTCGAAAACATTTGTTGTATTTTGTGCTCATACTCTCAGCTGCCATAGGTATGGACACTGATGAGGATGATGAAGTTGCTAGTTCTAGACTACCAAGACGTCACAACAGCTATAGTGTAACTGCACGATTGCGCCACGTCCTCGATTGCGAACATGCGATTGAACATGGTTGGCTGCTTAATGTGGCAGAGTATGCCAGACGCTTCAGGTTGGCAGTTACGTCATTGCGAAGATGGATAGCAAATCGGGAAACGTCAATGGAGCAGGCCGAGAACAATGCCCAAAGTAGGAGGGTCAGAAGCGACCACGACAGATATGGCCACAAGTGGAGGAGCAGGTTCACAACCGATTTCTCGAATTTCTCGTCTTGTCCTCCCCGTCTCCAGAGGTGATCTGGTCTATGCTGCCGAGCTGGAATTCCACCGCTGGTGGGATGAGCTTCCACGTGATGATAGAGACAACTACCTTTTGAACCGACCGGAACGGTCCCTCTTTCAGTGCTCTCCAGGATGGATCAGCGATTTCATGAAACGGAAACGTATTGTATTTCGTCGCAAGACAAGAAACACGACTTCGATTCTAGCTGACGCTAATGAGCGTGTCCGCCGATTTCAAGGAAACGTTAGGGACACAGTGAGGCAACATAACCTTTTGTCAGTTGGACTTTCTGCCCATGTATACGGCAGCTACTCCGGGACAGAGGGATGTTGACGTTAAAACTTCAAGGGGCAATTCTTAATTAGGATGCACCGTTGGGTTGACAATTGGATCTAATGGGGAAAAAAAGCAAGCCCATATTGTGTTCAGAGAACCAGGCTTCATCCGAGAAATTCGTGGACTTGAAAACATTCCTGAAAATGTCCGTGTCACTTCATCACGGTCAGGGTGGGGGAATCATGACACACTCCAACATTGGCTAGATGAAGTCTTTCTTAAATTCATTGGTGAATTTGAACCAAATACAAGGCTTTTACTCTTAGATCAGTTTAGACCTCAATTGGCTGATTAATGCTGTGCCCCTATTGTAGAAGCTGGTGTGCTCCTTGATAACATTCCCGCGCGGTGCACATCTATGAGTCAACCTTTGGACTTGACCATTATGAGGGCATTTAGAGCTCACGTCAGCGCCGCTGGAAAGACTGGAAGCATGCAAATACTGCAGCCGATGGCACCTGTCCCAGAATACCCTTTGCATCTGTTCTTCATAGCCGAGCTTTGGATGACGTCCTCCTGAATCCAAAGCACGTGCTTTTCAGGTAGGCGGACTCGTCCCGAATGAAAACAGGGAGTACAGAAATATTGCTGATGACCTTCTGGAAGATGAAGATGCTGAGGACAATGAGATTGATTTTGATGACCTTAAGAATAATAATTCCACTGTTCCTATGGTCAGAAATCTGAATGTACCTTAAAAGTAATAAGACTTGATTTAGAAAAGGACATTTTCAAACACCGAATGTACTGAATTTTTCATGATTGGAAATAAAGTGTAATTTCGGACAGGTCAGCTTTAGTGTTGGTCAGTCATCTACTTATCTAGGCCCATTCAAAGTCAAGTGATCATTCAAATCAGAATGCATCAATGCTTTTTTCAAACTTTGGCTTACTCATGTCTTTTTCAAATGGCATGAATTAAACATTATCCTATGACAGGACAATCTGTCCTGATCGTGTCATAATATTCCTTGCGGTAGTGTGTACTTTGAACACCCCACTTGTACCCATTACGCACACTTTGATAAGGTTTGGCCTAACTTGCGAAAAGACCGATAAAATTCAAACTACTTACAGTATATGTACTGTGATATACAAACCGTATATCCGGATCAGATCCATCAAGCTTGTAATCCAGAAGAGCTAACAATCATATTATAATAACATTAGTATTTGTAATATTTCTAATAAACGTTTGTGAATCAAGTACTAGAACCCATAAACGACAGTTTCTTGCAGCGAATACTTAAACTATAATGACTTTAATTAAAAACAGCCCCCCCCCGTACGTGGTCACAAGCATTTCATCGCTCAGCATTAACACATGTTTGTATGGCCCATCATCGGTGTTCTAGGCCGAGGCTAGTTGTTCAAACATGTTAGGTCACGAATATAGCGTGTACTATGACTTCACGTTATGTTCGTAAGTTAAAGCCAAATCACTGACTAACTTGTTGGGAACAACAATGTCCTTATATCGTGGTCTCTGTCTTACCCTTCGGGGGAGAGCCAGCAGTCACACCTCCTATATTAAGTGTTATCAGCACACAAATGCACATAACGTATGACAACGAAATCATCACTGATGCCACCATCAAACACCAACAAAAGTTGAAGTCAATTAACAGCACGTTTTTGGAATCTATGCCATGATTCCGATCAACTGTCATAATCGGTCTTACACTTGTACCCAGTCGAATACGACATCGTGCCTTGAACCATTTGGAAAATAGCGATGGGATGTCCAGTTTTGCTTTGAACTTGCCGTTGTAATATTACATTATATGAACTATATGAAGTCAATACGTTTAATATCTATATATTATATTGATCCAGTTCTCGCTATGAGAAACAAAATGTTTCTTTTGTTCTTGCGTCTTTGTTATTAATAAATCAATGTTTGCTTGAGGGGAGAGTAGATTGAGTTTGAAAGGATATATCGGGTGGCCAATAAAACAGGTATCAATCTTTATCACCTGTAATTTCAATGATTAGACGGCAGGCGAAAAAAACACATTCTTATCGGATCCGCATGCGATCCGATTGAACCACATTCAGGTCTCGAAAATTGCGCGCATTTAGACGATAAGCGCAATCCGGGCTCATCTGGACGCATATCTATAGCTTTGGAACTCTCCAATACCTGTTGGTTGTGGAGGTGTAAAAAAATTGGTTTGGTACTTGAACCGCATTTCTTCGCGGGAAATTTCGCGGGATCGAACACATCGCTTTCCGTAAACCGATCCGCCTTAGCCATAGCTTGATTGAAAAAAAATCGCAAATTAGTCCGTGAAAAAAACACTTTAACTCACAATCTCACTCTCCGCGCCAAAAACACAATTCTCGTGCAACGCAAAACGTTTAAAGTGCCAACACACTCGTTAGTGCGCATGCGCCCAGGTAGAATGAATCCGGATTGGGAATCCGGTTGGGTTTAGACGACGCTAGTGATCCGGGTGCATCCGGATGCATTCAGATTAACACTACCTCGATCGGTAGTTTTCTTTTAATCCGGATGGGACCACATTGATCCGGATCATTTTGCATTTAGACGAGAAAAATTTAAACCGCATTCGGATTCAATCGGATCGCATGTGGTTTTTTTCATGTTGTCTAAACGGCCCTATTTTGGAATAACTTTCAATTGTATTTACAGCAATGCTCTCGTTGTTTGTGTGTGTGTGGTACATATCATTAATTTATAAGAGCGAAAGTCAAAATTTATACAAATATCCATGTCATAATATGCGATAGTATATTTTTAAAGACTTCCGATGAGCCATCAATATTGAGCTGTTTGTGACTAATTGTGTCATTATTGTCGTCTCGTGCGTTATTTGAGCCGGCGTTTTTCTTCATTAGTTTGCCTTTCTTACAGGTCTAACTTGTTATCAAACGCATCAACCAAAAAACACGCAGATCTCAAGCGATTTATACTTTCAGCATTACGCTTTTCCCATTTCCTTTTCACTTTCCACATGAGCTTTCCGTACATACATCCTAGGAGCATATTATCATTTTGCAGCTCCGCTCGCTGTGATTTTGATTTTCAAAATTCCTGTAGTTGATATCGGCTTGACGTCGCTGCATAGTTACCTGTAGAGGGGATTCACCCAAATACTTTGTAAACCCAACAACTGGTCCCTTTGACGTCGTAAAGGAACCCGAGACACTTGTCTGCCTCACTGGCCATGAATTGTCTCAAGCATTCTCTGGTACAATCACGCTTAGATCGAATATGGCCTACAACTTCTAGTTCTAGTAAAGCTGCGTGCACTGTTACTTGTTTTCTGAACAAGAATGCTACGGAAGAGTTGGAAGCAATAACAAAACTTCCTTGACCCAGTATTACAGAAAATATCAGATTTTTCCTGACCTATGAATTTGGTCAAACCATGTCCACCGATGATGGCTTTTTCAAAATTTGATACCGTTAGTTTCACTCTCTATTGATGCTCAGTTATTACAGAAGCTAAGAATCATTTTCGATTCTCACTCCGACTTTAACCTAGAGAGTGAATTACAGTCGTCTGATGTTAACATCGATCCAACTGAACTGACAGTCCGGAAGCAAGGGGTCGGACGCGGAAATGATGGAAGCTTTTACTTTTTGCTGTTTTCAAATAGTCTGCGATGCTCATCAAGATTCCAGAGGTTACCCGCTGATATCCCTTGCACATTCATAGCCCGTTGTTGTTCATTTAAATGTGTTGAACTTTTGCAATTCATGCAAATTATGCAAATGAGAGCGGCCATAATCAAAATGAAGAGGATATGTACACAGCCTGCTGTGTATGCAGCAGAACAATTATTGTTGCATACGCAGCATGCTGTGTATGCAACAGACAGTATGTTTATGTTCACAGCGTTTTATATTAATATTCATTAGGCACATTATAACGCCCCGCCTCCGATTTTATGCTACCTGCTGTGAATCCGAACAACATTTTCTCTTAAATACACAACATGCTGTGTATACAATGTTCAGGCACGCACATTGTCTAGAGTACACAGCAGACTTCGCTGGCTGGAGAAAACTGTTTTGGTCATATGGCACACATGCCATCTAAAAACCCGGGCTTCTGCTTGCATGTTTTTCACCATGCTTGCAGTTGTACTTGACATACGCGTAATAAAGTGCTGTAAAATGTTCCCATCATTTTTAAATACTCTTTATTGTTTGTCGATGGTTCTAGAGTGCCATATTACAAAGGCAACGTTGCGTTTTGCTCCTGATACCGAGAGAGCTGTTTGGAAGGCGGGAAAGGATGAGATTTGGCCCCAACTTGAAGGGAAGCGGGGAATTCTTCCACCGCCACCGCCACCGCCTTTGTTCTCCAGCTGACGTCATTGATGACGCGGTTATGTTAATTCGCCTCTGCTGTGCATGCAACCAACGTGTTCCTGCGTACACAGCAGTCAGCTGTGTACATAGCCACTTCGTAAACAAAATTCGGTTTTTGGCAATATTTCAGAAAATATGTGGACCATTGTCATCGAATAAGTGCTAATTCCCACCTTATCATGGTCTAGCTTTTAGATAAGCCCAAAGGCCTTCCAGGCGAAGATTACGTTGAGGAAAGCGATCTGACTACGGCACCGTTGAAGATGGAATCCCAAAGTAAAGGATGGGCAGTGTAGATAAACAGCAAACAGTAGGAAAGCATCTAAACATCACAGGGCAGCTGCTTCCTAGGCATACCTTTCCGGTTGTGGTCACAGTGGAGTGTTGTATTGGAGTACGAAAATATTTCGTTGTCAAATCACCAATGGCCGTGTAGAACCTTAACTTTAATTACATCAAGGACCAAGCTACAGCATACTACATTTATGTCTGCCTGACACGGTGAAGGATTCAAAGACCATGTCAGTAATCAGGCTCTAAGTAGTCATGGGGAAGAGAACATGGCAATGAGCATATTGCCACACCGTGCTCTTTAGTCCATCTACAAGTAAAGCATTTGCAAAAAACTGTGAAGTCGTTCACTATCAAGCAATCCAGACTCTTAAAATAAAAGTCGGCTTTTTAGTGCAGTATGTTTGTTTTTCTGGTTCATCAGTAAACTATTTTTCTGAACGTGTTTGATGCTTTTCCAATTTTGTTTCAGCTCTAAGATAGTAGAAGAACGCGTTATTCGTTATTTTCAGTACGCGCAAGTCCTGTCGCGAAAGACTATCCCGCCACGTGAGTGCACGCCGAGATCCAAGTTCACCTCACCCCGCTATTAAGACGCAACGTCATTTCCATTGATGGTCGCAGTAGCTAGGTAATCAAGCGCCATCAGCGTGAGTGCGGAAAAATCGATATCAGCAATATGACGTCAATGGGTAGATCCTAGCTCCAGGAAACACTTTACTAGTGCATCGTTCCACATGGAAAGAGTCCATGCGTGGAAAGCTAACTCGCGGCAAATCCGAGTCAACATAGGAAAAGCGCGATAACTCAGTCAGAGTTTGAATTTTTCCTTTTTTGTGTGCAATTTGTTGCTGGAAACTGTAAAATAGGAGGTGACTGGGTAGCCGACAGTTTGGTATAATTGCCCTTAATAATGCCAATGGTCCTTTAGATTAACGCCATCTTTTGCTAGTAATAAACCCTGAGAACTTCAGATGGAAGTACATAGAAAAAGGTCACTGACACAATGCAGCCATCATTCCAGATGGTGTCAAACCCCTAGAATACATACTATATATGATCCGATGTGGATGCAAAAGCAAAAGCGCTGACAATTCAAACTGGTGCAAGTGATCATGAGTGGCCTATCATGTCTCAGAATGCACTGTGCATGTTACCCGATAGGATGCTTGGGACTGAATACCCTTCTAGATTCATCATTAAAAAAACTATCATAACTCCTAGCATATCACTAAAAACACAATAGCTATGATATTAGCTGAATGATAGAACATGATAGCCTAGATCATGATACTTCTTTGATGATATCATACTAGATAGCTAACGAGATATTACCGGAAAATGGACTTTTGTGATGGCAGCATCTAATTTGCATATTTCAATGTTATGCAGCGCGTACAATCGCATCAGCAATGGCCTGGTTTGAATGATAAACCATGATAACCTCTGTATTGACAATTAGTTTGTGATTTTATCATTTACACTTCAGGAGATATTGCATAAAAATGAAATTTCTGTATTAATGGCCGCATCCAATTTGCATATCCCAGTCTTATTGAATGCATACAATCACCAGCTATGGGTTTATCTGCTAGCCAGATCATGATAACCTTGGAACTATACTCTATTTTTACACTTATTTACAATTAAAAATAACCTTGGTGTAATTTTGTTTTGTTATGATGCATGTTTATCGAGTTATAACAAATGAATGGAATTTCAGTTATGGCGGGCTTAATTTGCATATTTTGAAAAATGCTATCATCGGGCACCCCCTTGGATCTTGATGAACACTCCCCAGGCTATAGAAAACAGCGAAGAAAAAAACTTCATCCGACATTTCCATGTTCTAAGAAATAATTTATTAGCCTTTAGCACCCTGACTAATCTAGAGCTAATGCTGTCAGTTCATGTCATGTGGTAAGGCTCCCTAATCGATTCCAAGGTTACCCAGCAAGCTAGTAGTTGACAAACCTACCTCTTTTTTGGTATCTCAAAATATCATGTTTTGTCATGACAGAAGGGTAAAATCTCAAATTCGACAATTGACTCACTGAAATGGAGTTACCCAAAATTGAAAACGTTCCACCCAAGTGCGGTGCTAGATTTCGCCTATCACCTGATCTTATTAAGAGGTTGCCGTTTCTATAAAGTTTCACGTGAGGCTGACTATTATCCTTATACTTGGTAATCGTAACAGCAAAATGCTGCCAACTTATACGACTGAGAATGGAATAATAGCCGAGAGAAAAATAAGAAGCGTCTGCAATGTTCTGATGATCACCTTTATTTTGATTAATTTGCCAAACAATAATCAACACTTTTTTACAGTCGTTATATCCTATGTCAATCTTTCTTCTTTCATTATAGAAACCCATCAAATGATTTTTTCGAGACTTGATCAGATCAGATCTTATATAAAACAAAATAGTCATATCTTTCAATTCAAATAAATTTATATGGGGTAAAATTGCAGATGCGTTCTTATCATTAAACTGAAGCACCTTTCCAAAAACTAGAGATTCAACATATCTCGCATTTCCAATCAGGCTACGAAGAAAATGATTATGGTGAAAATTAAGTTTGCAATTGATACCGGATGGAAAACAAGAAACGATAGTTTGATAAATATCAATGGCTTCCAATCAATACGACGACGTGCTAATTTTCCTGTCAACCGAACTGCCTCCTCTTGACATCGGTGCACACTACGTCGTGTTGGTACATGCACCGTGTGGTGAGTCACGTGATAGTCCATTCATTGTGATTCGTCTTCTTTTTATCACCTTCAATGGAACTTCTCTCTGCCTACTATTACCATTTGGCGTAAGTGGCCCGAAGCGGCCTGAAGCTAGTAACTGTATATTGTGCTGTGGTTATACAAACCGTATATCAGGATCAGATCCATCAAGCTTGTAATCCAGAAGAGCTAACAATCGTGTTATTATAACATTAGTATTTCTAATAAGCGACTGTGATACTAGTACTACAACCCATAAACGATAGTTTCTTGCAGCAAATGCATAAACTATACATATAATGACTTTAATTTCAAGAACGTTTTAAGGTAAACTGATTACTCGTTTCCCTTTTCCCTGTCCCCCCTGTGGTTACACCAATTAATAAAGCATTTCATCTCTCAGCATTAACACATGTTCGTCTCGCCCATCATCGGTGTTCTAGGCCGAGGCAAGTTGTTCAAACATGTCAGGTCACGAATATAGCGTGTACTTCGACTTGACGTTATGTCCGTAAGTTAGCCAATTTAACTATCATCAAGAGAACAATATGAGGACACCTCACAAACCCTCAGCTTTTGCGTAATCTCTGTCTTACCTTTCGGGGGAGAGCCAGCAGTCACACCTCCTATGAGTCTTAAAAGCGCACATAGCCACATAAAGTATGACAACGAAATTATCACTAATGCCACCATGGTGAAAACTAAGTTTGCCATTGATGACACGGGACGGAAAACAAGAAATGATAGTTTGTTGAATGTATATGGCTTCCAAACAATACGACGACGTGCTAATTTTCCTGTCAAACCGAACAGCCTCCTCCTCTTGACGCGAAGGCTTTGACATCGGTGCACACTAGGTCGTGGTGTGATGAGTCACGTGATAGACCATGCATTGTGATTCGTCATGTTTTAATCACCTTCAATGGAACTTCGCTATGCCTACTATTACCATTGGGCTAAAGTGACCCGGTGTGGCCTGAAGCCTGCTGTAACTCTTTATCTTGCTGTGATATACAATCGTATATCAGGATCAGATCCATCAAGCTTGTAGTCCAGAAGAGCTGACAATCATGTTTTTTTAACAAACTTTTGTGGAACTAGTACTACAACCCATCAACGATAGTTTCTTGCAGCGAATGCGCAAACTATTATAACCTTAATTTTGATAACATTTTAAGGTTAACTGGTAAGTCTTTCCCTTTTCCCTGTCCCCCCTGTGGTCACACCAATTAACACGTTGAGTGCCAAGCTAATATTTGATTTCCGGTCCCAGGTGCCAATGTGTGACTTTAAGTACAGTCCATGCATTAGTCCGTAGAGACTCCAAATGGATGGGAACGAGGTTCCCAAACCTAATTGAATGACAAATAAAGCAAGATATAATTCTCGTAGTTGCCACCACTGAAGAACATTTTCCCCCATGTGCCAAGGTACGACTCGTGGGTTGGCAATGGCGGGGAACTTCCATCCAGGAGGCCGTAATACGACTCATAGCCTGGCTTCCTGGAAAGAACTTCCATCCAGGAGGCCATTATACGACTCGTAGCCTGGCTTCCTGGAAGGAAGTTGCCCGCCATTGCCAGACAACGAGTCGTATCTTGGCACATGGGGAAAAATATCTACAGTCCTATCTTCAAATAAACAATGGTACATTCGAAATTGCCGTCTTTTCTGTGTGCTACTACGTCCTCTGCTCCCATGTTCCACCTCGTGGTACTTCTGTAATTTTCCTTGGGCGTGGTCATCTGGCACTGACAGTAAGTCAAGTTGCTGATCAGTTTATGCACGAAGAATCTGATATGGAGGTAGATTCTGTATCTGTTACCGGTGCAGACGAATCCCTGATCCATACAGATCCTCCTGATAACGATCCTTCTGATATGAACACCAGTAATGTGGCAAGCTACGAAAACCCAGCTGCAACAGACGACCCCCGCTACACTAGACGAGGCATCTGATCAGAAGAGGCATCTGATGCCTAGGGGTCCACGCACAAAAGAGGGGGTCGGGGCAATCAGGCCAGAACCGTTACCCCTCCGCTAATTCTTGTGCAAGGGCATGGTGTACGCAATCGTGGTGGCAGAGACCGTGGTAGAAAGATGTTCAAACCATCAGCAGTTTGCAGTAGGCCTACCCCAACGACAGGTATGTCAATAGCAGATAAAACGAAACTTATCAGATAGTTCAGATATCAAGTCGTTTTACCCAGGCTGGAATTTCATCATTTCAATACAGTCTCAAGCTTATCAAGCAGCTGTTTCAATCCAGCAGCAGCCTCAAGCAACCAAAGAAATGGCATCCCAGGTATGCCAATGCAGAGAACATGAATCTGGTATGTCAGTGTATTTAGAGAGAAAATTGTTTTATCCGGGCTAGAATTTTTTTATTTCATAAGGCTCACAGAGCAGCTCCAGTTCAGCGACAGCCTGCAGCACACCAACCCCGAATCGTGGCATCCCAGGTATGTCGATGACAGATAAAACGGCTCTTGTATATCAGTGAAATTCAGAGATATAGTTGTTTTACCCAGAAAAGGTAAAATTTCATTATTTCATTATAGGCCCAAGCTGCTGCACCAACCGTTCATCAGTGGACAAACACCCATCAAGATCCACCTGTATATCCTTTCAAAGAAATACCTGGTTTGAAACTTCTGATGGTATTTCATGAGCCAACTGATTTCTTTGACCTGTTCTCTACCCAGGAAGTTATTGATCTCATGGTAACTGAGACTGATAGATACGCAGCTGCTCAAATTGCTGCAAAGGGTCCGCTACGTAGGAATTCTCGTCTTGCGTTGTGTAAAGACACGCAACCCACTATAGCGATCTACTGGAGTTAGGACCCCCTCTACCATTGCCCTATGTTCAGCAAAGACATGAGTCGGAATCGTTTTCAGTGGCTTCTATGATTCTGGCACTTTGCTGATAACGTAGTCGGCCAAAACACAATGATCGCCAGTACAAGATCCTCCCCTTTTCTAACCATATGAACACGGTGATGGATGAAATCTACTATCCTGGGAGGGATCTAAGTATCGCTGAATCTATGGTTCTTTTGCAAGAAAGGTTACTATCCAGACAGTATACATCAAGAACAAAAAGCACAAATACGGGATGAAGCTGTACGAGCTCTGCGAGTCCGACGGGATTGCACTCAGGCTTAGTCTTTACATTGGAGAAGGGCACCCAGATCCCCACGACCTTGGTCAAACTGTAGCAATAGTCCTGTATCTTCTTGGTGATGACTTCTTAGACAAAGTCCACACTGTCTTCACTGGCAATTTCTAAAATTCAGTGTCCCTCGCTAAGAAACTAGCCACTCGTTCGACTTACAGCAGTGGAACCCTCCGTAGTGATCGGAAGGAGAAGCCTTAGGATGTGACCAACAAAACGCTGTGGAAAGGTGAAAAGACATGGGCACGGTCTGAGTCAGTCGTTGTTTGCAAGTGGAAGGATAAACGGGAAGTGTTGAACATAAGCAATATGCACCGCGTTGAGATGGTGGAGGTCCGCAACCGGAATAACAAGGCATCGCAAAAACCCAATATTGTGCGCGATCACAATCTTGGTATGTCCGGCATCGATTGATCTGATCAAATGCTGTCGTATTTACTCAGCACTACGCAAAACTATCAGATGGTATAAGAAGATGGCTCTTCATTTGGTTGAGATTTGGATTTCGAATGCCCATATGTTGTACAAGGCTGAAAATGGAAGCACAATGCGACAACTCAAGTTTCGCGAAACCGTCATAAAGCACTTACTTTGGCTTGAAGTTGTGGAACGCATACAGAGGCAACCTGAACCAGTGGCAGATGCGAACAACTTCCATTACTTTACTTTCATTCCACCATCATAGAAGAAACAACGACCAACTAAACTTTTCCGCGTTTACACAAGACGGGGTGTGAGAAAAGAAACCAGATATGTCTGTCCAACATGTGCAGACAAGCTGGCTCTCTGCAGTGATGTTTGTTTCAGGCACTATCACACAGTTGGACTGGTATAATTGGGTAGAATAGAAGAGATAGTAGACACCAAAGTAGTAGATTTGGAAGTGTTTTAGATGTTTCATGTTCCAATTGTACTGTATTTTTAAAATGTGGATGAACCGGAGTACCTGACATGTTTTTGTAACACCATGTAAAACTGCACGAGAATGTGCATTTATTGAATTATTTTGTTGAAATCGATGTTATGAAAATGGTTCTCCTTCAAATTTCATAAGGATAGAACGTTTCAGGAAGATATAGAACTTTTCAGGAAATGCTTCTTGGCGACAACTTGCAACTTGACTTCCTGTTAACAGCATGTAACTTGATTTTTTAATTGAAGTAATCTGAATTCATGAGATGCGATTTGTAATTATGATTGTCCATACACTTAGTACTTGGCAACTGGGCATGAATACCTTTAAAATGTGTTTTTGGGGGAAATTAATGATTGTAGAGTAGAGGCATGATACTACGAATGAACTCGTAGGCGGCCACCGGAAGGAACTTGCAAATACTACTAAATTTGTAGCTGGCACTCAACGTGTTTTAATGAAGCATTTCATTTCTCCGCATTAACACATGTTCGTATGCCCCATCATCGGTGTTCTTAGCCGATGTCACGTAACGAAGATAGCGTGAACTTTGAGTTGGCGTTATGTCCGTAAGTTAGCCACAGACTAACTTAAAGGGAAAACATGCCCTTACATCGTAATGGTACACATGGCTCCATAATCCTTTGTGTCCGATTAACAAGAGAACAATATGAGGACACCTCACCAACCCTCAGCTTTCGCGTGGTCTCTGTCTTACCTTTCGGGGGAGAGCCAGCAGTCACATCTCCTATAAGTGTTGTAAGCGCACATATGCACATAAAGTATGACCACGAAATCATTACTGATGCCACCATCGAACACCAACAAAACTTGAAGTCAATTAACAGCACGTTTTTGGAATCTATGCCATGATTCCGATCAACTCTCATAATCGGTCTTACTCTTGTACCAAGTCGAATACGACATCGTGCCTTGAACCATTTGGAAAATAGCGATGGGATGTCCAGTTTTGCTTTGAATTCGCCGTTGTAATATTACATTATATGAACTATATGAAGTTAATACGTTCAATATCTATATATTGTATTAATCGAGTTCTCGCTATGAGAAACAAAATGTTTCTTTTGTTCTTGTGTCTTTGTTATTAATAAATCAATGTTTGCTTGAGTGGAAATTAGATTGAGTTTGAAAGGATATATCGGGTGGCCAATAAAACAGGTATCAATCTTTATCACATGTAATTTCAATGATTAGACGACAGGCGAAAAAACCACATTCGGATCGGATCCGCATGCGATCCGATTGAACCACATTCAGGTCTCAAAAATTGCGCGCATTTAGACGATAAGCGCAATCCGGGCTCATCTGGACGCATATCTATAGCTTTGGAACTCTCCAATACCTGTTTGTTGTGGAGGTGTAAAAAAATTGTGGTTTGGTACTTGAACCGCATTTCTTCGCGGGATATTTCGCGGGATCGAACACATCGCTTTCTGTAAACCGATCCGCCTTAGCCATAGCTTGATTGAAAAAATCGCAAATTAGTCCGGGAAAAAACACTTTAACTAAAAATCTCACTCTCCGCGCCAAAAACACAATTCTCGTGCAACGCAAAACGTTTCAAGTACCAACACACACGTTAGTGCGCATGCGCCCAGGTAGAATGAATCCGGATTGGGTATCCATTTGGGTTTAGACGACGCTATTGATCCGGATGCATCCAGATTAAAACTACCTCGACCGGTGGTTTTCTTTTAATCCGGATGGGACCACATTGATCCGGATCATTTTGCATTTAGACGAGAAAAATTTAAACCGCATTCGGATTCAATTGGATCGCATGTGGTTTTTTTCATGTCGTCTAAACGGCCCTATTTTGGAATAACTTTCAATTGTATTTACAGCAATGCTCTCGTTGTTTGTGTGTGTGTGGTACATATCATTAATTTATAAGAGCGAAAGTCAAAATTTATACAAATATCCATGTGATAATTTGCGATATAGATTTTTAAAGTCTTCCGATGAGCCATCAATATTGAGCTGTTTGTGACCAATTGGGTCATTATTATCGTCTCGTGCGTTATTTGAGTCGGCGGTTTTTCTTCATTAGTTTGCCATTTTACAGGTCTTACTTGTTATCAAACGCATCAACCAAAAAAATCCCCAGATCTCAAACGATTTATACTTTCAGCATTACGCTTTTCCCATTTCCTTTTCCCCTTTCCACCTGAGCTTTCCGTACAGACATCCTAGGAGCATATTATCAGTTTGCAGCTCCACTCGCTGTGATTTAATTTTCAAAATTCCTGTAGTTGATATCGGCTTGACGTCGCTCCATAGTTACCTGTAGAGGGGATTCACGCAAATACTTTGTAAAACCCACAACTGGTCCCTTTGACGTCGTAAAGGAACCCGAGACACTGTTCTGTCTTACTGGCCATGAATTGTCTCAAGCATTCTCTGGTACAATCACGCTTAGATCGAATATGGCCTACAACTTCTAGTTCAAGTAAAGCTGCGTGCACTGTTACTGTTTTCTGAACAAGAATGCTACGGAAGAGTTGGAAGCATTAACAAAACTTCCTTGACCCAGTATTACAGAAAATATCAGATTTTTCCTGACCTATGAATTTGGTCAAACCATGTCCACCGATGATGGCTTTTTCAAAATTTGATACCGTTAGTTTCACTCTCTATTGATGCTCAGTTATTACAGAAGCTGAGAATCATTTTCGACTCTCACTCCGACTACAGTCGTCTGATGTTAACATCGATCCAACTGAACTGACAGTCCGGGAGCAAGGGGTCGGACGCGGAAATGATGGAAGCTTTTACTTTTTGCTGTTTTCAAATAGTCTGCGATGCTCATCAAGATTCCAGAGGTTACCCGCTGATATCCCTTGAACATTCTAAGCCCGTTGTTGTTCATTTAAATGTGTTGAACTTTTGCAATTCATGCAAATTATGCAAATGAGAGCGGCCATAATCAAAAGGAAGAGGATATGTACACAGCATGCTGTGTATGCAACAGACAGTATGTTTATGTTCACAGCGTTTTATATTAATATTCATTAGGCACATTATAACGCTCCGCCTCCGATTTTATGCTACCTGCTGTGAATCCGAACAACATTTTCTCTTTAATACACAACATGCTGTGTATACAATGTTCAGGCACGCACATTGTCTAGAGTACACAGCAGACTTCGCTGGCTGGAGAAAACTGTTTTGGTCATATGGCACACATGCCATCTAAAAACCCGGGCTTCTGCTTGCATGTTTTTCACCATGCTTGCAGTTGTACTTGACATACGCGTAATAAAGTGCTGTAAAATTTTCCCATCATTTTTAAAGACTCTTTATTGTTTGTCGATGGTTCTAGAGTGCCATATTACAAAGGCAACGTTGCGTTGCTCCTGATACCGACAGAGAGAGCTGTTTGGAAGGCGGGAAAGGATGAGAATTTGGCCCCAACTTGAAGGGAAGCGGGGAATTCTTCCACCGCCACCGCCACCGCCTTTTTTCTCCAGCTGACGTCATTGATGACGCGGTTATGTTAATTCGCCTCTGCTGTGCATGCAATCAACTTGTTCCTGCGTACACAGCAGTCGGCTGTGTACATAGCCACTTCGTAAACAAAATTCGGTTTTTGGCAATATTTCAGAAAATATGTGGACCATTGTCATCGAATAAGAGCCAATTCCCACCTTATCATGGTCTAGCTTTTAGATAAGCCCATAGGCCTTCCAGGCGAAGATCACGTTGAGGAAAGTGATCTGACTACGGCACCGTTGAAGATGGAATCCCAAAGTAAAGGAAGGGCAGTGTAGATAAACAACTAACAGCAGGAAAGCACCTCAACATCACAGGGCAGCTGCTTCCTAGACATACCTTTCCGGTTGTGGTCACAGTGGAGTGTTGTATTGGAGTAGGAAAATATTTCGTTGTCAAATCACCAATGGCCGTGTAGAACCTTAACTTTAATTACATCAAGGACCAAGCTACAGCATACTACTTTTATGTCTGCCTGACACGGTGAAGGATTCAAAGACCATGTCAGTAATCAGACTCTAAGTAGTTATGGAGAAGAGAACATGGCAATGAGCATATTGCCACACCGTGCTCTTTAGTCCATCTACAAGTAAAGCATTTGCAAAAAACTGTGAAGTCGCTCACTATCAAGCAATCCAGACTCTTAAAATAAAAGTCGGCTTTTTAGTACAGTATGTTTGTTTTTCTGGTTCATCAGTAAACTATTTTTCTGAACGTGTTTGATGCTATTCCAATTTTGTTTCAGCTCTAAGATAGTAGAAGAACGCGTTATTCGTTATTTTCAGTACGCGCAAGTCCTGTCGCGAAAGACTATCCCGCCACGTGAGTGCACGCCGAGATCCAAGTTCACATCACCCCGCTATTAAGACGCAACGACATTTCCATTTATGGTCGCAGTAGCTAGGTAATCAAGCGCCATCAGCGTGAGTTCGGAAAAATCGATATCAGCAATATGACGTCAATGGGTAGATCCTAGCTCCAGGAAACGCTTTACTAGTGCATCGCTCCACATGGAAAGAGTCCATGCGTGGAAAGCTAACTCGCGGCAAATCCGAGTCAACATAGGAAAAGCGCGATAACTCAGTCAGAGTTTGAATTTTTCCTTTCTTGTGCAATTTGTTGCTGGAAACTGTAAAATAGGAGGTGACTGGGTAGCCGACAGTTTAGTATAATTGCCCTTAATAATGCCAATGGTCCTTTAGATTAACGCCATCTTTTGCTAGTAATAAACCCTGAGAACTTCAGATGGAAGTACATAGAAAAAGGTCACTGACACAATGCAGCCATCATTCCAGATGGTGTCAAACCCCTAGAATACATACTATATATGATCCGATGTGGATGCAAAAGCAAAAGCGCTCACAATTCAAACTGGTGCAAGTGATCATGAGTGGCCTATCATGTCTCAGAATGCACTGTGCATGTTACCCGATAGGATGCTTGGGACTGAATACCTTTCTAGATTCATCATTAAAAAAACTATCATAACTCCTAGCATATCACTAAAAACACAATAGCTATGATATTAGCTGAATGATAGAACATGATAGCCTAGATCATGATACTTCTTTGATGATATCATACTAGATAGCTAACGAGATATTACCGGAAAATGGACTTTCGTGATGGCAGCATCTAATTTGCTTATTTCAATGTTATGCAGCGCGTACAATCGCATCAGCAATGGCCTGGTTTGAATGATAAACCATGATAACCTCTGTATTGACAATTAGTTTGTGATTTTATCATTTACACTTCAGGAGATATTGCATAAAAATGAAATTTCTGTATTAATGGCCGCATCCAATTTGCATATCCCAGTCTTATTGAATGCATACAATCACCAGCTATGGGTTTATCTGCTAGCCAGATCATGATAACCTTGGAACTATACTCTATTTTTACACTTATTTACAATTAAAAATAACCTTCGTGTAATTTTGTTTTGTTATGATGCATGTTTATCGAGTTATAACAAATGAATGGAATTTCAGTTATGGCGGGCTTAATTTGCATATTTTGAGAAATGCTATCATCGGGCACCCTCTTGGATCTTGATGAACACTCCCCAGACTATAGAAAACAGCGAAGAAAAAAACTTCATCCGACATTTCCATGTTCTAGGAAATCATTTATTAGCCTTTAGCACCCTGACTAATCTAGAGCTAATGCTGTCAGTTCATGTCATGTGGTAAGGCTCCCTATTCGATTCCAAGGTTACCCAGCAAGCTAGTAGTTGACGAACCTACCTCTTTTTTGGTGTCTCAAAATATCATGTTTTGTCATGACAGAAGGGTAAACTCTCAAATTCGACAATTGACTCACTGAAATGGAGTTACCCAAAATTGAAAACGTTCCACCCAAGTGCGGTGCTTGATTTCGCCTATCACCTGATCTTCTTAAGAGGTTGCCGTTTCTATAAAGTTTCACGTGAGGCTGACTATTCTTCTTATACTTGGTAATCGTAACAGCAAAATGCTGCCAACTTATTCGACTGAGAATGATATAATAGCCGAGAGAAAAATAAGAAGCGTCTGCAATGTTCTGATGATCACCTTTATTTTGATTAATTTGCCAAACAATAATCAACACTTCTTTACAGCCGTTATATCCTATGTCAATCTTTCTTCTTTCATTATAGAAACCCATCAAATGATTTTTTCGAGACTTGATCAGATCAGATCTTATATAAAACATAATAGTCATATCTTTCAATTCAAATAAATTTATATGGGGTAAAATTGCAGATGCGTTCTTATTATTAAACTGAAGCACCTTTCCAAAAACTAGAGATTCAACATATCTCACATTTCCAATCAGGCTACGGAGAAAATGATTATGGTGAAAATTAAGTTTGCAATTGATACGGGAAGGAAAACAAGAAACGATAGTTTGATAAATGTCAATGGCTTCCAAATAATACGACGACGTGCTAATTTTCCTGTCAACCGAACTGCCTCCTCTCGACATCGGTGCACACTACGTCGTGTTGGTACATGCACCGTGTGGTGAGTCACGTGATAGTCCATTCATTGTGATTCGTCTTCTTTTTATCACCTTCAATGGAACTTCTCTCTGCCTACTAGTACCATTTGGCGTAAGTGGCCCGAAGCGGCCTGAAGCTAGTAACTGTATATTGTGCTGTGGTTATACAAACCGTATATCAGGATCAGATCCATCTAGCTTGTAATCCAGAAGAGCTAACAATCGTGTTATTATAACATTAGTATTTCTAATAAGCGACTGTGATACTAGTACTACAACCCATAAACGATAGTTTCTTGCAGCAAATGCATAAACTATACAGATAATGACTTTAATTTCAAGAACGTTTTAAGGTAAACTGATTACTCGTTCCCTTTTCCCTGTCCCCCCTGTGGTTACACCAATTAATAAAGCATTTCATCTCTCAGCATTAACACATGTTCGTCTCGCCCATCATCGGTGTTCTAGGCCGAGGCAAGTTGTTCAAACATGTAAGGTCACGAATATAGCGTGTATTTCGACTTGACGTTATGTCCGTAAGTTAGCCAATTTAACTATCATCAAGAGAACAATATGAGGACACCTCACCAACCCTCAGCTTTCGAGTGATCTCTGTCTTACCTTTCGGGGGAGAGCTAGCAGTCACACCTCCTATAAGTCTTATAAGCGCACATATGCACATAAAGTATGACAACGAAATCATCACTGATGCCACCATGGTGAAAATTAAGTTTGCCATTGATGACACGTGATGGAAATCAAGAAATGATATTTTGATCAATGTATATGGCTTCCAAACAATACGACGACGTGCTAATTTTCCTGTCAAACCGAACAGCCTCCTCCTCTTGACGCGAAGGCTTTGACATCGGTGCACACTAGGTCGTGTTGGTACATGCACGGTGTGGTGAGTCACGTGATAGAATATGCATTGTGATTTGTCATGTTTTAATCACCTTCAGTTGAACTTCGCTATGCCTACTATTACTATTGGGCTAAAGTGACCCGGTGTGGCCTGAAGCCTGCTGTAACTCTTTATCTTGCTGTGATATACAACCCGTATATCAGGATCAGATCCATCAAGCTTGTAGTCAAGAAGAGCTGACAATCATGTTGTTCTAATAAGCTATTGTGGAACTGGTACTACAACCCATAAACGATAGTTTCTTGCAGTGAATGCGCAAACTAATAAAATTTTAAGGTTAACTGGTAAGTCTTTCCCTTTCCCCTGTCCCCCCTGTGGTCACACCAATTAACACGTTGAGTGCCAGGCCAATATTTGATTTCTGATCCCAGGTGCCAATGTGTGACTTTTAGTACAGTCCATGCATTAGTCCGTAGAGACTCCAAATAGGTGGGAACGAGGTTCCTAAACCTAATTGAATGACAAATAAAGCAATATATAATTCTCGTAGTTGCCACCACTGAAGAACATTTCCCCCATGTGCCAAGGTACGACTCTTGGGTTGGCAATGGCGGGGAACTTCCATCCAGGAGGCCATGATACGACCCACAGCCTGGCTTCCTGGAAGGAACTTCCATCGAGGAGGCCATGATACGACTCATAGCCTGGCCACCTGGAAGGAAGTTGCCCGCCATTGCCAGACAACGAGTTGTACCTTGGCACTTCTTGGCACCTTGGCATATCTACAGTCTGATCTTCAAATAAACAATGGTAAATTCGAAATTGCCGCCTTTTCTGTGTGCTACTACGTCATCTGCTCCCATGTTCCACCACGTCGTACTTCTGTAATTTTCCTTTGGCGTGGTCATCTGGCACTGACAGCAAGTCAAGTTGCTGATCAGTTTATGCACGAAGAATCTGATATGGAGGTAGATTCTGCATCTGTTACTAGTGCAGACGAATCCCTGATCCATACTGATCCTCCTGATAACGATCCTTCTGATATGAACACCAGTAATGTTGCAAGCTACGAGCACCCAGCTGCAACAGACGACCCCCGCTACACCAGACGATGCATCTGATCAGAAGAGGCATCTGATGCCTAGGGATCCACGCTCAAGAGGGGGTCGGGGACAAAATCTGGCCAGAACCGTTACCCCTCCACTAATTCTTGTGCAAGGGCATGGTGTACGCAATCGTGGTGGCAAAGACCGTGGTAGAGGAGGTTCAAACCATCAGCAGTTTGCAGTAGGCCTACCCCAACGACAGGTATGTCAATAGCAGATAAAACGAAACTTATCAGATAGTTCAGATATCAAGTCGTTTTACCCAGGCTGGAATTTTATCATTTCAATACAGGCTCAAGCTTATCAAGCAGCTGTTTCAATCCAGCAGCAACCTCAAGCAACCAAAGAAATTGCATCCCAGGTATGCCAATGCAGAGAACATGAATCTGGTATATCAGTGTATTTAGAGATACAATTGTTTTATCCGGGCTAGATTTTTTTTATTTCATAAGGCTCACAGAGCAGCTCCAGTTCAGCGCATCCTGCAGTACACCAACCCCGAATCGTGGCATCCCAGGTATGTCGATGACAGATAAAACGACACTTGTATATCAGTGAAATTCAGAGAAATAGTTGTTTTACCCAGGGTAAAATTTCATTATTTCATTATAGGCCCAAGCTGCTGCACCAACCGTTCATCAGTGGACAAACACCCATCAAGATCCACCTGTATATCCTTTCAAAGAAATACCTGGTTTGAAACTTCTGATGGTATTTCATGAGCCAACTGATTTCTTTGACCTGTTCTCTACCCAGGAAGTTATTGATCTCATGGTTACTGAGACTAATAGATACGCAGCTGCTCAAATTGCTGCAAATGGTCCGCTACGTAGGAATTCTCGTCTTGCGGTATGGAAAGACACAGATGCGTCAGAAATGAGGGCCTTTCTCGGCCTTCTTGTTCAGATGGGTCCTAACACACAACCAACTATAGCGATCTACTGGAGTAAGGACCCCCTCTACCATTGCCATATGTTCAGCAAAGTCATGAGTCGGAATCGTTCCCAGTGGCTTCTATGATTCTGGCACTTTGCTGATAACGTAGTCGGTCAAAACACAATGATCGCCAGTAAAAGATCCTCCCCTTTTCTAACCATATGAACACGGTGATGGATGAAATCTACTATCCTGCTGGGAGGGATCTAAGTATCGCTGAATATATGGTTCTTTTGCGGGAAAGGTTATTATCCAGACAGTATACATCAAGAACAAAAAGCACAAATACGGGATGAAGCTGCACGAGCTCTGCGAGTCCGACGGGATTGCACTCAGGCTTAGTCTTTACATTGGAGAAGGGCACCCAGATCCCCACAATCTTGGTCAAACTGGAGCAATAGTCCTGTATCTTCTTGGTGATGACTTCTCAGACAAAGTCCACACTGTCTTCACTGGCAATTTTTACAATTCAGTGTCCCTCGCTAAGAAACTAGCCACTCGTTCGACGTACAGCAGTGGAACCCTCCGTAGTGATCGGAAGGAGAACCCTCAGGATGTGACCAACAAAACGCTGAGGAAAGGTGAAATGACATGGGCACGGTCTGAGTCAGTCGTTTTTTGTAAGTGGAAGGATAAACGGGAAATGTTGACAATAAGCAATGTGCACCGCGATGAGATGGTGGAGGTCCGCAACCGGAATAACAAGGCATCGCAAACACCCAATATTGTGCGCGTTCGCAATCTTGGTATGTCCGGTATCGATCGATCTGATCAAATGCTGTCGTATTTACTCAGCACTACGCAAAACTATCAGATGGTATAAGAAGATGGCTCTTCACTTGGTTGAGATTTGGATTTCGAATGACCATATGTTGTACAAGGCTGAAACTGGAAGCACAATGCGACAACTCAAGTTTCGCGAAACCGTCATAGAGCACTTACTTGGGCTTGAAGTTGTGGAACGCATATAGAGGCAACCTGAACCAGTGGCAGATGCGAAAAACTTCCATTACTTGAATTCCATTCAACCATCATAGAAGAAACAACGACCAACTAAACCTTTCCGCGTTTACACAAGACGGGGTGTGAGAAAAGAAACCAGATACTTCTGTCCAACATGTGCAGACAAGCTGGCTCTCTGCAGTGATGTTTGTTTCAGGCACTATTACACAATTGGACTGGCATAATTGGGTAGAATAGAAGAGATAGTAGACACCGAAGTAGTAGATTTGGAAGTGTTTTAGATGTTTCATGTTCCAATTGTACTGTATTTTCAAAATGTGGATGAACCGGAGTACCTAACATGTTTTTGTGACACGATGTAAAACTGCACGAGAATGTGCATTTATTGACTCATTTTGTTGAAACCGATGTTATGAAAATGGTTCTCCTTCAAATTTCATAAGGATAGAACGTTTCAGGAAGATATAGAACTTTTCAGGAACATACATGCTTCTTGGCGACAACTTGCAACTTGACTTCCTGGTGACAGTATGTAACTTGATTTTTTAATTGAAGTAATCTGAATTCATGAGATGCGATTTGTCATTATGATTGTCCATACACTTAGTACTTGGCAACTGGGCATGAATACCTTTAAAATGTGTCTTTGGGGGAAATTAATGATTGAAGAGTAGAGGTATGATACTACGAATGAACTCGTAGGCGGCCACCGGAAGGAACTTACAAATACTACTAAATCTGTAGCTGGCACTCAACGTGTTTTAATGAAGCATTTCATTTCTACGCATTAACACATGTTCGTATGCCCCATCATCGGTGTTCTTAGCCGATGTCACGTAACGAAGATAGCGTGAACTTTGAGTTGGCGTTATGTCCGTAAGTTAGCCACAGACTAACTTAATGGAAAAACATGCCCTTACATCGTAATGGTACACATCGCTCCATAAACCTTTGTGTCCGATTAACAATAGAACAATATGAGGACACCTCACCAACCCTCAGCTTTCGCGTGGTCTCTGTTTTACCGTTCAGGGGAGAGCCAGCAGTCACATCTCCTATACGTGTTGTAAGCGCACATATGCACATCAAGTATGACCACGAAATCATCGAAATCATCGAAAAATGTCCGTGTCACTTCATCACGGTCAGGGTTGCAGAATCATGACACACTCCAACATTGGCTTGATGAAGTCTTTTTTCCATTCATTGGTGAATTTGAACAAAATACAAGGCTATTACTCTTAGATCAGTTTAGACCTCACTTGGCTGATGAATTCTGTGCTCCTATTGTAGAAGCTGGTGTGCTCCTTGATAACATTCCCGCGCGGTGCACATCTATGAGTCAACCTTTGGACTTGACCATTATGAGGGCATTTAGAGCTCACGTTGGCGCCGCTGGAAAAACTGGAAGCATGCAAATACTGCAGCCGATGGCACCTGTCCCCACATAGCCGAGCTTGGGATGACGTCCCTCCTGAATCCACAGCACGTGCCTTTCAGGTAGCCGGACTCGTCCCGAATGAAAACGGGGAGTACAGAAATATTGCTAATGAACTTCTCGACGATGCAGATGCTGAGGACAATGAGATTGATTTTGATGACCTTGAGAATAATGATCCAGGTGATGCCTTATAGTTCCACTGTTCCTATGGTCAGAAATCTAAATGTACCTTAAAAGTAATGAGAATTGATTTAGAAAAGGACATTTTCAAAAACCGAATGTACTGAATTTTTCATGATTGGAAATAAAGTGTAATTTCGGACAGGTCAGCTTTAGTTTTGGTCAGTCATCTACTGATCTAGGCCCATTCAAAGTTAAGTGATCATTAAAATAAGAATGCATCAATGCTTTCTTCAAACTCTGGCTTACTCATGTCATTTTCAAATGACATGAATTAAACATTATCCTATGACAGGACAATCTGTCCTGATCGTGTCATAATATTCCTTGCGGTAGTGTGTGCTTTGAACACGTACCCTCTTGTACCCATTACGCACACTTTAATAAGGTTTGGCCTAACTTGCGAAAATACCGATTCAATTCAAACTTACTGTATATGTGCTGTGATATACAAACCGTATATCAGGATCAGATCCATCAAACTTGTAATCCAGAAGAGCTAACAATCATATTATAATAACATTAGTATTTGTAATATTTCTAATAAGCGTTTGTGAAACAAGTACTAGAACCCATAAACGACAGTTTCTTGCAGCGAATAATTAAACTATAATGACTTTAATTAAGAACAGCCCTCCCCCCCCCCCCATCCCCCCTGTGGTCACAAGCATTTCATCTCTCAGCATTAACACATGTTCATCTGGCCCATCATCGGTGTTCTAGGCCGAGGCCAGTTGTTCAAACATGTTAGGTCACGAATATAGCGTGTACTTTTACTTCACGTTATGTTCGTAAGTCAAAGCCAAATCACTGACTAACTTGTTTGGAACAACAATGCCCTTATATCGTGGTCTTTATCTTACCTTTCGGGGGAGAGCCAGCGGTCACACCTCCTATATTAAGTGTTATACGCACACAAATGCACATAAAGTATGACAACGAAATCATCACTGATGCCACCATCAAACACCAACAAAAGTTGAAGTCAATCAACAGCACGTTTTTGGAATCTATGCCATGATTCCGATCAGGTGTCATAATCAGTCTTACTCTTGTACCAAGTCGAATACGACCTAGTGCCTTGAATGTCCAGTTTTGCTTTGAATTCGCCGTTGTAATATTACATTATATGAACTATATGAAGTCAATACGTTTAATATCTATATATTATATTGATCGAGTTCTCGCTATGAGAAACAAAATGTTTCTTGTGTCTTTGTTATTAATAAATCATTTTTTGCTTGAGTGGAAAGTAGATTGAGTTTGAAAGGATATATCGGGTGGCCAATAAAAAAGGTATCAATCTTTATCACGTGTAATTTCAATGATCACAATTTGGAATAACTTTCAATTGTATTTACAGCAATGCTCTCGTTGTTTGTGTGTGTGTGGTACATATCATTAATTTATAAGAGCGAAAGTCAAAATTTGTACAAATATCCAAGTCATCATTTACGATATAGATTTTTAAAGACTTTCGATGAGTCATCAATATTGAGCTGTTTGTGACTAATTGCGTCATTATTATCGTCTCGTGCGTTATTTGAGTCGGGGGTTTTTCTTCATTAGTTTGCCTTTCTTACAGGTCTTAATTGTTATCAAACGCATCAACCAAAAAACCCCGCAGATTTCAAGAGATTTATACTTTCAGCATTACGATTTTCCCATTTCCTTTTCCCCTTGACACCCGAACTTTCCGTACAGACATCCAAGGAGCATATTATCATTTTGCAGGTCCACTCGCTGTGATTTATTTTCAAAATTCCTGTAGTTGATATCGGCTTGACGTCAATGCATAGTTACCTGTAGAGGGGATTCACCCTGCATGGCGGAGAGCTTTTACTTTCAGGGATAATTGGTAATGTGTGAAGTTGTGCAAGTGGGTTAGATTTTTCAGTCACGTAACTAATTTGTACGACGTTGATGAGCTACCTTGTCTTTTGTTTATCTCAGTCGTTAGCTCGCAACTCTCTTATTATCAGTGGTATCGTCATGCCATTTTCAGAGAAGATGGGTCAGATGATTTACAACAACTTGTTTCAATGAAAATGTAATATCTTGCTTTGTTCCTTAGATAGTGAGCTCTATTACTTTAGGTACATGCAAATTTCTGTCGTTGATATCTGGTTGTCGTCGCTCCATAATTATTTAAAGATGAGATCGACACAAATACTTTGTAAACCGCACAACTGGTCCTTCTGACTTCGTAAAGGAACCCGAGACACTTTTCTGCCTCACTGGTCCTGAATTGTCTCAAGCATTCTCTGGTACAATCAAGCTTAGATCGAATATGGTCCACAACTACTAATTCTTGTAAAGTTTCGTGCACTGTTCCTTGTTTGGTGAACAAAAATGCTACGGAAGAGTCGAAAGCATTAACAAAACTTCATTGACCCAGTATCATTGGTCTTGTGCCTGGTTTATACTTTGGCACATAGCTGGCTTAGCATTCGTCTGATCGACAATTTACATATAAGGAACTTCTCTTACTTTAGACATATTACTATATTTTTGTGAATATATTGAACTCTGATCTGGATAGCTAATTAAGCTTTTATCACCTGAAAAAGCTCTCGAGGTGTTTATAGACATAAAGACAACTGCCACATTCTCGAATAGGCCTATGCATTGTTTTCAGCAATTTCCCCTCGAGCAGCACAATATCAAGAATGAAGAAAGCTTTTGCGATATACCCTGTTCGGCATATGTTCGCTGCAACTAATGCTCATATTTCGGCAGCTATCTTGTTGAACAGATGCCAATATTTCTCAAATTGTACTATAAAGCTATTCCAAAGTTCATTATTGGAGGAGACAAGAAGCTAATATTTAAATTTGAGCCGAAATATGCTTGTTCGGAGGACCGTTGGTATTAGTAATTGAAGGGCAGTATTCCCAAGCTGTCGGCTGCCCAGTCACCTCTATAAAGTTGTTTCCATCGACCAATTTCACAAAAAAAAGGAAAAATTCCCAATCTACTCGAATTATCATGCTATTCCGATGTTGACTCCGATTTGAACCGAGTCGGCCCTCCATGCGTCGATCCTCTCTATGAGGACCGATGCACTCACTAGTAAGGCCCTGAATGGAGCCATGGATCTACACTGTGACATCACGCTGTAGATATAGATGTTTCCTTTTTGCTTGGCGAATCAGGGAGAGCCTCAAACAACCTCGGTGGCAGATGACATAGCTTTAATTGTTTGAACACATAAAAATACACTGGCAGTGCGTACATTCGTCATCTTTTCCTAAGTTAGCTTCGAACAATTAGAAAAGTGGGAAAGAAAAGGCGTAGTTTGCAAGGTTTCTGCCCAACAAATCACGGCAAAGCAACACTGCCTTCACTGCCTTAAGTTACCCTGTTAATGAGGTGAAGGTTTGAGGGGGAACATTTACGAAAATAGTGTTTTTTATAACTAAGAGTACCAACAAAATTTACAGATCGTGAAAAAAAGTCAGAAGTATTGTTTGCTAAGAAACAGGAGAAAAATAAACCCATTCGTTTAAAAACAAGCTGCATGTGCCGAAGAGATTTGGGAACATTTCGCATGCTAAAAAATCTAAATATTGCCACAACTTGCATATGTAGACTAACATTTCCATAGTATATTTCGTCCTCGAAATACCAACTTGCTGATAACGTATGATGAACTGCAGTAATATTTGCCATTGTCCTGATGTTTTCCTGACACAAGAATTTGGTTGAACCATTCCGACCGATGCTGATTTTTGGCTCACCGATACGGTGAGTCTAACAACACCGCAGTGTCCGTGGTCCGTCATCGTCATCGTCGTCGTCCGTCGTATCCTATTTCAAAAACAGTGGCACGTTGCTTAACTGCTTGGGCTATGAACTCAAAACTATGTATTTAGGACCCCCTTGGTCGGATGACCTTTGACACTGAATTTCGGTCCGGTCTGATTCTTGACTTGGCCACCAGGGGAGCCAAAACTGTAAACATAAATACATGTAGTGTGATATCTCACTTATAAGTGACTTGTTTTTTAATGAAATTTTTATGGTAGGTACTCCTAGCAAGGATACATCACATATCATACGTGTTTTTGTACCTTCTTTTCTGGGTCACAGAGGTCAAATGGCGTAAATTTGCCGTTTGAGTGTAACTGTGGCACGTTTCTTAACGGGTAGGGCTATGAGCTTGGAAGTTTTCATAAATGACCCCCTAGGTCAGATGACCTCTGACAGCCGATTTTGGTCTGATCTGATTATTGACTGGGCCAGCAGGGGGCCAAAACTGAAAACACAAAAAGTGTGATATCTCACTTATTAGTGATTTGTTTTTGATAAAATTGTTATGGTAGGTACTCCCAGCCAGGATACATCACATATCATAGAGGTTTTCGATTTGACTTGTTTTTCAAGGTCATAGAGGTCAAATGGCGAACATTGGCCGTTTGAGCATATCTGTTGCACGTTTCAAAACTGCTAGGGATATGGGCTTGAAACTTTGTACACACCCTAGATCAGGTTACCTCTGTCACTGAATTTTGGTCTGATCTGTTTCTCGACTTGGACACCAGGGCAAAAAGTGAAAACCTAGAAAGTGTGATTAGTGATTCGTATTCGAAAAAGTTGTTACTCCACGCAAGGATACATTACATATTATACCGGTTTTTGATTTGACCTACTTTTCAAGGTCCATTGTCAATTAAGTCATTACCTGAATACCGGTGAGCACAATGGCCCCTAGCTTCTTTATTATTTGATTAGCTTAGGTATCTGATGATGCTCATTTACGAATGATTGGATGGTGAATTACAGTCGTCTGATGTCAACATAAATTCAAGTTTTCACAAGAAAACTGCGTCTCCAAGCACAATTATATCCTAAAATTCCTAGTCGGACCAGTGCATGACATGAAAATAATAAACTCGCATTCAAAGTCGTGGTGCAGGCCTCCGGCTCAGATAATTAACGAGTTGACCAACCTACCTCTTTTTTTGCTCCTCAAAATATCAAGTTTTGTCACGATAGTTGGGTAAAACCTAAAATTCGACATTTGATTCATATGATTGAAATGACCCAAAAATGAATACTTTCTCCTCTTATGCGTATTTTTATATCGCTTAAACTTTGTCACTCTTAAGAGGTTTCCGTTCCTATAAAGTTTGACATGGGGCTTAGGAATAGACTTATTAATGGTAATTGTAACAGCAAAATGCTGCCAACATTTGCGACTGACAATCGATTGATAGCCGATGTAAAAGTAAAAATGGTCTCGTACAAAGATATGTTTAGAGGTATCCCTGTGCCACAAATCAATCCTCACTTGGTAATTTTGGTTTCCTACGCTAATTCTTTCTACATTATTATAGAAACATACCCACGTATTCCGGGCTTGCTTGTTCAGAAGGAATCTTATATAAAAGGTAATTGTAATATGTTTGTATTTTAATGTGTTTGTGTAAGGTAGAGTTGCAGATGCGTGCTTATCATTAAACTGAAGCACTTTCCCAAAAACTAGAGACTCAACGTACTTCGCATTTCCAGATAGGCTACGAGATAAAAATGATAAAAATTGAGTTGGTCACGGGATGGTAAACATGTAAGTGATAGTTGCTTTCCGGTTGTAAGGTGATGTTTTTAATTAAGCTTGTTGGCTGGTGAAGACTATTGATTTTAATCCACTATTATAATAAAAATAAGTCTAATTCTTCGTTACATTACGCTTCCCCAGCCAACAAGCAGGAGAAGACTTTAGATTTTGCTCCCCTATGAGAATATTTCTTCGTCTTCTTTCGATTTTCGTGCTCGGTTTTCGTAGTTCGTAACGGTGCGAAACCTGCCTATTACCATTGGGCTAAAGTGACCCGAAGTGGCCTGAAGCCAGTTACTATATACAGTAAGTTCGGATTTTATCGGTCTTCGACCTAGTTTACAGCCAAAACCAATTTGAGGCCCACAATGGGAGAAATCAGGTAAGCATTAGATCCTGGGGTAGGCAGTTGCGTCAACTTGGCCTAATCAATTTTCAGCCAGGCTTGATGTCCCCATGAGTGTGGTTTGTGTAACTCTATTATTGCCGTGATGTAATATGTACAGGTAGGTTTATGGTACATGCAGGCCTATAAGCTTCAGGACAGAGCTTTTCCAGCTGGAGATAATGCCCAATGCGAAAATTCGAAAATATCTGTTGTATCTTGTGTTCATACTCTCAACTGCCATTGGTATGGACACTGATGAGGATGATGAAGTTGCTAGTTCTAGACTACCAAGACGTCACAACAGCTAGAGTTTAACTGCACGATTGCGCCCGCGTCCTCGATTGCGAACATGCGATTGAACATGGTTGGCTGCTTAATGTGGCAGAGTATGCCAGACGCTTCGGGTTGCCAGTTACGTCATTGCGAAGATGGATAGCAAATCGGGAAACGTTTACGGAGCAGGCCGAGAACAATGCTCAAAGTAGGAGGGTCAGAAGCGACCACGACGGATGGCGGCCACAAGTGGAGGAGCAGGCTCACAACCGATTTCTCGAATTTCTCGTCTTGCCCTCACCGTCTCCAGAGGTGATCTGGTCCATGCTGCCGAGCTGGAATTTCACCGCTGGTGGGATGATCTTCCAGGTGATGATAGAGACAACTACCTTTTGAACCGACCGGAACGGTCCCTTTTTCAGTGCTCTCCAGGATGGATCAGCGATTTCATGAAACGGAAACGTATTGTATTTCGTCGCAAGAGAAGAAACACGACTTCGATTCCAGCTGACGCTAATGAGCGTGTCCGCCGATTTCAAGGAAACGTCAGGGACACAGTGAGGCAACATACAATTTACAATATGAATGAAACCTTTTGTCAGTTGGACTTTCTGCCCATGTATACGGCAGCTACTCCGAGACAGGGGGATGTTGACGTTAAAACTTCAAGGGGCAATTCTAAATTAGGATGCACCGTTGGGTTGACAATTCGATCTAATGGGGAAAAAATGCCAGCCCATATTGTGTTCACAGAACCAGGCTTCATCCGAGAAATTCGTGGACTTGGAAACATTCCTGAAAATGTCCGTGTCACTTCACCACGGTCAGAGTGGGAGAATCATGACACACTCCAACATTTGCTTGATGAATTCTTTTTTCCATTCATTGGTGAATTTGAACCAAATACAAGGCTTTTACTCTTAGATCTTTTACTCTTAGATCAGTTTAGACCTCACTTGGCTGATGAATTCTGTACCCCTATTGTAGAAGTTGGTGTGCTCCTTGATAACATTCCCGCGCGGTGCACATCTATGAGTCAACCCCTTGCATCTATTCTACATAGCCGAGCTTGGGATGACGTCCCTTCTGAATCCACAGCACGTGCCTTTCAGGTAGCTGGACTCATCCGGAATGAAAACGGGGAGTACAGAAATATTGCTAATGACCTTCCTTAAGATGAAGATGATGAGGACAATGAGATTGATTTTGATCATCTTGAGAATAATGATTCAGGTGATGCCTTATATTTCTACTGTTCCTATGGTCAGAAATCTGAATGTACCTTAAACGTAATGAGAATTGATTTAGAAAAGGACATTTTCAAAAACCGAATGTACTGAATTTGTCATGATTGGAAATAAAGTGTAATTTCGGACAGGTCAGCTTTAGTTTTGGTCAGTCATCTACTGATCTAGGCCCATTCAAAGTTAAGTGATCATTCAAATCAGAATGCATCAATGCTTTCTTCAAACTCTGGCTTACTCATGTCATTTTCAAATGACATGAATTAAACATTATCCTATGACAGGACAATCTGTCCTGATCGTGTCATAATATTCCTTGCGGTAGTGTGTGCTTTGAACACGTACCCTCTTGTACCCATTATGCACACTTTAATAAGGTTTGGCCTAACTTGCGAAAAGACCGATAAAATTCAAACTTACTGTTAAGTGCTGTGATATACTAACCGTATATCCGGATCAGATCCATCAAGCTTGTAATCCAGAAGAGCTAACAGTCATATTAGAACCCATAAACGACAGTTTCTTGCAGCGAATACTTAAACTATAATGACCTTAATTTTAAGAACATCCCCTTGTGGTCACAAGCATTTCATCTCTCAGTTTTAACACATGTTCGTCTGGCCCATTATCGGTGTTTTAGGCTGAGGCCAGTTGTTCAAACATGTTAGGTCAAGAATATAGCGTGTACTATGACTTCACGTTATGTTCGTAAGTTAAAGCCAAATCACTGACTAACTTTTTGGGAACAACAATGCCCTTATATCGTGGTCTCTCTCTTACCCTTCGGGGGAGAGCCAGCAGTCACACCTGCACAAATGCACATAAAGTATGACAACGAAATCATCACTGATGCCACCATCAAACACCAACAAAAGTTGAAGTCAATTAACAGCACGTTTTTGGAATCTATGCCATGATTCCGATCAACTGTCATAATCGGTCTTACTCTTGTACCAAGTCGAATACGACCTAGTGCCTTGAACCATTTGGAAAATAGCGATGGGATGTCCAGTTTGGCTTTGAATTCGCCGTTGTAATATTGCATTATATGAACTATATGGAGTCAATACGTTTAATCTCTATATATTATATTGATCGAGTTCTCGCTATGAGAAACAAAATGTTTTTTTTGCTCTTGAGTCTTTGTTATTAATAAATCAATGTTTGCTTGAGTGGAAAGTAGATTGAGTTTGAAAGGATATATCGGGTGGCCAATACAAAAGGTATCAATCTTCATCAGCTGTAATGTCAATGATCACAATTTGGAATAACTTTCAATTGTATTAACAGCAATGCTCTCTTTGTTTGTGTTTGTGTGGTACATATCATTAATTTATAAGAGCGAAAGTCAAAATTTATACAAATATCCATGTTATCATTTGCGATATATATTTTCAAAGTCTTCCGATGAACCATCAATGTAAGTTGTTTGAGTCTAATTGCGTCATTATCATCGTCTTATGCGTTATACGAGTCGGCGCTTTACTTCATGAGTTTGCCTTTCTTACAGTAGGTCTAACTTGTTATCAAACACATCGACCAAAAAACCCGAAGATTTCGAGCGATTTATACTTTCAGCATTACGCTTTTCCCATTTCCTTTTCCCCTTGACACCCGAACTTTCCGTACAGACATCCTAGGAGCATATTATCATTTTGCAGCTCCACTCGCTGTGATTTAATTTTCAAAATTCCTGTAGTTGATATCGGCTTGACGTCGCTGCATAGTTATCTGTAGAGGGGATTCACCCAAATACTTTGTAAACCCCACAACTGGTCTCTTTGACGTCGTAAAGGAACCCGAGACACTGTTCTGTCTTACTGGCCATGAATTGTCTCAAGCATTCTCTGGTACAATCAAGCTTTGATCGAATATGGCCTACAACTTCTAGTTCTAATAAAGCTTCGCGCACTGTTACTTGTTTTCTGAACAAGAATGCTACGGAAGAGTTGGAAGCATTAAAAAAACATCCTTGACCAAGTATTACAGAAAATATCAGATTTTTCCTGACCTATGAATTTGGTCAAACCATGTCCACCGATGATGGCTTTTTCAAAATTTGATAACATTAGTTTCACTCTCTAGTGATGCTCAGTTATTACAGAAGCTGAGAATCATTTTCGACTCTCACTCCGACTTTAACTTGGAGAGTGAATTACAGTCGTCTGATGTTAACATTGATCCAACTGAACTGACAGTCCGGGAGCAAGGGGTCGGACGCGGAAATGATGGAAGCTTTTTCTTTTTGCTGTTTTCAAATAGTCTTTGCGATGCTCATCAAGATTCCAGAGGTTACCCGCTGATATCCCTTGAGCATTAAAATATGCAAATTAGGTCCGCCATTACTGCAGTTCCATGAATTGGCTATAACTCGATAAATATTCATCATAAAGAAAAAAATCGGTGTGTAAACTTAGTTATTAGGGTCTACGAACATTCTAAGCCCGTTGTTGTTCATTTAGATGTGTTGAACTTTTGCAATTTATGCAAATTATGCAAATGAGAGCGGCCATAATCAAAAGGAAGAGGATATGTACACAGCATGCTGTGTATGCAACAGACAGTAGTTTTATGTTCACAGCATTTTACATTAATATTCATTAGGCACATTATAACGCCCCGCCTCCGATTTTATGCTACCTGCTGTGAATCCGAACAACATTTTCTCTTGAATACACAATATGTTGTGTATACAATGTTCAGGCACGCACATTGTCTAGAGCACACAGCAGACTTTGCTGGCTGGAGAAAACTGTTTTGGTCATATGGCACACATGCCGTCTAAAAACCCGGTGTGACAGCGGATATAGTCCCCCTGGAGTCATAGTCCGGTAGCATTGTATTTGATCAATTAAGCAGCATGATATATTGTACCGCTAACCCTAACCAAAACATTCAGCAATGCGGGCTATTGTTACACGGACTAACAGCCCTAGGACTACTATCCCTTGCACACCTGGACTACGGCTTGCGTGTTTTTCACCATGCTGGCAGTGGTACTTGACATACGCGTACTTCAAGTCCTGCGGAATTTTCCCATCATTTCTTAAGACTCTTTCTTGTTTGTCGATGGCTCTAGAGTGCCGTATTGCAAAGGTAACGTTGTGTTGCTCCTGATACCGAGAGAGAGCTGTTTGGAAGGCGGGAAAGGATGAGAATTTGGCCCCAACTTGAAGGGAAGCGGAGAGTTCTTCCACCGCCACCGCCTTTTTTCTCCAGCCGACGTCATTGATGACGCGGTTATGTTAATTCGCCTCTGCTGTGCATGCAACCAACTTGTTCCTTTGTACACAGCAGTCGGCTGTGTACATAGCCACTTCGTAAACGAAATTCGGTTTTTGGCAATATCTCAGAAAATATGTGGACCATTGTAATCGAATAAGTGCTAATTCCCACCTCATCATGGTCTAGCTTTTAGATAAGCCCATAGCCCTTACAGGCGAAGATCACGTTGAGGAAAGTGATCTGACTACGGCACCGTTGAAGATGGAATCCCAAAGTAAAGGAAGGGCATGTAGATAAACAGCTAACAGCAGGAAAGCATCTCAACATCACAGGGCAGCTGCTTCCTAGGCATACCTTTCCGGTTGTGGTCACAGTGGAGTGTTGTATTGGAGTAGGAAAATATTTCGTTGTCAAATCACCACTGGCCGTGTAGAACCTTAGTCAATTAACTACACTTTTTGGAATCTATGCTACGATTCCGATCAACAATTTAATCGGTCTGACTCTTAACCAAGTCGAATCCGACATCGTGTCTTGAACCATTTGGAAAATAGCGATCGGATGTCCAGTTTTGCTTTGAATTCACCGTTCTAATAATCACATTGTATGAAATTTATGAAGTCAATTCGTTCATTATCTATAATTCATTGATCGAGTTCTCGCTATCAGAAACACAATGCTTATTGTCTCTTTTGTAATAATAATGAGTGGAGAGAAAAATTAGTTTGAAAGGATATATCGGGTGGCCAAATTTAAGAAAGGTATCAATCTTTATCCACTGTAATAAACTTGAATTATACGAATTTGATACAAATGTATCGGTGTTGGATTCGAGAAATCATCTTTTACCGTTTCTAGTGAATCAGTTATAGCAAAAAATATTATTCTATATCAATTCTTGCTGAAATACTCTTACCGTTGGCATAAAAGTTCAGTTTTTAATGAATGACAAATATTTCTACACGGAGCGATGCACTTTGAAATCAACACAGGAAGCCTAACAACCAAACAAGTTTAAAATTGACAGTCTGCCAATGATCCCATACCTGCTATAAGGTTGTTAAAATTGTGTTTGTGGATGCAATGCTGACCTCATGAGTCCGCGGAGAGAGTATTTATTTTCCACCAGTCAAAGGGAATGATTTGGTGATAACAAATTAACTAAATTGAGCTGTTTTTTTACTTCCTATGCCAATATAATGATGGCCTGCATAAATTAACTGAAACCAATGTTCTTGAATCGTGTTTTCAAAACTACACGTAGGCCTAGCTGTTTTTGCTCTCAGCAATCGACTTGACCAACAATAACATTGCAAACATGATAAATTCACAACATCTATATAATTCGATATCTAAATTATATTTAAAACCCTTGCTCTCGAGATATTAAGATTAAATTTGTAGGCGGTTTTTTTTCTCGTCCTACCAACCCAAGATTTACTTCTTATTACCGTTTGCTGATACTCACCCTGGAGAACCAGCACCACGTTTTCTGAGGACAATCCTCGGCTCTTTTCCCCAGGGCAACTAGTTAACCGACAGAAAACGCCAAGGTATTTGCTTATTTCCACAGTGTCATCTGTCTTTCTAGCTAACTGGTAATCTAAAAAAGCCGTTTTGTGAGCGTTAACATTTTATACAAACCCCAGTCGTTGGCTGCCAATAAAAACAGCCAGTTGGTGATTTTTCAGCCACATTGTTTACCTCGGTACACTAAAATTGAACCGGCCATGTCGCCATTTTCATATATAGTGTTTTCAAACTCAATGTTCCACCGGATTTTGGAGGTTTATAAACATTTTGGTTCCTTTGTGAAGACATATATCAAGAACCAAGCGTCCTGTAGCTTAGAATGTATCAAACTTAACTTCCTTCTTCTCCTTTTTTTCGATTACGTCTGCCGCTTGTTTCTCGTCCTCTCATTTCCCGAGACATTTGGAACGATATACTGCAGAACATGCTCGGTTTTACTGCCAAGTGTCACCAGACTATCACCACGGTGGGTAATACATTGATTTACTTTTGCATCACAATAGAATAAGGCTCTCCCATTACAGTATTGGAGGATGAAAATAATAAATCCGGGCCTTACATCCCTTAAAATGAACGAATCTCTTGTATGTTTCTTTTGTGTCGTCATTTCTTCTCAAGGTAAGCACGTATTTTTCTTAAGCAAACCGATACCTTTAGCCACAGTTACCGCTAGGCCTTTTTTTCAAATAGCCATTACACCTACCATACCCGCCTTGTGTTGATAAGTCCACGATGTTCGTGTCAAGAAACTACTGACCAAAAGACACGATAGAGGGTTAAACCTGTCAGTCAAGGTTGATTACCATAATATGCCTATTTTTATAGTGGATCCACATCAGTTAACAAACAGAATTAAGAAAAGGCCTATTTCAGAGGTTTTACATCAATCAATAAAAAGGGGCCTTACGCCCCTCAATTTGAAATACACATTTGTCTTCTAATAGGCAAAAATGTAAAATTACATTGTGAAAACACCATCCACTGTGAACGAGGGTGCAAGTTCACCTCCCTCGCCCCTGTTATATTTTGGACCTTTCCAAGGCGTATATAACTCCGGCAATTCTTCCCCCCTTCACATACTCGCCGGATCATCTTGAAAGATTACTTCAAATTGGTAAGTTTCCCATCGATATTTCCGTTTCGACCGGGGCAATCTTTTCTGTCCAATTACCTGGATGCTCGTTATTCATGGTCACTTCTTACCAGTGTTATATTTCGTCATGATTTCGGAGTGAAAATGCCCAAGTTGCCGTATATTGGAACATTTGGCCAGTAGTTGTGACTACGTTCCAGTCCGTGGAGGCCAGTGACTGCCACAAGAAAGATGAATCTACACCCTCGTATGGAATGTCGGTATCTAAAACCACATACCACATATCCACATACCCACATACCAATTTTTTTCCAGTTTAGAGGTCGCAACCGCCAGCAACTTATGTTGATATTTCCACCGGATGTGGTACTCCGCCAAATGGAAATATCTTCGGGTATGAGTTATGTGGTATGTGGTTTTAGATGCTGCCGAATAGAATGCCATGTAACTAATATGCGGCCACGCGGTCTTCTTTACAGCCGGTTTGTTGTGTTTTTCAACCGCAATCGATCGAACTTTTGTCTGTTTTCAGTTGTTGATTTTTTTGCCGACATGAAGACCGCCTGTTTGTTTCTCGTTGGTCTGCTTATCCTGGGCCTTGCTCTAGCAGGTAAGTAGTTTAGCTTCGCAGCCATCTTTCTGGTGTCTTTGACCGTCAAGACATATTGTCATGATTGTTTGTTTCCTCCGACTCGTGGCGTATGCTGGGGGTATTATGTCCGTTTGGTATAAGACAATGTGAAAATTGGTAAAATTTGACGAAATATCGCCTTTTTTTATGCTTCACGCATTTGGAAATTCAGGACGGTTCGGTTTTTCCGTGATGAAGATGTATCTTTTTTCCTATTCATCTTTCATTTTTCTGCCGGCCAATATTGGGGGTACGTTGAGCATTGGAATGTAGGTATTCGTAAATATTTAGGACGACTTTGCTTTGGAAAACAAAGAAGTCTGTAGAGATTCTCTCATTATTGGCGGGGAAAAGAAATTATTGGTTAATATTTCTCTTGTGACTTGTGAGAATTCACACCAAAATAGCTGCCGGTCATAACACCATGAACACCCCGATCGAGGTATTCCGTAGTCTTAAATCGGGAGTTGCTGGCCGGGGTTTTTCTACGACAAATGTTTTCCATTTTTTTGCCATGATTATGGTTTGTTGCAATAAATATTCGAATGGGATGATAAAGACCACGTGGATATATTCACCAAATAGCTTTACTTTTTTTAGCAATGCAGTTGCCGATGTTTCCCGGGGCTCCGGCATGATTATTTCAAATCCATGGGTATTAGTCCCCGGAAGGAGAGGCATACATTGGTCCGTCATGACGCCCATAAAAGTCTCTCTTTGTCAATGAATCTTACATCGGTGTACTGCATATTTCAGAGTCCGAGATTTCGGAGCCCGACATGGAATCGTTGGAAGCAGAGTACAGCGAGGCATTCGCTAAACGGTGAGTAAATTTTTTGCATAAGAGATGTTACAACGTATCCTTCTTTTAAAGGGGCAATATAGGCAGCAGCCAGGCAGGCAAGATAAAGTTACAGAAAGTCGTCAATAGGGGTCTCTCGCATCTCGCAGTACGGGTCTCTCGCATCTCGCAGTACACTCATGGTCAAAAGTAAATGAACACCAGTTTTTCTTGAATTTCTCAAAAACTAGGCTAAGCAGACACATTAACCTAACACCGATTGTAGCAAATGATCTTGGCTATTGAATGATGCTCAAATTTTAAAAATCTGTGTAGTTTTGCCTTTGATAGGAGAAATTTGGTAAATGTCTCTTTTTCACTACTTCTTTATTAGCAGGAATTCCCCAATAAAAATTACATCCTCATGTTCGACTCATGAAGGCCTTTCATAATATATCCAGTTTTTGAAATAATTCAAACTAGAAATGTGGTTTTTGGCCACTTTTACGGTAATGATTTTTACCCCACTGGAGACACCTTCGACATAGTCCCATTAAACCATTGTCGACTCCAAATGAAGTGAAGTGGTTGTGAATGAATGCCAATTGTCTTGTATTGTGATCTGTCTGTTTCACAATGACTAGGCACAGGCCCAACGATTATGGTCGGGTCTATTACCAATTGCGTAACATGGTTGTCATTTTAGTTAACTGGTCAGATTACTATGAAAAACACAATTCCCACTCATTCACTCGAAAGGTCTGTTCAATAGATGAGGAGGGACCATGTCGTAGATGTGTCAAGCATGATCCAAATCATTGCCGTAAAAGTGGCCAAAAACTGGATATCTTATGAAAGGCCTTCATGAGTCGAACATGAGGATGTAATTTTTATTGGGGAATTCCTGCTAATAAAGAAGTAGGAGAAATTTGGTAAATGTCTCTTTTTCACTGTCAAAGGCAAAACTAAACAAATTATTAAAATTTGAGCATTATTCAATAGCCAAGATCATTTGCTACAATCGGTGTTAGGTGAATGTTTCTGCTTAGCCTAGTTTTTGAGAAATTCAAGAAAAACTGGTGTCCATTTACTTTTGACCATGAGCGTACATCTTGCAGTACTTCGAAATGATTCAGGCTTGTTGTGCGAGGAATATATTTAGTGCTGAATCTGACATGACCCAGGGCCTTCACTGTGTATATCAATCACCTGAAGATGACCTAATTAGCCTGCTCCTACCTAATAGCCCCCCTTTAAGCTCCGGGTAATTTGAAGCGGCCTAGTCCATACTTCCATATTTTGCTCTTAGATGGCGCTCGAGGGCAGTCAAACGATTCTAAGAAATCGTCGACCAACTCCAAATATCGACATGGAGTGATCACAACCGCTTCCGGGGTTTTATGAAAACTGATGTGCAATTCAGTCGAAATAAAGATCCAACTTTTTTGAAAAATGTGTGTATTTTAGGTCAAATTGAGCTTCAATAACAATAAAAGTGAGGGGTGTACTACTCATTCACGGCTTTCGTGCTGAAATGCATCATACTGAAATGCATCATACAAACCCCAGTCAGGTCATTGGGTCACTTGGTCACTGGCTGAACATGTGCACTTGGCATCAACCTTGTTTACCCAGGGGTCATTGCGCGCTCCTATGGTCACTTGCACTGACCCTGGTATCATGTTGAGCTAAAACATATTTGATTGGCCAACGAATAACGTTTTGACACTTGGCATGTTCATGGCATATATTGAATCGGCGAAAAAAGTGACTTATCAGTTTACATGACCATTTACCCTATTATGCGATCACAAATCAATCGACGGCATGATAGAACTTGATGGACACGGATAATATATGCGCTAATGCCGATATAAACAAATAATTGCACCTACAAGAAAATTGCGTCGTTTTTTCGGGCCATTATATCATTTGTGAAATTGCATGCTTTGTAGCCCCGAGTGTTGCATTGATCGGCCGAATGTTGTCTTGCAGGGCCATTTGGCGACGTGCAACCAGCCAGCTCTTAACGTCTCTCCTGCTGTCTTTTGTGTATTTTGTGTTTTTATCCGTTTTTTAATGCAACTCGATTGATCGACCTCTTAAAATTGTCTCCGGCAGCACCACCAAAATTCCCGACACCGACATTCCCGACAACTCCAGATTCTCTGTCGGTGTTATTAGCCTTCTTGATATTTAAAGACTTTAAAATCGCTGTTTTTTACGCTTGGTAAATCTGTTGCGAGATTTCGCATGATACAATCTATCTTACCCAACCTTGGTAATTCTGCGACTGTAAATAATCATGGGTGTTATAAAAAGTCAACAATGAGAACAATGATTTGGAACTCTACTTAACAACTTACTTTGATCGCCAAAAGTGCAAGACTCTCGTACTCATTGGTCCTGTGACACACCATTATTTCCTTGTATTTAAAATTGAGCACGTGACATTAGTAAACATGAGAATATGAATCGAGCATATCTCCTCCATATGCACGATCTTGTCGAATTTGAAGCAAGTATACTTAACTTTTAAAAACAAGTATGTTATACGAACACGTGGCGTTTGTTTACAATAGAAGTAGTTTTGCGGATGAAAGAAACATCAAAAAGGGTTCAACATAAGCACAACGTACAACGTACATGTTTATTTTAACTGATTGTCACTCTTCCTTTTCAGTGGTTGCAATGCCATTGGCTCGTGGTGCACGGTGAACAATAACTGCTGTCCCGGAGATGGAAAAAATCGAGGCACATGTTCCTGGGGATTTCATTGTGTTTAATCTAATCCATTCATGCGTTCATCTCTCTATTGAAAAAGGGTGTACACCTTGAAAAAGGGTGTACACCTTAAGCATACAGGATGAAAAATAAAAGCGTAAAAAAATATTTTCCTCGTTATCTTTGTCATTTTCTAAATACGTCTTCCTGTTCTGCCTCCTCAGCTACGCCTTTTACACCGCGTTGTGTAATGGTGTTGCCGCAGAAAATATCGTTCGCTCTGCCTGATCAATACTAGCACTGAAATATGAAGTCGCTGTTGGAGGTGCTTGAAGGCGATCCAATGTCACGGCTCTGGTACATCTTGAGAAACCATTGTGAGAATTCGTAACCATTGGGAGAATTCGTCTGGAACTCGAAGGTGGAGGAAGAGTTGCACGCCATGTCTTAAATCAACATGTCCTGTTTGATTTCGCATTTACCTCTCGGTCCCTTGGTTCTAATTGTGTTTTCTAACCTGGCCGCTATGATCTTGATCGAAGATCGGAAACCTTTAATTGTATTTGGTTGCTTCACAAACTGCACACCTACAACCCCGAAACCTCAAAAGGCGACTTACCTCTAGGTAACTTGAATATTGCAACGGAATTGCATCGCCAATACAGGCCTCGGATACCCAGGTTTACGAAACCTTAATGTTGATTTTTGTCTGTCGCACCTTGACGATAACTTGGCTTTTTGGCAAGTGATGAGTTCCAATCATGTGTTTGTGGAGCCCAAGTTACTAAATTAACGTCTCTCTTAAGCCATTGAAATACTGAGATATTCAGACAATGTCACATTGGATATTTATCACAACATTATGTACCTCGAAGCACGGGACTACATGACAATGTCCATGGAATTTACAGCTTTATTTTAACAAAAGTCAACTGTCCAAATCACTGCTGTAATTGAAAATTCGCGCCAATATCGTAGAAGACGATTCAACTTGGGGAATATATGACCATTCTCACGAATTTTCGTTCTTATAATTGAGGGGCGTCTCTGCCTGATACCGCGAAAGCCGTCTCCAAACACACCAGGTATGCAAGAAACCTCGTCGCCAACAACATCGGCCATTTGTCGGCATCAGCTGGGATTAGCTTGCCAAAACGTACAATGTTTTAATCATTTCAAACCAGCGCCCAAGCAAAGCAAATGCGCGAGCTCATCAGAACCTATTATCGGAGAGGGCCTGGGCCAGGGCCACTGCCACTCTTTGTTCCTGGAGAAAAGCTTGACTGGTCCGAGCCCAAACAAACTTTGTCGCCCCCCTCCAAGGTTTGTAGTACAATATTTGATTTGGTGGAACTACAAGCTTCATTTGAAACATTGCCATGATTGTTGCTTCCTTCCCAAAATAGGGCAATACAGATCAAAGGCCTAATGTTGAATGGGGTTTGCTCACTCAATTAGGTCGCCTCATCAACCCAACCAAATGTCGGACTTTAGTCGTATAAATGAGGAAAAATTAGAGAAATCGTTAAAAGTCTGGAAAAAAGCCTTTTTTAACTATAGTGACGGTAATATCTGGTAACACCCATACGCCAGAGACCATGTGATCGACGGATTTGGGAGATGACGTGGCGTGTGTGACAGATGATCCGTATATTTGACGTTTTGTGTCAAATTTTTGTTTCAAAGTGCCAAAGATATTTTTCTCGCCAACCAAATAAGTTTCACATTAAAAAAAAAAGCGGCCTATGATATACATAATCTCATGTACAGCCTAGTTCATATTTATATCAACACCTACTTTATACTATATTTCACCAACTAATAGACAAAATTCAATGCGGTTTTTAGCATATTGTCAGAAATGTTGTTTTCTAATCATATATTATAGCAGAAATGTAATTGCATACCGTTTTCGTTATGGAATCGGCCATTTAAAAAACCCTTACAAAAAACGTTTTTATTTCAAACTTTAAAGAGTCTTTCTCTTTTGAATGATAAAACACAAAGTTCTAAGAATCTTGGTCTTTAGTTCACCAAAATCGACCAGTCAGAACTCTTGATATGGCTTGAAAATAATGAAAAACCTGTGTCATTACATTTCTGTCGCAATGGATTATTAGAAAACAAAATTTCTAATAATATGCTAAAAACCGCATTGCATTTCGTGCATTAGTGTGAGAGATATCGTTTGAAGTAGGTGTTGTATAAATATATGAGCTATAGACTACACACAAACTAACATTTGAAAGGACAACTTGGGCTTGGGGCTTACCGGGCCAGGCGGATAATGCCCCTGCTTATCACCATGCGCTGCCACTCACAGTCTAAAACCTCCGCACTCGGATAATGATTTTGCCCAGTGTTGCGAAACTGTTTTTTGGAGTTGACTTGTGAATATCAGGCAGGCTCTTTCAAGTGCACTGTTTTTTGCAATTCAGCGATTTTTTTCAATAATCCCGTTTGGAGAAATTACGGTCCGGCTGAAAAACCAACATAGCTCACGTCAAAGTTGTCCCTTTAACAAATCACTACTCATACCACTGTGGCACCATATTCTCGTTTTTGTTGTAAATACAAAGTCCGTAACTTGAATGGAATGGTTTCTCTATGGTAAGCGAGGCCTTACATTCGTTATTACTAGGACCATAATTTCTCCAAACCGGATAACTGAAAAATCGCTGAATTGCAATAAACAATGCACGAGAACTATCAGGCCTGCATTATCACCTATCGATAAGGCAATAAACTGTACCTACTCGGGTATTTGAGGCCAACTTGAAAGGCCTTGTAAAGGTGACACACATCGTCGGCGATAATCATAACCTATTGTGGATTTGAAGGACGAACACCGTCCTGACATTTTTGGAGTATACAAGGTTATTTTATTTGGAGAGTAACGGGTATAAAAGGTAAGAGTAAGAGTGTTTTTTATTAGTGTTTTTTATGCATCTTTAGGCCCCTCTAACTGACGTCAGCTTGGTGGCGGCCCAGTGTATAAGGGACTGATGACTTCCTGAGGGCAAGGTTTGGGATATCGCGGATTTTATTCTGAAACATGCTTTTAGGAGAACATTGGTCATTTTCTCCATCGACTTTTCATCTATCACGGATCAGTGTTAGACTATTAATCAGTGGGGAGGGTGATTCTTTTTTGTTGCAAGCTATTGAAGAGGACATTCACCTCTTATGTTGTCATCAACTAAAGTCCGTAATGCAACAATAGTGTTGGACAATATTTATAAAGAGGATTAAATTTACCCTTCCACTGATAATAGTTTCAGTAAGGCTACTGAAAGTCTAATATTAGATAATATCCCGGTATAAACACTATCAAGATAGAGTGCAGATTTTGAAAGTTTCTGAAATGCAATTTCAGGTCATTATGATAAGATCTATGTGCCCAAATGAAGAGAAAACGTTCAAAGCAAGATGCTCTTATGCTACATCTATAAGTGTTAATGAAATAAAGCACCCTATATCTATCTAGCTGGACAAATCTTTGGGGGGAAATGCAGTTAAAATGAATGCTAATTTTTTTCCTCAACATTCTTTGCTAAATCGAGGCCGCTGAAGCCACCAGTCTCGCATGCATTACCTCAGCGACCCGAATCGCCAAACAATCGATATTTATTACCTGGTTTCTTTGTACAAAGTCTAGCTGTTTGTTGCAAATAAGGCAGTATTATGTACTTGACGTTCATGTTAGTCATAACGGCATACCACAGTATTAGTTATGAATATAATTGAGTGTCCAGAAAAATGCGAACATGATCTTTATTCCAGCGGCTCTTGTTAGAGGGACAATTTGCAGGGCATCGGTCTTGCTCTATGGTGGGTTTTCCATCCCAAAACTCTTACATCTGGACCGTAACTTTCCAGACTATATCATCGAAAAACCACTTAACTATTGTAGACAATGCCCTTAAACGGAAGGTGACCGTTTGTTTAATTACCTGGAATGCGCAGGCCACATTTTTTACCTCGGTCCACTAAAATTGAACCGGCCCTGTCGCCATTTTCATTTACATGTATAGTGTTTTCAAACTCAATGTTCCACCGGATTTTGGAGGTTTATGAACATTTTGGTTCCTTTGTGAAGACATATATCAAGAACCAAGCGTCCTGTAGCTTAGAATGTATCAAACTTAACTTCCTTCTTCTCCTTTTTTTCGATAACGTCTGCCGCTTGTTTCTCGTCCTCTCATTTCCCGAGACATTTGGAACGATATACTGCAGAACATGCTCGGTTTTACTGCCAAGTGTCACCAGACTATCACCACGGTGGGTAATAAATTGATTTACTTTTGCATCACAATAGAATAAGGCTCTCCCATTACAGTATTGGAGGATGAAAATAATAAATCCGGGCCTTACGTCCCTTAAAATGAACGAATCTCTTGTATGTTTCTTTTGTGTCGTCATTTCCTCTCAAGGTAAGCAAGTATTTTTCTTAAGCAAACCGATACCTTTAGCCACAGTTACCGCTAGGCCTTTTTATTCAAATAGCCATTACACCTACTATACCGGTGTAATGTTTTTGAGTGTTTCTGTTTTTGAGTGTTTCCCCTCATTGTTTGGGAACGCTCAAAAATAGATTGACAAGTTTTTCTGTGTATCCCCCCTATTGAAAAGTCGTGGTCTCTCTAGCTGCCTATTGTTTGGAAACACTGACACATGGGGAACAACCACAGATGTTACACCGGCCTTGTGTTGATAAATCCACGATGTTCGTGTCAAGAAACTACTGACCAAAAGACACGATAGAGGGTTAAACCTATCAGTCAAGGTTGATTACCATAATATGCCTACTTTTACAATGGATCCACATCAGTTAACAAACAGAATTAAGAAAAGGCCTATTTCAGAGGTTTTACATCAATCAATAAAAAGGGGCCTTACGCCCCTCAATTTGAAATACACATTTGTCTTCTAATAGGCAAAAATGTAAAATTACATTGTGAAAACACCATCCACTGTGAACGAGGGTGCAAGTTCACCTCCCTCGCCCCTGTTACATTTTGGACCTTTCCAAGGCGTATATAACTCCGGCAATTCTTCCCCCTTCACATACTCGCCGGATCATCTTGAAAGATTACTTCAAATTGGTAAGTTTCCCATCGATATTTCCGTTTCGACCGGGGCAATCTTTTCCGTCCAACTACCTGGATGCTCGTTATTCATGGTCACTTCTTACCAGTGTTATATTTCGTCATGCCTTCGGAGTGAAAATGCCCAAGTTGCCGTATATCGGAACATTTGGCCAGTAGTTGTGACTACGTTCCAGTCCGTGGAGGCCAGTGACTGCCACAAGAAAGCTGAATCTACACCCTCGTATGGAATGGCAGTATCTTAAACCACATACCACATATACACATACCCACATACAAATTTTTTTCCAGGTGGGGCAATCGAATGACGGTTTAACAATTGTTAAAGGAAAATCTGTCGATCTTTCGACCTTGGAGGTCGCAACCGCCAGCAACTTATGTTGATATTTCCACCCTCTGCCAAATGGGAATATCTTCGGGTATGAGTTATGTGGTATGTGGTTTTAGATGCTGCCGAATAGAATGCCATGTAACTAATATGCGGCCACGCGGTGTTCTTTACAGCCGGTTTGTTGTGTTTTTCAACCACAATCGATCGAACTTTTGTCTGTTTTCAGTTGTTGATTTTTTGCCGACATGAAGACCGCCTGTTTGTTTCTCGTTGGACTGCTTATCCTGGGCCTTGCTCTAGCAGGTAAGTAGTTTAGCTTCGCAGCCATCTTTCTGGTGTCTTTGACCGTCAAGACATATTGTCATGATTGTTTGTTTCCTCCGACTCGTGGCGTATGCTGGGGGTATTATGTCTGTTTGGTATAAGACAATGTGAAAATTGGTAAAATTTGACGAAATATCGCCTTTTTTTATGCTTCACGCATTTGGAAATTCAGGACAGTTCGGTTTTTCCGTGATGAAGATGTATCTTTTTTCCTATTCATCTCTTTCATTTTTCTGCCGGCCAATATTGGGGGTACGTTGAGCATTGGAATGTAGGTATTCATAAATATTTAGGACGACTTTGCTTTGGAAAACAAAGAAGTCTGTAGAGATTCTCTCATTATTGGCGGGGAAAAGAAATTATTGGTTAATATTTCTCTTGTGACTCGTGAGAATTCACACCAAAATAGCTGCCGGTCATAACACCATTAACACCCCGATCGAGGTATTCCGTAGTCTTAAATCGGGAGTTGCTGGCCGGGGTTTTTCTACGACAAATGTTTTCCATTTTTTTGCCATGATTATGGTTTGTTGCAATAAATATTCGAATGGGATGATAAAGACCACGTGGATATATTCACCAAATAGCTTTACTTTTTTTAGCAATGCAGTTGCCGATGTTTCCCGGGGCTCCGGCATGATTATTTCAAATCCATGGGTATTAGTCCCCGGAAGGAGAGGCATACATTGGTCCGTCATGACGCCCATAAAAGTCTCTCTTTGTCAATGAATCTTACATCGGTGTACTGCATATTTCAGAGTCCGAGATTTCGGAGCCCGACATGGAATCGTTGGAAGCAGAGTACAGCGAGGCATTCGCTAAACGGTGAGTAAATTTTTTGCATAAGAGATGTTACAACGTATCCTTCTTTTAAAGGGGCAATATAGGCAGCAGCCAGGCAGGCAAGATAAAGTTACAGAAAGTCGTCAATAGGGGTCTCTCGTATCTCGCAGTACGGGTCTCTCGCATCTCGCAGTACACTCATGGTCAAAAGTAAATGGACACCAGTTTTTCTTGAATTTCTCAAAAACTAGGCTAAGCAGACACATTAACCTAACGCCGATTGTAGCAAATGATCTTGGCTATTGAATGATGCTCAAATTTTAAAAATCTGTAGTTTTGCCTTTGATAGGAGAAATTTGGTAAATGTCTCTTTTTCACTACTTCTTTATTAGCAGGAATTCCCCAATAAAAATTACATCCTCATGTTCGACTCATGAAGGCCTTTCATAATATATCCAGTTTTTGAAATAATTCAAACTAGAAATGTGGTTTTTGGCCACTTTTACGGTAATGATTTTTACCCCACTGGAGACACCTTCGACATAGTCCCATTAAACCATTGTCGACTCCAAATGAAGTGAAGTGGTTGTGAATGAATGCCAATTGTCTTGTATTGTGATCTGTCTGTTTCACAATGACTAGGCACAGGCCCAACGATTATGGTCGGGTCTATTACCAATTGCGTAACATGGTTGTCATTTTAGTTAACTGGTCAGATTACTATGAAAAACACAATGCCCACTCATTCACTCGAAAGGTCTGTTCAATAGATGAGGAGGGACCATGTCGTAGATGTGTCAAGCATGATCCAAATCATTGCCGTAAAAGTGGCCAAAAACTGGATATCTTATGAAAGGCCTTCATGAGTCGAACATGAGGATGTAATTTTTATTGGTGAATTCCTACTAATAAAGAAGTAGTGAAAAAGAGACATTTACCAAATTTCTCCTATCAAAGGCAAAACTAAACAGATTATTAAAATTTGAGCATTATTCAATAGCCAAGATCATTTGCTACAATCGGTGTTAGGTGAATGTTTCTGCTTAGCCTAGTTTTTGAGAAATTCAAGAAAAACTGGTGTCCATTTACTTTTGACCATGAGTGTACATCTTGCAGTACTTCGAAATGATTCAGGCTTGTGCGAGGAATATATTTAGTGCTGAATCTGACATGACCCAGGGCCTTCACTGTGTATATTAATCACCTGAAGATGACCTAATTAGCCTGCTCCTACCTAATAGCCCCCCCCCCCTTTAAGCTCCGGGTAATTTGAAGCGGCCTAGTCCATACTTCCATATTTTGCTCTTAGATGGCGCTCGAGGGCAGTCAAACGATTCTAAGAAATCGTCGACCAACTCCAAATATCGACATGGAGTGATCACAACCGCTTCCGGGGTTTTATGAAAACTGATGTGCAATTCAGTCGAAATAAAGATCCAACTTTTTTGAAAAATGTGTGTATTTTAGGTCAAATTGAGCTTCAAAAACAATAAAAGTGAGGGGTGTACTACTTATTCACGGCTTTCGTGCTGAAATGCATCATACTGAAATGCATCATACAAACCCCAGACAGGTCATTGGGTCACTTGGTCACTGGCTGAACATGTGCACTTGGCATCAACCTTGTTTACCCAGGGGTCATTGCGCGCTCCTATGGTCACTTGCACTGACCCTGGTATCATGTTGAGCTAAAACATATTTGATTGGCCAACGAATAACGTTTTGACACTTGGCATGTTCATGGCATATATTGAATCGGCGAAAAAAGTGACTTATCAGTTTACATGACCATTTACCCTATTATGCGATCACAAATCAATTGACGGCATGATAGAACTTAATTGACACGGATAATATATGCGCTAATGCCGATATAAACAAATAATTGCATCTACAAGAAAATTGCGTCGTTTTTTTCGGGCCATTATATCATTTGTGAAATTGCATGCTTTGTAGCCCCGAGTGTTGCATTGATCGGCCGAATGTTGTCTTTGCAGGGCCATTTGCCGACGTGCAACCAGCCAGCTCTTAACGTCTCTCCTGCTGTCTTTTGTGTATTTTGTGTTTTTATCCGTTTTTTAATGCAACTCGATTGATCGACCTATTAAAATGTCTCCGGCAGCACCACCAGAATTCCCGACACCGACATTCTGTCGGTGTTATTAGCCTTTTTAATATTTAAAGACTTTAAAATCGCTGTTTTTTAACGCTTGGTAAATCTGTTGCGAGATTTCACATGACACAATCTGCCTTGCCCAACCTTGGTAATTCTGCGACGGTGAATAATCACGGGTGTTAACAATGAGAAGAATGATTTGGAACTCTACTTAACAACTTACATTGCTCGCCAAAAGTGCAAGACTCTCGTACTCATTGGTCCTGTGACACACCATTATTTCCTTGTATTTAAAATTGAGCACGTGACATTAGTACACATGAGAATATGAATCGAGCATATCTCCTCCATATGCACGATCTTGTCGAATTTGAAGCAAGTATACTTAACTTTCAAAAACAAGTATGTTATACGAACACGTGGCGTTTGTTCACAATAGAAGTAGTTTTGCGGATGAAAGAAACATCAAAAAGGGTTCAACATAAGCACAACGTACAACGTACAGGTTTATTTTAACTGATTGTCACTCTTCCTTTTCAGTGGTTGCAATGCCATTGGCTCGTGGTGCACGGTGAACAATAACTGCTGTCCCGGAGATGGAAAAAATCGAGGCACATGTTCCTGGGGATTTCATTGTGTTTAATCTAATCCATTCATCTCTCGATTGAAAATGGGTGTACACCTTGAAAAAGGGTTAAGCATACAGTAAAGATGAGAAATAAAAGCGTAAAAAAATATTTCCTCGTTTTCTTTGTCATTGGCTAAATACGTCTTCCTGTTCTGCCTTCTCAGCTGCGCCTTTTACACCGCGTGGTGTAATGGTGTTGCCGGAGAAAATATCGTTTGCTCTGCCTGATCAATACCAGCACTGAAATATGAAATCACTGTTGGAGGTGCTTGGAGGCGATCCAATGTCAACGGCTCTGGTACATCTTGAGAAACCATTGGGAGAATTCGTCTGGAACTCGAAGGTGGAGGAAGAGTTGCACGCCATGTCTTAAATAATTATGTCCAGTTTGATTTCGCTTTCCCCTGGATGCAAGTCTTTACCTCTCGGTCCCTTAGTTCTAATTGTGTTTTCTAACCTGGCCGCTATGATCTTGATCGAAGATCGGAAACCTTTAATTGTATTTGGTTGCTAAAGTTGCTTCACAAACTGCACAACCTCAAAAGGCGACTTACCTCTAGGTAACTTGAATATTGCAACGGAATTGCATCGCCAATACAGGCCTCGGATACCCGGGTTTACGAAACCTTAATGTCGATTTTTGTCTGTCGCACCTTGACGATAACTTGGCTTTTTGGCAAGTGATGAGTTCCAATCGTGTGTTTGTGGACCCCAAGTTACTAAATCAACGTCTCTCTTAAGCCATTGAGATACTGAGATATTCAGACAATGTCAAATTGGATATTTATCACAAACATTATGTACCTCGAAGCACGGGACTACATGACAATGTCCATGGAATTTAAAGCTTTATTTTAACAAAAGTCAACTGTCCAAATCACTGCTGTAATTGAAAATTCGCGCCAACATCGTAGAAGACTATTCAACTTGGGAATATATGACCATGCTCACGAATTTTCGTTCTTATAATTGAGGGGCGTCTCTGCCTGATACCGCGAAAGCCGTCTCCAAACACACCAGGTATGCAAGAAACCTCGTCGCCAACAACATCGGCCATTTGTCGGCATCAGCTGGGATTAGCTTGCCAAAACGTACAATGTTTTAATCATTTCAAACCAGCGCCCAAGCAAAGCAAATGCGCGAGCTCATCAGAACCTATTATCGGAGAGGGCCTGGGCCTGGGCCACTGCCACTCTTTGTTCCTGGAGAAAAGCTTGACTGGTCCGAGCCCAAACAAACTTTGTCGCCCCCCTCCAAGGTTTGTCGTACAATATTTGATTTGGTGGAACTACAAGCTTCATTTGAAACATTGCCATGATTGTTGCTTCCTTCCCAAAATAGGGCAATACAGATCAAAGGCCTAATGTTGAATGGGGTTTGCTCACTCAATTAAGTCGCCTCATCAACCCAACCAAATGTCGGACTTTAGTCGTATAAATGAGGAAAAATTAGAGAAATCGTTAAAAGTCTGAAAAAAGCCTTTTTTAACTATAGTGACGGTAATATCTGGTAACACCCATACGCCAGAGACCATGTGATCGACGGATTTAGGAGATGACGTGGCGTGTGTGACAGATGATCCGTATATTTGACGTTTTGTGTCAAATTTTTGTTTCAAAGTGCCAAAGATATTTTTCTCGCCAACCAAATAAGTTTCACATTAAAAAAAAGCGGCCTATGATATAGGGCAGAGACCTGTATTCATCCACGACCGGAAGTGTGGCATAGAGCTTATCAAAATGTCAAGTTGTGGTAAATACATGGCTGGGATGGACCAAAGTGGAATTAATTCTCAATCTGTGGTTTATTCCTAATCTACAGAGTCGGGCCATCACAGAAATATGCTTTTCGATAATATATTTAAGAAAATGTGGTCTCACTGGTCAGTTCAGAACTTGTACTTTGACAGGGCCATATCAATGCGCCAGTGACGTTTTGATGGATATGGTGTACGGAAATCTCTTTTTCTCAGGCAATCGGTATTGGAATGTTTTTAAACTTTATTATGCTATTGGCAAAGGGTTCTTCTTGACACATATAAAATTTTGTGCAGATTGATTGGTCCAATGAGTACTTTTTTTACCAAAACTTATGCACAACAATGTACACGTAATGCACACATGTTTTAATAGAGGACTCTGGCCTATACATAATCTCATGTACAGCCAAGTTCATATTTATATCAACACCTACTTTATACTATATTTCACCAACTAATAGACAAAATTCAATGCGGTTTTTAGCATATTGTCAGAAATTTTGTTTTCTAATCATACATTATAGCAGAAATGTAATCGCATACGTTTTTCGTAATGGAATCGGCCATTTAAAAAACCCTTACAAAAAAACGAACTCTAAAGAGTCTTTCTCCTTTGAATGATAAAACACAGAGTTCTAAGAATCTTGGTCTTTAGTTCATTAAAATCGACCAGTCAGAACTCTTGATATGGCTTGAAAATAATGAAAAACCTGTGTCATTACATTTCTGTCGCAATGGATTATTAGAAAACAAAATTTCTAACAATATGCTAAAAACCGCATTGCATTTCGTGCATTAGTGTGAGAGATATCGTTTGAAGTAGGTGTTAATATTAATATGAGCTATAGACTACACACAAACTAACATTTGAAAGGACAACTTGGGCTTGGGGCTTACCGGGCCAGGCGGATAATGCCCCTGCTTATCACCATGCGCTGCCACTCACAGTCTAAAACCTCCGCACTCGGATAATGATTTTGCCCAGTGTTGCGAAACTGTTTTTTGGACTTGACTTGTGAATATCAGGCAGGCTCTTTCAAGTGCACTGTTTTTTTGCAATTCAGCGATTTTTTTCAATAATCCCGTTTGGAGAAATTACGGTCCGGCTGAAAAACCAACATAGCTCACGTCAAAGTTGTCCCTTTAACAAATCACTGCTCATACCACTGTGGCACCATATTCTCGTTTTTGTTGTAAATACAAAGTCCGTAACTTGAATGGAATGGTTTCTCTATGGTAATCGAGGCCTTACATTCGTTATTACTAGGACCATGATTTCTCCAAACCGGATAACTGAAAAATCGCTGAATTGCAATAAACAATGCACGAGAACTATCAGGCCTGCATTATCACCTATCGATAAGGCAATAAACTGTACCTACTCAGGTATTTGAGGCCAACTTGATAGGCCTTGTAAAGGTGACACACATCGTCGGCGATAATCATAACCTATTGTGGATTTGAAGGACGAACACCGTCCTGACATTTTTGGAGTATACAAGGTTATTTTATTTGGAGAGTAACGGGTATAAAAGGTAAGATTAAGTGTTTTTTATGCATCTTTAGGCCCCTCTAACTGACGTCAGCTTGGTGGCGGCCCAGTGTATAAGGGACTGATGACTTCCTGAGGGCAAGGTTTGGGATATCGGGGATTTTATTCTAAAACATGCTTTTAAGAGAACATTGGTCATTTTCTCCATCGACTTTTCATCTATCACGGATCAGTGTTAGACTATTAATCAGTGGGGAGGGTGATTCTTTTTTGTTGCAAGCTATTGAAGAGGACATTCACCTCTTATGTTGTCATCAACTAAAGTCCGTAATGCAACAATAGTGTTGGACTATTTATCAAGAGGATTAAATTTACCCTTCCACTGATAATAGTTTCAGTTAGGCTACTGAAAGTCTAATATTAGATAATATCCCGGTATAAACACTATCAAGATAGAGTGCAGATTTTGAAAAATTCTGAAATGCAATTTCAGGTCATTATGATTAGATCTATGTTCCCAAATGAAGAGAAAACGTTCAAAGCAAGATGCTCTTATAAGGGATTTCATGCTATGACCACGCTACATCTATAAGTGTTAATGAAATAATGCACCCTATATCTATCTAGCTGGACAAATCTTTGGGGGAAATGCAGTTAAAATGAATGCTAAATTTTTTCCTCAACATTCGTTGCTAAATCGAGGCCGCTGAAGCCACCGGTCTCTCAGGCATTACCACAGCGACCCGAATCGCCAAACAATCGATATTTATTACCTGGTTTCTTTGTACAAAGTCCAGCTGTTTGTTGCAAATAAGGCAGTATTATGTACTTGACGTTCATGTTAGTCATAACGGCATACCACAGTATTAGTTATGAATATAATTGAGTGTCCAGAAAAATGCGAACATGATCTTTATTCCAGCGGCTCTTGTTAGAGGGACAATTTGCAGGGCATCGGTCTTGCTCTATGGTGGGTTTTCCATCCCAAAACTCTTACATCTGGACCGTAACTTTCCAGACTAGATCATCGAAAAACCACTTAACTATTGTAGACAATGCCCTTAAACGGAAGGTGACCGTTTGTTTAATTACCTGGAATGCGCAGGCCATAAATGTCCAAAACCCCCATTCCACACTAAAGCGAAAGTTATTTCTTAGAGATCCGAAGTGTGTGGTGCTACTCGTGGCGGCATTTAGTGGCTAGCAGGGGTATTATCCTTAAGACCACCTCTGTGAGTATCACGTCCAAGTTGTCAGGAATATAATGATACGTCTGACTTGTTGTGCCGCAGAACAATATTCATAGCGGAATATCCGTTATGTAACTTTTATCATCATATCAGTGTTATCTTTTCAGATATTTGACCACAGTCCAACATGGCTGATAAAACGTTTATCGACGATGTGTTGGCTGCCCACAATCATTACAGACGTCTCCACCAGGCGCCGCCAGTTACAGTTAACCCAAAGCTCAACAAATTCGCCCAAGATTGGGCCGACTATTTAGCCAAAACAGACTCATTTGCACATAGCAAATGTGACCTAAATGGAACGCGGCTTGGAGAGAATATAGCTATGAAAATGGCAAGCAATGCACAAGATTACAAAGGTAATAAATCGGTACTGTGTGATTTTATGCTTGAAAAGCGTCCTCTATAGCAGATTCACAGCCTGTGTATGTATTATTTCGTCTGTGACGGTGTTCCTAATGCAATGCGCAATATGTGGATGAGATAAGTTTTATTGACCAGGTTTGCTGGACCACAGAACTGCGATATTTGCCCGAATAATACCTGTACACAGTCATGTACACATTGCAAACCTGTTCACACTGACTTACGATATATCAAATTGGCATTTTACCTGCGTGATAAAGGGGTTTGTTTTATGAAAATTATGGAACCTCAGTCACAAATTACAGAAGCAACCCATTTGTCTTTATGCACTGACATTGGCTAAGATGGCCATTTTAATTCCTTCAATTCGTTGTCCCTTCGATCGCACACAGGATATGCGCAATGCAGAACCAATTACACTTTCTGTGGGTGTGCAGTGGGGCTTAAATGAACGAAGTTGTCGCACTCGCACGCGGCGGAATCCTGCAGTCAAAACATGTGTGATACATGATTGTATACATTATTCCTTTTAAGGGAAAGAGTTCGTTGACCAATGGTACAGCGAGGTGGAGAGATACGATTTTAAAAAGCATGGCGGTCCAAGCACAGGTGAGTCGTTCAGGAACTAGGAAGGTTTGGCAAACCTTACGAACAACGCGCGAACGATGAAGTAGAGTGTTTGGGGCAACCTAATTCCTGTGTGCGTTCAGTTACGTTACACTCATAGGTCATGTACTTGGTAGTACTAGGAAAAGGGGAAAATCAAAACGATTGTTTTCGATATAATATAGATGAACCACATGTGTTCCATGTATTGCGGATTTGTTATTACCCACTGGCCAACTTCAGAATGTCGTCTATTTAGATCATTCGGATGATACCGTTCGTAGTCCTTCGTAGAGTTACGAAAGCAGACTGTTGAAGCAGTGCCAGTTTAAAACATGTATTTTCCAGTGTATTTAGCACATTTCATTTGTTATGGGTTTCAGGTCATTTCACGCAAGTCGTGTGGAAAGGCTCTAAAGAAATCGGTGTGGGCCGCGCGGTTCTGAAGGGAGGCCAGAAGGTGATCGTGGTCGGCAGCTACTCTCCCGCCGGGAATATGATGGGCGACAATGATAAGAATGTCTTTCTGACGAAAGATGGGAAGATCACCTTGCCAGCGAAGAGTGGTGAGTTTTTCATGTAGGATCTCGGACCATAGTGTCACCAGTGCGGTTATTCAGACTATGTATTGACATACCACGCATTGTAAGTTCTTGCTCTCGGTTCCGCTTCCGTGGACCACAATGTAATCGGTCTATGTTTACTCTTGGCACCTCCCCCTATCACTGTAATAATCTAGCCCAATTTCAAGCAGAAATAAACGGAAACAGCTTACAATGCTTATCTTGCCTCTTCAACCATGACCACACTTATCACTTGTTTGACATAAATTTCATTGAATTGAAACTATGGACAATATGACGTTTTCAGAAAGCCCTCTCAACGCCAAGGCCAGTGTTTAATGAAAGACCATCTCCGTTTGGTCAAAAATTGAACTTAAATTTTTCGAAAATATATTTTATTTCTCATGAATTTTTACTATGTTAACACACATGCAATATGCTATCAAACAGTACCGTTGTACAGACAGATAAACTAATACTACAGTTACCAAGTAAGCGAATTGACATGCATTCTTCAATGCATTACAGCTCTGTGTATTTCTTGAATCCAAATCACTGGTAGATAAAATGAACTCGAACGACGTACGCCTTCAAGCATTTTTTCTTCCTCAGGGCCACCAAAGGGTGCGCTGCAACCAGGGTCAGCAGGGGCGTGCCGCCCAGTGAGTCCAGGGAGGGCGGGTGGCCTGTTAGCTCGCCAACAACCAGCGGGTGCCCCAGGAAGCAGCTCGGTCAAAACGGAGACATCGTCGAAACGACTCCCTGACGGAAGGACGGAGACCGTTGTGAAGGAAACGGTCACCAAGCCTGACGGCTCTACGGCGGTGAGCACGCGTAAGACTGTACGGTAATACAGTGCTGCATCCAATTCTCCAAGCAGCTCGAAGAGTATTCTCGCTCCAAAGGCAGACTTCCACTACACATGAAGTCATATAGTCGCGTGAAGTTACCAGAATCCACCAATCAACTGACACGATTAGCACAACAAAAGGAAACCAGAGACTTCTGACCAGTTATCAGTACACAAATGTCTTGAATTCAGAACTGGTGAACGGACTGATAGGGATTTCAGAGCGGGTGTGGTCTACTCTTCGATTACTGGTATTTTGACTTTTACATTTTCGGTGTGATTTATGGCAAAGACGTTTCGAATGAGTTTCTTCATCTATTGCTTTAAACCTGACTCGATTTTTTTTTAAAGCATTCCAAACGTCGATGCCCCAAAAATGTATATGTGTATCATTCCGCTGGAAAAAATTGAATTGCTACCAAAATAACTACCAAAATCGCTACGCAATAATACTCGTGCGCTGTGATGACAATCTATCTCAGGTCACCAATAGAATAATGGTCCTTTTCTCAATAATGACACGCAGATTTTTTCGAACGCAGAAGAAACTGATTTTTGGGATTACCCGGAATCGGAATTTTGCTCGCACAGAAGGCGATTTTCCGTTAAAACTGCTGTTTTTACATTGAACTGACAACATTCCAGGGGGGTGAAGGCTAGTCTGACCTGGGGAGGGGGGGGGGGCATATCCTGGGTATGAGGAAATCAATGGCTGATTAGGCCTGAAATTGAGTAAATCTGCCGTTTGACGAAAGGGGTTGGGGGGGGGGGGACCGCAGGCTCTCGCATAGGAAAAAAATTGAATTCTTGGGTAAGATATACAGTGTATGTATTTTTCGGACATCAGGAAAAAGAAACCGTGTCTTTCAAATAGGCCGTACTGTCTAATAACCCTTTCATAAACGGATCTCTTCTTTTGATTTACGTGGCGCACATTCCAATATGACTGAGAAATATCTTAATTAGTGTATCCCTTTTGTCTAATTTCATAATCAGGAGTGTACTCATTTTTTTGTGGGCCACCTATTTATTATTACTGTGATTGATAACACGTAACACACAATTAGAGTTTTATAATGCACATATCGACCGATACTGTCGAGCCTATTAGACTATTGTATACTAATTGACGCTGTGTATACTCTTAAATCTGTATTTAAAAAGATTATGATTAATACATGTAAAGATGTATTTGTTTAAGTTTTAGAAAATGACGATTAATTAGAAATTTGTGTGGTCTTCGCTTTTTCAAAATCAGATATGAATGACATTGTTATGGGTTACTGCATTCTACAGAAGGAGCCGCGAATGTAATCCACCCATACGCCAGCAACAGTTTCTGTCGATGACTCGATGATGTATAGTGATTAATCATTATCGATTCTACCAAGGGCCTTTAGTGGTTCTATGGCGGATAATCGATTGACAGTTTCCATTTGCTAATATCCCTGAATCTATATATCATATGATATATACTAAAAGAAACTGAGTCCCTGACTGGATATCGTAGGCCTGCTTGATGCAGATGGGCCTGAATATAATGACACTCATTATAAGTGATAATCATAACCTAGTCTTGGATTAGAAGGCATCACATCTGTCACCTGGAGTATACATAGCAACTAACACGGTAAGTAAAGTGCTCTCTATATGCCATATAGACATATTAGTATATCTATCCACAGGCCCAATCCCGTTTAACACAGAAATATGCCTCGGTAGGATCAGTGGCACCCTAAACAATTCAGTGTCCTGCAATCGAGGCTTCAAATCCGCCGGTCACGGGATTTATATTTTGACAGACCTGAGGCAGGTTGACTACCATTATTCGTTTTTCAGTATTGTACACATCCGCATCTCCCTGAACACGCGCAGTAATACACAACATTGGTCTTAACCATCGTCGGCAAAAGCTATTTTGATGCAGCTTTATGAATCAAGATCAAGTTGTATTATCAAAGCAAAACAATTGAAGTCCAGGTGGAAGAAAGAGCGGACTAGTCTTTCTCTTCAAGCGTTGAAGACCGCTTTCACATTGGTCCAATATTTCATTTCCTCTGTGTCTGCCTGTCCACCTGAAACGTCTCTCTGGTCTCCGGTTTATTTTGAGGCTGGGTAGCCAAAGAACCACCAATCAATAACCCGCCAACGGCGAGGTAAAGAAAACCTCATCTTTTTGGGGACTATAGAATTCGGGGAGCGTAAAACCGTCGAAACATAGAACTTTGGGAACATAGGGCTGGGGTACATAGGATTAAGAAACATAGATTACTCTTTATACCGGGAAATGTAGAACCCTGAGGATATAGAAAGCCAGGGAACATAGGACCCAGGAACATAGGACCGGTAGAACATAGGGCCGGGGATAAGGAACATAGGACCCGTTGACTGGGAACATAAGAAAACCTTTTTTTATTGGGAGAATATAAAATTTTCGGAACAAAGGACCAAGGGAACATAGGACTTGGGGAACACAGATGCGCTGCCTCGATCTGTTGCTGATCCATAACGAGGATAACAGATGATCCCGTATACAGCATCAGACATGCACAACTATGCGCTGCGCACCTGTGGTGTGATGCGTTTTGCATAAATTGTAACCTGATGATAGGCCCTAACACATGGGTTGCCATGGTGGTTCACAAACACCTCAAATTAAACTGCTTCCATGTTTTGCACCAACCCAATTCAAAAGGAGGCTTCAAAGGCGCATAATACTACATGTAACTGGTATATGCGCCTCAGAAGCCGCCTTTTGATTTCACCTATATTACTGTAAACAACCTTTTATCAGAAATCAAGGTGTTTTAGAATATTGCATTGAAATCGATGCAACCAAGAACCTATAAGCCGGGCCTGTCAATTACTTACTAGACGTGCACTAGAATTCGTCTTATCTGCTCCTCTCATAAGGCCCGCCAAATCTGCATTTGAAGCAGGAAAATCTATTTCGCATGAAAATGATTTCTCAACGACAGATAAGTACCCTGGTGGCCTTGCATCCCCCTTCACTGCCTTAATGACATTCTATACTCAATATTGGATAAACTCAAGGGCTTTTGAATTGGGGGAAATGGGCCAAGTTATTTGACTCGCGGACGGAAAATTGCTTGTTGTGTAAACTAACGTATAGTAATACAGGTACTTACTGCAAACATGCATTTCACAATGCAATATTGCATTCGCAATATATGAACAATATTCGATCGAAATTTGATAGTTTGACAACACCAAGGTGAATACTTACTCCATTGATATTTTGAAATAATTTCGTTTGAAGGACTTTTGACTTTATCAAGTCTCTATAGGCCCATTTGACCGGGTCAGAGGACTAGGTGCAGGGTGAAGGTTATCTATATGCCGAACGTTGCCTTCAAAGATATAGGTGTGAGCAGAGGCGAACGACTCCACCAGCCAAAAGTAGCGATGGTCATTGAATAGAAGCCGAATGATCTTGCAAAAGCTCCTATTTGGTTCCTAGTGCTAGTTAAGATGCTGCGGTACTGTTTTCGAAATTATTAGTCTTTAGTTATTGTTGAGAGCATTCAGTCATTGGCCTGTCATGCATGATGGCTATGATGTGTCACATAGCGACCACCAAAAATAAAGGCGTTGTATGGGGCAGGCGGAATTCCATATCGGCCGAGAATTGCGATTGAGGTTGTCACCACAGGTGGACTGTCCGATATTCAACGACCCCGTTCATGCCACTTAACAAAGCGACCAAATTTAAAATCTACATGATATATAAACAATTGTCACCATATATGTCTAAACAAATATATACTTGGACAACAATTTAATGGGGTACACGCCGTTCGTAACTAATGGTGGTCCAGGAAAAGAAAAATGCAGTTATACACAATGCCACAGTCCAGTTATTATGCAAATAAATGAACTCGAAAATTGGTAATAAAAGTATTGGTACATCTGTCTTCACAACAGCAATGCGTAAATCTAATCTTACAATACTCACGCAATTAAAAATCGTGCTGAATTATCAATCAATTACAAATTTTAAATTTTTAACGAACAGCGCAGGCCTTTAATAAGTGAAGATAGTGTTCATAATGCTTGTGCACTATCATCGTGACATAGAGCATGCATACTTCTTGTTTGGTCACCCATGGCTCGGAGGTCATAAAGTACACTCGATCTAATCGATGTCTATCTTTTATCCTTTATGTCACTTCATGGCCAGGTATGTTGTGACCTTGTGGCAGCTGGCCAGAACACGGCCGGACTCGTATAAATAGCCAGGTTTCGCACGCCCTACGAAAAGCTACGAACGGCGCGAAGTAAGAAGTGTGTATGCTTGTTATCGAAGATACGTTTTTGAAACTTTCTACAATTCCTCCTACATAACCACTCGTACAAATAAGTAAAATGAAATTGAATCACGCATCATGAACTTTTGTATGTTAGTATCAGTCCCAGCCATGCTGACTCTAGTCTTTCAGATAACTAAGACGTTTGTTCGCCAGCATTTGATGACCAACCTTACGCGTCTTTACCTTGAGTAGATTTACCATTTTTGTCGCTTTTATTTGGCATTTTCAGCGCTGTCACAAAAATCATGGACAATATGCTTCCCCACTTGCCGGGAATCGGGTTACTACAGAGCTTGCCCGATCCATCTGTACTGTCCTCGGAATGGAGCAAAAAGACTGAGAAACGTTGGGAAATATGATACTGGTTTGATAACCAAAATAAAGCTTCGTTTATCTGGTCTTTTCACTACGCGTTCGATTACGAGAAAAACATATTCTTGGTATATGTAGTTTCCTTATACGGTGCTTATACACTCTTAAGACTAATCAGTGAAAATAACTCGACCACTCTGTCAACTGGTAATTCCCATTGCAGCGACTGTGAAACTAGTTGCTGTAGCTATCGAAATATTATTTCTTTACCGTTTTTGATGGGTATTTTTACCATTCTTATTCAGCTAGAACAATTAAGTGATTGTTAATTACGCTATTTGTTTACTTATCTCACAGTAAAGTTAGAGTAATAGTTACTACCAGGTTTTAGCTGTTTTTACTAATAAATCTTAGGAAGTGACTACTTTGCAAGCCCGGCTTACCAAACAGCCCCATTTTTCTTGTCCTGAATGGAGAGCCGAACTCATTAATATTAAAGTAAAGTCTCCAGCTTGCCAAACAGGGTAGATTTTTTACCTGTTTGGCAAGCCCGGCTGGCCGAACAGGGTGGCTTTTTAGTGCTGTTTGGCAAGCGGCTCTCCAAACATGACAAAAAAAAGATGCCTGTTCGGCGAGCGGCTTGCCAAATAGACCCGGCCTAAATCTTAAGTGTGGTCGCCGGACAGTTCCCTTGGATCACGAGGTATCGGCCCGATTTTGAGGTCTTTGTTTCATTACATGAAAGCGATATTGGTGAGGCATCAAAGATGCCGCTTAAGAACAAAGCAAAATATAGAAATAAGCGAACAACTTGTCTGGTCAAATCTTTGATATTAAATTAGGTCAAGCATTATTTCAATAGGCTATTATGATTAAAATACGACGGTGGGCGTAGTTATGGCATCAAAGATCGCGCTGGATGAGTCGTTTTAAAATCCCGAGACAATACAGGTGAGGTGACCTAATTGAGTGAGCTAATTTGCATTCACACTTAGAGTCAATCTGAGTGTTTGGCTCACACCTCGGTAACCCCACTCAACATAGACTTTTGATCTGTGTTGCCTATATTGTTCACAGGTTTTTAAAAAATCCGACCTTTCAGGGAAGAGTCGGACAGTGTCGGATTTCTGTCGGATAAATCAGGAAAAAAGTTAGAGAAACCATTAAGAAGCCGGAAAAGAATCCTACCAGTGGGTTAGAATGTCTTATGTTGGTTATGTTTGTCTAATGTCCCAAATTTACCGGCGCAATCCAAGATAAGTGAATGACAACATAAAGCTTATCTCTTTTTGACGTTCGCCATGTCATTGACCCGACATACATGAAAGTTTCCTTTTGATCAGAGAAAGAGATTTTTATTGTTTTATAATCATCATCAAAGGCACCGCTTTAACATGAGTCAACGAAGCCAGAGATTCGTGGATGAGTTGTTTTTCGCGGATGTCTCTATCAGCAGAGCAAATGTAGAAGTTTTGGTGCTGCTCAGTGCAAACATCCGCGCCCGACGCTTCAGAGGTCCCGGGTTCGATATCCAGTCGGTCTCGGTATACTCATGTGATAGAGAAGGCGACTGTCTTTGCCGACGTAGGTTACCTCCGGGTTCTTTGGTTTACCCTGCAATATTGTTTAAAGAGTCGACGCTCAGCTATATCTCAATATTCTTTTATGAAGATCGTGTGAAATCACTCAGCCTGTCAGGCTTCATCTTGAGATCAAGAGCTTTTTCACAGAATGCGCTTACTAAATGATTTCATCTTGTTTTCATTCGATAAAAGGAGGTTTTCATTAATTGAAACTTAGACCACGGGAAGACAGGTTGTTTGAATAATCAAAGACTCTATGAAGTCTTTATATAGCTGACAGTGCCGAAGAAATTGTTTTTTATATTCACTGCGCGCAGATATCATACATGTTAGATTGGCGACAGCGTTTAGACCTTGACATTGTTCATGATATACTGTGGAGGCGTCATTAAGTCGATTGAAGGGCGCCCGTACAAAAGGCAATAATTACGTGCAATAGGCCTATGTGAAACAGAGGCATCAAAACCGACAAACGCCATAGAAATACATTTAAATATATTCTTCAAACCTAAATGGTAACGTGGTCATGCAAAAATTCATCGAACAACGGCGAAATGAAATTCCAAAATTTCCCCTTGATATAATAATTATCTCATTACTCATGTACTTAATGATGCACCAACTGGGGTTGAGATAAAATGACAAAACATGATTACATGCCTCAACAAATTTACTTAGTGATAGTCCCTATTCAGAGTGTGCTACATGTCGTGAGAGGTGTGACACAGTTATTGACTTTGGCGAGGAAGTGAATTCGAAGGCCAAAAGCTTTCATGTTCGATAATCGAGAACATAATTGTTGATGTTGTTAGGATAAAGCTAGGAAAAATCCGCCTCGTCGCAGCCGCAACTGCACCTATAATTACCAGGGGGCGGGGGTCATTCTGCCCCCCCCCCCCCCCTGTAAAAAATATAGCAACGTATGGGACTGATTACCCGCCGAGTTTAGCAAATTTTCGACCGCTGAATTGCATTAATTTAAAGAACATGATCTATTGCCAATCATGATCAATGATTACGTGTATGCAGAGCCTATCAGTATCAGTTGAAGGTTAACACAAGTACGCCTTGCTATTCGCAAACCTCCATGTACATTATGACCCCTCATATACGCTGTACACAAACCCACACATTGACTGCGGGCGTCGCCTGGCGATCGTAGATGGCACTAGATATAGTCGAGCCACTTCTTTAAGTCAACTGAAATTATGTAAACAAACGGCGAAGTCCTTTTATTGATACCGAGCTGGAGGTGATAAATTTTGCACCAAACACCGCGAGGGTGAAAGCTATAAAATACTTGATCGTGACAGCATAGACTCATCTCTAATTTTAAGACACAACCAAATTAAGTGAATGATGCATTTTCCATTGATCGTTTATAGGCTTTAGAAAAACGAGGGGGCAAATTTGTCTATAGTATGATTATTCTTCAAACTGGCCTGGCATCAAAGGTAGGTAGATATAAATCGTACACTTAAAATGTCTCCTAAAACTACATAATCATAAATTGTTTCATTTTGCGTGGCAAAATTGTCTCGTCGGCCTCAAAGATGTTGGTTTGTCAAACAATAACATGTATCGAGTCAAAGGCGTTCGATATTTATTACATGTCATAAACGATGTTAATTTCGCTGATAAATCTTTCAAATACAAAGCTTTTTAAAGTACAAATAATAATTGTTTGTAACAAATTTATGACGGTCGTGATATATCAATTCAGTGAAAATTGTTCCCGGTCTTTATGACTATAGTTAGTATGTACAGAAATGTACTATGATAAGCAAGTGTAGTCATTGACCCTTAACCTAATAACTTATCTGCGGACATCCCGTCATTGCAGTCACCAGGAAGTCCTGTTCTTTCACTTTCCCTTCATGGTATAGCCCAGAGTTTCTTTATTGATAACATGATTCATGAGGACATCATGTCAATGTGTCTTCATTATGGGCAATATACTCAATAAAATTGTGAAATTGTTGTCAGAGAGATTTTGACTTAGATTGACATCAGAGAACGAAGCTGAATTAAAGGGGACTAAATAGATTAATGATATTAATGAATAGAGAGCATTCGCAAAGCACCCGAAACGTCAACGTGAACGCCTATCCCATTGTTCGACTTCGTTACCACGAGATCGAACAACGAGATGGGGGGGGGGGGGTTGTGAAACTCCCTGTTTCGATTCCAACCGAAGTCACCTTTCGCCCTACTCCCATGTAGCAGGCATTTCGATCGATTCTGCACTCACACAAGCGCTATTCTGAAGTTGGATCTCGCACGCGGGCTTGTGGCTGGTCACGGCCAGAGAGTCATTCTCTAATCAGAGTCAAGTTTTCTCATCTTTTACTCACACATATTGCAACACTGGACATTGCCTTAGTGTCTTTTAGGGACGATACAATGGCCTGAAGCCGTCCAAGAAGAAAATGAGCTTTCCTTTACGTTCGAGCCGTCCACGACGAAAATAGAATGCTTTAACATCAGACGGCAAAAATTCATTTTCATTTTCGTTTTCTTCCGTGCCAGAAGTTCCGAAAAAGCTATTTTTGCATTGCGGGTGTTTTCGTTGGGCCTTAAACGAAACCGGCAAGCCCAGTATCACACGCTACCGAAGGGTTATTGAAGTGTATGTACTGTACTCCCTTTCCCGCACCCGGTATAGATCGAGTGGCTTGGATCCCAACATGGGCTAGGCAAAGTTTCATTGTAAAATAGCTAGCATTACCCAATCCAAAGTTGGAGGTCTGCATTGGATTGATTTCAGTGCTGCCATCTCGTTTTTCAGTTGTTATATAACCAACCAAATACTTATAGGGACTGTGGTTGAACGACAGAACTGCGGGTAATTGGGCAGTACGGATTAATGCAGGTCTGGCGTGGTCAGTGTATACCGGTGCGGTAGCAAAAGATGTATTCACTTCTAGGAGGCTTTTCCGACTTATTAACGGTTTCTCTAACTTTTTCCTATTTTATCCGACATTTCTCCGACATTGTTTGACTTTTGTCCGACTTCGTCCAAAGGTCGGATTTCCAGAAAACCTGTGAAAAATACTAGGGCTTCCCAAAATAGTTCATTAAAGATAAAAGGCCTAAGTTGAATAGGATTTTTTTTGTGGGGATTTTAGTTTTGAGATTTTCTAGAATGCACCATCAAATTCAAACTTCAAGAGCCATACACAAGCATTAAATTTGGCAGGCAATGCAATATGCGAACCCTCCTCCATACACAGCACGATTGTACTTTCGGAATTGCGATATAAGGATTTGTTAAACATACATTGTCTGCTGCACTTGTTCAAGTCTATACAACATACCTTCGGACTCATATTTTGCAAACAGATTTGAGTATGGTGTACAATTCAAGAAGTTTATTGTAACAAGTCGGAGAAAAGTTGGACAATGTCAGAGAAATGTCGGATAAATCCGGAAAAAGTTAGAGAAACCTTTAATCAGTCGGAAAAAGGCTCCTACTATTGATTGGACCCCCTAGCTCCTGCCATTAGTAAATTGTAGCATGTTGTCCCCAAATATCAAATAGTGTGCCATGATGGCTGGTTCTGTATAAAATCGTTCTGCAGTGTCGAATGGAAAGTCGACCATGGCAAACCTATTGATTGGTTGCATTTACCATGTTTTCATTAAAAAGAAATCATAAGAATTTGAGCAAATGGTGATAAGGCAACATAAGGCACAGTAATTGCAGTGATTCAGATATTGAATGACTGATTGATTGAATAACTGAGTTGTTTTCATTCAAACTTATAAATCAAATGCCAACATGAATCACCCACACAATACACTACAGGGTGCAGTAAAATCAAAAGAGGCGATTTATGCAGTAATCTGAAATATATAATTTTGCTCATTGAATGAACCGCTCTGTAGTAGGGCTCAGTGCACAAATAAATCGGCTATGCATTCCGTGTACATTCTGTAAACATACATTTTCGTGATATAAAAACAAATCCATGCTGGTATTTTCATCACACTTCGCAAAAGTGCAGTCCTCCTTTCCAGAAATGGGGCGCTGAGTGTCCGAAATAGTGATGTCATAAGGGGAAACTAGGCCTTATGGTGGCGGGACAAAGGAGATAGTCATGGTTGACCAACACACTTGAATGCCTTTAATGACGGACAAGGGGAAAAGAGTTAGTTCCAATGCAAGCCACCAATTTCGGGAAGCATGTATATCTTGTCAATGTCATATGTAAATTTGAAACAGTTCTATAATAATGATTTTAATTTGTTTTATTAGCGTTTTCGTGAGACATGTCAGAATATGAGACAATACGCGGCCATGTTTACTGCCTGTGAGAGAATATAATTCCAGCCCCGTAAAATCTAGAAAAGGAGTTCAAATTTCAAGATCGATCATAATTCTGTTAGTTTTATATAATTCAAAATCAGAAAAGCCCAAAATGATGTTTGGAAACCCAAACTAATATTCCAGGCCGTATTAAGGCACGACAGGGCTTTTTAAGCATTTTATCGTAATTGATAGCACTTAACAGTTAATAGTGCTCTCAGCCCTGTACATGTACAACGCAGACGTTTCGATTATAGGATTCAACAAACAGGAACCATCATGATCAGTTCATGAGGACCCATGCGTGGCTATTACGTGTGCGGGGGGGGGGGGGGCGCTAGGGTATTAGCCCGAACTACGCCAGCGGTTATTGGAAAAAGAACGTGATTTAAGAGAAGAGCGTATCTAAATCAAATCCAAGACAATAATTCAGCATCAGGCAACGGCAACGGAAAATTTTATGTCCCACACTTCCAACCGACCATGAAATTATCATCTTTAATCACTGTAATCAATGGATGGGCGCGCTCTCTCGTTATGCCATCACATGTTAATCAGCATCCGCTTGCGGTGTTCATCCTCCATCACGGGTCCCATCAATAACGCGGTAGATTGAGTGCTGCGGATTATCACTCCGCGCTTGGGCGGAGATTACGAGTTCCTATGGCAGAGGAGGTTGTTCCAGCGATGCTCGGAAGTTATCAGCAATTAGTTTAGCAGAGGATAACTTTATTACAATCGACCTTCGAATATCAAATCCATTTCTCTGTTTACTGGATCAAATGCCTGCGCTGTTCGCATATACTGTATTTACGTGTGCCACAATTATATCGAAATAAACATTGCCGCTGTATAGAACCAGACGCGTCAGCAGGACGAAGATTGACGTATTGAGAATATCTATATCCTGCAGTGTATACTAACATAATAAGCAGTGTTGAAACTTACATTCAATTAGTACAGTGTATTTACATAATCAAAAAATGTGATTATAGAATTTTTGATTACGAAAAAACGGCGAAGGTCGATTTAATTCCTATACGTCATTCGTCAAATATTTGAATTAAAATTTGTTATTGAATTTGAACATTTCAAGCTGTGTGAATACGCACTGAATCTGAGGTGCGGTAATATGCCGAAAGCTGGCTGCGATTTTGACTTTAGAAAATTCGCGTCGATGACCGCAAAGTAAATTCAAACGATGACTTTGTGACCATATACACATATGCCATACCCATAAGCACCGAGTTTTAATGAATTAAAATGCATTACAGTACTACGACATTGCGTATGACCGCTTATTTTCTTGTACCACAGTAATTACCAACCGCGTTCCCCTTGCACATGTTAAAGGAATAGCGAGCCATCGGTCGCAGCTAATTCGGAGTACATTCAACAATTATCGTTGTCTTCATAACCATAGCATCCATGCTGCCATAACACTCACTGTCTCTCATTCATCTCAGCATCATAATGAATTGAGAATATTGCTTGTTTAGTTTCGGTTTGATTGTCATCTGAATGTCAAGGTCAAGGTCATAGTAAACCAACGCGCGCATTGATTTGATATCGTGCGTTTGCATGTTTGAGTCGCTGTCAAACGCAATGCAACAAAGCTTCTGAATAGGTTGCCATGGCAACTTGGTCTGACCCTTAGGGGACGATACGGGGTGTAGGGGAGGTGTAGGCGACATAAAGGAAACAGGAAGGGAACTGTATCAAGGGTGGACTAGGGTACTAGAACATATCTCACTTCAATGCCACGTGATTATATTTAGATTACGAGATTTGTATTTGCATAAAAAGCGCCGCGATCTGCGTGTGTGTGCGTGTGTTGGTGACATTCAATCCAGCGTTGGCGCTGATACGCGCACGATTCATATTGGATAAACCTTTGGATACATTCTCTATCTCTGTCATGTGAGTGTTTACTTTAATTTTAGCTCGAAATTCGTTTTAGAAAACACGCTGGCCGAGAATATGTATTGTTTTTGTCAGGATTAACTAGCCAAGGACATAAAATAAAGCTGTTCGGCTTGCTTTAATGTCACGTCCTTGGCGCCTGCTGCTGGTACTGGTGGGAATATCACATTGTATTCATATGCGATATACACATACTGGTATCGATGTAAGTTCCTGATGCTCATTTCTTTTTCCTAGTCGTATCGTATTGTGTTGATAAAGTCGTGATGCGTTTTTCAGGATATCCTGCATGGCTTGTCTAATTGATTAGCAAGATCTCATTCATGCCATTCTGCGTTTTCATGCAGTTTACTGGCAAGCCCCGGCCTTCGCTATGACTTTGGTTTAATATACATGTCTCTTTGATATCATTCACTTCCCCCAAGACCGAGAAATAAAAATATTCATTGTGCTTCATTGAGACTCCTATTGACGGCTCTGTGTAACTTAATCCGGCCCACTTGACTCCTGCTAAAGAGTCCATTTAAGTTGTTTATAGCATGCAGAGCGTAATGTATCATGATAACCTTTTATCAGTGAGGCAAGGATCCCCGAACGCAAAAACGAGCTATTTCGCCAGGACACCTGCCGATTCGACTACCGTCTTGGCTGGGATCCTGACAGCAGTCTCACTATCATGACTATTATCGGTGTCACTTCTAATATAAGGGTCTCCAAAATAAAGCTCACATCCGTGCAAGGTCGTGATGATTTCTACGTAGTGTTCCCCCATTTTCTCTATCAATTGGTGTATCACCAGTTGACTATTGGTAAAATTTAGCGAGATATCACAAATTCATGTACATGTACATGTGTAAAACGCTGTACATTCTGACACGTGTTGGCACAACTATAGACCTAGCTGCTTGCATGAGACTCACCACTGTACATGTTGTATCTCCATGGCATACTCGCATTGGGAGTTTCGAGTGGTTTGTCGCCCGAATTGGCGACAGCGTGCCATTTAGGGATCGTTGTTTGAACTGTCTACTGTTGCTGATATCAGACTATTAACCAAAACCTTTTTCGTACATGAATGATTATACAGCTAAGAACTCTCGCCGTACAATACATGTATATTTAGCTAAGTTCTCTTCGACTAGCTGGCACTCTTCCGAAGAAGAGTCTTCTGGAGGCGCAATGTATCTCTTCAAAAAGGCAGCTGTTTATGTTATTGTAGATAAGTGCCATAATCAACTATTCAAATTACATGCACACACAATGTCATGACATGGACATCTATTTACTACCACTGCTTTACCAGGGATCGATAAGCCCATACCGGTTATACTAGCTCCATGCTCGACTTGTTACGTTATCGGTAAATGCTCACCAGGCGCTTCTGCGTTGACGTGTTGCTATTGGCGGTCAATATGGCGGTGTATACATAAGCTAGCATCCTCGTGGTAAGGCACAGCATGCTTCAATAGATGCATGCAGCAAACTACGAGTACATGCATACCATTGACAAGATAGTATTCTCACATTTTCTATAATCCGAATAATTAACATTATTGATTGTGCGGTATGGAATTGATTTCGAATTATACATGTATAATATTACAACTGATGTTTTCGTGCGGTATGTATATATAACTTCGGCTTTTAATGTAGGCCTATGCGAGACATCGTTCAATGAGGGAAACAGCAACAGGTCGCCCTATCAAAAAGGATCAGGAAGTATTATCCCTGCACTCTAGTCTGAGAAATAAAGCTTTTTTGGCTTCTGGAGAACCTTTGCTGTTTGTTTCGACCTTCACAAAATATGCAGTCAGTTGTGATTTTTTCAGGGAAACGAACAACCCTATTTGCAAAAAAAATACCCTGGCATTCATTGGCTACAGTTTATTAGTAATTTAAGTGTGTTAAACCAAAGATTTGCTCTACATCCTTATTTACACCCAAAAGGGTATATTTCACGGGTACTGCTTGCATCTATAAACCTGTAATACATAAACTGTACCCTTTTTGATTGTTAGACCTGTTTTTATCGCCGTGATGTGATAAAACGGGTAATATTTCTATCCGACATGGCCCTTTGATGAATGCCCCGAGGTTTATAGCCCGAGTTTTATTGATATTGATTTATACAGATTGCTGTGGCTTGTAACTTCCCCAAGCAATTTAGTGCTGCAAGCCTGGTTTAGACTATGTCGTTCACGCTCTGGATCAGACAGATGAGGGGAGATTTAATGACAGCTGTTGTAAACTGAAATGGCCTGCGCGATGCTATCTTGTAAGAATATTGTAAGAATACGCAAATACAAACATGGGGAACGTCTTCGTTGAAAATTATATTCAGTATGTATTTACACCATTTAAAATTTTCTAATTCAATTACACATTTCAAATAATTTATGAGCAGCGTAGGCCTTGAAGCATATTGTTTTAGCCCTGTTTACCAATTAAAGCAGGACTGATGACACTTATAACAAATCTTGTCGCGTCTAGTTTTCATTGCAAACATCCTTTTCGGAAGGAAACACTTATGAAAATACTATTCAACCTTAAAACTGCAGTAATAGGAGCATATCGTTGTAATGATATTTCAACACCCTGCATGACGAAATATTCTGAAAGACGAAAAAATAGTTCCGCACAGGAAAAGTTAGTGTGTCAATTCACGGCCAAAACAACATCTCGTGCCTATCAATCAAGGTCATGAGACCTTGAAGATCAATGTACTCAAATGTACTTCAGCAAGTTTCGAATATCACCGGGTGTCTTGACCATTGATTGAGTCCATTCATCATAAAAAGAGTCACTGGAGAGACCTGACCCATTAACCTCTCACGACCCCCTCACTTCTCATTTACGCCTTTCGGGAATAACAAAATTATCATATTTCCGTTTTGTTGGTCCGTAAATGGACGCATTCAACCGTTGATAATGGGGGTGGTGAAGACCAAAGCTTTCAAAGCTATATTAAAGAGATCCAATCGTGGCACAAGTCGTTATTTAGAGACTAGCTGAACGTGGTAAAAATAACTTAATTGGTGATTTCATCTCATACAGTTCATTGACTACACAAACAACTACCTGAAGGGAACTCGAAACTGCTAACATTTATCAATGGAAGCTTATTCCCGCATTAGGTTTTAACCGGGACGTTCAAAACTCCCTATCTTTATAAGCATTTTGCTATAGGTTTCTTTTAAGTTCTTGTGGTGCATGTATATCAAGTTTCTGGCCGAGATGAATATAAAGGAATTCCTGGTCGGCTTGTGTTGAGATTATTACAATTCGAGGTCATTTTATGTCATCTGCCCATACAGAGTGAATAAATATATCAATATCATTCCACATCTACGATAGAGCAACGCCTTGGAAACAAAACCCTTCTTGCCGATCGTACTGGCTTGGGGGTCAAAATATTAGTTTCTGGTTCATAAAAAATGATATGCCCACGCATGTCACCGTAATTTTTAGTCACAATGCCAAACATCATGTACATGTAATAACGTCGTTGTTGCAGCATTTGACGTGCTCGTACAGATATATTTCGCATGCGGTATGTACATGCATGTACAGTGAAACCCCATCACTGGGCACCTCTCAATGGGGACACCCTCTCTTGATGACGCTAAATTTGGGACCATAATTGGGTTTTTCCATTAAAAATTGACCTCTCTAATCAGGACACCTCCCTATTTAGGACAGCACTTGTCAGTCCCGAGGTTGTCCTTATTGGAGAGGTTCTACCTCATTTATGAAGGTGGCCGCTATCCTGTGTCATTTTATCATCGGATGATATCAATTAGCGCTATTGCTAATGATACTACCATTTGCATACAGCGCAAGTGTACACCCGCAAACAAAGCTAAATCCTATGCTATATAGTGTGTTACACAGCTATGATGAATGTATGGTGTAGTCTGCATAAAAAACATGAATAAATGATCCAGTCCATTACGCCATTACATTGTTTTGCTTTATGTATCTGCATACACATTGACCTATAATTTAAAAGCTCAAAGATTCAAAAGCATGATGAAATCGTTCCCCGGACATTCTATACACCTTTCCAAAAATGGGGCGCTGAGTGTCCGAAATAGTGATGTCATAAGGGGAAACTAGGCCTTATGGTGGAGGGACAAAGGAGATAGTCATGGTTGACCAACACACTTGAATGCCTTTGATGACGGACAAGGGGGGAAAAGTTAGTTCCAATGCAAGCCATCAATTTCGGGAAGCATGTATACGAGAACATTTCAAACTTCTACACCGGCTAGTCAGCCAATTCGTCCATAAGCTTACTTAGGTACATTACGCTAACCATTGGCGTTTTGGTCTTTCTTAACTTACATATTTTTGTACAAGCTGGTGCGTTTTCCCTTTTTCCAGTTTTGCACAAATTGGATGCAAATTTAGGAAAACAGTAAAACTACTGCGTGGCGTCTGTTGTTTTTCACAAAATATCGCACCAGGGCATGAATAATTGCAGTGTCATAACTATGCCGAGCCCTGCACGACCTGACTTTGAAATCTGTCATGTTCTCCCTACAAATACCCTCATTAGATACAGCTGTAGGAAATACACTCCAATCCTTTTTTTGAAACAGAAAATAATAATGAATAAGAGAATGTTATAGTATCATAATATACATGGATGTATAAAAGTGGCCATGCGTAAATGTGTTTATAAAGTGGCCTCCGCAAATGTGTCGGAGTGGGTTGAGCAAATTGTATCAAAGTGGCATGCGAAAATGTATCATAAATGTGGGCCCTGTTCAAAGGCATCAAACATTGTCAAAGTCTCATTTGCAAATGTACTAAAGTGTCCTCTGCAAACTGGAGGAGTTTGCTGCAGATTGATTCACTCATCGAAGATTTCATTATAGCACCAGAAAATCCCAAGATGCCACTAAATTCGATGAAAACCTCATATTTTCTATGTGAGGACCTACTGCAGGCGAGCACATAAGTACATGGTCTCTGGACTATTGAAAATGTCCTTCGACTTCTCTTAGCTCTGTCCTATTCGTTTTGTTACGAACGTCGTTTTTAGATCTGCTATACATTGTGTATAACGCTCCCAGTGTTAATTTAATACCAGAGGGTCGTTTTTGCGATGGAGTAATTAGTCATTGCGGGGTATGATAGAATGTTCTATCATGACCTTGGACTAGATCGGATCGATATACCCGGGACCGCGGGATTCTTAGCCGGGTCAGATGTACCTAATCTTCCACACTCCAGACCAGTCCATTTCGTCGTCTTATTCGTCTGTTCTTATGGACTGTTCCTTAAGGCGAAAAACACAGTTGGAGTTCTGATGATTAGCAAATATGCGTTCAGTGTATCTATCTCCCATGGGTTTTTTTTACTGGGTATAGACTTTTAAAGAACCTCTAGCTCCGCGACATAATCACGAAGAGAATGACATGTGTGCTCAAGGTTTAAGCAGTCGACATGTTGATAGATCTATCAACAACATGTCGGCATGTTCCAACAAATTCTCACGCATCCATTACTTCAAGAACATCGCTCATCTCTATACATGTATGGCAGTCCAATGAAAACATAACACTCGTGCATTTCCTGACAACCCCCGCTTATTTACTCAATGGCCTCGTCACAGCTGACGACATGCACGTCACCGTTTCCAAGGAGAAATTAGTCTACTCTCCAACCATTCTCCTGAAGCGTTCGGATCTGCTTTCAGAATTATGTTCTTCGGTGACTGTGTTTATAGGAGTGCGGCGACATTTATATAATCTTGTCTTCTGATTTGCTCTATTTATAGGGGCTGACAAAGAAAGAATTCGGGGTCCGCTCTCTTTATCGTTATCAACGTCCAGTGCATCTATAGTTACCCCCCCCCCTCCCCCACCTCTGGAATATCATGATGCTAAACTCCGAGCATTACATGGTTCCGAGCACCTCGTGTTCCTGAGCTTCGAGATTCGCGAAAAGGAAAAGAAAACTAAAATGTCGTTTAGTCGAAAAAACAGAAAATGTTTTCGTAATCCATCAAAATGAACATTAGCGAGTTTCCGCATCGCTTACGATTACGATTACGATTACGATTTGTGTTTGACGTCATCGATTTTCGGTGCTACGTCGTCCCCAGCGAAATCGTCGATGGTACTTTCGTCTCGTTCTTACGAGGATTCCGGCTGATCTTCGTAAGTCGAAAAACGATTACATGGATTGGCGAAAAGCCTATTTTTCACGCTACATATCAAATTCAAGGTGAAATATTCATTGAAGAATACTTTAGAACATATCTGTCAAACATAGGAGCTGCATTTAATTTGATCAACGGCGATTTTGATCATGTTTTAGCGCCGAGAAAAGTGCATCCAGAGCACGAGAGCAGAGTATAGGGCCTATACCACAGTACACCAAGTCGTTGGTGTGAATGCGGAAACAAAATTTCTGGTTCATGCCGGTGTAATGTTTTTGAGTGTTTCTGTTTTTGAGTGTTTCCCCTCATTGTTTGGGAACGCTCAAAAATAGATTGACAAGTTTTTCTGTGTATCCCCCCTATTGAAAAGTCGTGGTCTCTCTAGCTGCCTATTGTTTGGAAACACTGACACATGGGGAACAACCACAGATGTTACACCGGTTTTGAGAGTATTACGATTACGACTTTGAAATCGTAATCGTAATCGTAATCGTAATCGTAATCGTAAGCGGTGCGGAAGCTCCCTATTGTTGAAATTTAACGAACAAGTTTTCCAATATCGCAACATTGGCAGAAGATTGGGTTTCACAATATACAAATTCAAAGGGAAGTTTATCCTTGTAATACAACTACACTGCCTGTCGGGGTGTCTTTTGATCCAGCCGAATTAGTGTAGTGGTTTGAAATGTCCTAGGAGAGAATGTCCTGGAAAGAAAGCATTCTATTGTGTGCTTCAATCGTTGAGCTATTGACAGCCCTGGCCTCTGTAGAAATATAGACCATGATTTGTCGGAATACAATAGGGCCGGACATTGTTTCAAGGGGGACATTTTCTACTTCTTCACCGCCCTGGATTAGCCCTAATCACTATGACTCTCATACATTTCATCTTACTCTGATTAGTGTCATCTTGTCTCATCAAGAGACAAAGATACATTCCATGTCATCTTCAAGCTGACAGCAGACACGGTCATTGGCTCTAATGCGGCGTGCCATGTTCGTATATGGTTGCCGCTCTTCAAGGGAAACCCATTGCGTGCAACGAGAGACGATGTTACAATTTTAGCGGTTTTATCTTGTCGTGTACAGACGATTCGCTGTGCCTGAGTCTGTCGCTCGATCGCCGACTCAAACATTACTGAGTCTCGCCCGTCATTGGCCAATACACAGATTTCATCATGACAATGAACATCACTGACGAGCTCGAATTCAGGTAGAAGGGAAATAAAATGTACATCACTTAGCCAAGGATTTATAGCAACATTAACAAGGGATCGTTTATAGACCGATGGCATAATTTTGTCATACCAATCAGTGTTACATTTCATCGAACTCCACCTGTGTGCGAGCTTGTGGGTAATGTTGATTGTTGTATTGAGCAGTCAAACCTCGGCCTTCCGGATGTCTCGAACTTTTTCCGATCTACCGGAAATTCCCGAACGGTTCCAGATGGCGACGAGAATGACGTCAAATGCAACTACAATGTCGTTGAATAAAGTTTCTTTGCCTGAGGCATTCAAGCGATTCTGATTAGAATGATCTCACGTCTCCAAATTATTGGCTTAACGTCTCAAACGGATGGTGCGGTTTCCGCCGGCGGTGAGACGGAAATATGCAAATTTATCAATTATGAAAAAGGTGTGAAGAACGTATTCAGCAGTGCTGTGGTATCTAGTTTAACTTCATGTGTAATATTCAAAAGAGACATACAATATTACAGGAATCAATCTGACTCTCAAACTGAAAACGTTATCTTATTAAAACTTTTTAACTTATTAACTTATTAAAACATGTTTTATTACTTGGCTACTAAAGCGATATGACTGTGTAGATGGTAGCGATAGGTAGCAAATACATATACAGTGGAACCTTCCTTCGCGGACACCTCTCTAATAAGGACAACCTCTCTATTAGGTCACTTGTTTTTGTCCGCAATTGATTATTTCCATTCAATTTGACCTCTCTAATCAGGACACCTCTCTATAAAGGACAGCACTTGTCAGTCGCATGGGTGTCCTTAATAGAGAGGTTCTACTGTATATGAATCCAAAATTCGTCAGCAGTCTGTCTGGCCTGTTTACAAATCCCAAGTTTGGGTTGTTCGAATAAGATTCCGTTAAGTCTTAACATGAAAATCTCAATGGGATAAGTGAATGAGATGACGTCCTTGAGGATAGTTAACCAAACCATTAGGGATAACGTGACTTTGTTCTTTTGAACAACCGAGCCCAGATAATCGCTATATAAGGCAAGTACTGACCTTATGACAAAAAACAACATATTTTGTTAAGCCTGTGGCGGCTCTGGGGTTTTCATATGCGTTGGCCCGGCTCGCTAACGAGGAACGCTCCTTTAACATAAAATGAGTCGCGGTGGTGACGTGGGTCTCTCATCACTGGCGGTCAAGAAGTCCCTGGGTAGTTCTCCTCTGTCGGTGTGAGGCTATCGGCAGGTATTTTTTGCCGTACGCGCCTTACTCCACCCACGTGTATTAATTGGTACTGGTCGGAAATGCTCAGGTTGAGCGCTTATTGAGTAGCTCATCTCAGTCAGTTCTACTGGACGGTTTCAGGATAGAGTTTGTTAAAGTGTTAAGTCGGATGGCAATCACTACCATACTCGAATCGTCAAGCCTCTCTGCCCTTGACATTTCAGCACGTGCAGTCCTGTCATGCTATATTTTATAAATATTGTCATGTGCATGTAGTTATGAATAGGCGTTTCGATAGTTGTCCTTTCGTATTCATATAGAAAAAGAAATTATTGAACACTAAATCTGTGCAGTTTGATGGAAACTGCAGCAAAAGTTGACTTGCATGACTGGGCAGCCGAAAGCTAGATTAGCTCCGTTGGTCCTTCCGAAAGTTTGTGCTTGAGGCGAGTATAAGCAACGATCTTTCTTAGATCTACAGTACTAAACAACATTCCTTGTATTTGTGTTTTCATAGATTAGTAGCTATTAACTTATTGAGGTGTATGTCATTAGCCATGTGACAAATAGCTGTACCTCGCTCTTACACGTTTCAGCCCATTGTGTGTACTAGCATAATGAGTGATTACGTAATCTAATGCCGCGGTCAAACCGATCTATAATATGAACACTGAACTACGATATACCTGCATGTTGCGTCGTATATCAGAATATTACAAAATGTTATGCGTAGTCTTTCAAGATTATGCTAGAAAATACGTGGCCGTGACAATAAATATAACATAAACACGAACGGTCTAGGCGAGCATATGCATAACGTGCTTGATTTCGACTTCTGGCGTAATATCACTCATCAGACCTTAACAATCCGCAGTGACTGTCATTTTCCCTTTGGACTATCGTAGGCCGTTTGTTAAAAGGATAGGTTCGTATTTTTCTCGATTAACATACTGTTCCCACTGCGGTTGTGCGCCTGATGTGCTGCGTAAACGAGTGATTCTAGTCGCTGCAACCAAAACAAAAAGCGCTCGTTCGCGCGGCACTTTAGGCGCACAACCGCAGTGGGAACAGTAAACGTTTAGGGAACATTTTCAGGTGTGGTGCGTTTAAATTGGCCGGGACCTGTGGTGTCTTGCTGACTGCGTAACTAGGTGTCGGAATCGATGCTGAGGCCCTTGCAATTTTGTCCTTCAAGAGTCGGCAGACGGCCAAATGAATAAAAATGTCGTTAGAGTCGCGGTTGAAAGGGGGGGAGGCAGTGCGCAGCGCGATTACAGGTTTTATCCGCAGAAAATGACTTTTATTTTACATGGCAGCTATTATAGTCGCAAATCGTAGCGACAAAAACGCTCGTTTGTGCTGCACTCTAAATCATCTACCAGGGTCTGGCTCTTGAAAAAAAACTTTCCCACTTTCTCGTCATTAGACCACATTCGAAAGTCTGTCAGCAGGTGCAAATGCGCAATACACGTGCGTACACGACACGATGCAATGTCAAGGTTTACTCCAAGATATTTGCCGTTACCCGCTTGCCCGGCCGACTTTCGAATCTGGTCTTTGCCTCCAAGTTCCATCTAGCCCTCGTCCTCTTCAACCTGTTGACTGCTGGCGTCAGTCATGTCAGTTGAATCCTTTGCCAAGAAATTTCAACTATATTCATGATCAGAACTAACTTGTATTTGGCCTCGTGTTCATTTGCATCACACGATGTATCCCAATGCTTTAAGTATTGATTATGCATGCGGCTTGTATACTGAAATACGATCTAGTGACCGGATCAAAGGAAGACACTAATATTCGTAATGTGAGTGTCGCCTGTTTGATATGATGACCCTTAAAGAGGAAAATGAAATTTCGAATGACTACGACTGGACACAGAACGCAACTGTTTGGGATTTCGGAATTGTGAGGGGGGGGGGGGGGTACCACCCATATAATAATATTTTGCTCAACAAGCCCATGTCACCAACGTGACGAGTTCAATGCCGAGACAGCTACAGTCGTTGCATCAGATCGATGAGAAATCGATAGAGAGATTTGTTATGTTGGCTGTAGCCGAGAACATAATCCGATCATCGCACCCAGATTAGCAGAATCATGGTCATGAAGCTGATAGATCAGTGTTACAGGGATGCTGGAAATCGATCAATCACGCTTAGCAGCATTCTGCGGTACCTTGATCGCCATGTGCTCATTGAAGGGAATGTCGTACGGACGAGATTGAGAAGGGGAGGGGGCGATTTTAATCCTATGTACAGTTAGAACCATGTACTCCTGCATTGGTAAGCGAAGCCTCGTCGACCCATCTCATCTTGTAAGGTCCGGATTCGACACTGATTCACCTGATGCGGTCAACATGGACTCCGTACCCCCCCCCCCCTCTCTCTCTCCGTCGGACAATGGACATCTTTTCGAGGGGGGGGGGGGGGGGTACGAAGTTAAAGTTGACCGCTGCATTTTATAAGCTGTGAGTCAAACTGGAGTCGTCGGTAGGGTTTCACAGCATACAAAAATTCCTTCATTGGCTCTATAAAGCCAAAACGTTACCTCAATATGAGGAAGAAAACGGCATACACGTGTTTTCCTCTTTGATAGAGATTCGACGTGTAGGAAAACACTGCTCAATGTGAATGCGACACTTCGCAACTAAACCTAAACCTTACCAACACCCCGATACTACCATTTTTGCGTCTCCACCATGAACAAAATCCGATCATCGCACCCAGATTAACAGGATAATGATGAAGCCGAGAGATAAATGTTACAGGGGCGTCAGATATCCATTCATCATTGCTGTTGCATCGAACGGAAATATTGCAATGCAATGAATTGCTTGGACTTAGTGACTTTGATTGATTAGCCAATTTTTAGTTACTTTCCTTTCCTCGGGGGGCGGGGGGTGGGAGTGGGAGGTTATGAAGTGAAATAAAAAATCTAAGATCTTATGTAGCGCTTATATACTGTACATACGTACTTTCACCAATTTGTTTAAATTTGTTCTCCAGCGTTCAATGGCGTTATCAATTAGCTTCATAGGAATCAAAACGGAGCGCACATTTCGCGGGACTCTGCGCCATTTTAGGCAAGTTAAAAAGTACCGTGTGGCCCTGGCTGAGCTCTTTACCCATGACCTTCTGATCTCAGGTCAGAGAGGCTTCCAGTGTGCCGCGGCGCTTCCATTTAGATACATCTTAGATATATAGATTTCTTAGTTAGCTAAATACCATTAATTAGCCCCTCTCCCCAGCTCCTTTATAGTCAGTCCCCTTTAAGGACCCAGGGTTAATGGAAGCGTACGCAATGCAAGGCTGCTTGGGTATGCTGGTCGATAGAAGGCCGAAGCAATATGCTGTGACACTGCCATTCCAGTGGAAATTTTGAAAAGACCTGCCTCAAAAATGCGAAAATGCTTCTTCTTTTCAGATATTTGACGACAGTCTAACATGGCTGACAAGAAGTTCATTGATGAGGTGTTGGCCGCCCATAATCATTACAGAGGTCTCCACCAGGTGCCGCCAGTTACTGTCAACCCGAAGCTCAACAAATTCGCCCAGGACTGGGCCGATCATTTAGCCAAGACAGACTCATTTGCACATAGCAAATGTGACTTAAACGGAACGCGTCTTGGGGAGAATATAGCTATGAAAATGTCAAGCAATGCACAAGATTATAAAGGTATTTAAAACGGCAGTGAGATTTATTTTTTTATGCTAAAGCGCCCGCTAAAACAGGATCGGGCCCAGGAGGGCGGAAGAGGAGGCACAACGACAGCATGTGTTGCCGCGAAAAACTGCACGAATATTTTTGTCACAATAGAGGGTGGGAATACTTGTGCATGAAGATGTACACTAAACATGCGTTTATTGCCCTGTTGCTGATCTTTGATAAGATTCAGGGCCTCTCACTCGGCAAGATTATTCAAAGCAACTGAACTAAATTATGGGCTGGCTAATTCATGAAATAAAATTGCCAGAGATGTTGTTGGTCGTTTATCAAGTTTCGCTTTGGGGAATTTATAGACTTTTGCAGGAGTTAATTTTAGGTTCGTGTATATCATGTATATCAGCGTACATGTTCGTACATTCCTTTCAGGGAAGGATTTTGTTGACCAATGGTACAGCGAGGTGGAGAGATACGATTTTAAAAAGCATGGCGGTCCAAGCACAGGTGAGTGTATATAGGGCATGGTGAAAAATGTAGAAGCAAACTTGGTTGTCATTGTGCGAGATGAGTTCCTATGTTTCATTGCCCCGCCAGTCGGCGCTTACAGCAGTACACGAGACTGCATATTTTGTGCCTAGAACTCATACTCCACTCAGTGGGACCGTGTGACAGATGTGCTTAAGAATGTACCCAGTCAGGGTTTTCCTAGTGGTTCTATAGTCCTGACTGTTGTCCTGAGACCATAGCGTTTCAACAGAGCTTTGAAGCACCCTAGATTTTGCCGCTAATCTATTTAGTGTTACATTTCTTTGAACAAACTTCCTGTCCCGACGGAATTCATTAAATGCAGAAAATGGTAACATAATGGGGCAAAGGAGCCCAGAAAGTCAACCTTAGACTATCTGGCGGCCATGGTGGATTTTGGCAGCCATGTTGAATTTGAGGCAAGTGCAAGGTGTACCCAAAGCATATTTGAAAGAATTTGTCCTCGGGACTGTAATGTGATGCATGCTCATGATATTCTCTGTTTTTCAATACGAATGTACATGTACTTAGATTATTGCATTCAAAGGAACTGGATACTCTACCACCAAATTATGCCAAAATGATTTTCTAATATTAGCATGAGTCATTAGGATGTGACGTCTTGCTACTGATACATGTATCTGTGAGTATCCGATAGTAGACGCTGATCTACACACATCTATGTACCACAAACTATCGTAGGATCTATAATTAGCATACGTTTCTTAGAGTCCGAACTCGCCCAAGGAAAGAAGATAACAGGGTCAACGAGACAACCAAGAAGGCTGTAGCTGGGAAATATCATTTTTTCGTGGTATAGCATGGGGTGCTTGAAAGAGCGTAACAAATTTTTATTTATTGTCTATGTCAGGTCATTTCTCGCAAGTCGTGTGGAAAGGCTCGAAAGAGATCGGTGTGGGCCGTGCCATCCTAAAGGGAGGCCAGAAGGTTATCGTGGTCGGCAGCTACTCTCCCGCCGGGAATATGATGGGCGACAATAATAAGAATGTCTTCCCAACGAAAGATGGGAAGATCACCTTGCCAGAGAAGGGTGGTAGGTTATTTTAATAACTCAGTCATAAGTCATATAATAGTCCTAGATTGGGGGGTCGGGGAGGGTGGAGACTGGCTTCATAAACCTTTGTTAGTCATATATAAAACCCGGGCAGCAAATACCCGTCAAAGTGCTGGCGTGGCTAAAATATTGTCAGGCAATTATCAGCGTTCTAGGTAAGCGCATTGATTAAGGTAATCATCGCACGTCCATGCAGCTGGGCCCACATTTGAGAGAGGCGTAGGCTGGTCTGGGTTGAACCGGGGTCGCCATGTTGAGCAAAATAGACCTCAATTGTAGACTAAACGTAAAATTCGTTGAATAGTTCTAGCAAAGAAAGGGGCCCTAAATAATCGCTACAGAAAAGTATGTTATTGAGTCAATCGCCCATTTAATTTACAGGACCACCAAAGGGAGCATTGAAACCAGGGTCGGCAGGAAAGGGCCGACCAGTGAGTCCAGGGCGGGTGGGTGGCCCATCCCTCAGCAAGCCCCCGCCAGCGGGCATCCCAGCCGGTTATACCTCAGTCTCAAGAGAAACGATGACGCGCCGAGGCCCTGACGGGAAAACGGAGACCACGGTGAAGGAGACGTATAGTTACCCCGATGGCTCGAAACGAACTGTGGAGAAACGCGAGATTAAATCAGACGGGACGCCGGGCAAGATTACACCCCCAGCTCAAGACGTGAGTCGTATTCTCCTTCTTTATTAATAGACAGGTCTCGCAAGGAAGGGAGATAACGGGCGAAACACGAAAAATGAAAGGGAGTGGTGTATGACAAGATTTGTGCTGATTCATGATCATTTAAGCGATACTCGTAAATCATATTTTCAGTTGCAGGGGGAATATGGGAAATGTGTAGAAATGTTTACATTTACATACTGACTTCGTCGATTGTAGTAGCTCTTCATTGAACTTGCAAACCTGCGTAATAGCAAACTTTGTCTCTGATGACACAGCATCGTTACTTTATTAGCAGGTTTAGCAAGCCCTATGAAGAGCTACGAACGCCGCAGTTCAAAGTATCGTATGTAATTGAATTATATCGACGATCGATTTTGAAGAGTTCCGCGATCCTCGTGCTACTCAACATGAAAGTCAATTTGTTGAGTGCTCAATACGCACAGGACTTGATGACACCACAGCCCTCACTTCGTGCTTCGGCCTTTGTAAGGTTCTCAAAACCCGCCCATTATAGCATCGTCCATCTTAGGTGAAGCGCTCTTTGCATGATCGGCTCCATTTTCCCTTCCCCACCAGCAGATGCTTGGGCTTTTCGGTATGGGTACACAGGCAAAAGTCTCCGTCCACTTGTACTTGACGGCTCATGGACGTTCTGTCCACGGAAGTCCATGGATGAAACGTTCATGATCATCACAAACCTCGTTTACAACTGGTCTCCCATCAGCTATCCATGGATGGAACGTTCATGATAAACCCCATCAACTATTTGTGGACGGAGACTTTGACCCCCCCCCCCCTCGCTCTTCCCTCTCCACCTAGAAAATAACACATGACTTAATTAAGAATGATATAGTTATGGTGTCATACAGTGTGTTGTTCTGCTTATGGAGAAATTAAATGAGCCTATTTAGAATCATTGGTTCCCCGACATTCTGTCCTGGGACATTTCAAACTTCTACATCGGGGATTTTGTAATTTCTTCATGAAAATCCTCGTGTTCTCCGCTTCACTCTCCCCCTTCACTTGTTTATACCTCCCTGTGTCACACCTTCTTGCAGCTGGAGAAACGAATGAACGATATGAAGATGAACGCAGCCAACAGGCCAGGGTCGGTATGTAGAACACTTAGCTTTTTTCTTCCTCAGTGTCTCAGCCAATAAACGTTGCTGTAACGAAACTGTGAGATCATTTCACACAGCGAATGAGAATGCTCGACGTATTTCGTTATGGTAGGACCAATATAATTTGTATCACAGTCCATGTCCACGCGGCGAATCTCCAATTATTGTTTTATCGGTGAATGTACCTTTTACATGATCAAACACCGTGATTAAATGCAAAAATCGTTATTCGGTATGGTCTCAGGTACATAAGCTAACTTAGGATAGTACCTATTTCCATTATGTTTGTGCTTTAATCGCCCCAAAAACTGATAATAATATACCGACTGCAGCGCCCTTTACGTCAACCGACTTTTCGACATCTCAGTTTTCGTTAGTTCATACTTTTGCCACGAGATGTCCTGGTCGATTTATCGAGCGGTTACTCCACACATGCATTGCCTGTGATCGTGAGGGGATTGTTCCTGGAATACTGGTTCATCCTGAGTGTTTCTAAACAAGACCGGATGCATAAAAATGTTCCATGAGCACGTCTTAAGAAATGCTCCAGACAACATAAAAAGTGACCAGACTGCAGGTGCGCAAATGCCACTTGAAATGGATTGCACGGCGTTAGTCACGGCCCATCCTGCTCAGTCAATTTTCTTTAAGATGGTGTTAATCACCAACATTTAGCTTACACCAATCTTTTTAAGAAATGTAACATTTTTATGATGATGATGAATAGAAACTTAAAGTACAGTGGAACCTTCCTTTGGGGACACCTATCTAGTAATTGCCCTATCTATAAAGGCCACTAGTTTGGGTCCCAAATTGGGTTTTTCTATTCAATTTGACCTCTTTAATCAAGACTCCTCTCTATTAAGGACAGCACTGAATATCAGTCCCTAGAATGTCCTTAGTAGAGAGGGTTCTACTCTATAATCATATATTCATCTGAGAGAGATTGGTACTCGTGAATTAAGACTAAAACGTGATTTCACACGACCGGCGCTTTAGCCTACTTTACATTTTCACCCCTGAGAAAATGTATCTTCTTAATTCCTGTTTATTAGTCCGGCGCATATCTGTTAACTAGATTTCACGTGATGAACATGACGTCAATAGGGTTTCAGAAACTCGCGTATGACTGGATCATGACGTAATTTGATATCGACTGAGGCGTGGAAAGGAGATGCTGGTACGAAATGCGTTAACTTCGTAACTTTTCGGCAAAATCTATCGTTCCATCAGACACAAAGACTACTTCTTTTGCCAGACAGAGTTCCATTTTTGAAACTTAAAACTTTTAATGTTACAATGGCTGTCTTCAGTAATGCTTAGTCGTTACTATAGCAACCGGTTACCAAGCCACGCAGGCAACTTTATTGAAGAAGCGATCGCGTGATCGGTTAGTTCCTTGACGACAAACAATAACCATTTTCCAATGTGAATGTACTCTTGGAGATAGAGGCCTTTAATCATAATTTCAGGTAAAGGGTGGTTTGACATGCTTATTTTGTATACTTAGGGGTGCTGATTAAAAAAAAAGCAGTCTTATTTGAACCACTCAAGACAAAATAGCCATTTGAACCCTTTTTGGGCCACAAATTACCATAGTTAGTAAATACCGTTTTTTAATCAGTATTTTAGGTAAGGAGGTTTGGGCAGGCCTACATGTATTTAATCTTAAAAGCGGTGCTGATTCTAAAAATAGCAGTCTTATTTAGCACATCTTGTTCTTAATAATATTTCGATGAAAGTACGTGTCCATTCCTTACTGGGAATTTCTTTTCAGGGCCATTGGCGATGTGTCGTCACTTCAAAAATTCCAAACGCAACGTTCTAACAATAGATATCTGCACGTGCATCTGTTGTGATGGACTTAATATTTAACGATTAAATGTTTTTACGTTTTCTTTTTGATAAAATGGGTGGTTTGATTCGATTCTTTTGAGTTTATTTTCTTTAGCGGTGTAGTGCTAAGTCATTGGTTAGATACATAACTGTTTCTGGTGTCGGCCTGTTACTTTTAAGTGTCATGGGTTCGATTATTTTGTATTATTTTATTGGTGACAGTGCCTGGTCTGGGGTTCTATTTTGTGGAGGTGTTTGCGTCACTGACACCACGCTTTGAATGACCCTGTTTGCTTACTTGTTGCTTCGTGACCAAGATGTTCGATTGCACTGGATTGTGCGAGACCACCATCCCAAAAGACAAAACAGTCGAACCCATGACCAACTAATAAAACACTACCATGACCAAGCACTACGTAGCGATAAAACTTACAGGCTCGCAGACAAAATATTCTATAAAGAATCTTTACAAAAATCATTCACAGATCCATGAAAAATGAATTATAGATACAAAAAATCCCCAAAGGAATTTTCGTGGAGAATTTTCAAAGACTATGTATTTGCTAATTTTCATATACAGTATATTATCTTTTTTTTTGCAAAGATTTTATATTGAATTTTGTAAAGTCTCCTAATGTGAGATGTAAAACCTGACACAAGCTATATAAGTAGAATACATAACGAATTTAAAAAAGATAGTTTTTTCTATAGTCTTATCTATAGACAAGGTTTTACTTTACAAAATACTAATAGAAAAATCACATAAAGAATCTACATAGGTTTTTGAACGGCCATTTTCTTAATCGATTTTTAGCGGAATTTCAGTTTCGCATCACATATTGGAACTTGAATTTTTGACTAAGAGGACTGTCCGTTATATGCGAGGTTCCGGTTTAGTCGTGTCCGATTCGATGAGACTAAAAGTGGTCCCTTGTACGTGAGTTTTTATGCCAGTACAAGTAAAATATCCCACATAGGTGGACAGCAGCCTATACATCCGGCAGAAGATCCAATAGGGTTACGACGCCGGTAATGATATGATAATATGATATTATGTATTATGATATAGGTTTACTGTAGATCAGGCTATAAGAACCGTTAACTTTCCAATATTGCTCGGATGGGGATGACTCAACTCTCAATGTTTTTATCAGATCTTATATCAGTATATCGCCCGAATCCGATGGAATTCCACCGAAGCGCTGGTGATAATGCTGACTGAGGTTATGAGCGTATGTCTGGATACATTATCCACTGCAGACACCCCGATGATTGTGCAATATCATGATATATAATCTCATATCATCGCGGCTATCGGCTTCTAGTTCGAGTTAGAGAGGAAGCACATATTGTGTCTGAACTTCCTGGTGAATGCTTCTCAGCGTTCAGCTGTTCGAGCAGTAGTGCACATGCAGACTTCAGTGTAGTATTGTGATCTGATCGCTGGGCGGTGTTGGCTGAAATTCTAGCCTTTGTTTGTTCTTAGAGGAAGTCTTTCTCTAAAGTTTGTTGTAGGAATAATTCGGGTTTGATTGTCAATACTGCCGGATTTATTGAGAGGACAACATGGGATGTGTGGTTAGTATTTTTCGCATTTCTTTCAACTCATCAAATTCGCTGACATTTGCCTTACGTAGCATCTAGATTAGAGTAACCAGCCTCTAGGTGGTAACCGGCTTCTCTGGATGGGCGTGTGACCATTGCTCTTGCGAGTCGGCGCTTCAGAGTTGACCATAGCCGCCACAACTTCGGCTAAAACTTGAAATCTTAAAGCAATTAGAAATCCTCCAAGATTAAGTGAATGCCAATATTTTTAATTTAAGGTTGGAAGTAGGATTTTAAGTTCTAGCCAAAATAGGGGTGTATATCGTCAGCCCTTAAAGCAGTGCATGAGACTGTCGCGGTTAGAACCCTCGGCAATTTCACACAATCTCGATCCACTTAGTGGCACTGTGTATCAGAGGTAGGCCTACTCGAATATCGCAAGTACTTAAAACGACCGATACAGATCGGCATGAAGCACCGGGCGCAACCGCCCACTCTGCTCAGCGGAGGTTTCCATTTTGACAGTTTAACCCCTGCTCAGAGGATCGGCCATGCCTAAAATCCTATTACGCCGCCGATAATACTTATTTGAAACGTTCTATTGACGTTTTTGACTAAAGGCGGTGGTCATCAAAAAGAAAATTCCGTGATGCCGTTCGTTCAGAAATAAAATAAAGAATAAGAATTTCAAAATTACCAGTTGCGTTATGAATATGAATTTTGTAGACTGTTGTAAAACTATAAATGCCAAGTTCCAGCGAATTTGCCTGCGTAATAACTGCACTACTCCAAAGTAGTTTTCTATTTACAAACAACATCAACAGCGTACGCCTTTAAGAGGGGTTCTCGGTCAGTAAGGGGTGTGGAGGGTGTAGGATAGGAATCTGCTACCTCTCTCCAAATCATTGATTGACCTTAGGTGCCTTTTGCGTACGTGTCAGCCTACTATAATAATTAGCTTGAACCTCTGAGAGTTCACTTCAAGGTCATCAATGATGGATCAAAAGTGGGATTGGAATAATTGATGGCAACATAAAACAATTATCATGAAATCAGTCTATATCATTCACTAAATTGTATTAGTAACACGGCTTAGAATAATAGGTCCTGGTCCTCTTTGTTGGTCCTCGTTGTGTTGATGAATAACGGGGCCTTCTCAGTGGGATGCTTTCTACAGCTGTTGAGAGATAGGCCAGTGACTTTATGCAAGTATCAATTCGTTTCTTGTACCCCCCCCCCCCCCCCCCCTCCTCAAGGGTAGTTAAGCTATCACCACTAATCTTTGCCGATGCTTGAGTAGTATTTATTTTTCCTTTAGTGAAAATTTGGCGAAGCTGGAAAGAATAAGGATGCTAATGTGTCGATGTCTTGTCGAACATACAGCCTTACCCAGTAAAATTAGTTCGGTTACTTTATATGACGGTGATAACTGATGTATTGTTGATGGTGATGTCTTGACGAAAGAAAAAGTAGCATTGGTGAAAAAAGGGTGATGCTTGAGCCTTAAGATGTCGTTATAGGGTGATAAGGTGTCGTACCCTTGAGGAGGGGGGGGGGGGGTACAAGACACGAATTGATACTTGCATTAGTACGCCTAAACAAAAGCACAGTGTACACGCGTACAGTGCTATACATCCGGAAAATGAGTCCATTGAACACATTCTTAAGCAGTTACCAGGGTATGACAGTACCGCTCTCGCACGTATTTGCATCCGCTATACACCGGCGACAAAAAAACTCTGCAGCTGCCCTTTCACTCTAAACAACAACGAAAGTGGCCATTGTTTATTCTTCTTGTTTGTATAGCGCTGTATGCTTGTGACGCACTTGTCCGCAGTGAAAACGTATTAGGGCCCGCTTAGTAGACTTTCGTATAGGCTAGATTACTCCGCGTCGTGTTAGTCAGTTAATTTCGGTGCAGACAAGGGGTCACTCATAAATCAGGAGAAAAAATCTATTTGAGTAGTCCTATCATTAGCCTAATTTGTTGCCGGCCTATTGGGCATGCATTTTGTAATGCGTCAAATACTTGCACAGCTCATCTATTTGTCTTTTTTATGTTTTATAGAACATTAGGCAAGTTTCGCAATCCATACGAACGACTTACGTAGGTCTGTGGTGCCACCACGTCCTGTGCTAATTTATTCACACGCAAACGAGTCTCGTACATCATCTTTTTGTATATTCTCGTAGGAGGAAACCTCGGGAATTGAACAAAACTCTCGATAAACTGAATTCCACATACTCTGTACTTTGTCAACCGTAACTCTTAGTGAGTTTTGCGAAACCTGACTATTTGTCCCGGATGGGGCCACAGCTGCTATAGCATGAGTATTTGATACTAGATAATATAGGCCTCGGTGTAAGGCTTCTATCAACTGACAGTGATACAGATCTAGTGGGCCTATCGCAAAATATCGATCTCTTGCCATGTGTTTGCCTTGTCCCGTCACCTGTGCATATAAGTCTACAAGTACTATAAGGGTTGTCTCAAAAAGGTGTACACATACCAAACGCAGAAACAGGGAAATATGGGGAAATAATTGGTTCCTAGTGGGGAGAGCCGACTGATGTAAACATTCGAAATATCTTCGGATAGAATATCGAGGGAAGAAATGATCCTATTATGCGCTTTGATCCTTGATCTATTGACGGTGATGGTCTCTATAGAACCATACCATAATCCTTCAGAATACATAAGGGTCGGACCCTTTTTCCAGGAGGATATTTCTACTTCTATACCAAACATGATATATATCATATCAATATAAATGCCAAGCGTTTGAAATATCATGGAATAAATTTAATACTTTCAACTGGGTCGTCCATATGCTTTCAGACAATAAAAATAGTTTGCAAGGCACGCAGTGACACTGCTTGTGAAATAGGCATGACAAGTTGAAATATCTCATCGGCCTTGGATCATATAGCTAGAGGGAGCTGGAAGCGCTGGCGGATTAATACAGTTCAATTGTGACATAATTTGGCTATTACGCAATGGGGAATCTGGTGGGTATCTTACTTCTTCTCGACTAGATCCCGTCAGCCCATCAATCTTGTCACTTCTTCTTCAGCGTTCAGCATTTCGTGACCATCACCTGGAACCAACATCTTCCATCTCTTCGACATCGAAAGAGTGCGCCACAAACTTGTATCGGATGGTATCAATACTAATCTCAAGGAGCCCGGGGCCGGATTTTCAAAGCTCCGCTATCGGATAACGGTGGTTTGGCGGCAGTTAAAACACAGTTATTAGCATGCCGCCATGATTGCTCCGTTTGGCTTCATTAATTAGGCTCCGTAGGCTCACCTGCGGCTATGCCAACGCCTCAAGGGCTCGTCATGGGGTGCCGTCAGGTTAGAGCGGTCACTTAACCTTCGCTAAGTTTGGTAGCGGCAATTAAAACTCAGCGCTCGCTGAACTAACCTGACTTTGAACAACCGGACCTTGGACCTGCGCTGCACTTGCAACAAAATTGGCTGTTTGCTATATAGGTCGTCATGCAGTTGTTCCCTACAGCTTCGTCGTCTGTGACGTCAGCTTTAGCCAAAAGTTCTAACTTCTTTTCAGCACAGAATGTGTCTGAGTATTTGGTGATTTGTCACTAAGTTTGCATTCGCAGGTGGCTGTTGGATAACCACCTCTGGTGTAAGTGTAGTCTGCTGTCCTACGCAGTCGATATGATATACTATAGAGACTTGGCATTTTCTGTCAAATTGGTGAAAGCTATCTACCCATTGCTGGCATCCATGAGTCTCGACTTCCTTGTCCTTTCATCTGCATTCATGTCTCGGCCTGTTATTTAAAAAGTCATTTTATCACGCTGTTCAACGGATCCTTCTGATATATCCCTACGACTATAGTGAACAGGTTTAACATACCTGAGGTATACTTTTTTAAGCAAAATATCGCAGTCCTGTGGACCAATCAACCTCACCAATCAACCTCGTCCGCTAATAGCGTATTGCAATCACACGCTAGTTTGCAATATACATGTACATCCACGAAATGTATAGACCAGGGTCGCCTATATATTACCTCTGTCAAATAATGAATACATCTCTTCTTGAACAACGAAATAGGCCATTGATTCTGCCCGACGATTTACACCTTGCGCATTGTTGTCACGTAATATTATGAGATATTGTTTTTATACTGGTATACATGCAAAGTATTTAGCGAACCGTGGGTAGCAAATGCAGTTGTATAGTCAACTGTAGACCTAATATGTATTCAAGCCAGACAACAGGTGTGTTTCCGAGAGAAAGTATGTGAAGACCCCACTTCAGTAAAATTGTGGCGACGGTTGAGGGGCAGCTGTGTACAGCCTATCGTACGTGTGCAATATACCTCAGTGTAACAGACACGCTGTAGCGTCGACACAGAAAATCATGTTGCTGGCATATGCCCCTGGACATAATTTGCTATCAAAACAATCAGAACCTTTCTATTGAGGACACCCTCGAGAATGACTGTCCCTAATAGAAAAGTGTCTTGATTAGTGAGGTCAAACTGAATGGAAATAACCAATATGGATCCAAAACTAGAGAGTCCTTATTAGGGAGGTCTACTCTACCATTAAACTTAAAGCAAGCCTCCTCAATTTATGAGTTGTCGCTAAATCAAAGTGTTGCCAGTCGTTTGATCCCAGAGTACTTTTCACAAAACTTGTCGAACAAAATTCTTTCCCGTCGTAATTGTATGCGCCGCCATCAAAGCACTCTCATCACGCCTTGCAAATATCTCCAAGAATGTCTTTTTGTGTGGTGTGGAAATGATACCACTGTACTTATTTTCCTGACCAACGATCAAATACACCCGTACAGTGTGGCCCCAATAAGAAAGGTGGTATTCATAAACCCTATATCGATCTGAATACTAAATAGTCGGCGTAGTTAATACAGGCACCTACATGAATAAAACAACATGAAAACCATCTGGTTGACCACCCATTGACCAAAACCTAGGAAAATGCTAGGATAGTGCCAAACACCTTAAATCTTTGCACAATTGATTGAAATATAACCCCCCCCCCCCCCCCCCCGTTTGACTAATATCACCTTCTTTGATCAGTATTGTAAATCGGCTACATATGAGTTAATAATCTCTAGCTACAATGAATGGTGGTACTTCCTGTGGGTATTTCCAACCTGATCGAATATGAACCCCTCCACCCCCACCCCCGCCCGAAATACTTTGGTGCTGCCATATTGAATATATGAATATTTGGATCTTGCGATAAACAAAATGTACCACACAGGTATCACAATTGATATATTGATAATTAGTGATAAATTTATGACATCTGTTGAATATGGGTGAGTTTGAAAACCGGTGTTACCCTACAGTAACACCGGTAACTAGAGGGTTTTAAACGAACTGTCGGCTCAGTTCCAAGGACAGCTTCTTGACGCTCTGAGATGACGTAATCTATTTTAATTTTGATTAATTACATAATTCATTGTAATGGTCAAATATGTGCAGTACAATTTATGTCTGGACACCCTGTGGATACCGCTGTACAGCTGACTATCAGGACACATGTATGCATTGTGTATTATTCCGAAATATTTTATCTTATGTGGGTATTACATTATATTATTTAGAAGTCCTTTTTATGGAAACTAAAATCCGACTAAATTAGCGCCTTTCCTGTGCGAAAGTACACTGTGAGGGTAAAGTCGGCCGTGTATCCTATTTTGCATTAGTGATTGCTTGGCCATAGCAAGGGAGAGGTGTAGGTGCAGAAAGTTTGATAAAATGCCTCTGAAACTTAAGAACCCCTTTAAGAAGAACAAGAAGAAGACTGCGGCGCCTCCGGCTGGTGCGCAGGCCGCGTCCGCAACTGTTGATGCAAGCTCCGTAAGTCCAACTCATCACCGATTTCGAAAGCTCTAGATCTCTACTTATTTTTTATTTTTCACCGGTGGATTTATGTAGAACATTTACTGATAGTTTTTACAATCCAAACGAACAACGAAGTACAAAGTACAAATGTATGTTGTGTTGTGTCATTTCCGCGACACTCGTCAATCATCTCGTTATCAGTTGCAGGAGGAAATGGGAGAAATATTCTAAAACAAATCGTCGACGATAATGTACGTTGACATGTACAGTGGAACCTCCCTTAGCGGTCACCTCTCTATTAGAGAGACCCTCCATTAAGGGGATCAGTGGCAGAGTGGTTAGCGCTCCGGGCTTATAAGTTGTCCTCTCTAATTATAACCAGGAGATCGTAGGTTTGATACTCAGACAGATCAGCACTGTTTCATCTTTGTTTCCTTGGGCAAGGCACTTAACCCTACTTACTTCTCTCCATCTGTGTGAACAGGTCTAACCTGCGATAGACATGGGCAGTAATACTCCCAGTCGCTTTCGCAACGTAAACCGGGATCAGCTCTGGCCCAGCCGTCTTTAACTTTTTTTAAACTCTCCATAAAGGACACTAGTTTTTGGTCCCAAACTGGGTGTTGAAATTCAATTTGACCTCTCTTATTAGGACACCTCTCTATTAATTACAACACTTCTCAGTCTCAAGGGTGTAGATAAAATAGAGGTTTTACTGCACTTCATACTTTGCCGTTCGCAGCTCTTCGAAAGGTTTGCGAAACCTGTTACTTGTGCGTACCAGTGCACCAACTTTTATCATCAGTGCGAGACCGTTTCGGCTACTATATAAAGGACTTCGTAAACGAGTGATTTATGTAGCTTTGTTGTTGACATAACAACATAGATTTTGATTGCGATTATCAATAACCATCGCAATCAAAATCAATCCTGAATTGGAACACGTATTTTGCCTCTGGCGTTCAAGCCATTAATTATCGTCGAAAAGACTATGGGGCTAAATGATAAGTTCCATATGGTGCTCCGTTGCGTTTAACACGATATATATATATATAACGAGTCTTGTATAGCGCAGTATCCGATCCATTAGGATCGCTCAAAGCGCTGCATCACTGCTCATGAAGGCTTCAGAAAAGAGGAAATGTTTCAAGGAACGTTTGAAAGGAACAATGTCTTGGATGTTTCTGATAGTTGCTGGAAGTTTATTCCACATTTTTGGTGCACCAATAGAAAAAGCTCTAGTTCCTATTGATTGCACCTTTGCTCTGGGAGGTTGAAGGAGAGTTTCAGCTGAGGAGCGAAGGGGACGGTTAGGTGTGTAGATTGATATAAGCTCGGAGAGATAGGATGGGGCCAGACCATGGAGACATTTGAAAGTAAGGAGGAGGACCTTGTAAGCGATACGCTGTTCAACAGGGAGCCAATGTAGAGACTTGAGGACTGGGGTAATATGTGACCTCTTTCGAGACTTGGTAATAAGACGAGCCGCGTTGTTTTGCACTAACTGCAGTGGACGGACAGTAGATTTAGGCAAGCCAAGAAGAAGGGAATTGCAGAAGTCAAGTCTAGAAGTGATGAGGGCTTGAATATAGAGCCTGGTGGTGTTGACCGATAGATATCTGCGGATCTTTCCAATATTGCGGATATGAAAGTATGAGGCCCTAACACAAGCACTGATGTGCTGTTTGAAAGTGAATTCACTGTCAAAAACTACACCAAGGTTTCTCGCTGAAAGAGAAGCATACACATCAGCGTCAATGATGCGGACTGATTGCAGCCTAAGCACGTCAATGTGCTTCTTGGGACCAATGAACAATAGATCTGTCTTTTCACCATTACACTTGAGAAAGTTTCTTACCAACCATTTGTTGAGGTCGAAAACACCGGTTGACATCAAGTCACATGTGGGGCCGAGCTCAGGCAGTGTGAAAACCAGGTATAACTGACTGTCATCGGCATAAAAGTGGTAAAAAATGCTATGTGCCATGATGATAGCACCGATAGGTGTAGTATAGATGGTAAATAACAGGGGACCAAGTATGGAACCCTGAGGTACCCCACACTTGATCATACTTGGCTTTGAAAGTTTACCCTCAACGCTCACCTCCTGACACCTGCCACTAAGATAGGACGTGAACCATTTCAATGCCACCCCTGAGACTCCCATTGCACCAAGGCGATTTATTACGATTTATTACGATGAGTTGGTCCAAGTTGCGTCACCCAAAACAGTTTGGAAACTAATGAACGGGTCAAAGGGGCCCCTCTAGCAAACATACAACTGTAACTGTTTATATGTCTCAAGGTGGAACCGCTGATTATTGTCATATTGAGATATGAGATTTAAATCATATGATATGAATTATCCGTATGGGTACCATTCATATAGGGGAGAGTTTACAGCCATATTGTCATACATCCAGCTGGGCGCGGCAGGCGTTGAGCGAGCGGAAAAAAATCATCGCATGATGTTTACTGAAATAATGTGACTGTCTAGACGTTTAACAAAAACACACCATTAATTATCAATATAGATATAACCACAGATAAAATGCGACAAGTGCCTGCACATGTTAAACGAATTGCATGTACATCTTTTGTACTTGTACACGTATAGATTAAAGGGCCGTAGCTAAATGTTTGTTGACGGCGAGGGGAGGTGGGCCAATTAAATATTTTGAAACGTGTTGGCTATATATATCACGGTCAAAAACACCTTTTCAAAAGACTTCCGCAATTTTTATTTTATTGGAACAATTAATTCTTGACTCGCGAAAACATTTTGCCGCGTATAATTATGTCCATCGCCTGGCCTTCGAGAAAATGTAATACCGCGAAAATATACCGCGGCTGTGGAAATAATGAAATATCAACCCAGAAAACATATCTGTCGGGTTTTATGCGCCGAAAAGTGCCTTGAATGGCTGTTTTAGTTACTTGCAATACTCAAGTACCTCTGACTCACGGTGCCTTGTGTGAAAGTGCCCCGCGAGATAAGGCATGTTAGTGCGCTGCTGTGAGCGCCGACTGGCGAGCGATATGAAATGATTTCGAATCGATGTGGGTAAACTCGTACAATGGACGCGTGGCGCACTTGCCAGTTTATGAGATTTATTACTTTATCGTTGCAAATGATTTATCATGCCTTCTTCATTTCATGTCATTGCAGGGTTCAAAAAGCAGCAGCAGTAATGCTGCGTTCATCGACGAGGCTCTGGCGGCCCATAACCGATACCGGGCCAAACACGGCGCACCCGCCCTCAAACACAACAAGAAGTTGAGCGGCATCGCTCAAGGATGGGCCGACCACCTTGCCAAGACCGGGGAATTCAAACATAGCACGAACAAATTCCAGGGCAATAACCTCGGCGAGAACATCGCTTCGAAGATGAGCAGCTCAGGAGCAGATTATGATGGTAGGTGTCACGTGATAGAGATCATTTCCGGTGACCATCTTGGAATTCAACATGGCTGCCGCCCTTACTTATTGAATGAGATAGGGCCGGTCAGGGTTAGAAGCAGTAATGAGCGTGTTTGTTAAGGTCAGGAATGGCGGTACTGTAAGGGTCTGGATTTTTCCCAACCAAACGGTTCATAAAATGTTTGTTCAAAACTGGCTTTGCCGTCGGAACACATCTGGTTTACATCGGACACAGGGAACTTAGAACTCTCTATATATCACGGAAACATAGTAAAACCCGAGGAACATAGAACCCACTAAGGAACACTGGACGGGGGAACGTAGCACAAAGGGAGCATAGAAGCTGGGGGTATGCAATATCACTGCTGTTCACTATTAGGGCAGCAGAAGCGCCGTGGAAGAGAGTCGGCCTCCATGACCAAGAGGTCGTTCCCAGACTGGGTGAATTCAAGTGAGCGCCGTCCGCTCTTTGAAACCCCCCAACCAAATCGTTAGAAAAGGTTTTTTTAATGATTTTTGGTGCTACTGGCAGTCAAAAGCAACAAACAAAAGGTTGAATAGAATTTGAGCTCCGGAACATTGTGTTTTAAGAAGGCGTCCAAGATGTCCGCCATGACATTTCTGTTGACCTTAGGCCTATCTCCCTTCTGATTTCTGCTATTCTAATTCTGATGCCTTGCACTGCGGTTTTGTGCCACTACACTGTGCGACTCTATCTCAGGTAGATGCAGCAATTAATCGGGCATGTTTGATACCTGTATGCATACATGATAACCTACAACAATCCACTCGCATAAAGCATAAACACACAACGGTAAACATACTATACCTATCTGACTTTATGCTTGAAGCAATTACAGCCATGCATTCACCTTTAACCCCTTGGCTATGGTCGTACACACAGTCGCTAGGCCAATACATTTTATTTGCGCCGAGCCTTAGTGGCACGTGAACACGCCCATCCGGCCTTGGAGAGGGAATACTCTCTGAAGATTCCCCCTCTAAGTCCAGAGCGAACACTGAAGGATAAGCTGATGGAATCTCTACACTATCACCGGAGGTCCCGGGCCTGACATTGGGCACAGCAGGGTGACTGTCTCTTTACATCCTTTTTAATATTTGATGCCCGGCCCTGTCTTCTCTGCGCACTACTTGTCATTTGTTCTCTAAGAAAGATAGAAGTGTAAAACAAGAACATTTTCTCAAACATGGTGGTCATAACAATCAACCCTTTCCTCTCCAGGCCAAGCAGTGACAGACCAGTGGTACAGCGAGGAGAAGGACTATAGCTACGGTAACCAAGAGAGTATGGGAAAATCAGGTAAGCGGTGTCCATTGCAATACGCAGTAAGCTAAAGTGACATTCCTTTGCAATTGAAATATTTCTAGAGGCCACACGGTCTCAATGTAGAATGTACTCGGCGACTTGTTGTGTGTGATTGGAAAGGGTTGAATAAAACTTGAAATCCTAAAGCAATTATAACTTTTTCGAAATGAAGCGAATGTCCATTTTAAGGGTGGGAGTCAGTTCTTTGTTTTCCGGAGAACACACTCCCATCCTCGGATTGGCATTCACTTTATCTTGAAGCAGCCTTATGATTCATGTTAGCCCAAATGGTTTTGCATATGGTCAACTCTTAATGGAGCTGATTTCAACTGAGGGCAGCCCAGTGAGTTGCAGTGAATCGGAGTATTTCAATGTATTCCCCTGCGGAGTTTATCTTCCTGTATCGGCCCCAGCGGAGAACTACCCAGATAACGTCCCACTAATTTCATCGCGAGAGCGAAAAAAACATGTGAGACATCTACCAGGCAAGTTGCTTACTAGGGGCGATGTCCGTCTCCGTATTGCCCGTCAAAATTGTCATCACCGTTTGGATTGTGTCTACTCCCCGCGCACCCGGCCTGAGGAAGTCACGGGTTTGTCTTCGCTTCTTCGGCCCTGCAGACAAGTACTGTGTGAAGGGCTGAAGGAGCGAAGATGAACCATGGTCTTGCTCAGGATGATTTCCGTCTGGGGAGTGAAGGCACACACTTCTCAGGTTCAGGGTGTAGAGACTTAATCCAAGAGTTGGACATAGGCACCACCATTACGGCTTGAAATTGAAACCCTAAAGCAATTAGAGCTGTACAGAATGAAGTGAAAGCGACATAATACATCGGAGCTCTCAGCTTTGAAACTGGCATTCACTTCGTTTTGAAGGAGTTCTCATTGCGTTAGGATTTCAAGTTCTTTCTAATGGTGGTGCCTATGGTCAACCCTTAATATGAAAAGCTCCCCGCTACTTTGCAAATTCAAGTGTGAATGAATGTGTTCCACGTAACTGACCATGAAATTCAATGGGGCATCCCCAAGAAATATAGACAGTGTGACCCAAAATTACATCATCTCTATGATACAAATCTAAAGTTTGTAATACGAATTATCTGGCATTTTCAATTCTCTTAGGTCATTTTACGCAAGTCGTTTGGAAGGGCTCCAAATTGATCGGGTTAGGGAAAGCCACAAAGAAGGGCAAAACCTACGTTGTGGCAAACTATTCCCCGGCAGGAAACTTCCAAAAGAAGTTCAAGGAAAATGTCGGCAGGCCGAAAAAATAATGGTCTGGTTATTGTAAGGACGATATTTTATCTGGGCATGGTGTTAAAGCATGGCGTTCCGCTACTGACCCAGAAAAGGAAGACTTAAATTGCAAACTCAGTTATGATTGTATGCATAAAGTGTGCTTGAAGGGGCCAGGACCAGCGCACAACTTAGAATCGGGTCCTCATACGCACTTGTAGCAAGTGTAGTGAGGTTGAACGACTCTTTCTCAAAGATTTATCAAACCGGTGTAGAAGTTGAAAATATCTCCCTGGAATAAGTGTCCAAGGCTATTGTGATGTGACGCATTATGGTACATGGTTCTATATGAGGCCATGACCGTCATTAGCTTAATGATTAAAGCGTATGATAAACTTATTGATTGTTCCCCGGACATTCTTTCCGAGGACATTTCAAGCGTCTACACCTGTGGAAATGTTTTAAGGATAGAGTATCCGAAGGCAAATAATTCTACGAGGAACTGCACTGGCTTCCCGTCGCGCAGCGGATTCATTACAAAATCCTGTTTTTTGCGTTCAAGGCAATTCACAATCTTGCCCCATCCTACCTCTGTGAACTGGTCAGTGTGAAGCGTGCGTCCCGGGCGCTCCGATCATCAGTCGGTGTTCATTTGTCACAGCAAAGGTCAATCATCCCATCATATGGGGACCGGGCCTTTTCTGTGGTGGCACCGGCGATGTGGAACGAGTTGCCTTTGGGGCTGACGCTTTGCACTGACATCAACATCTTTAAATCAAATATAAAGACTCTGCTCTTTAAAAGAGCCTTCTGGAAAGCGCCTTGAGCGGGACTAGTGCCTGGATACGTGCGCTATGACAAGTTGCATTATTATTATTATTATCACTATGTGCTCTTGCTATCTAAGGTATTGACGGTCATTGTCTCTAAATAACTATCTATACCAAATCCTTCAGCACACAAAAGGGACGGACACTTTGTCTAGCGGATCATTTAAGACTGCTACACCAGTTCAACATCAACAATAATAAAGATAAAGCCATCTGACCATAAGTGCTTCGGAATTCCTCTGCCATGTCTGCACGGACACTCCCATTGTCCCTGGTGGAGCTTTACAGTACATATTCCTCTAAGTAGCCTGCGTCATATATCAGTTCGTTATTTCACGACTTCCAACGTGGATTATATGACTTACAACATAATTTGCTTGGCGTTTCCTTTTACCGACATGAGCCGGAAATGGCTTTATTCAGGTGGGTTTATCATATTTTCGATGGACTGCTCTGAGAGGTGTGTACAGTAGCGTTTCACAGACATGTGATAAGAGTAGAGTGTAGTTCAGAGGATAACTAATTTTTCTGTTGAATGATTACTAGTGCATGTTCAAGATAACACTAACATTGATACACTGATTGCACATGAAGACATGCCTACTAATAATTTACTAATACCTTTACTAATGGATATCTTTGTCAACAAAAAGATATTATTCTGACATCACGCATAAATTATTGGCTGTGAGACTGCGTGCACCTGGCGCCACCGGACAGAGGGCAGCGTGAAGCTAGGCCTACAGTTTCAATGTCGCGTGATCGATGCCACTTTCACTCGGATACGAGCAGTACCATGAACAACAGTATATCATGGGCTAATCATCACTGTGTTATCGAGAGAAATATCAGCATGATGCCGCTTTGTAGAAGTTCTTACATTATATATGTTGACTGGGTGGGAGGGTGCGCGCGCAGCAATGTTCACAAATTGCCGCGACGTCATCAAATGTGAACTGCTGCAAGTCACGTGGTGGCCTGTTCACCAGTACTTATCCTGACTACATACCACCAGTCTTACTAGCGAATTTGATTCCAAAGTGACCATTAAAGGACAAGTTTTACGTCTATGGGATTGGAAGATGCATGTAAATGAAAGCCTTCCTGAAGTTGCAAGTCCCATTGCAATCGATGACCGCCATCGGGCTGTCGGGGTGGTGCAGTGGAAACATCAGCGCCTCTCACCTGTGATCTAGATGTCCCGAGTTCAATTCCCGGTACCCTCGTGTGATAGAGAGGGCGACTTTTCGCTGGCGTAGGTTTCCTCCGGGATCTCTGGTTTCCTCCTACTTACATGAAAATCGCCAAACATCGTTTATAGAACTTATAATGTCCCTGGTTGACACTCAGCTCTAAACTCAATATTCTAGAACAAATGACTGGGTTAAGGTTGTTCTTCTTGATAATCATTCATCTCATGCATGTTGTTATTTAGTGCATATTTACAGAGATATAACACAGGGGGCGCTTCCCGGTTTGGTAAATAATTATAAGTGCAAAATGATCTCGAAAAATGCTTCTGTACACTTTCGGATGTGTCTATTTGTTGCCAGTATTTTCAAAACTAGGCATTAGAGCAGAGTGGTACAGTAAATAGCCCCAGTACAATAGCACTAAGAGTGTAGAGAACAACAAGAGGCACGGGAAGGATACAATTGGTCTGGGGATATAATTGTGCCATCTTATCTTACCTTCCTTATTCAAGTTTGCTCCTCCCTAATAAGCCACTCCACGTTTGCTTTGCGTCTCTTTCAAAATATTTCTTGGTTTACATATACTAAGCAAAGAGTACTATTAATCTTTGTTGCATATACTAACAGCAAGTAAAGCTTAAATGTCTTATATCCAAACAATAAAATAACTTGCTTTATCTCCTCCACGAAGCGAAGCGAAGGAGAGGTAAGGGCTGTTATGTCTCTCAGTGTTTCCTCCCGGCATGCTCGAGTCGCTATAAATCTCCCATAATGCAAAACAAACAAAAGTCATGATATAATACCTAGAATTGATAAAGACTAAGAGTATGGTAACATCGTACCTAGCACTTAGTACCAACATCTGACAATAGATGACTTTACAAGATAGGTTTGCACTATTCAATGGCTGTTGCTCCAATTTGGTGGTTTTTGCTCAAGTTTTGTCACAAATATACGTGCCTTCAATAGTGTAAGGATGTGGTATTTAACTGAAATTCTCAAACACCTCTAAGATATTTCCCGAGCCAAAATAATGCCTTCGCAAGGCTCACATCTTACAAAACTATAACAATATCAAACTACATACTTGGCGTGAAAATGGCGCTGCGCTTTTTCTTCAGATGTGTGATGAGGAGAGGTTTCCCCAGCCAAAGATGCCGAAAATCAGTAAATTTTTCGGAGTTCTCAGGAATTATCTGCAAGATGTCGACAGTTTTGTCAACCAAATGAAGCCAACTCTATGCAGATAATGACTCGGGAGGTGGGGTTTCCGTACGGGTTTAGAAAAAAAACACGATGCATTTTTGTGTTTTCTAAATGAGTTTTCAGAAATTTCGAAAATATTTACGATTTTTACAGTTTTCGCGGGGGTTTTCATAGCACGGTTCTGAAATGAGCACAGCAAGAATAAACAAAAGCAAAATTTGACCTGCCTTTATTTTTAAGTGAAGCTCATTGATGGGTACATCAAGTGACGACACATACTTCTAATCCGATGAGCTCTTACCATAGGAGGAAGCGCTGATTGTGTTGTATCAGTTTAAGAACACATTTTTGAAAAAGATGTTGTTGCTCAGAAACCTTTATGATTTTTTTGCTAACTGTTGCCTACATAGTGTCAATGTTTAGAGCAGCGACTTACACTAATCGTGATGCCACGCTTATCTGTAGTCTCAGCTTTTGTATTTTTTTGTTTATTTTTAAGCATCTATGCGCGGGCTACAGCACACATAGACACTGATTGGCCTTCTAGCAAATCTGTATTATCACAAATGAGTATGGTGTAATGGATTCAGTGCACCGTAACAAATGTTGAAAACACTCGGTTACTGAACGTTGGGGTTAAGTGTCTGAAAAGGAGGTTTGGAAATGACGATGTCAGAAATCGCTCTTTAGTTTTCGCATAATTGCCGAACCGTCATTTTATATGTACCCTAGAGTATTGTACAGTTGTGTTTCTGTCTGAAACGGCTCAGAGGCGCCTCTAGAGTACTTCGACAGAGGACATAAATCAGGTGGTGTACTGGGATGACGTTAAGTAGGAATTAAGACCGGATTGACTTACATGTACATGCTTACATGAACGCCATATGCAATGACCATTGTAATATAGCACGTAAATACGACGTGTTTGATGTCATCACGTACCCTCACTACTATTATGTATTCATCACTCATTCATGATCTTATTTATTGTTTGTTTCCTTCTGCAGGTCACTTCACCCAGGTGGTATGGAAGGGCTCGGAAGAATTAGGAATCGGGAAGGCCATTAAGGGGAATAAGTGTTACGTCGTTGCTAATTACTACCCAGCGGGAAATATGATGCGTGCTTTCAATGACAATGTCGGCAGACCAAAGTAAAACTCGTGGTCTTCAAACCATATTGTTTTCGCGGTAGAGGTTGATCATATCACAACCTGGGCCCGGTTGTTCAAAAGCACAAAAGTCACGTTATCCCGAACGGTTACGTTAAGTGTCCATAATGACGTTATCTCTTTCAGTTAATCCCATTAGAATTTTCATGTTAAGACTTAACGACTCCGTTAAAGCTAACGTTGTTTTGAACAACTCAGCCCAGGGGGCTATAATGTGCCAAAAACATAATAATGTGCAAATGTGCAAATGTGCAGGTCGACAGGGTCTGTTTGGGGTTATTAAGTTACCCGCCGCTCCGTTTTGGAGATTCACCTTTGCGATTTGGCGGATTTCATATCACCTGTAAGACAAATTTTGTTGGTTAGCACAATTGACACATTGATCACTTTCGAGGGATACTGAAATGATCAACATGTACCTTGCAGCGGAGAATTACCGTATCAGGGAGAGACATATATTATTCATCGTAAGTATATCTGTGACCGTAGTGTGGGGCGTAAGAGCCAGTAAAATATGCGAATGGGAGCTGGCCAGTACGTTCATCACCGCTATCCTATCGACACAACCTCTGCCACGGGAGTGCTGAGTGCTGCACAATCGAGGTGATGTAAACACGCGCGCCTTGGATTTTCCGCAGGATTAACAACAGGGGTCGCTGCCTAACAAAATATTGGCGACTGCAGCGCAACTTAGCAGATGTTGTCGTCCACATACGTCACTAGTAGCGCATGGACAACCTGGGGACTTCACGTGGATAGCATTATGTTATTTCTAGGGACATCTAGTGAGCGGTGTAGGTACTATTATTGCTGTTAGCATCCCCTTGTCTGTCATCCATGCGGCTGATACATTTTTCATTATTCAGGAATATATTGTTTATCATAGGATATTTGTTTCATAAATGATATGTTACTATTTTCGATATTGATGTGACTGACATGTTTAGAATGGTGGCAACTTGTTAGTGCTGAGGCATAAGGTAAAACATACCAATTGTTAAAACCCAGGTTTTTTATCTCTTGTGGCGGAACATCGTGTGAAATGTCGTTTTATGGGTGACACTTTTAACTGTAATCAATGTGTACGGGGTGGTACATGTATAGTCCTGGTGCAATTATAGCGTGTAGAAATGTGTACTTTTGGGGGTTTTCTGAATTGTAAGCGCTATTATTGTATCAGGGATGTAATTGTACCACGTTGCTTATCGTCTTGTATGTTACTCGGCAAGGGATAGCGACGAACACGGTTGGTTAGCGCTGAAATATATTATGGACACGACATCAAAGGCTTGACCCAAAGTAAGTTATAGTAATGAAGATATTTATGCAAATACTAGCGACAATCATGCCATGAGTTTGAAGTGAAGTGTAGAACGCCACACATCCATCCATTTCGAAATATTTGAGTTAAACATGCCCTAGCGTTGTTTATGATATGAGAAACTATCAAGCTAACTAATTGCAAGGAACTGAGCTGACTGTTATGAAATTGAACAGCAATTCCAGTCTCGAAAGAATTATAAAGCTGACCATATTTCCTCGTCCCATGCAATTAGTGGATACTGGCGTGGAACTTTTTGCATCTGAGTTCTCTGAATATGACTGAATTGTCTCCTTCTCACGTTGTCTCCTTTAGTGGCCAGAATGAAAAATACTCTGATCTCCCCTTAAGAGGTCAGTGATGAGCCTTTGGATTTCCATGCACGTGAAGGGCTGACTCATTGACCGCTTAGAAAGGAGATTATAGTTAGTATCCTAGTATCTATATTGGCCACAGACTTATCTGTTCTATAACCTACACCACAGAATGGGATGTGTAGACCAAATGCCCATGACTTATATATATTTGCATATATGATAATGAATATTCATCACAGCAATATCACCTTGCTCAACTACAACACAACACTCTCTTCCATTTCGAAACTATTCGTTGTTAGGTTTACTTGTTCAAGAGTTGTTATTAACGTTGAATTACAATTAGTCATTGTTGTGTCTTCGCTGTGTACAAGAAAACAGTGCTATACATTCCAGAGGAAAGATCTTTTGATATCATTCCTTTGTTATGCAGGGTATAGCTCTCTCTGTATAGCACTGATCGCTTGTGACGCATGTGGCGTGTTTCGAGCATTGTTATCCCGCCATCTTCTCCTTGTATCACAGCAACACACTTTCTTACATGGTTTCGTTTTAACGAGAAACTTTTTTGGTACTAATGCCTGTGGCTTTCTCCGTCGAATCCCTGGTTTTACTAAGGAAGAAATAGTCGAAAGTGTTTATGTTTTACTGTTTTATGTGAATTGAGGTTCCCCTGGTGCCAGTAGTTGGTGCAGATTACCAGTTAGGTATAAGCTGCCTCCTATTGGACATCTCTACATTTGAAAGACCCCCTCTATGTTCATGACAACATACGCCAAAGGCAAGATTAAGGTAACTGACGGCTTGGTTAAGACTGCGGAAAGCGGTGAGGTCATCGAAATGTGCCCGCTTTACGTGAGGTATAACACATAACTGTTATTTAATGTTAATTCAGTAATTTGGGACACAAGACGGTAGTGTCAAGAATAGACCATTCCTTATATTATGGATGTCATAATGTTTTAAAGCACTTATCTTTGGACGATCTTTACAGATGAATATTTTTCTGCATTATGTTTTCACGCACTCAAGCACCACGTAAATGAGCGATTTTTATCACTGCGACCTGTGATCATGATTGCATGCAAGCAATATTGTTCATTTCGACATAAATCGGTTATCGCTGCAACATGATAGCATTATCAAACCCAGTGATTACCAGTGTTTTCCGTAGACGAGCGATCTTTTCATCGCCCATCCCCTAGATAATTGGCGCAGATCGTAGCGACAGAAATCGCTTGTGTGCCTGGCTTTCATCGGACGAGGATAACTGTCAAGAAGTAAGAACAGAATACCTAAGTGGCGTAATAACTTGGCGGCCATTTTTAAAGAACAGTTACAAATGGCAACTGGAGTAAACGAAACTATTATTTCGCTAGTTGATGTTTAAGTTTCCTGCATTGCCTGGCGAAACGTATTTTGAAAATGGCGCCAAAATAAGTTCACAATCGTCGTATGACCTAGGTTATTTACTAGTATACATGTACATTGTATGTCATTATGTCATCATGTTTTAACGCATTACACTGTACGACGACGACGATCTTTACTGTAAAGAACATATAATTGCATGCGTCATTGTTTTAATATACTTCATTGAGGAAGATCATTTCACCAACTCATTATTGTTTTATCATAATGATTCCAAATAAACTACACAGGAGTGCCTTCCATTCGAGCCGAAATCGTTGTTTAATTTTATGTTTCCTCGCTGAGAGGCAGCTTATGAAGATTCCGTGTTCTCCTGTGTGACCTAATGATGAAGCGCCACGCGGAAAATCACCCTAAGGCCGCGTATCCATAGGGTATGCCCTTGTGTAGTGTGGCGTCATGGCGTAACAGCCTTGTGACCTGGCACTATGCCCTGCGTCTCCATTGGATATTCCTTTTTGGTCATGTAGGCCTTTGTAGTCCTCATTTCGCAGCGGTCAATCGCGTTTATCCGCACGCTGTCAAAAATGAAAATACAAGTAACTTGTATTTTCACTTGCAACATCAAATTGACATGTACATGTATATAAAACTTGACTTTTAAGCAACAAATTACAGGTTCGTGCTTGTTATGATAATCATCAGTTTCAGGGTCCCGGAGTAGTTCCCGTTGATGAATTTCTTGAATTAATTTCGCCCCAGACATTGCTTCCGTGTTGTTCACTCGCAAAAGAATGGACACGTTCAATCCCAATATGGGCCTATATTCCCAATCCACAGTGCATATTTGCCCGCAATGTGACACGGCATAACCTATGGGAACGATCAATAACACCAACGAAGGTTCATTGTCCGTGTGGCGCGCCAGGCGGTAAAAAGGGAATGTTGTGCATGGCACGGAACAGCCTATGGATACGCAGCCTTAGTGTGACTTTCTAGGACATTCCCATTGGTTTTACCAGTGCTACATGCAGTGGGACCTTTGGAAACAACGCCTTTAGTCCACACGTTCACTAGTGAACAGCCTGTGGAAAGACAGCCTTAACTGTTTCAACATATCAAATCAGTTCGACGATCTAAAATAAAGCGAAATGCAACTGATATTGAAGGAGGACTATAGGCATGAGCAGAGGGGCCAATGTGGCCATCTTCAGGTGACTAATATACGAAGTATAAGGGCCCTGGGTCATGTCAGATTCAGCACTAGATATATTCCGCGTACAAGTGTGAACTATTTCGACGTATTGCGAGAGACCCCTATTGGCTACTTTGTGTAACTTTATCTTACCTGTACATTGTAGCTGCTGTCTATATTGTCCCTTCAACAGGAGAGTGAGATCACCCTTCAAATTGGCGCAATTTCCCTAATCTTGCTGATGAAACAGTCGAACGGCCGTGAACTGGGAATTTGCTTGGTAAAAATATTGTCGGTGTGCAATTTTCTACGCAGCCAGGTTTCCATCACGATTTCACATCCTGTGATACTTAATTTCGGCATATTAGTGGCCGTATTGTATTTCATCTCCTTGATTGACAAGAATGAAATTACGATTAACTGGTTTGCTTCTTGTAAAGCCCGACAAAAATGATGGTCTTTATGAAGGAACCTTAGAAAGACGAAAGGAGAGTATATTCTAATTTCCTCGATCTAAAACCGGTTTGAACATTCAGTTCGAGCTAGATATAACCGACATAGTCTTTCAACCCCATTTCACTTGTTCGACTTGGATAGACAATGCATTTTGGCGACACTAAAACAAGAGTAAATTGTTGTGTGATTAATGTAAATGTTTTTTGATGTCGATCCGCATAAAGGTTCGAAAAACTATCATTATATCATTATTATTATCATTATTATTATTATCATTAATATTATAGTTGGAAGATAATCAATAACATTAAAATTCCAATTCTGCATGGCACCCCAAGTTATCACAAATTCATAGCGTTTGTCAATGATTACGTAACGCAAGTCTGCAAACATGGTATCGTTTATAACAACACTAGCATGTGTTATAAACTGGCGTCCGATAGCCAGTTAGTTCTAATGGTTCTCAATAATGGTCGTGAAAGCAAACAAATACATTGTTTTAGTAACTCGGGGAACCAAGAAGGGTTTCACAACAAATACCCGGCCGTGTAAATAAGACTAGCCTTTAGTTACAACTCGTCTTAGGCTTTGATACCAGTCTGTTCATAGAGTTCCCGTTAATCCCCTCGGCGTGAAGGTATTCCTCGATATCTGTCAAAAGGAGAGGCATTTACCCGAGTCGCCACTACCTCATAGCAGTTAAGTCTTTCCCTCGCGCTCCCAGCTCGGGGCCAGATACGTGACATTCGGACAATCTCTCCTGGATTTCAAAGGGACCATTTCATTATGGGTTGCGTAAGTTTTTATAATTTTGTCTTCGTTAACATGGTTCAAGTCCAACATGCGCTGTTTGTGTTATTTTATGTTCTTGTGATGGGACTTAGGCAAATAGAAGTATACGTTGTCGTAGTGTAGATTTTCTGCATGCGATTTCGCTGAATATTGGCATTCATAGTATTTGTTAGATGGATATCAAGATAGACAACTTTACTGCATTCTTTTAATTTCTGTATTTATTATCTATTTTCAACAGAAATCTTTTAGAATGCAACTTCCTTGTAAAAATCGAGTAGGCCTTACAATCAGGAACCAATCAATTGTGTGTGTGTGTGGGGGGGGGGGGGGGACCTCCAAACCAATTTTATAGATCGCGGAGACCAGTCAAAATAATTATTTCAAATTTGTAAGGGATTGTTGATATACAGTCAAATTACTATACCGGTTGTACGAGCCATCTAGTAAATTCGCCATAAGGGATTTTTTCAGTTCTTTTCGCCCCTCAATTACGTCACAAAGAATTCCGACAAGTTTATTGTGGCCCGTAACTGCTATAATTTGAATCAACACCGTGATACAGCTCCAAGATGCTTTATCACTGTCATATGTGCCAGTCTATCTGGGCATCGGCATCAAACTGACCATTCTGAGGCATGCACAAATTGATCGTTAGACCGAGAGAGCAATATCACAAAACAAGTAAAGTTTGGTGCTTAATACGCGGTAGGAAAACCGATTATCAAAATACGAACACGAATGACAGCTAGCTGACACAATCTTGAGAATGCATGCGCGAACATGTGCAATTCTCAATCCGCATATCCGTATCCATTGTATACCGTTGCCAATGTCCGTATCATTGTTTAACTGTTTGTCTTCTTTATATTCAGGGATCAAGCTCGGATGCCACTCCTCGAAATAGCCCCGAGCCACGAGGGACGAGACGGGCTAGCAGCCATCACTCTCTCGTGAAAGATCACGAGATTGAGAATGGTCACGTGACGCAAGAGGATCACCATGCCAGCAGGAGTCTGAGTAGGCACAGTTTACGGAGTGTTCACAGTCACCACAGTTTCAAGAGCAAACACAGTGTGCACAGTGCACATAGCCACCACAGTGTCAAGAGCCACCACAGTGTACAAAGCCACCACACTGCCAAGAGCGAACACAGTCATCACAGCCGTAAACTAAATGAGGATAAAAGAAGTCGACATAGTGTGGAGTTAGCTGAGGGTAGTCAGAGACACCACGGTGTTGGCGTGACACAAGACAATGGTATTGCACGTGACAACCAAAGCCACCACAGTGTTGGCGTCAATGAGGACAGTGGTATTGCTCATGACAACCATAGCCACCACAGTGTTGGCGTCAATGAGGACAGTGGTATTGCTCATGACAACCAAAGCCACCACAGTGTTGGCGTCAATGAGGACAGTGGTATTGCTCATGACAACCAAAGCCACCACAGTGTTGGCGTCAATGAGGACAGTGGTATTGCTCATGACAACCATAGCCACCACAGTGTTGGCGTCAATGAGGACAGTGGTATTGCTCATGACAACCAAAGCCACCACAGTGTTGGCGTCAATGAGGACAGTGGTATTGCTCATGACAACCAAAGCCACCACAGTGTTGGCGTCAATGAGGACAGTGGTATTGCTCATGACAACCAAAGCCACCACAGTGTTGGCGTCAATGAGGACAGTGGTATTGCTCATGACAACCAAAGCCACCACAGTGTTGGCGTCAATGAGGACAGTGGTATTGCTCATGACAACCAAAGCCACCACAGAGTTGGCGTCAATGAGGACAGTGGTATTGCTCATGACAACCATAGCCACCACAGTGTTGGCGTCAATGAGGACAGTGGTATTGCTCATGACAACCAAAGCCACCACAGTGTTGGTGTTGTTGGAACGGAAAACACTGTTGTTTCCCCCAGAGAGGAAGACCGCCAAAGCCACCACGTTTACCAGGAAAGTGGGGCAAACGAGGTCACTGAGGCGAATATAGTTGAACAAGATAACGAAAGTCTCCAAGTCACTGGGGTTACGGAGGGCAGTGAAGTTCCCCCCAATGTAAAAAATGAAGCAGATAACATACAGATCCACCACAGTGGAGGTGTCGTAGAGGAGTTGGACGCACGGGAGGATCAGCCGGATGAGAATTAGACCAGTTCAAGTAATGACACTTATTACAATTTTATCAACTTAAACTTTCATGCAGTTTTCCAGATAAGTTTTCCGCCGTCAGAGAGGTTACGATGTCGTCTGTGACGTCACTATCTTACGTCACACAAACCTGTTTGGCTTATAACTATTTTTTATTAGGTCTCATTAGGGACTTTTTTTGTATTCATGCTCGGCCAAGCCCTAACCGTAGTTCCTAAAATCATTGATTTCTCGGTCCTCACAGTATGTCAGTGTTGATTCAGCAGTTGTTTTGGCAAAGACATGTTTTTTTGGAGTTTCTGAAACCTAGAGCGCTACTCAATAGGCGGCTAACAAGAAACTACGCATTTACTGTTGTAGCCGACGTATGTGTACACTGAACTTAGGATGTGTGTCGGCCCCGTGTTGAAATGCCGTCCAGTGCCAGTTGGTGCGTTTGTCGCTGATTTGTGCAAAATTAAACATATCTCAAAAGTTCAATGGTTGACCCTCATTTTTAAAAATATTTTTGTGTAGCATAACCAACTGTCTTTCATGGGAGAATGGTCACTGTAAGAATTATTCCGAAAGAAATGTATAATATTTTCGTGATTGTCCAGCCCAATTGGCAATATTGCCAATTGGTAATATTGCCATTTGGGATGGAGAACAGAGCTAGGAGCAAATGGACTGCACTCAGTTCGATGGGTTATAAACAAATGCGCCGACCATATAACAGAATCTTGACCGAGGAGGGCGAAATATTTTTAGCGCTAAAACTCGATTCCCTGAAAAATAAGTCTTGGGTTTTGTCTTTAAGAAATCGGCGATGTATCATTCCCTCGATCAATTAATTCGACATTTTCGTCAACCCCATACTCGGCGCAACCAGTTTGTACCTATCGGTTGTCGCCATCGTTACGTCATGGGGAATAATCCAGCCTCCGAGCAGTGCGTCGTCAAAGCATTGACCCGCGCACAGATGATCACTGCACCGGTTCAGGTCGGTATTTTAAACAAAATCGGAAGAGCGTGCTAATTTGGTCCGATTTTGATATTTTGATATTAATTTGTTTTCAATTCCTTGATTGAAACTACTACACTGGAGTGTGAAAGCTGATCGACTTTTGCAGCCGACAGCTTGCGTTGGCTCATTCAATGTTCGGAGCATTTTTGAACCACCAGAAATATATCATGGTCTATTTCACTGGAAAAGGACCTGAAATGTTAATATGACATTGATCGAATTGATCTCATGTTAGGCATGTAAAATGTCGGTGAATTTCGCCCGTTTAGTCATTGCCACTCACACAATTAATAACATACAGAATGCCATAACGCATGAGTCAGCTTTAGTGCGGAACTGGCCAATTTCCGCAAAGATATCACGGATAAATAAAGAACGGTGACACTCCGTGTTCATGATAATTATATTTTATTGCTTATGCCACCATTTTGTATAACGAAGTCTACATATAAACATCGAGGAATCATAGCAACGAGCATAGCAACGAGCATAGCAACGGGCGTGTCCGACGTCTTCAATGCGGCATCAGTCATTTAGACCGGAACTGAAAAATAAATTGAAAACAATCGGTGTCTCTAGGCTTCATCTCCAATTTAACTTTACTTGCCTTAAGCACAAGACTTGCAGCAATGCTCCTTACTCTGACCCTATCCGCAGTACCTCGCCTTGTGGTTTATCTTATCTTAGGCACACGACTTGCAGCAATGCTCCTTACTCTGACTCTACCCGCAGTACCTCGCCTTGTGGTTTATCTTATCTTAGGCACACGACTTGCAGCAATGCTCCTTACTCTGACCCTATCCGCAGTACCTCGCCTTGTGGTTTATCTTATCTTAGGCACACGACTTGCAGCAATGCTCCTTACTCTGACTCTGCCCGCAGTACCTCGCCTTGTGGTTTATCTTATCTTAAGCACTCGACTTGCAGCAATGCTCCTTAATCTGACTCTGCAAGAGGTACCTCGCCTTGTGGTTTATCTTACCTTTAGCACACGACTTGCAGCTATGCTCCTTAATCTGACTCTGCCCGCAGTACCTCGCCTTGTGGTTTATCTTACCTTTAGCACACGACTTGCAGCAATGCTCCTTAATCTGACTCTATCTGCAGTACCTCGCCTTGTGGTTTATCTTATCGTAAACACTCGACTTGCGGCAGTGCTCCTTAATCTGACTCTACCCAGAAAACCTCGCCTTGTGGTTTATCTTATCTTAAACACACGACTTGCAGCAGTGCTCCTTACTCTGACTCCACCCGCAGGACGTCGCCTTGTGGTTTATCGTATCTTAAACACACGACTTGCAGCAGTGCTCCTTACTCTGACTCTATCCGCAGTACGTCGCCTTGTGGTTTATCTTATCTTAAACACACGACTTGCAGCAGTGCTCCTTAATCTGACTCTGCCCGCAGTACGTTGCCTTGTGGTTTATCTTATCTTAAGCACTCGACTTGCGGCAATGCTCCTTAATCTGACTCTACCCGCAGTACCTCGCCTTGTGGTTTATCTTATCTCAAGCACTCGACTTGTGGCAATGCTCCTTAATCTGACTCAACCCGCAGTACCTCGCCTTCTGGTTTATCTTACTTTTAGCACACGACTTGCAGCAGTGCTCCTCAATCTGACTCTGCCCGCTGTACCTCGCCTTGTAGTTTATCTTTCCTTTAGCACACGACTTGCAGCAATGCTCCTTACTCTGACTCTACCCGCAGTACCTCGCCTTGTGGTTTATCTTATCTCAAGCACTCGACTTGTGGCAATGCTCCTTAATCTGACTCAACCCGCAGTACCTCGCCTTCTGGTTTATCTTACTTTTAGCACACGACTTGCAGCAGTGCTCCTCAATCTGACTCTGCCCGCTGTACCTCGCCTTGTAGTTTATCTTTCCTTTAGCACACGACTTGCAGCAATGTTCCTTAATCTGACTCTGCCCGCAGTGCCTCGTCTTCTGGTTTATCTTACTTTTAGCACACGACTTGCAGCAATGCTCCTTAATCTGACTCTACCTGCAGTACCTCGCCTTGTGGTTTATCTTATCTTAGGCACACGACTTGCAGCAGTGCTCCTTAATCTGACTCAACCCGCAGTACCTTGCCTTGTGGTTTATCTTATCTTAGGCACACGACTTGCAGCAGTGCTCCTTAATCTGACTCTACCCGCAGTACCTCTTTTTGTGGTTTATCTTACCTTTAGCGCACATCTTGCAGCAGTGCTTCCTAACTTCACTAGAAGTCTTGCAGGCCCAAGGTATCTGTGCGCATTGGTCGTTATCACTGTTCCACCTGAGCAGCGAGTCCCCATACATGCAAGTATCTGGAGAGAAAATATGACGTCAAAATCTGAAATAAGACTCTTCAAGATAAAGGAGTTTATTATATTTCATGAATTATAAGAATCGGAATTGGTCTTTCTGTCAGATGAATGACGTCGGAATTGCGTTAACCTATCCGTCCGTCGACCGTTTGGTTTAGTTCGGAAATTTCCGATGATTGCCGAAGTCATTGACCAATGAGAGGGTTTGTTTTCATTTAAATCAAGCACATGCTCCAGAAACCACGTGTTTGGGAATCAAGTTATAATTGAATTACGTTTTTTGAAGCGAAAACACGCAGCAGGTTGCCCCCCCCCACCCCGCTTCAACGACCCCAAAAACTTGTGCCTAGATCGAGACCCCGGATTGTGAGACAGTTAAAGAGTTGCCCTTAATGCAGTAATAAAGAGATAATAAATCTGTAATTGACAGTGATTGCACACCCCTACGGAGAAGAGGCACGACCCAACTAGATGTCAATTGACATCATTTCGTATCAACTGGCCGGTAAGTTCACTACTTACCCGAGTCCATCGCTGGAGCTGCCGGGTCATGGACACAGTCCCCTTGGACACACCACTGAAAGAAAAACACCGCTCATTGGTCGGATTCGTACTAAAGTCAAAACTGATTGGACATTATGACGACTTTATGACGACATTAACCCTTATAGTGTTGAAATTCTTACCCTCTTGGTGTTGCGCTCCACCCTGGGTCGAGAGAGGGTTTTATTTAATTTTTTTTATTTTGGTGACGCATAGAAAATTGCTGCGTGATAAGGTTTGTTCGTGCAGACGATGATTTGAAGCGAGGCAAGATAGGTCCTTGAACTGTTTTAATTGGCTCAAAATAGAAATGAATATTCACTTCAGTGATATTAAACTGGGTTACATTACAGCCGATTCGAAGATCTTTAGTAAATCGCCATATGTACGGCATTTTGTTCGAGCATTCTCGCAGCATACTTTTGTGTACATTATACTTGCAATACACGTGAAATGGAAGCCAATACTGGCAGAAATAATATGCTCGAATATTATCGCTGCTTTGGACGGAGAATGGGATATTTTCTGTGGACAATAGATATTATCATACTATTTACCTTCTTGTTACCACAGCTTGTTCCACGAAGGGCATGGCCTGCATTTTTCCAGCCCACCCTCGGTCCTACCTTCAAACAGAGCAGCTCCTTGCAGAAATCTTTCTCTCCGTTCATCCCCTGTGTGGGAAAAACCACATTGTTGGCATCAAATACAGCACAAAAGCGAGGTCATGTGAAATTGGTGCCACAAAAGGCCATGTTTAGCCTATTCTTCAACCGACTCCTACATTTTAGCCTCTCCGTAGACAGCCTCCCTCTAACAGTGGTGCTGATTTCGTTCCTTAGAACGCCTCTAGAACTGGCAAGTTGCCACCATCTTGAGATATAGATCAGGAAAGAATCTGTCTGATTGCTGCGTGGCCTAATACCGTTAGGCCCCCCAAGATGGCGGCAATTGATCAATTCCAGTGTCTAAAATTTTTTTTTAATTTTGGCACCGGGGCGAGTTTGTCTTCCAACGAGAGGACTTGCTGCCATTTTCTGCCTCTTAAACCGGTAGAGACCAATCGGAAGAGGGCCAAATGTACGCTAGTATCTCGAGGAAACCCTTACCAATGACGAGGCTAGGAGATTTACTGATCCCTATTCCTCTGAATCCCTTTTCCGTTTTGTCGAGGCCCCTGTGATATCAACTAAGAAAAATAATAGTGCAGACTGGATAAAACTTTCTTATCAGTGCTCACATCGTGACTGTTGAATGTAAACTATGTTTGAAAAAAGGTACGATAGATTTTGACCAATTTACGCACCCTGAGGTATTTGTATCCAGCTCCGAATGCTATCACGCACTGGTCGTCGACATCCAACTTCTGGCCTGGTGCCTCCAACTCTAAGACGTCAGAGCCGTGAGCAGCCGAGTCCAGCAGACAGTTTGTTTTAGAGCTAAATACAAACAGATGAATAATGTGGAGTTAAAAGGGGATTGTCGCTATTTTACACTTTGGTCAGCTACCCCTCAGAAACCATCGCAGATTTTCGAGATCTAGAAAACCGCACGTTGTATAACACAAGCGTTCTTGTCGCTTTTCTAGAAGACGTTCAACAAAACCTGAGGTGAAAGCCGTTGCCAAGAATGACACGATACATCACAGACTGTTGAAAGAATTCCGTCCGCGTCCGCGTTTTGCACAAGAGAGGTTTAAAATATGATGCGAAAACAGGAACGAGAACAAGGCGACTTTTTTCTCTGATCGATGTCATAGAGTCAAGTTGATCGTGTTGTATTATTGTTTTTGGGCATACCATACTAAACGTTAAAACCACTCTGTTTATTGCAATTCTGACAAAGGTAACGCGACATCCATCGTCGAAATGCCACCTCTTTCTCGTTTGAGTGCTCAAAAGTTTATTTCCGTGCCGTGTGCATGATACTGCAGTTTGGTACAGCAGATGTGGGAGATTAACAATAGAAAGCGCCAACATTGTGTCGAGTCTGTTTCGGTCACATACCTCCCGAGGCTGTTGATGGCGTTCTTGAAGTAATTGATAGAGCAGGAGGAGAAACGGTACGAATTCTTGTAAAGAGTGTCGTCCGCGCTTAACCTGCCGATTTCAGGCGACATGATGTAACGGTCTCCCGCACTACAGGTGTTCCCAACAGAATCGTGTCCTGCACCGATACTGACAAACAAAAAGGAAATGCGTGTAGACTTTTAATAAATGCATAGTTTTCGTGACTATACCTCGTATCAATCGCTAATTTCGTCATAGGGACGTCTATACTTGGCGACTTAAAACGAACGTTTTTTTTTCGGTAATTTTCACTTCTTTGGTGAGTACCATGACACACTATAATGTTGAGTTTACGTCACAAGATGGAAACCAATGATGAGAGAATAATGTTTGAATATTATGTATTACTTGTGGCCGAGTTCGTCAATGTGGAACCACTGAGATAAATAGTTCGTTAAACCGAAGACTACTTACTTGTGACCGAGTTCATGTGCAGCCACTCCGATGACCCTCGTAAGATCCAAGTTCTCCCTGGCGACTGATGTAGCCCTTGATGTGCAGATACATCCCGTAAACGCCATACCTATAGAAAACATGTAAGTGCAAATAAATTCCAAGTTCACAAAACCTAGAAAACATATAAGTACAAAAATAAATTCCAAGTCTGCCAAACCTAGAAGACCTAGAAACTTTCAAGTACGAAATAATTCAAAGTTCGCCAAACTTAGAAAACCTAGATAAGTTTCTTACCTACATTTCTGTAGTACATTTTGTACCTTAAAAATAAAACGCATTTTTATTGTGACAATGTTAGCTCTATCCAGGGCGAACACAATTCTCTGATAACGTTATATATACCGTTATTATCATAAGTTACTATATATATGGCAATACTGATATCGTCTTAATGACATCAGTAATCTCGTTATGATAATTGGTCAAAGTTGCCATCATGGTCGTTGAACGATTCCAAATTCCAACATCGCCCAAGGTATAATAAGAATACTGCTCGAGTGTGTGATCCGGGTCGCCAGATTGCACGAGTTTTCTCCGGCCTAAGAAAGCTCGAGACCGAATGTTTAAGATGCTATCAACCAGTGCCATTTCAACCATATTGGTCGCTACCACGTTTATTTTGCTGTAGAATTTGATCGTCAGAGTAACTGTGACCAATTTTTGAAGGGGTTGTGAGGTGATCTCGGTCTTGACGGCACCGTTGCTAACTGTTGCGTACCGTTGCTAAGCATGGTGGCGTCATCACCGGGTTCGGCGCTTGTGACGTATATAAATGTAGTCGACGTCATGATTTTGGAGAAGTTTGTTCTTACTTTTTGTGGCAAATCATGATGTTTTGCATAGCATGTCTGACAGATATATGATAAATATCATGAAATTACGCGGTGGTGTCACAACGTATATATCAGAATAACGTTATCAGAATAACGTTATCAGATATTTTTCTAAATTGTGATAGTGTTGGAACGCCGCCAAAAGCTGGATGAATTGATCAATAGGTCAAAAGGTCCGTTTAGGATTTGTATTTTTCATATTCGGCGGGCAAAAAATTCGAGATCTATAAAGATGGCCTCGGGAAACCTGCCCACACGACCAGCTCTAAGGAGACAAATATGACGAAACCTCTATTTCCAGGCGTCAATGCGCTCGCCACTTCCGGTGGTTCTCTCATTAACCCCTGGACTCATGCAAAAGTAAATGCTCTATGATTAGTTACTGACAATTAACATAAATATCGACGACGTCACTCGCTATCACATTTTTTCATCAGCATATGAACTTATACAATTTTAAGTTTGCCTCTGGTAATCATATGAACAGTAATCCAAACCTCATATGGGTTGAATTCTAGCTCTTGACCTTTAGTTATAATTAGTGTTAATTTCCCCAATGCGGCAAAAATAAAACAATAAATTGCACGAGAATATTTCATACGAGACTAACAAGAATATCAAGGACAAATATTTACCATTTGCTGCATGATTATTCTGAATTAACTGCAACAAAAACTTGTCATCCGTATTAAATGACAGCCGCTTGGATTTGTTTTTATAATGGTTCTATTTTTGCAGGTGGCAAAATATCATATCACAATTCGCGACAAAGAATCTATTTCATGTATCTTGATATATTTCTACCATAAGATGTGTTCTCAATTTAAAACTTATTTCATCAAAATTTTGTTGTCATGTAGAAACAGTAGTGACACGTAACGGCCAACTAGACGGGTCAGAGGTCAGACATGCTAGGTCACCAGCAGATTCTGGTGGTGACGCGGCATGGTGTTTATGGGTGTTACCAGGGGTTACGGTGCAGTCATTTTGAATTGCTAATCAAGTAGACCCAGGTAGGAGAGAACGAGAATATAATATCCAAAGGTCTCCGAAGTGACGTCACGCACCACTCCATTTGTCACGGGATCGAAAGTTGATTAGGCCTCTGAACTGAAAGACTTACGCAGTCATGAGCATGGCATGGTCATGGTCGGGAAGAGAGGACATTGCCGAGTTGTGCCAGTCGTTGAAAGTTTTTAGTACTGAGTTAGCATCCACAACTCCATCGCTGTCGAATGAGTGCGTCCAGTTGTCGGGAAACTGAAGATCAAGAAACATCTCATAAACGCCATGCATGGATAGGTTTTGTCACTGACTATGGTCCATTCTATGAAAAGCTGGCACTGCTCGCAAAAAAGGCCTTATCGCCGGGAGATTTCATGCCCATGTAAAAATCGGCGTTGTGTGTTGTTATCGACACGGTATTATAGATCCACGATATCAAAGAATCGGCATGGAAGAGACAAGACCACTAATGAATATTCATAGGTTGGAGGGTCGAGGCCTATCAATTAGACGAGTGCATGTTTTTAACTCTCAAGTACATATTTGGAGAGGTATTGAAAAAATATTTGTTGTGGCAAGTCTACAGATATAAAGAAATTGTTTGATAAAAAATTAATTTCGAATTTTGCTAATTGGGTAATAGGGGGCGTGTTTTGAGTTTTTTCTGCCAGTTGGCTGAAAAGAGTGGAAATATCAAAGTCTGTCTAAATTTGTCGATTATCAAAAAATGTCCGTGGTCAATCACCAGTTTATTTTTCACCATTTACTTGCCCGACTGTCCGGAATAACATAATCTAAATTTCAGATTCACAACCGAACGCAGTATTTGATGCGTCGCGGTCAAACATTGACAATTTAACTGCTAAAAGGCTTAACAAATCAATTGTGGTCTTGTCTCGGAACCAAATTGTCAGTACTTCTCCTCGAATATATGAGCCTAGTTCTAGCAATGCTTTGGGTGGTTCCGACTAAGTAGGTAGTCTTATCAACTTTATACTCGTTGTAAAACTGCTGCAATTTTCGGAAATATGTCGCGGGACGGGTGAATCTCATGTGGGCCGTGTCTGAACACTAGGCCCTAGGGGGGCTCAGAACCATCCATATAGGACTGATAGTTCTTAACCTGAGATTCAGAAATTCAGAGTTTCAGATCAGAAATTAATCTACTGAACTTCGGAATAATGACTACTCGATTGCTGATTATTTACTTACTGCACTGATTTGCAAAGCAACCAGTCGAACGTAGATGGAGAAGGAAGAATCTTCAATGTTTGCGTAGCGGAGGTCCATCTGCGAACACAAATCAACAACGATATTTTTACTAGCAGGAACATGCTCAACAGAACACTCGATGAATTCTGAATGGTGAAAAAGGGAGATATCGTAGGTTCATTTCACCCCTCAAAGAATTCATATCGGATGGAAAATAAACAATAAAAATGTCATACCAGAGGCGACGGTGTAGCGGACAGGACACGTCTTCAAAAAATTACCTGCCACGTAGAACTCGTGGCCCGGACTACTTTGTCAACACGTAACACGGTTGCAGGTCAAAAATAAGCCCGCACCAGACAAATTGTTTTATTTTTTCAAAAGACTTCGATATGTAAGAACAAGAATTCAAAAACATAATAATGTGGACGCAATACAAGGATGTTTATGACGTGGCAATGTACGTATAGTTACCTTGGGAACATGAAATCCACAGGGGCTGGGTGCACTGATGAAAGCTTCATGGAGCTGAAGCCCATGAATAATGCACTCTGAAGTGAGTGATTTCATGTTCCCAAGGTAAGTATACGTACATTGCCACGTCATTTAAATACTATTTCCCTCCGTATACTTATTTCCTTTACTGTCCAGCTGTTTCAACCTCTCCGGTTTCACGTGTCTTCTTAAGGCACACAGGTTAAACTTTTAACCATCTAGACCCACTTTTTGCCAACTGCTTGGCTCAGACCGCCCTTCAGCAGTCCATAATGCCTGGATGGACTGACCAAGATCTACTCTAGGTCAATCAAGGGCAGAAATTGACTCCTTGCGGTCCCGCTATCAGGATACCTCTGTATATCCAACCGTATTTCTTTGTCGCCACACGCATCTGATGAGTCTCTCTTGACGAAACCGCATTTCCTGCACCTTCATGACCTATCAGGCACACGTGGTTGCTTCATATCATCAGTGCACGGTGCCCAGTAGCCAAAATCCTTCATTTTGGTCCTCTCTTGTTGCCATGAGCAACAGAGCATGCAGGCTCAGGCTACGATGTCACTGATGACGTAACAAGGATGCCATGACGTCATCATGATGTCATGACGTCTGGTCAACATAACAGCTGCCAGACAGTCCCTGAATGATCTCTTCATTCAGTTGCGGTCATGCAGGCGTAGTGGACACCAAATTGCCACGTCAACATCATTTGCAATACAAGGATGTTAATCTTATTTACGACCTGATCAAAAATCCAGTGGCTTTATCATTGACTGAGAGGAAATGCGTGTCGACTTACTCCATTTATGACGTAGCTGAAGTGCTCTCTAATTTCGGTTATATTCTGGTTGTGGCTAAAATAGAAAAACTCGAATCACGTGAGATTACACACGCACTTTTAGCTAAACGAATAAATCTTTAAAAATGCACAAATTTTGTAGAGACCGTCTTGCTTCTTCCTTCATCCTATTAGACGTCCTGACATAACCAGTGGTTTTCAATATACTCCGCCAGTCGATAATAGTGTAATGACGATGGAGTAAAAAACCCTGATCTCATGATGCCTAATATTATCTAGAGAATTTGTTTCGCGTGAAAGAAGCACCTAAGGCTGACGTTACATAGGCCTCATTCGTTCACTTCCCACATGTCACGTTCCCCTTAATGCGTTCGTTCCTCACTGAATGCATGCCACAAGGCCGTGCATTCACCGAGGAACGTTAAGTAAAGCTGGAACGTGACATGTTATGTGAAATCGTGACTCGTTATGTGCATCAGTGCACGTGACTCGTTATGTGAAATCGCTTCAATCTCATTCAGTGTAATGCCTAGCTTTCCACCTGACTGTTGTCTACTCACTTATTATAGCACTTGTAGTCGCAGAAGAACATCAATTCAACGCCGTATGCTGTCTTACAGCCATCTCTTTTCGACACGATGATCGGTGGCTCAGCTCTCTTGCTCATTGTCGTCCAGTTGCCATGGATAGGGAGAGCATCTGAGGAGGGGAAACGATTGATTAACGGATTAGGAGTTAGGTGACACGAATTCGGAGAGGGACCTGTCCTTCACGAATGCTGGTGAATTGGCCTTCTACAGCTTCACCATTTTGGCATCAGGAGCAGGGGTTTGTGAAATAAATGTAAAATTGTGTGTCGTCGCGTACAGTAGTATAATGTTCAGTGCAATCAATTAAAACTTCGGGTTGCTACGCCAGCAGTATGCACCCCCATCGTGGGTTGTAAGTGTATTAGAGTGGTCAACGAAATGAAAAGAAATTCTGTGTTTTCCGCAAAAATAGCAATCATGAAAAATCCGATATTTCCAGGAATCGCAATTGGTAAAAAGGCGCGAATATGTGGCGCTTTCTATGCAGTAAGTAACAACTTACCATTTCCAAAGTCAATCTTTTCATTCCTCTTTCTGACCATGAAGTGTGGTACACCCCCATCAACATTACGTTTCCTGTCCGTGGTGATCTCCTGGCTGGGCTCGAAGTGGATGGTGTAGTCGCCATCATGAAGCAGACCCCTCTATTGGCAGAAGGAAACATTAAAATGGTAATTCATGGTGTCCACGAAAGGTCTAGACCATGCATATGTAGACGTAAACAACTAGTGTGCAGTCTTAGTCTAAGGACCGAATTACAAATACTACAACTAGAAATAACCGAAAGCCGTTATTTTGCCTCCTGCTATAAAGCCATTATCAATAATCAAACAATGGGGCTACGACTAAGTTGGGACTAAGTTTCCTTTCACATCCACAACCGAACCAGAATCTTCTGTCGCCATCCGTAGCGACCGCTGTGCCACTGTATAGAATCCGCCCGAGGCGACTCCAATTGCAATGGCTGGCCATTTCGCCATCAAGGCAAGACATCTATACTTACCACACTCCTTCTGTAAACGCCACTTTCAGTGAGATCACTTGAGATGAGAAAGGCCGCTCCGTTTTCTGCGTCGTGGTACGCTGTACCCTAAAATCATAGACATAAGTGTATAAAAGCGGAGTCTTTCAAATAAAGAATCAGAACACGGCAAATTTTCTTTGATCCAACAGCTCTCTCGGGCAATTAACTGGAGGCAAAAACTCAATACTTCAAATAATAAGTCTCAGCTGGAGGCCCTATAAAGGCCCATTTTAATTCAGCTACAAACTGAGCTGAGTGGCAAAACAACACACTCTGCACATGCGATATACATGTACATAATGAGTTACCGGGAAGCAAATACATACAATATAAATTGTTGCCCTACACTGTATACAGTTGTATCTTAACGAATGAGATGAATCAAAAAGTACACATGATAAATGCATGTAAGGGTTTAAGCCAAATTGTGTGTTCAACAATATTTGAAAAGGCGATACCTCACACCATGCGCTCAAACATGTGATTTCTAAACATTTAATCGTTTTGCCACAAAGGTCGAGACATTGCTTTTTTTCATACATTTTTCGTTTTTTAAACCGTGAGAATGCGATACTAAACCTGCTATAAAACTCGTTGTGTGGTAGGTCAAAATTGATAAGATATGAATATTCCATTAGATGAGAAAAAATGGAACCATACGATACCCCTGGATGTCCATTTGAACCGACAACATACTTAACTGCTAACCACAAAGATGTGTGATGATGTGGAGTAGAAAAACGCATTTCAAAAATTATTCTCAAATAATTGCCATCACTTTTTCTCAAAACTGTCGAAATGAAAAAGTCGAAACATATCGGTTTTCACATCAATGTCGTCTATGACACTAAACTGCTTTATAGAAATCGAAGAATTCGAAGCTGGTGTTTGCTTTAAAACGGTGTGTTTGTAATGGCCATGTTCAGCTGATCGAAAAATTGTTCCAGTTCTAGTTGTGCGGATTGGATTCATGAGTCAATGAGTGACCCGAGAGAGCTTTGTCCCAACGCGCGTCTTTTGGGGCCTAGGTGGGTGGCCATTAGTTCTCTAGTTGCCTGCTGGACTCTTTATTTTAAAGCCTCTGATAAAAGGCAGTGTCAATCAACGCGGCAAAGCGGGAAACCATGCGCCTATAAGTTGCCGGATTATGTTACCAAAATATGCGGGGCATCGAGACGCAAATATTCAATTAATGCCTGGTATCATAAAGTTACGACTCCATCCGAATAGGTAGATGTGTGTTTGATAAGCAAGAAACACAAAAGATTTTAAAAGATGCCACTCAATTTGGCTAATTACTAATATAAATGCATTGCTGACCAAATTCAACTTCCTACTTCCCTTTTTTGGAACATTGCATTGGAAGTTGATACGTGTAGTTGCATTCACTCACTTTGGCTTTCACGTAAGAGAGGGTTTTTTTTCAATTTTCCAAAGGTAACTTGATAAAAAACACGAAAATTCGAAATTTGAGCGTTTAAGACGACTAGTTAGTAATCAATTAATTAAACGTGATCTGAAGTTATTCTGCGTTGATCACGAGTGTTAATTGGTTTATCGGACAACGGAGCTCGGCGTGATTAGACTGTTTATGTTGAAAATACCGATGTTATTGTATCAGCAATTTTCCTAATTAAATGCTATTGAAAATGTTTTTTTTGCTTTTATGATACGCAAAATTCCTTCGGTATTCAAGACGTCTTCACTAGAAGTCGGTAATCCATCATGGCTAGGAGAAATTCACACCCCTGGCGACACCTAACGTCGAGCGGTAGTATGAATATGCCCACCCATTCGGCCTCGTTCACTATTCTCTCTCCTGTCGAGGATAGGTGTTGCACGTGAGGTGCACTACACTTCGGCTAGACTGCTTGTGCTCCCTGTCGGGTTAGAAGGCTCAACCCCCGCACGGTTAAGTTTTGCCCTCCCTCCCCCCCTTTTTTGGCTTCACCATTTTCTCGCTGAACAACTTTCAAGCAAAGTTGTTCGTCTCTCCCAGTACTCCCAAGCGAGACGATGGGTGTCGCCGAGGATGTGTGCAATTTTAAAGTGGGCATTGTCCGCAAATTTGGCTAACACGACCCGGCACCTTCGCCGTGGTTTGCATTAAATGGTCCAGGAACCATGTGCTCACCTCGGGTAATGTAATGCATGTCATTTGCAGTGAAAATGGGGAGAACAGTTTCTGGCTACTTTCACCAGTTTTGATTCCATTGAATAATATTATTCTTCTCGGCTTAATAGCACAAAAGAAAATTACCGGTACCATAAAGTATAGCATTTTGGTTTGACTGAATTTCAGGGTTATTAAAGACTGTACATGTCACATGGAAATTGGTTGACATCTGTTCAACAGTTTAGGACTAATAGGACTTTGTTGGATTTTCAAGATGGCGGCCTGGCGGCCATATTTGTGTTTGGAATTGAATGAAAATTAGGAATATTGATAAGAGTACACAGATACATAATAACATGAAGTTTGGTGGCCAATCCGATCATTATTTAATAGGACTTTGTTTAATTTAGAGGATGACCGCCTGGCGGCCATATAGGTAGATGGATTTGACTGAAAATCAGGGATGTTGTAGAGAGTACATGCATATACAATTACATGAAATTTTGTTGCAATCCGACTTTGTTAATCTTCAAGATGGCCGCCTGGCGGCCATATTTGAAGTCCGAGCAGGACAAAATTTTGGGGTAGAATAGAGGTTCCCTTAATATTATGTCCTCACAAGTTTAGAACCTTTTAGCTCAAATATAAACGAAACGTGCCACCTATCGGTGATTTAGTGAACTTTGATCTCTGTGAACTGGAAAAGTAGGTCAAATCAAAAACCCGGGTGATATGGCATAAATGTTTCGTCATAGCTTCAAAAATGGAAAAAAATCAATTTCCAAGATGGCCGCCTGGAGGTCATAAAGTAGGTTATATCGCGAAAAAGAAAAATGTGTCTGGGCATGTTGCCCAAAGCTACCATTACACCAAGTTTTAGCCATCTAGCCCTAGCGGTGACGAAACGTGCTCCACTAACGGATGCCACGGTATCGTATAAGCTCCCCAGAGGTGAGCTCAAAATGAAGGTCGAATCGTAATCTTAGGTCATTGATTTCAATAGCAACGAAATTTTCAAGCGGAGGTCGACATTCTCAGGCAAAGAAAACAGGCTCTACTTGGTCCCTCCGTACAGCGGCACATCGCCATAATTGCATGCGAAAAGTTTAGATAGTCAAAAACTGATTGCAGCTGCGAGATATCATTATACCGCAGTTGCAGCACAAAGAGGCCACACCAATGGAACGTTATGTTGTCTACTTACCAGTGAACGGGATCTCGGCTCCTTCCTTGGCTTTCCATCTTCACCAGTTATGAACACGGGGACGTTTTTGTTGAAATTGTCTCTGCGACGTAGGGTCAAGCTTCTCTCCTTTCCAGGGTGGTCAATCTTCAAGGTCACGATCGGAGGATCAGCTTCCCCGCTTTGGTCGAGATCTCTGATGAATACACGCTCACTATCTTAAAGGGACAGAACAACCAGAAGTTCAAATGATGAATGAAACGGCCAAGGTCCATTGTGCTCACCGTATGGATATTTGGTATAAAATTGCTACATGTATAGCACACAGGTCAAACCAAAATCGGTTATTTGGAGTACCTACCATAAAATATCATCGAAAACAAGTCACTAATAAGCGAGATATTGCACTTTTTACCTTTTTTTAGTCTTGGCCTCCTGGTAGCCAAGTCGAGAATCAGATCGGATCAAATTTCGGTGTCCGAGGTTGCATAACGTAGAGGGACATGTGTACCATATTTCAAGTTCATAGCTTTTGTAGTTAAGAAATGTGCCATAGTGACACTCAAATGGCCAATTTACGCCATTTGACCTATGTGACCATGAAAATTAGGTCCAATCAAAAACCCGGATGATATGTGATGTAACCTTACTTGGAGAACATACCATAATTCTTTTATCGAAAACGAGTCACTCACGAGAGAGATATCACACTATTTAGGTTTCCACTGATGGCCCACTAGTGGCCAAATGAAGAATCAGATCGGACCGAAATTCATTGTCAAGAGGTCACCTGGGGGAGGGGGGGGGGGGGGGTCCTGTGTACAAAGTTTCAAGTTCAAAGACTTAGCGGTTTAAAAACATGCCACTGTTTTTGAAACAGGATACGGACGACGGACACTGCGGTGTTTTATCGACTCCCATACGGTGAGCCAAAAACCGAGAAAGCTGTGACGAACTTGGAGTCATTTGTAATAATGCTCGACACTGACGCCCGTTTCGCTGTGATTGAACATGTGCTTCAAATCGCAGTCAAATACGCGAACTTTATCAAACCAGGCTATGATTAACACCTTCATCAATTGGCTTGTCTATATATCTGCTGGCGACGACCGCCAACAGGGCGCACACGCAGATAATCACGGACTTCATGGTGTCTTCAGTGTGTCAGTCGGTCTCGTGAGTGAGGATGAGGCCGAGTCTCATTCCTTTTTAAGGCCTGGACAGTCATTGTTTTGCTAGTGTTTTTCTATCACACTCTTGTTTCCGGGGATTGGCAATTACAAGATCAATATTACCATCGACTAATCAGAATAAAGGCCTGACGCCACTAGACTCATTGGGCAGCCCATTGCGTCATCCTAGGAACGAGGCCGCCGGTCCACTGCTTCCGGAGTGTAGATACCACTGGAGTATTTTTCTCTCGCTGTGATTGCGCGACGAGACAAACGTTAATATGTTCCATCCCAGTAGTGGTTATTTGGTATAAATTATAAGTATCCACGGTAGTGCGGTCAGCATCATTTATGACACTAATAAAGGACCATTGGCATTATTTTTTATAGCCACGCCGGCATTATTTTTTATATCCACGGTAATGCGGTCGGCATCATTTATGACACCCCTAAGGACCAATGTTTTTTTTTGTTTTTTTTACATTAAGTAGTTTTCATCAACAAATTGCACAAAAAGGAAAAATTCAAAATCTGACTAAATGATGTTAACTCCGATTTGACCCGAGTTAGCTCTCCATGCATCGACCGTTTCCACGTTGAACGGTGCACTAGTAAAGGTGCTTCCTGGAGGCATGGATCTACCCTGTGACGTCTTGGTGCTGATATCGATTTTTCCGACGTCACGCTGATGGCGCTTGATTTCTTCGCAACTGCGACGATAAATGGTAATGACGTTACGTTTGAGGTAAGGTTGACATTACCCTGACAGCCTTTCTTTAACATATGATAAAACTGCAGCCTTCTACAAGTCTCCTGATACCCGACAACACTGGTTTCCTCAAAAGGAAAGGCTGGAACGACCATCTAGAAATATCATATGTACTATGACAATCTGCTCAAATTGTGTCATACTTAGCATCCCATACGTCGAAATATATAGAACGCCTCAATTGTGCAAAATAATCACGTTCAGCGTCAATCACATACTGCAAAACATGCATATTCTTATCCGGAAAGAATCAAGCTATTCAAATATTCAACATATATCATATAGAAACATATTTGTTTAGTCCTTGGGCAAGGCAATTCATGCCTTGTGCCACCGTAGTGTTCACATTTGGCGGAAACTGCACTTAAAACAGGTACCCCTTTAAGCGCAACTGGTCTTTTTGCATTCGCGCTGCAAGCAAAACTGACCTTGGGAATGCCGAACAGATTGTATTTTCAGGTAGTCAAGGCATTTCTTTGTAATATGTGCAAAAAGTCGGACTGGATTCTCTAAGAGGACACCTCCGTTGTCATGAGATACCAAATTTGATGAAAAGGGCCGAGTTTCACCTCGGGCATACTGAAAATGCGTTGAAGAAAACGATGACGCACTGTTGTTTCAAACGGCGCTCTGTTCACCAATATTGCATATTTCATATATATTTCTGTTGGAAATTAATCAAATTATTCATAGCTACGTGGTTAAGTTGAAATTAATAGTTTCTGAGCACATGAAAATGTCGTCATTACGTCTGAAGGTAGGGTAGGTGATAAAGTATGGAATTAGTGAAACCTTGGAAACACTGATAAACCTTGGAAACACTCCTTAAAATGCATAAAAACATGAAATAATGCCATTCGAACCTAACGTGGTTACGAATCAACATTTGGAGCTTATTCTTACATGATCAGATCGGAATTTTATGGTAATTTAGAAATCTGTCGCATATCCGATTCAATAGTCTATATTTTAAAACAACCCAGTTGTACCTCGCCTCCAGTGTACAGTAATGATCTCCCAAATATGGGAAGACACGCCCACCACACACCCATAATATGGACCAATAGCGCTCCGCTTATAAATACGCCACCACCACGCGGGGCCTTTTCGATCAGACGAGTTGCTTGGGAAGTTGGGGGCCTGTCATGCATTATGCATGGATAAGGTTGACGACTATGTCTAGGCCTAATTGTCTATGATTGACTGATATTTTATAACAAACGATGAATAAAAGAAGCCTAGTCATGTATGTTTATTACCGAAGTTTGCGGATGAAAATTTCCTTCGCCGTGAGCGATTTCTTACATCTTCCAGTAAGCATCGAGGGATGCAGAGATCTTTGTGACGTCACCAGTTCTAAGCGGTTTTTTTATTCACGTGTGTGTTTGTCCTATGATCTCGTGCATCTAGTACCGAGCATAATACTTTATCGTCTATGGAATACAAAACAATCATAAAAACTAATTTTTGCTTCCATTGAAGAGAAATAAAATATTTTAACGACCACAGCGCATTGCCAATTGATGACGTCATCCTCCACATTAAAAATGTTGGCTTCTGAACTAACTGGCAAATTGCTATCAATAAAGTCAGCTGGGACGAGACTGTCAGTTGGGAGGGTATAAATCGTGGAAGGAACGCACCCGATTTCCCGCGCTATTTGCACAGTGATTCCATGGTTTACATTGAATATTACAAGGTTTATCAGTGTTTCCAAGGTTTCACTAATTCCATACTTTATCAACTACCTGAAGGTAGGGAGCTTTTCCCAAATGTACGCGATGATGACGTGCCCCATTAACATGACGTAACATCTATTTTAAAATGTGTTTCCAAAGTGAATGCATGAGGACAACCCATTTGTGTCGTATATCACTGGAAACGCCCTATTCCCCGATTCTGCAGGATGTTAAATCGGGCATTTTATTTCTTTAAATAAATCATAAGCGTCGCATTTGCTCCTAGCTCTGTTCACCATCCCAAATGGCAATATTGCCAATTGGGCCGGACAATCACGAAAAACCCCAAATATCATACATTTCTTCCTGAATAATTCTTACAGTGACCATTCTCTCATGAAAGACAGTTGCTTACGCTACACAAAAATCAAAAAAAATCGAGGGTCAACCATTGAACTTTTGATTATGTTGAATTTTGCACAAATCAGCGAAAAACGCACCAACTGTCACTGGACGGCATTTCAACACGGGGCCGACGCACATCCCAAGTTCAGTGTACACATACGTCGGCAACAACAGTATAAATGCGTAGTTTCTTGTCAGCGCCTATTGAGTAGCGCACTCCAAAAAAACATGTCTTTGCCAAAACAACTCGTGCTGAATCAACACTGACATACTGTAAGGACCGAGAAATCAATGATTTTAGGAACTACGGTGGGGGGGGGGGGGGGGGGATGGATAAAAAAAACCCTCCCTAATGAGACCTGAATAGCGGGGTGACGTGAACTAGGATCAGGGCGTGCACTCACGTGGCGGGAAAGGTCTTTCGCGCCAGGACTCGCGCGTTATGAAAGAACGCGTTTTTTTATTATTTAAGACCTGAAACATAATTGGAAAAGCATCGAACACGTTCAGAAAAATAGTTTACTGATGAACCAGAGGATGAACAACCATACTGCAATAAAAAGCCGACCATTTCTTATTAAAAAACAGCGCCAGCGAGTAATCTTAATGACCAAATCACCGCTGAATCACAAATACATTATAGTTAGGCGGCGGCGAATAAACCGCGCCATCTGTGAGAGGGATTATCATAATGACCAGGCAACTAAACATGTTTGCACGACAAACAAAAGGACCTCGCATCTATCAAAGTTTTACTCGTTATGTTATGCGGTAGTGAGTGCTCTAATGATTGAAAAAAAACCGTAATAACCGGCAGAGTATTTGCAGCGTGTAGCATATGCGCGCTCACCCGATTAGATATCATTAAATTAGGTTATTACAACAGTGGTTACGGATAATATTGATCCCTTAGGTAAAAAATATTTTATTCACATGTAAATAAACTAGCCTACATGCACACGAATGTTATTAATTTGCTAAACAATTTTTAAACTTACGGGAATTGAATTTTCGTCATTAAGAACGCGAATTTAATTCTTTGACAAACTAACATATCCGCCGTTGTGTCAATTTGCCCCTGCGCGCTGGTCAGGATATTGACAATTAAGATAGAATGATCGTGTTTTAGTATCCTTTAATTCTCTGTACATATGCCCCGCAGGCCGTATTGGTGTCAGTGCCCGGTGTAACATCTGCCAATGTTTCCCTCATAGTTCCCTTATTCACAGATTCACAGGGAAAAAAATATCAGAACAACCATTCACAAGGCCTGGTCTATTCTAGGGAAACTCTGACACACAGTTTTCGCAGATACTACACCGGTAAGGTTGGTCTCCAAAAGCAAAGAAACTAGTTTTAGCGGCCCAAGCGCCCGTCCGCTGTGTTTTGAACGACCGTCAGTCATGTTTCAAACGCCCGCAGATATGATAGACTACCGGCAGTCCGCATTGGGGTACCGTATTCACTAACACAGCGCTAGATGTGGAGCATCAATAAGAGCATCATTTCACATAGATCATCATACTGATCCCTCTATAAATTTCGTACGGGTGGAATTCCTTGCCTATTCCGAAGGCACACATTGGTAAAACATTGGAAAACGATATAACCATAAATGATTACATCGTTGTGATACCTTCTGCGCTTGTGTGCGATGCTGGCACTGAGTGGAATTGTGAATGGTTGCTTATCACACACACAAATAATGCTCAGTCTTGTTTGGCTAGGTGACCTCTTTAATGTGCTGACTGACCGAAATAGACCTGGAAATGATCGTCATCACAACGTATTAAGTCCCGAAATGTCCAAACATGATAAAAATGATAAACATGTCGTCGGCTCGGGCATTTAGCTCCATGGTGAGAAGAGTTTAAGTCGAACGCTGCTAAATTTTCTGTCGGGGGCATTTCCTTCATTGGCTCTTCTTCCTCATGCCCAGATTTGAATTGCCTACTCTTACGGTTTCAAAAAGTGCCCCCATGTTGACGGATGGAGGGCAGACGCCATTCTGAATAGTTATTTTGGACCAGCTCTGCTGTCTTTCGTCAGCTGAGCTAAAAATGACAAAACGTGCCACTTATTGGTGAAATTTAAGAGCTCGACCCCTATGACCTTGCAGAGTAGGTCAACTCGAAAACCAGGGTGATATGTAATGGCGACTCATTAGATACACCAACCATAACAATGTTGTCACTCTAGCTGTAGCCAAATGCTTTAAAGGGCTCCTGATAAATCTACAAAATCATGAGAAATGAAACCAAACCTGGCCTAAGGTATAGCCAGTAATGAAAACCAGGCATACCAGAAGAAAAAATCGACTTAAGAGTACACACACCGCTCATTTAGCTAATTATATAGGTGACACAAATAACTCCCTACGAGCCATCGATGGCTGACGTCACATCATTAGTAAACATTGCCCCACGTGTTACTCACTGTATACATGAGCTAGGATGCTGCAGCTCAAAACACGACAATTGAAGACAATGAATTGGGAGGTATGGAGGCATTAGATGCTGATGAATTTGGTGAAATTGAAGATGCTGAACCATACAGGTATGAATCTGAGGAAGCAGAGCCTGGCAGAGCAGACAATGTTGTTGAGGAAGAAGATGAGAATCCAGACGATTTGAGACGATTCTGTACCCCACATCACTACTATAATGGACGTAGCGCTGAAATAGTTTGTCACACATCTCCTCCGTCAGTTCAGATCGGATGACCTCGAAACCTTTCCTGAAAGTCGTGGTTGATATGGAGATGCACCTCGCCGGGTTAAATTGGTAAAATTTGCAGCGATCTCGGAGAAATAGCTTTTTTTTTTCTTCCTATATATGGGCATACTCATGAAAATAAGGGGCCTTTTCGGCAGGTCTGATTTGCATATGGGGCCATCTGTTAAATCAAAGGTGTGGGATTATACAAAAATAAGCCGGGAAAGTATTGGGGCCACTATTCATCGATTTCCGCAATTTTCCCCCTTTATTTTGGTCGCACTCTTTCACCTTTCGTTGTTAATCGCTCTTAATTTTTCTGAGTACCGTATTGGAATTCATCACGTGATACACGTCTCATCATAACAAAACTGCCTCACCCGACCCAAGCACTGGGTAAAAGTAGTGCACAGCTCCCTATATGTATACCCGGGGCAAATATAAAATATAATATAAAATCCCGATTAACATTTCTTTACTGCAATAAAAACAGGCTAACCACTGCAGATTAACAAGTAAGTGAGCGTTCCGGAACGAGTGGAGTCCGTGCGGAGGGTGTCGAAAAAACCCTAGGCGAACTACTTCCTCCGTCTGGTGCTGCCACCCACTATGCTCGTGGTATTTGTTGTACTAAGTTCGTAACACGCCATTGCCTCTTCACCATTCGCGAAATAGTTCGTCAAAATAAGTCGAGACCACTTTGAAGAGTGGTGGAGTTTGATTTTTCCGGTCGTTTTGGCCAAAAACGCGTATAGTGTAAGTAATTTGGACGAAAATCATCCCCCCCCCAAATCATCATGTTCGATTTGTGAACACTTGGGTCCGCTCGGAGTGCTCCACTACACATATCGACCTATTTTACGCATATCAAAATCAAGACAACATCACAACCCCCAGACATATCATTTCATTTCACCCAAATTGCCCCGACCCCACAGTAAGCCAACACCCTAAAACAACCCGCGCCACGGGTATTATGCTAGTAACATTAATGAATGGTTAGAGTCTTCTTAAATTGCCTTGCACCTAGGCCCATCAGCAATTTTGAGGCCGCATTCCAGACAGATTCTGGGTAGCATGCTTAGTGGTGGTATGGACAGCCTGACATGTTCACAATATGGCAATATTCCAAATCATGTGTTGATATCTGCTTCCAGGCCCAAGGCAACTGCTTTGGGTCGTTAACTCTTTGTAGGTCTGATCAGGTTAACCCTTTGTTGGTATGATCAGGCTGTTTTCGTAATAATTTGGGTTTACCTGCATTTATGAGGAGAGTTTACCAGCAGTCCAATGGCTACCCCTGGCTTACCATGCCTGCATGTGTGATGTGGCACCCTGTCAATGTGTGCACGCGTGTATGTGGGGGCGGGGGGGGGGGGGGGTGGGCGTGGTAGTTAGGGCTACCGTACTTGTTTAATGTTTTGCCGGGTTTATTTGATTCTGTAGTACCGGTAGTACGAATTCGAAACAGAAACTGTGGTTTGGGAGAAAGGCAAAATGAATTAAAACAAAATATCCCTAGCTTTTGTACTACACACTGTCGTAATTTATTGTGAGAAATTATGTGCAAAATTAATCGTCTATTTACAGGTGTAAATGCGATAATTGCCAGCCAATGCCACTGAGAAAGAGTGTTGTTGCTGCCAAGAATTACAGTGAGTGACAGACAAACTAGTTGAAGGAGAGAATGTCACGGGGGTTCTCCCACCATGTATTACCGACCATCCAGGATTTCAATCCGTATGCCTCGATCCGTGCAGTCTCCATACATCCTGGTTGTCTTATAGGCAACAATATGGGGGGAAAGCGTTCGAAGGACCACCGCATACCAAGTGTAGGCACATTGCCTATAGACAATTCGTGAGGTGGTGTTGGGGTTGGTTGGGCAAACAAAATCGTGTTATCTTGCCTGCATGTGCCGTGTCAGCAATCAGAGCTCACTACCCTCCACCTGGAATGGACTATGTATTCAAGGGATTCCGCAGAGGAGAAGATGATGCTCTGCCTGAGCTTATCTAAGGACGCTTGGGGTTGAATCTGGATTGTTTTGCAGCAATTGCAAGGGTTTTGTCTGGTTTCTCATAAGCTGATCGAATAAAATGGAGGCGGTGCCACAAGAGCTGGACTCTGCTGAAGCTGTGCCCGTCTGTACTTTGGGTCTTGGATCTTGATTGTCTCCTGTAAATACTCATGAACATTCTGAAAAAAATTAATAAATTGCACCAATTGGATTTATATATGCAATTCAAAATGTTCTGTTATTTGAAAGGTACATGTCGGCCTGAGTCCTATTTTGCCAACAAGTGGAGATGTAAAAGATTTAGAACCACCATGACCATTGCTACTTACCAAATGTTGGATCCACCAATACTCTCTTTACGGTGTGACTCCCTGCCTTGTACTTTGGGAATGCAATCTTGTGTCGACCAGAACCTGGCCTGTTGACGACCAGCATTCTCATTGTAGTGCATGGCCGCCAAAATGTTTCTGAAATAAGAAATATTATCATGTACATTATATAAAAACGGATCCAACTTTAATTCTTTATATATGTAATTATTCTGATTATTCTCGATGCTTTTATCTTGTTGTCATCGTGTCATAGGAATTCCAAACATCTTTGGGGCAAACTGATTCACAACACTGTGAAATGCTTCGACGCTGCTCATTTGACCGAAACTCGACATTTTCTTTAAATCTCTATACAGGTGGGGCTTCGTTAGCAAATCCTCGAGTTCCATGGCAGCAGCAGTTCCTGCAAGGAAAGTAAGAAAAATATTGCACCCCAAACTACAGAAAGAACCGACTGAAGTAGTGTATTATGCATTTCCATCTGTCAGAGTGAAAAAAATGAAGGAAATACCGTATGTACCTGGTTTGAGCCATTTCTTCCTTCCAATTCGCTTACGGTGGGAGCAGTTTTTGTGGATCCCTTGGATGTGTTCCGGGCAAGATAACCACTTCTTGAGAATTTCTTCGCCACCGCCGGGTTCGGATGTCATGGCACACCAGTACAGATGGTATTTTATACTTCTTTTCCATTCGCTGACGACTTCGAAGCCTTTTTTCTTTGCAAGTTTGTCAATTTTCTTACTTACACCTGTTATCAAAATTTGACCATCAAATTTATACCAGTAATGTATCTACCGCTTGTTTTCACCAAAACTGATGGGAACACTTACTCTTGACGATATGCCAGCAGTCATAGTAGTGTGCGATTTCCCATTTCTCTCTAACCCACTTTGCTACTTGTGGATGGCGATCTGTGACGAGGGTTTTGATCTTGTGTCCCTCCAAGTCAGCCTTGCATTGTTGTAGCCCTCGTAACTCCATATTGTAGCTGTTTTTGACTTCGTTGCTCTGCAAGAGAATGTTACGGCTTAGATACAAATTGAGTACCGGTACCGGTTAGTTAGCTTTACAGTAATGCTTGACCAAATTACTTCTCACCATTTGAAACTAGCCTACCTGAATCATTTCCGTAGCTATCACCTTGTTTTCGTCTAATTCCATTAGGGAATACGACCCGAATTTCGCGCTATGCCCCATGGAGTCGCACCGCCAATCGCCACCCAAAAGCAGTTCTTTCCCTTTCAAGCGATCAAGTAGATATGCCTTCTTCCTTGACCACACAGACCGAACAGCTAAATGAAGGCTAGTCTGCTGGTGGTAGAAGAAGGTTCGAACATCAACACACATTAGGTTCATAAACCTGCAAGTAAAGAATGTTAGATTGTTAGCCCTAAAAGAAGAAAATGATGATATATAGAATGTTAATTTGGATATCATCTAAAAACTGAACTTACGAAAATATCCGTAGAACTCGAGATGGCAGTGCTCCCGAGAGCAAAACGCATGCGCTAACCAATATGTTCCGCCAAAAGGTGTTCCGCTTCCGTGGCTGACTGTCCCAGATGGTAGCGGTGTTGCATTTGGACTTGGTGGTCAGTGCCGTTCCAGTTATGCGCCTGTAGTATTTCTTATCAGCGTCACATTCACACTCATGGTAATCAGCCAAGAGTTAGGAGTGCACTTTGGAACACAATATACTTTGTCTGTTGGCAAGGAACTTTGTCTTCTTCACTCCTGGAGAGAGAAATGAAGAAATGTCTGAAAACATCGGGACATCGGGTATTGTAGCAGAAAGTCACAGGATGGTATGATTACTGGGAGTTCTGCAAAAGCATCAGAGGCAGCACTTACATCATTTCATCAAATAAAGTTGACTGGGTTGAGTCGTCATCGGCAGGCGCATCATCGGGATCATAGTCCGGGTCGTCAATTGTACTGTCGATTGAGTCCTCGCTTCCATCTGACTCTTCAGAACTAGTGTAGTCATCACCAGACATTACAACCGAGGTCATTGGACTTGTTGCAGGTCGACGTCTTGCCTTTTTAGCAGGATTCTTCTTCGGTATGACGAACGAAGGTCCACGGCGACGTTTCTTGTTCAGCTTTGGCCCTGGCTTCTCTCTTGTCTGTGTTGCTAATAAAAAGGGCATGTGTTCAAGATCGATACCGGGTAAAACGATGCCATTCGAATGTTCCCGTTCATGATAATCATAGTACCGGTAACTGAGATGATGGATTACGACGTGTTCTTACACTGCTTTATATTACAGGTTCTGATAATCCATTCAGCACTACTGCCCTTTTTACCTAGGTCATGTTTTTCCACCGTTATGCCTGTTCCTTCTGTAGCACTGGTCGAAGTTTGTGGTAAGGAGAACACATCGATCTCAGGCTCATTTGAGACGCTGCCGTCTGGTGGATTTCCGTCGGGTTCAGTGCATGCGGTTTCTAAAAGTTCCTACACAAGCCTCTTCCTAACAGCAGGTCGCGAGGAACGTGCAGTGAGCGGGGCACCAGGCGTGGTGAAGGAAGAACCTGTCCAAGTCCGTGATTCAAAGCTTTGCTCATCGTCCGGTGCTGGTTCATGGATTGTAGGAATGGCGTCATTGGTCAATATAAGACTGAAAAAAGACAGAAATGAATTTCAACAATTTTGCTCCAGTTGCGGAATGACAACTATCAACTTCCCGCCAAAGGGGTGGGTCATGCAGATACGTAGCAAATCAGCTGGTCTTGGGCCTATGACTTGTGTCGTCGTATCACCATGGTATCACTCAGCTACCCTACCAGTTATTAGAAGTACTCAGTGGGTTTCATCAAAAATTGAGTAATGGGACATTTGGACACTATGAAAATATTGAGAGGCTAGAGCTATTCCAACTCAGGAATTTATTCAACAATTTGTCATGGCCTGGCCTGAACACATGGCCTTGATGGCTTCAGGTACATGATCTGGACATGCTTGTAGCCTGATAGCCTACATATCTAGTCCAGACAGTGCCAAGACAGGCAAGTGGTGTTGCCTACAGCAGGACAACAGGGACTATCAAAGTTGGATACAAAATAACAACTTGTGTGATTAAATCATATTCTCAGGCACTAAATGGACTTCTGAGGTAAAGTAAATGCTTTTACTTACTGATCTGCACATCCAAATTGATATTTCATCAAATTTGTAAAGGCCTCTTTCTCAAAATGCCAACTACACACGAAGTCTTGTCTTGGATTTTGAGATGGTTGAAAATCCTTCCTTTTTGTCCTTATAAACGCGGTCCATTTTTTGGTTTGTGCCTTGTCTTTAGTTGGAAAGTAGTGAATTAACTTATTTTGCCGAGAACAACCATATACTTTACAACGGCGGCCGGCTACAACTGTCTTTGGAAAGGAGCTCATGGAAGCCATTACACTTGCTTATGCCTTGCATCTACCATGTGCGTTAGTGTTTACTAATGGTCTGACGTCATGCATCGGAAATGAGGAATTTAATTCTGTCATTTTGAGTTCATTTCAATGGTGTCTTACGGAAGAATGGGCCTATGTAAGGAAAAAATTCAAGTGGATATGACTTCTCAGGTTACCAGGAACACAGTAAGAAGAGTCTGGTGGACCAGTTTTGAGTTTTGTATAGATTTATCAGGAGCCCTTTAAAATGGCAAAAAAACATTTCCAATATGGCCGCCTGCCACTACACTTTTATGGACATAAACCTAGCTTATTAGGAAAGAATATAATTTTTTTTAAACAACCTGGTTCATTATGAGAAAATATAGGGTTTTTTTGAAAAAAAAAATTATTTCAAATAAACTTAGTTTATCAGCCATAAAACCACGTTTTTAAGAAGAAATATAGGTTGTTTGAATACCTGGATACTCCGCTTGCCATACACGCATGCAGACTTCCTCAACTTTATTCCAAGCCTCTATTCTATCCATTAGAATAAAGCAACAACAAGTCTTTGTAATTTACGCCTTTAGCCCTGCTAAATTTCTGTCGGAGGAATTTTTCTGGGCTATTTTTCCTAAGGGCCAGTGTAAGCTATGTCTGGATGAGGCCTCCCGTTGTGTACCCACGATATGCTGCATACGACATGTACTTCGCTTTTGCCTATGGACTTTTTGAAGACGCAAAAACAGTAATAGGGAAAGGCACTGGTAGGAATCCTACGACATAATATTTGAATGGCTAAATGATAAACCCTAAAACCATCCAAACGCCTTTCCCTATTACTACAAAATAGAGAACACGGAATACTACACACAATAGAATAATCACGTTTAATAAATGGATATTCTGAAAGTATTCGTTGCTGAAGAACAGAGTTTCAGCGTCGAAGTCCTAGACCCTACACTGTCCTACAGTCTAACATTCAAGAGAGTGAAGTAAACCGGTGGTTGGCTAAATGTGATATGACGTACTATCAGAATCAGGTGAACTTTGCTGTTTATTGTGGGTGCCACAACGTTGATCGCATAAAGGACATACGAGATTCGGGTGTTGCAAAGCTAAGAAGTGATCTAAAGGTACTAAGAAACGAGTTGAAAGCCGAGGACAAGCAAACGCCCAATTGTGATTGCGACTCGAAACTAACTGATTTGCGCAAATCAGTCGATATGATACGCTCAAAATTCAATGTTCTGGATCGAGAAACCCAGGCCATAAGAAAGGAACCCCGTTATGCTGATCGTGTCCGTATGGAATCACCCACATCACCATCTTCGAGAATCAAGAAGGCATCCTCCCAACCAGTGATTGTCCATTCGAATCACAGCAAGGAGACACAAGCGGCTTCTCCTACGAATCATCCAGACACTTCAAACGAGACAGAGGCTGCGCCGTCCGGCAAACCAAAAGACGCGACTCGTATCGAGAAAGAGATTCGAAATCCATCGCAAACTACTGAAGAATCGCCACCAAGGGCTATCGGAACCGTAATCTTTACGAACCAATGTGCGGCTCAGAAACAAACGAATACTCATACCGTTCTATCTGATTCAACGAAACGGTTCAGTGATGAATTCTCAGGTGTAATCAGGAAAAATCGCCAGAAAAGGGCTGTGGTCTTCGTTGGTCGCATCTCCCTAAGTAGCAAAGTACACGCATTAGTTAACTTTCTAGAAAATCAAGGTATAAATACACCAAGGGTCCGGCTCATACAAAGCAAGATCCGAGGCACGCAGTCAGCCAAAGTAATTGTGGATGAAAGAGACAAAGATGTTCTCCTAACAGAGCATTTTTGGCCCGAAGGTATCATGTGCCGTGAGTGGTTTGACTAGCGCTTTCTCACCATAATGTCCATACCAAATAATCAACCAAACTCATTTCGCATTGCATGTTGGAACGCTCGCGGTGCAATGTATGGGGCCAATTATATAGACCATCTTCTCATGTCGCGCAACTTAGACATACTTGGAATCTGTGAGCATTGGCTATACCCGGACTCACTTAAATTTCTAGATACAATCAACAGTAGCTACAAATCGTACGGTGTGTCAGACAATGATCTTCTTTCGTCGCATATGAATCGCAGGGGGAAGGGAGGTGTAGCAATCATGTGGCACAAAACCCTTTCCCCTTTGATAAGAACACTAGATATAGAGGGTGACCGAATCGTCGGAATATGTGTTAGCATCCCAAATCGCAGACCCACTTTTATCCTTATGGTATATCTACCAAGCGTCAATCATCCAGTGGAGTTCTTCGTAGAATATGTTGACTACCTTGCCGAAGTGCATGATGTATATGACTCGGTTGCAAACGTAATCGTATTAGGAGATCTAAACGCTCAAACCACAGGGGAGAGAATGCCAATAAGGCCGAACTGCCAAAGAACGCGCGTGCTAACAGCCTTTCTTAATAATGCTAACTTGCACTCAATTCCTGTCAGCTCCTGTTGTAAAGGGCCAACATTTACATTTGACCCGTACGAAGGCTCCCACAAGACGCTCATAGATCACATCTGTGTGAGCTCGGTAACACTAGAACATTCGAAGGACAATGAGGTAATCGATGATGAAACCCTCAATACATCAGATCACCTCCCAGTCTTCTCCGTGATTATGACATACGCCTGCGAGAGTAGAAACGTAAAGCAAACAGATAATCGCGAAAATGTGAAAAAACCGAAGCGTACAACATTTCATTGGGCACGTTGTATCCGGTCAAACTTCCAAAGAATCGAGCATTATTGCGCAGCCCTAAAAGCTACGTTGCCAGCATTCGAGTCCAGCCCCTCAGCCTCAAACTGTGATGTTGATGACCACTACAATCAAATCATAAGCGCCATGGTAAATGCTGCCGAGCTGTCTATTCCGAAAAGCAATCTCAACAAAAGACTCCGTCCGTATTGGAACGAGTGCTTAAAAGACCTGCATACAAAAATGCGGCAATTACGCCATGCTTGGGTCTTAGCGGGAAAACCCAGAGCTATGTCCAGTGATACACGAAAGCAATACAAGGACAGCAAACGAGGATTTCGCGCCGAAATGCGACGTTTAAATGAAAGACTTCAGGAGCAATTCTATGATGCAATAAATGAAGCAGCAGAATTTGACCAAACGCTCTTTTGGAAATTACTGAAAAGTAAACAACGCAATCAAGAGAGACCACCTCCTCCCATGCGATTTAACGGGGAAGTGGTATATGACACCAGTGACATCTGCTCCAAATGGGCAGATTACTTTGCGAATCTTTACAAACCTGACCAGAGTGGTAAATATGACGAGACTTTTAGAGAGGAAGTGGAAAAAAGAATTCGTGAAATGGCAAACCAATCGCAAGGAATCCACATATCTGTGCTTGACGACCCATTTACCCAAGAAGAGGTAGAGTCATGTCTACGACTTCTTAAAAACGACAAAGCATCGGGACTTGACGGAGTCTCCAATGAACATTTAAAATACGGTGGCCCTGCACTTCACAAAGCGCTAACGAACCTATTTAATCAGTTTATGTTAACAGAACATGTACCGAAAGATGCAAAACAGGGGGTTATCCATACCCTACACAAAAGAAAGGGAAAGGACAGGAGTGACCCAAACAGCTACCGTCCAATCACCCTGTTGCCAACCGTGTACAAACTGTTTGAAAGACTCATATACGAGCGGCTTAAAATATGGACCTGTGAGGAGAACATTATCTTCCCCCATCAACAGCAGAGCGCGTATCAGAAAATGCGCAGCTGTGTCTCAACGACATTCGTACTACAAGAAACAATCTCGCATCTATTAGAAAGGCATTCTAAAGTGTACACCTGTTTTTTAGATGCAGCTAAGGCTTATGACACTGTTTGGCAAGACGGATTGCTTTACAAACTGTTTAACTTTGGAGTACGAGGCAAACTATGGCGCATTATCGCAACCTGCTACCAAAATATTGAAAGCTGTGTCATGGAAAATGATATGTACTCACCGTGGTTCAGCATCAAACAAGGCGTTCGTCAGGGTGGAGTACGAGGCAAACTATGGCGCATTATCGCAACCTGCTACCAAAATATTGAAAGCTGTGTCATGGAAAATGATATGTACTCACCGTGGTTCAGCATCAAACAAGGCGTTCGTCAGGGTGGAGTGCTCTCCACGTGGCTTTATCTGCTGTATATGGACAATCTCCTCTATACCTCAGAGAACACAAATTTTGGCGCAAAACTAGGAGACATAGAATGTGGTTCCCCCTGTCATGCTGACGACCTAACCCTCGTCTCACTTGCCAAATATGGTCTTGATCACATGATGTCATGCAGTTTCAAATATTCAATCAAGTGGAGGTATGACTACAACTCAGACAAGTGCATTGTTGTGGTGTTTGGTGAGACACAGCATCAATGGCAAAGCATTTCCAATGAACGAATGTGGACGCTTGGAGACAAACCGGTTAAGGAAGCCGCTTCGCACATACACCTTGGTGTAATACAGAACAAATACAGCCGAACAACGACAACAGCAATTTCCGCCGCTCAAAAGCTAAAGAAAACTCTCATGTGCATACTAGGTCCGGGGATGCAACCCAACAAATTTAATCCCATCTCCAGTTACCATATCTACTGTAGAATATGCCTTCCGAAGGCACTTTACGGCAGTGAACTATGGTCCAATATGTCTGAACGTGACTTAATGATCTTAGAGCGTGCTCACAGATTTTGTCTCAAACGAATGCAAGGATTTAGCAAAATCACTCGAACTGTAACAACACAAGCCATGATAGGAAGTATAAGCCTAAAAGCACTCATCGATAAACAATGTCTTCTATTCTTTGGACAGTTAGCAAGAATGCCTGAGCACCTACTCCTCAGGCGTGTTTTCAATTTTCGGCTCCGCTCAATGTTGAACAGAACAAATAGTTCCGAAACTTGTCTCGGGTATGTGCCAAACTTTATGACAGTAATGGACAGGTATAACCTTTCAAACTCCCTAAAAGAGTTCACTGAAAGTGGTCAACTAAGTGTGCCAACCGGTACCCCCTGGAAGTCTTTAGTTCAAAAATCTGTTCTCAATCAAGAAAACTTAAACTTCAGAGCAGAATGTACACGCAATAATCTTTTCAGAATAATGAACATTGAAAAGTCTCTGGACTATCCGTCCTTAATATGGACAACCGCTCAAACTGATCGGAAGCACAAAAGCAACTATGCCTTCCTAGCTAAGCTAAACACGCTACCAGAAACTATCACAGAAACAAAGTGCAATCGATGTACTCAATGTTATACCGATCCGCAACTTCATTTTTTCTGTGGATGTTCAGGTTTTTCCTCCCAACGTGAGAAATTTTGGGAACAAATTGAAAATGAATGCCCAGTTGAACTCAGCACAGCACTGTGGAACATGTGCGACGATGAACTCACAGAAACATTGCTCGGGAAACAACTTTCCGCTTTTGATTATGAAGAAAATGTAGCACTTCTTCGGATCACAGCACAGTGCTGGAATGTTTAGGCTAATTATATCTAAAATGTTTTTCTTGCCTGAGACTACATATTTTTTGACAACAGCTAGAAGTATGTAAATAGTGTACATTAGTTGCTATAATTTTATCTTGCTTTGAATTGTTTGTAATCTTCTATATAGGAGGAATAAACAGATATATATATATATCAAGTTAGGTAGATACTTAAGCAAATGGAAATACCATTACTCACGGATGATGCATTTAACTCTGCTAACAATCACTACAACGTAACAGAATTAACGTATCCACAGACTTCGATTTTAGAACAAAGAAAGGAGACAATTATGGTCTAGGAACAACATATTTATGGGGTGCGGTTCATGGAAATGGATTCATAGATCATAGAGATCACTATGCTTTGCCTGATAAACATTACACCTATGCTCAATCGTTACACATAGCTAAGATAGAGAGAGTTGTTCAGAATGATGTTGGTTGGAAATACTTCATTAAGTCTGTGACAAGAAAAGCTTAATTGAGCCTGGAATCGTTAGACTCAACGACAGCATAAGAACTTATGTCTACTGTATTTTAGGAGCACAGGCTGAAGCAAGGACAGCAATAATTGGTAGCTTTGGAACTGAATTGGACGCACAGAAGCAATTCTTAAAACACTTACAAGATTCAATTGATCAACACGTGGATATCCCAACTTCAATTGCTAGGTACCAGAAAGCATTGTATGACACTAGTACAAGATTAGACTATGTAATAGCTCCGGGATTATACATGATTAGATCTGACATGATCCTTAAGATTGTAAGATTGAAAATTACAGTAACAATATCTTAGTTGCTCCCAAACGCTTAAAACCTGGTAAAAATGGCATTAATGATGAACAGACTTTACCTCCTACATTGATGGAAGGCTCAGGTGTTAAGAAAATAAGAGTTAAACTTAATGCTACTGGTATTAAGACTGGTGGTAAGAAACCTGTTGATCACAGCACTGAGCTTGGTAACACACCAAGACTAGTAAACCTGGTAAATCAAAGTCCAATGCACATGATACAATCAAATTCTTACTTTATTCAGTGGTTGGGAGTTTATTTGTTTTATTTTAAAGTTAATTATTCTTCCATGTATTACCTGTAATTAATGTAAAATAAATATGAAACAAGGAGGAGAAGACTTAGAAATGATTGCTTTATGTAATTATGGTAATAGAGATGATGCTGTGTCTACTAGTGTTACCAATAGAACTTAAGATGAAGGAGCGACTTACAACACAAAAGGAAGACATTTTACTGATGAATCTTCCTTTTCAAACACCAGAAATAGCAAGAAGTATTAATCCTAAATTGATGGGAAAAGATTTAGAATACACTGCTATTGTGGATAAACTAGATAATGCATTGAAAGGGTCAGGATAGAAATATGATAAAAACAAACTGAGTAACCTCGCACCAGATATTCAGGTTAAAGGAAACAGTCTATTCTTCTATCCAACAAATGAAGAATTGAATTATTTTACAGATAAACAACAAGAAAATATGAAGGTTGAAACTCGACCTGATGGACGAGGGATACACACATTGATTCCTTTATCTAAAAATGATGTTGAGTTCCTTTCCCAGTCATTATCAAAAACTAAATTTGGTACTAAATTTGCTAACATGATAGAAAGTAAGATTGCACCCGATACATCAACATCTATCGCCCAAAACTATCAAGATTTGCTAGATAGTGGGCAAATCAGAAGACCGACGCCTATGGAAGGACCAGCATAAGTAAGACAACGTCAGTCAGTACGTCGTGAAGAACAGGTAGTATTGAATGAGGTAATCAGCTCAAACCAACCAATCGATAAGATAAGTGATGCAACGGATGAAGAATTAAAAGCAGTTGGTTTCACGGATAATGCAATGCGAGAAGTTAGAGCGTTGAAAGGGGCTGGTGGTTTCAGTTAAAGCGGTTAAGGACAGACAAATACAAGAGCTTGAAAATCGACTTGAAAATCTACGAAGAGGCTTTGTAAACTCTGCAGAAGAAGATGTTATAAAAAGAGAAATCCTAAGGAAAGAAAGACCAACTGAGTAAAGAACAACAAAAAGTATTTGAGTTAGACCGAGAAATGGAAAGCAGCACAAGTAGAGTGAAACGCTTAATTACAGATGTCTTGAAGAAACCAGACTCAGTGATATCTTTAAAAGATAGAATTAAGTTACTTTTTAAGATGGAAGGTTTTACAATTGGTGCCATAGTAACAACAGTCAATATGTTATTTTCCACTCTGGGACTAAGTATCAGTAATACTTTGTCTAAAGTTGTACCTAAACCAAGCCCAACACCAGGACCAGGACCAATACCTAAACCTGATCCTAAACCTTCGATACTAGATAGAGTTAAAGAAGGGCTCAAGAAGTTCGCTGAATGGTTAAAAGAAATGGCTAAGAAAACGGCTGCAGCTTTACCAGGAATAATCGGTTCTTTCGTTTCCTATTGAAAATATTAGGTTTTGTTGTTGGTTTTCTGGCCGGGCATATGATCATCATTTTGGCTATTGTTATATTAGCTCCATAATCTACGGTTTAATTGAAGGGGTTAAAAGAATTAAAAAAAGGAACGCTCGAAGAAAGAAATGTTTATTCTCGATTTTCTAAGTAGATAAATAGAATAGAGGATTATTGAATATTGAAAGAAAGCATAAGATTCCACTTGGTTTGAAGGCTGATAGACAACATCACATTATCACTCATAACCCCTCTTCTGCTAATCCCAAAGAAACATTGTATGTTAGAATACCGGCATTGAGAGAGAATACATTCTTTGTCCTTAGATCTCTTTATCTGTCGGCTGATATCACCATTTCCGGAGATTCCAAAACAGTGTGGTTAACAACCTCGGTAGAAACTTGATCTCAAAGATGGTGATCAAATAGGGAACAGAACAGATATTTGATCTCAATGAATACAGTTATTATTCAACATTTAAAGATTTATGGTTAACGGAGGAGGAAAGAGAAGACAGGGTGTTTCAAGGTATTCAAGCAGACATCCTCAGGAAGTTAAGATCTGGTGTAGCTGAAGCTGATGTCACTGGTGAAACTAGTGATGAAAAGACACTTAAGAAAGTGTTCGGTACTAAATACAAGATACCACTAGATTTTGAACTATTCTACAACCATGCTCCATTTTACAAGTTTCCGGTTCAAGAGGACATTATCCCTGGAATCGCATTAGCGCCCAAGGAGGAAATCATTGTAACAAGCACCACTGCAAACATGAACTACAAACTTAAAAATATCTGTTTTGAATATGACACAGTGACTCACAAGATGATTGCCAGTCAACTGAGTAACAAGTACAATTCTGGCTTCTCAATCTATTATGATTGGATACATCATTTCAAGACAGTTAATGTTACTTTCAATGAAACATTAATAAACGAGAATATCAATTTTCCAAGGATGTCCATTAAAGGCATATTGCTTTTATTCGTGTCTGATTATGCCGATGGAGCAAGAGATTCTGAGAAATTTGAAAACCCTTACATCAGTAAAGTATAAATTATAATAGAGGGTGTTGCCAATCAAGTGTTCTCAGATGGAATGAGATCGATGGATCAATCGGACGAGATCAAGAAACACTTCATGTCTGAGGATTTGAAGAAAACTCACAACTGTTACATGACAATTGAGAAATACTATGGTGTATCTGATCATTATGGATTATGGTTGGATTTGAGAACCACAGAAGACAACCGTGTACACGGAATCAAGCAAGAAGCTTCAAAACACAAAGGATGGAATCCAGTTATCGATAACAAAAGAAAGCTGGTAAGGGACCATACAAAATGCACATATTCGTGGTGTCTGATGCTCAGGTTAACATCCAGAATTCTCAAGATTTCTTCTTTACAACATTAAACATTTTAGATTATTTCTCACATTTTAGTTTCGTTCTTACATTCGATTTTCATCTTAATAAATGGATACCCCAGGAAAGAAAGACATAATCAATACTCTGTACCAAAGTGTACTATTGGCAACAACAACGATTGGTTACTCTTACTTAATAAGAAAGATTTTATGAATTAACATCGGTTCCCCAAGTCAGGCAAATCTAGAAAAGATTCTTAAACTGGGTGGAACTGTAGCTGTTAGTAATGGCACATTAGAGTACCTCTGTGATGAAGGTATCATACCAAGAAACATAATGAAGAAGAGAAGTATAACTTTTACCATAAGTTAGATAAAATGAAAACTGTGTTAAACTGATTCTAGAGACTACCCAGAACAGAATTCAAGCAATTTAACAGTCAATCTTAACACTGAAATTCAGGATGCATGTAGCATAAGTTTGACATATACAGGAATACCCTTTACATTTTACAACATCAGTGAGGTCAGGAATAATAACAAATTTAAGATATTAATTGGTCGTCTGTTGACAGAGATTACGATACCCCATGGCCTCTGTGACCTAGAAAGCTTTTCGATAACTTTTGCAGATAAATTGAGAGAATACAACGTAATTACAAGTGTTGTTAGATTTAATCTACATGAACCCACCGGTAAGGCTATCATGCAATTAATGAAGAGAAGAAATGATCGGACCAAATTATGTTTATGGGTAAAAGCAATGCATTTTTTGGCTTCGAACATTCAGAATCTCCTTATTCTTCAATTGATGGTGAGCTCATAAGCGACAGTCCCATCAATTTCATACCCATAAACAATTTTGTTTTTCACTGTGACATAATCAATTCTAGTAATGTACTAAGTAATGGTGAACCATCAGATGTGCTTGCCACAAAACCGATTAAGGAAGCTAGCCTAGGAGACACCATAGCATACGGTTCTGATAATCCAATAGAGATACCATGCAAATCAAGATTCAATAAAATAGAGTCAAAATGGATGAACAGATGAACACAGTAGCATTATCGACCTTAATGGTTTTGATGTACAGTACCAATTGGTAGCCCAATCCAGGAAAAATTAGATTAAGAGCAAGACTTCGTCACAGGAGCAAAGCTCGAATGCTCCAAAATTAGATTTAATTAAATGGCGGGCATTGGTATGATGACTGGCTCTGCTGTAATCAGTGCATTTGCATTCACTGGATCTGGTTACATTTTTAAATCATTAGACAAGAACGGTTATGAAGCTGAAATTAAAAGACATGATAAGGCTCAAGAAGAATTACAGAAGGCATCAACAGAATGGGGGAACACAGAAAAAAACACCATAGATTTCGTTAACCTTGGAATGAAGGGAGAGAACGAGTCAGCTGTAGATTTTAGAAATGCCGATACTGCATTTTCAATGTACAATCACTTAAACCCACATAATCAAGTAACAATTCCTAAACAACCTCAATTTAGTGATTACTATCAACCAAGTGACGAAATGAAGAAATACGAGTACCTCTGGATTATCCTGGGAATGAGCGTTTTAGAGTTTGGGATTTATTACTTCATGGATAGAAAGAGAAAGAGTGATTAAATTAAATTGGATCGAGCTTCTGAGCATTGCTCCTGACACTTTGTCATTCTCTAATGACGTTGTCAAATTCATTCATCATTTTACATTTCAGTTTAAACATGAATGAAGCCAAAGGGATGTTGAAAATCTGATGATCAATTTTGCTCCCATTTTCAACTTAAGTTCTTCTATGTAGTACTATCTTTTGTCCTTAGGGATAACACTATTTTCTTCTAAAGCATATTTCATGGCTGATTCATCCTTGTTAAAAAACATGACTAAAATGCTGATGTTCTCTCTGTAGTCCTTAACAACTGAATTGTACTTCTGAACTAATAACCAAACAGTCAGCTTGTAGTGTCTACTGGAAAAAGCAAGATAACTCAGACACCTTCTTCTTTGTGACTCTTAGATTAGTACAGCCATCAATAAGGAATAAGGTATCTGGCCCTGCAACAGTTAGAGTAGCAAATTTAAGCTCAAGGTCCAAATTATTGGCCACAGCTTCAGGATCAACAATGTAGACATGCTTGTCTTTGTAAATCCATTTTCTTTCTTATGTCTTATTATTGAAATATATGTTGGACATAAAATGACTATGTTCTGGAACTTGCTACGATAACCCTTTTCAACAGTGGCAAGCTGATCTGGTTGACATGCAGACATTTGAGAGTAAGAATAAAGTATTCAGATTCATTTTAACAGTCATAGATTTGTTCAGTCGTTACTCTTGGGCCGTGGAAGTGAAGAGCAAGAGAGGAGAAAAAATCAGAGATGCATTTAAAGTGATCTGCAGAGAAGCGATACCGGAAAAGATCCAGTTTGATGACGGCACAGAATTCTACAATAAACACTTCAAGGAACTCTTAACAAAAAATGACATAGAATGGTTCTCCTCAAAATCTGACAAGAAGGCAGCAGTTGCAGAGCGTTTCAACAGAACTTTGAAGGAGAAGATTTGGCGTTATTTCACCGCTAAGGAGACTGACAAGTGGATCGAGCGAAGCTCTCATGACAAAGTCAGGATCGATGTTCTAGATGACTTGGTCAGTGGTTATACAATAATACATTTCACTCATCAATAGGTATGAAGCCTGTAGATGCCAGAAAGATGGAAAACAAAGGAGCAGTATGGTACAACCTTTACGGTCTTCACCTCAAATAAACATTTGGTGATCCAAAGTGCAAAGTAGGTGACAGTGTAAGAATTTCAAAGTACAAGTCTGTTTTCGGTAAAGGTTACCTTCCCAACTTCACTGAGGAAGTATTCCAAATCAAACAGATCATCTTCACTCAACCCATCGTCTACAAGCTTGAAGATTATCAAAAAGAGGAAATTCAAGGATATCTCTATGAAGAGGAATTGAGTTACGTTCCTAATCCTTACCAACTAGATTACAAGATCGAGAAGATCCCGAGGTACAAGACCAGTAAAGGCAAGAAATATGGATTAGTGAAGTGGAAGGGCTACAGTGACAAATTCAATGAATGGTTACCAGTTTCTGATATCAAATCATTGAAATGAGATAAAATCTCTGAAATGAGCACAAGTATCTGAAAATTTAATTCATGCTTTGCTTCAGGGACGAAAGTCCTATTTAAAAAAACAATGTTCTATTAAATCAAGCTAGAAATGGATGGTCAAATAAGCATAACAAACTATGGTACAGTCAATGTTTACCCAGCTCCGCTGGCCTATCGGGACATAACCTCGTGTCCTATGAAGTACTGTGTGAAATGGTTTACAACCAAACTTGAAGGTGAATTCGAAAAGAATAGAATTAATTAATTAATAGATTATTGCAAAGCATGTGGCGGAAACAATAAGCAAAGAATGCACTAAACGTGGTATAGAGAAATTACTAGGTGATGGTAAATTCGCTTAAGATGGTAAGAGAGGCAAATGTAGATTTTGTTGGAATTCATATTTCAAAACTGATTTCCTTGATCAGAATGGTAATAGAGACAGACATAAAGTTAGAGTTGGTCTAAACAGGATATCTAAAGGTCAAGGTGTTGACAATTTTAGCTTTGTGACGAAGTCATATTCGGGATTACGTTTAGGTTGCGCAGACAGTTCCTTCTCACTTTGGTTTAAGGAATTGAACCCAAGGCGGAGGACCTTGGTTGAGTTACCAAGACACTCGAGGGTGGAGCTAAAATTTCGTCCAAACCCTCGCCGATAAAACCCGAGCCGATAGGCGAGGGTTTGGACGAAATTTTAGCTCCACCCGAGAGTGTCTTGGTATCTCAACCAAGGTCCGAAGCCGAGGGTTCAATTTCTATTCTAAAATACCTCAAACTTAAAAAGACAGGCCACGAAAATAACTTGAATATGTGCGAATTTGGCAAATTCCATCCATCGCCGGCCCGGAGCGCCGGTAGCGCCGTTGTTTACATTATGTTACGGCAACGTTACAGAAAATGAGGCATGTACATTTTGTACAGTGCGCATAGGAAGTCCGCATCGGCTCGCTCAAGTGATGCTAAAATCCGCGCAAATGGGCTATTTGGAGCGTTTTTCTCGGCAAATATGTGTAGCGCTCATTAAAAAACTTAGGGTGGTTGATGCTTCCTTGACTGATTTGTGTTTGAAGCAGTGTTTTGAGAGCCTCAGACTTCTGAAGTGAGCTGAAATTCCATTGACGTGACGTGTGCATGGCTTCCATATTTTAGTGCAACCCGAGGGAACTTTGGTAGAGCATCTTGGTTGCGTGTCCAAAACACTCCACTCTCGGAACGAGGCTTATGCATTTTCAATTTAAAAGTTGACTTTACGGTACCAAGGTATTTTAGAATAGATTACCAGAGGAGTCTATCTCGAATAATTGAAGAAGAGTTAGATCATGTTTTACCAATAAAGGAATTTAAGGATTATCCTGAACTATGTTTCTCTTGGTTTAACATGAGACTAATGGAAAAGACAGAAAACAGACAGAGGAGTGCTACAGTAGACTAGAGACTTTTTAAAGAACAATTTGATAGGTCAATGAATTTCATGATAGCTAAAAGTAATGAAAATTGGTTTTACTATCGAGACCAAAACGTGATATCAGATTGGAAAAGAGTTATTCACCAGTATTTAGGGGATTATCCTAAGGATGAAAATATGATTATGCTTAATTAATTATTGATTTTAAACAATAACCTGAACATGAACAATAAAATGAACATGAACATCAGTGGTATGTCAAAAATGATAAATGAGATGATTAAGTCGAGTGACACAGTAAATAGAAATTCACTCTTCATAAATGAATAGAACGTGGGGTTACACCAAGAGACCAAAGAACTGGAAAAATAGATTAGAAGAGTTTTACACAAAAAAAGATGAAGAAGACAAACCTGATTTACAGGGATTCGACGAAGTCGGATTAGATAATTTAGTGTAAGCTTTCAGGACTGTCTTATCCAAAAGAATTATTAAGTCTGGCAGCCATCTTCGTCTGGTAGACTCTATGGTGTTTAAAGATTTCCTTCGCTGTCATGTTATATAAGTCATTGAATGTAAACTGTTTATTCAGGAAATCCTTGCATTTCCCTGTTGCCACCAGAACTTCGCGGTCTTGTTTGGCTTTAAGGCCACTATCAGTCAAATAGTTCAAATTTTGTTGATTGTTAGCCGGACTTTGTCCTGAGAGCGTAGCTCGAGTCGAGCCTAGTTGACAACTAGAATTGGCTATTCCTTGACTTGGATTAACTAGACCTTGACTAGGAGTAACTACATTTGAACTATTCAACAGCTTGTTAGAAATTTGTTGCTTTGTCGTGCAGTTATGTTAATAATTAGTCGAACTTTGTTGGTTACTACCAGTGTTCTGTTGGTAACTAGCTCCGATTCGAACTATGCTCTCAGGACTATGTCCGATTGGGTTTTGACCGATTACACCAATCTGTTTCATTTGTTGTTCAATTACAGCTGATGTCTGATTTATCATTGGATGATTTATCATTGATTGACTATCCATTTAATAGTATGGAAAAAATAAATGTTAAATGAAAAGCACTTTTTCAGTGTAAAGATATGAAAAAATCAATCTGCACTAGTACTAATTAAAACGTCAAACTGCTTGTCAATCTCCTGGTAATATTCCTTCTCATGTCTGTAATTCTGGAAGAAAATACTTTTAGTAAAACCATGCCATAGTTCCTCCAAATCATTAATTCGTTCCTTGTCGGTTAAATAAGGGTTCAGGTCTACATAATCAATTTTCATCTTTTTAAAGGCTTGGTGTAAAACACCTTGTAAATGATTGTGACCTTCACACCACAGTAATGCAGATATCTTAGGAAAGCAGGTAAACCAACCTAAAATCAGTAAAATTGTCTTCAGTTAACTGAGGCTTGCCAATAGCTTGATTAATGAATTATGTCTCTACAAACCAGCCATACTCCCCGCAGTGAAATTCAAGGAGAATGGCCTCACCATGTAGCCCCTGATTCCGTATAGAGGGTAGAGTGCCGATACCCATTTTTAAGGAATACACGATTGCAATACCACATGTACAATCATAAAGAATCTTAACTCATTTTTTCACTTCTATGAAATAGAATGGAACACTGAGTAGTGAAAATCCTCTAAAACGTATTACAAGTACCGGTATATGCCATAGTATCATTTCATGCGAAAGTCGTTTATATGCGTTGTGAAAATCATGCGATCTACATGCAAATCGTATAGCTTAAACCTACATTATTGTTAATATACTGTAGTAAGTTTAGTAGAATCTCTCCCCCCTCCCCCCCCCCCCCCCCCCCCAATGATCTCCCGTCCTTAATTCACCTCCGTGAATTCATATCTCAATATTGCATTTCAGACAGGTCTTGCAAAAGGTACTAGGCTGACCTAGTACCTTGTCACTAAACAGTAAAACTGTGAACAGGAAGTTCACAGTTGTATGTTTTTCCTTTAAATCTTTCTAAAGCCAATTCTAGGACCACAAAGGGGAATATGAGAAGGTTCGGGTGTATGACTGGTGCATTGCCTATCCAATAAATTAGGGTATATTAAGAATTGGGTAAAGTAAGTCAAAACCGTTCCCTTTTGCGGGCCTAGAATTCGACTTGGAAAAATTTTGAGGAAAACCATTTAACTGTGAACTTCCTGTATGCCTAAACCCTCTTTGTGATCACAATTTTACTCTTGTACATAATGTACAGGGTGTATTTATTTATCTACACTTATATTAATTTAATTTATTCAAGGTTGTGCAATAACATGATATCCATGCGATTGTATACATGACTATATATTAACCTTAAAACACTGTAGACGCGGCTGTTAGATTGTTATAATCCAATACACGAAAAAATGACGCTCTTCACATCCTCTGGCCTGTTCGCATAACCGCAATTTTTGAAATTTACAACAAGGCTTCAAAATTTGGAAAATTCAGAAAAATATCGATTGACCACAAAATGTATAATAAGTTGATCATTCACAATTATCAACAGTCTTCAAAATGAAACGTTACACGCACATTCGCGACTTACATTGTACAGTTACGACCTATAATTGCTCACTAATCATGAGGTGATGTTATGACGGAGAAGTCATTGTGGTGGACTTGGACGGGAGAAGGCCATGAGGGAAAGTGAGGGAAGTAAGAAGTCAGCGACTCCCACATCGCCTTTAATCCCGCGTGTGGATAGTGTACTTTAGTGGGACTGGCCAATTATCGCAAAGATATCAGGCATCGCTCTCAAGCCCGCGTGTTGTTAGTGCACTTTAGTGGGACTGTGATCGCAAAGATATCACGCATCGCTCTCAAGCTCGCGTGTGGACAGTGCAAACGCATGAGTCAGCTTTAGTGCGGAGCTGGCCAATTCCCGCAAAGATATCACGGATAAATAAAGAACGGTGACACTCAGTGTTCATGATAATTATATTTTATTGCTTATGCCACCATTTTGTATAACGAAGTCTACATATAAACATCGAGGAATCATAGCAACGAGCATAGCAACAAGCATAGCAACGGGCGTGTCCGACGTCTTCAATGCGGCATAAGTCATTTATACCGGAACTGAAAAATAAATTAAAAACAATCGGTATCTCTAGGCTTCATCTCCAAATTAACTCAACCCCCCCCCCCCCCCATGATTTCCATCACAATCACGGCCCCGTATAGACCACCAGGGGTGGTGTTCAATATAAATACTCCGCCTCTTAATAATATTTCAGATAAATGACATGTACATAGCATAGTACATGTATAGATGTGGAGTGAAAAAGCCCTCAGCTTCAGGATGCATCATCACCCGCTTTATTTGAGAGGACAACGATGTAATATTTCTTAACAATACCCATGCCGTATGGCAAACTATTTCTTCAAATGAAATCCAAATGAAATGTGTTTATTTGAGCAGAAGACGTTTTTCATACGACTAAAACACGTTTGTTGTTGTCTTATTCAAGTCGATAAATGACATCACAACATGTAGATATAGCATAGTATAGATGTGGAGTGAAAAAGCCCTAAATATCAGGATGCATCATCTCTCGCTTTCTTTGTGAGGACAACGATGTAATATTTGAGAAAAAAATATGTTTTCATACAGCTCAAACACTTTTGTTGTTGTCTTATTTAATTCGATAAATGATGATCACAAATAGAAAGTGAACCGGGTATAAGGACAATACAATCACGGCAGTCGAATGGGAATCTTGTCTGATTGAGAGAGCCGATAACCTGACACGCTGATACTAACTCAAGAGCGGCAGTATTGCTCCTTAATCTTACTCCACCCGCAGCACCTCGACTTGTGGTTTATCTTACCTTAAACACAAGACTTGCAGCAATGCTCCTTACTCTGACTCTGCCCGCAGTACCTCGCCTTGTGGTTTATCTTACCTTAGGCACTCGACTTGCAGCAATGCTCCTTAATCTGACTCTACCCAGAGTACATCGCCTTGTGGTTTATCTTACCTTTAGCACACGACTTGCAGCAATGCTCCTTAATCTGACTCTGCCCGCAGTACCTCGCCTTGTGGTTTATCTTACCTTTAGCACTCGACTTGCAGCAATGCTCCTTAATCTGACTCTGCCCGCAGTACCTCGCCTTTTGGCTTATTTTAACTTAAGCACACGACTTGCAGCAGTGCTCCTTAATCTTACTCTACCCGCAGTACCTCGCCTTGTGGTTTATCTTACCTTAAGCACACGACTTGCAGCAATGTTCCTTAATCTGACTCTGCCCGCAGTACCTCGCCTTTTGGCTTATTTTAACTTAAGCACTCGACTTGCAGCAGTGCTCCTTAATCTGACTCTACCCGCAGTACCTCGCCTTGTGGTTTATCTTACCTTAAGCACACGACTTGCAGCAATGTTCCTTAATCTGACTCTGCCCGCAGTACCTCGCCTTTTGGCTTATTTTAACTTAAAGGCCATATATCAAGGTTTTTTGCCATTTTCTGCTGTAAGACGATTTCAAAAGTGTACCTAACACTTTATACAATACAGAAAACCAAATGCAATTAGCTCCATCCATTTTGAAGATATAGCCAATTATGTGTTTGACAACTTGATTACCTAATCAGGCTAGCAACTGGCTTGTTAGAGCCAGGCGACGGGTTCAGCAAAAGTTGTGATGTAGATCAGGTCATCTGTACATGTCATGCAATCATAAAAGCAGGAGGGCCTTAATTAATTATGCACATCTGGAAGTAATGTGTTTCATTCACTATGGTGTATTGTGTGGCTCCGAATTGTGTCAAGGATAGCACAAAGAACAATCGAATGATGGATGGGACCCATTTTCATGAATTTCCAAAGCCAGTTGAACGAGAGAGGAGGAAGCTGTGGATTCGGAAGTGCAAACGTTTGGAGTGTTGGAAGCCTGGGCCTTCGGCCAAACTTTGCAGTGATCACTTTATCGATACGGATTATCACATGAAGCCGGATATCTGCATTCAACTAAATATTAAATGCCACTTGTTAAAAACAGCTGTTCCAACCATGTCAATTGCATTTAATGCCCGAGGCTGCTGAGGTCGGTTGTTATACATAATGTGTAGGCCCTATTGGGGCCTGTGATACCGCATAGTGTCTTCTTGTGTTCCAGCCATAGCAAGGTGACAGCGACACAGGTCAGTGTCAGTGACAGCCACTGTCAATGACAGATTATTGTCATCTGACATCTAGGCCTATCTAACGTTGCACGGCATTATATCGTCACGTCAAGATGATTGTGCATAATACCGTCACTTTTCAATAGTAGTTCAGCGTCATGACATAACTGGCGATACAACACTGACGAGGCAAAACAATATTGTGCAACATTAGTCTGTTCAAAAATCATACATGTTATGCATCTGCAACCGTCTATCAATGTCTTCTTTGCTATATCGGCAGGTCTGCCATGCAAATTGATTAACCACAAATTCTAATCACTTTCGTCCGAATGATCACTCTCATTATGACCTAGTGATATTAATGGCTCGAACATGTACGGCTCAACGTTTAAATATCCTTCTGTATCGACCAAAACATCCTCAAATTCACTGCTCTCACTCTCTGAACTGTATGCGGAAGCCATCTTGCTTTGTTCTGACTGACCTGATCTACGTCATCAAAAAATCCCTAGCGGCCACATGTGGAACTAATCTAAAGTTGTGTGTGGTGGGAAATTCAAATAGTTTAAAATTGAAAATTGAAATAACTAAATAATGACTTTATTATTAGAATTTTTTTAATGTCTGGGATCTTGTTTTTTTTACCCTCAACATATTTCATGAGTATCAAGCATGTTTTCAAACCTTGATATATGGCCTTTAAGCACACGACTTGCAGCAGTGCTCCTTAATCTGACTCTACCCGCAGTACCTCGCCTTGTGGTTTATCTTACCTTAAGCGCACGTCTTGCAGCAGTGCTCCCTAACTTCACTATAATGCTCGCAGGCCCATGGTATCTGTGCGCATTGTAACTTAACACTATTCCACCTGATCACCGAGTCCCCATACACGCAAGTATCTGGAGAGAAAATTTGACATCAAAATCTGGAATAAGACTGTTCAAGATAAAGGAGTTTATTATATTTCATGAATTATGATAATTGGAATTTGTCTTTCTGTCAGATGAATGACGTCGAAATTGCGTTAACCTATCCGTCCGTCGTTTGGTTAGCTCGGTAACTTTCGATGATTGCCGAAGACATTGACCAATCAGAGGGTTTGTTTTCGTTTAAATCAAGCACATGGTCAAGAAACCACGTGTTTGGGAATCAAGTTATAATTGAATTACGTTTTTTGAAGCGAGAACACGCAGCAGGTTGTCCCCCCCCCCCCCCCCCCCACCCCACCCCACCCCGCTTCAACAACCGCAAAAACAGTTGAAGAGTTGCCCTTAATGCAGTAATAAAGAGATAATAAATCTGTAATTGACAGTGATTGCACACCCCTACGGAGAAGAGGCACGACCCAACTAGATGTCAATTGACATCATTTCGTATCAACTGGCCGGTAAGTTCACTACTTACCTGAGTCCATCGCTGGAGCTGCCGGGTCATGGACACAGTCCCCTTGGACACACCACTGAAAGAAAAACACCGCTCATTGGTCGGATTCGTACTAAAGTCAAAATTGGACATTATGACGAGTTTATGACGACATTAACCCTTATAGTGTTGAAATTCTTACCCTTTTGGGGTCGCGCTCCACCCTGGGGCGAGAGAGGGTTAAATTTCATTTTTTTTTATTTTGGTGACACGGAAATTGCTGCGTGATAAGGTTTGTAAGTGCAGAAGAAGATTTTAAGCGAGGTGAGATAGGCCCTTGAACTGTTTTAATCGGCTCAAATTGGAAATCAATATTCACTTCAGTGATATGAAACTGGGTTACATTACAGCCGATTCGAAGATCTTTAGTGAATCGCCACATGTACGGCATTTTGTGCGAGCATTCTTGCAGCATACGTTTGTGTACATTATACTTGCATTACACGTGAAATGGAAGCCAATACCGGCAGAAATAATATGCTCGAATATTATCGCTGCTTTGGACGGAGTATGGGATATTTTCTGTGGACAATGAATATTATTATCATACTACATGTATTTACCTTCTTATTACCACAGCTTGTTCCACGAAGGGCATGGCCTGCATTTTTTTCGCCCGATCTCGATCCTACCTCCAAACAGAACAGCTCCTTGCAGAAATCTTTCTCTCCTTTCAACCCCTGTGAGGGAAAAAAACCATGTTGGCATCAAATACAGCACAAAAGCGAGGTCATGTCAAATTGATGCCACAAAATGTCAAGTTTAACCCATTCTTCAACGGACTCCTACATTTCAGACAGCCTCCCTCTAACATTGGCACTGACTTCGTTCCTTACAACGCCTCAAGAGCTGGTAAGTTGCCACAATCTTGAAATATAGATCAGAAAAGAATCTGTCTTATTGCTGCCTAGCATAATACCATTAAGCCCCGCGTGGTGGTGCTAAGGCGGCCGCCGCGTAATTCTAAACGATTTTGTTTTTGTAATAATTGCCCAGAATTTTGGAAAATACGAATCATCGGCTAGGTTTTAGTGTTTTAACGACGCAAAGTTGTTTATTACAGTTGGTTTTTCATATCAGTTGTCTATTTCAGTCATAAATTACACAAAATTAATTTGATTGTTAGTATGGACAAGCAGATTTAACTCAATAAAATAGTCCATGTTTGAAAATCGACGACCATCTTCTGTTATATACGTTGTCCCTACGCTCCCGCCAGGTGGCCAGTGTGTAACGTTTCCAATATTGGCCAGTTCCGGGCCACTCTCTGTAATGTAATCAAGAGAGTGGTTGTGTCTCTCTAATTGCTGCGAGGCTATCGCGACACCACAAAGCCCGCGAAAATGATTGCTGCCCTACGCTGCGTATGTAGTTCTCTGTACAATCATCTTAAAACCCGCTAGTAAGTGTAAAATTTTATCTACAAAGATCATATTCTGTTATTTATTAATAAAATAAAACGTTTTTGAGAGAAAATTGCACTAATTCGGCCTGATTAAGATTTACAGTCTGAACTGGCGACACAGTTTATGACGTAGGATTGTCAAAACCCTGACTCTCAGGATGCTGACATCCAAGATGGCGGCAATTGATCAATTCCAGTGTCTGAATTTTTTATTTTTTGGCACCGGGGCGAGTTTGTCTCCCAACGAGAGGACTTGCTGCCATTTTCTGCTTCTTAAACCGGAAGAGACCAACCGGAAGAGGCCAAATGTACGCTTGTATCTCTAGGCAACCATTACCCATGACGAGGCTAGGAGATTTACTGATCCCTATTCCTCCGAATCCCTTTTCCGTTTTGACGAGGCTCCTATGATATCAACTAAGAAAAATAACAGTGCAGACTAGATAAAACTTTCTTATCAGTGTTCACATCGTGACTGTTGAATGTAAATTATGCATGAAAAAAGGTCTGATAGATTTTGACCAATTTACGCACCCTGAGGTATTTGTATCCAGCTCCGAATGCTACCTCGCACTGGTCGTCGGCATCCAACTTCTGGCCTGGTGCCTCCAACTCTAAGACGTCAGAGCCGTGAGCAGCCGAGTCCAGCAGACAGTTTGTTTTAGAGCTAAATACAAAAAGATGAATAATGTGGAGTTAAAAGGGGATTGTCGCTATTCTACACTTTGGTCAGCTACCCCTCAGGAACCATCGCAGATTTTCGAGATCTAGAAAACCGCACGTTGTATAACACAAGCGTTCTTGTCGTTTTCAAGAAGACGTTCAACAAAACCTAAGGCGAAAGCCGTTGCCAAGAATGACACTGTTGAAAGAATTGCGTCCACGTCCGCATTTTGCACAAGAGAGGTTCAAAATATCAAGCGAAAACAGGAACGAGAACGAAGCCACTTTTTTCTCTGATCGATCTTATAGAGTCAAGTTGATCGTGTTGTATTATTTTTTTGGGGCATACTATACTAAACATTAAAACCACGCTCTTTGTTGCAATTCTGACACAGGCAACATGACATCCATCGTCGAAATGCCACCTCTTTCTCGTTTGAGCACCTCAAAAGTTGATTTCCGTGCCGCGGGCATGACACTGCAATTAAGTACAGCAGATCTGCGAGATTAACAATAGAAGACGCCAACATCGTGTCGGCATCTGTTTCGGTCACATACCTCTCGAGGCTGTTGATGGCGTTCTTGAAGTAATTGATAGAGCAGGAGGAGAAACGGTACGGGTTCTTGTAAGTGTCGTCCGCGCTTAACCTGCCGAGTGAAGGCGCCATGATGTAACGGTCTCCTGTGCTACAGTTGTTATCTGAAGAATCGTGTCCTGCACCGATACTGACAAAGAAATTGGAAATGCGTGTACACTTTTGATAAATGCAAATTTTACATGATGCTTGGTGACTGAAAACGAACGTTTTGTCGGTAATTTTTACTCATTCGGTGAGTACTATGACACACCATTGTGCGCACTATAATGTTGAGTTTACGTCACAAGATGGAAACCAATGATGAGAGAATAATGTTTGAATATTATGTGTTACTTGAGGCCGAGTTCATCCATGTGGAACCACTGAGATAATGAGTTCGTTAAACCGAAGACTACTTACTTGTGACCGAGTTCATGTGTAGCCACTCCGATGACCCTCGTCAGATCCAAATTCTCCGTGACGACTGATGTAGCCCATGATGTGCAGATACATTCCTTATACGCCACACCTATAGAAAACATGTAAGTACAAATAGATTCTAAGTTCGCCAAACCTAGAAAAACATATAAGTACAAATAAATTCTAAGTTCGCCAAACCTAAAAAACATGTAAGTGTAAAAAAATTCCAAGTCTGCCAAACCCAGAAGACCCAGAAACTTTCAAGTACGAAATAATTCAAAGTTCGCCAAACTTAGAAAACCTATGATGTTGACGTGGCAATTTGGCGTCCACTGCGCCTGCATGACCGCAACTGAATGAAGAGATCATTCAGGGACTGTCTGACAGCTGTGATTGTTGACCCGACGTCATGACATCATGATGACGTCATGGCAACCTTGTGACGTCATCAGTGACATCGTAGCTTGAGCCTGCATGCTCTGTTGCTCATGGCAACAAGATACAACCAAAATGAAGGATTTTGGCTACTGGGCACCGTGCACTGATGGTATGAAGCAACCATGTATGCCTGATAGGTCATGAAGGTGCAGGAAATGCGGTTTCGACAAGAGAGACTCATCAGATGCATGTGGCGACAAAGAAATACGGTTGGATATACAGAGGTATCCTGATAGCGGGACCGCAAGGAGTCAATTTCTCCCCTTGATTGACCTAGAGTAGATCTTTGTCGGTCCATCCAGGCAGTATAGCCTGCTGAAGGGCGGTCTGAGCCAAGCAGTTGGCAAAAAGTAGGTCAAGATGGTTAAACGTTTAACCTGTGTGCCTAAAGAAGACACGTGAAACCGGGGGGGGGGGGGGGGTTGAAACAGCTGGACAGTAAAGGAAATAAGTATACGGAGGGAAATAGTATTTCAATGACGTGGCAATGTACGTATACTTACCTTGGGAACATGAAATCCACAGGGGGTGGGTGCACTGATGAAAGCTTCATGGAGCTGAAACCTATTGATAATGCACTCTGAAGTGAGTGCGGGGCCCTAGGCCCAAATGGTTGCGAAAAAAAATCGACCACTTACGAAGATGGGAGAGTGTGAGACTTCCTTATCACAGGCACGACAGATGTGCAGTGCCAAAGCCAGAGCGCCCTGGGGTGTTAGGTCTTAGAAAACCTAGATACGTTTCTTACCTAAAATTCCGTCAGCCATTTTGTACCTTCAAAATAAAACGCACTGTTATGGTGACAGTGTTAGCTCTCCAAGGCGAACACAATTCTCTGATAAGGTTATAGCGGTATTATTGAAAGTTACTATATATATTACAATATTGATATCGTCTTAATGACAGCAGTAATCTCGTTATGGCAATTGGTCAAAGTTGCCATCATGGGTGTTGAACGATTCCAAATTCCAACATCGCCCAAGGTATAATAAGAATACTGCTCGAGTGTGTGATCCGGGTCGCCAGATTGCACGAGTTTTCTCCGGCCTAAGAAAGCTCGAGACCGAATGTTTAAGATGCTATTAACCAGTGCCATTTCAACCATTTTGGTCGCTACCACGTTTATTTTGCTGTAGAATTTGATCGTCAGAGTAACTGTGACCAATTTTTGAAGGGGATTGTGTGGTGATCCCGGTCTTGACGGCACCGTTGCTAACTGTTGCGTACCGTTGCTAAGCATGGTGGCGTCATCACCGGGTTCGGCGCTTGTGACGTCATGATTTTGAAGAAGTTTGTTCTTACTTTTTGTGGCAAATCATGATGTTTTTCACAGCATGTCTGACAGTTAAGTACATTTAGGGTATATGATAAATATCATGAAATTACGCGATGGTATGTCACAACGAATATATCAGAATAACGTTTTCAGATTTGTTTAAATTGTGATAGTGGTGGAACGCTGCCAAAGCTAGATGAATATATCAATAGGTCAAAAGGTCCGTTTGAGATTTTTATTTTCATATCACGCGGGCAGAAAATTCGGTGGTGACGCTGCATGTGGTTTAAGGGTGTTACCAGGGGTTACGGTGCAGCCATTTTGAATTGCTAATCAAGTAGACCCAGGTTGGAGAGGAGAAGATAATATCCAAAGGTCTCCGAAGTGACGTCACGCACCACTCCATTTGTCAGGGGGTCGAAAGTGGATTAGGCCTCTGAACTGAAAGACTTACGCGGTCATGAGCATGGCATGGTCATGGTCGGGGAGAGAGGACTTTGCCGAGTTGTACCATTTCGTGAAAATGCTCAGTACTGAGTAAACATCCACAACTCCATCGCTGGCGATAGGGTGCGTCCAGTTGTCGGGAAACTGAAGATCAAGAAAATCTCATAAACGCCATGCATGGATAGGTTTTGTCACTGACTATGGTCCATTCTATTAGAAGCTGGCACTACTCGCAAAAATAGGCCTTATGGCCGGGAGATTTCATGCCCATGTAAAAATCGGCGTTGTGTGTTGTTGTCGACACGGTATTATAGATCCACAGTATCGAAGAATCGGCATAGAAAGAAATGTCAGTATTTCTCCTCGAATATATAAGCCTCGTTCTAGCGATGCTTTGGGTGGTTCTGAGGTAGTCTTATCTACTTTATACTCTTTGTAAAATTGCTGAAATTTTCGGAAATATGTCGCGGGACGGGTGAATCTCATGTTTACCGTGTATGAACACTAGGCCTTAAGGGGGCTCAGCACCATACATATAGGACTTATAGTTCTTGACCTGAGATTCAGAAATTCAGAGTTTCAAATCAGAAATTACTCTACTGAATTTCTGAATAATGACTACTCGATTGCTGATTATTTACTTACTGCACTGATTTGCAAAGCAACCAGTCGAACGTAGATGGAGAAGGAAGAATCTTCAATGTTTGCGTAACGGAGGTCCATCTGCGAACAAAAATCAACAACGATATTTTTACCAGCAGGAACATGCTCAACAGAACACTCGATGAATTTTGAGTGGTGAAAAAGGAAGATATCGTAAGTTCATTTCATCCTTCAAAGAATTATTCATATCTGATGGAAAATAAATAATAAACATGTGCGGACTGTCATACCAGAGGCACAAAATATGTCCTGCCACGTAGAACTCGTGGGCTACTTTGTCAACACGTAACACACGGTTGCAGGTCAAAAATAAGGCCGCACCAGACCGATTTTTTTTATTTTTTCAAACGTCTTCGATATGTAAGAAAAAGAATTTAAAAAAAAAGAATGTGGACGCTGTACAAGGATGTTAATCTTATTTACGACCTGATCACAAATCCATTGGTTTTATCATTGAATGAGAGGAAATGCATGTCAACTTACTCCATTTATGACGTAGCTGAAGTGCTCTCTAATTTCGGTTATATTCTGGTTGTGGCTAAAATACAAAAACTCTAATCACGTGAGATTACACACGCACTTTTAGCTAAAGGAATAAATCTTTAAAATACACAATTTTTAGAGAGACCGTCTTGCCTTTCCTTCACCATATTAGCCGTCCTGACATAACCAGTGGTTTTCAATATACTCCGCCAGTCGATATATTTGTGTAATGACGATGGAGTAAAAAAAACCTGATCTCATGATGCCTAGTATTAGCTGGAGATTTTGTTTCGTGTGAAAGAAGCACCTGACATATCACGATGACAATGAAATGTTGTCACGAATTCAAAAACCTGGCCCACGGCCGAAGGTATGTATATTCAAACCTTTACGACATTTACAGTTGGTCCACGCGGCAGTGCTTTGTTGCCGAGTCACTTCACGCCGCACCCAAGACGATGCAAAAAATGGCATTCGCGCGCTCGTTGTGTGAAATCGCTTCAATCTCATTCAGTGTAATGGCTAGCTTTCCACCTGACTGCTGTCTACTCACTTCTTATAGCACTTGTAGTCGCAGAAGAACATCAATTCAGCGCCGTATGCTGTCTTACAGCCATCTCTTTTCGACACGATGATCGGTGGCTCAGCTCTCTTGCTCATTGTCGTCCAGTTGCCATGGCTAGGAAGAGCATCTGAGGAGGGGAAATGATTGATTAACGGATTAGGAGTTAGGGGACACGAATTCGGAGAGGGACCTGTCCTTTACGAATGCTGGTGCATTAGCCTTCTACAGTTTCACCATTTTGGCATCAGGAGCAGGGGTTCGTGAAATAAATGGAAAATTGTGCGTCGTCGCGTACAGTAGTATAATGTTCAGTGCAATCAATTGAAACTTCGGGTTGCTACGCCAGCAGTATGCACCCCCATCGTGGGTTGTAAGTTTATTAGAGTGGTCAACGAAATGAAAAGAAATTCTGTGTTTTCCGCCAAAATGACAATCATGAAAAATCAGATATTTCCAGGAATCGCAATTGGTAAAAAGGCGCGAATATGTGGCGCTTTCTATGCAGTAAGTTACAACTTACCATTTCCAAAGTCAATCTTTTCATTCCTCTTTCTGACCATCAAGTGTGGTACACCCCCATCAACATTACGTTTCCTGTCCGTGGTGATCTCCTGGCTGGGCTCGAGGTGGATGGTGTAGTCGCCATCATGAAGCATACCCCTCTATTGGCAGAAGGAAACATTAAAATAGTAATTCATGGTGTCCACGAAAGGTCTAGACCATGCATATGTAGACGTAAACAACTAGTGTGCAGTCTTAGTCTAAGGACAGAATTACAAATACTACAACTAGAAATAACCGAAAGCCGTTATTTTGCCTCCTGCTATAAAGCCATTATCAATAATCAAACAATGGGGCTACGACTAAGTTGGGACTAAGTTTCCTTTCACATCCACAACCGAACCAGAATCGCCTGTCGCCATCAGTAGCGACCGCTGTGCCACTGTATAGAATCCGCCCTAGGCGACTCGAATTGCAATGGCTGGCCATTTCTCCATCAAGGCAAGACATCTATACTTACCACACTCCTTCTGTAAACGCCACTTCCAGTGAGATCACTTGATATGAGAAAGGCCGCTCCGTTTTCTGCGTCGTGGTAAGCTGTACCCTAAAATCATAGACATAAGTACATAAAAGCCCTGCTTGGAGAGCCGCTTGCCAAACAGCACTAAAAATCAACTCTGTTCGGCAAGCCGGGCTTGCCAAACAGGGCAAAAATACTACCCTCTTTGGCGAGCCGGAGAGGTTACAACATTTTGGCCAATCAGAGAGCAGTGACGTCATATTCGAATTTATATGCGCATCTATACTATAATGCGCGTTGTGGCCGCTGAATAGGAGGCGATTTTTGTTTCAAAATTGGGCCTCGAAAATGCGTCGAATTCTTGCAACTTTTGGCTTCGTAGGTGTGGATCATAAGTAAGAGTGTCACTGAGGGTGTCATACGTCGAATATCTTGGTGGTTTTGGAATAAATAACAACTTTTCAGAGAGCACGTCGACTGGAGAGCTCCGCTCATTCTCAAAAGCATACACAAACTTCACACATATTCTCCCTGCCACATCAGTATTAGCTTCCAGCACGTATGTAGTGCTATACGACCTGGTCCATGGTGCAGGTTATTAGCAGGGAGATTAATAATTAGCCTGTTCTATTTTAGTTCTATTCGAGAAACACTGTCCTGAGTGATAAGGCAAATTCTGCAGAGTGGCCTGCCGGAACATGCAGTGGGCATCAATAAACAGTTATAACAGGATGGACAAAATATGTACAGTGGCCAGCGCCTGCTCTTTGATTTATTCTTTACTGACTGATGTTGTCAGTTTGAATTGCGTTCTGCATCTCTCCATGCACCAGGCTTTGGTCCGACAGTGGCATTGGGTACCGGAGTGGGTAGGTGATATGCCTAATATGTGAGGGCCTTATTTGGAACAGGACCTGCTGTCACTGGTCTCAATGCATTGTGCAAAATAGCGTACTCCAATCAATCTATTGGGGGTTGCATGTAGATAGCAGCAATAAGTCCCTAAATGCAGTTCATTTCGTGTTTAACCTTTAATAAAACTTCAGTAACGTTAGATCTTTAATGTAGTTCAATCATCGTGCCCATTTAACTAAGGTATTACATTTCAACTTTGCCCGCTCCATGGGTATATGCTAGTATTTAACAATGGCCGACTTCCCGCTCTCGATTCAATTTCTGTTACTAAACTCGGGTTTTGGTCAATAATCCATGAAGAAGCATGTACATGTACATGACTGTATGGATTTACAAAAAAGTCATAAACGTGATTTAACTGATATGCATGTTAAAGAGGTTGAATAGCGCCTCCAGAGGCAAGCAACAGCGCCACCCGTAGCAGAAATAAGAACTGCTTAGTGACGTCATGGTTTCCATATACGGCATCTCATTTGCATATTTTTACAACCTTATTTACTACTATGTGTATGCCAGTAGCACGTGTATGGCTGGCGGGAGTGGACAAATATCTGAATTAAGGGTCGGGATAAATCAGATTTATACCACGACTATATTCATAATAGTAGACAGCCAATCAGACCCCCGCATTTCATGAATTATGGTGACCATTAAATCTGAATTATACCACGACATAAATGAATCAACCCACGACTATAATCGTTTTAGACCCACGACTATATTCGTAATAGCAGACAGCCAATCAGAGAGCCGAATTTATGGACGGAAGTGCGATTTATGGACGCCGGAAGTGCGATATATGGACGCCGGAAGTGCTATTTATGGACGCCGGATATTAGAATGTTGGACGACCTAATTCATGAAATGCGGGGTTCTGATTGGCTGTCTGCTATTACGAATATAGTCGTGTATGGCTGGCGGGAGTGGACAAATATCTGAATTAAGGGTCGGGATAAATCAGATTTATACCACGACTATATTCATAATAGCAGACAGCCAATCAGAGAGCCGAATTTCATGAATTATGGTGACCATTAAATCTGAATTATACCACGACATAAATGAATCAACCCACGACTATAATCGTTCGTTATAATAATTCGCCGGAAGTGCTATTTATGGCGTCCATATATCGCACTTCCGGCGTCCATAAATCGCACTTCCGTCCATAAATTCGGCTCTCTGATTGGCTGTCTGCTATTACGAATATAGTCGTGGGTCTAAAACGATTATAGTCGTGGGTTGATTCATTTATGTCGTGGTATAATTCAGATTTAATGGTCACCATAATTCATGAAATGTGGGGGTCTGATTGGCTGTCTACTATTATGAATATAGTCGTGGTATAAATCTGATTTATCCCGACCCTTAATTCAGATATTTGTCCACTCGCGCCAGCCATAGTCGTGGGTCTAAAACGATTATAGTCGTGGGTTGATTCATTTATGTCGTGGTATAATTCAGATTTAATGGTCACCATAATTCATGAAATGCGGGGGTCTGATTGGCTGTCTACTATTATGAATATAGTCGTGGTATAAATCCGATTTATCCCGACCCTTAATTCAGATATTTGTCCACTCCCGCCAGCCATACACGACTATATTCGTAATAGCAGACAGCCAATCAGAACCCCGCATTTCATGAATTAGGTCGTCCAACATTCTAATATCCGGCGTCCATAAATAGCACTTCCGGCGTCCATATATCGCACTTCCGGCGTCCATAAATCGCACTTCCGTCCATAAATTCGGCTCTCTGATTGGCTGTCTGCTATTACGAATATAGTCGTGGGTCTAAAACGATTATAGTCGTGGGTTGATTCATTTATGTCGTGGTATAATTCAGATTTAATGGTCACCATAATTCATGAAATGCGGGGGTCTGATTGGCTGTCTACTATTATGAATATAGTCGTGGTATAAATCTGATTTATCCCGACCCTTAATTCAGATATTTGTCCACTCCCGCCAGCCATACACGTGGATCATGCCGGGCGGCGCTGTCAGGTGTTTCCACTATGGGTTACATAATCGGCTACAAAGAGGCCAGTGTTCTAGTAAATGAAGTTAGCAATGATAGCGAAAGAATGTTAGTGTATGTTACGCAGTCAATAGCGATAGTAGTGAGTTGGAGAGAGGAGAAAATGGAAAATGGAGAGAATAGTAGTATGGATTTCGAGTCCCAAGAAGAAACTTTGCAAAGTTTTCATCAAACTGATAATCATATTCCTTCCTTCTCTGTCTCCAACAATTAAAAGTTGCTGCAGTCAACCTGATGCGTTTATCCGCGAGCGAATCGACGAGACAAGCATTTTTCAAGCATCCGAATGGTACCTTACAGATCCGCAAGGGGCGCGTTACCGAAAATGTTGCAAAAATCAATAACGTGATCGTAAATATTGTCATATTTTTCAAAATGAGAGTATGTAAATGATACGCAGACGGTAAACCAATGAAAGGCCAGTATCTATTGAACCTTACAAGTGATTTGGGGGCCTTGAAACTCCTTATATTTATCAATGAAACCTTATTCCCGCCTAAGGTTTTGACCGGGCCGTTCAAAACTCCCCATTTTTTGGCGGGCCATTCCCTTTAAATGCATTAGTGTGCATTTCTAAAGGCGTTTCACTGTAACGCCGGTGTTGCTGACCGTGTTGCCACGAATGATAATGTGCTCCTGGATGGTTGAATATGCATGAGTTCGGCTCTCCATCTAGGGCAGAAAAAGGCGCTGTTTGGTAAGCCAGGCTTGCCAAATAGTCACTTCCTAATGATTTATCGGGAAGCAAATACATACAATATAAATTGTTGCCCTACACTGTATACAGTTGTATCTTAACGAATGAGATGAATCAAAATGTACACATGATAAATGCATGTAAGGGTTTAAGCCAAATGGTGTGTTCAACAATATTTGAAAAGGCGATACCTCACACCATGCGCTCAAACATGTGATTTCTAAACATGTAAACGTTTGGCCACAAAGGTCGAGTCATTGTTTTTTTCATACATTTTTCGTTTTTTAAACCGTGCCGGAGAACGCGATATTAAACCTGCTATAAAACTGGTTGTGTAGTAGGTCAAAATTTATAAGATATGAATATTCCATTAGATGAGAAAAATGGAACCATACGATGCCCCTGGATGTCCATTTAGCTCGGGACATCATACTTTATAACTGCTAACCACAAAGATATGTGATAATGTGGAGTAGAAAAACGCATTTCAAAAATTATTCTCAAATCAGTGCCATCACTTAATCTCAAAACTGTCGAAATGTAAACGTCGAAACATATCGCTTTTCATATCAATGTTGTCTTTGACACTAAATTGTTTTACAGAAATCTATGTATTCGAAGCTGGTATTTGCTTTAAAATGGCCATGTTCAGCTGATCGAAAATTTGTTTTAATTCCAGTTGTGCGGATTGGCTTCATGAGTCAAAGCGTGACCCGAGAGAGCTCTCTCCCAACGCGCATCTTTTGGGGCCTAGGTAGGTGGCCATACGTTCTCTAGTTGCCTGCTCGACTCTTTATTTGAAAGACTCTGATAAAAGGCAGTGTCAATCAACGCGGCAAAGCGGGAAACCATGCGCCTAGAAGGTGCCGGATTATGGTACCAAAATAGGCGGGGCATCGTGACTCAAATATTCAGTTACTGCCAGGTATCACGAAGTTTCAATTCCATCAGAATAGCTAGTTGTATGTTTGATAAGCAAAAAACACAAAGGATTTTAAAAGATGCCACTCAATTTGGCTAATTACTAATATAAATGCATTGCTAACGAAATTCAACTTCCTGCTGCCCTTTTTTTGGAACATTGCATTCGGAACTTGATACGTGTAGCTGAATTCACTTGGGATACACTTTCACGTAAGAGAGTTTTTCTTTCAATTTTCCAAAGGTAACTTGAAAAAAAACACGAGAGTTCACAGATACATAATCACATGAAGTTTGGTTGCAATCCGATCATCAGTTTCAGAGTAATAGGACTTTGTTTAATTTTGGGGATTTTAAGGATTGCGGCCATATTGGTAGATTAATTTGACTGAAAATCAGGGATGTTGTAGAGAGTACATATATATACAATCACATGAAATTAAGTTGCAATCCGACTTTGTTTAATTTTCAAGATGGCCGCCTGGCGGCCTTATTTGAATTCCGAGCGGGACAAAATTTTGGGGTAGAATAGAGGGTCCCTTGATATTATGCCCTCACAAGTTTAGAACCGTCTAGCTTAAATAGAAACGAAACGTGTCACCTATCGGTGATTTAGTGAATTTGACCTCTGTGACCTTGAAAAGTAGGTCAAATCAAAGACCCGGGTGATATGTAATAAAAATTTCGTCACTCTACGTACAACCATTAGCTTCAAAAAGGAAAAAAAATCAATTTCCAAGATGGCCCCTGGAGGCCAGGAAGTAGGTCATCTCGCCAAAAAGAAAATATATCTGGGCATATTGCCAAAAGCTACCATCACACCAAGTTTTAGCCATCTAGCCCTAGCGGTGACGAAACGTGCTCCGCTAACGGACGAAGACGACGGAGACCGACGGACGACGACGGACGCCACGGTATCGTATAAGCTCCCCAGAGGTGAGCTCAAAATGAAGGTCGAATCGTAATCATAGGTCATTGATTCCTATAGCAACGAACTTTTCAAGTGGAGGTCGACATTCTCAGGCAAAGAAAACAGGCTATATTTGGTCCCTCCGTACAACGGCACATTGCAGCTGCGAGATATCATTATACCGCAGCTGCAGCACAAAGAAGCCATACCAATGGAACGTTGTGTTGTCTACTTACCAGTGAACGAGATCTCGGCTCCTTCCTTGGCTTTCCATCTTCACCAGTTATGAACACGGGGACGTTCTTGTTGAAATTGTCTCTGCGACGTAGGGTCAAGCTTCTCTCCTTTCCTGGATGGTCAATCTTCAAGGTCACGATCGGAGGATCAGCTTCCCCGCTTTGGTCGAGATCTCTGATGAATACACGCTCGCTATCTTAAAGGGACAGAACAATCAGAAGTTCAAATGATGAATGAAACGGCTCAGCCCCATTGTGCTCACCGTATAGATATTTGGTGGTTAGGAATTCATCCTGGTTAAGAAACATGCTACATGTATAGTACATAGATCAAATCAAAGTCAGTATGTCTTGTGATGTATCGTTGCTTGGAGTACCTACCATATTTTTTTTATTGAAAACGAGTCACTCACAAGAGAGATATCACACTTTTTAGGATTCCACTTCTGGCCCCCTGGTGGCCAAATCAAGAATCAGATCGATCAGACCGAAATTCATTGACAAGAGGTCACCTGACCTGGGGAGGGGGTCCTGTGTACAAACTTTCAAGTTCATAGCCCTAGCGGTTTAGAAATGTGCCACTGTTTTTGAAACAGGATACGGCGACGACGACGGACGACGGACACTGCGGTGTTTTATCGACTCCCCTACGGTGAGCCAAAAACCGAGAAAGCTGTGACGAACTTGGAGTCATTTGTAATGCTCTATCCACTCAGTTTCGCCTTTGTGAATTTCGGCAATTTTCTTCAATCTCATGACAGGTTTGAATTCATGGATGAACTGTCAATCGTTCAACATAGTCAGAGATAAGTTTTGTTAAAATCGACACGGACGCCCATTTCGCTGTGATTGAACATGTGATTCAAATCGCAGTCAAATACGCGAACTTTACCAAAACAGGCTATGACTAACACCTTCATAAAATTGCTTGCCTATATATCTGCTGGCGACGACCGCCAACAGGGCGCACACGCAGATAATCACGGACTTCATGGTGTCTTCAGTGTGTCAGGTCGGTCTTTTGAGTGAGGATGAGGCCGAGTCTCATTCCTTTTTAAGGCCTGGACAGTCATTGTTGGAGAGTGTTTTTCTATCACACTCTTGTTTCCGGGGATTTGCAATCACAAGATCAATATTACCATCGACTAATCAGAATAAAGGCTTGACGCCACTAGGCTCCTTGGGCAGCCCATTGCATCATCCTAGGAACGAGGCCGCCGGTCCACTGCGTCCGGAGTGCAGATACCACTAGAGTTTTTTTCTCGCGCTGCGATTGCCACGAGACAAAACTTAATCTGTTCCACACCAGTAGTGGTTATTTAGTATTAATTATAGATATCCACGGTAGTGCGGGCGGCCTCATTTATGACACCCTGGCTTAAGGACCATTGGCATTATCTTTTTGTTTTTTTTACATTAAGTAGTTTTCATCAACAAATTGCACAAAAAAGGACAAATTCAAAATCTGACTCAATGATGTTAACACCGATTAGACCCGAGTTAGCTCTCCATGCATCGACCCTTTCCACGTAGAACGATGCACCAGTAAAGGTGTTTCCTGGACCATGGATCTACCCTGTGACGTCTTGGTGCTGATATCGATTTTTCCGACGTCACTCTGATGGCGCTTGGAAATAACGTTGCGTTTGAAAAGCGGGCTGACGTGAACTAGGATCAGGGCGTGCACTCACGTGGCGGGAAAGGTCTTTCGCGCCAGGATTTGCGCGTTATAAAAAGAACGAATAAGGCGTTTTTCTATATCTAAGAGCTGAAACATAATTGGAAAAGCATCGAACACGTTCAGAAAAATAGTTTACTGATGAACCAGAGGAAGAACAAACATACTGCAATAAAAAAACGACTATTTCTTATTAAAAAACAGCGCCAGCGAGTAATCTGAATGACAAAATCACCGCTGAATCACAAATACATTATAGTTAGGCGGCGGCGAATATACCGCGTCATCAGTGAGAGGGATTATCGTAATGACAAGGCAGCTAAAAATGTTTGCACGACAAACAAGAGGACCTCGCATCTATTAAAGCTTTAATCGTTATATTATACGGTAGTGAGCGCTCTAATGATTGAAAAAAAACGTTATATCCAGCAGAATATTTTCAGCGTGTGGCATAGGCGCGCTCACCCGATGACATATTATGAATTAAGTTATTAGCACAGTGGTTACGGATAATATTGATCCTTATGGTAAAAAAAATGTGATTCACTTGTAAATAAACTAGCCTACATGCACACGAATGTTATTAATTTGCTAAACAATTTAACTTACTGGAATTGAATTTTCGTCATTAAGAACGCGAATTTAATTCTTTGACAAACTAACATATCCGCCGTTGTGTCAATTTGCCCCTGCGCGCTGGTCAGGATATTGACAATTAAGACAGAATGATCGTGTTTTAGTATCCTTTAATTCTCTGTACATATGCCCCGCAGGCCGTATTGGTGTCAGTGCCCGGTGTAACATCTGCCAATGTTTCCCTCAAAGTTCCCTTATTCACAGATTCACAGGGAAAAAAATATCAGAACAACCATTCACAAGGCCTGGTCTATTCTAGGGAAACTCTGACACACAGTTTTCGCAGATACAATACCGGCAAGGTTGGTCTCCAAAAGCAAAGAAACTAGTTTTAGCGGCTCAAGCGTCCGTCCGCTGTGTTTGGAACGACCGTCAGTCATGTTTTAACCGCCCGCAGATATGATAGACTACCGGCAGTCCGCATTGGGGTACCGTATTCACGAACACAAAGCTAGATGTGGAGCATCGATATGAGCATCGATATGAGCATCAATTCACATAGATCGTTACACTGATCCCTCTATAAATTTCGTACGGGTGTAATTCCTTGCATTTTCCGAAAGCACACATTGGCTCGATGTTCAGCGGAGTGGATCGGAGCCTAAAGCGCAAACATACTATGTTGATACCATGCCACCCCGCGAACAAAGTCGTAATCTGAATTTGGTTTCGGTACATCCCTCATAATGCACGCATGCTGTGAATCTTAGCAACATTTCCTGTTGAATACACAACATGCTGTGTATAGGCCTACAATGTACAGGCACGCGCATTGCGCATTACACAGCAGACTACGCCTGCTCGAGATAACTGTTTTGGTCATACGGCACACATGCCATCCAAAAACCGGGGCTCCATACGCCTTAGATTTACTTCGGGTCATAGCCAGATGTAGAATGGGGTCAGAAACACCACAACGGGACCATTGTCACCTGAGGTTTCAAGAATTAGGAGAAAGATTCAGCAAACAACAATTTAGCTATTCTTTATGCTCCAAATGTTGAATATAATAGCACAGGATTTTTACTTCCTGACCATACGCGTACTTGAAGTGCTGTGGATTTTTTCTATCACTTTTTAAGACTCTTTCTTATTTGTCGACGTTGTGTTGCTCCTGATACCGAAAGCGAGCTGTTTGGAAGGCGGGAAAGGATGAGATTTTCTATTGACGTAACCCTGGAGGCTAAGTCCGCTGGGTTCAGCTTTCCAGGCACGTCACGCAACCAGGCAGGGCTGCTGTCACTCTGAATTGTTGCAATAGCATTCCGCGAAGATGACGTCACTGCAGCTGCTGCCCTCTATTTCCCCATCGCTGAATTACAGGCAATGTCGGACAAACATGCGGTTTCGTAATGGATTCAGGCTTTCTAACTAGGGCAGTTAGATTCAGTCTGGCACATGTCCGAGTGTTGGAAATACTACATAATTGTTCTGAATATTTCTCTCTCTGACTCTATGGTATCATTCATGCTAAAAACAATGCAGGGTCAAAGATAATTGACTTCGAAATAAGCTCAAATGCGTAGAAATAAGTGTCGATGTCCGACTGTCACGTGACTAAAACGTCATCAATATCTTATGCAAATGACCTTGTGAGCTATAAATAGCAACTTTGCGGGATGCTATTCGATGGCCACGAAGGGTTTGTACTTTCGAGACAGGCCACGGATCCAATGCAGCACGTCCATACTGTCTGTCCAACAGACCAGGCAAGTGATTCCCAACAACTCCTTGATACTTGGTGTCAAACGAAGCCCCAACACCGCAGCCATCAATTCCAATCGGGGAATAATCAGTATTGAGGGGTGGGACCCTGGCTTTGGCCATCACTATACGAACTGTCACAGAGTTGTCACTGTATTCATTTCAAATGTAGCTCGCCGCTCCATATGCCTGACCATATGCATCTCTGAAGGTGTGCAGCGATGTTGCGGCTGATATGCCTTTCTTGCAACATCTGGGTACTTCAAAATCTGCCACGCTAGGCAGCTCAGCAATCCAGGCTCTGATCCATTCATCCCCAAAATAGGCGGAAATGGTTTATCCGACTAGGCCTTCAATCCAAGATTCTTGAAGAAAGATCTTTGCCCCGATGACAAATGGAGCCAGAAGTTGCAGGGGATCAAATAGCCTGGCTACCAGAATCAGAAGAGTCCTTTTTGTCGCTACTCCTCAGGTAATAACTGAGCAGGCATACCCGATGACATCCTTGGCTGCATCCAATTTTACTCCCAAAGCTTTGACACTCGGCAATCCAGAGTCTTCAATCTGTAGGGCACTTCCGTCCCTGTTCTCCTCTGGAATAAGCTGCATGACCTCAATACTGTTGGTACACCATTTGCGAATGCCGAATCCACCATTCTCCAACAGTTTTGTGAGTTGCTGGCATAGGTCCGTTCTCCATCGCAGGTGATAGACCCCGATGTCTTCTCCAGAGCACGTCTCTCATCAGGTGGGTGAGCCCTGCTTTATCTGTGAGCGTGCCCATCTCCCACATTCGACGAAGTTCCTCATCAAGCTGAACGTCAGGATTGTTTGTACTTCAAGTACGGGTGAGGTTGAGCAACTCCAAAGGTTGCAGGTGGCTCCAATGATCCAACGCACGTCCACCCCAAGATGGTCCTACGAGCTATGGGTTCACCACGATGTCCGATGAGCTAGTCGAGAGAGAGTAAGTTCTGGGTGGTCGGACCCTATAAGTAAGTCTACTCTCTTACGGCCTGCCACTTTAGGGAACTCTATCCCTTGTAAATGATCCCATTGATCCCTCAACGAGTGACAATTCGGAACAATAAGTCCCTTGGCCTGCACTTTGCAATCCAGACTAGAAACCGTGACTCCAACTAGACCGCTGTCCAATTTGGTTCCCTTATCTACTTGCTTAGCTAAAGTGATTTCATTTTTCTCCACTGAGGGTCCCAATGACTCAGCCACTTCAGTTCTGAGATAAGATGAATCTGACCCATCATAAAGGAGGAATGCATATACTCTCGTGCATTGTCCCATGGCATCCATGATGTGTACATGTTATACCCGCAGAGCTACCTTGGACGGTTGTACACTCTCATCCGCATCCAATCCGAAAAAAGACCCTCCCAGCGATGTCTTAGGTTTTCAGTAGACCGACTTGTCTTATGTACGCTACGGTGATGTGTCTTTCCGCAGTTGCCCACGATAACCTACATTCAGACAGCGACAGCACAGTCCTTTTTCCTTGACAATGTTCCACCTGTCTGACATTTTTGCGGAGGTCCCCTATTTGCACTCACGAACATGGTGCTTTTCGACGCACAATAAGCAGGCTCCATTCAATGTATTTGCCTGTTGGTTTCCACTTGGGTTTTTTGGCTCAGTCTGGGCTGGAATACCCCAGATATTTCACCAACTCCAAGGCAGGTCCATTCAGGCAGTATATCTGAGTATCACCAGTTTGAATCTCGCAGTTACGTCCGCTTGAACGACAAAGATATCAAACTGTTAATACCATTAGTGATATTGTCCTCTGTCCCCACCAAATTGAGGCAGTGAAGGTTTCGCCATACCCTGAAAGAACATTCGAATAGCTCGGGAAGATTCCTCTAATGAGCCGCTAGTCGGCTAAGGACCACGCGACGCACCGAATGATGGAAAAAAATTGGTTCAACAGGCAATTCACCCTGGGTGTCTTCTCCTTCGAAGACAGGCGGAACTTCTTGGGAGTGGATTTGATGAAAAGGTGATAAAAGTTCGAAGTTTTCTCTTCATCTGTCAACTTTATGAATCCGGCTTTCTCCCTTGTCCTGAGCTCCTGCATGGCATGATTTGGCTCTGTCCTCCTGAATCGATACTATCGTAGCTTGACTGATACCACTATTGCCCTCAAACAAGTCGGACTCAAGCTTGAAAACTAGCCACCTCATCCTGCTGGCTTTGTATCTCCAGTCGATGTTCAGCCTCTCTAAGTTTACACTCCTCTGCAAACCTCTGTTTTTCCTATTCGACCCTAAAGGTGGCTATCTCTGCCTTGATCTGTGCTTCTGGCGATTTAGAAGTAGTAGTGTTTCACCATGTCGCATGACAGCTCTCCCCATACTTAAGTGGTAGAGTCTAAGACCTTCAGGTGAGGTAACGTGAATATCGACACCGCTAATCCTGTGATGTAGGTTCACAAAGATAGATCTGTCATGTCTAAAGGTATACATTGGGAGAAGTGTGCGCAATGCACTATATTCTACGATTATATTCCAATCTACGAGAGTCAAACTCACGCGTCGGGCAGTGCCACGTTCTCCTCCTCTCGACAATCTAAATCAAAACGATCACACGCACACAGGTTCATGCCCAAGGGTTTCCGATCCAAGTGTTCAAGTGTCTCATTTGAGGTGGTGTGGTGCCATTGACAATATCATTGGATCCAATATCCAAGACAAACACTTCTGGATGAGTACGGTTGATCTGATGTGCAAGGTAGATCAAGTCCCGACTGTCAAGACACAATCCACCGACACCTTCCACAAGGCGATCTAATTGGAGGGGTGTGAACACCATCTAAGACACACGCGACGCGACAATTTAGAGGCTTGACACCATGAAAAAATAATCATCATCGAGTGAAGTCCATATCTTCATAAAATCATATTTCGAATTCCAGCGTCCGATGATACATTTGTCAGTGAACTATTGACAGAATTGCAAGAAGTCAGAAAATCGCAAAACTTCTTCAATCGAATCCCATTGTCTGTGTGTCTTGACCCAATTCTTTCTAGCCGCAGCCTCCGATTGGCTGACCAAAAGGGCTAACGTTCACCCTTTAGGGTCCGTCGCCACAAAACGAAATGTATCTCCAGTCTACAATAAATAGTTTATTTTAATTTTGATATAAATTGACTGACAAATAAAAGGTTTTAGAGCAATTTGATGGAAATTTTTTTTCAATAGACCCTGTTGTCCAGCCGTAGACATGTTTCATGAAAGTGACGATTGACCAAGGGCTGTGCTGATTAGTAAGCTTTCCCCCACCTCGTGCAAATCGCAGTGTGCTGAGTGTGTGAGACCGATCAGTCACATGCAGTTGTCGTGTGCAGTGGTTACATTCCCTGGGGGTCTTTTTAGCATGCCATCTGCACACCATCAATTGCAACAACGAGTTTTAAGTGTCAAAACTACTGTCTGGTTCAAATGGTCACAACATTTGCTCAGAGTACGGTGGGCAGAAGATTTGTATCACAGTCATTAGAAAGGAACAGCAGGTGCCTCATAATGTATATCAACTGTGAACGTTCATCCCTCTTCAGCATGTCATACGCTTTCGTATAGAAGATGGTTGCTACTCGAGTAGGATTTTCCTGTGGAAGGTTCTCCTGCACATTCTTCAAGTCATCCATGTCCATCTCCAAGCAAGTCAGTCGCACCTGAAAATATAACCATATGTTAATGTAATTCATGCAGGTGAGTGGACCGGTGACGTCACGCCAGTTTTGATGTTACGATACTCAGTCATGGTGCCAAATATTTATACATCATCTGCTACATGTTCTCAATATGTTCAAAGGGCACGCTTAGATGCAATTGTATCATTCAGAAATACTGCCTCTCTTTACATGGAAAATGCTTCAAAATCTTGAAAACTTTCGTATTTTCAACAATTATGCCTCACTTTTCAAAGAGAGGCGGCTCAAAGGACCATTGGGATTATTATTGCAGTATGTTTGTTCTTCTGTTGGTTCATCAGTAAACTATTTTTTGGAACGTGTTTAATGCTTTTCCAATTTTGTTTCAGCTCTACGACAGTAGAAAAAACACGTAATTTGTTATTTCAAGTACGCGCAAGTCCTGGCGCGAAAGACCTTTCCTGACACGTCAGTGCATGCCGAGATCCGAGTTCACAGGTTCACAGGACAATACAATCAACAGGAGAATACATACCAGTGTGGCTTCAACAGTCAATCCCAGAATCATGCGCCTGTTATCAACCTCATTCAAACATGAACATTCAATGTCTGCAAGAAGTTCTATACCAAGCTGTCCACGCAGTCTACTGCTGAAATCAACACCGTCGTCACTAATATCATCAGGAGAATCACCAAAATCATCACTGCCAGTAGCTCCTCCTGCATATCCTCTTCCTTCGATTTTTTGTTTCTTATCACACAAATCATTCTCCTTTTTGGGTAATTTCTTTCTCTTCTTTGATCTCAGGGCTGTTTTCTTCACCTGCCAAAGGAATATTATCTAAAACTTAGCATATGAGGTTCAGTTTAACCGTATTTTATCATTTTTCCTTTTAGAGAAGAGGCCCAATCGTACTTTAGGTACGTAGAGTTCATACTGTTTAGCTAAATGACCCCCTTCCCCCCCATATGCATGCTGTACACATTGGTAGCAATCAACCCCCACCCTGCTCATTCGGTGTGTTCTAAATGAATGGCCCAAAATTGGAAGTTTCTTTGACAAAGAATGACAAATGGGGGCATTTATCGAGATTTCAGAGCTTGAGACCTGAACCCTAGGTCAAGTAAACAATTTGAGTAATATGGAATGGAGACTTTACCCATGGAGATTTAAGAGTGGATAATACTACCATACCATTAACACTAGGTCAATGCAGATTTCTTTAAATTTGTTGACCGCATACAAAGGGGAGGGGAATCTGATTCTGAAGATCCGGATTCTGAGCAATCCTCCCAAAATATTCAATTCAATATCAATTATCATCAGATAAACCTACCTCCGCGACAGTAACAACTATAGTCGGTTTGTGAAACACTTCATCTTCATAATCGCAGCGGAGGTCATTTATGGAAAGCACTGCCATTCTACCCATCTTAGAACTTCGTGATTCTCCCACTGCTCTGAAATAAAAGATGATCACACTGTAGTCTGTAGTCTAAACTAATGAATTATTGGAAATTTCTAGCCAAATGTGACCTCAAAAATTCCAAGATGACATCACCCTTAATCTATTCTATGCCTTGTATCATTTTCAAGATGCAATGAGAAGTACAAGGTGAACACTTACTTAAATTGCACCAGAAACATCCGAGCAAAAACTTGGAACAAGTCCACAAATGTGCCTTCATTTATTTGCGAGTTGACAGCTTTTTTGAGGACGGACTTGAGTGTTTTAAGGAAGATCTTTACTCGTTCATATGTTGGGATCCTGAAAAAAGGAACCGGAGTTACGAAGTGCCAGAACGGCCAGCCATATGCGCAGTGATGCCGGTTTGCATCAGTGACACCTCTTCAGTTCCTGTGTGTGGTGTTCTTTAATTGTCAAGCTTTTATTGGTACCTTTTACACAGGTACCTTTTACACTGGACAATGTTATACTTGATAGGGTGTATGACTTCACATATCTTGGAACATCCATTGACTATAAGGGTTCTTTGGTTACAGGAAAATTCGTCCCCGGATAATTCGTCCCCGGAAAATTCGTCCCCGCAAATTCGTCCCCGGATAATTCGTCCCCAAGGAAAATTCGTCCCCGGAAAATTCGTCCCTGAGGATAATTCGTCCCCGAGGATAATTCGTCCCCGGAAAATTTGTCCCCGAGGATAATTCGTCCCTGGAAAGTTCGTCCCCGAGGATAATTCGTCCCCAGAATATTTTACAAAGTTGAAAGTTTCTGACTTGACTTTCTAAGACTCTTAAGTCTTGTCGAATGGACTGTAGTAATAACTACTACTTTCGATTTTTCTCATTCAGTGTAACATCTCTCTTTACTACCATACTAGCTAGTTACCTACCCCACTATTTATATAGTAGGTAGAGTTAGGCAGGCGAAATATTTTATTGAAGAGTTTATAGCTTTTCTTTCATTCTGACCAGTAAAAATACTTATTTGAAAAAAAAAAAATTATTTCACCTGCCTACCCCTACCTACTATGAAAAGAGTGGAGTAGGTAACTAGCTAGTAGGGTAGTATTAAGTGGTAAAGAGAGATATAATGGATGAGAAAAGTCGAAAGTAGTAAGTAGTAGTTATTCCTAGAAGGTAATGTCAGAAACTTTCAACTTTTGTTCAATTTTCCAGGGACGAATTATCTTCGAGGACGAATTTTCCAGGGACGAATTATCCTCGGGGACGAATTATCCGGGGACGAAATTTTCCTCGGGGACGAATTTTCCAGGGACGAATTATCCTTGGGGACGAATTCTCCAGGGACGAATTATCCTCGGGGACGAATAATCCGGGGACGAATTTTCCTCGGGGACGAATTTTCTGGGGACGAATTTTCCTAGGGGACGAATTTTCCGGGGACGAGTTTTCCGGGGACGAATTTTCCGGGGACGAATTTTCCTAGAGCCGGGTTCTTTTAAGCCTGGAGTTGAAGTGCTTACCAAAAAAGGCTCCAAAGCTTTTTATGTTCTGATGAAAACAATTAACTCCAATCGAATAGAACCTCGTACTGCTATTCGTTTGTTTAATAGCTTTATCAGGCCAAGTCTCATGTATAACTGTGAAATTTGGGGTTTCGCTTTTCTCAAGTCACTACTTAAACTGAGTACTTATTAACGACAGCAATAAATTTGTCAAACAACTGGATCGTTTTCCGTTTGAGCAATTATTGTCTAAATTTTGTAAATGGATCTTGGGTGTTAATAGATTTACATCAAACTGCGGAGTGAAGGCAGAACTAGGACAATATCCTTTCCTTGTATTTATGTTCAAACATACTTTTGATTACCGGTACCTATCTCATGTTAAAAACGCCAGTAATACAATCCTTAATGAAGCTTATGAAGTTGACAAAAAGCTCACTTCGTCCTGTAGTATCAACAAATCTGTATCAGCAACTATTGATGTGTTAAACACTAAATTTCAGAAAAATCTCGATCTCTCGTCTTGTAGTACTAATGTATCAAATTCACTCGAATTATTGTATCATTCTTATTTCTTCTCTGTATTACAAAATGACAAAAGGTCAAATTCTAGTCAAAAAAACAAACTCAGAACCTACAGAACTTTTAAAACTGAGTACCAATTTGAGCCCTACCTTAATTTTCTAAAAAAACAGGGGGTTGTTTTCAAAAATGGCTAAGTTTCGCCTTGGCAATCACAACCTACCTATCGAAAAAGGTAGACACTTTGGTACTCAGTTAGAAAAGCGTCTCTGTCCTTTTGGGTGTAACGTTGTCGAGGACGAGTTCCACTTTTTTGCACGATGTCCCTCTAACAATAAATTAAGAGACGAGTATCTCACAAGTATAAATTTTTATAAATGTAGTCAATTATTTTCAAATCTGAATTTTATTTCTATTGAGTAGTACTGACAACAAGATTATTTTAGATACCGCTATTTTTACCTCGAAAGCCTTTGAAGAAAGACAAACAGCTCTTCAGGGGCACTAATTAATAAGTCATTGTGGTCTTATTTTAATTACCATAGATACATGTAACTTTCTTTTAAAAATATTTTTGTATGTGTTGTATTTGTATATATGTACTGCCATACTGTCTTATCCTTTGATAGTTGTGCAATAAATTGAATTGAATTGTGTCTGGTGTTCTTTAATTGTCAAGCTTTTATTGTTTTAATCTGCTGGTACATAGTGTGTAATTGTGTGATTGGTTGAAGACGTACTGATCATGGGAATAAAGGCAATATTGACACTTAGTGTTATCGTTCTTTCAGTAACGTAGGTTTTCAGTGCGAAAGACAGAAAACAAACTACATGTATGTACAAGGGGGCCGGTGTAACAGTAACAAATGCCCCCCTGGAAAAAGTGCCCGGCTCTATTGTATTCTGCAATATGGTTCTATAGAGACCCTGACCGTCAATAGCTCAGAGATTGAAGCGCATAATAGAATCCTTTGTTTCCCAGGCATTCTATCCTAGGACATTTTAAACTTCTACACCGGCAGAGACTGAGAGAGGGTTTAAAAGCAGTTACAAAAATCATTTCAAAATAAAATCACAATTCACACCTGATCAATGAGGAACCTACACAACAACACCTGCCAATGTATTTAGCCATTAGGCCTATTGTCAGAAGTCCGCTTAATAGGCACTCCGACGTGTTCTGAATCGGAGTAGGCCTATAGGCCTATGCGCATTTTAATTGATTTGTTAGGCGCCTTCGAAAAGGCCTATTGGCTTACTCACCATGCAATCTTCAGAGAATTAACAGCAGCAGTCCTCTTTCTCTGAAGCACATGTTCTGCTTCAGTAATCTGATTGAATATCCTCTGGCTGATTGAAAAGGCTTCAGTCTCGTGACAGGCATGACCACGAGGACAGTCCTGGCAAATTTCGATAAGTTTTAAGAGCTCGAAAGAGTCTATATCAAAATCGAGAGCCAATTTGTAACCATCTTGTAGAAGTTCGATATGTGGGGCAAGGTTAGGAATACCATCATTATGTTTTTTATCCCACAGATTTTCGCTGGGTTGGCGAAGTTTAGAAGGAATATAAGGCTTGATCATCTCGAAAATCTCTTCGGGTTTTTTTTTGCTACTGTACCGAATACCGAATTTATTGAGATCGTGCTCAGTCCAGTTTCCACCGTTCGCTAAGTCATTCCTAAAGGTTGACGACCAGACAGCAGGACATTGTAGTGAGCCTTGGGAACGCCTTGAAGACGTTGAATTCCCTCCATCCTCAGCAAGTTTCACTGCCTTCTCTATCGACGCCATCGATTTTTGTACAGCGATTTGTTACATCTTCAAGAAAGGTCGGAATGTCGTGCGCTCCATGGCGCTCTACGAATGGTGACGTCATTTCGCGGGAAATACAAAACATTGAGAAAGGCTACTAAGTATTTTCTTAAAAATCACTGGCCACAGTTATCGAAAAATGGCGGTGTCGAAAATCTTTCCAAGTTCGTCCTCGTTCTCTGGGGAAAGAAGAAGAAAGACTTGCCCAAAGACCTGCTCAGTCTGCGTTGCCCTTGTTTAGAATGGCCTCACACAGCACCTAAGGTGGTTTATAGTCTACAACGCGAGAGGGAGCAGTTTTGGAAGCGAGTGCGGCTTGCTGTCAAAGACTCAGAGTGACCCTAAGTGAAAATACTAATTAGCTCGCTCAATTAGGTCACCTCATTAACCCCATTCAGCATAGGTCTTTGATATTTATCGCCATGCCCTCCTGGGAAGCCCTAGAATTTTTCACATGTTTTCTAGAAACCCGACCTTTCAGAGAAAATTCGGACAATGTCAGACCTTTGTCGGATAAATCAGAAAAAAAGTTGGAGAAACCGGTAAGAAGTTGGAAAAAGCCTCCTACTTGTTTAGCCGCTGCTTAAACTTTTCCCCCAAATTTATGAACATGTGCACAACAATATTCGAAGGGATCATGCAATGTATGATCGAGTCAGGCGGTCAGCCATGCGATAAAAAAGTTCTGATCGCGCTAGCGGACGGTCTCACGTCCAGCTCATTGACTTTCTCGATGATAACTCATGCGACGTGATTACTCGAATCCTCGTTTTTACCAGGAAAGTGGTCAGAGTACCTAACAAGAAATAGAGAAACATATTGCTGATATATAAAATATATTCAACTCTTCTCTGATACAAACTACAGTACACTTTTTAGCGATCTATCAGCATCAACTACTAATGCCACCATAAAGACCCGAAAACCTCCCTAGATATGAGCGACAATTCTTTTGACATTGCCATTTTAAAAAGGACGATGCATTAAATCCCGCTTCACGGCCCGAGTGGCTCGCATTGAATGCGACACTTGGCGTCAACATACAAGATAAATGGCTATGATTTATGCACGAGCGCCGTCGTTACAATGACCACCATGGATAAATCGAAATGCACATTCGTTGTTAGCAGCAGTTCAGATCACATTCATTGGGAGAAGTCTGCATTGGGAAGCGGTAGTGAGGTGGAAGAGGGTCGGCCTCATGACCAAGAGGTCGTGGGTTTAAGTCCCGGCCGAGTCACTGCTTGGTTCCCCGACTGGCTGAGTTCAAGTGAACGCCTTCTGGTTGCTCCTTGGAAATACTGATTGATTACTATGGAGACCGGGGTAAAAATATGGTATCCAAAAAGCGCTTTGAGCAGGAAAATCTGGAAAAGCTCTTTATAAGAACCTCAACATTATTATTATCATTATCATTATTTTCAGGAAAGAAGACGGTCTCTCGGGCAATAAACTTTTCAGGTCCCACAGTTCTTTCACATTTTGCACTTTTTCATTGGTGGCTTCTTGCCATTACCTTGATATGATCAGATCTCCCTGATCGGCACACTTTCATTTTCTAACAGCTTAACTCACCCATATAATACCGGAAATTATGAGTAGTACACACCAACTAAATTGTTCTTTCACCCTTGTACTATCCTAATCCAATACCTATTGATTAGTATTATTATTATTATTATTATTATCACAAATTAAAAATGTACTTCCCTGTGCAATCTTCTTGTCAATTACGTACTCCAACTATAGGCCTTATTCAACACTCAGGCCTTTTTTTTCGCTACAATGTTTTGAACACGTAGTTATGAAAGAAAATACATTTTATCATTAAAAATACGTGGCCAACAGTGTTACGTAACTATATCCGCCGCATGCGTTCAAAATATCTATCACATATTTTGGAAATGCTGATTCCAAACGTAACGCCTAACAATGGCTAACATTATAAGATCTTAGCATGTAAAATGAATGAAAGAGCTGAACGCGCCTGGCGGCATTACACAGGATTCCGTTATGATTTTTTCTATATAACCGTAACGTATTATATAAAGAAATTAAAAAAAAAGAAATTGTGCACGGATTTTTTTTAAAGCTAGAATATTTAGAATCTTGCCATAAAAATTGTTGGCGAATTGGCCTGAAAATGTAGGCATTTTATTAAACATGTTAAAGCAAGGCATTGAAAGCAATGCATTATACACCGACCTAATATCGAAATGTTCTTGTGATGGAAGACTATGACAATACCAAAGAGTATAATACATTCGCATATAAAACCTAGCTTTGTTACTGTAAGATAATAGAAATCTCATTCTAACTACAGTGGAACCTCCTTTAGCGGACACCTCTCTATTAAGGAAATCCCCTCTATTAAGGACACGAGGTTTGCTGCCAAAAAGGTAGTTTCCATTCAATTTGACATCTTTCATCAGGAAACCCAAGGACATCACTTGTCCGTCCGGCGGAGGGTGTCTTTAATAAAGAGGTTTTACTGTATATATATTTTTTCTATAAACTAAACAAGTTACATTTTAAAGGGAGACCAAAGGAATTTTTTTTTCTCAAGCAAATGACAGACCCGTGACAACAGTGTAACTTTTTTTTCGAATATTTCAGTTTGTGAGTGCTCCCTCATTAATTGAAATTGATATCATATATATTTTCAATTTTCTCATTCATTTTGAACGAACTAGCCAGGCCTTTAAAATCGTTTTGATTGAGAACTGGTGTAGTGCCACTGAGTTTTGTACGTACAGCAGCAAATACGACCACCTATCCAATACGAAAAAGGCACAAACAGTATAAAATACATAGTGCTCTACAAACACCCCCCTCCCCATTTAGTACGATAAAAATATAATCCCTAAATCAATACTGTTCCAACTACTGGTCCATATAAATTGCTTAATTCCAGGGCGATCGTCGCATTTTAAATGCTGCAAATTGTGAAAAAGATAATAAATAATACACTGTACAAATCTATGAAATATCTCGTAATCCGGAATAACTTCGTCAGAAAAATAAGACCATGGTCCCGGCAGTTGAAAGACGGTTTGTGGACAGGTAAGCGTTGTCAGGTGCTCCTGTTTGGACCCCGGATGTCGAAACAGGCCGCAGCAGCAATGCATACCGTAGCGACGCATTCCGTTTATTAACAATATTGGGGTCAAAACACGCCGCAGTGGGTTTAATTCAATTATCTTAAATATAGAGAACAGTTCACAAAAATAAGGCGTTCGCAAACAGATACACCGACATAGAAATGATAGAGTTTGTGTCATCCATTCCTTACAAAGTTAGCAATGATCGACTAACTAGATCAGTTTTGAACAACTGGACCATGGCCTTCAAATATTAAAATCTTACTGTTCACTTGCCTGATTTATATTATATCCTGACAAACATGAAGATATGGAAAGTTGCAAGCCAATCAAAATATGAAATACTGTTTTGATAAGTTATCCAGTGGTTCATCATATACATATCCGAACCCTATTGAAGATTCTTGAAAACTCATTTTATTTTAGAGCTTATATTTTGGCAGATATTTTGAATAGATCGTCACCGATGGCATATCAATTAGTTTCATGTATGAAATTAGTTTCATGTATGAAGAGCATAATGAAGATTCTTTGGTATTTTGTAAAAAAAATGTCATCTGTTAGAAAATGCACAATCACCTCCTTTAGCTCAGCAAAGAATACTTTCTCCTACAAAGGAATTGCTGAAGTTCATACCATGCTTCTTTGGCAACATCCTAAATTCTAACTGTCCAGTGAGCGAAGTCATTATGCACATTGGTAAATTCGTCCTCCTCAAGCCACGGAGAGCGTGTAGTCATAATCATGCAAATCATTCGCGGCCAAGGTGAGTTCAAGATGGCGTTTGTTCTGTCTCTTTTCATTGGTGCCATTGGTTGTCCCGTTCATACTATTCTTGGTATTCTTCCGCAGAATGGATGCGGGAATATTGATCATGCGGGTGTTGATGAAATCCCACAGGGCCTTGTAGCAGAAGCGATACTGGTCCTGGAATGAGAGAACGAAGCTCTGTGGAAAACCCGAAAACGGACTGTATGAAGAGGACTCAAAGTCTCCTAAAGATTCATGAGGTATATACGAGGTGACCGAAATAGGATAATTCTGATTAATACCCAACACATTACTTTTTAAAGTTTGACCACAGAGAATGATGCATACGTTGCTTTTTTTCATTCTCATTACGTGCATTACTTCTTGCTTTATTGTGTATTTTCATTTTTCAGAAACTTCTGCACTCGATCAGGTCTTAATAGGGTTAGCTGTTGTCGCTAATCAACAAAAATCTCGAATGCACCCGTTATTATTTGGAAGTTGTTTGCCTACTAGTGAACCTAGTGAATCGAGGAGATATTGGTTGATTTGGTGAAAAAGGGAGCAACGTATAATACCATCCTCAGAACAAATACCATCTTTGATGGATTCTTGTCAAGGTATTGGGTTTCATTAATGACGGACAGAATTCACGATTTAATCTCCTCGGGTCTTCGAAAAATGTAATGATTTGTGCACAAACCCTAACTGCGGTAATGGCATCTACTCGTTGTAAACTATACCACGGAAGCCAATTTCTACGCTGGCCGAGAGCTTACCAAGTCGTCTACAAACTGTGACCTCCTCCGCTTGAGATGCTTCATGCAGTGGAAGATATCTGCGTATCGGTCAATCTGCATCCGCTCCACCAGGTTCATCAAACAGCAGAATAAACCACTTCTTTCAGCTCCATCTGAAACCATAAAAATCGAGCTTGACACGTCACTTCTGGTTGAAAAAGGCTATCTTTACAATTTTCAGGCCTTATACTTCCAGCAAATTTCAGCTTTGTACTCAGTAGGCAAATGAGGAAACAAGCATGACTAGGGCCTTTGGTTCAAGTACCACTTTTCATCACTCCAAACGAGGCTAATATATATTTCTTTATTTCCTTCTTGTTAGAAGATTACAGAACAACAGTTATGTATAGTTATTTACAGCAAGCAACAAATCAAAATTGCACAAGACAAATCAAGAAATTAAAGTGAAGGTGTCTCTGAACTATTTCGCCTTAAACATTTCCTCACGGCCGCCAGGTGGCGGCAGTAACACCCAGAACTTGTGACATTTCGTCAAAATCGAGGCTATCTGTTTGCCTCCCCAGCAATGTTTCGACCAAATTACTGTCCATCATATTCCACAGTTCGCTACTAACATTAACGTCGCATTTTTGCTCAATGCTTTCCCAAAACCGGTCCCTGCTACTGCTAAAGGCAGTGCATTGACAAAAAAAGTGAACTTGAGGGTCCGTGTAGACGCTGTTACATTGTTTGCAGGATTTTTCGGTTGGTTCGACACGCAGTGTACACAACTTTGCCAGAAAGGCATAATTTGATGCTAAGCTCGGATCGTTCTTTGATACACTAGTACACTCTCTTACTTTTCCTGATTTGCCGACAAACGTCCGACTTTTCTCGGAAAGGTCCGGTCTAGGGTTTCCCCAAAGAGGGCATTGAATGACAGGGTGCTACAATCAGCGATCTTAGGAGACTTGAAACCACTCAGGGAAACTTCGTTCAAAGGCTTATGGCATTGGGAAACTTTCTCGTCATACCAAAATTTTATCTGCCTTGAGCACCCCTAACATTACTGAGATCTTGAAACGTAATACGGTGCCTCTATACAGTGCCCCTGGTGGGATGCGGCTCGGGTGAAATTGGAGGGTCGGCGCGATGGCGCAGACGGAGTAGCGGACACGCTCTTCGACCTGCTTCATCGCGCTGAATTAGTATTGCACTCCAGGATCCGACTCCCACCGCATGGCTTGCCAGCTGCTGAGAGTTAATTTCTAGATTGTTTGTACTCATATGTTATGCATGACTGATCTATTTAATGTATTTAAACTGTCTTGTACTGAATTTTTAATCTTCTCCAAATTTAAGGGTTAATAAATATCTATCTATCTATTAAATATCAAAGGCCTATGTTGAATGGGGTTAATGAGGTGACCTAATGCAGCGAGCTAATTAACATTCACACTTAGGGTCACTCTGGGTTATTTGCTTACACCTCATTAAGCCCATATAATTTAGAGATCTTCGATCTTTATTGCCCTGTTTTGAGAAGCCCTGGAATTTTTGAGCGTTTTTTAGAAATCCGACCTTTCGGGGAAAAAGTCGGACTTTTTCAGATAAATCAGGAAAAAGTTAGAGAAACCGTTTATAAGTCGTAAAAAACCGCCTTCTTGTAGTGAGATCTTGGTATCCCGTTGGGCGGCGTAGGCTGTCAGGAGGGAGTGATGGTTTTGTGAAACGATCTAAACAGTCACTCACTTGGGTAGACTTTTATAAGGCAATTATAAATCTAAGTTTTATGTCTGCCATGCTTGTGGCGATGTTTAAAGGTTTGACAGATGGCGTGGTCATGCTTCATCATAACCTGGTGATGTTGAGATTCCTCCACTTTTTATGCAGCCATTTACAAGTGTATTGTTTCAAGTTTGAGGCAACATGTTGTGGAGTGGCACTGTGGTAATATTTTCTGAGGCCCATGGGCCAAGTATGAAAAAAAATGAAGTTCCCCTTGACAAATTAGTGGGAAGGGTGCTATTTTTAGAAAAGAATATTTCCCGCGTGTGAAGGACCCTAGAGTATTGGGGTCAAAAGGTTTATGTCAATAAGTCATGTCGACATGAGTATCAAAACAAAGGTCTATGAGAGTACTTTTAAAACATGGCATACCTTTGTTCAAGTGCTGTGGAATTTTCCCATCATTTTTAAGACTCTTTCTTGTTTGTCGATGGTTCTAGAGTGCCGTATTACAAAGGCAACGTTGTGTTGCTCCTGATACCGAAAGAGAGCTGTTTGGAAGGCGGGAAAGGATGAGAATTTGGCCCCAACTTGAAGGGAAGCGGTGAGTTCTTCCACCGCCACCGCCACCGCCATTTTTTCTCTGGCAGACGTCATTAACGACGCGGTTATGTTAATTCGCCTCTGCTGTGCATGTAACCAACTTGTTCCTGCGTACACAGCAGTCTGATGTGTACATAGCCACTTCGTAAATGATAAGTGATAAAGATATACATACCTATACAATGAACCAGAATCGGCGTCTCTGGGTGATCTGCGGTTTTTTTCCGATTTTCAAAGACTGCGTCTATGAGCTGCAAAACGCACTCACGCGACTTTGGCACGTGGTCATACATCATCCAATCGCCATCAAGGTGAAACTGTTTCACCTCGTGGGCTTTTTCTGATGGGCGGATCTGTAAATGAAAATGCAATCGGAAATGCATAATTTTATTGGCCGGGTCTATTTGGCAAGCCGCTCGCCGAACAGGCATCTTTTTTTGTCCTGTTTGGAGAGCCGCTTGCCAAACAGCACTAAAAAGCCCTGTTCGGCCAGCCGGGCTTGCCAAACAGGTAAAAAATATACCCTGTTTGGCGAGCTGGAGACTTTACTTTAATATTAATGAGTTCGGCTCTCCATTCAGGACAAGAAAAAGTCGCTGTTTGGTAAGCGGGGCTTGCCAAGTAGTCACTTCCAATTTTATTAGCTTACTGATATTGCTTCCGAAGCAAAAAACAACTTTTTTTAGGATCTTGTGTGCCGCGAAGCGCGATAGTACAAAGGTTGAGTATCCTCTGGCCTGGAATGTCATCGTATGCGCTGGATTTAATCTGGCCCTGGTTGTCCAAAAAGATTTCTGGATAGACTGGGTAATAACGTTTGCAATCGTAAAGCGCTTTGAGAAGTAGATAATGCAGTGAGAAACGCTTTCTAAGAACTCATTATTGTTTTAACAAATAATAAATGTGGTCTATGGTCTATTGTTATAAAAATTCAAAATTGTCGACAAGTGTGGTGCCAGTGTTGGTAATTTTTTTTCAGTCCGAAATTTGCCATGAAACTATGAATTCCTGGTCACGAGGTTGATGGTACCACCAGGCTATCGTAATGCATATACATGTATGTTTATATTTACCTGATTGTTGACGTCCATCGTGCGACTGATGACGTAGTCTCTCTCCTTCACAAATGTCCTCAAGGTCACCACGAACGGATCATACCGAACACTCCCGAGCGTCTTCGGCCAGTACTCGGCGGATGATTCCTCCTTGTATGTGCGGTCGTGGAGCATTACAATGGTCGAGATCTTATAGTCATAGACAAGTTTCCAGAAGTCTACCACGGTCTCAGCAAGAGGAGTCTGGGTCACGATAAAGGCGTCCTTCCGCGTATAGCTGTCTAAGATTAAAGCATTGATGTAGTCAGTTCTCCCATGGCCACCGGGCGTTTTTAATTTAGGACGGAATTCATCAAGCGGTACAATGTTCGGGAATCTATTTTTGCGTTTGTTCGCTGGGTCTAAGCCTCTTCGACATTTAGACTCGTCTACTAGCGGAGTAAAGTCACGGAAGATTTTGAATTGTTCGTAAAGATTGGTGTGTCCGGTCGCCGGATTTTTGCTGATGAGAGCATGGTACCCTGACCTCATGTCGATATCCAGGATGCTATCAGGGGTGAGAAGAGCTTCGTACAGCATATCGTAAATGAGCAAGTACTGCTTCAAGGTCCTCACCATCCCGAAACGATTTTGTCTCATCTCCGAGCAGAAATCGAATACGTTTACTTGCCCACGTTTTCGGCCTGCTTTGATGAGCGAGTTAACAGCAATGAAGACACTCGTTCTACTTACTCCGGTCCCGCAGTGAACAACCACTGGCCCAGCTCCTGGCTGCGACAGGGAGCGGAACTTGTATATGAAGTCCAGGAACGGGATCGTATCTTCCGGAATACCATGACACGGCCAACCTGTGAAGTGACATTGTGTTATGGTCTTCTTAGTATGAGGGTTGGGGACAACTTCGAATGTCCTGATGCAGAAGTATGCATACTTTTCTGTGCTAAGTAGCTTGACCTTGATATCACCGTAGGTGTGAGTTGAATCTGGCCAGTACTGTTCGCATTTGAATACGCCATCCTCTACCGGGAGGGTCAGCATGACGATCTGTAAGGTGTTTTCCTGACAGACCATACGCCAGAAATCCGCCACGGTCTCCCCGTTGAAAGGGCTCTGCGCTGCGATGTAGGCCCGGGGTTTCTTGTAACCGTCGATGTAGTTGGCGTTGATGTAGTCATTCTTACCGGGCTGTAGGACTACCCGGCTGTGGTCGTACGGGAGGAACGCCTCGAATCGATTACGGTGCTTGTTCTCCGGGGCCATAGCATGATCCGAGGTATACATGATTTCTTGAGGGAGTTTGTGATACTCGACATCAATCGGAATGATGTTAGGATCAGCATCCAAGGGGTCTTTCACAAGCTCTATTGAGCGCGGTTCACCGACTTTATGGACATCGCTCCACCTCCCGTACGGCCTAATATTGTACATGGTATCGTCAAATTGGTTCATGTTCATGGTGTCTGTGCTCCTCCACAAAGACTTACTCATTGATTCCCGCTTCCTCTTCCATATTAGTACGACAACAACAATGACTATTATGATAATGATAACTAGTAACACCACCACAACTATGATTATAATCATCGTGACGTTCGTTCCAGCTTTGGTATCCGCCGAGAATATTATCCCGGCAATCGTCGATTCACCGCCATAAGTACTGATAACTTTATAACATAAATCATATTTCGTACCAGCCTCCAAAGGAGCATTTGTGCTTCCACTTTTTCCATTACCTAAAACAACTGTGGTAGTGTTGCCTGCATCGGTATAAGCACTTGGAACCAGTTCCACTGCTGCGGTATTCGTACACAGCGCTGCGACAGCTCTTCGCTTTCGCTTCGCGGAGGTGTTCTTCACAACTATGACCGACATCTTCGAAATAGGACCTTTCGTGGACGTTGGAAGTGTCAGTGTTAGCGTGATGGAAGTCGTGCTGCTCTCGGCGACATTCGGCATCGCAGGCTTAACAGGAGTGCCAGGTCGGGTTGAGAACGCCTGGACGGATGGATCACCGAATCCATACATATTATTGGCTGACACACTGATTCGGTATGTAGTCGCGGGGTCAAGCGGACTCAATGTTACTCCTCCCTGTCCTGTAGCAGTAACCGTCTCCGATCCCATAGTATATCGAAGAGCCGATACACCGGATGGTATACCAGTGATAGTGAATTTATAGTCAACCTGAAAATAACATGGCCCGTTTTATACGTGGTGTTTCATTAAAAACGAACAAAAAGCTATCACCTACAAAGTTCGCATGTCATCGAAGAAACAATTCCTAGATCTCAAGGCCTATATACAAGGTGTTGGTTCAAGGTAACCCTCCTGAACCCATCCGAGGCCTGTCGGATCCAAGCCAGTTTGTTTTTTTTTACCTGGGAACGATTCGTCAGACTAGCCTCGATCCGGATCGAGGAGGGTTTGTTTGGGGATCACAACATTTAGTGATTATTCCAAGATGTGTTCACTCCTTCCATGTATTTCTGCTTGAGTAAAAACGTTTACTGTGGTGTTATGTTCGAGGGACTTGCGACACAATGCTGTCACTAACACATCGCGCTGATTGTGTCTTTGTACCATTGAGTTATTTTTAGAGTACACACATCACCATACTCTGACAGGACTATTTCATTATCACTACAAGTGGTATCACTAGGAGGCATTTTCCGACTTCTTAACGATTTCTCTTACATTTTAAATTTCGAGAAAACTTGTGAACAATACAGGGGCTTCCCAAAATAGGGTATTAAAGATCAAAGGTCAATCAACACAGGCCTCATTCAACCCCATTCAACACACTCAGGCCTTTGAACTTTGTTGCCCTATTTTAGGAAGTATTTTTCGCATTTGTTTTAGAAATCTAACCTTTCAGAGAAAAGTCGGACATCGTCGGATAAATCAGGACAAAGTTAGAATAAAAATCGTAAAGAAGTCGGAAAGAGCATCCTACTAGTGTATCATGGTATGATTTTTGTATTACTTTCCGAATTCAGGAAATCACTAAATTTCAACCACTTCAGCAGCGCACCTAAACCAACCTCGGACCGGTTCGCTTTTACACACAGCATAGAGAAGTCGCGCACCATTACGACTCCCACTCCGACTTCAACTGAGTTTAAAGCTGACAGTCATTTAAAGTGAAATCTTCAATTCAACTGAATTGATGAACGCTTTTATATTGATAAATTACCCTATATCTGCACAATCATTTTTGAAATTTTCAAATTAAAACTGTACATAAGACGGATATAATGAAGCCGTCATCCAAGTCATGCAAAGGTCCGATCTGGAACTTTAAAATCCTTGTACATGTCACGTACATGTATGGAAACGTTCGTCACTTGATTTAAATCGAAGTTGTGACCAGATGACAGTTATTTACTCTAAGTTCAGGTAAAATTTTCGTTTGCGAGGAAGAGTTGGGAGGTTATATAGCGCAAACCTCGATTGCGTACTTGCCTTGTAATGAGTCACCGGGGAAGCTGAACTGATCGGGGCTCTCCATATTATCTGAATCCCACTCTCAGTATTGTTTGCAAGAGATAAAGAAGTCGGCTGGCTGGGAACTGTTTTTCGTGTATCGACCGTGGCAATTTCACTGTTTAAGCCTGAAGTCCATGACAGCGTTGATTGAACGGACACCTAATCACAATAAAGAAGTATAGAAGATAAATCAAAACAGCAAGAATCTAGTCATATAGATATCAATCACTAGTAGTAGGAGGCTTTTTCCGACTTCTTAACGGTTTTTTGAACTTTTCCGGATTTATCGTCAGACAAAAGTCCGACTTCTCCCTAAACATGCTAAAAGGTCAGATTTCTAGAAAAACCTGTGATGGACACTAGTGAGGGCTTCCCAAGATAGGGCAGAAGAGTTCAAGGGCCTATGTTGAATGGTGTTAATGAGGTGACCTAATTGACTTAGCTAATTAGTATTCAGACTAAGGGTCACTCTGAGTGTTTGACCCAAATCGACAAAGGCCTTTTATCTTTGCCCTATTTGTGAAGCCCTCGTATTTGTCACATTTAAAAAAATCTAACCTTTCAAGGAAAATCGGGAAAAAGGGTTAAAAAGTCGGCAAAAGCCTCATACTAGTGAGTGTTTATCACCTATTCTAAAACACCCGAGTGAGAATATTTCATTTTCATAATGGATAATGTAAAAGTAAAAAAGTAAAGTTTGTTTATTATAGTGTCACCCCTAATGAAAGGGCCAGCCAGCTTTTTGGCTGATGAGACACCCTTTACTTCTAAACTCCTATCTCTAATGCCAGGCGCCTGGCGAGAAGGCAGTTTGTGACCTATATTCAATTAGCTGGTTGCTAACCAACCGGCCGCATCGGAAAGAGGTTACCAGCGGGCCTGAAACATACGACCTTCCGTTTACGAGGCGGACGCTTTAACCACTAGGCCATCGAGATCGGTAGATAGTGTCGATGTATCCAGCCTCGTTTTCACCACGGAGGTTTGGCTGAGACAACTATAACTGCTTGGATTGGTGCAAAATGTGGAAGCATTTCAAAAGCAATTTTAAAACCACATTATTCAATATTTAATTTGAGTTGTCTTATTAGATAGAATAGAAATTAATACCCCACTGTCAGTATTGATTGTCTCACCCAAACCGTTCGGGTGGAGCTAAAATATTGGCCAAACCTCGGCGTAGACAACCAATACGTCCAGTTCGGTATCAATTCCTAAACGAATAAAAAAGTGCAACGGCATTAACTTATCCACTCGAACGAGCACTGAATATAAGTTTCAGTGATCTATAGAATATTGAATATTATACTGCATCGCAGGGGAAATAACACAGCTCACCCGAGGCGAGTGTGGCTCTCCCACTAAACCCATTCATGCCACAGGAAACTTGAAGCCCAACAGGCGACTATACTCGAAGAAAGAGCAAAAATTCGCCCTTAAAGAGCTAATTTAGTGATCGCTCTTTCTGAAAGAGCCTAAAGCACCAACGAGCGCAATGTTTACATTCTGCTGTCATCTTTTTCAGCGCAATCCTTATAGCTTCAGCACACCTGCAAGTGTTCTACGTGAATCATTGCAATTAGTTTATAATCCTGTATCAAATGTACGATGATTTACACTTTCGTTCCGCGGATCGACCCCGTTTCCGGTTACGCAGCTACATGTAGCAAAAACGCTATGAAGCGAGACCAGCCCCCCTCCCCCACGTCTCTTTGAAGTTAAATACATTTTATACCTACCTGAAAATTAAAGACACCATTTGTGAGGCCCGACGCATTGTACGATGTCTGAGACGCTGTTTCGAAATTTTTTTCGCTATTGACTTTATTCTCCCAATACGTCACTTTATAATCGCCTAAAACTTCATTACTTCTCGGGTACAATGGCTGCCACTTCAACTCGACAAAACCTGGTTTCGCTGTGACAATAATCGTCCAACTCGCTGAAATTATAAGAGAGGGATCATCAGCATTTGTTTTGAACAGGTGTTACCTGGTATGATGACGATATTCGAATTTTTAAAACTTTTTTTCGCAACAATGACTAGTCTCTGTCAGCGCCCCCAACACTCACTATAAGGAGGCTTTTTCCGACTTCTCGACTTTTTTCTGATTATCCGACAAAAGTCCGACATTGTCCGACTTTCCTGAAAGGCAAGATTTTTTAAAAACCTGTGAAAACTATCAGGGCTTCCCAGAATTGGATAATAAAGATCGAAGACCAATGTTGAATAGGGTTAATAAGGTGTGAGCCAAACACTTAGACTGACTTTGAGATTGAATACTGTTTAGCTCACTCAATTAGATGCACGCATTAACCCCACTCAACAAAAGCCTTTGATCTTTAATGCCCTATTTTGGGAAACCCTAGTTTTTTCAAAGGTTTTCTCGAAATCCGACCATTCAGGGAAAAATCATTAAAAAAAGTAAGAGAAACTGTTCAAAAGTCGGAAAAACCTTCTCCCGGTGCAAGTTATTGACTGTACATGTACCCTATCGCTGTGTTTGTGTTATCAGACTATAAAGCATCTGAAAATAGTAATTTAGTGAGTGATGAGTATACTTTTTACACAAATATAATGGATACGATTTCAAAATATCAAATGACTATTATACTTGAATTACAATGTTTACATACCGAATTCTTGAGCATGTCTGCTCAGTTAACTACAAATCGGGCCATAGTTGGTCGAAAATACAGCAATTGTCAGTGAGAGATTACACATCTATTTGATAACTTCACTCCGACTTTAACTTTTAGAGTACATGAAAGTGGTCGGACGACATCTTCAATCCAACTGAACTGACAAATATTTTCACAATAGAGGGGTTTCGCAAAGCCTCCGAAACGTCAGCGTGAACGCCTATCCCTCTTTCGACAGTTATCATGAGGTTGAATAATGGGATAGGCTTTCACGTTCGTTGGCATTTCGCTGGCCTACTATCAGTGAGTTTTTGCAAATCCTCCGAAACGCGAACACGAACACTTCTCCAATTGTTCGACATAATGATCTCGAACAATGGAATAGGCGCTAGTGTTGTTGTTTAGGGGGCTTTGCCAAAATTCCCTATTGATAAAATACGTGGACCTGCACAATGACGCTAGTCTAATTTCTGGATCGCACTTGTGCATATTGCGGATAGAAAGAAGTCGTATTACAAGTCATGGTGATGGCGTACGATTTCGAAAACGACTTTTTGATAGCCGTCTAATGCAGAGGTCCACTAGTGTATCATGATCACTTGATATGTATAATGAAACCCCAGATATGAAATCGAATTATGAACCAGAAGAGCGGGCAACCTCTTTTCATGTTATGTTAAATATACAAAACAATTTTAGATTTATGCTTACGACGATTGAAGTATTTTCGTTGCCAACTTTGAATGATATGAATTTTAAATTCCTTTCAGCGTTCTTTTAACTTACACATGTTGACTTTAACTGCATCTGATTCCGGTGATGGCTGTGTCTCAGCGTTCAGAAATGCGACAACCACCTGGTAGCTGGTGCCGGGGTTTAGACCGGTTATAGCGTAAGAGGCATTGAGCAATTTGTACTCGTAGCTATTGCTTTTGCCCGCCAGATCCTGTGTTCTCACCCTGTACATACTAAAGGCACCGTTTTTGGTGTGGCAGGGAGGTGGGACAAAACTTAGCATGAACGAAGAGGCTGTGACATCGCTTGCTTGGAGATTGCTGCATTTACCAGTCGGAGCTGAAACGAGTTCAGGGTCAGGTTCTGGTTTAAAAATGTATAAACTCGTTCACAGCAACATTATTCGCATGAAGAATTGCTCTGGGTGGAGAACTGAGCTGTTACCAAACACTTCGGATAAGTGTAAACGAGTGAAACGTCTCAAATGTAGAGTATCAAGGGGACAAGATATTCGCATTTAGCGCCGCCAACCTTAAGTGTGTTGACTGTCATGGCGGCCTCTCTGTACCTTTTAACCACCACCATACACTTAAGGGATCATGTTTTTCCAGCTACGACATCTGCTCCAACTGTTTTGAGGTTTATTTCCCAAAGTATCATCCACGCTGATGTTTAATCGACGTCGACGTCTCATAGCTGCATAGCTTAGAGACATGGATTGAACAGACGACCTAGTCGTGTTGCAGAGAGTCGACGCGATTTGCGCACATTTCCTACACATTTAACCAAATTGTCCATACATCATGGTAATCTATTTGATGATTACTCTCAACTCAATATCCAAAACCGTAAATTACCACCCAGGCTTTTAACGCCATACATGTTTAAAAAAAATGAATTTAAAAAACGGATGACATTCAATTCAACAGCACAAAATTATGCTCTTATTGGTCGACATTAGAAATGAAAAGTACTGTATGTCATTTTGAAAGCAACCGGTAAGAAGCGTCCTGCAGCTCTATCAAATAAAAACAAAAAAGCCGTAAATGCGCACCTGCTTCTTTCGTTCGAATAGTTGCCACGGCAGCTTGACCTGATCCTATTAGATTTGTAGCTCGGAGAGATATCTTGTAACTGGACCAAGGCTTGAGGCCACTCAGTTGGTGGGTCTTGATACTTGCCGCGAGAGGGACTTCTGTCTCTGTATAGTCAGCTGGAGCCACCGCTGGACAATCGCCGGGGACTAAAAACAGATTAGGTATGTTTATTTAATGTCAATATGATTGTGGTATGATCGCCCCAACTGGCAAGAAGGGGGGAGGTGGCATTCAAATTTGGCAAGCAGCAAGGACGATGATAGTCAGTGCTTAAAATCCGTACATATTTACAGCATTTTCAGCGAATTTTGGATCCGAGGTGACAAACTAGCCGAGATGTTATCAATTAGAGTCCGTTTCTGGATCTGGATCTGGTATTACAATCAGCAACAACTCCTGTACGGAGTATTAGGCTGATGGGTTTGTTGTGCCTGTTTTTCAACAATCAGAACACAGTGGTCAGTAGTTTTGTGGTAGTTTTTTATGTCCTTTGAAATCAAGGACATAAAAAACTACCACAAAAAACTATAGAAATGTATAATAGTTGTTGTTAATGAGTTTTTATAGGCTGACACGTGATAGTAACATAGAACTTGGGTTATTTTGGAGCTTAAAGTTCGTAATTCGTAATACGTAAGATTTTCAAGCCTCACTTGTCTAATAACTTTCCATTCCATGCCCAGGCCTACCTTTTAAGCCGTAGAATAGGTTGTAACCCGTGTGATCATTAGATGCAGGTGGCTCCCAGCTCACGTCTATTGTGGTCGATGATGATGCCGTCAGAGCAAGGTTCAGCGGGGCAGATGGTGCTAAATGAATTTTTTAAAGCTGAAACATCTATGTCTTGAATACTCGTAGTGTAGGCAAATAATACATTAAAAAAGTACTATTTATAGTTTTGTACTAAACATATCATTTAAAGAAACGTGCAGTCTAAATCGGTAGCATAAACAGTGTGACTGCTTTGTAAGGGGGCTTCAGCACGTACAGAATCCACCCCGGAGAATAAAAATCCTGAACTCATGATCAGGGCATTGTGTACCAAGTCCCAGTTCCGAGTCATCTCTTCCAATGCATACCTAACATGGTAGTATTTACCTGACGCGTACATTCGGATCTTGAGCTACCGGTGTGGCGGGGATAGTAGTCCTAGGGCTGATAGTCCGTGTAACAATAGCCCGCATTGCTAAATGTTTTGGTTAGGGTTAGCGGTACAATAGATCATGCTGCTTAATTGGTCGAATACAATGCTACCGGACTATGACTCCAGGGGGACTATATCCGCTGTCACACCGGGCCTACGTTGGACTGATTTCAAGTAAGATATCTCTGCTTGGGCGGCGTGACGAAGCAAAAGATCGCAAAGTAAGCATTTACGACAACAGCTTCTCACTTAATGCAGCCTAGCTATCGGACGGAAACTTTAATGTGAAACTTCAACGATCGTGTTCCCTAAGATCCCCAGGTCCGAAAGCATAAGTTGAATCAGAGCACACGATTCAAGAATATGAGTCGACTCGGAACCAGGATTACGCATGCCCAGAGTTCAGGATTTTGATTATCCTGGGTGAGATTGTAGTCCACAATAATTGACAAAGACAACGTTTTTTGTTACCCCACTCAAAAATCCCAATAAGATTCTCAGAAGATTTTGAATTAATGTCTCACTCATTTTGGTGTACAATGACGTGCACATTCCTTACAAGATTCTTGTAAGACTTTCGATTGAGATATTAGTTGAGAATGTTACAAGAATCAGTGAATATTGCACAATCATACACAAGAAACCGACTAACATTTCGTCTACGAATCTTATAAAATATCTCATCTGGACTTCAAACCTCGGTTCTTACCTCCTGGAATAGGAGAAGTCGTGATGATTGTCGGTTTAGGTGTTGTTATTTTCGTCGTTGTAGTTGCAGTGGTAACCAAGGCTAGTAATGAAAGAAGAAAGTAAAGCAACACGCAAATGAGCGACCTGCGATATAATCGCTGCTCTGTGTGACATCAATTTTTCCCGTCTGCGGGTAGTTGCTAATAGTTGGTTTTGCTATTAATACTAGCAGTTCACTGCGATGACCGGCTTTTGTCGCAGGCATATGCAATGACCACGGGCCTAAAGCAATCGATATCGGCGAATGAAATTTAAATCTCAGGTAGTAGCGGTTAAAACTGCTTGTTTGATTGTTAGATTGTTAGAACTGCGATCAAAGCGGTTTTTAATTGTTAGAATCATACATGTACTGCAATCCAATCATTTTATGGTTAAAATACTAGCATATTATGCTAGTATTTTATGGTTAAAATACTAGCATTTTATGGTTAAAATATTTTATGGTTAAAATACTAGCATTTTAACCATAAAATATTAGCATAATATGCTAGTATTATAACCATAAAATGATTGGATTTTGACATATTATTAGTTTTGACATTGAAATTATGTCAAAACTTTGGCCGTCTTTTTTGTCTCACTTCCCCTGAACAGATTACATGCTATAAACTGCCTTAACAAAGTCATTGTCAGTGTCTGAATATCGAGCTCACGATGATGTTCGGATTGTGATGAGGACACGTTAAAACATCAATGCAGCGTTGAATGTACAAATGTATTGAAAAACTTGTAAACTCCCCAGGAGTGGTCACAACTAAATAAGAGTTGAATGATTGTCGAGTTCTGGATGGACATTTCTTTCTACCTGTCGGCTTTCTGTTGATCCAAAAACAAAGTAATGTAGAATACCAGTCGACACCTCGACAGTTACCCATAATAAGTGAAAAATGTGTGGTGATGAACTCCTGAAGACTTCATTTCAAGTGAAAATAGCTCTGATACTTGGTCCGAGTGATTAAAAACATTCCAAGTGTTTACTAATTAATCATAACTGTCGATCGCCTGGTCATGTGGTAAAGGGACACTGACAGCGGCACAGCTGTAGTAACTAGAGATCTCGCCGATCTCCTATCTAAATTGCAGCAGACAAAACCGAATGCGATGCTTACGGAAACACGGCGGTATTATGTTAGGCGTCACTGGGCTGGGTCTGCCGGGGATCACGACGTAGCTCAAGGTAGGAAACGTAATAGTGAGATTGGCATCTGTCCTCACGCGGAACTTGTAGCTGGTGTGTTGCTGGAGCCCAGACACCAGATGACTGTATGTATTGTTACTATAGTGATCGTAGCTTGGCTTGATGTCGGACCAGGTGCCATTAGTACTCATCTGAAGCCTGAAAGAAAACTCAGCCACATGTAGTATAAACATTTTATACTTTCGAGTGAATGATGAAAAGTCGGGCGAAGTCAATACACTAGTAGGAGGCCTTTTCTGACTTCTTAACGATTTATCTAACTTTTTTTGATTTATTCTACAAAGTCCGACATTCTCCGACTTTTCCTGAAAGTGAAAGGTCGGATTTCTAAAAAAAACTGTGAAAAATACCAGAGCTTCCGTAAACAGGTTGATAAAGAGCAAAGGCCTAAGAATGGGGTTTATGTGGTCTGAGCCAAACACTCAGTGTGGCCCTCAGTGTGAATACTAATTAGCTCTATAAATTAGGTCACCTCATTAACCCCATTCAACATAGGCCTTTGATCTTTATTGCCCTTTTTTGGGTAGCCCTAGAATTGTTCACAGTTTTCTAGAAGTTATAACTTTCAATGAAAAGTCGGACAATGTCGGACCTGTGTCGGATAAATCAGGAAAAAGTAAGGGAATCCGTTCAGAAGTCGGAAAATGCCTCCTGGTTTGCCAAATGAGAAATACCGGAAAATAGTCATTTTAATAATCTAGTTGACCTAGTTGAAAATGTCACTGCACATCAAGTAAGATGTCAAAGCTGTAATTCGAGACAACATTTCAGGGTCTATTAGGCAAGGATGATATCATACAAATTTGAAGTTCTAAATTGTAAAGTTTCAACAAAAATATGGCTGCACGTTAAGCAAATATACATACTTTAATCACGACAATATGCCAGAGAAACACATATAGTTCACCGACTGGCTCACAGGTGGCAGAAATCTGCTTGATTCAATGCTGGCATAGGCGTCAATATGTCAATATATCTGATTAAGCATATTTAGAAGCATCTATTTTTGCGGGAACTTTGTAAGCAAATTATTTGATAATCATTTTATTATTTTCAAAAACCAAGCCCATTTTTGGATTTGACCCTTGACCTAGTTAGAGGACCCACAGTCAAGTTAGAAATCTATACTGACCAGGACTGGGTTGTTCAAAATCACGTTAGCTTTAACGGCGCCGTTAAGTCTTAACATGAAAATTCTATGGGATTAACTGAGAGAGATAACGTCCATAAGGATAATTAACGCAACCGTAAAGGATAACAGGACCCGGTTGTTCAAAAGCACCAAAGTCACGTTATCCCTAACGGTTACGTTAAGTATCCTTAAGGACGTTATCTCTTTCAGTTAAACCTATTAGAATATTCACGTTAAGACTTAACTGCGCTGTTAAAGCTAACGTAGTTTCGAACAACTCAGCCCTGGTGTTATCTCACATGTTTTACCATCAAACAGCAACTTTGGTTCTGCTCAATGTAAAAGTCCAGGACAGAAGACACAGATGGAGTACTTACACATATCTGCTGATGTCAGGGAAGGAACTGGTATCGCCTCTAGTCGTATCAAACGCAAGCCATTTAACCGTCACGTTCGAACATGATACACCGGAGAGTGTTGGGGCTTGATTCAAACCAGGCAACACTGTGAAAAAAGAGGCAAGTTTTTACAAATGATTCTTTTAAAAATTTCAATAAACACAAGACCTTAATGCAGTGGCAATACATCTTCTTGACTTCAATTTTTTTACAACCAGGTCTTCGTTGAAGTTCGAAGGGAATGGAAATTCGTATCACTAATTCCTTTGACGTTATGCTGACGTCACATTCGAAGTAACGTCAACCTACGTCGCAGGTACCTGTGATCTCAATTTCTTTTTTACGAATGCCGCTCGTTTGCGGGAAACACGAGGATGGTGATGCGACTCAATCACTTGTTTGTAGGACGCTTAACAAGTAGTTAACATATCTTGATATCCTTATTCGAAATTTGAGATAATGCTCAAACTGAATTGAAATTACTGAAAAATAGTTGCTTGCTTAGTTTTTAATTTTCCCTTCGAAAACACCATATGCGAGCCATCATTCGTTTTTAGCGACGCAATTTCCCAGCTCCATGATTCTGACAAAGTTAAATAGGCCTATTGCGTCGCCGTGATTAGTGAGATATATTAAGCTGGGGGTGATAAACAAAATAGCAGCCTCATTTAGGTATTGTTTTGAATGACAAAAACAAATTGTCTAGCATGTTTTAGGGACGTATTCATTGTTTATGTGATCTAAAACTAGGACAAAACACACCATTGACCTAGATTGGCAAAGAAAAGCGGATTTCATTTTGCTATCGATTAACTTACATATCTGTCAGTCAGGGTGGAACCATTGGAACAGGCGCCCTACTTACATTTCTTACAGTCTGATTCCTGGAGTCAGGCAGTACGCATTCGGATAGATGCCCAATGTGGTTACTTAGATTTCGGAGAATTTGCGCCCGGATAGTCAGGGTGGCACTTCTAGGAACAGGCGACCATGACGATCACTTACATTCTCTGAGAGTTTGCTCCCTGAATTAGTCGGAGGCTTTTTCCGACTTCTTAACGGTTTCTCTAATTTTTTCATGATTTATCTGACAAAAGTCCGACACTGTCCGACTCTTCCCTGAAAGGTCGGTTTTAGAAAACTGTGAAAACTATCAGGGCTTCTTAAAATAGGACAACAAATATCAAAGCCCTTGGCTGAATACGGTTAATGAGGTGTGAGTCATATAGAGTGACCCCAAGTGTGTATGCTAATTAGCTCACTCAATTAGGTCACACCTCATTAAAAGTCCTAGTATTTTTCACAGGTTTCTAGAAATCCGACCTTTCAGGGAAAAGTCGGAAAATGTCGGACTTTTGTCGGATCGACAATCAGGAAAGTTAGAGAAACCGCTAAGCAGTCGGAAAAAAGCCTCCTACTAGTGCTGGTAGTCTGGGTGGCACCCCTTTGGACACAGACCCTTGATGATTACTTACATTGCTGACAGTCTATTCCCCAGTAGTCAGGGTGGCAACCATTGGGACAGGTTCCTGTGATGTGTGAACATATATCACTGGGTTTGCAGTGGCAGCTGTTCTGGCAGCCAAAGCCAAATAAACCCTTGGGACAGGCTGGTGAAGAAAAAGAAAAGAATAAAATGACTACAAATAAAATAATTTTAAATTGATCAACATGTACCGCTATATTGTACCTTGTAAACGCACCGACCAGGAATTTTATACAAATTTGACTATCTTTGCCGATTCAATGGTATCATAATATAAGCCTATCTTAGTGCACATCACGTATCCCCTATGCCTGTTATATACTGGGGCGAGAGTCTTACATTCCTGGCATTGTGGTGGCGTCTTGTATCCCTTGCTGCATGCGCTATCTGTACACCCAGCTTTTGGGTAGCACGTCCCGATACAGTGGCACTCCGTGCAATTGCGAGCACCGGGCTCCCGGAAGTTACCGGCAGGACAGTCCTCTGAAAAAAAACAGTACTCACGATACATTTTTTAAACCAATGAAATAACCCGATTAAGAAACATGTCACCCATCGAGCACTCAATAATCAAGGCATGGTCATTTTAAGCCAGCGACAGCCTTTACTTCGTTTGTCAATCACTTTACGACGAACTTCCCTCCAAAATCGACGAATACTTACTGGTGGTAAAAGTATAGCTATTCGCGGCACCCAAAACATTTCCTAACATGGTGCTAACTCGCACTGTGTACTCTTGGCGCGGCTTCAAGTTGGACAGAGTGGTCTGGGGATTAGCTTCAGACTTCGTCACGTTCGGTGTATCCACTTTCTCCCCATCGACATCTGGACTGACTGTGGTCCGGTAACTGTCGAAAATGCCGTCAGTCTTGGTCCAGGCGGCTGTAGCTGTGGTGGTTGTGACCGCTGACACCGTAACCCCTGAGGCTAGGTTGGGTGGTACTGAAAGACGGATTGCTTTATAAATCACTTCTGCGGAACCATGTCTATTCTGATTATCAACACAGTTATTGAATTAAAGGTCGAATTATCGATACTGATGGTTTATTAAATACATGTATTAACCATGCTTTCAGTTGTACGTGTACATGGGTTTAAATGATAAAAAAGATGCCTATGTGCCGTTTTTGATTTGATTTGATATTTAATTATCCTTAACAAAATGTTGACGGAACGATATGCTACACGTAAGATAATATCAACGGGCATTGCACATATGAGTCTTCGTATATGTGTGCAATGCACGTTGATATTGAGGAAACACTGCAACAAATGCACCGCACGAGCACAGGCAATACACAAGCCCTTGTCTCTTGACTTCTAAATTTGGTGAATCTACATACGTCCGTGTGCTGTAAATTAACGTCACATGTCATTCGGCTGTTATAAAACGCGGAATCCGCGGAATTATAAAACGCGGATTCCGCGTTTTATAACAGCCGCATGTCATTGGTACTTACATGTTGAAAATGAATGCGTTGTAGCAACTCCCGTTTGGTTCCCATATTGTGTCGTTATTGCACTTCTATATAATGTCCCCGCAGTGAGGCGCACTAGGTTAGTTGTGGTAGTCCCTACGTTGACGGCGTTCGGGAAGGCCTCGGCTCCTCCAGTGTTTGGAGTAAGACCAATTAGGTACTTATCAACCGTCCCCGACGAGACTGTATTCCAGCTAAGGACTGCAGAGTTTGCTGTCACTGCCGTTACTTTGATGGTAGCCGGTGCGACCGCATCTGGCCCTGAAACCAATGCAAATGTTACTCAGTTTAAGACACAAGCCTTTGACACTCTATCTTGGGACAAAAGGATTGTTAAATCTTACACAGTATCTGATGCCTGCCTCATCGTCCCATGCAAGGCCTGTGTCTGACTCGGCTCTGCTGTCATTGCTGCAAAGCTCGCGCTAAACATTGATCGGGTTGACAAAACTAGAGAAAATCACAACTTTGCCCCAAAAGGTTTACAATGTGTTTGAATTCTTCAGCGATATTGCAGAAAGTGAACCAGGGACAACCTGTTGTACGATAGGATTAGGAACGTTCCAGCGTTCCCTCATAACACCCAGTGTGTAATCTGTAGAAAAATTTGCGAAAATGCATGAAGCAAGGCAAATACCACATGAACGCTGGTCCATCCCAAAAATAACAATATCGGTATTAATATCGCAGGCGAGGTCCCAAAGTCGTCAACTCAAAAGTCGTCAACTCGCATTTCTTGATGTTTTCTACTCGTGAGAGAATGGGTATACAGAACTGACAGAAAGGAATCCGTGGCTACAGCTATTACAATTAGGAGTCTTTGTCCGACTTCTTAAGGTTTCACTAACTTTTTCCTGATTTATCCGACAAAAGTCCGACAATGTCCGCCATTTTTTATCTGAATGGTCGGATTTCTAGAAAACCTGTGAAAAATTATTGGGCTTCCCAAAATAGGGCATTCAAGAACGAGTACCTAGAAGTTAGTTATTGAGCCTTGAGGTGACCGAACTGAGTGAGCTAATTAGTATTCACACACTTATAGGGTCATTCTGAGTGCTCACAAATCTTGGCCGGATAAATCAGGAAAACTTAGACTAGAGAACCGGTTAATAAGTCGGAAAGCCTCCTACTAGTGTATCGACATTTTCTTTATAATTTTGGGGAAAATCATCTCGAGCCATCTTGTGACTCGGAGTCGGATCAGCTACTCAATTGCAGTTTCCTTATCATATAATTTTCTTTGTCTTCACGAGCAGAGGACAGAAATTGTAAGGCTTCTGCCTACAATGTCTTGCTTTCGCGGGATGTGGTGTTCCATAAGCTGTAAGGCCTGCCATCGCAAAACAGTCAGTAGAATCACCCAATAGTCAAGAACATACTCACCAAAGGGAAATCAACGTTGTATACTCACTCGTTTTCAGCACCTTGGTGGCCTCAGTACTCTCGGTTGTTCCAACCCGCACAATGATCCCGACTGTGTACGCCGTACCGGCCGTCAGCGAGGTCAAAGAGGTTGAAAGAGTACTTTTCGCTACAATCGCTGGATTTGCCTTCGCACCATTTGTTGACGGGCTGATTCTCACGATGTAGTCTGCGAAAGTACCGTTTGCCGCTTGCCACGTGACAGTGGCGTTCACGGTAAGAATATTGGAAAAGGTGATGGAAGTTTTATCAACTGGATTTGGTCCTGAAATAATAGGTGTTGGAAGTATTGACTCTCTGACACGCTGGGGTGGAAAAAAGGTTCACTGGAGTTACTATTAACAGCAGCGTCAAGATTTTTGTCTCAACAAATTCTGATTTTTAAAATGATTTCTTTCTCGTCGTGTTCGACTATACGTTTTTTAAGTTGTTCACCATTTACAAATGAATGACTGCAGGATTTTGCACATCTCAGGATGATGTTGAGCACTTTTTACAAAATGTCAAAAGTATTGTTAACAACTTGAAGCATGATTTATAAAGCCAGATGCCGATGCCATGACACTAACTTGACCTAGATTGTGCAAGCGTATCAACTCATTCTTTTGCCAAAAACTTACTGGTGGTGAACGTAACAGTTTTACTCGCACTCTCCTTTCCCTTGTGTGTAGTTTTGATGGTGATATTGTAGGCTGTTCCCGCAAGGAGTTTCTTCAAATCAGTCGTCTCGATTCCCTTGGGGACGGTATTTGGTACAACTTCCTCGCCTGCGCTGGTAGGGCTGATGGTGATGGTGTAGTTGTCGAATGTGCCCACAGTCACAGGGGCCCATGACATTATGGCCGAAGTTGTGGTCAAATTCGAGATAATGATGGAGTCTTTGGTGACAAAAGCTGGCTCTGATGAAAAAAGATATGCAAGCCTTGAACAGTTAGCTGTTTTAAGCACGAACTCGGTAAAGACTCCCGTATGTTGATGGCGCTGGTTTTTTTCGGTTTATCCTACATTATAGTGATTATATATATACCCGTCAAATGTACCTCAAATTTCCAAAAGACGTTCAGCCTGTTACTAATTAGCAATCTCAAAATTAACCGGGAAGAAAAATTAATTTAAGCGAGTTGTTAGTGTCATGTCCTTGAGGGGGGAGTGTACGTTTGGTATTCGTAACAACGTTCGATCTAGTAAGTTAAAGGGAAATTTATCTTTCGACTGCAACCGTATGATGACTTACTAGTCCAAAATGTCTTGGACGCTGGGGTGCTCTCCACCCCACCGGCCGAGGTAGTTATCGAGACGTCGTATGCAGTGCCAGCGGTGAGAAAGACCAAGTTAGTCGATTCAGTTCCCTTCTGCACAGTGTTATTCTCGGGTTTTGCTCCTCCCACAGTAGGGCTTATCTTGACGATGTAGCTATCAAAGCTTCCACTGGCGGCCATCCATGAGACCCGCGCAGAATCAGCCTCGACGAGAGAGAATACGATATTTGCGTCGCTAATAGCGTTTGGCACTAGAAAGAAATATGTTTTGAGAACTCAAATCATATTGTCAGGACATAAAATGAACGTGCCTCAAAGTAAACCAATCTTCAATTTAATTAGATCATGGGAATGAACTTCAGTCAACTTATCCTATTCCTATGCTTGCATTCTGGCCGGTTGAGTCGATGTCTTCAAAATACAAATAACATGGGGAGAACACAACAATGGTAACGGCGAATTGTAATGCATTTCCATTGCATCAATGGGCATCGCGCTGAACTGACTTAACTACGTTTTTTAGAGCATTTTGCTAGAGCACCAGCTATTTTCGGAGTGATTTCTGTGGTACGAATTGATCTGTGTGTATATCAAAGGAGGTGCGTTCCTATAGGAAGATAAGATCAGAGTCTTTCCAGTGATGAAGAGCGCTTTAGTCGATCATCAAAAGCGTCTTCAAACTGCATTTTCAATGGATGACATTTACAATTGAGAGAACATCCTGGGCTGAGTTAGCTTAATGAAGACGTTCAGTCTTAACGCGAACATTTTAATGGGTTGAACTGAAAGGGATAACGTCCTCGATGTTACTTCTTAACGTAACCGTGAGGAATAAAGTAACTTTTGTGCTTTTGAACAACCGCCGAACCGGGACAAGACGTAACGCCCTTATGTGAAACTGCCGGGCGTGATATGACCAAACTACAGACCGAGCTTGGCAACATGAAGTTAAGTCAAATAATGTGATCAAATTTCAAAATGAAGGAATAGAATTCTTAGCCAGGATATTAATGGATGATCACCAGTATCTTAATAGTTATAAAACTCATTAACATCGACTGAAAATGCGTTGCCATGGTAACCGAAAAGTAGAAGAAATGATTACTGCATTAACAGAGTTTGATAATTTCGTGAGAAAGCAACCAAAACTGGCGAAACTATATCAGAAATGACATGCTTTAAGGCAAAACACTTATGGTTGCTATGGCAAAGTTTTTCGACTTTTACATTACGTGATTTATTAAAAATTTGATATTTTCTACACGTCAAAACTACGAGAAAACAAACAACAACAAATTGGTTGCAATTTGTTCTACATTTGTAGGTTCAGCTGTTTTTTTCTCGAGAATTGACCAAATTTCTAGGTCTCGGGGAACATAAAGGAGTTTTAATTGTTCCATTTTTACTGCCCATGGAAATGCAACATTTTTTGGAAAAATTATTTTTTTCAGTGTTCGCTAATGTTGAACCCATCTTATCTCTGCTAGTCTTCGACATGAACGGCAGAGTATCAAACCGTCCTTTCCTAGTTTTATCTCTCGAATACAGATTACAAAATCTACCGATCATCATCATTACGTTATCCCCATACAACCATTTCATTAACCAACGAAGCAAAACTCTTACCCGTAGTAAATTGGAAACTAGACCCGGCGCTCTCTAACACTCCCCAAACGGTCGTGATCACGACCGTGTACTGTATCCCAGCTCTCAACGCATTGAGATTTGATGTTTGCGCTCCCTTGAGGACAGAACTGACAACCTTGGCGCCTCCTGTCGGCTGTATACTGAGTTTATAGCTATCAAATGACCCCATGGTGACTGCGTCCCAGGAAATTGTAGCCGAAATTGAGGTCAAAGTGCCGGGGGCGACCTGGATGGATGAGCGGATGACGTCACCAGGAACTAGAAGTATAAGCATTGGTTTGGAAACAAGCATTGTCGAGGGTTGGAGGCGAGCGGGGCTTAAACTGGTTGGGCATTAGTAAAGCCTAAGAGAACGTATGGAAATGATCAAGCACTGGGAGCGAGAATTTGCAGATGACGAATTATGAAATAAGCAGACTGAGCTAACCCATATAATTCATATTCTCTCACAGAGGAACGGGACTGTGCCCGGATTTTGTCCCGCACACTGCGTTTTTCGCGATTTCTGAACTTGACTGATTCAGTGATTGGGTCCTCTGCTAAACATGTCGTCATCTCAGACAACCCCCCCCCCCGTAATGTGTTGTATTTGTATCGTGGAATGGGGGTCGAGTTCTTGAGATTATTTTTGATGATTCAAAGTGGACTTGGTAGTGAATAGCAAAATATTTATTGCTAATTAGAACTACTCGATCTCCAATGGCACTGCTTCATCTTTTTCTCTTCTCAAAGATATAACCCAGGTTGTACAAATAAAGGTGTGAACCATGTCGATCCTGTTCGAGAAATCTCAAAGAAAGGACAAAGGAGAAAAACTGGTTGAGGGACCAAAAAACATCAAAACATTCGAAAGTAAAACAACTTCTCTCATCATCTTCTGTATAGCTACACTGGTCAAATTCAAAGATACGACGAGGAATCTGCTTTCTCCTTATCGTAAGGGACTTGGACTTGGGAGGGGGGGGGGGCACAATGGAAGAAAAAGGATACTACAAAACGTACGTGTTTTTAATTTGTATGTTTGACCAGCACTCGTTTCATTTCCATACTCGGTCTTTATCGCTATAGTATACTCTGTTCCAGCAGTGAGACTCTGCAGGTTGGCATTCTCAGTCCCTCGAGGTACGGTGCTCGGAGAAACTGTAGCTCCACCAGCGATCGGACTGATACTTAGCAAATAATTATCGAATGTCCCATTGGTAACTGGATCCCAGTTGAGTGTGGCAGCGGTAGAGGTTCGGCTGGTGATGTTGACGGTCGAGAGGTTGACTTCAGATGGAACTGCAACAAATGATAAGCAAGGGTGTAGGTAGTGTTTCATGCATGAACTTGGAAACATTACATCACGGTACCGCTGGGGTGCAGCGGGGTGATACTGAAGATCTAGTTGTCGAATTCCCCCATAGTCACTGCACCCCAAGTGAGAGTTGCGGTTGTCTCTGTAAGAGTTCCTGCTTGGATACCAACAGATGCCTGCGAGACAGCTGTCGGTTCTGAAATTAGGAGTAGTCCGGTCAGTCATATTATAGAGCTCATGAAACTCATTCAAGATATACCAGATATACTATAATTTGGATTTGTCGGAGCTAGATCTTTTTTTGTAAGCAAGGTCACCTTGACTGGCAAGAGGTGAGGTTTTTGTTGTAATTTGGGAGAATAAGGGTAATGGATCTTACTGGTGTTAAATGTTTTCGTCTTTGCAGTTCCGTTGGTTATTCCTTTTAGAGTGCGCACCGAAATGGTATACCGATTTCCAATAGTAAGGCCGGTCACATTTGTCGAGGGCGAAGTTGAAGACTTGAGAATTGATGCTGGAGTGAATATTACTCCTACCGAAGGGATAATGGTCATCTCGTAATTGTCAAAGTCTCCCACGGTCTGTGTCCATGAGGCGACAGCGGACGTCGTCGTGATGGACGTTATGCTAACATCCGATGCTAAGTTGGGTGGAGCTGGAAAATATAAAGTTACATGCCAAGTACGAATTACGTTTGGCGAGGAGTTCCTGTACTGAGATACAGCCATAACGAGACAGGATTACTCCAATGTCTGGGTTTAGATGAGGAAGGGTGGTACGTTGAAGCAGACATAAGGCAGGGCTTGGGATGGGTTGATTAACACCGCGCATTATGACATCACAACTCCCCAGAGACGTATACCTTACCTTTTCGTGAGCTTGCAAGACCTGCTTGTAGCAATTAAAATCCAGGCGAGCGTAGAAAGCTGACAACATTAATCATCAAAAATACACGTAGTACTCTCTGTTGTTTTTGTAGGCCTACCAGCTGTACTTACATTGAGCAAGACTGCATTGTGGAAGACCAAATGATAATACTCCCAAAACGAGCACCGTCAGGGCCGGCGCTAGCACCATGGGTCGAGACATCGCAAGATCACAAACTGGTCATCGCCTGCATGTCTGGAAAGGAAATCATTTAGGAAAAATCAATTAAGTTTTTTTCACCACGGGAAACGGCAAAGGTTGGAAACTATTCTGATCTACTTCAAATGTTAATGCTTGAAAATGTAAGATGACCTGTTTTTTTTAGAGAAGCTCTGAAGTCTAAAAGATGAAGGAGATACAGGGAATTTTGGCCCGAGAGACAACATTGTTTTATTTCTGTGCTTATGGCGTGATTCAGTCAGCATCTTTGTCTTACAGGGGTTTTAGAACCTCGTTAAAATACTGTTTCAAAAAAACCAGCAAAAACCAGCGATCCATTGAAAAGAACCCAAATTATCTTGCAAAAGTTGGCAACTAGTCCATTGGTAGATATTGTGTCCGCATCGTTTGGTGTTCTGGAGGGGAACTACTAGGTGGATTTCTTTAAAGTTTGTTTTTTATTCATCCTTGCTTCAAAACAAAACAGGATTTAGGGGTTCAGCATTCTGAATGCAGAAACAAAAATTCTTCAGCAGAGTCCAATGGTCATTTTGAGGGTTTCCTAGATATGCCATATTTTGTTTCTGGATTTCTCTCATTCATTCTTGGCACATGAGTAGATTGCAACCAAAAAATAATAACCTGAACTTTTCATCCAGATTGGTCGAGAAATAAACCGTACAGAGTAGAAAATGTCAGAATTCAATGCACTACGTCAATGTACACTAATGCATACACAAAAACCATTCCGTTACCATGGTTACTAAAAAAATGAAAAAATATCCTGTTTGGTGTTTAGATGAAGACCAATAAAAACAAACTTCAAAGAAATCCAACCAGTAGTTTGCCCTCCAGAGCCCCAAACGATGCGGACATAACATACGAATGGTCTATAGTCCTAATTGAGGTGTTGTACCGGTAGTTTTGTTTCCAGATTTTTTGACTTTGTTGATTCGTGCTGGACATAATGATACAAAACAATCAACTTCAGCCAAGGACAAATATCGTATCGTTCCCGCTCTGGGATAAAAAAACCCCTCTCCATTACATCGCCACTACCAAGTCTGCAACCAGGGAATAGTTTCATGTACCTGCATTTATGTAAAAGAAAACAACATGTCGTCATCGACACTGTGAAATACTAGCTCAATGCACGTGTAGCATTCCATTATAACCTGGCCAAGGTTTACGGAACCACGCTTTTTCATGCGAAGGACAAATTTGGGTAACGTGTCAAGCTCAATGAACGAGAGGTAAAACACTCGTGGTGTTTTTTTCCGAGAGTCGAACCAATTACTTTCTAATGATGGACTCGGCGGACATTCAGATTCAGAAAGTCTCCGGATAATCCCGACATTCTTCCATTCCTACGTAGGAATTTCCTGATGTAATGAGCGAATTTACAATTAGTATACTACAGAAAAATTATATATAGGCCCAATGTGGGTGAGGGGGTTTGACTTTGAGGAGAGAAAGTAGCGGCGTATAATTGCGAAAAATGTTTTTGATTAAATGGGCACTCCTTTTTTCGTAATGGGGCGGATCCCGGAGAATAACTGGTATTTTTAGGATCACTTTATGCGCACTATTTTTTATTCAGAATATTCCTTCGTCACGCCAAACGACAACTTTACTCACCATTTGAAATAAAGATATGCTGCTTTATGTTGATTCTTGATAAAAGTCGCGGCGAATGGTCTTATATTCGGTGGATATCTTATTTCATACAATACAACTTGCTATTGTCCAACATGGCATGCCAAATGATAATCTAGTCCTGAAACTACAATACAAAACAATTGTATTGTATTTTGATTTATGCCTATGGCCTAAAAGGCGACATATCTTGTCGATATTCATGTCCTACTTAGATTTTGAATCGCGAGATTTAGCAAGCCTACTTTTTTCAGGATATGATCACGTTTTGCAAACGACTCTGTGGGATGTTTCACGCATACATGCAAATCACTGGATTGCCCTTATGACGCAAGACCAACGGCAATCGACGCGCGTCAAAATATGTAAGACGACTCAAGCCTACATTAGCTCTTCACATCGGCGTCATGGTTTCGATCTTGCCAGGGATGCCGATGGTCCTGCGACGGGTCAATTATTAATTATGCTTTAGGCATGTTAGGTATGGGACCCGCTGAATTCGAGATTTGACGCAATATCGCATATAACTCAAAATGCATGAGATTTTTGGTTTGACCGGTTATACAGTGGCGTGACATAACAAAGCACTGCCGCGTCTGTTGTCATAATCGCATGCAATGCCAATGGGCACATAACTCTAGTGCATGACTATACAACTTAAGTTGATCAAAGCCTAGCCTTTCACGTTATTCGTGATCAACAGATGCATTCGGAATTTCATAATCATATTACGGGTACATAATATGATCAAAATATGAACGTATTTTAAGAATGCTGAGCGCTCGCCTAACCTTACCGATTATAAATCAACAACCTTTTCAGCCCTGTGTGAAGCCTGATGACGTTAGACGATGACGTACGCCGCGTCTCGTGCAGGAACTAAATTTGACCTCCATGATCTGATTGTTAAGAAGTATGTTAGCTCATAACATCATGCTGATATGTTGTTACATGTGCATTGATGTACATGAAACAACATGTCAACATCATGTTATAAGATAACATGCTTTCTAACAACCGGGCCCCGCGTCAAACCGTAACATTTGACGCAAAACGTAAGCTTGCGTAACCTGCCTAATGCTTTATCTCGTTTTTTTTTCTTTTCATTGATATTGTCCATATTACAGGTCAATTCACTCTTAATAAACAGTGATTTATTTACCTTTTAAATTTAATCATAATTATTCATACTCATACATTTGGTGCAGTGAAGAAATGATTGAGGGGGACGAGATGATAAGACAGGTAAACATGTTTTTGCGAGGACTGTGACCTATATTTCAAAAGCCGACCGGGCAAATTGATCACTTTCACGAGCTGGCTGATATTTTGATTCAGCCACGAGAGGTTTCTTTTGACAACGATCCATGTAAATCTAATTTTTCTTTTATCTATTATTTAGTTTCTTTAATATAGCCCATCTTAGATAAGGCCTAATCACTTTGAATTGTTCTGCGTCACCGAGGCGATAAACCTCCATCAAATTACACACTAAAGCGCATGGCAAACACGCAATCAGGATTGCTGCGACCAGCAATCGTGATCGCATGCAATATTCGTTCGTTTGCAGCTGTGACCAAAAAATCGCGGATTGTATCGATCGACTGCCATTTAAAAACCCAGGCGATTATCGGTTGTACCGCAGACAAGATAGGCCTAGCCCTAGCCGGTTGACGTAGCAACGAATAGAAAGAATGTTGCAACGACGACTGCTTTCATGGAGATTTGTTATTCCAATTTTCTGCACTTCATGAGGTTAATTTATTCTAAAGCCTACACGTAAACGACGAACTCTGAAAAGAAGGTATATCGTCTTTAGGTAAAACCGGCAATCGCGCTGGCTTTTGATAGCGATCGGCGATATTCAAATTAAACGAGCGATTATCGGCGTCACCGCATGCGACTAAAATCACATCGACATGTATCAGCTGGTAAGCAATTTAAATCGCTTGTTTGCAGGGCGATTAACAGTACTTACAATGAACAAACAAGGTTCAATAGTCGAGGGTATGCTAACCTCATAAAGTCATAGTTTTATGGTTCGCAGATCGAGACAGCCAAATGCAATTCATTACAACAATCGTGTAAGAATGACGTCGTTCCAGCGCAGTGATGTTGCGACCATGACGTAAGATGCAACAACGCAATTCGAGCAGCCCACGCCAGCATGACGCGATGTCAGGACCAGTCAAAATGCTCCCCCGAAGATTCCAAATTCGACCTCAATTTAGGCCTAGGGTAAGGAAAACTGCAACTGACGAAGCGAGTAAGTTTAACGTTTGAGAATTTTTTTAAAGCTTTCGTTATTTCTTGTAGGATATTTTGTGAGTCACTCAACTCATTGTCACTTTTGGTTATATTTTCGAGGCAGCATTTTAAAACTTTAAGCGTCCCGAAAACGAGCGATTTTTATGATCGCTGCTACTACTACATGCGTTTGCAACTGAGTATCTCTCATCTGCCGTTAATAGCAGTAATCGCTTAATACTGGCATATAGATCGGATGCATAAATTTACACATTGTTTGTGAATGTGAATTCACTGTATTACAATCCTTCATATTGACCATTTTTTTTGAAATGGCACACCAAAAAGGCTATTTGACCCCCAGGCCAGGTCTTAAATCTTTGTTAAAATGTCATGCAATAAGACTTAAGATGATGTGCAAAAAAGCTGGAGCCTGGAGACATATATAGGCCCCAAGTGATAGTTATTTTCCTCAACATTTACATCGGTTGCATTTTTTGGGTACGGTATCACCCTGTAGGCCTACACTTCATTACATCACGTAGGCCTATATGATATTTGAGAAGGCCAGTGTATCTCTGATTTTCCGACTACTATAGTCCAATAAAACGAATTCCATTATCATAAATAATCGCTTTACTTATAAAATTCAAATCCAAAACGAAAGCAGAAACAAAACGAAAGCATCATGCACACAATAAAATCCAAATCCAAAACGAAAGCAGAAACAAAACGAAAGCATCATGCACACAATAAAATCCAAATCCAAAACGAAAGTAGAAACAAAACGAAAGCATCATGCACACAGCTCAATGCATCCCCGCATATCGCATCTCTACACGCATCGACTCGATGCATTTGTCACATGTACTAAACGCCGACTTCAATGAGGAAACGTCGCCCAAATCGGTCGAAAATAAGCGATCGTTTTTGGGCTCAGAAATAACATGATGATGCACATTGGAAATGGAGAGTTTTGGTATGATCGATTGCAGCGCCACGCGGCGGATAAATCGCGCCGGTTCCTCATTACTAGCCTCTCATTTAGACTGTTAGTTTCCTGTCAATATAGGATGCTATACAATGGCTAGTTTATCAACGGCTCATGCACTTATGTCCAATCGGTAGATGTCGTCCTGGGTACCACTAAAAGTTACCCAGGACGATCCTGGGTACCTTTTAGGACTCTAAAAGTTACCCAGTTTGAAATTCGCGCACTTTTGAAACCTGCCGACGAGGTTCTTGAAAACGGTACTTTAGCGTTTTGCAGTGCAGGCTGACGGACAAAAACATCTCCTGACTTTTTGGGAAACAAGTACCCCGTCCTTTTTTTCTCAAAGCTTACAAGGAAAATGCTTTCTCCCACCCCACCCCCCCCCCCCCCGCCGCTTATTATTGCCATGCGTGGATAATATAGAAATGCTTCAGTCAATAAGTCAATCACCGGCACACCTTTAGGTTGCCATGGGAACACGAAATTGATAATAATGTCCACTCAACCGATTTTTGCGCAATGCAGAAAACATCACATATGAACAGTACATTCATGTCAGTTTTGTATTCCATACAAAAATACCAATTAGCTTGGGTAATTTGCAACATGATCCAACTGAACTGATCATAAGTATTGTCAAGAAACCGACGATACGCGAGACAGTGGCTTGTTATTAATCACATATTTCTTTTTATTTATATATTTAGTTAGAACAAGCTAATGTACATATTTGGCCGATCCTAACATTATTGGTTAGGATCCTAACATACTGGTGGTAGGGAGGCATTATTCTTAATTTTAATTCATTGGAGCCTTGCATGCATTCACAAAACACATGGAATTGTAGTGTACTGTCACAATTTTATCTTGCCGTAGATTAAATATAAAATAACTCGCCAAAAATATTTACACAGACAATTTGTAAATAACCCCTCGATCCCCTGCGAACATTTTGACTGCTCTTAACGATGTCGTCCTAACGTGAATGTATTTTATCGTATCACGAATGTATACCAATCGAAATCTACGTCCGAAATGTGTGTGGTCTAGCGGTTCACTACAGTGCCACTGAGGTTGTGAATCTGTTTTCTTTATCTTCATTTTATTACTGAAAAATAGCAAATATCAACTGAGAATCGGCCACTTTAGTTCAAGGTCCGAAGTTGCCTTGATCATGACGTCTTTGGCGTCTATGGCCTGTTATGTGTAGCACTATGCGATTCACTGATTCATTCAATATTTCAGTCAGAAATCGAATGAATAGTTTCTTTAGTGAAAAATAAATCAAATAAATTGTCAATCGAATCGAATGATAGGTTGTTTTATCAAAAATGTATTGGAAAGAGTTTAAAATATCAAGACCGAGATCAAACAATCTCATTCGATTCTTACAAATCACCTATTCAATATTAATCGCATAATTCGTCATATAGATTAAAGTACATTTCGATATAATCAAATAGTTCTTACAAAAAATTGAATGATAATTTGATTTTAAGAATGAATGTTCATTCGATTCCATATCAAATGAAAAGCAATATTCGATTTAAAAATCAAATGGTCTATTTGATTTAAATCGAATGACTATTCGATTTAAATCGAATGAGTATTCGATTTCTAAATCAAATGGTCTCATTCGATTCTGCTCCTATTCCATTCGATTCTAATTGGTTGCTAGTTTGTCACGTGACTATGATTGACCAATCAAAATCGAATAGAAATCTACACAAAATCGAATGACCTATTCGGTTTTAAATCGAATGGTCTTTTCGATTCTGCTTCTATTCCATTCGATTCTAATTGGTTGCTAGTTTGTCACGTGACTACGGTTGACCAATCAAAATCGAATAGAAATCTACAAAAATCGAATGACATATTCAATTTTAAATCGAATGGTCTATTCGATTTTAAATCGAATGACCTATTCGATTTAAATCGAATGAGTATTCGATTTCAAAATCGTATATACTTCTTATTTGATTCTGAAATTGAATATACTTTGATTAAATAGAAAGATTTGGTGTAATTAAAATCGAAAATGCTTCGTTTTTTGACCAGTTAATGCGATATATTTGAATCTGATTTTGATCTATTTCTTTCACCTTTTGATTTTTTCTAAGTTATATTCGATTATGAATTTATAGTGTTTGATTTGATATACAACAAGAACAGTATTTTTTGTTGATAAATGTTTGAAAAAAATCGAATGAATATGCAAAAAAATCAAATGATTGAGGGAAGAATCGAACAAAGTTGATTAAAATCGAATAGATAGGCACAAAAATCGAATTTTAATTGCAATGTTGCTCAAATCGAATTTTGCTACAAAAAACATGCCATAGGCGTCACCCATGACGTCGCGCAATTCCCGAGTTGCCACTTGCCCGAGTTTTTACTGGTCAGAAAATCTTTTTTTCGGCAATGTGACTGTTTGGGTTTTTGTTAGGCCTACGTACCCCACAAACGTACGATTTAATCGATTTGCTGCAACATGTACATGATGTATGGGCGACAAATGATCTCTTGCCGGGGAGTAAACCAATCAATGGCTGAATTTTGTATTCTTACTCGCTGTCACTGCGACCTGAGACGACCATTGCAAAAGAGCGCTTGTCACGGCATTTGTTCGATTTAAATTGCAGGCCGCGGCGATTTAAATTTGCATTGCATCGTGCTTAAATGAGGGTGGCAAGTTTTTCATATGTTTACCTAATCGCTAAAAAAAAGACCAACATTCATAACCGTGACACCCTGTATCTCTGGCACAGTTGTTAATACTAATAGCCAAATGTCAAGTATGGTATATTTTATGACGCAAGCCATCAAAGTCAGAAATTCCTTCTTGATAAGATGTGTCAGTAATTGATGTCAATCGATCACTGATAGACAATCACTGTCAGTTATAGCCACTCCAAGTGACGATAGAAATATACATGTGAAGGTTCATTGTCTTCGATGTTCAAAGTTAGTTTCTCTTTTTTCTACTTCGTTTGAATTTTAATGCGGGGGAGGGAGGGGGGGGGGGGGCTGGACTTGTAAAGGTTGTTCCTTTGAATAACTCTTAGCAGCGCAGATGTCTATGAGATATTCAACTCACCTTAGATAATAAAATGTGAGTTCTGAAAAGAACCATCTGAAAAAGCTGGATAGGTCGACTTAAAGTTAAAACAAGGTCAACATTTATTGGTCAGCACACAATCTTTTTCGGGCGTATATTTTCGATCATTATAAACTTTACTTAATACTTGACATCCAGGTCAGCGGAAAGTACATTTACGGGTTGAAAATGCAAGGGTTAGATATCATCCACTCCTAGACTAAGTATTTTTAAACATCCTATGTTCAAGAGGACTCGCAGCTGACGTATTTTTTGGACAAATGAATATTAATCTGAGCCTAATTTAGGACTGCATGGACGCATGAGCTATGACCAAAAGACAATACAATGTAGATAATTTTTATTGCTGACTGCATTTGATTCATCAGGCCACACTTTTTTAATCAGTTGGATTACGAAACTTCAGACGCAAAACCTTTTTGAGGGTGGGGCGGGAATAAAACAATAGAAGTAGTTTTCTTTGATCTAAAAACCTATGAGGGGCGGGAATAAAAAAATTCCACCAGACTCAAAATCTATGTGGGGCGGGGGAAATGAAATAAAAACATTCTTATTTTTTTTCAATTTTAGCCTCAGATAATACAAGGGGGACCCAAATTGGTCGTCGGGAAAATTGTATATTTTTAAATTTCTCTCCATTTAATACTATCCTTGCGGTACCAAATCATATACATGTACATTCCCAATACGTTGTCGCACCTGCTTATAAATGGTCTGATAACATTTTGATTGAGAGAAGTAAATAGCATGACTGTCAACACAAAAATTGTATATGTATGTATACATTCCATAGATCCAAAATATCAAGGCCTACATTACATCGAACATTATCAGAGCGGTCTAAGCCGACAATGCTTGTCAAACATGCGGCCTTAGTACAACTAGAATACGCTGGTTTAAGAATATAAGGACATAGCGAATGCGATTCCATGCGACATAGTGATATAGTGATTATAAAGGCTTGTGGCTATCAATGATATTCAATCGATATTGTTGTAAGTGAAGAGTAAATGCATGCAAGGTCCACACTAACCGTTAGTCTGCCTGTTGATTGCTGTGATGAACTACACGGAATTTTGTAGATCTTTATTCGCGTAAACATTGTCATGGTAGCTAAAATTGTCGAGGGAGGGTTATTAAGGGTATAGTGAAGATTATTCTCCTCTCTGATGTACGTTATTGCGACTATGTCAAAAGATGACCATATGCCTGGCCCAGTATCCAATATGTTTAGTACTGTATTAGTGTATATTTAAGTGATATACACAAATTGATGAGTCCAGAGAGAAGATGGTTTATATTATGGTTGGGGTTCATCTACGGCAAGCAATTTTGACAAGCGGCGATCCTCTCAACTGATGCTTGCTTTACACCATTTACATGCAGATTTAATTCCCCTCGTCGCGCAAATATACTCTTTTCAAGAATTCAATTCAATGCCGTTTTCGGCTTTCAAATCAGATGTAGGCCCATTGACCCGGTTTGCAATTAACACAAGTGACCGCAGAATATCCGAACAGCCATAGGCAGTGGCGGGTAATGACGTGAATTACAATAACAAAGTTGTAACTGCGGTCGGCACGCATTATTTTTAGATTAGGCCTATTGTTTTTGTAACAAGCTTTCTCTTTAATAGATGGAAATATTTGAAAAATATAGCCATCAGTGCATTCCAGATCCCAACAATCGCTTTTTGGAGATATTTGGGCGGAAATAGGCAATATTCAGAAAATTATAAACCGAGGCCTTCAGGGCATTAATTTGTTTATACCAATGAAATGGATGGTATTTTTAGAAAAAAACGGATCGATAGCACCTGCACGCACCATGCCTCGATGTGCGAGTCCAAATCTGAAACGGATAGTCTGTAGTCCGATTGTTCAAAACTCAAATTATGACCTCTAATTAAAAGTTAATTATAATCTATTCGAATCGGTCAAAATTGATATTTTTTATGCAAATGGGAAGATAAAGGTTGGAATCAAAACCTACATTGAAATGAATAAATAACCTTTTGTGAGTAATTTGTTATAGATATTTGTGTTGGGAGCGCACAAATGTGATAGGTGAACCCTAGCCTCAAGGCAAACTGAAAGTACAAATTTCTAATTTATTTGAAATCTGATGACAATTCCGTTTCCTTAAGTAGGCCTTTGATCAATTGGTGATATCTCGGAATAGAATGAGCCAAAGAGCTAGTGGCTAGTGTCCAATATTTTCGAAAAAAATGGGGCCTAATAAAAGTATGAGGCTTTGTTTTTGTCGTAAATATTCGATACAACAGGTTTGTGTTAAACACTCCATAAATGTTAGCTAAAACTTTTTTACAAGTAACCAGCCTTACCACATTCTCAGCACAGAGTAAGGTTGGGAAGAATATTTTTTGTGACACAAAACCTTGGAATATTACATGCATTGTTCGAGATGTACATACTAATATGACAATTTCATGCCACCCTTTGGCCTGCATGTACAGGGTGATCCAAAAACTTGCAGCCGGTTTGAAACGTTGTGCGAAGTTCATTCATCCATTTATTGGAGAATGCACCAGATCTAGACCTGATAGTCCGGGAGCTGAGCGACATTTATCCAACATGCAGGCTACAAATGATGTGTTGTGGGATAGAGTACGCCTGCCTGACCATAGAATCCCAATTCTTAAGTTATTTTCAATGGTGGGTGTAGGAGATAGAGGGGTTAGAATATCAATGACTTCATCATTGGACAACGTAAAGCCCTGTACAAGAGCACAAACATCAATGTACACGTAAATCTTGAACGGTTTGATTTAGACCTCATTGTATTACCAAGAGATAGAAACATGGGGCCTCTGAGTGAGATAAGCATGCTTTCAAAAGCCTCCTTTTGACATGTTATAGGAAATGAGATTTTAGATTATTTTCTTTTGGAAATCAAGGCAAAATACAGAAACAAGTCATTTCCGAACACACTGCCACTTAAAAACAAATAAAAGCATACTTATCTCACTCCGAGGGTATGGGTTGCATTTTTCGGTCACCCTGTATGTTACTGTATCTAAACTCTCCCTCGTAAGAATAAACGCCAATTTAGAAGTGTGGCGTGAATAACTTGCACCACTGACAGTGGGTGAGGTCAAGTCTCGAGTAAAGTAAAGGTAACCCTGAGATTTTTACCCTAGGGTAAAGATAACCCCCAGTATACCCGATATTTGACTTCTCAACCGGGGTAAAGTTTACTTTAGGTTTACCTAGAGTAAACTCTGGATTTGTGCAAAGTTTTACTCAAATTATACCCCAGGGTTTACTCAACCCAAGCAGAGCCGCCATCTTTGATAAAACTGAATTGAATAATGCATTAGGGTAAACTTAAACTCCTAGGAGTTAACTCTGAGTTTACTTGGGAAGAAGTCAAGTCTTGAGTAAAGTTCTGTAGGGTGAAAAGTTGTCAGCCATGTTTTTTATGCCTGTCCTAGTAGCTCTTGCCGACCAAGAAAGACGAGAAAACTTCACCAGGAGGCCGGCTTTTAGCGAAGAGCCTGTACACCGGCACTTGCGACTGACAGATGAACAGTTTGATGGCATTTCCCAGGAGTACCATGACTGGAGGATTCTTTACCATGTTCTCTACAACAGTTCCTGCTATAATCAAAGAGAGCACCCACATCATTGAAAAAGTCAGTAAGTGTCTGGTGCCTCTTCGCTAGCTTGAACTTGTTATGGTTCTCCCTGAGGTAATTCAAACTGGACAGCATCTTTTCTTCAGTCCAACGAAATCTCTTTTTCCCCTTATCCATCTTCAAATAAATCTATTGAGTATTGTAGACAGCTCTGTGTGAAGGCTGAAGCATGAAACTGGTATACTGCATGTAGCCTACTAATACATAGATTCTCAGATTCAGGATTCATGGAATCTGTTCCTGGTAAGGCAATTACTGGGAATTACTCCAGGGTTATATCAGGGTTAACTTTGAGTATACTCTGGGTTAACTTTGAGTATACTCAGAGTTTACTCAGAGTTAACCTGAACCTGGGGTAAAGAGTTCATGTTAACTAAAAGTAAACTCAACTTTTACTCAATCCAATTTTACTCGAGACTTGACCTCACCCACTGTGACCACAAAGAACTACGCACTTCGTTGACGTTGTTCGTACGGATTGCGAAACCCGCCTAATGTCTATTAGTTTACGAAAACTCGCACTGGTATTCTTATCTCGTTCTTTACCTATGCTATTATTATCGTTGGCTTTAATTAGTTGTTTCCATATACTAGCGCGAGTAACATTGCAGCTGATCAGGTAATAGGCAGGTTTTGCAAACTTACATTTTACGTTTACGTTTACGATTACGATTTGACGTCATCCTGACTCAAAATTTGCCGTCGGCAGAGGACTCGACGTAATGACGTCATCGACTGACGGGAGGCTTGGCATACGGCTGAAAATCCTTTGAGCTATCACCCAAGTTTAACCACCGCTAAATTATATTTATGCGCCATGCATTCCTCTTGGAATAATGGGACCGTCACCGTATAGGTAATATTTATACTCACATAAGAGTCTCTAAAATTCCAATTGAATCCGTTTACCACAAGCTATAAGGCTGGGCTTTGACTAAATCATAATTTCACTTAAGCGTAGCAAGCAATTTATGCGTAAAAAAATCCCGTAGGGGCTCTTAGAAAACGTAATCGTTAACGGAAAACGTTAACTTGCGAAACCTCACTATTGTTTGAAAGTTACGCACATGAAAGAATGATACGGCTGGGTCTCGGGCAGATGTGCCAACACATATCCTCGAGCACTTTCACTTCAGCTGTGTCTGTTCAAGCGCGGACTTTTCTTTGTTTAAGGAATTGAACCCGAGGCGGAGGACCAAGACACTCGAGGGTGGAGCTAAAATACAGTCCAAACCCGAGCCGACAGGCGAGGGTTTGGACGAAATTTTAGCTCCACCCGAGAGTGTCTTGGTAACTCAACCAAGGTCCGAAGCCGAGGGTTCAATTTCTATTCTAAAATACCTCAAACTTAAAACGATAGGCCACGAAAATAACTTGAATATGTGCGAATTTGGCAAATTCCATCCATCGCCGGCCCGGCCGGAGCGCCGGTAGCGCCGTTGTTTACATTATGTTACGGCAACGTTACAGAAAATGAGACATGTACATTTTGTACAGCGCGCATAGGAAGTCCGCATCGGCTCGCTCAAGTGATGCTAAAATCCGCGCAAATGGGATATTTGGAGCGTTTTTCTCGGCAAATATGTGTAGTGCTCATTAAAAAACTGAGGGTGGTTGATGCTTCCTTGACTGATTTGTGTTTGAAGCAGTGTTTTCAGAGCCTCAAACTTCTGAAGTGAGCTGAAATTCCATTGACGTGACGTGTGCATGGTTTCCACATTTTAGTGCAACCCGAGGGAACTTTGGTAGAGCATCTTGGTTGGAAGAGACTAGAGAAGCAGGTCCAGGACAGATTGCCGCGAAAATTTATAAATAGTTCGGGAAACTTATAACATCCTCTTGCAGCATCCTCTTGCAAACAGGGCCTACTCCTTACGCATCTTTCTGATTGAGGGAGTAAACATATCGAGGCCACATATCGAGTGATCGATGGCCGGATTTGTCAGGATGTCAAACCAGCTTCCCAAACTATTTATAAATTTTCGCTGCAATCTGTCCTGGACCTGCTTCTCTAGCCTCTTCCATCTTGGTTGCGTGTCCAAAACACTCCGCACTCAGAACGAGGCTTATGCATTTTCCATTTAAAGGTTGACTTTACGGTACCAAGGTATTTTAGAATTATAAACTACACGAGGGGTAGGGGATATTTTCGTGCGAAAGAAAAATCACACTCGCCTGATTTTCTTTCTCAATCGAGATTATTAGAGGCTCTAATTAGAATGTCTTACCCAACACGAACTAATCATCTGATACATGTACCTGGTGATGTTAGAAGGAAAATACCAACGTTGCGTTGCAGCCTACTGTCTAAAGGGCCAGGTTTGTCTAAGCCCAAACTATCATAGCTACCATTAACCATACCAATCAGTAAAATCCATTAAGGTGAACAGCATGAATGAAACGCATGTAACTGCTGCATCTACTAATACTATGGCGATAGGTGAATGTGCAGGTAAAATACGATAAACCTACCTTAGACCAAGACATATTCAACCTGAGGTGATATCATGCCAGAAATTCTCTATTGGTGACAGGCCATTATATTATAGTCTCTCGCTTTACATTGAATATATGACCCAGATCTATGTTGTGAACGGCATGTTTTCCATATATGAGATATGCGCCATTGAAGTGCGTCCATTGGTTATCACCGCTTTGTTTATGTTGTCGCTATGGCTACGTTGATCAATTTGTATCAGGCGTGAAACCGCGATGACTCGTGTGTGAAAGGCTGTTTACATTCTGGAGGTAGGTTGGGTTGAGTTTTTACTATTATAGGTTTCAAACAAGACAGGTACAAGGCGTTGGCTGATTCGTCATTCGGAATTCGGAGATAGCCTATGCGTGATATATGCTGTGGTAAACTATTTCTAATTGATACTTACATATGATGTGTATTTTGATATTGATTGGCATGGTTTAGCGTCACATGTCAGTGGCATAGCATGCATTGAAGATAGAAGTGACAGTTGTGCTAAATATTTCGTCAAGTTAAAGGTAAGTCAATCGAAAAAGGGAAAATTTGGTGCAGCGACGTATTTCATATCCCCCCCCCCCCCCCCCCCAACACACCTCACCATAGTTCGTTTATAGAAGGTAATGCAATTGAGACATACATTGGCGAGTAGACATTTTTACACTCAACCACACTTTCAGCCCTTGTATTGTATTAATAAGCCCCCCTCTTAGGAGGGGCTCTTAAGATACACGTGTGTGCGGGAGTATATAGTGAATGATTAGAAATAAAGAGAGTAACAACTGTATATCCTACAAACAATTTTTTTTGGTATTTTTCTGAATTAACTCCGTTGAGTTTACCGATTTCTCCGCGATCTTCCGGTGGTGGTTGCTATCCCATTGGTTGAAATTAAGTTAACTTAAATTTAAATCTTCATGGGAATTCGCTACATCATATGCCTAAGAAATTGGCCAATTATATTAATATTTTTATTAGAGAAATATCCGTCCTAAATAATGACAGAAAAGGGTGGTTTATTTCAATTTTGTGTCGACATGGTCGAGGTCACGTGACATAAAAACAAAACAATCGCACACACCCGTCCAAAAAAGGCACTTTAAGAAAAATAAATACGTTTTCCAGCTTAAAACCACACTGACGACTAAGTTATATTGGTCTACTGCCCAAATCTGAAGTATCAAAATGAATCACAAACTAGAACTAGCTCTATTTAGCTATAGTTGCGTGAAAATTTCGGGTGAGCGACGTACATTCTGTACCCTAGCGGCCAATAAATAAACTACTTTCAGCCGTCTGCTCCGGTCTCGTTAGGGAGTTTTTCCCAAATGTACGCGATGATGACGTGCCCCATTAACAGGACGTGACATCTATTTTAAAATGCGTTTCCAAAGTGAATGCATGAGGACAATCCATTTAAGTGTCGTATATCACTGGAAACGCCCGATTCCCGTGAATAAGGACAATCACAATGTATTACATTACCAAAACAAAAATGTGTCGGAAGGAACTATATGGATGGTCCCATCGCACCCCCCCCCCTCCAGCAGTATGACACAGAAGGGCTAGTTGACTGTCCAACGGGGGGGGGGGGGGGTTTAGGGGGAGCATCCCCCAACGCACTGGTAAAAACCTATGTCGACGGAGGGGGGTTTGGGGGGTGTCCCCCCATTGTAACAGCTGTAGTTGTTAGAGCTTGCACTTAACATATGCTCGTAGGGGGGTTCGGGGGAGCTCCCCCGACCTAAAGGGGGGCTCACTAAGTCCTTATCTTTACATATTAAGTTGGATTTCGCGCACGTTCCAATTGCATTGACCATGGGCAGAGGTAATAGTGGCGTTTGGCCTACACTGGTTGCATCTCTCCAGTGTCGTTTGTTACGGGCTCCGTTTCGGCCGCAAAATTCCTCAGAACAATTTCACATACACATAATTTCTTTCTCGGTGCACTCTGAAGCCCTTTTCATGAAACCAATACATACACCTAACAATGACGATATGTAAGCTACATACATACGTAGGCCTAAATTATGATCGCAGCAATATAGTGGGACAACGTATCCTGAAGTTGGTAGGTTTGCAATACAATGCTACATTCTAGCACTCTGTCGTCGAGTGGTGTAATCGTCACATGAAGAGAATGGTTTAGTAATTGTAGTTAATTGCCCCCCCCCCCCCATGGTCAAGGATATCGAGTATTCTAAAAATTCCATTTCTTTCAGAACATATCACTAATCCGTCCAAATGAGCATCTCCACCCCACCTGCTAAGATGGGATTAATGATATCGTTGCACCTCTTCCTTTTTCTGCTGGCGTTTTCTCACGTGAAAGCTCAGACACTAGGTAAGCTCGACAGAGAAGCGATTTTCGTCACAGCGGGGTCAGATTCGAACAAAATACGTTAGCTAATACATAAATGTCATCGCTGCTACAATTTTGTTTATTGCAAATTGCAGCGATGAATACGGCACTTCAGTTCGCTATGAAATACTGAGTGGATTTTCTCCGCGCACTGAAGGCATGAAGCCAGTTATATCGGGATTGCGAAATGTTTTCATGGTATATACTAAGTGATTTGATCCGATTGACAAAACAACGAAACCCCTTAAATTGCCCCAGAAATCCATTCAAATTCATCCAAAATCACGGACCGTGCAACAGGGACGGGCTTTTATATCCCCGTCCTCGCAGAGAATGTGCGCAAAGCAAACACACAGTAGAATGTTCACTGTTTAATGCGATATCGACAACAGTGAAATGCTCTACTGTTGTATAGTAGAGAGTACGTTGCGTCCTCTTGATAACTTAGCAGAGTTTATTTTGATAAAATTGTGCGAAAGATAGATATGAAAAAATTATCGCATGACCTGAGAATGCAATACTATACAAAGGTTCACTGAAATATCTGTATTGCACGAGCTTGCCGGATTTGCGGTTTTATAGGCATTGATAGGTGTACGGTATCTGCATGTATATTTGCCCCGTTCAGTTGTCCAATTATATGACTTCTTAATCTTTAGTCCCCATGTTCAATACTGGTTTCATCTGATCGACACACCTTAAATATGAATCTTTAGTCACATTTTTGTTGCTTTTTGTTTGTTCAAGGTGACGTGAAATTCAGTGGAACTGGCTCATCTATAAGCACAGGGCGCGTTGAGCTATACTGGGATAACACATGGAATACAATATGTATAGCCGTCACGGACCAGCACGTTGGCGACGTCATCTGTAAGCAACTCGGATTCAGGTAAATAGTTTCAGTAATCTGAGGCTTTCATGTCTAACATCAGAAATGTCGATTTCATGCAGCCAATTATGGTTTCAACAACTACAGATGTTGTGTCATTTAAAAGAAATCGGTTCCGGTTATTTAAATTGGATCCATTTTCGAGTTCCAAAATTAGCTGTCAGATGGAGCCAGAAAGACGCCATTCTCATATATTCAATCTTTGTGTATGAAGGTTGGGTTGAATAAAAACTCGTTGTAGTAAAATCTTGATATTGTTGGCATGAAGATGAAATGAAAACTTCGACTTGTCCCTTTGTAGTTTATCTTGATCTTTCTTTAAACATCTAGACACATTGTTAAATGTTCCGATAAATGAAGATAATCGTGTGATTCCTTTAGTTAATGCAAATTTTTAAACTTCATTGCTTTTAATATTACTCAACATTGGAATTATGTAATTGAAGAGCTGGCAATTACCCCGAACCTACTAGTAATTTTCGGAAGATGCTGCAACGTCGTATTTTATATACGTCAGATTGGGGAATAACTCGCCGTCTAACGATATTCTGGCGACTCAATCATTATGCATCGAATGGCCTGTATAATATATTCTAAAGGCCGGTTTACACATGCAACTTTTTAGGAGAAACACATAGAAACTAAGAGAAACTTGACTTGACAGGCTATGTAATATGAACCATGAAACCTAAAAGTTTCTTCATGTTGCATGTGTGAACTGGTCAAGAAAAATGAAGAAACATGATGAAACCCCTTTCTTGAAACCTTGTGAAACTAGGAGAAACATGAAACAATTTACGAACATGCTCGTAAATTCTTGACAGGTTTTATCAAGTTTCTACAAGTGTCGATTACATTTTAACTCTGTGGCCAATCAGACTGTGATAAAAAGTCATGTGATTTTTACTCCATATCCAAAATGGCAAAATGGCTAAAAGTGACAATTCAAATGCATATGAGTGTTTCATAGTGTTTCACTGAGTAAACGTCAAAGGTAAGGTTTCTCGATGTTTCATGTTACTCAATGTTTCATAGTGTTTCATTGGAAAAAGTTGCATGTGTAAAGCGGCCTTAATGATGAGCACCTACCTTGCAGTCCTGCGTCGTCAGATTATCTGAAGCAGAACAACGCTTTCCTGCCAGTTCCGGGCGCAAGCATTCGCCAGAAAAATGTGAAGTGCGATGGCAGCGAGGCCTCGATAACGACGTGTGCTGTTGTGAATGCTGATGCGTCCCTGTGCCCCAGTGACCACAGTAGCGACATGCTGTTGCTGTGTAAGGGAAGTAAACCAGGTGTTATTACCACCACTAAGAAGCCAGATATGGCAACACTGCCACCGGTCACATGTAAGTCCATATCGCCTGTCCGTTTCCTTGTACTGTGTGAGAATTTAAGACAGAATCCTTAAGCGTATTAAATAATGACATCGATTTATCTTGTTGGATACTACACGGGACTCAAACCCATCACTGTACGCTTGCATACCTGGCATTTGCCTCAAGAAAGTGATCTCTTTGGCCCTTCACAGTTCTTCAGTGTCCCTTGTACATTTTCGTTGGCTGTGAAAATGCACCATTAATACCTATAGCATAGTGAAATTTCTTTACGTAAAAAGCATTATCGATGTAATAACACTTATAAGGTGTTGTCGATTTCGCAGCACATCATTTGTTGCGTGGCGTGGACGTGACTTTGATAAGTTGAGAATAGGGAGTTTCCGCAAAGCCCCCGAAACGTCTACGTGAATGTCTATCTCATTGCTCGTCTTAGTTTTCAGGAGGTTAAACAATGAGATAGGCGTTCAAGTAGGCGTTTTGGGGGGGGGGGGGGGTTGCGAAAACTCCCTGTTGGTCGTCACATTCCTCCCCAATATGAATACGTTTTGATATGCCCCTGTATCTTCCAGGCGACACTGCAAATACTGTTATCAAACTAGAGGGCGGCACATCAACTGAGGGTCGAGTCATGATAAAATACAATACACAATGGGGCGCCATCTGTGATGACGGCTGGGGCCTAAACGATGCCAAAGTTGTTTGCAACATGCTGTGTCAGACGTGAGTGTTTTCAATAATAGCAGATTCCGCAAGCCTTACGGTGAAGTACAAAATAAATATAAGTATATATACTATATTCATGTATATGTGTCAAAACGCATGAAGAAACCATGTCCGAGACATTACCTCCATCCTTAACCATAACCAAATATCTTATCCTTGCTTCTAACCACGACCCATACACTGAGCCTATCCTAAATTAAATGGCCGGGTCTATTTGGCAAGCCGCTCGCCGAACATGCATCTTTTTTTGTCCTGTTTCGAGAGCCGCTTGCCAAGCAGCACTAAAAAGCCACCCTGTTTGGCGAGCTGGAGACTTTACTTTATTATTAATGCGTTCAGCTCTCCATTCAGGACAAGAAAAAGTCGCTGTTTGGTAAGCCGGGCTTGCCAAGTAGTCACTTCCAAATTAAATTAGATATAGATTCGCATATCTGTAACATCATCTCCGTCATTTTTGATATATTTCTTCAGAAAAATTTGGACTTGGTTTTGGGGGAACATAGAACCCGCGAAAAATATGATCTGGGGAAAACAGAACCTGGGCAACAGAGAACCCTGGCATGAGAAAACTACTCTCTCCATCTATTGAAGACGTTAGTCGTTATGGGGCATTTTAGGTTGTAAATGCGTGCGTACCCGGTAAGACGCCAGTATGGCCGGTGCGCTCCGTCTTCGGTCAGGTTTTATATCGGAGTTTCCGTCTCCTAGTCTGGTTGCCATAACCCGGATGAAGAGCCCAGACTACCCGGTTACTCCTAGGTGACCAGTCACATGTGTGTCTAGTTACCTGGGAGACATAGTTTCTGCTAGGCAATGCTAGGAGAAAGCTAGTCGGCCGTTGACCCTATGACGAGCTCATCCGCCCTGAGTGACAAGTAACCTTGATTTCTAGTCACCCACCTGAAACAGGTGGCACTGGATTACAGGGCTACCAGTGGCAGGTAGCCAGCCTGACCTGACCCCAGTTAGTCGTTATAAAATCGTTTATTTTTTTAGAATGTCCCCTGTACTAAATCGTATCTATTTGAATATCCGATCTTGAAGTCAGTCTAATATTCAAAGCAATACAAGAAGATGTCTGTCATGTCCGGAAAAATAATCCCGTTTCAGGGCTTTTTACTTAATCTCGCATTTTAGCTTGCAAGTGCGATAAATATGTGTTGAGATTTTGAAGTAATGGTGGAAAAGTAATCCATTAGATGCTATTATCCCATGCATGCGCAGCAACTATATTTTTGTAAAGTACAAACATAGCCATTAATTAAGTTAACACCAGCGTTAGTTGCAAAATTTGTTTTGAACAGCCAGGCCCTTGTATCACAATTAAACCGTGCTTTTAACCATTTGTTATCATTTTCAACCTGGCGAAAATGCGTGCTTACTGATGCATTTTTGATAGTCCGCTGGCCAATTCAAACGCCTCTGCGAACAATTAATTACCTTTGAGTTGATGTCGTTATCTTCGCCTTCAAAAGGCAACGACATCCGACAAGAAATACCCCAAACCCTCTGGTGGTCCAAAATCGTCCTCGAAGCGTTATTTTTCAACCAAATCAAACTTTTTTTCGGATTACATAAAAAAGTTTTTACGCGAACTGTCTAGTCCGCACAATATTGTTCCTTTAGCGAATAAAATCCCAAGTAGTGCTGTTTCAGGGGAGTATAATTACTGTTAGACTGTTGCATATAAAGCATATTTGATAGCATGCATTATGTATATTCATTTACATGTACATGTACATTATTTCTAGATCTTCCCAAGCGATGGCCCTCATTGGCCAGTACACATCTGGCGTTAACAGGATCTGGCTCACGAACCTTCAGTGTAACGGCTCAGAGAAAAGCATCACAGATTGCCCTCATCCTGGCTGGGGTAACCATAATTGTAAAATGACCGAAGCTGCAGCTGTTCGGTGCTCAGCACCTACTGAAGCACCACCCGAGTGTAAGTCAATTAAATTCCATCAGGCTATTTTATCACTTATTGGTCCTAACACTCCTAGATCGAAACTACACCGTTGCATAATTATACTACAACAGTGTGTTTCTAAAAAGTTCCTGCTTTTTTTCAAGACATGTTTTGTGACTAACGCTAACGTTAAAGGGAACTGGAACCGCCGAGCGATTTATTCAACTTTTCGACTTTCACCGCCCGAGAAAGTCAAACTTCCAACTTCCTATTCGAGTTCAGATTTGTAGCTCCGCCCCCAGTACCCGAGCATGCGCAGTTTTGTTATTATTGAGAATCATGTGAGAATCACGTGAGTCATGCAATCTTTCATTCATTAGTTTTCGTAGTAAATTCCATAGTAGTGACGTCACTCAATGATTGACAGCTAGGCGCCATGTTTCATTCATGCCTCGTTCTGATTACCCGATACGCGGGAAATGAAAACGAGGTCATACGAACTGGCTTGGCGGTTTCAGTTCCCTTTAACTTAACTAGATGTTTTCTCCTTCATCGGTAAATTCAATAAGATCTTACGCCAGCGTAAGCAAGAGAACCTGTTTGAACAGCCCGGCGCTGGTCATAATAAAGTGTGTGTTTTTTTCCCGCTACGCCATAATGTTTTATCGTTGAATTAAATGTTCATCATTCAGATCCACAGCCAACGATAAAGTGTTCCATCAGCAGCATGGTTGCCAGTTTCAGTATCAAGAACTTTCCGACCGTGAAGCCGGTGAATATCCGCCTGCTGAGTCCCATGGCCGGCTGTGGCTTCACATCGAAATGGCATGACGCAACCGAAACCTCCATCGATGTTACTGTTCCTCTCAACAACTGCGGGACAGTCATGAAGGTGAGACCATAAGCTGATGTTTCACACGCTTCGTGTAAAGGATTGTGTAACCAAACATACTATGTTTAGAATCAGTCGAAAGGAGTAACCTTCTCTTTCGCAAATGTCCCCATGGAAAATTGTCCGACCCTCTTCTATTCTGACGTAGGCCTATTATGGTTTATGAAGACAGTCACCCAATAACGTTACTCTACAGACAAAAGTTTATTTCAAACTCGTATTTCTCAGTTTGGAGATATTTTTGAGCGGTTTTGTCCAAAATGTACATGCAATATACGCGCGACGTATTACAATACTAAGCCAGCTCTCAACTCAAACTGTATGTACTAGTTGTTGTCTTTTAGAGTATATCCGGTATCATAAGCCTGAACATTTTTAATAACCGTTTAGATCAGCAGCATATTACATGTGTGTACATGTATTTGAGCATAAAAATGTGTGCATTTGATACATCATCCAAAAGTTTAGGTCGTTGTCCGAACATTGGTCTCTGCTATAGGCAAATTGTCAATACATACAATGCACTTTACCTATGCAATGACAATGCTTTTTTGTCATCATTGAGCATTTGGTTGTGGATGTTGCATGAGTGACGGGAAGGACCAATACGTTTAGATTTGAAGGCAATACGGAGTTTTCGCAAACGTCAATGCGAACGCCTATCCCATTGTTCGACAAAGTTATCGGGAGGTCGAACAATGGGATAGGCGTTCACGTTGGCGTTTCGGGGTATTTGCGAAAACTCCCTTATGGTAAATGAAGTATAACGAGTAACATGTAGCTCCTGGAAAACGGTATATGATACATACGGGTATCTGCGTTTATTGTTATTTAGAAAAAATATTTCATATTAATAAAACTTTCTTCGCAGACGAACGATACGGATGTGGTCTATAGCAACACCTTGGTACAGGAGGTCCCGGATGTAGGTCAAGTAGTCTCACGCATCCAGGAGTATCGGGTTCCGATTGGATGCGTGACCCCAAGAACAGTAACTGTCCCGCCAAAACCAATCGAACCGTTTGTAATCGAGGTCCCACCGGTATTTGGAGGGCTTACGCTAAAATTCAACTTGACATTTGACAAGAACGGCAAATCGTAAGTTTTTCTACCCTGGATTATGTAAATGAGGTCATTTTGCATGAATAATTCTGTATATTGTGGACTAAAATTTTAAAACATGGTGATTTTTACGATTGGTATGTAACCATATCATTTTATGACATGACTCGAATAGCCTTGGTGATTTCGATATACGATATCGACAAAACAAATACAATAGTTGTGTCTTCATGTCAAATTTAGTGTTGATTTCGACATCATGACAATGTTTATCCTCTTTTAAACGAGGTTATAATCGTCAACTACAAGGAGTAAACTCAGATGGTGAGTGAAAATCTTGGGATGTCTCTTGTTGACTTGATAGTATATTTCAATGCCTTGTCCCAAAGCCGCCATATACCCTGTATAATACTGATTTAGGCTTATCCTGGCCACTCCAACCATTTGTCAAGTACAACATCTTCTCTATCGTTTCAGTCTAGTAAATGGCCAAGTGGCCTTGGGAGACGACTTCAACGTGCAGCTTGACTTGGAGACAGATGATAAAAACCTGAAGATGGTTGTTACTGGTTGTTACGCCCAGGCAGGGCAGACGGCGGCTGTGCATCAGCTCATTACGAATAAGTAAGCACGCAACGTTTCGCCATGTTGGCCAGACTTCAATATCTACCAAATTGACAACATTACATGTATATATTTATTTATTAGTTCCCAGCGTAAAAAGACAATTGGAAATGTGATAAATTGGCTCACCAGTTCTGTTAGCCGGTAAGGAAGTAGAAATCCCCCCCTAGAAAAAGTTATGTGTTCACTAGTAGGAGGCATTTTCCGACTTCATGGCGGTTTCTCTCACTTTTCTGATTTATCCGACAAAAAGTTTGACATTGTCGGACTTCTCTAGGAAAAGTCGGAAAATGTCGGACTTTAATCGGATGAATCAGGAAATAGTGATAGAAACTGTTAAGAAGTCGGTAGAAGCCTCCGACTAGTGTACGTTTATTGCATCCATACGAATTTTAGCAATGGTTCTATATATAGATGAAATGAATGTCACTATCTCAGGAATTAAACACGCACTGGGTCCCGTTTTCCAGACATTTTCTTTTTGGACAGTTCTGGCTTTACACCCGTCCGGTGTTTTAGAAATAAATTGGTACACTCGGGGATGTGTCGGTTATTTAAACGGTGAACCGATGGGTCGTTGAGAAGGTCTTTTGAAAACAATTTAGTGCATTCAGAAAACCTTGGCTCGTTTGGCCGGTGAACAGGTTAATCGGTTTGTCTGTGCAGATGATGTCTCAGTCGCTCCCTGGTAAGCCTTTATGATCGCCAACAGTTGTTAGAAAGCATAGATATACCAGTATTACTGCTTTGTGCAGGAGAAAACATGACTTAATGAGTCAATGATGATGGTCGAAGTTACCTCTGCATTGATCTGCAGCTTATCTCATTTGACGTGATATGAAACTGCCAGAGGCCGTATTTATTTCTCATTAATAGATTAGGGGTTTTTGCGCGACTAGCCATGCCGGAGGCTAGATGCCTGACTTTACTGAATCAAAAGCGATCACGGTCATTTGGGCTTGCTTTCTTTGTCTGTCTATCATCATGACAGATTATGACGCCATGTGAAAGCACTCTACTGTAAATAATCTATGGTTATGACGCCACGTGAAAGCGCTCTACTGTAAATATAAATCTAAAACCTCGAATACAAGGAATGAGCCAATAAGTCAGATTTTTTTTATTGATGGCATGGGCCAATGGATTCACATGTGTTATAATCACGCTCTGATCTTGGCTGATATTGACAGTGAAACGAAATCAACATCGCCGGTTATGGTAGGCCCATTTCTTCTAATAAAAGAGACCCATTGTGTCGTTTCTTTAGAATTGATATTGAGGTTTAAGAATCCCTCCTCCATTTTAATGAATGGTGCGAAGCCTCATTCGTTGTATTCGAGGTTTTAGAGTATGTAAAAAAACTGCAGACCATTAACATAATTTGTGTATTTTCTTTCCTAAGACAAAATTACATTATGTTATTCATTTGCAGATGCCCAAAAGATAACACTGTCGTTTTCCAACCAATCAATGCAACAAGCTTCTCATTTAACATGAAGGCTTTCCAGTTTTTAAACTACCCAAATGAACAGATCTACTACCACTGCACAGCACACGTGTGTGCCGCTGATTCCAAGACAAGCCAATGCGATCAGACATGTGGAGCGCGTAGGCGTAAACGTGACGTCACTTCCCGCACGGCGCAGCCAAGTACGTCACGTGTTGTTGTATCGGAGGGTTTGACTGTAACGAGGCCGGGAGGTGATGACTGGCTAATAGTAACACAAGGTAAGACTACGGTACTGTCGATCCGCGTTGTTTGACGGATCCTGACGGGGTATTGTGACCGGCAGCAATATTGGTATAAATTATGCTTGAGAGGAATTTATCACTCTCTTGCTTTGTTTTTGCACACGATTGGCACTATGTACTCAATCGATGCGCATGCAGTGTCTGTGTACACATATCGGACCAAATGTTGTCTTTGGAGAAGGATTAATGGCCCGTAATCTACTGGGATATACATCACCTGTTAGCAACAGTTGGCGTAAAGCATGGACGTAGACATTCTACTCGCATTTCTAGAGTGGGAAGAAGAGTGACTGTGCAAAACAATGCAAGATAGAAATTGATTAAAGGCACCAGTACGTATACTGCGCGTGCCCCTACCTTCGGTATCAGCTCAGCCAAAGAAGCTGTCTGCAGGACAAGGACTTCCCGATAAATTCATGATAATACCTGGGAGGGGCGGGATGGGGGGTATCACCCACGAGGCATTATATTATGACATTATACGTGTTTACGTCTTTTTTCTCAGTTGTCCACTTAATCACAAACGCATTTTATTCAAAAGAATCATGCATTAAAAACATATTCATGTCATTTTCAATTGGGGGAAAAGAATATTTACCAAAACACGAGTTTTATTTTTTTTTTTAGGCGAAATCATTCGTTATGTGAAAAAGTCTCAGCAACAGACCAGCACCGTCCCTCAGCGGAATCCGAACACTAGTGCTGTAACAGAACAGACAAACGACTTCGCTTCAGAGACCTCGAAACCGTCCACTCCCGTCCCTAATCCACTGGAAGCATCAGCTGACGTTCAGGAGACTACAACTAACGGCAAATCTGGCTCAGCCGGGATGATTAAAGACAATGTGATCGCAGTTAAAGTGCCTGGGAGCGAAGCTAATAATGCAGCCTCGATCTCCATCCTCTCTTTGTTTTCATTGGTTGCTTCTGTTGTTGCCATAGCAATGACATATGTTATAAGATAACAATAAAAAAAATATGTTAGCTATGGTCTCATTAGGGATTTTTTATATTCATGCGCGGCCAACCCCTTGATCAACCGTATTTCCTAATAAATCATTGATTTCTTGGTCATTAGGGTATGCCAGTGTTGATTTAGCAGTTGTTTTGGCAAAAACATGTTATTTGGGGTTTCTGAAACCTAGAGCGCTGCTCAAAAGGCTGCTTACAAGAAACACTGCATTTTACTGCTGTTGCCGAAGTATGTGTACACTGAACTTCGGATGTGCGTCGGGCCTGTTTTGATATGTCGTCCAATGCCAGTTTGTGCGTTTTTTGCTGATTTGTGAAAAAATTCAAATCATCTCAAACATTCAATGGTTGACCCTCGACTTTTTTAATTTTTGTGTAGGGTAATTAAACAACTGTCTTTCACGGGAAAATTTATCCAGGAAGAAATGTACAATTTTTGCTTTTTTCCGTGACACTACGGCCCAATTGGCAATATTATCATTTGGGATGATGAGGAGAGCTAGGAGCCAATGTGGCGCTTATGATTTATTTAAAGAAATAAAACACTGGATTTAACATCCTGCAGAAAATGACGAATCAGGCGTTTCCAGTGATATACGACAGAAACGGGTTGTCCTCATGCAATCGCATTGGAAACGCATTTCAAAATAGATGTTACGTCCTGTTAACGGGGTACGTACATTCGGGAAAAACTCCCTAAGGAGACATATCTACTGTTTAATCTTATATAGTTTCTATGCGTAGTAAATGAGAAGAAAGGCAGTTCCATTTGTAGAAGTAGGGAGGGGAATACCTTTTTGAGTCCGATTCTGACTGATTTTCGTAACTGCTCCGGTGACGTCTTCGACATACATGGCATACATAATGAAATAACACTTTTCAAATCGACGATCCAAAACTTTATCCATCGATTTGCAGTCGTATGAAGAGGTCATTGGATTCCAAGTGTTCAAGAACGATGCGTGTTTTATTGACCACCCGATATAAATGAATACAATTATGCTCTGACAATGTAGGTGGTGCTGATTCATACATATGTTTGACCTCTGGCTGATGTTCTTCAAACGCAATTCCGTTTTATTGATAAACTAATACAAATAATTTTTCTGTCGCATATGTTGACGATTTGCATTTTTCCAAAGCGCCAAACATATCTCCAAGGATAAGTTAGTGGTAGGCCGTATTGATATCCATGCATGGTAGACTGCTGGGCTATCTCCGTTTTCAGAGAATTTGTTCAGCACTATGTGGACGTCGAATAGTTCCTTTTTCAAAAATGTGTTACTCCTTTGAAAACAATTTCAGATTTAAACCCACTATTTTGTAATATACATGTATGTTCCTTATCATTACATCTGTTTTTCTGTTTCCTCAACTCGTTTAACAAAAGCAGGCGTATTGAATGTTGGTTTTGTTTGTACACAACCTCTCACCAATATTTATAATATATTTTTCGTTCAGAGCTGAATTCTCTGAAAACTGAGGTGGTGTCGACGGTACAAATTGTGATCACTTGATATGTGTATTTATTACTGTACATAGGTCGTTGTGTTTTAGTAATAAACCGTATATTGACAAGTTGATGTTTGTGTAACCTAACCACCACCAATCTCAAGGAGATGCTGATCACGCGTAGATTATGACAATGCAGGTACGAATAGTAAAACTGAAAATTTTTCACAGCTCTTTGAAATAGACTCAAAGCGTGCATCCTGTGTCTGTGTCAGGGGAAGAACACATTTCGCCAAGTGAGAATCATGAGTCGCTTCCTTGGCCGAAAATTCCTTTGCAGAAAGTCATATGGAGACCTCGTCACAGTATCAACCAGAACAAGAACCAGTATTCGAATGATTGCTTCCATCTGGTCGCCAGGCATGCTTCTGAGGTCTCACTAGCTAATGGGGACGCCCCCCCCCCCCCCCCCACCACCAGACGATTATACAGGCGTGGATATTTTCCATGGATTGAATATGAATGTGCCTATTTTGTCAGAAATACTATTTACTTTGACGTCACGATCTTAATTTCCATGTACCGTGGAAGCTTCGGTGATTTTACGAGGGAACGAGTCGCCCTCCGTTTAAGAGTCACACGTTAAGATACGTTTAAACAGCGGGACAGGGTTTGGCCTATTTCTATGAGTGCCAATGCCTCTGGTTTCATTTTGAGCCACATTAGAGTAAGGAAAAGCCGCTGCGACCCTGCATTTTTAGCTCAACTGTCAGGTGAGCTTATACGATACTGCGGCGTCTGGCGTTCGTCGTCGTCCGTCGTCGTCGTCGTCCGTCGTTAACTTTTGACAAAATAGTGGCACGTTTCTTAACCGTTTGACCCAGAAAGTTCATACTTGGTGTGTGGGTACCCCTTGGCAAGACCTTCCTTCAGAAAGAAAATCAGCGCAATTTGACTGGTCTGCCATATAGGGGGGCGGTCTTTGAAAACCTATTTTTGTCATTTTGAAGCTTATGGTTAAAGCTAGAGCGATGCAAATTTTATGGTGGGTGTATCTAATAAAGGTACATTACATATCACACGGGTTTTTGATTTGACTTTCATTTCAAGGTCACAGAGGTCGAACTCTAAAAATTCTTTGATGGTGGCACGTTTCTTTCCCTTTTGGTCATAGACTCTCTAAATTTAATATGTAGACACCTATTATGCATCTCTACATGCTGACACAGATTTAGGTCAGTGTGACCTACTGTTCAGTTATAAGTAGGTCAAGGTTAAAAAAGCCCACTTGCTTAATTCCAGCAGATTGAGGTTTTAGAGGTATGCATGATATAGAGGTTTCGATATCAAATAGATTAGTAACGTTTCACATCACTAGTTGGCGGTATTGGGCAAAAATGTTAGTTGGCATATTGCCAGCAGTTTTGAATTTCGAGGTTCGAGGCAATCCGTCGGTATCCCAGATGCGCAGTGTTGTTCTGCACCGCTGGAGTTGCATACTACAAGTATGGACGACAGCCATTTTATAAGTTTGAAGCGAGACGAACAAGGAATTAAATCACCTTCAATCAATGGTATAAGTCGATCATCCGCTCCTCAGACCAAGTGGTATGTGTTGATTACATAATGGTGATTGTTTTAAAATTATTAGTTTGTTCTCATTGCTGAAAGTTTTGACTATGATTGGAAGGTAAAATGACAAACTTGTCGGATTGTCCTTCGGTTTGGAATGGGGAATATTGGTCAATGCAAAGCGCAGTTGTGTTCAAGCTGCCCTGCCAATACGGGTGGCGTAATAATACTGCTAAAGAACAATAAAATGATGAATTATAGCAGTGTGTGTCAGAAATTATGTGATGTCCATTCCATTTGACGATCCCCATGACAGCCAGACCCCGTTAGCGAAATATGAGCAAAATAGGAGGAATGCCTCTCAGCTGGATGTTTATAATAGATCAGATAAGCTGATTGATTGCACTCCAAGGCCTTCCTCCTTGACATCTGCTATTGCACTACAGACACCACCTGCTGTGTTAGGTTTACCTGTCTTACTGGGTTCATTACACTTGGTGCAATATGGGTATGTGGATTAGTGGATTAGATCGAATGCACTCAATGTGTTGCTGAATTCCTGCCATGAATTGTTATATAATGTTATATAATGATGAGTCATGGATTGGTCAAGGAACAGTTGCTGTATATCTTCAATGACTTTGATGCGGAGAAGCAGTGTATGCTTCTGCATTGGTTTCTATCTGATGTCCATGAAATATTGGAAGCTGAGGCAGAGATGATGAAACAAGTATTCATCATCATATTCATGAAGGAGTCTGTCATGAAAGAACTGAAAACCTGATAGTGATAGTGACTTCAAGATGACCGAGGATGACCATCATAAGGCCAGAGTTCTCACTCCCGTCTACCCCTGCCCCTGGCCTTCTACCCACTTTCTGTGTGTTAACAGAACAGATGAAACAGCATGCTTCATGCTAAACTGGACATCACATGATCTATCCACACCTGATGCATTGCAATTTTTTTAGCTTAAGTTGAAATTGGACGGATAGCTCTGACCTGGCTACAAGGAGTCTGTGTCAGTAAGTAAGGCCACACAATAGCATACATTATATAGGCCGTAGGGATGTGTACTATTTTCAAGTTAGGTCGAGATAGAGGCAAGGCTGTAATATTGGCTCTTTTATAGACTAGACCACTCTATCACAGGATAAATGTACTGGAATATTTGAATATTGTATGGCAAACGCTTCGTCACAGTGTGCTTGAAACTGAAATTGAACAGGAATATAGCATGGAATCTGTCATGGGTTTGTGGAGCCGGATATAATGGTGACGCAAAGGCATGAACTGTTATAGACACCCTTGGGATTTCCCTAAAATTTCTGACGGGAACTGACGTTCCAAAAGTTGAATGTCCAGGGAACAAATGATTATTTTACATGTATATATCTTTATCTCTAACCCCCCTGAAAGCCATAAACTTCCAGGGGTACTGTTTCCGTAGCCTCCGCCCATACGCAAGTGTCCGGAACCTGAGCAATGTCAAAACATTAAAGCTAAGTGTAGACGCCCCCTCACATACACACATATAGAAGAAGAAAATGCTGTGACTAAGTTAATTTTTGTTTTTAAAGTAGCCCGCAAAAACCAAAAATTTAAATCTCGTTTATTATCGCTGCTACTAGATATTCCCTTTAACAACACTACATTTTACGCAGCAGCATGGCTTGACATTAAGGAGAATGGTCCTGAGGGGTTAAAAGTCGTTTCAAAAGTTCAGCCAACATAACCACAAAGCAAACACATAAAAGTTACACCGTTGACCATTACTAAACTCAACATCTTGTCAGCTTATATATAGATAACACGTGCTGCTTGCAGTCAGCCAGATATGCCAGAGGCGATTAGACTATCTGTGATTACACCTGATTACCCCAATACCAACATCATCGGGCAACTCAGAGAGAAAAGTGAACCTCAAGGCATCAATGCATTTGCCTTTGCAACCTGAGGCTCGCTTTTTGACCTCTCCTAACGGCTGTAATGACATGTTTAAACCAGTCTCATTAAAAAAACTATGAAAAAAAAGAAATGTTTTTTTCACATAGGCCTACTATAAACAAACAGTCCGAAAAAGCAGTTATGCATCCTGCACCAATGCAGACACACAGGGGGTTAAACAAGAATTAACACCATATTTTGATCAACTACAGTATTGCAATATAGAAACAAGCATCCGACAGGACCGATCAGGTCTTCATCTGAAGCATTGCCATTAGGCCTACATTGAGTACACTCTGATTTTGTCAGATGATGTGCCACTTACAGGCAGGAGTAACGATAACAAATTCCGTAACACCTGCTGTGGTAGGTCAGCCAGACATGCCATAGGAGATTAGGCTAGATTGCGCCAATCTCTGATCATGCCTGATTACCCTAATAACAACATCATCGGGCAATTCAAAGAGAAACTCCAACCTCACGGCCTCAATGCATTTGCCTTTGCAACCTGAGGTTCGCTTTTTAACCTTCGCTAACGGGATCTGGCTGTAATGCGAAGTTTCGAGAATACGTCAACTCAAAATGGCGGATGCCGTCATCGGAGATTAGCGTCAAGCCGGAACCTTTCGTTACACTATGCGCTTTTAAACTCATGTTAACGGCTTATAATGGCCCAGACGATACTCATTGGGTAAACATCCACTGAAAATAGTTGCTTTAACTTTTGTAAACGTGTCACGAGTGCTCAAACAACCATTTTTGTGAGTGATGGTTTTTCCATGCTCCGTTCTGCGTTCTCCGCTGTATAAATAAATGTAACAGGACTATACAACAAATGCATGCGGGAGACGCATGCACTGAGCGTGCAGTGAACGGGTAAATCTTGGGAGTATCATACAGTATGTATGCTCCAAGGGTAAATAAATTAACACACGATGTCAACTGGTCAACAATATGATATTGCTAACGGTCATCCAAGCTATTTGAATGTAATATTCATAGGTAATCTTGTGATTGTAAGCAAATCTTTTATAATAAGTAATAAGGCCCCACAACCTAATTTTCACCTATGCCATGCCATGGATATTTTCGCTATCTGCTAATGGGTAGGGCCTATGCTTGACCGGGAGTATGAGTTGACTAAATTGATGATCTTAAGCCCGCAGCACACTAGCCGCCAACTTTGGCGACAAGCAGCATGATTAACCCCTAACAATGACAAGTTCTTCCTCAAACTCTCCCTTTCATATCGACAGGTGAGCACAATGGCCCTGGCCATTTTATTTATAACAGTTAGAAATAGTATCCTTCTGACTTTCACAGCGTAGTTCTTTCAGATGATTTTTGTTCAACAAGACGTTGACATTCAACAGACGTTTCAGTGGGAATTGCTTTTGCCAATGTTTGACCGTGTGCAGGATCTGGTGGTATCGAAGGTGGCGAATCACATTACATCCATCCAAAGTGCACTATAATGCGTCACTTGGACGCTACGAACCTAAAAATGCGTAGAGTTTGGCAGTTTATTACCCGCGCGCACATTTCATCTCCCGCGCGAGGTTAGGTAGAGTTGCGCGATAATCGATTAATGCAGATTAATTGAAAGTCAAATTTGATCAATGAAAAGCCGCAACATTTTTTAGTTTGTTTAATGACCTACTTCACCAGTCATGTTCAACTGTCAATATTTATTTGAAAATACAATACGAGGTATTATGGTGTACCATAAGTATGTCATATGTATGTCAGCCTTCCTGCTGCTCTGTTGCCTTCTATGTTCTTCTATACAGCCGAACCAGGCCAGGAAGTTCTGGTTCACGCCAATCGGCTGGACGTTTGAGGAGGACATTTTTTCGCTCGGGGAGGAAAATAACAACCAGCATTATTGTCTGCTGAGGATTTATTTCTCACAATATGTTGATTCTTTCTACAGGAACCAGGTGCTCTCTAGCAATTGTAGCGATCTTCGTTTGTGCAGGTACAGCATGGGGTCGATTCAGTCAAATACAGGAACCAGGTGCTCTCTAGCAATTGTAGCGATCTTCGTTTGTGCAGGTACAGCATGGGGTCGATTCAGTCAAATACAGGAACCAGGTGCTCTCTAGCAATTGTAGCGATCTTCGTTTGTGCAGGTACAGCATGGGGTCGATTCAGTCAAATACAGGATCCAGGTGCTCTCTAGCAATTGTAGCAATCTTCGTTTGTGCAGGTACAGCATGGGGTCGATTCAGTCAAACGTATACAACGTTAACACCAGGGCCACTAACACTCAGACACAGTGCTACGCTTATTTAAGAAGAGCTGTCTCAGTCAATTAATTGCATGCACACGTATTTGGATATTCGATGAATTGGAAAAACTACACCACCTCTTTGATCTTTTAATCCTTATTTTCTTTTTTTGGGCGGGGGGGGGGTCAAGGAAACGCATGTGATGGCCAGTGGACAGTACTGCTTGTGGTCCCCCACCACCACCACCTTATTATGCTGCGTGTTGTTTTCTCCACCTCAAAAATCAGGTTTGATCGTAAAGAAAAAAACAATAAGAACATCATGCAGCCGTCAAAGAAATATCATTCGCGCTCCGACCACGAACATTTAGGAATGGACTGTAATTATGGGCTGGTTCATCAAAACGTCTCGTCGAGCTCGTGGCAGCAGCATCAACTGCCACAGATTGGTGTATGGAGACGGGCATTGCCTCAGGAGTTCGGTTAATGTGTTTCAGTTTTTCTGTTTCTTCGTGATGCGGACGTATTTTCCCGTTTAAAGTGTGTTGACTCTAACGTCTGGCCCTCATTGAAAATCGAAATAAGTCCCCCACCGCCACCATTTCATTAAAGGGTTTGCACGAGAAACATGTCTTGCCAATATCATTTCCGATTGGCGGTACATTGTTACGGTCTTCCTCCAAAGCTTACCGACAGTAACCATCTTCATGGCGATGTCTTACTTTCGCCATGTCTCGTTTCATGATCAGGCAGCGGTCAATTCACATTTACTGGGTTCCCAAATGCCCAAAAGGACAGCAGACACACATTAACCTGCAGCTACCCGGGCGCTACCAGTTACACGTGGAGATTCCGAGGAGAAACATAAAACGGGGCTGCATATACATTCACAGCTGATTTGTTTAAACATAACAAAACAGAAATAAAACACCCGCACCGCCTCCATTTCATTAAAATGTTTGGGCGAGAAACCATTCTTGTCATTATCATTGTGGTACATTGTTACGGTTTTTGTCTGAATATTAATGATAATAACCTGACTACATGACGATATCTTACTTTCGTTTCAGTCAGCGGTCAATTCACATTTACCGGGTTCCCAACTGCCCTGAAGGACAGCAGACACACAGTAACCTGCAGCTACCCGGGCGCTACCAGTTACACGTGGAGATTCCGCGGAGGAACATACATGTATTACGGGGCAGCATATACATTCACTACTGATGGCGCTAAACATGACGGTGTGTGGGAATGTGATGCAGTCGTCAACGGAGTCAAGAAAACTGGGAAGATAAATCTGCTGCTATATTGTGAGTATAAGATTATTCCTATTCAGCCCAAAACATTTCATATACATTTCAAACCAAACACAGTACATATATTTCAATCATACTGCAAGCACAGTTGTATATTATGACATATGTCAATCTCATAAAAAGATGTACAATATCTACAAAATAGATAACATTCTGAAGCTTGACTAAATTTCGTAATTCACATTCAGTTATTATAATATTGATGTTTTCTTAGGCCAAAATAGTGCCCAGCAACGGTAATTAATTAAGTCATGTACCGATAATTATATCTTTGGCCAGCTTGCTCTGATCTGCTGGTGTCCACGTGTAATCCTGTTTGAAGTTTTATCAATTTGCAGCTTAGCTCTTACCAAGTAGCTACAAATATGCTGCGTCGATATGGACATGTGGTGTAGTAAAGAAATAAGTTCACCATCTTATTGTGCTGTTTAATAGGTGATGGAGTATATGTAACCGGTGCAACAACTACAAACCCTTCCATTGGAGACCCCATAGAACTGAGCTGTAAAGTCCTCAATCCTTCAGGAAGTCAGGTGCAGTGGTTACTGACCATCCCAGGCGCCAATGAGAAGGGTATTGCTGCAGTTACCAGATCAAGATGTGAATATTACCATGCAGAAAATGACAACATAAAGTTTGCTCCATCAACAACTTGTGCAACATCGACGACCAATCATTTCTTCACACTTAACATTACAAAAGTGAGCTCGGCACATGTAGGATACTGGACATGTTATGACTTCGGGGAAAGAGGTTGTTACAGCAAGCCTGTGAGAATAGCTATAGCAAGTAAGTAACTCTATACGAGTATCAATTTTAATCGGATACTATATAACCAGATACATTGGACATGATGTACAAATAGTGAATTTCTACATTCTGCAGTTGAGAGAAACTTCAACGACGCATTCTAAGAACGTCAAAACGGTTTATTGATATTTCATAATTGTTCTTTGCGAACGTTTTTGAGTTACGGTCATCTTCCTGACAAGATTGTTATATCCACGCATGTCGATATTACTGAAAAATAATGGGGGCACAATATGATCATTGCGTAATATACCAATCGATTTCTCTCATTTTCAGAGCCCCCGAAAGATCCCCCAACCCTGACCGGCTTTAACAATCCAATCGTTGGGCATGACCACAATCTAACGTGCGATGCCTGGCAACCGGACGTCCGTCCACTGACCTACACCTGGTACAAAGATGGTGTACAGGTATCGTATGGGAATACATCAACATGGCGGCTGCAACCGGTAAAGAGGGAATCCGCCGGCAGATACAAATGTGAAGGTGTTGACAAGGTGAAGAATCTGAAGGTTGAGGCCGAGGACACTCTTATCGTTTATTGTGAGTTTTTCCAGCTGCATGTAATATAAACAATTTCTTAGATTGAACTTATTCGACAGATAACAACAGTAATGATGGATCAATTTCCATATAAAAACACCCGAGATCTAGATGTAATTGAAAAGTAATACAATGTATTTGACTTAATTGAGGACTAGCCTCGTATATTTTACCAACCAAAAGAGCGAACAAATTCTGGTTGTGAAACCGGCAACACGGCCAGAAAACTAGAAACTAGAAAACTTGAGACTAAAAAAACTTACGAAGACGTTTAAATAACTGACTATTAAAGCCATGACCAGGGCTGAGTTGTTCAAATGTATTGTTAGCTTTAACGGAGACGTTAAGTCTTAACATGAAAATTTTAATGGGTCTAAATGAAAGAGATAACGTCCTTAAGGATACTTAACGTAACTGTTAGGGATAACGTGACTTTTGTGCTTTTGAACAACCGGGCCCAGTCTTACAAATTGGATACTCTGCTTGTGATGTTTCATCGTTTTCTTCGAGTACTGTGCCTCGTTTTCACTGCAGCGATTTTGTATCGCCACCGTATCAACTTTGGTGCTAAAAACTATCAGTGCGGACAAAAAGCTATTAAAACACAATTTACAGTTTAGCACCGGTGCTTTAGAATAGAAACTGATTGGTCACTATCTCGGTTTTGACCTACCTTATTTCCCACCTCGTAAGGATCGATAAAAAAACAATACCAACAGCTCGATATTAATTCCTTGCCCGTACTTGATATATACCGAGTCTTTCACTAACGTTGGGTGAAATTTCAGTGTAGTTATATGATTGACATAATTTTTTATAATTGCATGTTATCTTGTCTGCAGATGTACCAAAGTGGGACCCAACAGTTGTGTATGAGGCGGAAACGCTTGCAGTGATCGGTGGAAGCGTCAACTTTACATTGGCTATCTTAGTCTATCCTTTACCAACCTCAATCGAGCTGTATAAATTGAAGGGCAACACAGTGACAAATGTCAAGTGCGTCATAACGAAGTTGAGCGACACCACGTGGATTTTGACTATTCCTTCAGTTGAGGAAGAGGACTATGGATTTTACAAAGCAAACGTCACCAATGCGGCTGGAAGGGCTATCTTCACGTTCAATTTAACGAGACCTCGTGAGTATCAGTCTACGTAGTTACATAATTTCATCTTGATATTGCACTAGTTTATTCTGTCAGACCCATCCAAGACTGATCGATGTCTCATTTTTCTGACGGGATCTGGGGATATATATCAATCACCCTTACACCACCAAACCCAATTCCATCTATGGACTATCGGAAAAGTATTTAAAAAATCCTAAGTATTTCGATACTTTTGAAGCATTTTTTGCTGAGATGTCGTCTGATCGTCTTCTCCCAACATGCCGAAGCTGCGATTCAATCTGACATGCGCTGTGACATGCGCAGAGGCGAGACGCTGATACATTAGCATAAGCTCCGCCCCGTCATAATGACGTCATTATTCTCAGGAGTTGGTCGAGCGATGGGACGATTCGATGGAGGTATTTACTGTAGTTTCATGAAAATAACACCACTTCATTAACAGCCGGTGTCGCCGCCCCTGACTCATAGGGTGGCGAACAGAGCTGTTGAGAAGGCCGATCATTGGCTGGGATTCCAGAGAGGGTTGTCCAGGCCTCATATCCAATATACTTCAGTTTCGAGTCCAATCCTTATTGTTTGGGTTGTTGAAACCGATTCGTAGGTCTCCTATGAATGGGATAATGGGATTGGGCCTTCGGCCATTGTACTGAGTGTCCCAGAACATTTTCAACTAATCGTCATTGGTAGTGTAAAGGGTGTCCCAGTGCTAATGGCTGATAGTGTACAGGGTGTCCATGAAAAAAGTCCAACTGACATATTGGCTTCTGCTGGTTTTAGGGACTGACCTGCCCTTTTAAAGTGAGGCACTGCTCAGGGAGGTATGGAGCATTTCTTCGGGTCTTATCATCCCTTACCAGCTTCGGGCTTTCAAAGATACTTTGCAGTGCGAAATTGGTAAGAATGAGAAGTTGTCCGTCACATATCTGAAGACAAAACCGAACATCCCTCTGAATGTACAGTCTTGTCCGAAGTGATCAGTGAAGGAATAAAAAAGAACGATGCAAATTCCGATTCAATTTTTTTTCAAACCTAAAGATACACATTATTAGATTGTCCAGCAACATCTAACGGTTGTACGAGGGATGTGCAACCAGCAGGTACGTAATCCAGGCTGCCTCTCATGTCGCGGACTCTCGTCCGGAAGTTCTCTGTCCGGTAGACCTGATATTGATTGACGATTAACAGGAACTGGTCGGTCTCGTTGTCGGTGACGTAGGGTGATAGGACTTCATCTAACCAGTGGTGCGCCGTTTCCTCCCTCATCCAACCAGTTTCCGATTGGTTAATCTTTACATCTGCTGGTGGGTTGTCTTGGAGGGCTGCAAACACCCGGACGAAACCTGTTCTGGGGAAGGTGATGTGCGCCGGCAACTTTGCTCCAGAGGCTGCGATGCAGAGGGTGACGGTGTATCCCAGCTTGGTATTGGACCTGGATAATCGGACGTCTATGGCCTTCTCCCCGTGGTGTTGGCCGTGTACATGGTTCTCATATCAAACAGGACAAAGGTTTTGTCCATATTAAAGAAGAACCGCATCTTTATATCAAGATGATCGATGCTCCCAGCAACCGCATCTCGGAAGGTCTGGATCCTTGCAGCAGCATCAGCGGTGACGGTCGTTGTATTCTTCTGTAAGGACACGTGGCGTCTCTTCATCAAGCACTCCACCCAGCCTATGGAAGCGTTGAAATCCCCTAGCTGAGGGCGACAATGCTGAATCAATTCTCTGACATCTTGGGCTAACTCATTCCACTGCAGCTTTGCCACACTACCAACGCCTTATCTTGAATGTCGAGAACGGAGACTGCGAAGCGACGCTCTCTCATCTGCTGCAGCCATTGGTAAAGCTGGTCCTCAACCTGTGGCCATAACGGATCACGGGGCTCCATCACCGTCTTCTTCCGGCCATGCCCTTGTTCTTGCTTCTGCTTGAGGTCTTTGAGATTCCACCTTCTAAACGTCTCCCAGGGGATGTTATAGTGGGCGGCGAACTCTCTCATACTGCGCACCGTACCGTTCACAAGTGCCTCCTTCTGGTCTCTCAGGTAGGCAAGTTTTTCTGTCACGGTGTAGCGCCGGTGTAATGTTTTTGAGTGTTTCTATTTTTGAGTGTTTCCCCTCATTGTTTGGGAACGCTAAAAGATAGATTGACAAGTTTTTCTGTGTTTCCCCCTATTGAAAAGTCATGGTCTCTCTAGCTGCCTATTGTTTGGAAACACTGACACATGGGAAACAACCACAGATGTTACACCGGCGTCTCTACAGCATCCATTGTCGCACAGGTTGTCTCTAATGTGGGTACCCTCAGTGGGGCTTCATTTATAGGCCTAAGAGGCCCTAGAATTACTCAAGAAAACCATAAATCCTAGAAACTTCGATTCTGTTTTCTCCCACGTAGGCCTAGGGAGTCTAAATCAAAAAAAGAGGGTTGTAGAAAAACAGACGATGAGCTCCTCGTTTTTCTTCGGAATTTCGTGACTACTATCATTGCCTGAATCTCACTTTGCTTTACTAATGCAAGCATTCGTAGATTTTTCTTCAGAGTTTCAATAAGGACTTTTTTTGTTTTGGGGGGTTTGGATCAATCTAAAAGGTGCTTCAGTTTTATGAGACAACCGGTATAAAGGGTCGGCGAGTGGCCTTACCCTTTACGTCATTCCACATGCGCACTCATCGACCAGTAGGCCCACAACACTTCGAATCAATAGGGCTGCGGTAATAATTGATTTAGCGTAACCGTGACAGCTCGGCTGAGCCATCACAAGGACCAGCGAAGTCACTCATTGGTTACCTCTGGTGACTCGAGACTCGAGAGAAGAGGCCGGGCCTTGAATATCCCGAAGTGGTGTTATTTTCATGAAACTACAGTATAAAGAAACCCAATTCGATTCATGGACTATCGCAAAACGATTTTTTAAAAACTCAGAATATTTCGATACTTTAGATGCGTTTTTATGACTCCAGCTCCTCCCTCTGGGAGTTGGAGTCAGTATTGTTTTCGCTCAGGTTTCTCGTACAATCACGTGACCTCTCCAACACTCGATAATGCACTCTTTTCGTCCAAGTTTTAGGCCAATCTTCGGCATGAACATGAAATCTAATAAGCGCAGTACTTAAAATCAGATATTTCTCTCGCCTTGAAAACATTCCTGGGTAAAATCCATTGAGATTAGCCGAGTTAATCTACTTTTTCCGTGCTTAAAATCTCTGCCGCTGAATTCTATAAATAGAAACTATTAACATCGCGGCAGTGTGGTTCCCATTGTGCGCCCTCCCACTTCACACCATGTCAGGAGGTTTTACCGAGAGGGAGGGCGTGCGGTAAGAAGAATGGCCAAAATGACGTCACGTTTTCCTGGCAATGCCTCTTGCCAGACCAGTCAAGAATTGGGAAAGCATCTTTAATTCAGACAACGTTAGAACTAGTTAATTAATTTGCAAAAGTAAAAGCAGATTTCACCACTAACCAGTCAAATCGGAATACGACGGCGCAAAATGTTCTTGCTTTCTACTCTATTGACATGACGACTACCTGGGGACTATCAAATTTGCTACCAGCAAATTTCGGAATTCTAGTTTCATCTTGATATTGCACTAGTTTATTCTGTCAGACCCATCCAAGACTGATCGATGTCTCATTTTTCTGTATCCATTCAATTCAGACATCCCCGATGCGCCATCTAATCTGAAGATACGTGTAACGGGCACTTATGACGTGATAGTGACCTATACATCTGGCTCTGATGGCGGAGCACCACAAACCTTCACCATTGAGTACAATGTCATGGACAGACATCCCCAAGTCATCCAGGGAATCGAAGACCCGAAGAACACGAGAACCGTCACTTACACCATACGTCACCTATTGGCAGGCACGACATACTACATCAAAGTGAAAGCTGTCAACGAGGTTGGTGTGAGCAAGTTCACTGAAACAGCAAAGATAAAGACAAGTGGTAAGTTCGGACCAAAATGTCCAATCACAGGCAGATGTACGGCGCTTGTTTTATTCGCTTCTCACATAAACGTAATGTTCTATATCCATTCTCTTAATTATCGTCAACTGGTCATCATTTGTGTCGATCGAAGACCGGAAATAACAGTATCTTCTGTAGTCTACCCCACAAGACATGATCAGGAAATGATACAATAACAGTTCATGCCGATTTTACTGACGTAATCAATTTATGATTTCCCCAACAATTTCTGGCAATAGTTCCTTAGCTTGATATCAGAAAACTAGAATAAGGAACAACCAAAAACGTGACGTCGGTTTAATATTAAAGAATTATTAGAATTAAAAGAATCACATTACGTTTTAGGAATTGCACTTACCGCAGGGGAAATAGCCGGTGCCGTCGTCTCCGTCATCCTCTTTGTTGTACTCATGGCTGTTGTTATTGTTGTCGTGATGCAGAGAAGGAACGTCGCCTGTTGCGCAGGTATTCATCTTATAGGGTTGGTGACGGAGATAAGTTGAACATATCTTGCCTGTTCTTCAGTGACGATTCAACTGACAGAACACGCTTTGTTAGTTATCAGCTAGGTTCTATTACAGCAACCCAATGGCATTGGATAATGTTTACTTGGGTGATACGGGTGTCAGATTAGCATGTCGTCCCTATCACAGTTGTATACATGTAGCATACGAGTTAATTGTACATGTATTCCGTTTGAGCACTTACAACTTGTGTCACATGCCACAAGGAGGCAATTAAAGTGGCTGTCTTCGCCTTTACTTAAAAATACAACAAAAAGCGTGGTAAACAGTCGAGCATATTTTTTTGATACAAAGTATCGAAAACATCGTTCGATGTTTATTTGATAAGCAGTTCTGTTCAAATATTAGCACCCCATTGCGGTGTTTTGAAATATATATCGTCGTATCTTTAGTGTCAATGTCTGTTTGTCATACAATTTCACTAGCAGTCGATTATCGTATTTCCTTTCCAGGGCAAGCTGATACCCGCGCGCCGGACTTGAGCCTCGCCGTGGCAAACTCAGTCGGTGGAGATGCAGCGAATGGAACTAACCCGGCATTCGAAGGTGAGCTATATTTTTGTATGACCTTTTAAAAGCATGCCATCTCAGGTTACTAATATTTTAATCATTGAAGAAATATCAATAAATGTCAATTTTTTAGAAATGTATCAGAAAAAAAATATATAGTATTCGACACTAACTGAGTCAAAATCTAGACGTCGCATGTCAAACGAGAATGGAGCAGAAAGAATCTGAGGAAAGATGTTGCCGGAGTTGTCGAAAAAAGCAGCTAAAAGAACGTGCTTGGTGTTTATTTGAGGAGTATCGTCAGCCATTCCGATTCCTCCTGAATTTGGCGAACCGATCGACCGACCATTCATAAACCGAGCTATTTTATCAGAATTTACTCTCAAAGGTAAATATTGCGTAGCACAGGTATGGTGTTGTGTGACGATACTCTTTATTTCTAAAGCCACAGCCGTTTACGGGTGAAGCATATTTTTTTGTTTTCAAGGCGAGACAGAGCCAGTATATGTCAATCAACCACAGCCAGGCAGAGGTAAGTCAACTGTTGGTGAAATATTCAAAGAGGGGAGGGAAGTAGCACCTTATGTACCCGCGCACACTGGGGATGTCAGTTGATTCTACTTCTGATACATTTCAGCTCCCGATTCAGTGGTTTATGAAGACATGTCAACACCTTACAATCCATACGAAGGACTAAACATGACAGTAGGTACCATATATAATTTGCTGAACTATCATCCTCGCCTTTATCAGTAGGGCAAACCGAAAAAAATGCGCAACTCGTATTTCTGAATTTAAAAAAAACTATTAACAACAACTATATACGGTGTACATGTATTCGGCGGTTTCGGAAATTGCTTTCGATTTTTTGACTAAAAAAACAATGACATATTTTGAGATTTTCATTTTTGCGAGTCGATGTTATTGACTGCTTTTATATACTGCCTCCATGCAGGCAGGTATTGCAGTGGACCATTCATTTCAGTGTCTGCTGCCTACTCTCTGCATGCGCAGCCATTGCTTACATTCACGTTACTCTCTGTTTTACTTTTTTTAGGCAAGAGCTGAGGAGGACCAGCAGTACGAGTCACTGAAGATTGAAAATACAAAAGTCTAGTCAATCCATCCAAGTCGGATCTTCTCTCAAAAAAATATTCTAACAGTGCTTCGAAGGAAATGCTTCTATCCCATGGCGCCGGGCAAGACGCCCATCAGAAGTATTGTATTTTTAGCAAAAGGGAAATAACGACTCTTTTGTTTGGAGACAAAATAATAATTTTTACTAATTTACAAGAGAGATGATCCCCCAGCGAAGACTTTCACAATGGCGCTTCTTAGTTGCCATGGTTCTACAAGTGATAGCCTCCGCATAAACCTTAAAAATACGGATCATTTTAAGCGAATCATACTATCCAAGTTGAAATTGAAAGATTTCTGTAATAATGTCATCTTAGATTTTCTTAAACAATTGTTGTATCAAATGTACATGCACATGTAGAGAAAACTGAATACGATATTAACTAAAGACTGTCGTTATTAATGGGAACCTTATCTGGATTTTAACAGAGAGCACTACGCATTTTTATCGATTTGGGAAGGCTATTGCTTCAATTTATGTATTCTGCTCTCACTTGACCAAAAAATGTTGTCCTTTAGACAAATGTATTTTTGATGGATGTAAATGGGTCTATCTTGTTCTAAATACTATCTTCTTTGGGTCCATGGTCTGGATTTCAATCTGCAGCCGGCTTTTCTATGATTTCATGAGGCTGGTATTTGTGTGTCATTTAGAACAGGTCATCTATCCTCCAGCAAAGCCGCAATATGTTTTTCATTCCATCTGCCGCACGTGATTGTTCAATTACCATGACATAAAACTGTGTATTCAGCAAAAACTGTAAACTGTAATTAAACATTATAAACAGGCCGTGATCTCGTTTGTTTATTTTTCCGTTACTTTTATCCGTTTATTTTTCCGTTGAAAACCCTGAAGTTAATTTGTTTTCTGCTCGCGAACTTGAAATAAACACCTTGGTTTGTTGGTTGGGGGGGGGGGGGATGAGAAAAACTCGATATTTCCTCAACCACTGATAATTACATGACTTATCGTTATGCATGCAGTTCAACTTTCTGGCAGCAATTCTATGCTTATCACGACTACAAACGTTTACTTCATCAGCGAACTAGAAGTTGAAGAGTGTGTGGTAGATCTCAAAACAAGCATTGGATGGTTAAGCAGTTCAACTTTCTGGCAGAAAAAAATACGTAGGGTATCAGGTTGGATTTTTGGAAGAAGAACGTGATTGAAGAGAGGTGCGTACCTAAATTAAATCCACGACAATGATAGTTCAGCGTCATGCAACATCAACTGCAAATTTTTGTCCCACACTTCAAACCGACTATGAAATTATCATCTTTAACCACTCTAATCAATGGATGGGCGTGCTCTCTCGTTATGCCATCACATGTTAATCATCATCCGCTTTCGGTGTTCATCCTCTAATCAGTAACGCTGTAAATTTGTTAATATTTGTCGCGGACGGGCCCTCATCACCCGCGGCCAACAGAAAGACAGGGCTACTCTCTTCACAGAAACTCCTTCTTTATTGTAGAGGGACTGAAATGTACAATATTTACAACCTTTAGTTTCACAATATGTACAATGACGTTGTACAAATAAACATCAAACATAGTCTTCCATGTCCAGCAATAATTGGGCGGTTCAGCTTAAACTACAAATGTGAGCTGACCTACACACTAAACACTAAACACTTTACTACCGCCGTACTGTGGCATTCAACTTGACCACAACAACCCTGGAGCTCCACTTACAAAAATAGTCTTGACACTGACAGCTTCTCTACGAACTGTATACCACCATACACACAATACATACTAGGCCCTATACAGCCTGTGTCACAAAGCACTACATTGGCTTACACTAATACACACACCTTGCACACACCAGCTAGGTAAACTTCTCCTCATAAGAAGAGCTAGGTGCGGCTCCACATGACAGTAAACTGTCGACAGTAATTGAAAAACTGTCGACAGAAAACTATCCATAGCCCTTCCACTATGAAGAAAAAATCGCAGATAGTCACTGTCTGCGAGCTCTGGAAACGAGCGAGATAGTTTCTATCGAAAGCAACTGTCGTAAGGGCCATCCACGTACGGTGGTTTTGTATGATAGTTTCTGTCTGACAGCCGTATTTACCTTCCACGTGGCTGTCTTCATTCAGCATGTTGCCAGCAAGAAGGAAACAAGTCGCCGCGGCGATTGTGGTTTACATGACACTGCGTGAGCGGAGGCAAAAGAGGAGGCACAAGCTTTGGGCACATGAATGGTTTCTTAGAAGGGAGCAACACGGTGCATACCACTGCCTCCTACGGGAGCTGAGATTGGAAGATTCGAGTCGTCTCAACAATTTTTTGAGACTCTCCGCAGTTGACTTCGAGGAGCTTGCAGTGCTTGTTGGACCCAGGATCCACAAACAGGACACGTGTATGCGGCCTGCAATTCCAGTGAGGGAGCGCCTTGCCGTGACTTTGCGCTTTCTGGCAACTAGTGCTTGTTTCCCCACTATCTCATGAATAGAGCACGTACATGAGGTAGTGCACTGAGGGATTTCAGCAGAAGAAATAGGTAAAAAGGTGATAACTTTCCAAATATTGCTTTATTTCACGGTTTATTTCCCAATAAACAAACCAGACACAGTTCCACTGACATAACTGAAATTCAATGAATAACCGGTAATATGAAGTTCCATTTATGTCATTATTTTATTCACTTCTGTCACATCAGATGTTATAAAACATCTCGGATAAATTTTATAAACATCTGGGCTGGGTTGTACAAACAACGTTAGCAGATAACATGGCGTTAACACAGATTGGCGTTATCTTTCCGAGACCAACCATGGCAAAACTGGAAGTAACAACTGAATTGACTTTTGCAGGATGTAACCCCTGCTATCGAAGTTCTAGATGGCAGATTAAAATTTGGTATCAATCCTTCAAGTGAGACAGGACTAGTGTGAGAAAGATAACGTCAGTTTGGCTTAACGCCACGTTATCTGTTAATGTTGTTTGAACAACTGGCCCCTGAATGTTAAATAATTAATTTTGTCTTGGTGATTTAAAATTACCAGTGAGATGTTTTAAAAACATATGATATTTGATAAACATCTGATGTGATATAAATCGAATAATTATGACATGAAGAACTTCATAAATGAAGGCCATGTAAATTCTTAAACTTTCCTTTTTATTTCTAAATTCAGGCGATTCATTCGTCAGCCTGATGTATCTCTTCCGTATATCTGCCGTAACGATATCCCGTATTGTGTCTGAAGTGTGCTAAGCCATTTACAAGGCACTCAAGGAGGAATTCCTGAAGGCAAGTCGGTACCACTGAATCGTATGACCGGCGGTCACGGCAGTGTTCTCTGGAGTTGAATTCATGTCATAATTATTTGATTTATATCAAATCAGATCAGATGTTTGATAACTCTTTTCGGTGAGATGATTATTAAATATCCGACAGATAATTTTAAAATATCGCCCACATTTTGTTTGAATTCCCAGGGAATATGAAAGCACGGTTGCGATTGGTTGGTAATTTTTGGAAAGTAACGAAGGCATTCGGGATCATACGGAGTTTGCCGAGATGAAATGAGATTTTTTAATATATAAGATGTTTTATAAACATCTCAATGGGACGATTTAAAATCATCTGATGTTTTAAATTTATCTGATAATTTTAAATCATCTGGACAGAATATAATTATTTAACATCAGATCTATAGGTAATGTCTCGAGATGTTTTACAATATCTCATGTGATAGAATTGAATATAATTATGACATGAATGGAAAATATAGTGTTCGGTCACCAATTATATTCTGTGACACCAATTAATTATTCTTATCATTACACATGACGTTTGTCTGATCCTGAAGCATGTGTAGGAAGGAAAATTGATTCGGAATTTGCTTGTCGTCCGGGCCTGTGTTTCCCTGCTCTTTTTGGCTGAATCCCGTCAACGAAGGACTGCAAGCTGAGCTGCGAGAAGTGCTGGGCGTCAGTGTGGTTGTCATAGCTGCGGCGTCTTCATCGTCCTTCTCAGCTGCTTCAAGAATGACCCTTTGAATATCCCGTTTCAATTTCTTGCGGTTCGACTCTGATTTCAATCCCCTCAACTCAGAAGCAACAAAAGCACCAAATGTGTCCAGTTCATCGGTCTCCCTTGACATAACTTCACATGCCTTCTGAAGGATTTCATCAGACGCACGACCGACATCCTTTCGTTTTCGAGATTTCGACGGTGGCGGGTTGGGTGTGGCCACGGAAGATGGTGATCCTCGAGGTTGAGTGCAGATCTCGTCCTTGTTAAATAGTGTTGCATCTGGCGTATCATCTGGCGCTTGTTCTTCTTGTTCCTGAAAATATATATTTTTTCTGTTTGAATATTGTGGTACAAGTACATGTATAGTTACGATTTTTTTAATTTTTTGCAGTTTCCTTCCGACTCCGATGATTGGTTACAACTTGCTTCCGAATTCTTTGAAAGATGGAACTTCCCCCAATGCATCGGTGCCATAGACGGAAAGCATATTACCATGCAAGCTCCAGCAGCGTCTGGGTGTTTTTATTTTAATTACAAAGGGTTCCGCAGTATTGTGCTGATGGCATTGGTTGATGCGAAATACCGCTTTACGTTTGTCGACGTCGGATGTAATGGAAGGGTTGCTGACGGGGGCATATTCGGCAGGTGTTCATTATCTTCGGGTCTTGAGAACAAGACCCTTTGCCTACCATCACCAAGGGTACTTCCAGGTCGAAATATGAAGGTACCATTTGTATTTGTGGCCGACGATGCTTTTCCATTGCGGGAAAACATAATGAAACCATATCCTCTGCAAGACATTCCCGGTAGCATGCGCATCTTCAACTACCGACTTTCGAGAGCGCGTAGAATCGTCGAAAATGCATTCGGCATAATGTCCAGCGTCTTCCGCATATTTCGAAAGCCGATAGCTGTAGATGCACAGAAAGCAGAGGATATCGTTTTGGCTTCCTGTGCATTACATAATTTGATGATCACGAAGAAAGACTCGCGCGCACGCTACGCTCCACATGGTACAGTCGATATGGAAGACATGGCTACTGGTGTCATTACCCCTGGAGCATGGCGAAAAGAGGGCATGCCAGCAAACAACCTGCTCCAAATCGAGCCATTCACAAGCAACCGTCATGCTCAAACCCCACAAGACATCCGCCACGAATTTCGAGAGTACTTCCTCTCACCCCAGGGTGAGGTTTCGTGGCAGTACAAGTTCATTTGAGGAAGCCGTCCTTAAAGTGGGCGGAATGAAGAGCATTTATGACATGAGAGACTGAAATAAACCTGCAAGAGAGAAATCATGTAACAAAATTAACAAATAAAGATAATTCTCACCAAATTGGTCTTCGATTTTCGTCCTCCAATAACTCCCCTTAGAAAAGAGAATGCCTTGTAGTACATCCACTTTGGGGTGTAAACGTCGTCAGTCCCTTGCCCAGATTTCCTCTTGGTGGCTTTCTTTAATTCTTGCGCATACTGGTTTCTCAGGTTGTGCATTTTTCTCGTCACTTGCACTTAATCTCTTTTACAATACTTCGCCAGACTTTTCCATGCATCCTCTTTCTTCAACCTGTCTCTATATTCGGCAGACGTGACATCCCATAGTGCAGGCCTCGCTCTGTAACCTTCAATGAGGTTGCTGACCGCATCTTGCGACCATTCACTCTCCGCAACTTCAACATGAAATTCGTCTGCCATTTCTCGTGTTGAACTCGCACTGATCTGTTAGACGGATCTGTACGACAGTTCTATCCCAAAATAGAGCAAGTGCTAGTCTATAAAGGCACTGTCTGACACTTTTATAACCAACTTGCATAATCTATGTGGCTCACTGCCACACGACAGAAATTGACCATCCTACAATCTTTCGGACAGTTATCTATTGCTGTCATACAGCCACTAGCTGAACAACTTCCACGGGATAGTCATTGGACAGTCACTATCTGACAGCAAACTTTCGACAGAAAACTGTCAAGTGGAGCCGCGCCTTAAGACCCAACTAATGAAGGACCAATGGATGATAGACATGTTTACAAACAATAATCACACATTGGGACACTTACCCCAAGTATCCTATCCACAAAATTCACATCTACTCTCCACTAAAAACAACATGGCTGACACCCTTAAAGCTGAATGGTCACAATTCCTCCCAGACTGCTTTTGTGACAATATTAGCACGTGGACTTGTTTGCTTACATATGTTAATTTGGTGAGCATGCGCGCGAGGTTTGAGGGCGCGGTTTTTGGGAGTGTTCAGGAGTACTGCAAGTTGCCTGGAAGGAGGGATGTCGAATGGACTTTTTTATTGCACGTTTGCACTTATGTATATCATCAACGAGACGGATATAAACCAAGAACGAAAATAAATCGAGACAGGAAATACAGGGCCGGCTCTACGTGTAATAGAGTGAAAAAAACGATACTGAAACGATGAGCTAATCGATATAGTGAGTTGATGCATTCATATGTACGGCAACTGGCGGAGTGCATTGCACGGAGTGTTTGTTAAGTATGCAGTGAGTATAAGATTGTGAGTAGCGTAGTTTTCAGATTGAATGCTGCAGATTATCACTCCGCGTCGGCAGGATGAAGATTTACGTACAGAGAATATCTCTCTATCCTGCAGTGTGCACTTAAATAATATGCAATGTTGAAACTTATATTCAATTAGTATTCACAAAATCGAAAAATGTGATTATACAATTTTTGATTTCGAAAAAAATGGCGAGGCCGCTTTAAGGCTGATACGCCATTCGTCAAATATTTGTAATTGAATTTGAAAATTTTAAGCTGTGTGAATACGCACTGAATCTGAGGTGCGGTAATATGCTAAAAGCTGGCTACAATTTTGCTTTCAGTAAATTCGATGACCGCAAAGTGTGTGAATTTCAACAATGACGTTTTGAACATATGCACATATGCCATACCCATAAACACCGAGTTTTAATGAATTGATATGCATTACTGTAAGTGATAGGAAAGGGCGAGTAAGACAAAGTAAGGCAATTTTTAAATTGGTCTAAAGAACATGGTTTTCTAACTAAAAAGGCCATTTCTAATCTTACCACTTTTTCCTATTATTGGACCACGTACACTGGGATGTCCCTTATCTAGTTTCAAAGTATCAGACGGATCAAACTAATTTCCAGATAGGGGTGTAAAATCTCGTTGTCATGCTACTATTTGAGTACTTGATTACCACACATTGGTTTTGATAGCAACGGTGCTCCATGAGTGCCGTTACCAGGAAGTAGTATTCCTTAGCAACTGACCAATGCAACCTATTAGGTACTCCTTTCAAACCCAAGGTGTGATATGAACTCGGATCTTTTACTTGGTAATCAAGCAGAGTTATCATCAGCCTATGTCCACAAACAATCAGAACAGAAGTTCTAAACAATACTGGATAAGGGGGTTGACACCTGTTGTCATATTTATGAACTAAAAAGCGCCACCTGGCATCATTTTATGAACTTAAAATTACAATTAATAAAATATTCTTATGTAAATGCAAGCAAAGCTTGAATGCAGAATGTAAAACTATGTACCCTTAGCAGAGTACTGTCACCTTACACTGATATCGGTCATGATCCGAATAAGAATTCGTTCGATTCAGATCATCCACAGATACCAACCTTCGGTGATGAGGGAGCCTTCCCACGAGGCCGTAGATCTTGACCTGCAGTGTACCGATGGAAGGTCGCACAGGGCCCGTCCAGGTAGAATCGAAATCGGAATCGAAGAAATCGAGAAGTCAATATCTGAGGAATTATATGAGTATTTTTGTGAGGAAGTTTACGTTGGTACAACTTTAAAATAATGAGCCGTGTACGTTTTAAAATGTGGACCTACTTTTAAGCGGATGTTTATGAGGATTTGATTTAAGTGTGATTTGAGAACCGATCTATGCGAGATGCATGGAACGTAAATTTATCGTATTGAAACAGAAGCCCGCAAGCGAGTGTCCCGGGTCAGACGCACCCCTTCTTTTTAAGCATCAACTGTTGCGCATGCGTCGTTGAACAGGAAGACCCTGACTCGTCATAAATGACCAATCAGGAACTGCCAAGTCAATTCTGGAATCGTCATGACCAAGCCACGAAAGAACATTTTGGCCCTTATACAAACGAGCATATGTGACCCAGCCCTATTGTCCCGGCGATTCCTAAATAGCGACAACGATCCTAGATGAGCGCAACAGCTGCGAACATGTGGAAAAACTAAGTTTAAAAATTTTAACCGAACTCAACTTAAATCACCCCTACTGATTACTTATTTCTAATTTAGACTAGGTGTTTTCTTGTTAATAAATAAATTATCTTCTTCATCATCTAACCCCGTGAAAGGACAATTTGGGTCCTCAGCGAAGTCAGAATCAATGAAACTAATTTACCGAATAAAATACAGTCTAAACTCAACTCTCACACAAAAGAGAGGATCCCACTCATCAATTTAAATATCTGTCCTCGATGCCAGATTCCCAAATCGTACCTTCACATATTTCACAAAGGGTAGCAATAAAGCTTCTGATTAAAAAAACAGATTGCAAAATTACTATTCGTTTAAGGTTTACATCACATAACCTTATTTTAGCCAAAATGTAAACTAAGAATTGTATATTCCCATATAAACTTTGGCTTCCCGTCTATACTTGTAAGTTTACGAAACAACATATTCCAAAGATAATTAAGGATGTGTCGTTAATTATTAAAATCTTAATTCAGTTTATAAACCCGAGATGAGAGTTTTTAGACATCACGTTTTAAAAAAGCTCTCTCCCTGTGTATTTCGATAAAATGTTCACCAATTCTGGCAACAGCTGAATGATGCTTGTACGGATGATTCTAATGCTTCCTATAGTTAAGGAATTAATACCGAGCTGGCGGTCATTGGTTGTATAATCAAGACCGCTCGGGTAGACCGAAAATGCAGTCCAAAACCCGAGGCGCTTCGCCGAGGGTTTTGGACGTAATTTGAGGTTTCAAAATTAAACAAATTAAATACGATTTGAAAGGTATATATATTCCGTTTTCGTCAAAGAATGATCCAGCCTGGTGTCCGGAACTCCGCCATATTGTTGCTTGTGAAGATGACGTCACGCAGCAAGGGAATTCTTCGTCCGTGCTGATATTGAAACGATTCGCAGTGCCGATGGCGGCGGCAGGCGGGTGCTGGGTTGCTTCTGCTAGCTCGATTTCTACCATTTCCTCGTCTTTGACCTCTTCTGAATCCTGACTGACGACCTCGAAAGAGTCCTCGGGTATCCTCCCTACTTCACAAATCCCAATAGAATTTTATACCTACCCGGGCGGTCATTGGTTACGATACCAAGACCGCTCCGATCAAAACGAGGCGTAATGTATTTTGTATTAGAAACAATGATATACTGTGACTAAGGCCTTTTAGAATTTTGTACACGGCCCTTACATAAAAGATCTCAGAAGCTGCTGCCGAAAATAAAGTGTCACCCTAGAGCGAGTGTGTGACGGCTTGTAATAATTATATCGATCATCCACAGAAGATAAATCATATTTAACATGCCTGTGATGATTGTCAATGAATTCAAGTTTTGATAAAATAAAATGGGTAAACTTTTAATTAATTTAAATTTCGGCCGTCTGTTACAGTACTGTAGCAGGTGTGGGAACCAATGGGATCCTGAAGAGGGTTTTATTCGACCTAAGGTTATCCCTGGTATGGCACTTAGTGAGACCCCTGTAAATGATATTACACGTACTGTCTCAATGGAACATCCAAAAATGAAACAATACGACGTAAGTTCAGACGCTCAAGCTGAATTATGCCATAATTGTAAGCGATGTACATTGTTTGAATACGAGAGAGATTTGAATCAAACAAGGCTACATAGCAAAACAGTGTATTACAAATTCTGTAACAATTGTAATGCAACTTCTTACGACGATGACGGCTTCAGATGTCTTGAAATTAATATTGATATTAAAACAAGAATCTTTGACAGCATTCTTAGAAGATTAGATCAGAGACGCTTGAATGAATCAACGGTAAATTATTTAAAAGATTTCGCTAAAACTAAATTAAAGCGTTACTTCTCAAGTCCAAGGAAATGGCTCAGTGATACCAGATATGAACATACAGTTCAATCTGCATTGAAATCTGGTATCGCCGAACGACCATCTAAATTACCGAACAACGCCCTCTACTGATCACCACCCTCTACCGGTACAATGCAAACAGTATCCGAAGGTTTATTGTTAAACAATGTCTTACTATGGTCAATCAAATTTGATCTTAAAATAAGATCCGTTACGTAAAATGGAGGTAGTTTAGTGGAATAGTATTTTCCTTTCTTGGTGAAATTTTCGTGTCTAAAGCAAAACCACTTTTTTTATCACTGTGTATATGTGTTTTCTAAACTCATTTATTGAAATGCTTATCTTGAAAAATTCTAGTCGTTCAATCTTGATTTGTTCTTTTGTATCCTAGATTGATTTTTAAACATTTTATCCTCCAATAGCCACGTCTTCCTATAGCTAATACCCAACAACTTCAAAAGAGCTGTATACAGTCGACTGTATTAGGTTGTTTTGTTACCACTTGTATTCGTTCCTCATCTTCCAAGTAGGTTTTTTTGATAGAGCCCTTGTCTCGAAGCTGTTCTTGAAGAGCATTATTTAAACTTTTGACAGAGTCAGGTCCATCTGGAAATCTTACTATAAGTTGATCAGTCACCCGGTGGTCTTCACTAATCTTGTCTACTCTGATAAAGTCATTATTAAACTCTTGAGAAACAATGTAATACGCTAACGGTATGACTGCTCGAGTCATCTCCAGCGTTTCATCCTTGGTGTCAAGATAATTTGACAGAGAGATCTTTGTCTCTTTCCCTTGTGAAGTTATTACCCTAGTATTTATTTATAGTCTTTAATTTTTTCATGAGGAATTTTACACAAACTACCAGTATGATCCAGAGATGCTCAGCCACAAAGCCGACAACCTCTCCAGCCTTTTTGAGGATGAAACTTACAATGCTACGATCAATCCAGGCAAGGCAGCCGCTCCTTTCTTCGCTAATTCCTTAAAATATTCAGCTAATTTTTTCAATGCATCTTTGACACGGTCTTTGATTGTAGGTTTGTCTGGAGGTTTTGGGTTTGGTTTCACAACACCCTTCATGGCATTAGCTATAGCAAGTCCTTAAGCAGTAATGGTCATGGTAACTGCTCCCACAATGCTCACTATGGTGACCCCCCTCTTCTCTAAAGAGGTCTTTCATCTTCACGAAGGTTTCCGTGTAGCGTCTTCAACCTTGACAAAATTGTGAGAGTTGAAGTAAATCGCTCACCCGTACGTATTGTATTTTCTGTATCGGGATGGATGCAATAGCATGCCCACACGACCTAATTGTCTCTTGATCCCAGCATTCACTATAAAGTTTTCTTTTAGCTCTGCATATAGTTTCTCTTGATCAATACGGTCTGGCATCATCCACTTGACGAACTTGGATTATCCATAAAGCATGTTGGAGATTAGATCAGCAGAGACACAGGCATTGTATCTGTTTTCATATTCAGCCCACACCTTCTCAACAACTTCTGGTGTCATCTTTTTCAACTCACAGGCTCTGATTTATTAATTCCAATCTTTTTCAAGAGGCCACTCTTAGCTGGTCCTATCAACTTCATTCTTTTGATCTCAGTCTCATCAGGCTCATCGGAACTTGACTTGATTTCTAATATGTCATTGATCACTTGCTCTTCCATTCATTATTAGGTTAGAACAATTTGTATGAATCTGGATGCTCCATTCTCAAAATCAGGCGACCGCCATTCTTTAGTCGGGAGATGACCTCCTTTTCCCCTTTGAGAGGGATAACATTGTTTTTGTCAAGCGCAGCCTTTAGTGCGTGTTTATCCTTGGTATGTACAGTATGAGGACTAGCATCTTGATGTTTTCTCGAAAGTCTTTCACTACGGCGTTGTACTTTTCGGTGAGGATCCACACAGATATATTTTTGTGACGTCCTGAGAAGGCCAATTTTGTTAATTCTGAGCTTTTTGTCTTGCATGCTTTCTGATTAGCACAATCATCGATGAGAAAGAGGGTCTGGTCTACTTCATCTCCATAAACCTTTGAACACTGAGCTAGGCAACGATTCATGTCCTTTTTAACAAATTCTGGTGGAAATACGTAGACGCCATCATTTTTCTCAATGAAGGGTCTCTTGTATGTTCTATTCTCTTCTATTGTTCGACAGAAGATGACAATGTTATTGAACTTTCCTCTTTAAACTGTGGAAAGCAAGTCGAGGATAAGCCAGGTCTTGCCACAGCCAGCTCTACCTGTGACTATCATCTCGAATGGGGGTTCTAACCAATTCATTTTTTATTTACAGCATGATTTCTTTGAGTCTGTTGTTTTGGATGCTGACAATGGCATCTGCAACAACGTATATGTGCATAGTGTACTTGGTTACAGTGTCTCTAGTAATAGCGAGCTGCACTCCATCCTTTGTATTGATGAGTCTGATACCGAACCATGCAGTTCATTATCTTCAGTCGACCGAAGATCAATCCAAAGTGCATACTTATCATCCGTGTATTAAATAGGACACTGCATCAATGAGAGTATTCTCATCCGCTTTCCTATCTTCTGTCATAAAGTGACGCTTCATCTCTGACCAGTGCTGGTATGGTTTCAGACCTTGTTTGTAAACCTTATGAGCGATACCTTCAACGGTTACACCATGATCAGATGACCACAAGCACCTCAGAAATCAAAGCCAATGCCTTATAACACAAAAGGCACCTCAGACGTCGAAGACACCAATACCTATACAGAGATAACACTGACGCAGAGCCCTTGACCGAGCGTCGACTCTACGATAGCATCTAAGTTGGAGGATGTGCCATCTTCCAACTCCCTAGGCGCGAGCAACTAGAAAGATCATGATAAGGATAGGTTGTACTTTGCCTTAGGATTTGGTGCTGTGGTTTAAGGGGTTGTGTATTTTTCAAGATAAGATAAAATGGATCAAGCGTGGCAAAAATATGGATATCCCGATTCGTTAAAGTTTTCAAGTTGCTAAAAAAGACTCGTCCAGAACTGACTTTTGCTGAAGTGGACGAGTTTGTTAGAGAACAAAAGACTTATCAACTCCACAAGAAAACGAGAAGGCAGATCCAAGGACACATTGTAGCTTACTGTGAGGATTGCTTGTGGTTTGTCGACCTGCTGGACATGTCTAACTATAGCGGGCAAAACAAGGGTTTCAAGTGGATTCTACTCTGCGTAGACACCTTCACCAGGAAGGCGTACGCTCAAGCGCTCAAGAGAAAGGATAAAGACTATGTGGAAGAAGGCTAAATAGACCAGTACAGGAGCTCTTCAAGACATTCAAAATAGAGCATAGAACTGTTGATATAGGAGACCATAATGCTCTAAGAATCATTGACAAACTCTCCAGAACGATAAAAGAGATGATCTTCAAGGACTTCACTGAACGCAACTCTGTTGTGTGGTATGACCGATTACAGAATTATGTTATTGCTCACAGCAGCAGTCCACACCGAGGCAGTAAGAACTTAAAACCTGTCGAAGAGGGGCAGAGTCAACATAGACTTGAACTAGTTTCGCATACCTTGAAGGAACCTTCAAGGCTGGAGACGTTGTTATAGAACGAGGTTGAAGAGACCAACGTTCAAGAAGGGTTACAAACAACAATGGAGTGAAAGAGTACACAAGGTAGCAGAAATCAATGTGAGTGGTGTCAAGGGAGTTTTGGATAATGGAGAGACAATCCGACTAGACGATATTCAGTTAGTGAGCGAACCGAAGGATGGTGATGATGGAGTAAGCGCCGTTGAAGAGGCTGATAAAGCTCACAAGGTTGAAAAGATTATCGAGCACAAAGAGGGTTTAGATCGAGAGAACATATTGAGTGATAAATTGAGGAATCGTCGTTTATCATGACCATGTGAGACTGGGCGTTGGACCAAGTCATGTTGATGGTCGAAGGGGTGGAGTGCTGTGCCACTCCTCCCCTTGTAGGTCACCTAACTCACACAGCTTTACCATCGTGGTATTTTACCCTGCAACTCTTTCCCTGTAAATTTCTAACCTTTGTGAGGTTATAAATTCCTATGCTTGAAAGCCATGTGCTAATGTGTGGATCCTGTAGGATTGTACAATTCGTTTGTCATCTTCACCTGAAAGTGCTACCTTGTTGATTTCCTCTGTATACAGCTCATGATGTCTGCTCCTAATCACGCTCATCGTCCTGTGTGCATCTGTCCCTTCAAAGAGACACTTCTCGTAGTCGTCGAAGGTTATGCTTGTTATTTCGTACGCGAGGCTGTCCGTGTTTGTGAAGAGTAGTTTAGCATCGTCACCATATCTCTCTTTGATGAAGTAGCAGTTGAACTCGTACATGAGACTCTTGCTCAAGTCAAGGATACACATGCCTAGGTAGACTTGTTTATCAAATTTCAGTTTAGTCTTTTTCATGTGCACAGCTGTGAGGTTTTCATTGAATACGGTTCTGTGCTGGTAGTTAGGCTTAGCAATGAGTATCTTCGCTTGCGACTCAGAGGTCACCAATCTGATGTCAACCCTGTTTCGGATATTTCCATGGTCTTCCCAAACACGGAGTTATTCATTAGTTTAAAGAAGTCCTTTTAAAATCTGTCTCAGCTTTGGTTCGAAGTTCAGTGTTGAGATCGATGAAGGGTTTGAGCCAAGCACTCTGTTCGAACTTGATGCCACAATGTATTTGTGTAAGTTTGAGTCCGAGAGACAGGTAAAGCTTGAGATTCTCATAATGAATGACCGAGTTGGTCTTGTTATGTAGATTTGGGATGCGTTTTTCATTCAGCGACTCCGTTGCAAGAGGGTATAGTCATTAATGAAGTCGTGAAGGTGGGTTGGATATTTGATATCTACTTCCGAGGATGCAGGGATGGAGATTTTGTCATTCTTCGAGTTCTTCAGATGTCATCCACTCAAATCCGTGAGTGGGTAGTTTCTTGCTCATCGCCCATCCGTAAATATTGTTATGATCCAGATACTGGATGTACTTGGTAGGTTCTGCGGGGTTGTAGTCAACACCCATGTATGGATTGTTTGCCTTGAAGTATCTTGTTGATATGATTGAGACGCCACCTCTGATTCCCTTTCTATCATGGGTAACATGTCTGGATCGGATACAAGTTCCAAACTGACATCAGTTTTCTTGAGAGCTGCATCCCATGCACGACCTGGTGAAGTGTAGTACCAAGCGGGATCTAGATCTTAGTGCACCATGCAAACATCTCTGAAACTCTCAAATACGTCAGCAAGGAGCAGAACATCTGTCTTGAGGTAGAGGTTGTGATATTCTCTCATGGTCTTGATCGTAAAGGCTTTCCATACATTCTGGGCATGTTGATAATCCTCTTCTGTAACATCACTGGTATAAAGTTTTGAATAAAATTCAGATTTTGGTTGGAGAGAGGTTTCTTTAAATTTAGCTAGACAGTCCATGTAATCATAGGGACACACTCCTTTTCCTTTGAAGCAGGGCTAGTTTCTCTCCAGAGTAATAGGTGCATGATGTTGGCTAGCTGTTTAGGCTTGAGATTCTTCGATAACGCATCGAGGCTGGAGGCCATGAACTTGAAACTGTCGGAAATGAATCGGATATCTCTTTTGACTTGTTTGGTTTTACCATCCTTTACATCGCTGTTAACAACTACTTGTTTAGTTAAGGAAATGTACTTCTCTTCATTGTTGGGGATACAATTGATATTACAATCGCTTAACCCTAGGTTTTTAATGAAGAGGTGACCATCGCAACCTGAGGGATTGTGGGAGATGACTGGAAAGAATTTTGGGTCTCTGTACTGAAGGTTATACATTTGTTATGCGTTGGTCCGCGGTTACAACCTGTTAAGTAGCAATGATCCCTCACTTTGTCATACTTTTGTGAACTTTCCTTTGCAGATGTAACATACATCTGCAGTTTGGAACGTTTTCTTCATGTGTGAGGGGCTTCATTGGAACTTGTCGTTTGTAGTCGTCATATATTTGTTTGAGTTCGCTCTCTAAACATTTTACCAAGATTTCACTGATGTCTTCATCCTCCGACTTCTTGGAATCGACTACCGGCTTATGATTGAATTTCGACCCTGAGATTGAACACTTGAAGAAGTAACAAAATCCGGATATTAGTGAGGTTTCGCAACCGCCCGGTTTGGCCCTTCGACGACGTTTATCTATTGTTCAGGTAAACTCACACAATAGATAAACGTCGTCGAAGGGCCTAACCGGGCGGTTGCGAAACCTCACTAATGTGTGCTTGATCTGATACTAATGAATGAAGCCACCTGCTGACGGGTTAGGTTTAGCTCCTGGTATTTTCTCGGTGAAAGATTCAAAGTCGGCATAGATCACAAATGGTACCCTTAGAGATCTTGAGTAATCACTAAAGTTGAGGATTTTACCATTCTCAGGAAGCTCTATTTTAACGACTTCCTTCGATGAACAGTATTCAGTATTCTTCTTGAGCACATCCTCACTGATGAAAGAGTTAAGACATCTTAGACAGTAGTGTTTCTTACCATTATGATTAGATGATTGAGATGAGAGCAGTCTGCTCATGTTTTTTTATCCAGCAGTAATGCTGCTTCTCACCATCTGAAATCAGCAATAGATTGACTTGGGTTTCGTTAACAGTCTCACTAATTCTGAGAGGGTCAACATTGTTCTCATACCCATATACATTGACTGCTGCTGAGTTTTGTTTCTCAAACTTGTGGATGTCTTTGAGTTGAGTAGGAAATGAGATGTTTTCAAAGTTCAATTTCTTTGCATTTTCAACATAATTCGAATTTCTGTACGAGCGTTTGCTGGAAATAGTGCTGCTGTGACAGTCCACTTGAAGCATTCGTCGTCATTTGTGTTCTTTAGATTCACTATTGCCTTCTTAAGTGTTAACTCTTTTTGGAGAGGGATAAAGGACAACCCTGAATGTGGGATATACCTATCTATGTGAATATATAACTCTATAACTTGTTCGAAAACCCAACCACTACCATTGTTTTGGAACACGGCTATTGACTCGAGTATCTTTTCCCTCATATCATTACAAGGAACATCTTCGTTTTTTTAAATGACATGTTTAGCTGACCTAAAGGTTGGTTCCGTTTCAATCTGTCCTCTCCCTATGATGGAGGGTTTGTTCATTTCGCACTTCAGAACAAGGGTAGCGTTAACTCCATGGTCCATCTCATGTTTGATTGTATCAATGACAGAAGGTCTGACTAAGTTGAGAGGTCCATAACCCGCCTTCCCCTTTGCGGTAAATGTCTTGATTGTACCCTTAGCCGCTTCATCTCGTTGCACTACCTCTGGTAACCCATCCTTTTGTTCTTCTCCTACCTCCTCCCGCTTACCAAATAGGTTTGTAATAGCTCCCTTTAATTTGGTCATGGTCGATTTCACAGGAGATGGAATATAATATGATAACCAGTCAGAAACCTGACTCAGTTTTGATCGAGTCCAGCCCGTTGGTGATACATTCAAGTCAGCGTAGCCATTTTATATCATATACAGGTTATCCGTGCCTATAACGTCTTCTACACCTTCTTGTACAACTGAAGATGTACCATACATTTAATTAGGCCCACAAAGGGGTATCATTAGGAGTGGGTGTGAGTACTCAAGAAAGCGTTGTAGCGTAAACTCCGCCCTCTAGACCTAGTCTTGCTAGTATGATTATTCAAGAACGGTAGGTGATAAAGCTTGGAACCAGTGAAACCTTGAAACCAGTGATAAACCTTGGAATCAGTCCTAAAAATGCATAAAAACATGAAATAATGCCGTTTGAACCTAAGGTGGTTACGAATCAATATTTGGAGCTTATTTTTACATGATCAGATCGGAATTTGACGGTAGTTTAGAAATCAGTCGCATATCCGATTCAATAATCTATATTTTAGAACAACCCAGTCATACCTCGCCTTCAGTGTACATTACTGATCTCCCAAATATAGGCATGCACGTCACGACACGCCCACCACACACCCATAATATGGACCAATCAGCGCTCCGCTTACTACGCCACCACATGGGGCCTATTTGAACTACGGAGCGGTGATACAGAGAAGATTGACTACATCATGCAGTACCGGCTGGCACTTATCCGTAGAAACGTAGATGAAGGTTAATTACCGAAGGTTTTAGCCGGGTTTGGATGTGAAAAATGTGAATAAATTTCTTCGCTGTGAGCGATTCCGTACATATTCATGTACACATCGATGGATGTAGAGATATTTTCTCGATGTAACCAGTTCTAAGCGGACAAATTTTTTAGTGATTCCCGTGTGCATGTTTGTCATCACTCACACAACGTAGTGAGTGTAATGGTTACGTATGTATAAAGTGTAAAAAAAATTCATATATCCATCATGTCCATCGAATCTGAAAAAATTTGTGCAGACCCATGACAATTCTGGTTCCGGTACAGTTTGTCGCATTCCATACGGGCCGCGCGTTGGCCGATCCTGCATTCACGACGCACCGCAACCACAGTTACCACGTCGGACGTGATTCCCATTGTTTCCTTCCTCGTGACGCAATTATTTCATGACGTCATGAGCCATTGACCATTCATACAAGTAGATTTATTCACACCGGCGCCACTGAAGTGCGGGTGTGGGACATCATGTATTTAAAAATCGTCTGCTAGGGTCTCGTTGGGGAGTTTTTCCCAAATGTACGCGATGATGACGTGTCCCATTAACAGGACGTAACATCTGTTTTAAAATGCGTTTCGAAAGTGAATGCATGATGACAACCCATTTGTGTCGTATATCACTGGAAACGCCCGATTCCCCTGATTCTGCAGGATGTTAAATCGGGCATTTTATTTCTTTAAATAAATCATAAGCGTCGCATTTGCTCCTAGCTCTGTTCACCATCCCAAATGGCAATATTGCCAATTGGGCCGGACAATCACGAAAAACCCCAAATATTATACATTTCGTCCTGAATAATTCTTAGACAAAGAAAACGTCCTCTTCTTCTCGATTTACGTACTTTACTTCAAAAAAGTCAGTTTTAACACTACTGCACAAATATAGAGCTCCTGGGTGTCATGACATGCATGGTGTGTCTTGCCTCTGCATTTTTGTACTCAGGCATGTCAGAGGGTTTTTAATTTTCATATCATTGAAGAAATAATTCATTCCAATCTACAAGTATATCAATCACATCATTTATTTAAAAATCGTCTGCTAGGACATACAGGACAACGTCGGTGGAGACAGTTGTGACATTTCAATTTTCATTGCATAGAGATTGATGTGTTGATGTTGCAGTCCCACTTGTACATTGTCACAGAAACGTAATTGTCTGATAAATATTCGGTGTGAACCCAGAAGGAAGGAAGAACTGGGAAGAAATAAAACGACACTAATTCATGTAATTAGTCATTATGGCAGGAAAAACAAGTGCAGATATGACATTAGTAGACATTTTGGAGATGCCCAGTCCCAAGCTGCCAGAGGCCCTCCAACCTTTGCCTAGGTCAAGTTATGATTTGTTCGAGACTCTTGGGGGACAACCTACAGCCACAACAAGGGTTAGCCAGCTGACAACCAATAATCTGTTAGTCTTTGAAGAACAACAACAACAGACAGATCAGGCAGAAGAAGACGATGGTACTGCTCAGGCTGTCGGTGGGGAGCTTGATCGTCCGGACAAGACCGTCAGGGTCGAGGAGAAGATGTTAAAGCCAATTTCAAGGAGTGCTGTAAGTGGGTTTAAATCGGCGGTAACAAAAGCAATTACCAAGTATAGCCATGCAGTTAGTATTGACCGTTACGCAATGGAGCTAAATGCCCTGGAAGAAAATGTGGCAGTGAAGATGGCCAAGGTGGTGGAAGCTATGGAGAGGTTCGGAAAAGAAAAGGGAATCTATCAAAAAATGGTGGATGAAATATCTGCATATGAAGAAAAAGGGGAAGCTGAGATAATAAGACTGAGAAAAATTAGGGAAGAATCGGTGATGGGGAGTTCCAGGTCCGTGAGAACAGATCGAAGTAGGAAATCACCAACACCAGCAGTGCAGCTGACACCTGCCAGAAGAAAGGAAACACTAGACAGGCAAGTTTCACCAGATAAGGAGACAACCGGGGAAAGGGTTGATCAACAAAAGGGCCCAGCAGAAATGACAACAACCAGGCGGGAGAGCACAGCATCTCTTGTCCAGCAGCAGGAAACAAAGTGGTCCATGGAAGGAATGGACCTATATGAACAGAAAATGTTGACACCCATAAGGAGGGAGAAAACACTGTCTTTTGACCGACAGCTGGAACTGAGAAGGTCAGGCAAAGAGTTGACCTACAAGCCACAGAAGTATGCTGGAATGACACTGTTACAGCAGTGGCCCCTATCCCCCAGAGGATCACCTGATATGCATAGGGGTCTAGTAACTGGACAATGGAGAGACACAGCAGTTGAAAACATACCAGAGTTCATCCCCAGGGAAAGGTCACTGAACATGAAGCCGGGAGTCACTGAACATAGGGCTGAAGTTGACCGGAGCCAAGTTTGGAACAGGAAGCCGGGAGTAACTGAAAATGGGGCTGAAGTTGCCCGGAGCCAAGATTGGATGAAGGAGTCAGGAGACCGGAGCAACTTGAGGCAGGACGGCCGGGCATGGCCGGGAGAGATACCCAACCAGACCTATATAAATGAATCAACACCAAGACGACAACACCAGAGAAGTCACTTGTCAAGGATAGTTTTAGAAACATTTGATGGGAAGATTGCTGATTACAGAGCCTGGAGGGCCACGTTCAATGTTGCAGTGGAAAGGACCGACATGACCGTGGAAGAAAAAATGCTGAGATTGAGGGGAGCTTTAAGTGGAAAAACAAAGACACTTATCCAGGACTTACAATCCTTTACGGAAAGTCAGTATAGAGAGGCTCTGAGGAGACTGGAAAGAGAGTATGGCACTGATCAACGGGAGGGTCAGAGGCTTTTAGAAAAACTATCAAAGTTCGAGAAGATACCAGCTGATGAAAAGGGAAAGACGGAAAAGTTAAAGGCCTTGCTTAATGCGTTAAATACAACCGTCAGTTTTATGGAGGCAGCTGGGACGAAGAATGAACTAGGAGATGGGATGACGTATACAGTTATAAAGAGTAATATGTAAAGAGCAATCTCTAGTGAACTCACACAACTGTTTGACATGGGGGATCCCCCCAAACCCCCGTCCTTCTGACATATTTAGCCAGTACATTGGGGGGAAGCCCCCCCCCCCCCCCCCCCCAATGTACTGACTAAAACCTGTCACTTTCAGAGAACGGGGGAGGGGGTTTGGGGGACTCATCCCCCAATGTACTGGCTAAATATGTCAGAAGGACGGGGTTTGGGGGCTCCCCCATGTCAAACAGTTGTGTGAGTTCACTAGAGATTGCTCTTTACATATTATCTACTAGGCTCTATCAGTGCATTATATATACAAATGATTCTTCTAATAAAAACGTTTTATTTTAGTATATGGAATACAAAACAATCACAAAAGCTTACCTTTGCTTTCATCGGCGACCCGTCATGAATATAAGTTTATTTTTTAACGACAGCAACACATTTCCAATGCATTCAATGATGACGTCATCCTCCACAAAAAGGTTGATTTTGGAACTACTGGCAAATTGCTATCAATAAAGTCAGCTGGGACGAGATTGGCAGTTGGGAGGGTATAAATCGTGTAAGGAACGCGCCTGATTTCACGCGGTACTTGCACAGTGATTCCACGGTTTAGTACTGACTATTCCAAGGTTTATCACTGGTTACATGGTTTCACTGATTCCAAGCTTTATCAACTACCATTCAAGAACCACTATGATGTACCCCATCGGGCTTCATTGCAATGTAACCCAAAGATGTGATAGGCAAGGATAACCTGTATATTTTCTTAAACCCATTTCAAAATTTTTATTATCGCCGTGTCATTTGAGAAACTCATGATTTCTACCACGGATTTCTACCACGGATGACTTGAGAGATTGTACTGTTCCAGAACTTATACCATAGATTGCTACCATGCATGAATGACTAAAATTTGTTTAGTCAGTATTGACTTGGATTTCTACCATGAATGAGCAGTGGCCCAGAACCCTCATGACTGAAATGCAGGGTGGCCCAGAACCCTCATTTTACTATTACTAGTACGTAATTACACAATTCAAAATGTTCAAATTCAATTACACATTTTAAATATTTAACAGCGTAGGCCTTGAAGCATATCATTTTAGCCATGTTAACCAATTTAAACATGGTTGATAACACATTTAATTGCAAACATCCTTTTCGGAAGGAAATGCTTATGAGAATACTATTCAACCTTAAAACTGCAATAATAGGAGCATATCTTTATAATGATATTTTTTTACCCTGCATGACGAAATATTCTGAAAGACGAAAAATAGTTACGCACAGGAACATTTTGTGTGTCAATTCACGTCCAAAAAGCATCTCGAGTCTATCAATCAAGGCAATGAGACCTTGAAGATCACTGGTCGTAAAACCAAATGTACTCAAATGTCCTTCAGCAAGTCTCGAATATCACCGGGTGTCTTGAGCATTGATTGAGTAAATTCATAGTAAAAAGAGTCACTAGAGAGACCTGACCAATTTACTTCTCACCCCCCCCCCCCCCCCAACTCTTCTCATTTACGCCTTTCGGGAATAACAAAATTATCGCATTTCCGTTTTGTTGGTCCGTCAATGGACGCATTCAACTTTTGATAGTGGGGGTGGTGAAGACCAAACCTTTCAATGCTATATCAAAGAGATCCAGTCGTGGCACAAGTCGTTATTTGGAGACTAGCTGAACGTGGTAAAAATAACTAAATTGGTGATTACTTTTTATGCAGTTCACTGGCTACATAATTAACTACCTGAGGGGAACTCGAAACTGCTAACATTTATCCCTTTCCCTCCTGTTCTAAATACTTTTTCTTTTGACTCAATGACGCAATGTTGGTGGCTTTCATGTGCATAATGTTCAGGTGACGTCTATGGTATTTATGGTCGCCATGGTCGCCTATCGGCAATTATGTCCACTACGGCCTACCAGATGCCGTAGTGGACATCAATGCCGATTTATGTTCTAGAACATAATTATTTGTGTTCTAGAACAAAATTTGACCAATAGGAGAACAAGAATATTGTTCTAGACCATTAATCAACCAATCGCTTACCAGGAATAATGGTCTAGAACATAAATCAGCCAATCGCTGTACAGGGATTATGTTCTAAACCATCAATCGACCAATCACTGGCCAGGAATAATGGTCTAGAACATAAATCAGCCAATCACAGTACAGGAAATCTGTTCTAGAGAATTAATCGACCAATCACTGCCAAGGAATAATGGTCTAGAACATATATCAGCCAATCGCTGTACAGGAATTATGTTCTAGACCATAAATCGACCAATCACTGGCAAGGAATAATGGAATAAAACATAAATCAGCCAATCGCAGTATATGAATTCTGTTCTAGACCATTAATCGACCAATCACTGGCCAGGAGTCATTGTCTAGAACATAAATCAGCCAATCACAGTGCAGGAATTCTGTTCTGGACCATTAATCGACCAATCGCTGAACAGGAATTGTGTTCTAGAACATAAATCGGCATTTATGTTCACTACGGCCTACCATAGGCGTCACGGAACAAAATGGTGAATTATGTTAAGTTGCATTTCTGTGCATACAGTTTCCATATTTGGCAACTCGACGCATGCCCAGTTGCTATTAGCACGTATATTGGGTCGTCTGTCAATATTGCCAAAGCCAACGTATTGAGTTGATATGATAAAAAAATATAGCTCTTCAAACCATGGAATAGTAAATAAATATTAAACGGTGAAAAAAAAATTTTTTTTACTATTCAATGGCTGAAGTGCGATATTTATATAATTCTCCAATTTCACCAGTTTCGTTTCTGATTGAGGGTTCTTCGGGATTCCGTCCTGTAATTCCTGTATCTGTTCCTGATATGACTCAATAACCAAGGTAAGTCACATCCTCTCTTCTCTTCTATCACATCTCTGTGGGCCTACTTCAGAACGTTTCGATCTATCATTATTTATCCAGATAATTGTTACAAATCCCATTGATTAATATGAAACTTATATTAAGTCGTGTCTACTATTTTCAATTCCCTGTGCTGTGTCCACGATCACTCGGAGGCCAAGATCTTACGGCCTCTGGAAGGGGCAATTTTATATGTTTGACAGAGTACAGGGTGAAGTTGAGCACCGGGTATTGAGCTCGCGGTAAGATGGTAGAAGGCGCCCCACCTCAGCTTCCATGACACCCACATGTAATTCCAAATCTCTACATTTCATTGCAGAGTCATTGGAAATTCACGTTCGGGTAGATTTAAACTATGGTGTTTTGCTTGACATTTGTGAATTAGCGGGTGTAAAGATTATTCATTATTACATAAATTGTGAATAACATCTTACTTGGGCATCATTGAAGTACACATTTTGGGGCTTGAATTTTAGTTCTATCGTTTATGCCATCTCAATCTGTAACAATTCATCCTAAGGTTCAGGTTTTTGATACTCCTACCTGGTATACCAAAATGAATAACGAGAGGCGGAACGTATTGAAAACCACTGATGCCACCTGTCAATAATGCCAGCTGCGTCATTATACACTCTCGCACAGATCCAATAGTACGCCGTTCACAATTACTGATGGTTCAATTAAATAGCAATCCACTAATGCACGTTGCGCAGTTTTTGTGAATATAGATTTGTTTAAACTTGTTATTTTTAGTATTTGTATGTCAGTCTACATAACGGCAATGTTGAAACTTATAGTTAGTACGTATTTCCGCAATTGGACATTTTAAAATTCAATTACAAATCCAATTTTTTACGACCGGCGTAGGCCTTTAACGGTCTTACACGCCAGTAACACGTGTATGTCTAAAAAAAATAATTGAATCAATCATTAGGAGGACAACGAAACCAACATTTATGACGGACATGAAATAAACATCACAGTCCAGTGAGACATGTGAGAGGAAAAACCTTCGTGTATGGGACTATAAATTATTCGTAGTGTGCAAGGAAAGGAAATACTCCCTCATTTAGGACACACATACAATTTACATTTATATAAAAGGATAGACAACACTGCATCCATGTCTGCTTTAGGTATGAGGTCGCTATTACTTCTTTCAATTCTTGTCGTGATGGCTGTGAACGCTGTGTGCTACTATCTTTTATTCCATTCTGAATCACTTCGTACTCAATCGCGACGATTCGACGAGACAATAAATATGGGAAGAACTGCATCTGGGGATTACCGCACTCATTTCAAAACAACTGATTCACTGTTAAAAACACTCGATCTGGACTCACTAAACTTGAAAACTATCGACGAGAAGACAGCCGACATGTTACATCGAGTATCACTCTTGGTGGACGATCTGACTTTGTCACCTCCATCATGCGACGATAATATATACTTGCTCGTTATGGTGGTGAGTACGCCAATGCATTTCAATCGTCGTGCGGAAATGAGGGATTATTTAAAGGTGACGCGGCTATTTTATCGGCAGAAGAGATTTCGCATGATTTTTTTGACCGCAAGAGTAGATGATCCCAAGACGGATACAAAATTACGCAATGAGAGTTTAGTTTACAATGATATTATCCAGGTAAACAGCAGAGAAGCATACCGCAACTTGACGCATAAGGCTCTGGAATCTTTAAGATGGACGTTGACGAAATGTCCACACGTTAAATTCATGTTGAAAATTGATGAGGATGTGTTAGTGATCTATGAACACATCATCGACTATGCAATAGGTTTAGAGGCAAAGAATGCTACCTTCGTTTATGGAGGTGTGCACAATCAGAATTCAGTACCTAGCAGGAGAGCTAACGATAAGTGGTATTTATCTCGAGAAGATTATAAAAATAACACTATACCACCCTTCGTCTGTGGATTTGCAGCTCTATTTTCACAAGACGCTGTTCGTGAGATTTATCACGCGTCATTCCATGTCCCACGAGTCTACAGCGTACCGAGGCAGACGTTTCCTCAGGATGACACCTTCTTCGGAATATGTGCAAAGTACGCCAAAATAAAACTGACAAAAATACTGTGGATGTGCTATACCTGGCATTATGTGAAACTGGCAGTGAAAAAAGACAAGTGTGTCATGTTGAAATTACAAGCTGTCCATGGTGTTCCTGGTTACACAGAGATAAAACAATATTTGGAACTACTGAAGAATGTGACAGTAGTTGAAAGGGAAACTTGTGAGAAGAAAGCTGTACCGCTTCCTGCAGGATGTTACCAGTAGGTGATATGACGATTACTCAGCTAACACGGTGCCAGAATATTTGGTATGCAAGAATTCTTTTTAATAGGCTTATAATTCTCCTTGTGCAGAAGTGCGTCTTTCGTCCCTTGCCAACGTACGGTCACAAAGTTGGCCCCAAAATTCACTCATGTCTCGTGGTTTAGACCATAAACGGATTAGTTAAAAAAAACAGAAATATACGAATGAGCCTAATATTGAGGCAGTGGTCCTGTTGTGTTCTTTTATCCCCCTATGTACCGCTGGTGTACACACATATGTATACGTAGTGAGAGTTGCGATGGTAGAGCTTAGGCCAATCCAGTGGGTGGGTAGTAATATGGAAATTAGCAATTATAGCTCACAGTGTTTAAAAATAGAATCTACTTTGATTAGTTTCCTTTTGTACTTCTCAACAACAAGGTTACAAGTAATACATGAAAAAGTAAAAGTAAAACTTTTTAGTGTGTGCATGTAGTATTCGGTGGATGAGACCCCTTTGATGCAAGTGTGTCAGTTTATAATTGATCATGAACGTGATCTATCTGTCATGTCGTAATCATTTCAGGCCAGGTAATCATTGGAATGTGATGTTGGTTGACAGACAATCCTTTCTATTGTATTGTTAGAACTGTCCACAGTCTATCGAAACCTAAGATATGAAATAAAATAAAGAATGCTGCTTATCAAAGATAATCAGGCGTTAGTAACGAAAATGAATAAAGGAAACAGTCTTTCAGGTTGACAAATCTTCCTAATTATAAGAAACAAAATAATCATTGGGTGCAAGGAATAAAAGCAAACTTGTTCACTTTCCTCTGCCCAAAACTTTATCAATGCGTGATTAAGGGTCATTGCTGGAGCAAACTGGCCTTTCGCAGAAAAAAATCACCTACATGTAGCTAGTTTATGAGTAAATGGTGATTTTATTAGAAGCTTTTTCAATTTTTTCCGATGGGCTTAATCATGAGGTTTTGAAAGGAACCAGTTTTGGACCCACCCTGCACTGAAGGCCAATGTACAGACATGGGCATAGGCCTAACAAATTTACATGTCAAAGCATATGACAAATCTGTGGGCTTTCCAGGAATTCTATTAGACAATCCTGAAGTATGGTGACTTAACAGCCAGCATGGCCACGAACAGCGATGTAAGAGCTTTGTGAAATGACATGTACTTTGTACTCCTCATGACCATCACACTTACTCATGACAGGCAGTTTTGGCCAAAAACAGATGTGCATATAATGTCTTCTGGTGTTATAATTTCTTAATTAATGTTTAGATTGAGGAAATCCAAGTAAGAGGATTTTTGAACTAACAATCCGTTTTGTTTAGACACAAATGTATTTTTGACTGAGATGAACATGCACGTTTGTTCGATTCTGCTGAAGTAAATATATAAAAGTAGTTTTAAGTAGCCCATAGGACAAAGAACACATTTTATTATAGGGTTGGTTCAACCACGTCTGGCGAGAAAAATGTGTTGCATTTAGATACAAATCACTATGGTGTGATTCAAGCTGCCCGAAATTAACTAACGACAGTAGAACTATGAAGGTCGAGATTCTAATGTGTTTCGATCTTCGTACTTGTATACCAGCAGTTTTCAATGAAATCCAACCCGCTTTCGATAATGCAGACCAACAGTTACCTCAATGTCCTTACGGTTCTGTAACAGCTTGAGTTGTAAAATGATCAGATAAATCGCTGGGATAAAAATATGGATTTCCTTTTTGCAGACTGCAACTCAGTACACAGTCCAGTTGTAAAGGTCAAGGCAAAGGACAATAACCTCTTGCAGTGCACTATATTCAGGACGATCAATGTTAATAGAGTAGTTTGATTCTTATTTCATAAAAAAATCTCCAAAATTAAGGGAGTTATGACCGTTTAAAGTTGGAGATCCAACAGACACAACTGAAAAACTAGTCTACGGATAATGAAATGCTGATTATATTCAAAGATGTCATACCGTGTATTCCAATTAAATGAGGTTTTTCATCAATTAAATTTTAAAATTTATATCAGAACACAACGAAACGTATGTATATTGTTTATCTTACTATTATCATTAAATTATTAAAATTTCTTTGATCAGGTTCTACTAATTATCAAATTAATTTTTATGTATCCATCCTTGTACATGTATACCAGCAGTTTTCAATAAAATGCAATCTGCTTTCGATAATGCAGACCCACATTGGTGTACAGGCTTGTACGGTTCTGTAACAACTTGAGATGTACAATGCTCAGATAAATCATTGGATGAAAAATATACATATTTCCTTTTCATTGGGATAATAATCAGTCAATGTGAACATTATGTGCGATCAAGGGAGGCATCTGTTCGGGATTCGCAGACTGCAACAGATGCGAGGCCTATTGCAATCGGACAGCGTATAGAAACAAAGAAAACAATACGATTAAGCTCGGGCTTAATCAATCGGATACGTCATGGGTCTTACACCGGGTCTTTCAATCTTTTTCCTTCGCGTACATGTATATATCATGATAAATGTAAATGTTTGTTTTATTCCTCTTATCAGGGGGTCAATCAATATATAGATACTAGAACTGGTAAAAGTCTCCTTAAGTCTACCACCGCCTTAACCGCTGGATGGAATCTCTTAATCTTTCGTATGGCATGTAGATTTTACCCGTAAAGCCATTCAGCTACATTTGTAATCCATATTTTCAGCGCGTAATATGGTTTTCGTGTGTTTTTTCGTATGAACATCCTGAGATACAGGTGTGTTTTTTTCGTATGAATGGTTGGCCAAGCTAAGCCCGGTGTTTCCCCTCATTGTTTGGGAACGCTCAAAAATAGATTGACGAGTTTTTCTGTGTATCCCCCCTATTGAAAAGTCATGGTCTCTCTAGCTGCCTATTGTTTGGAAACACTGAAACATGGGGAACAACCACAGATGTTACACCGGCACCTTAATTCTAGATGCAAGATCGCCCGACATTTCTAGGAATCCTGGTGGTCTAATGGTAAAGACACTGGCCAGCTACCTGAGTTCGAAACCAGCAGAGACAATATTTTTTCCTTATTCTTCCGTGATTCTTAACCGTTTCGTGATTCTTATCATTTTTAAGTGAATATACATACAGGGTGTTTCAAAAAAGGAACCGAGGTTAATTTGTTAATTTCCTGGACATGGCTAAATATTTTTGAAATTGGCAAACCATGTATTACCTTATAATGTCCTCTTTCTAATGACACCAAGAAATTCAATTTACTGTAACAGATTACTGAGCAGTTTGGGGCATAACGGATCATAACGAAACAGTTCAATCATCCGCGTCAGAACAGGTCTTGTTTTGGTAATGATCGAACCTTGTTTGCCCAGTGCAGGGCTTTTGCTGGGCCTTTGAATTATGCCGTCATCTACATGTTTTTTTCATTGCACACTCCTGCAAAGTTGGAAAGGTTGCTCATTTTTTCAGACTAGCAAAATGCAGCTTACAACTGAGCAGCGTGTATTTGTGGTAACAGAGTGGTGGAGGACGGGAAGCCTCACCCGCTGTGTTTTTTTTGTGGGGACTTCTTGAGAACCAAATTTACAAGTTGCCTCCACAAGATATCAATGACCTATGTGCCAGAATCGTCGCTGCAGTTGAGATCGTGTAAGAGGACAGAGAGACGTAATCAGAAATGCATTGGGAGCAATGAGAACCAGGGCAAAAGTTTGTGTTGAAAGGAATGAGTGACATGTCGAAGGACAAATAAGTTAGAATGAGACAGGAATAAGGTATTTGAATAATTTTTTTGCTAAGAACACACTGGTCGTTGTTCTTTGTCGGAGTTACGCTGCGGTAAATCTGGTGCAAGACCAGTTTTGACATGGTTGATTGAACTGCCTTGTGTTCAGGCATCTGTGACTGTAAATTGGATTTCTTCCTGTCATAAAAACAGGAAACCATAAGGTAAAATATGGTGGTTGACAATTTCCAAAATACTTAGCAATGTCCAAGAAATTAACAAATTAATCTCGGTTTCCTTTTTTTGAAATACACTATATATATATAGATAATAGCAAATGTAAACAATGCAATTCTAATCCATTATGTCCATGAATCTGAAACATTTTCCGACAGACCCATAGAAATTCTAGTTGCGGTATTTCATGCACTGCAGCTAACGTCCCCCACCGACCCAACGAAGTATGCATCGAAGTACCGGCAGAGCCTGGAGCGAGTGGCGGCGGCGACGGAAAGTGAAAATGAAAAAAAGCTTTCACAAGACGTGACGAAAAATGTATTATTATAATGGAAGTGACTACTTGGCAAGCCCGGCTTACCAAACAGCGACTTTTTCTTGTCCTGAATGGAGAGCCGAACTCATTAATATTAAAGTAAAGTCTCCAGCTCGCCAAACAGGGTCGATTTTTTACCTGTTTGGCAAGCCCGGCTGGCCGAACAGGGTGGCTTTTTAGTGCTGTTTGGCAAGCGGCTCTCCAAACAGGACAAAAAAGATGCCTGTTCGGCGAGCGGCTTGCCAAATAGACCCGACCTATTATAATTTATTGAGACACATGGCAGGTTCGCCCCATTGTGCTGTTGCTCGGGTTTACTTATAGTTCAACATGTGCCTGTTTTCTCCCATGGCCAACTGTTCGTGGCCTTCTCCAGAGCCAGCATACACCAGCAACACTCATGAAGTGCGAGACGAAAGAACGATAACAAGGAATGTAGTCTTTAAGGAAATCCTGTAGCCAACTCAATGCATTTATCACTTCCTAAGACATTTCAACTCAACAAGTCTTCAATTGGTTAACGTTAGCTCTACATGGCAACACCCAAATGCATAACATACCGCTCGCCTCAACACCGTGCGAAGTGTGCACGAGTATTTGCTGGTGCACAATGTTTTCAAGATTCATGTACGATTCTTAATTAAAGAGATCTACTCGTGGCACAAGTCTTTATTTAGACGACCTGAACGTGGTAAAACTAACTAAATTGGTGATTACTTCTTATGCAGCTCATTGGCTACATAATCAACTACCTGAGGGGAACTCGAAACTGTTAACATTTATCAATGGAAGCTTATTCCCGTCTTAGGTTTAACCGGGCTGTTAAAAACTCCCCATTCTTATAAGCGTTTCGCTATAGGTTTCCTTTAAGATCGTAAATATAGGTATGTTGCAAGAGTCTTGGAACGAATGCATTATCGTGTTCACGAAACTGAAGAAGATCTAAACCAGGAACATTTTTAAATCATACCTAAATTTTCGTCCTAAAAACACTCACAAGTACATACTACAGTTAACAATCCTGCTCTCGTTGTTTTCGTGCATTTGAAAATCCCACTTGACACGCTACCCATCTCATCTGACAAGGGAGAATGTATATTATATCAAAACTCGGGGGAGATTTGATGCACTGTGGACCCAGTTAAGTATATGGCACGGCTCTATCCACTGGCAAGTGGTTTGGGCGTTGGTTCCATGCAACGGCATTGACTGTGGTCACAAAAATATGATCGGCGATCGCGCGTATAATTTAACTGACAGATCTTCCCGCACGAGTGCGGGATTTCTAGCACGATAAACGCTGTGTGTCGCCAATGCAGCGATCGACCCTTTATTACCACATCAAAACATTACGTTCGTCCAGAATTCGACAGCGCCCAAGTGTGTCCGATCATTCACCAAGAAATCACATCCGCTCCAACTCTGCGAGACGGGGGTTGACTCGGATCACTCCATCAATTATGCTTGGATGTTATGTCTGCTTGGGAGAATGCCTAGCAGTCCGCACTTGTCCATTTGCATTTCCCACGTTAGGAACTTATGAAGAGGTGGTGGTGAACTCAAGTTTCCTGGGTATATCTATTAACCACAGGAGACCTGGTGCCGTAGACCGTTGGCTAAACTCAAGCACAGACTACCCTACTAGAGAATGAAGACGGAAAGCAGTAGTGGGGTAAAGCTGTTTATTACTGACGGGTCAAGATGTTTCGACGTGTTTACAAAGAAGGTGGGCCGCAAAAGAGGCAGAAAACAACGTGCCCATAGTTTTCATAGATTCTGAAATCGACACGCCAATCAAGGAACGGACGTGACCATCTGAGATCAGATGATATCAGATGACCTTGAAGTAACAGGTGTTATTTTAACAGCTTGGTCCAATCGTAGGAGAGATCAAATGGCGAAGAGGTGGACAACAAGATAAGACAGGTTATTGAATTAACCGTATGAATACAGTGAAGCATATATTTTCAGGGTACAGTGGCGTCACCTAATATTAAATATTACTAGAAGAAATCCCCTTCCCTCCGACATCTCTCGATGTGTGTCAATCGTGGACGTTACAAACGCACAACATGTGTTATGCACAAAATAAATTGAGTTGGCCAATGTTTCCAGGCGAACGTCTGGGCGGATTACTTTGAAGTTTAGTTTTTAATGGTTTCACCAAAAAACAAAACATTATTTTTTTCTCTTCATGTTATTAACCATGGTAACGAAATAAGTAGTGTGTATACATTTGCGTACTTTGACGTACATTTAGTGCATTAAATGCGGAAATGTTCCGCTCTCTACGGCTACTTTTCGACAAATCTGGATGAAATGTGTTTTGGGTCCATCTACTCATGTGCCAAGAATGATAATGGTGCAGCATGTCGAGAGAAAGTATACATCCGAACCATCCTCCTTGCGCAGTGATGATAGTAGTGAGATGAGGCGGTATCACACTGTCACTGCCTGAATTAGCCACCATTGCAATCTGGATGTGGTGAAATATCGCAGCCACAAAACTAAAATAAGTCTTGTGGCTTTTTTTATTCCAAAAAACAACTAGGCTGTCATATCGCATTTCAAGTCTTTGCCCGAAAAAAATCCTCCTGAAACAAAGTGATTTTTTACTGCCGGCAAAACTCTTGCAACGCTTTTCGGGGCAATATTAGCAAGAGCAATTCTACATACTATAAAGACTATCGTTCACTGCAGACAAAAGAGAAAAAAAATTCATGAGCAATTGTAGATCATTAAGCAAAGTACAATCCAGTGGCAGGTTTTGCCTGTCCTGTCCTTGGCTTGGGCCTGGGCATGAGCCCGCACTCGCCGTGTTGCAGGGGTGCTTATTGCAAACAATTGAAATGGCTCGAACGAAAACGAGTTGGTAACCTTCTGACACTGATGAAGCGTTGCCATTGGTGTGTCCGGGACTGGCCGTCTGGGGAATATTTACAGTTACCACTTTGTTTGATGAAAATTATAAGAATTAGGAATGTGCTTGTTTGTGCATGTAATGCCATTATAATGTCGTTACCCAACTGAGAAAAACTGCTCAAAAATCCTCTCATCTCATCTGATGCAGCTGGGTGTAAAGCTAGGGTGGTGAGGCCTGCCTGTACTAGGCCTGTGTTATCATGGTTATTGATACTTATTACTGTTTTCTATTTTACTATTGAGTTTGAAATTGACCTGCCGAAATATGCAGCAGTTTCCTCTCAACTTTTTGTTTGGCCAGAAAAAGAGAGAACATATAATTAATGCACAAGTCTAATGCCAATGGTTCGCTCGAAACATCACTAACATTCCCGAGAGCTAGGCCTCGGTCTTACTCGGGAATGTATATTTGACCCATCAGCCTCGCCCAATATGACAACCATAGTTAGTTAGGCAGGTTACCACACACATTGCCTCTGATGATGATTGGCTGTAACAACTGATAACAGCACCCGTGGTCATATGATTATGGTGATACACTGTTGCATAAACATCCTCAGTTTCATCACACTCATACGTCACCGGGTACAGTTGGACAGTCAGGAAACAATTAGCCCGATACCCATTCCTGAAATATTTAGTAGTCATTCTGATCACTTGAACTAATTATGGTCCAATGTTGAACCGGTGTCCTTAATTTCCGCATTTGTCTGGTTCACTTCAATTGATCTGTCATTATCTCCAAATCATGTTTATTTTGACGTTGCTGATCGTAGCGAGTTTGCTTTTTGAAGGCAGGTTTGATGCTGTTGAAGACGTCGGAAATGAATCAAACGTCTCTACTTATATAATTGGTAAGTTATCCGTTCTTTTTAGGGTGGTAGCTTATGAAAAGTATAGCCAGAAGCGGTGGCCAGAAGCGGTCACAAATGAACCTGGCATATACCAGTCAGGCATGGGGTCGTTTTGCGAGTTGTCGCCAATTCGAGACCTTCACACCAGCAGAATGGACTGCGCCCCTGATATCGTAGTCGTGTCCGCGGTATACATTCACGAGTTGTCCCTAGATTTACATGTAGCTGTGTCTTTAAGAAAAATAGGTTTGCGCAAAAAAGGGACCGGGGATAGCAGCGATTCCCTGTGCCTTAAAAACCTCCGAACAGTTTATGCTCGTTGGTTATCAGTTAAAGGTTGGTGACTAATATGTCTGTACTAACATAATGTACTACATCTCCATCCGTCTGTTTTGGTTTTTCAGGTGCGGTGATAGACACGACCGACTCTGTTCGAAACATATTATTCAAAGCAATGCAGCTGGCTGCTGAACGGATTAACAATGACCCGAATCGTCTTCAGGGGTCAAGGATTGAACTACTCTTTCCGCCAAATACACCCCCGCCAAATACAACTCAATCTTACGATTCTACTACAACATTTGGAAGCATCAAAATGGGTAAGTTATATGAAGTGGTAGCAAGAAATTACACTGGGCCAACTTAAAGGCCACGACTCCTGCTTTTATGATTGCATGACATGTACAGATCCTCAAAGAGTAGACTTAAAGCTCCGCATTAAATCAAGTTTGATCAAAATTGAAGCACCCAGTCCAGAGATAAAGCAAGATTAACTGTTTTGTTTACATGTTATGTAACAGCCTTGGTTAGGTTTCTAAGTGAAGTCAGGCGGCAAGTTTACTGACATAGATCAGACTGATGTTTGATTTCTTACTATAATGGTATAAATTTGTCTGTATTACCTTACCTTATTATAGGGTATATCGAATGTCAATGAAAAACAGACTTCATATATCAATTTTAAGAGCATTCATTGATATTTGTCCTCCCAAGTAGGGTAATAGCCTGATCTACATCACAACTTTTGCTGAACCCGCCGCCTGGCTCTAACAAGCCAGTTGCTAGCCTGATTAATAATTTATTGTAAAAAACCTCCAAATAAGGAGCAGACAACACAAATATGCAATAAAAATCATACACAGAGAACGAATAAAAAAGCGATCAAAAGGGTGAAAGTAAAAGCTTCCATAGTTTATGGCTTTTCCGGTTTAGATTGGCACATAAGGTTTTTACCGAATCGACAATTCCATTTTCCTCCCTGGTGATACGTCTAGGCCTACATGTTGGATTTACAAACAGGACATTGGCGGCAGAGAGGCCCGACGAACTAAACACTCGGTTACACAGGGTACCCTTAATTTTTCTCGTGCCAATGACGACGTCTCGTGCTTTACAATCGGTAATTAGGTAATCAAGTTGTCAAACACATAAATGGCTATATCTTCAAAATGGATGGAGCTAATTGCATTCGGTTTTCTGTATTGTATAAAGTGTTTTTCTGAACGTGTTTGATACTTTTCCAATTTTGTTTCAGCTCTTACATAGTAGAACAATGCGTTATTCGTTATTTTCAGTACGTGCGAGTCCCGGCGCGTAACACCTTTCCCGCCACGTGAGTGCACGCCGAGATCCGAGTTCACGTCAACCCGCTATTAAGACGCAACGTCATTTCCATTTATCGTCGCAGTTGCGGGGTAATCAAGCGCCAAAATCGATATCAAGGGGTAGATCCAAGCTCCAGGAAACGCCTTGCTAGTGCATCGTTCCATGGAAAAAGTCGATGCGTGGGGAGCTACCTCAGGACAAATCGGAGTCAACATCGGAAAAGCGCTATCATTCAAACAGATTTTGAATATTTCCTCTTTTTGCGCAATTTGTTGATGGAAACTACTTATGTAGAATAGGAGGTGACTGGGCAGCCGACAGCTGGGTAATATTATACTGCCCTTAATAATGCCAATGGTCCCTAAAGGTATTATGCAGGTTTTTTTGAGCCCTGGAGAACTCTCCTTCAAGCCATCAAGTTTTCTCTAAAACGCCTCCAAAACCCACTGAATGAGCCCGCCCAGGAGCGAATTTGGTTGCACATGTCCTTTTTTGCTTTGACCAATCAGCGCTTTGTTTATGTTCTAATTTTATCGCTGACCGAATCCACGGGAGTTTATTGATGTCATCATTTCTCGCATGCTCTCGGGAATCTTCGGCAATGTTCGCTCGTTGGCTCATTGACATAATGGACTCAGGCACGTGCATTTATTTTGGTGCGTGGACTTAAAAATACATACAGTGGAGTCTGTCTATATCTCTATTCCCCGTTGTAATGAGAGGCAGGCAGATTCCGCTGTGGTAAGAGTACTACTGTATAGAGGGATGGAGAAAACAACAAATTGAGCAATTGCTAATTAATTACACGTATTTATTACAATGCCAGAAAGTGTCTTGTGCACGATGCTTGAATGCACCAGTTTCATATATATCCAAGTTAACATTCACTGCTAGTGTGTCTGTGGTCATGTGCGCCTTCTTTACATCAGGAAAAGTTCTTTGAATCCGGTATGTGTATATGCTCGCCTCTCCAAATGACTCCCACCATATGTATCTGCTTCAGTTTCAGTTGAAAACTGCAAGCGAAGTTTTGCTTTGAAAGATGCAATTTGTTTGCTCTCAAAACTACAGACACAGTACTTGTAGTCCTCTGGTAGGACACCCTTTAAAAAGGACCAATAACAATTATGGAAAAAGTTTTTTTTCAAAATCAAAATGATGCACCACCTTTAGGTCTTGCATATATGGTCAAGTATGACGATTTCTGCCACTAGAGGAGGTCAAATGCCTTGCCAAAGGGACTAAAGTCACAGTAGCATGGCATGCGACATACATGGCTAATTATAAAGTTTCTGGAGTCTGTTACTTTTCATTTCATACGATATGAACATGGTCATGGACATGCGCATTGGACCATGAAAAGTCATTGAGACTTGCATTATGTATCACAGCACAAAAAGTAGAAGGCCATGAATAGCCGTTTAACCAACACCTCTCTAGGTTTTGCCATGCTATATCGTATGTAAGAATCAGCAATTAATAAGGTTTAATGATTATTGATTGAACCTACCTCTAAAACGGATGTATTTTGCTCTGTTTGGGGCAGTGCTCGCAAGTAGCGATCACCGTATCTGCCATTGTTTCCAGCTCATAGTTAATTCATGCAGTCATCAATATCAACAAAGCGCTGATTGGTCAAAGGAAAAAGCACTTGCGGAAAACAGCGTGCAAAAATTTTTTTACCGCCCGGGAGCCTTCCAGCAGAAACAAATGCAAACATCAGAGCGTGGCCCAGTGTGATTTCCTAATTCTACGAACATTCCACTTTTTAAGGAATATGTTTTGTTGGAAACATTGGCCCTATGAAACGCCGCAAAAATGACGAGATTACCATCCCTTTAAAAGGGTAATACAACCAACCCTCTAACATCGGACCAGATATTTTACTAGAAATCCAGCACCCCAATCACCACCAAAAATAAAGAGGCATTCGTAGTTTTTCATTTCATTACTGTTCTGTACTCTATCCTCCGGGTGAAGTTCCCAGCGAAAAGTTTTCATTAATTTTATTGAAAATGAAAATCCCATCACCCGGAATGCCATGCGCTTCTGGACAAAAGCGCAGCCATTAAAAACTACTTTCATTTCCGATGTAATCAGCTAATGGTGTCATTTGTTAGCTCAGTCCGTCGAGCGGAAAGCTCCGATCCCCATACTACTTTTGTGAGCTTGTTCGCGATTTTTCTCTGATACAACTGATCAACGAACCAACTCATAAAACAGGTAATAACAACTGACTCTCCGGAGGTTTTCTCAAACGTCAGGGTGCTGCCTTTTATGTTTGACTCCGATCATTTTCCTATTATGGCTGATATGAACATCCGTCCGGTTCGCAGACCGGTGTGACAGCGGATATAGTCCCCCTGGAGTGATAATCCGGTAGCATTGTATTTGACCAATTAAGCAGCATGATCTATTGTACCGCTAACCCTAACCAAAACATTTAGCAATGCGGGCTATTGTTACACGGACTATCAGCCCTAGGACTACTATCTCCGCCACACCGGGTTTCCAACGAAGTGTTCTTGACTTTAAGAACGCGGACTTTCCAAGACTCCGGTCACATTTCAATGACGTATTGTGCAAGGACTCGCCCTTTGTTCGGCGTCACTCAACATCAGGCGATGTTCAGTCTCCTTTCATCACAGCAAAACGAAGTCAACCAGCTGTTACGTTCAAGGGTCAAGCGTGTAATAGATGGCGCAACTAGAGCAAAGGTTTTCTGCGAACTCTTTTCTACATACTTTTCAGCATGACTCTATGATCAACAGCCCCAGGTTTTGCCTGAGATTTCAGTTTTTAAAAGTGATAGTCTTAAACGCTTATATTTTTCTGATGAAGATGTTCAAACGAAAGGTTCTTGCAAATTTACTAAGATGCTTCCAAAGCTGTCGGCTCGGACGGCATCTCACCCAGAGTTTTAAGACTTTGTGATGATGTTTTATGAAGCTCTCTTGCGTGTATTTTTAACTAGTTTATGAGGGCTGGGACAATTCCCAAATGGTTGAAAGTTGCCAACGTGGTTCCAATTTTTTAAAAATGATAAAGAATCCGTTGAAAATAATTAGAGAGGGATTTCACTCCACTCATGTGTGCCAAAAGTAATAAAACGATGTACATGTATTGTTAATCATGTTTATCCTTTAGTAGAGTGTATATCAAATCTGTCTCAGCATGGTTTTGTTAAATGCGGCTCAACTGGCACACAGATGCTCCAATTTTGAGACAAACTGAGTAAAACACTGGACGAGGGCGGTCAGATGGATGTCTTATGTTTGTATTTTTTCCACGCGTTTTACTCCGTGCCCAATGAGTTATCATGCATTAAATTGCAATATGTTGGTTTCAACTACTCGCTTGTTTGAGTGCTTCAGAGACTACACGCTGGGCCAGTCACAAAGGGTTGTCCTAAACGGGTTGGCCTCATCTCTGAAACCGATATTATCGGGTGTGCTTCAGGGATCCATCTTAGGACCCTACTTTTTCATTATATGTAAATGACTTGCCGGAGGCTGTTTATAGTGAGGGGACGGGCTCTGCACTGATGACGCCAAGTGTTACCGAGTGATAGATAGTTTGTTTGATTGCCTGTCTTTACAAGATGACTTAGACACATTGAAATATCAAATTATTACATTCACGAGACGCTTTACATCCAGGCACTTTTCATAACAATTTTGGTAGTTGCGTGCTAGAGAGGGGGAAGCAGATGAAAGACCTCGGCGTATTTTTACAAATTGACTTGTCGTGGAATGAACATGTTCATTCTGTTGCCCATCGTGCGAACAAATATTGGCACGTTATAAGAAGAATAACAGGTGAACACACAGGTCCGCTGAGGATACTTTTACTTCAATTTTGTACAGAAGGCCTAGTGTAAATGTACGTGGAGTTTTAGAAAAAGCATTTGCTCGTCTTTATTCATATCACCCAATGTACTCAAGTGTTGTGCGCAGAGGGTAGAGTATTGCTCAATGGTGTGGAGTGGTCTTTCCAAATGGGTTCTTTCCGTTTTAGAGAATGTTCAGAGCCGTGCCACGAGATATATGCTAGGACGTGGTTTATCTTATGCCGAACGATTGTCCAGTCTTGATCTCCTATATTTGGCCTACCGCCGTGAAATTTTAGGCCTACCTTTTGCATAATTGCCCTACTCAGAAGTTCGCGGTGCCTGTTAATGAGTACACTCAGTTTACAACTCGTAGAGGTGATACCTCAATTGTAAGGCAGCGACGGTGCAGGACCGCGTCGTTTTTCGGCTCCTTTTTTAATTGCATAGTAAGTAGTTGGAATGCGCCACCACTGGCTGCGCATTCGCAGTTTTAAGGCCCATGTTATTGTTTAATGTATACGACATATGCTCTTGGCCCACAGCTTGCAGATATTCTCTCTGCAGACAGTATGTGTAATTGATGTTTACATGTATCGTATGAATGTGCTATCAGTCTACGATCCAGACCAGGAAGATGTAATTGATATCAGTTCCCGCCTTATCTGGTGGCGTCGATTTGGTATGCTGAGTGGCATATCCGCTGCAAGCAGGCCAGACTCTAATTAGGACACGCTCAATATAGCCATAAACTATTTCCGGGATAGAGAGGCATCCGTGATTGACTGGATAGCAATCCAAAAGAAACAACCCCAAGCATGTTGTCTGTTGGACAACTAACTAGCTACTAGCTCATGCTGACCACATGGGCTCCATCCATCCATGGGTGAAAGATCGAAAAATTTCATAAATATTATAAACCTATGGGGCTATGCTAACTAATCCAAGTGGACATTTGGGATATATATGATCAATATGGTATATGTAGTAGTTACTTCAAATTCTACAATGAACTAACTTAACAAATTGTGAAAATGCCCTAGCCATAGCAACCACTACACCAACGCCTAACTGACGCATGCATACTAGTGCAGGGTATACAGAATGTGCATCAAGGAAGTAGGTCATGTCCTGGATTTTTAACTCTGATTTGCAAAATGAGCACCAACAAAGTACTTATTTTACATCATGTGTGGTATATTTCAGTTTAAGATGACTATTTTTTGAAACGTTAGGACATTATGTACCCATGGGTATCATACATCAACTGTCTTGAACTCTAAGCCTCACAGAACATGGCACCCAACATGTGTCTCTCAGCATGTTTGACCGCATCTATCGAGCCACTGTTCATTTGAAGATTTCTCAGAACTATTTTAATTTCAAGTCATCAGACCGCTTGCATCTGAAAGAAGGCATCATTATGTGCCAAAATGTGCATAGATACTGAGCTGATTGGCTCAGACCACGCTAAGACGACAGCTTTTTTCTGTTGATTAGCATTTTAGAACCCTGCCCCTCATGGCTATAACCAATAATATAGCAGAGACCAGTTGAGATATGAAATCAACATTTTGCATACCATTAGTCAAGATATCAAGAGAGAGGCCTAGTGGATATTTCACCCTCAATGCCCTTCAAGCCTCCCCGAACACGCCCAAAAAGGGCAGCCACACCCTTCAGGATTATTTAGGATTATTAATCTGTCTACTGGAGCTAAATAGGATAATATGTTTGAGGATAAATATTATAAACAGTCAGTGAGTAACATATTCTTTCAATATCAGCAAGATTGAAGCAGATGTGGGTAACTGTATGGTCACAGGGGACACTTTTAGAGGCACATAATCATTTGGGTACTCTCTATCAGACAGGTAGTACATTTCAGTAACAATGCACTATCATGCATTGGTACCAAAACGAGGCTGAGTTTTAGCAGATAAGGATATAATATGGCCTAGATTGCAGACTGTATTATATTTCGTGGTGTTGGCTCTTTATAGGAAGCCTTCCTGTCGCCAACACCACCCTGCAGTAAATTTTAAATATTATGAATAAAAAAGATAAAAAAGTAGTCTAATTGAAGAGCGGTGTAGCGAATCTAACCGCATGACTTGCTCAATATCATTAATTGCACAAATGGATTTTTGGCATGGCAACTGGCAAACTAATTTAAACATAAATCAATTAATAATGCAAGTCCGCAATCCAATCTAACTTTCGGGTGTTGACTTTTCGGGTGCCTCATCGAAACACATCGCATCATTTAACAAAATATGCAATGGAAATTTTATAAAAGGTCTGATATGTATTTTTAATTTGATAGTGGCATAGGTGTATATTGATGGATACATATGGATTGGTTTATGCACGCCGAAGTGCTGCTTGGAGGATGTTATGTTGGGAAGTGACTGTTGGAAGCCATTTTGGGACGGTAGCTATGAAACAATTGCATTGCAACCGACTTCCATGGCCACTGCGCTGCAAATATTAGCTGGGCTTCAAAATCACTTCACAGGAATTGCCCTTTTTAAGCCTCTGCAAAAGTTTCAAAGCATATTGTGTTTTTTTGATGAGACGCAAAAAACGTTACCGAGGCACCGGACTGACCTCCATCCCGAGGAAATCAGGTGTTAATGTTCGCTTCATCGGCCATGCACACAAACCCCTGAGACATTCGCCCTCATGAAGTAGTTAGCGCAGATGCAAGTGCGCCAAATCAGCAAAGAAAAGATACTAGAAGAAGATTCGAAGTGACATGGCGGATCCTGAGGGGAATATACGTGTTTCATTGTGCGCAAATGCAGCTGGGATGGGGGTCAATTTCGCAGCATTGAACAATGTTAATCACTACGGACCACCAGCATACAGTGATACTTTCCTGCAACGAATCGGGCGGGCAGGTTGAGATGGTTCTCAAGCCCAGCACATCATCGTCTACCATAAAAGACAGTTGAAGAATGTCGACACCCCTATGTTTGACTAAAATTAGGAACACGGAGAAGTGTCGGCGAGTGGTCATGTTAGAAAATTGCGAGGTCAAGCCATCTGGTGATGTTGGTGGGCATCTTTGCTGTGACGCGTGCGCTGAAAATTGCTCCAATGGAGAGGATGAGTGCTCTGAAAATTATGTACATCCCATAGTTCCAACATTACCCACTGAGCGTGACGATTATTCAGGTGACACAATTCATCGCAACAAGCACAGACGACCAGAAGAACCTGTTGGAGGAGTTGCTTTTGCAGTATCGAGTAAACTAAACGAGCGTTCTGGTGCGTTGATTGTTTCTGGTGACACCGTCCATTGGTTCATTCTTGAGATTGTGAAAGAAATAGTTGCCAAATGTGACTTTTTGAGTTCATCGATCGACATTTTTGAAAATACAAACATTTTTCCTATACACAAGCGTCAGTTGTGGTGGATATATTTGATGAAGTGGTCCAGGGCACATTTGTATTTAGCGAAGCAGATGATTGTTCATATTGGGATATTGATGACTGAAATTTATTGATGTATATATGTGTATGTACATGTACCATTTGCATGAACAAGCGCATTTTGTGTGTGTCCTAAAACATTTTTGTCCTCCTCATTTATCTGAGGACTGTGTGACGATTTGGTTGAGTTCAAAGAAAGGCTTTTTTGGGATTGGCCTGTGATTTAACAACTTTCATGATGGAATGTAGATCAGCAAAACTTGTACTCATGATCATTACAAGGAAGAGAGCATTTGTGAGTGTCCTGAAACAATCTTGCTATCAACACGTACATGAAGTGGTGACAAAAACGTTGTGCTTAAAGTAATGTTTTTTGGGCTGCCCTGTTTGTATATATTATTGCCTGAAGTTGTTTTTTTAAAATATATTTTCCAAGCGATGGTGTGTTAGTAAAAATAAAAAGTAGACTTCTTAATAATGAACTATATCGTCTTATTTGTGGATTTGCTGGCCTGGTTGGACTTATATTTTTATACTGGAGTAATCACTGCAATGACTGATTGTCGGACCATAAGCATCAGCGCCGTTCACCTCTTTGATATTGTAGGTTTCCTCCTACTCACATAACCATTGCCCAATATTGTTTATAGAGCAAATATGTCTACTTGATCGATGCACAGCTCTAAACTACCATGGCTCTCATGGCAATTTCAACATTGAGAAAGCAGGCTATCCTTGAACTAAAATCATGGGCAGAATGTCGGATCTTTCTGGAAGACCCTAGTCTAGGTCATTAGGTCTTTGGACATGGCTACCGGTATTGGTTGTGACCAACATCCTTTGGAGACCAACTTGTCCCTGCTTGTGACCTTGTCTTCTGGTTCATGTACCATGCATCATTTCGACGAAGGCCATGCGACATCGTCCTGGAGAACGTAGTCTTTTGAAGATCCCCTTGTTTGCATGCAGCATTGTCTTTCTCACCTTGACGAGGTGCTAATATTTTATGGCCATGATGTTTGAAAGTCTGGGCGTAATCAATGGGACATAATTCATGAAGCTGGAACCGTGACACTGTCACTGGAAAAAACAGTCTTTTCAGAGTTCCCCGTCATCCTCTGGGTATTCAAACTAGGTTTGTGCCATTGTTTGCAGGCCACCTTAGGCAATAGGGGGATTGACAAGCTACTGAAAAACTGTTTTGCTATGGCATTAGGCGCAGAGTTTTGGATATTTTACAAAATTATTTGAGAGATCGCACTATCAAGGCGCGAGTAAACAATTCCTTCTCGGATGTTTCTAAGAAAGGTCATATAAACTCAGGAGTCCCTCAAGGATCAATACTGGCTCCCCTTCTTTTTCTATATTATCTTGCTCAAGTAATTCACAGTTGTCTTCTGTATATGTATACGCTGACGACTGTACTCTGTTTTTAAAGGTGGATCCCGAGGTAAACCCAGCGACATCTCACAACCTGCTACAAAGTGACCTTGACAGATTAACTGCTCGGTCCCGAAATTGGAAACTCAATTTTAAAGCTGAAAAGAGCAAAGAGGTTATTTTTCATTCGCCAAGGGGTTATATCCCAATTTATCCATCTTTGCAGTTACATGGCTATGTTATCCCAACTGAAAGTTCGCACAAACACCTAGGCTTTATCTTAGATAGTTGTCTAACCTTTGAGGAACATCTCACAAACGTTAGAGTCAAGTGCAACACTCTACACCTCTTAAGGCCCTAAAACTAAAACTTGAGTCTCGGCGCTTGGAGATACTCTACTTCTCATTTATCCTCCCCCAACTGGAATATGGAACCGCAGTAAGGTTAGTACGCTGTCTAGACTTGACCAGATTTATTATAGGGCTGGCCAGATAGTCAGCGGTGGTATGCAAGGCATTCTGATAATAAAGTTTATAAATCCCTTCATTGGATGTCACATTCTTAGAGGCGTTATGAGAAAAACAACTTTTTATGTATGATATTACTCGTCTAAGAGCTCCTACCTATGTAATTTTCAATGTTGATAGTTATAGAAACCCAGTGTAATGATGGAAGACTTATAAACCAGCAAAAATTCATTCTTCCTACAAGGGTATAACAAAGACTCACAAAATCCACTTTCCCCAGTGCAATTGAAGGCCATATATCAAGGTTTGAAAACATGCTTGATACTCATGAAATATGTTGAGGGTTAAAAAAACAAGATCCCAGACATTAAAAAAATTATAATAATAAAGTCATTATTTAGTTATTTCAATTTTCAATTTTAAACTATTTGAATTTCCCACCACACACAACTTTAGATTAGCTCCACATGTGGCCGCTAGGGATTTTTTGATGACGTAGATCAGGCCAGTCAGAACAAAGCACGATGGCTTCCGCATACAGTTCAGAGAGTGAGAGCAGTGAATTTGAGGATGTTTTGGTCGATACAGAAGGATATTTAAACGTTGAGCCGTACTTGTTCGAGCCATTAATATCACTAGATCATAATGAGAGTGATCATTCGGACGAAAGTGATTAGAATTTGTGGTTAATCAATTTGCATGGCAGACCTGCCGATATAGCAAAGAAGACATTGATTGATAGACGGTTGCAGATGCATAACATGTATGATTTTTGAACAGACTAATGTTGCACAATATTGGTTCGCCTCGTCTGTGTTGTATCGCCAGTTATGTCATGACGTTGAACTACTATTGAAAAGTGACGGTATTATGCACAATCATCTTGACGTGACGATATAATGCCGTGCAACGTTAGATAGGTCTAGATGTCAGATGACAATAATCTGTCATTGACAGTGGCTGTCACTGACACTGACCTGTGTCGCTGTCACCTTGCTATGGCTGGAACACAAGAAGACACTATGCGGTATCACAGTCCCCAATAGGGCCTACACATTATGTATAACAACCGACCTCAGCAGCCTCGGGCATTAAATGCAATTGACATGGTTGGAACAGCTGTTTTTAACAAGTGGCATTTGATATTCAGTTGGATGCAGATATCCGGCTTCATGTGATAATCCGTATCGATAAAGTGATCACTGCAAAGTTTGGCCGAAGACACTCCAAACGTTTGCACTTCCGAATCCACAGCTTCCTCCTCTCTCGTTCAACTGGCTTTGGAAATTCATGAAAATGGGTCCCATCCGTCATTCGATTGTTCTTTGTGCTAGCCTTGACACAATTCGGAGCCACACAATACGCCATAGTGAATGAAACACATTACTTCCAGGTGTGCATAATTAATTAAGGCCCTCCTGCTTTTATGATTGCATGACATGTACAGATAACCTGATCTACATCACAACTTTTGCTGAACCCGCCGCCTGGCTCTAACAAGCCAGTTGCTAGCCTGATTAGGTAATCAAGTTGTCAAACACATAATTGGCTATATCTTCAAAATGGATGGAGCTAATTGCATTTGGTTTTCTGTATTGTATAAAGTGTTAGGTACACTTTTGAAATCGTCTTACAGCAGAAAATGGCAAAAAACCTAGATATATGGCCTTTAAGGCCTGACAATCTTTGCCAAATGGTGGGATCACTGTTATACAAGAAACTCCTCCAAATTCAACTCTCGTGTTTACATTAAAGGGCGTAAAAACTACTTGGTTACTAGTAAATTAAAACTTTCACGTTGGAAGAAATTCTTTTTAACAAAACATGCTGTGATCTCATATTTAGGAACCACCTGTTTACCACCAATTTTTCAAACATTCTCGATCCCTCCTGTCCGTGTGGTAATCTCGTCATTTTTGAGGCGTTTTAGGGCATGGATGTTAAGCAAAATATATTTCTTAAAAAGTGCAATGTTCGTGGTATTAGGAAATCATACTGGGCCACGCTCTAAGGTTTGCATTTGTGACTGCTGGAAGGGTCCCAGGAGGGCTCATTTAGTGGGTTTTGGAGAGGGTTTAGAGAAAACTTGGTGGCTTAAAGGGGAGTTCTCCAGGACTCCAAAAACCTGCGTAATACCTTAAGCTGGCCCAGTGTGATTTCCTAAAACTTAAGTTTCATTCAATGGTAATGTCACTACTACTTCATCGTCATGGTGCATTTTTCATTTGGCGTTCCGAATGGTTTTTAGCGGCAATTCAAGTTAGAAACAGAGGAAGAGGCGAATTCGGCAATCTTCCCATGCCTGGCAAGCGACCCTCTCAGTGTTATAACTCATATGCTTACAGTTTCTTCTGCGATTCGTCAGAATGCGCTCGCTATCATCGGGCCAGTGTCCTCCACGAGGATCAGAGCGACTTATCCCATCAGCAGCGGTCTCCACGTTCCGCAGATAGCACCTTGGGCAACAGACCCCAGACTCTCCGACAACCACCACCCATATTTGTTAAAGGTAATTAATAATGTCAATAACGATAAAGCGTAAATTTCGAACCACTGGAGGAGTATCCTTTGCTTTTGTTCGATGTGTGTTGAAGGTGCATGCATGGCTTTAAAGTTCAGCGGCTATGAATTAAAACGCCTAGAATGATGCTCTCAAAGTGGCTCTTCAAGGGTCTCAGAATTGGTCTTTTTTGGAAAGGGGACTTGTCAGTGAGTCCAAGTCTGAATGGTGTTCTCCAGTGGTTAGAGAAAAGAATAGTGATAGTTCTCCTGAGAGTATGCGTCGACCTGAGAGAAGTTAACAAACGGACTAAGTTTGACTTGTATTGTTTTCCAGTTGAATTGATGACTACGATGACAGCATCATTAGGGTTTTAATTGATTATGGGACATGCGGGGAGGGCCGAATGGTACTTGTATTCCTTCCAGTGCTTATGATTTCAGATGACCTCTCCAGACAATCTGATGAACCGCGCTATGTACGACCTGGTCAGCAGCTTCATGTGGACCAGGGTCTCAATCCTGACAGATGACACAGATTTCGGCTTAAATGGAGTCAATGAATTCATCAAATTAGCCTCCAGTGGTGATGTGAGAATCTCCGGGGTCTTGTCTTTCCAACCCGTTGATCCCGAGGTGTTAGACGTCACTGAACAACTGGAAGAGATAAAGGGAAAAGGTATGGGCTTATTATTTAACTTTGGGGAACACTTCACCAGTTATTTGATAGAGCCTCTTTCTGAGAGCGGGGTTGCAAGGGTGCCGACATTCCATCCCAAAAGTCCAAGGTACTTCAAGGACCATTGGTATTGTTAAGGGCAATCAATTACCAAGCTACTCTCAGCTGCACAGTCACCTCCTATTCTACAGATGTTCTACAAAGTTTTCATCAACAAATTGCACGATAAAAGGAAACATTCAAAATCTGACTGAATTATCATGCTATTGCGATGTTGACTCCGATTTGAACCGAGTTAGAGCCCTCCATGCGTCTATCCTCTCCTTGTGGACCGATGCACTACTAAAGCGCTGCATAGAGCCATAGATCTACGGAACGATTGTGACGTCTTCTCTAGATATCGATTTTTCCTTGTTGGTTGGCGAATCGGGGAGAGCCCTAAACAACCTCGGTGGCGGATGACGTTCTTGTTATTGTATGAACACATAAATATACACTGCGTACATTCGTCATCGTTTCCTAACGCGAAGCCGCGAAAAATAAGAAAAAAGAAAAGGCGCAATTGCAAAGCTTCACCCCCCCCCCCCCCCCCGCCCCCAATCTCTGCAAAGCAACCATGACAACACTGCCTTCACTGCCCTCAGTGACCATGTTGACGAGGTGAACTCAAAATGACGTCGCGGAATACTGTGCTAATGAAACGGGAAAAGAATAAACATAATAATATAAAAAGCCGTCCATTCCTTTAAGAGAAAGATCGTTCACTCGAATGATGTTAACATTGTTAAGAATACGTACATTTGTAACCAAGCGTAATACATAATCCTCATCAGCGCTGAAATTAATGTCTTACTTGCTCAGGCACTACTGTTGTCATCCTGCACTGCTTTGCCAAGCACGCGAAAGCGATCCTCCAACAAGCTTACACGATGGGCATCCTAAAGTCTAAATGGGTTTGGATAGTGACCGAATTCTCCAGCGAACCACATTTGGTAGGTAAAAACATCACCCAAGTTGGTTGGCTTGTGAAACTTTTGACTGTTCGAACGTTGATCACTGCAAATGCGATATAACTTTGTTTTTTTCCGTACAATATGATTGTACTGATGTAGTTAATAGAACAACATCTCCCCCTCATCAATGCATCATCATCAACATAAATGCATTGGGCACTGCTATCCTATCCTCTGACAGCCAAGATGACACGAACTCAATATTCAATTCCAAGCTGTCGATGACCCTTTTCAGTTCGAAAATAAGTCTGCATTTGATATACTCCGATCAACCCTTTATGCTTTTTACCTTCAGAATATTCCTAGCAATTTAACCGGCCTCTTAGGAATACGACCATCTTCAGGACATGGTAGCCTCTACAAGGAGTTCGAGGTTGCGATGATGGCTGACAACCCCACGGGGAGTGACCAGCAACATGTGATGGTAAAACTGGTGCTTCCGTTAACCTGTTTTGAATATTTTTTTCGCTTCGACATAGGGGCTCATCGTTTTTTTGTTACATAAACTGAAGTAGGAATGGTTTTTTAGTTGATCATGTTTCATATCTGACCTGTACCATAATACAACATGGGAGCTCATGGCAAAGAGAATATACTCATGGACTTATATCATGTCTGAATTTGGAGAGTGGCCTGTTCGAAAGTAGGGATTAATATTAATTCGTTGGCTCTCCCATTTCTTCAATGTAATATGTTTGAATTATGGCATTCAATGTTGCAGGCTTTCACACATGGCCACAATGCATGGCGTTGCTACGATGCCGTGCTAACAATTGGTTATGCCTTGGATGCCTACTTGAAGGAAAACGAGCCCATAAACCATCACCACAACTCTTGTATCTGTGAGACAGGCACACCCTTTCAATGGGGAGAGAAACTCGTGCGGTACATGAAAAAGGTAAATGAGACCCACACGTTTTCGCAAAAGTCGCTACCACGTGCTTTCATTTGGAAATGGTTTCACCCGACTGGGGGTGGAGCGAAGTTCGGAAAATTTTGACAACACAACATTCTGCTCCAGAATAGGAAAGAAATTTGTAGCTGCGCGCATGGATTACTTTTTTGAATGATGCCACACCCAGTATTGTATGATTGACGGTAAATTATGTATTTATATAAACTCCCATGTTGCACACTTCTTGTATACTTCAGGTAAAAGGTCCAGGAGCTACCTCGGACATAGAATTCAACGAGTTCGGTTATCCTAAAACTGCCAACTTCGAAATCGTAAATCTGAAGACAGGCGAAGGTTGGGTAAAGGTAGGTTCTTCTCATAAAATAAAGGGCCTGAAGCACACAGGGCATAACTCCAATTTTGAAAAGAAATAGCTGCCGAAAAGAATGAGATAGACAGTGCTGTCATATTTCATGAGAACAATGCAATATTAGTCGACGTCTCTTGTGCTTTCATTCAAAGTGCAGTTCATGATATACGGCAACACTGTATTTGTACAGGCGTTTAAAAAAAGGAAACCGAGATTAATTTGTTAATTTCTTGGACACAGCTAAATATTTTGGAAATTGGCAATCACCATTTATTACCTAATGATGTCCTCTTTCGTATGACACCAAGAAATCCAATTTACTGTCACAGATGACTGAGCACGAAAAAGTTCAATCAACCATGTCAGAACTGGTCTTGCACCAGAGAGACGTCTTTTTTTCCGTAATAAACCTTGTCTTTCTAGTGCAGGGCTTTTGTTGGGCCTCCAAATTATGCAATCCTTTGTTGGAAAGGTTGCTCATTTTCTCAGACAAGCAAAAAGCAACTTAGTCTCCAGCAAGTAGCAGATGCATTCGGTGCGATCAACCGTGAGATTAAACGACCACCAAGGTCCCCTGACCTCACCCCCTTTGATATTTTTTCTTGGGACATCTTGTGAACCAAGTTAACAAGTCGCCTCCACAACATATCAATGACCTACGTGCCGGAATCGTCGTTGCAGTTGAGACCTTTAAGAGGACAGAGAAACGTAATCAGGAATGCATTGAGAGCATTGAGAACCAGAGCTGAAGTTTGTGTTGAAAGGAATGAGGGGCATGTCGAAGGACACTGGAGTTAGATTGGGACAGGAATAAGCACCAAGATGTTGAATGATTGAATAAAAATGTTGCTGAGGACAAACTGGTCTTTCTTTTTTGTCGGAGTTCCGCTGTGATAAATCTGGTGCAAGACCAGTTCTTCCATGGTTGATTGAACTGCTTCGTGCTCAGTCATCTGTGACAGTAAATTGGATTTCATGGTGTCCATGAGAAAGAGTACATCATTAGGTAATAAATGGTGGTTGCCAATTTCCAAAATATTTAGCCATGTCCAGGAAATTAACAAATTAATCTCGGTTTCCTTTTTTAAATACCCTGTATATCGACTATTGTCAACAGCTTATATATTTTCATAGGTGGACTTACGTCATGTGCAATAATGCATCAAGGACGATGGTTTGTCTCTAGTTGCAGCATGTTCAATCGGCGATAAGGCTACTGTTGTAGCTTGCATTCCTGATGAGAACCTTTAAGTTTCAGGGCAAGAATGACCCAAAACGGTATGCAACAGTTTGAATGTGGAAAAATATATAGGTCTGTCTCATGATAGAACGTTAGGGACAGACGGGAACCTAAGAAGTACCTAATTCAACGTACCATGCTTGTTAACTTTGATGCTATTGGTTACACGAGCATTACCACCAGGGCTGCGCTGCTGTGATGAATACATACGTAAGGTCCTTCTTCTGATTGGTGGTCACCAAAGCACATTAGGAACGCCCACCTATACATACAATAGCTTTTTGACAACGTGCATTGGTTAACTGTCAATGAAGGGAAATCGATGATACCGACGTTACCGAATAGGCCTTGTTATGGACAAGCGGTCAATTATTGACAAAAGTCTGGTTGGCTCGTATTAACCAAATTGAGTGTCTTTTTATTATCTAAGCAGTTACTATGCAAAAGAAACCGGTCCATTGTTGGACTGTGGCTGAGTTATGACTATGATATGGGTCTGGTTTTAGCGCGGTTTTTAGTACAGTGTTGTCGAAGTGAACGAACAGTCATGTGTGATAGAGTGCTTGTTGGCATGGAGGAGATGGCCCTTCTCCGGGAAGGGTACCAGCGACATAGAAATAATTATGTTCGCATTCTAGGCCACCTCCGGCAAAATATCAACCGTTTGCCGGAACGCACAAGGGCATTATCCGCTAGGCGAACCGCAAAACAACTCAGACGAAGGATAAGAGAAGTTATTGCAAGAGAAATTGCTGAGTTAGTACATGTATCGTATACCTCCCTCCACAAACGCACCCGCACCCCACACAACAGTAGCACAGTTACAAAGGGGCCACTTCCATATACCGATTATTCAAGGGGAGTACAACTCATTCCACGATTGTCGATAATGACCTGAGTGCTGATACAATATTTGTGGACATGGCCAGTGTAGTACAGGTGCGGGGATCCTCAGTCTCTGGGATCTCGATTGCGTGTACCGTTTCATCTATCGCCCCAACAGCATCTGGAATAGTATCCCAGTTGCCCCGCAGTTGTTCCCACTCTTCATCGGTCGGCCATGTTATACCGTCTTGAAAATAAGTCCACAAAACATCTGTCACAAAATCAAGTTCCCTGCAAACAGATTGCTTGCCGATATCAAACATTGCACTCATCGCAACAATGTCCGGATATTTCTTGATCCAATAGAAAAAAAGTATTAAACGGTTCTCCACCGACAGCAATAATGATCTCGGTACCGTCCTGGCCTGTTTTCCAGAAGGGGCGTAATGCCCTCTACGAGGTGCTGGAAAGAGGCCACTGTCTCACCTGATAGATACCAAAAGTCCATCTGGTGGTTTCTAATCCTGGTAAACCGTCGTTTCCACCGTATGGACCATTTTGTTGATTGGTGAGAACTTCATCAAGTCTTGGAGGCAACGGAGGCGGACGCACTTCTAAATTATGAAATGCTGGTGTAAGCAAAACTGGTGGCGGTGGTATGGGCGGCGGAGCAGCGAACAAAAACATCCTAATTCTCTCCATGGTGAAAGTAGCGTGAGGCCAAGCGACTGCTGGCCAACACAAACCATGGCAATTAAATGTTATCAATAATCAATTCAATTTCGGACAAAGGAATGATATTTTATTGACTATTTTCAATGCGTGTCTAATCATGTCACCACAAGGATAAGGCTAGACGCACAATAAAGGAAAATTACATGAACCTTCCCATATGGGCGGTCTATTGCCATTGAATGCAATTATCCAGTGCAAAGATCATTGTTACATGGCCAGCCTCCATTCAGAACTTGGAACGCAAACGTACTCCACGCGACATGTGAAGGCCTATTAGATTAATCCTACTACGCGTCCATGGACGTTGATTTTGGTTCCCGTCCGTCCCTAACGTTCTGTTATGAGACAGACCTTTTAAGACGTGGAACCGCTACATCGACACGCAAGAGCGAGTCATGATAATTGGCAATCGATTTTTGAGTAACAGCCTTATTTGATTGGTTTACTTTCACTTTCTTTGCAGGTCGGCGATTGGTCAGAAAGCCGGCCGAATCATACTCGCCTGGTCTGGGAAAAAGCTCTTGTGACATTTCCAGGGAAGCCGAAGAGGGTTCCAAATGGCTACAGAGATAACATTAGAGGGACCCACCTGAGAGTAGTCACGGTTCTGGTAAGTTGTGCCCAAATCTAAATTGTCTAAAGGTGGACCGTAGCCCGGACTAGGCGGTCCATTTCAGACTAACATAACGGTCTGGGGCTGGATTCAGTTTGCCTTTAGTGATGAAACCAGTTCATGCAAGCATAAATGGGCCTGAAATCATTTCCAGAAATCATTGTAACATTTTGTCTTTGGTAGGATCCTCCCTTTGTTAGACGAAGGAGGGACCCAGCCACGTTACTGGAAGAGGAAGAGCTTGAAGGTTACTGCATCGACTTGATAAAAAAGCTTCAGCAGCTCCTGCAGTTCGACTACGACATCTATCTTGAGGAAAACAATGTATACGGCGCACCCACGAATGGCAGCCTGCTCGAGTGGTCGGGAATGGTCAAGGATCTACTACTTGATAAGGTGAAGCAAGTGGAGTTACATGTGGTATCATTCCCGGAGTTGTTGATTTTGAAGACAAATGATCATGTCCCAATGCAATAGACCGGGGATAAGGACCATTACCTTGGCATTCTGCAAGTGTATGCCAACTAGAACATTCATCCCAGACCAGTGACCTGCATTTCTGCAGTGTCCTAGATCTAGAGTCCCGCCCAATTCCGGAACGACTCAATCTTATATACCTAATACTCGACCTTACGAAGACGACTGGTGAAAGCTGGGAGATATTTCGATTTCAACATCATTCTAACTATAAGCAATTGCCCATTTTCAATATAAACCATTTATCCAATGTATAACTTTCGCTGTGTGTACTTTTCCAGAAGGCTGACCTGGCCGTCGCTGCGGCCTTCATTTCTACGGAAAGGGCAAAAGTCATAGACTTCAGCACCGCCTACTATGAAGCTGGGCTAACAATACTTATGAAAAAGGAACAAGTCAAGTCGGAAGGATTCTGGCCTTTCATTGCTCCTTTCGATATGAACCTGTGGATACTCATTCTTGTCGGTAGGTACAAGCTTACGTGTAGGATTGTATTCTCCACACAGAAGGATATACACTCTGCCAACACAAACTTAAAATATATTGACCACCCGAATGTGTCACAGGCGCGTGACAATGTCCGAATCGACATATCATTTAGCGATCAATCAGTCAGCAGCGGCAAGTCCAGCACTGCTCTCCCAAGACGGAGACTGGCACTACTCCTTCAAGTAAAATCCTTTTCCTGGCTTCCTGTGTCATTTATCGACTTGTGTTTGCTTCACATGGAGTCCGATATATGCGGAGCTCGGTCTAGCGACCTCTTGGGAATTGAATCTGCTATAAAACATCGTTACATGCGAAGTAATATTTCGGGTACAATTACCGATCCATTATATGGTAGCAGTGCTTATATGTGTTAGTATATACTTAGACATGTTAACTCTCATGATGCTGCTAAGAAAAGCTTTAAAGAACACAATATAGTCGCCTGGCTGATTCTTATTTGAAATTCAGGTACCTTTTTCACGACTGGTGCGTTATATGTGATAGAATTCCTGAGTCCTTACGGGCAGTATGGCGTCTACATCCAGCGCCACGACAGGGACGACCAGCATTTTAGAGACACGCGGTTTTTCATGAACTTGCGTAATTCCTTCCAGTTCTGTTATGCTGCTTTTGTAGGGATTGTAAGTATCACGTTATATACATCATCTTCAAAAGAGTAAGAAGGATGTTTACCGCTTATAGGACCAAGGGTATTTTAAAGTTTCGAAATCATGACTGAAAAAGTAAAATAGAACACTTCCCGCTTGGTACTTGCATCGAGTTGAAAACAGGTGCTTTCAAACGAATGGTCATCTCGATGCGTCTACATGACTGCTGTTAACCCTTGCATCGATTATTGATAAACTGCTACGTGTATGGTTTCTTGTTTTCAGAATATCGATGGAGTGCCCAGATCATTCTCAGGGCGACTTGTGGGCAACTACTGGTATCTTTTGGTGTTCTTCATTACTGCCGGTTACACAGCCAACTTCGCTGCATTTCTGACTATTAGCCAGATTAACAAGCAATGTTAGTGTAGACCATCTTCTCATTGACCCTCCTCCACCTCCATCTCTTCCTTCCCTCCTCTTCTGATATAGGCATACCGTACCAATACAACTCATTAAAAACTAAATGGTCTAAATCAACCATAATATAGCCATAAATATATATGGTCAACCATATCCGATAGTTTGGACTACAATCCAGTAGTCAACATAACCATAACCACAAGCTTACATGTAAACCATATCGCAATTGCTTAAAGCAAACAATTTCAAATGGTAACTGTTACTAATTCGAATAGTTAATCCCAGCCAATTACTTATATTGTTGACTTTGCAACGATATTAATTTGCATTTTAACCATTACTGTGGTTGCTGTTTCACCACGTCCACTGGTTGTGTTAACCAAGTGCCAGTGGCATTGTTGACACTTCAACAAACTTATTTGAAAATAACTAGATATAGTTGACTTTATACCATTTAGTTTTTAGAGTGAAGTTATAGCCTTACTTACTTACTTACTTACTTACTCAAATGTAAGCCCTTGGCTTCTCTGAGAGCATAGGCCGTAAACAAATTTCTTCATCGTCTTTTGTACCTGGCGATCTTCTCCACTTCCTGCCGAGAGTGACCCATGCTCTTCATGTCAATCTCGAGGTCTCGTCGCCAGTTGTTCCTTGGTGTTCCAATTTTTCTCTTCTTCCGTTATATCCGAGCGTGCTACATTTCCCCTCATTTAAGATTGATAGCCAAGTCTCTCTTTGAGGCTTCGACGATGTAGATGACTCATAATAATTGGTGTTAATTTTCTCTGCTTGCAGCTATCAGTAGTCTGACAGAGCTGACCTTACAAAACAAGGTCAAATATGGCACCCTTGACGAATCGAATTTGGCTCACTTCGTCAATCAGGGGACGACGGAGACCTATGCCAGGATGGCACAGCACAATGAAAACTTTGAAACCAATGTGCGCTCAGTGGACAGGGGGATATGGCAGGTTAAGAATGGATTCAATGGTAGGAATCTTCAGTGGGTCCACCAGACTTATACGCTCATGTGGCCTACCCCTGCGTGGTCTCCCCTGATCGACATGACGAAAACAAAACCAATTACTTGAATCGCGCCAAAATGGGGTGGCGTCATGAGGTTCGATACGACTCTTGAGAGCGGGACCGTGTTGTTGAAAGACCACGTACCAGTCGCCGCTTCCTTTAACTAAGTAGACTGAAACGCCAAACCCCTGAGTTAAAGACAGAGTTTCCAAAATATTAAAAACTACCTTTCCGATTAGCCTAAGCAGTCTTCAACTTATTTACTTACTTAATCCTCTTCTGAGCCATATGGCGCAAAAGGCATCAACTCGAGCTCGCCATCTCCCCCGTTTTATCCTGGGCCAATGTGGTAATGCTGTCCAATGTCATTCCAGTTACCTTAATATCTTTTACGACGGAGCGTCGCCACGTTTCTCTGGGGCGACCTCTTTTCCGCTTGCCCTCAGCTGTCCAACGTAGGGCGATCCTTGTTTGGCTGTTTGGCGGCAGACAGTCTTCAATGCCAAGTCATGATTAAGTCAATTCCGTTTTACGTGCTTCAGGAAATGATTACGCCTTTATCTATGATGAGCCGATCCTGAAGTACAGAGCGAGCATCGACCCAGATTGTGAGCTTGAAACCATTGGAAAGTCATTCCGCAAAGCTTCATATGGAATAATGGCGCGCAAAAATTCTCCATTTTTGGACACTCTCGACTCAGCAATTTTGGAATTGAAGGAGGACGGGTTCATGGAAGATCTGGAAAAACTTTGGTTCCAGCGCGGCGATTGCTATGAGATGGAAAAGAGTGAGTTTGGGGATCTAAATTTTAGGACTACATCTTGGTTCTAGGTGTAGATGATCGGGTAACATGTTTCCCTGTACCTCCAGGAGAGTATATCGCTTGCTATCAATATAGTGATTGCTTGAGATTTTTGGGTGGATCTATATGGAGTCCACTACCCAATCAAGGTGTGGCTATCGAAGAATTGGCGATCTCGGACACCTTTCCTTTGCCTGTTCAGCTGCCAAGTCTTCGTTGGTCCGATGGGCGACCAATGACAACATCCTTATGTGTCTTTTATATTGTATAATAATGTACGTAGGATCATTCGCTTCGAGAACGGGCGAGTCGATACTATCGTTGCGAATCGGCCGCGACCTAAATTAGTACCAGTCACAATAAAATAACCTTCCAGATAACTGAATCTAAAGATGCGTCGCCATAGCTCGACAACTGAGACGCATGATTAATGAATTCGCCCTTTATTAGAACTTGTCGTCATATTTAGACATTTCAAAGGATTTTAACGACCTTTCCATTGTAGCGACTACCTTTTCGAACCTTCGACGCAGTGACCTGGTCATGACGGCCACTCAGATGTCAGGCATTTTCATGATAGGTGGTGGGGTGATCGGCATTGCCCTTATTCTGGTGATATGTGAATTCATCTTCGCTTCTGTGCAGGATATCAAGAAGTACAAAAATGATGAGGTCAGTAGTTCGCTAAACTCCAGTTAAGGGGATGACCATTGGTCATGATGGATCCATCATGACAGCACTTTTCAAAGTAGCAGCTTCCAAAGGAAATATCTTCAAAATGTTCCTGGCAAAAGTATATTGCATGTTTAATATCCAGAAACATCGCACTGGAACAGCGTTGTTTGGTTTTCGTCACCCGCACACGACGGACAGATTTCATATCATTCTGATGCAATCCTTTTAGAAATGCAGACTGTTACAATTATTACTCAACATTACCGCAAATTTGTCATGGCTACGACGTAATCTTCCAGAATGTCCTAGTATCATTATGTAAAATGGCCACCGAGGACCTAAATACTGCAAAGTACTTGACAGGTGGAATAATTAAAGTGTTCCTTCCAGCTTTGTGCTTCCTGCTATAAGAGAAGAATGTATAACTCAAAATAACCCCGTCATGTGTTTTAAATCGCATGGTGCTCAATTGCAATTGACCCCCAGCCATTTGCAGGATACCTCTATCATTTTCGTACTTGCTATATAAATAACTGAACTACGTTGGTTTTTGTCAAAGGACAAAACTATGCAAATTTATATATTCTCCATGTTCTTAATTGATCACGTAGATGAGCACTCGACCTTTTTTAATTTTTTCAAAAAAATAAACTTTTATTCAGCCCGATTGACACATTGGTTTGTTGGGAATATTCGGTGCGGGGTTGTGATAAAATAATTCAGGCAGAAGCAATCCGATAAGTTCAACGGTTAATAAATTAGGGCTAATTTAATTCCAAAAAGCGCCCTATATTCAAAATTAGAACTAAGCGCTATTCTTCCTAACCATTTGCCATTTATACATTCTTCAATCCATACTTGCTTCTATACATACTCGTTTCTCCTCCAAATAGATTAGTAAGCCTTGTGTTTTCAGGGTGCACCAAACACCATCTTGGAGGCGCTGAAGATACGATTGGATCACGTGATCAAGGAGATGAAAATCCTCCTCAGAAAGTCACTGCTGTGTCAGCACGCGACACATGACAAGATGGAGGACGAAATACTGCGCGAATCGGACGCTATGAGAAAGACTGTGAAATATCCTGAAATGTTCACGAAGTTTTAGCGCGATGAGTTACTTTGCTGGCTTTGTCATAGAAATAAGGAAGGTTTACGGAAGGAAGAAGAGTAAACCTTTGATTTCACTAATCTTGATGGCGTATAGTGTTGCCTAGCTCTTGCGTACATGAAATTATTCTGCATCATTGGTGCACAAAGGTTGTAGTGATTCCAGATGTCACAATAGTTTGAAAAAATACCCATATACTATCATGTAAGGTGAAATGGGGTATTTGTAGCCCCGATCTAATTGTAGCCCCTGACAATGTTTTGGTAACCATGGAATTATTCAGCCAACGCAAGCATGTATATAAAGAGGTGACTCTTGAGTATCACAACATAGATAGTTTTGGATTTTGCAACATGTTATGTAAGAGCATTGGCTATAAGAAGTAAACAAATCAGACACATGCACAAAAAAAGTTGGGAACGAACTTTTTACAGGTATGAATTTTCCACACTTACAGAGCATTAATATATTTGAAACTTGGTTCAGGTGATCAGTATTGAGTGTAGAGAATGTTATATGCGGCATTTGATGTAATTATCAAAATCAAATTTTTCAGAGACACTTTTCTGACCAAGGTCCCCTGGGGTTATTTGTAGGCCCTATAAAAAGCTCAATATCCTGTCATAAATCAGGAAGATGCTAGGTTTCTTTATTCTTATACCTGAAGTATATTATTTGATCATAAATATATCCGATTTCGATACAAATTTAACCCTTTATGTACCAACAATGATACATTTGAGGTTTCATACTTGTTCATCTAACATTATTTCGTAATAATGTTAATATTTTCAGAGTTACTTGTGTCTCTAGTTAAGTCATACCATCGACTAGATGGCAGCATTTATTATGGTACACTTCACCATTGAGTAATGCCAGCTATAGTTGGAGTTGATACGTGACCCATACCTGAAACTACAGTTTTTAATGGAGCACGACAAGACTGTCAGTTAATTCAGAATATCACAAGATGTTGTCTGACACAAGGTGTATTATACAAATAAGGGGATAAATCATACTTTGTATTTTTACATAAGTTTAAAATCAGTCTGATTTTCGACGATATTGTTTAAATTGTTGGTATGTGATTGCATCGAACATCTCTTAATGTATTCAATAAATACCGTTTGATACCAGCAAAATCTCGTCGTCAACCTAGATTGGAATAATATGGAAAGTTTTATTACCAATAAAGACCATAAATCTGAGAAGAAATGTTCTCATACATAAAAAAACATGCAATTTAAAATTTCAGTCAGGGGCTACAAATACCCCAAGGCCACGGAGTATTTGTAGCCCCTGACCACGGGTCTTGTACTGTCTCTCAGAGGCATTGTTTTAGATTAAATGTAGGCTAAAAAATTAGGAAGAAATGCCACTACAAGATGCAAGCCGGTTTTAGTGAGTCTGCCTGGAAATCTCTTGCGAAACCAAAGATATAGGTGAAAGAGGGGCTACAATTACCCCATTTTACCTTATAGAATGTTTAACTAGTTATTGGTTCTAATTCAGCTCTAATTAATTAACCATTGAACGTATCAGATTGCTTCTGCCTAAATTATCTTATTATAATCCCATACTTATTATTCCCCGGCAACAAATTGTGTTAAACCGGGCTAATTAAAAAATCGATTTTTAAAAAAATCAAAAAAGGCAGAGTGCCAATCTTCCAGATCAATTAATAAAAAAGAGTTTGACATTGAGGGTTAAGTTAGACATGTTAGATGCTGTGAGGATCTCACCTGGATGCATGCAACCTTTATTATGTGACAGATGTATTAGCATCGATAACTACGTGACCATTCATGATATTGCTGCAATGCAGAAGACAGAAATGCACTGAACACATAACAAATTCCTCAGGACAGATTTGAAAATGGATCGAGACATAAAATCTCCTTCAAGAGGAAAAAATGGCCCTCCAGGTAAAAGAACTGACTCAAGATGCCGAAAGGACTCAGAACAATATTTCTCCTCAGCACCCGAAGAATTCCCTCAAGTCTGGAAAATTCCCTCAACACTCACGTCACCAGGATCAAGGCTCACGTGACCAAAGAGGTGCGCCGTTCGTAATTACTGGTGGTCCAGTTAAATAGAAATACACAAATACACAATGCCGTAGTGCAGGTATTGTGAATACAAATTTGTTTAAACTTGGTATTTGTATATCTGTCTTCACAACCGCAATGTTGAAATGTATAGTTAGTACGTATTTCCGCCATTGGACATTTAAAAATTCAATTACAAATTCAAAATTTTTAACGAACGGCGTAGGCCTTTAAAGGGGGACTTTAGGCAGGAGCAGAGGGGCTAATTTGGGCATCTTCAGGCGACTAATATACACAGTAAGGGCCCTGGGTCAAGTCAGATTCAGCACTAAATATATTCCTTGTACATGCTTGAATCATTTCGACGTACTGTGAGATGTGAGAGACCCCTATTGGTGACTTCGTGTAACTTTATCTTGCCTACATAGCTGCTGCTTATATTGTCCCTTTAGTTCATCCCTCGACATCTTGGTTGCATGCACGCCAACCAACAACGTCATGTATTTATGCGGGTCACGTGAGACTTGAGGGAATTCTTCGGGTGTCGAGGAAAAATATTGTTCTGAGCCCTTTCGGCATTTTGAGTCAGTTCTTTTACCTGGAGGGCTATTTTTCGATTTGAAGGAGGTTTTATGTCTTGATCCATTTTTAAATCTGTCTTGAGGAATTTTTTATGTGTTCAGTGTATTTCTGTCTTGAGGAATATTTTATGTGTTGAGTGCCTTTTGTGTCTTGAGGATTTTTTCAATGTGTTGATTGCATTTATATCTTATTTTTTTATGTGTTGATTCATTTTTCATCTTTAGGGTGGTGTATAATTTTTGGAGGGTTTTTATGTATGTTGAGTACATTTTTGTTTTGTTTTGGGGATATTTCTATGAAGTTTTGGTTGAAGTTTATAAAGTGTTGGTAGGAATTCTGAAAATCTTGAGACTTTTCTTGTGTTGAATTTATTCCGCTTTGACATTCCATCTGTTTGTGCTACATTGTATCAAGAAAGTTCCCATTGTCCTATAAGTCTAATCCAACTACATTGGTGGGCCATAGCCTATATACAACAATTGTTGGCCAACCACTATAAGTAGGTGTAATGGTTCCGCCATTTTAAGGGGCATATTTGTGACCCGTCACAGCAAAAGCAGGCGCATGTCGCTCTGAGCTTGGCAGGTTGAGACGGACTGTTTGTTCATTTCTCTATTGTCTGCCTATTGTGAAATATGAGCACATCAATTTCTTCCATTATCTCCTGGTGTCATTTAGGCTCATCTTCTGTGCGACATGCGCCTGGTTTTGCTGTGATGGGTCACATTTGACGTAGGATGAATATTATGGTATCTAGCTATATGTTTATGGGTCAAAGAATCCGTTAACATGATTAAGGCTGTTTATATAGTTGCCGAGGAATTTCATGGGAAATCCAAGATGCCCGCTACTGAGACCCTCAAATTCATACTGGCCATAACCCAGTCATTATTAAAGATATGTAGACAATGTTGATGTCTTGCCATAGGTTTGAGGGGTGAAGGAATCCTTTAAAGGACCATTGGTATTATTAAGTGCAAATTACCCAGCTGTCGGCTGCCCAGTCACATCCGATACTACATTAGGAAGGTGATGTGACGTCCTGTATGTATTTAAATGTTAATCAGAGGACTCGGATGTATCGGAGAATACCATCAAAGACATATATAAAATGTGTCGTATATTATTTAGTATTATTTGATTAATACATATCGGCTTTGGACAGAACGGACATTACAGCGACCTTCAAACGGAAGATGTGCCCTTAAGAAATCTCACTCCATGACCAGCTTCACGGAAACAAAGACGAGCTCTGAAGAAGAACTGGCTTTACATCATCTAATCAATATCGTAACTGACTAGCGATCAAAAGAAGAATATGATACTCATACTCTGAACCTACTTTTTGCCAGCAGCTCGCTGGCCGCAGTTTTCCTAGACGTTACACTCCTGAGAAAACCAACACTCATGAACAAATGATACGACAAGTAAATCGCCTGCATGTTGGTGATGTGGGCCCTCTATCGACTATAATGAAGAAAAAGCCCCACCGGAAGACAACCATGAAACAGCTATCGATGAGCCACGGGTCAATATCACCTGTTTCGATGGGAACCCAAGTTGGCATCATGCGCCATTGTTCTTACCGCTCTCTTGCTACAGTATTGGTCAGACTTCTACTATTGTTTTGGGAAGAAATCTCCTTTGACGATATGGTAATAGGTCTGCGAGAGTATTAAGACTGTTGCCACTTTTTGCAAGGCAAGTGGTCAAATGCTGTTGAATGAATGGAGAGTGGATTAATCCTGGATCATTATCAAATACTGGTCATCACTGTCCTCCGCTAAGAAAACACTGAAGATTGCAGCTAGCCTTCTAACGATACAATATGGTGACATGTACCCGTACTTGATATACATCCATCATAATGAGAGTTTTGCTCGCAATTACGTTTTATCCCAGGCGCATCATCTGAACCTATTCACGCTGACCGCAGTCTTCCTAGTCATTGCTCTCGCGATAGGGAACACCAACAATCACGAGCAAATGATACGACAGAGAAATCTTCTGCATTTTTCTGATTTGAGCCGTCTATCGACCATAATCAAAAGGCCCAAACAGACGAAAAAGTACCAAATTGATACTGATCCAGGGATATCTATGTCCATCACTATTGAGAGAACACTGCAGATGGCGGCTAGCCTTGAAAATCATCCATCGTCTACGTGAGAGTTTTGGACACAATAATGTTTTCCTCAGCCGCAGCGAGAATCAACAATTCACTTGACACCGCCATGCCATTTCAAGAACGCCTGGGGCCATTTGATAAGCAGCAATGCTTTATAACGCTGGTTCATAGCAGGTGAATAGCAATGATGTGGATCCTAGGCCTATGTCGTGTTGCGCTACCGAGACACAACAGTGCTTTCTCGGGCAGACGGGATCGGGATAGCCAAATTGAGGCAGGGAATGATGACGTCACATCAATGGCTACCAAAATTACCCATGTCTATTCATGTCGGTTACGTTTTCTGGTCATGAAACTGCTTTTTAAATCAAATAAAAGCTTTTTGTTGTGTTTGATATGAATTAATATTACTATTTGTCGAGTGGGATTGTTGTTGGACGTTGACTGTAGAACAGTTATGCGGGTATGACGAAAATATGTCCACATTGTTGAGGGTATATTCACTTTATGAATTAGAACATTTCCCTTTGAGAATGCCGAATTGTAAAATAGAACGTGACCGACCAACGTGGTTGCCCTTCTGACCTCACTTGGGCTGTGGCCTATTCATTGGCCTATGGTCTAACCGATACCATTGTGAACCTTACGCCGATAGGCTTGTACACATTCTAGCGATTCCTGAAATTATTTCGCAAGCACCTGATTAGTCGTCCATGACATATTGGAGATGTCATGAAAAACTGAGCATGCGCAGCAAAGCACACTTAAGGATGGGGTACTCCGTCCGGGACTCTTATGTAGATTTCGATCTCATTCGTCACAATCTCGCTCAACCCTTGTTACTTTATGAAATTCAGAAATCACCACATTTTGACCGCTATTTGAGCTTCATTTACCATTTAAGTAAGTTTACTTCCACGGCCTATCATTTCATTTGTTGTATCTCAAGAAAACAACATCTCAGAACATTCTTTTACACTACGTGTATGTAATCCTAAAAGACTGACTCATTGATTTCTTTGATTTTCAAACGTTTCCTCGTACACCTGGATCGATTGTAAGTAGAACCGTGATATTGTGTTCATTCATCGCTGAGCGTGCATCGAACATCCCATGGTAATACTTCTCTAGACCCTTCCAATGGAGTAAACTTGATAATGGCGGGCACCAGGACTCCATGCTGCTCGAAATTTAGAATGAATTCGCAAGCTGTATTCAGCCTAGGATTTTGAAAACTTACATATACGCATGGACCTATATTTCTGCCATCAGATAAATATAGATTAAACATGGGCAGTGAGTGCGTGTATGATCAAATATTAAACCAGCATATATCCCCGTGTTGTCATGGCAAACAATTAGAAATACTGCTGCACACTTGATCAGCGAAGTGTTTTTAAAACAGAGCGTAGACTGTGAAATTGCATCCTGGTCACTGCGTACAAATTTCGTCTCGTCACTTGCTGAGGTAATGTTTTCTTGTATGACATGCATGAAACGACATATTTGCTTAATTCATTATAATGTAATACGTTGTATATGTAGACCCTATTCAGCCGGTTGAAAGGCATCTGTTCAAAAGGCCTGTAAAACGTGTACTTGCCCTTCGTGAAACAGATGCAACAAAACTGACACGTGTTTGCAGAGTAGGTCTTTGGTTACTGCACAAACGTGCCGCTGAGTCATTTTATAATATTGTTGATGCCAACCTGGCCTGGGTTTGCCAACAGAGAATGATCAGATTGTTGCCGCAACAGGATGATGTCACCCTGTCACCAGACTGTATCATAATGCACATGTGCCGTTACCACAATGGACTTGGAGCGTTGTGGTACAAACGGCTAATCCGAGGTCGTATGCGAAACACACCGCGCACCAGTTTAAGCCATGCACGGCAAGCTCAACAGAAGCTCCTATGAGCGGCTTCTTGATATCTTCAAGTGCCTCTGTGGAGACAGCCCTTCATGACCAACCGAGGCCAGTCTCGTGCGAAAATTAACTGTCATTATATATATAGTATTTCATCATATTTCAGCCTTATGGCGGAATTCTGTTGTGTTGGAATGCACAGCATACTCCCCAACGGTAGGGAAAGAAAAGGATAACGGTGGCATTGTATACATACCCATAGAATCTTTAACTGGAAGAAGGAAAGAGTGACGCAATAAAACACTGGACAGCCAAGTATGTGTTTCACCCAAAGTTATTCAATATTCTTTATCCAACTTGACCATGGGCACGTCTGAAGACTGGATGACGAGATCAAGACCTAACATTTTAAATTGGAGCTGAAAGACCAAGGTGATAGAAAGCGTTCAGACTGAAAAGTGAAAGCAAGGGTTCTCCACTCCAAATTAAAATTAATGTTGGGTGTCTTTTGTATCTATTTCCGAACTTTAATTTATTCCTGATTCAAACGTCACTCAAGAAAGGGTAAGGAGTTGCAAACCGCCGCTCCTTCTTTCTTTTCCTGTCATATTTTGTCACCTTGGCTTTTAAGCTCACCAGTTGGCGGCTTGTACAGTACATCTATGGCACAAGTCAGCCGTCCTCGTCCGTCGTCCATTAGCGGTACAGGATTCGTAACCGCTCGGGCTGAGGCCTGACGTTTCTGTGATGGTAGCTTTAGGGAGTATGCTTTGACGTATTATGTTCTGTTGCGATTTGACCGAGGCTTCTCTGGCTTCCAGTCGGCTATCTTGGAAATACGATTTTAGACATTTTGACGCCAATGCTTACAGTCACACACGAAATTGTTCTGATCAACCGGGTAGTTTATTTGTCATGACCTACTCTTTAAGTGATCGAGTAGGCTAATTCGTCCATGGGCTAGAACAGATATTGGTGAATATCACAAAAATCTGTGTAGGTCATATATCGACAAAACCTCCACTACGTAATCATCAAATGTATGCCAGTGATTGACCTGACGAGCTTTAAATCGTGCTCGAAATATTTTCACATTGACCTAATTTCCAAGGTCGCAGAGGTCAAACTCTGTGTAACCATAACGGTAACCAATTCTTTTGTTGACTTGACAGCAAGTGAGAACATGGCCCAAGGCTATATCTAGCTACATGTATCTCACATGTTTAGCCTAGACTATATTTTAGAAAGTGCTCATGATTGACTTACCGTGTTTAGAAAGGAGAGTTACATCAGGTTGTTTCAACACATATGGGAATAGCATTGCCCATGCGATTTCTCCACGATAGTTGGGGCCGATATTGATATAATGAATTGTTTGTGGACTGCAAAAGTCACGAATCATCCGTCCAACATAAGCCTTAGAGTTTATATAGAAGACAACTTTATTTCTATTGGCGTCGTAACTAACAGTCATCAGTTGCCAAGTTTGTCCAGTTAGTACTTCTCCACCCATGTACACATTGCAGCGTCCTCTCACCTTTATCTGGAGCATTAGCGTAAAGTCTTTGTCAGGGAAACCAATGGATATATATTTCTTTTTTATTCGGTACCTGAAAATGCGCCTATGAAAGGCCTTATAAGTCTGCATCGGGCGTGATAGTATTGATATAGAAAAGGAACTCGCTGTAGTCAACGCTTCTATTTCGTTCGTTTGTATCACTAGGCCACGGCTTTCGTGGTGCACTGGTCCTCTCACAGAAAGCACCTCACCAAAATATCTGGAATTCACAAACTTACAGTAGCGTTTATCCATCCTAAAAAACCAGACGGTACATTATGATATAATATAAATATGATATTTATTGTCTCTGTAAGATGTTGGTTACATTGGTTGATAGTAACAAAAAACGAATGAACTTTAAAAGGCAAATTACTTTACATGCATAAAGTCAAGTGACAATTCCCTTTCCATTAACAAAGTGAAGGACATTTATGAAGAAATCAAACGGTCGTGTGACGAAGGTTCTCGTCATGAGCAAAATAAACCGTACCGGAATCGGTCCATAGTTTTTATATGGAGTCACTCACCTTTTGCCATAATATGCGATAATAACCCCGGTTTTAGATGCACCTTACCTTAAGATCCCTACACTACTGTTGAAGAACCATTTGTGAGTTGCTATAAGAAATGACAGCGTCGATGGAGGAAATACTGCGATTGCCAACGGAGTGTGGAACTACATGAAGTTAGGTACATTCCTGACAAAGGCAACTTGAAAACATTACATCCTTCGTGTAACTAGATACCGATTTTGAAAAATTAACCCAGCGAAGATGCTAGAAAAGTCTGAAAACTCTTCATAACACCACAACAGCCATATATTTTCACCCAAATGACTCGATCTGAACTTTAAAAAGCCTGAGAAAGCAATAAAACCACTTCACTACGACCATATGACTGCGACCCATTTCTAGGCAGATGTACAAGGCTGGCGACCCTCAGAAGGCTGATCTGACATCAAGCATTTTACTTTTACGGCCACGGCACACTTCACGGAGACAAAGAAGAGCTCTTAAGAACAATTAACTTTACATCATCAAATATATGTGTCGTTACTGACTAGCAATCAAAAGAATAACGGGATACCCATAGCCATAACTCTGAGCCTACCTTTTGCCAGCAGCTCGCTGACCGCAGTCTTCCTCGTCGTCACACTCCTGAGAAAACCAACAGTCATGAACAAAGAATAGGACAGGTGAATAACCTGCATGTTTGTGATTTGGCCCTCTATCGCTTAAAATTAAGAACAAGCCCCGACAGAAGACATCAATCTGGAGTTGGAAAGATATTCTCTCCGCCCACACACACTTCAATTACGCAACGGGATCACAGTTGCGCATTGATTCCTTACTCAATCCAATTAATAGGCTATCGATCAGCCACAAGTCAATTACACCTGTTTCGATGGGAACCCAGGTTGGCATTAGCACGTATCCTTACCGTGTTGTGTCATCTTACCACAGAATTGGTCTCACGACTGCTATATGTTGTGGGAATAAATCTCTTTCGACGATATGGTAATAGGTCTGCGAGAGTATTAAGACTGTTGCCACTTTTTTCGAGACAAGAGGTCAAATGCTGTTGAATGAGTGGAGAGTGGATTAATCCTGGATCATTATCAAAATACTGATCCAGAGTCATCCATGTTCATCGCAATGAAAACTCTGAAGACTGCAGCTAGCCTTCTAACGATACAATATATGGTGACATGTACCCGTACTTGAAATAAATCCATCAATGAGAGTTTTGCACACAATCACGTTTCATCCCAGCCGCATCATCGCTCTGAACATACTTTTTTGCCAACAGCTCACTGACTGCAGTCTTTGTAGACATTGCTCTCGCGATCGAGAAAAACCAATAACAACGAGCAAATGATAAGACAGAGGAATCGTCTGAATATATCTGATTGGAGCCCTCGAAGAAGAACAAGTACAAACAGAAGTCAGTGTCAAAATACTGATCCAGCGAAGTCCATGTCCATCGCTAAGAGAACACTGTAGGTGGCGGCTAGCCTTGAAAATCATCCATCATCTATATGAAAGTTTTGGTCACAATAATGATTTCCTCAGTCTCAGCGAGAATCAATAGTCCGCGTTACACCGCCATTTCAAGAATGGCTGGGGCCATTTGATAGAAATAAGATCGATTGGTTTTGTCTTCCTAACCAATTCATCATTTGCCAACAAATAAAGACCAAATTGTTTTCTATCAATAAATGTATTTTACAATATGATTTTTAATGCAATAAACTTATACATGTAAGGCAATGAAAATCCAGCCAACAATGATGAAGTTAACATCAATAATGTACATGACCAATGCAGAAAATCGTTATTTTCTTCCAATCCAGCATGCCATCCCTGAGTGTACTTGAGAGAAGGCTGCTTTAGGAAGTCGGTCAGCGAGACATCTCAATAAAATACGATTATATCACATAGCGGTATGTAGATCTGCATGCTATTGAGTACAACCAAAGCATTTTTTCTTAAATGAGATGTTGCCTGTCATGGAAGATATAATTGTACTTTTAGCTTTTTACAAAAAACACCAGGAACGGTTACCTTGTATGCACCTTACCGCTATAAAGTGACGGCACCAATGTCACGCTACGAGTCCTACTACAAAGGCATAGAACGACATGCTCTTTAATGTTGAGCAGGCGTTTTCAGGGGATTCACGAAAATTTACTAACAAGTAGGATACATTTTCCGACTTTTTTACAGTTTCTGTAACTTTTTCCTGACTTATCCGACAAAAGTCCGACTTCTCCCTGAAAGGTCGGATTTCGAGAAAACTCGTTAAAAAATAGGGCTTCCCAAAATTGAACATTAAAGATCAAAGGTCTTTGTTGAATGTGGTTAATGAGGTAGGACCAAACAGTCACAGTGTCCTAGTTAGTATTCACATTCAAGGTAACTCTGAGTCGTTGGCACACCTCATTAACCCCGTTCAACAGAGGACTTTGATGCCCTTTAATGCCCTATTTTGGGAAGTCACCGTTTTTTTTAGAAATTCGACCTTTTAGGGAAAAGTCGAACAATGACGGACTTCTGTCGGATAAATCAGGGAAAAAATTGAGGAACCGTTAAGAAGTCGGAAAACGCCTCCTTTGTAGTTCATTTGTAAATGTTGAGTCTGCATCGTTTGGGGTTCTGGAGGGCGAACTATTGATAGGGTTTCTTTTAGGTTGTTTTTTATCGATCCTTGCCTCATAACCAAACAGGTGTATTTGGATTCAGCATTCTTCTTTCAGAAATTAAACAAATTATTCAGCGAAGACCAATTAAGTCATTTGGATGGTTCCCTGTATAGACCATCATATACTTTGTTTTTGGATATTTCTAGTTCATTCATGGCACATGATCATGAATAGAGAAGGACACAAACAAATAATAACCTGAACATTTCATCCTGATCAGTCGCGAAATAAACCGTACAGAGCGGAAATTATTCGAATTCAATGCTCATGTACTACAATATGTACGTCAATGTATATAAATACATGCAAAAAGTTATCAGAGTTACATGCAAAATGGAAAGATCCTGTTTGATTTTGAGGTGAAGACCAATAAAAACCAAGCAAAGAAATACAGCCAGTACTTCGCTCTCCAGAGCCCCAAAGGACACGGACATAACACTGCCGAGTGGACTTGAGAGGGCAGTTATTTTACTCACCCTGACATGCCTGATGTGCCTGATTTTCTAGTTTCAAGATGTGGTGGTTAGAATTGTAAATAGCCGGATATTTTTCTTATGTTCGCGAATGTGAATAGTAGGAAGATAAACGAATCTGCTTGAAATAAGTATTTCGCTATTGACAGGATCGAAGGGAAATCATGGGCGTTTGAAGGCGAATAGGCGCTTTAGACATCTGGACATTCAGTCGAAGCAATTAGTATATTTTCACAGCTTCAAATATCTTCGGATCGATTCGTGAATGTTGGGCCTCTTGCAATTCACGTTGACTCTTGCATTTGCAGCTTGCATAATGGGAAGGAGGAACGAAATTGCTGAAGAAGTTAGGGTAAGCATTACAAATAGCTAGAAGAGGTGTTGCGGTAGCCCATACGCATGTGTGATAGAAGCAGCACTACTTCTAATAAATGGAATGGACGCCTTTTTAATGCAGTATGTTTGTTCTTTCTCTGCTTCATCAGTAAACTATTTTTCAAAACGTGTTTGATGATTTTCCAATTTTGTTTCAACTCTTTATAGATAGTAGAAACCAAATTGGCGCGTTTTTCGTTATTTGTAGTACGCAAAAGTCCTGGCGTGAACGACATTTATTTTTCAACACGTGAGTGCACCCCGAAATCCTAGTTTACGTCACCCCGTTATTACGACGCAGTGGCGATCATTTCCATTATCGTCGGAGTCATTCTCCAAGCGTTGTCAATGGTAATTATCGTTGCCAAGTCTCACTTGATTTATTAACTCTGCCGCAGTTGGTTTCCCAGGCACCTTTCAACAATGGGAACAATCGACGGCCAACAATGGTCATAATGGGACGTATCTAAGGTTGGACACGCATACGCACAATATCATTGCGCGTTCTACTTTTTCAAAATGGGGGACGAGGTAACGTTTTAGCGCGAAGCGGCTTTTTTGTCCAATTTTGCCAGAATACGATCCATCTATAAAACTAACAACAAAACAAAAAGAGGTTTTTCATTACGACGCCGAAGAAGGTCACATGGCTGAAAAAATAGATTCATTCGAGAAACCAGCATGAAGCGAGGGGTGGCGCCTCTACGTGAGTGATCAGTCGTGCTGTCATCTGGTCACGGATCACAGCAACACTGAGCGTCCGTGACTGCGCCATTCATTGTTGAAATTTATATCTTTATTACGCACCTGTTTTGTACAAATACACTTCACAGTGTTATAGAAAAGCTATCACGACATCCTTAAAATGTTTTTTTTATCGAAACAGAATAAGAAGGCTATTCATCAATCCATGTTACAAGCAGCGCACTATACACACCGGATCGGTGCGTTTATGATCAAACTGTAGCAGATGATGGACTATGTGAGAGTTTCAACGGGTGTATAGAAAATTCGCCATTGGACCGTCCGGGAGCACCTTACTAGTGCATTGTTCCACAAGGACAGCGTCGACGCATGGAGAGCTAACTCGGGTCAAATCAGAGTCAACATAGGAAAAGCGTGATATTTCTGCCAACTGGGTAATATTGCCCTTACTGAATGGTCCTTTTAAGTAATGATGTGTTATGTTTTGCTTTTCGGTTCAAAGATAATACTTAGTATCAACTAGAAATGTTTCAATTATACTTTAAGAGAGAGTTTGTCGTAGAAGACGATTAAAAATTGTTTTTTCCCCCACACGTATACAGCTAGCTGTTGCACTATTTTAAGGCTTGTGGTTGCGATTTAGGATTCGCCTGATTCGCTTTATGCATAGGTGCCAAAAGTGGTCCGGTATCGTAAGCATCCGATTTTACTTATTTTAGCGATTCCTGAAATGATTTTGTAAGCACCTAAATTGTTCATCAATGACGTATTGGAGATGTCATGAACGACTGAGCATGCGCAGGAGGGGGTACTCCCCAGTCCGGGACTCTTATATGTAGATTTCGATCTCATTCGACGCGATCTCGCTCAACCCTTGTTACATTATAAATTCCAGAAACCACCACTTTGTTACAACCAATAAAAAAATAATATCTCAGAAGAATATGTTACGCTACATTTAGCCCCAAAAGATTGACTCATTGATTTCTTTGGGTTTCATCCGCTTTCTTCTAATCCACCTGGAATGATCGTAAGCAGATCACTGATCGAGTGTGCATTCATTGCTGAGCGTTCATCTATATATAACATCCCGTGTAAATACTTCTCGAGACCCTTCCAATGGAGTAAACTTGATAATGGCGGGCACCAGGACTCCATGCTGCTCGAAATTTAGAATGAATTCGCAAGGTGTGAATTAGCCCAGGATTTTGAAAACTTACAGTACGCATGGACCTATATTTCTGCCATCAGATAAATATAGATTAAACATGGGCAGTGAGTGCGTGTCTGATCAAATATAAAACTGTCATATATCCCCGTGTTGTCATGGCAAACAATTAGAAATACTGATGCACACTTTATAAGCGAAGTGTTTTCAAAACAGAGCATAGACTGTGAAATTGCATCTTGGTCACTGCGTATAAACTTCGTTTCGTTACTTGTTGAGGTAATATTTTCTTGTATGAAATGCATGAAACGACATATTTGCTTATTTCATTATAATGCAATACGTCGTACATGTAGACGCTATGAGCCAGTTGAAAGGCATCTGTTCAAACGGCCTATAATACGTGCCCTTCGTGAAACAGATGCCCCAAAACTGACAAGTGTTTGCCGAGTAGGTGTTTGGTTGCTGCACAAACCTGTCGCTGAGTCATTTTACAATATTGTTGATGCCAACCTGGCCTGGGTTTTCCAACAGAGAAGGAAACCTGATTGTTGCCGGTAACAGGATGATGCCACCCTGAAACCAGACTGTATCATAATGCACATCTGCCGTTACCTCGATTGACTTGGAGCGTTGTGGTACAAACGGCTAATCCGAGGTCGTAGATTTGAAACATACCGGGAAGCAGTTCATGCCCTACACGGCAAGCTCAACAAAAGCTCCTATGAGCGGCTTCTTGATATCTTCAGGTTCCTCTGTGGAGACAGCCCTTGACCAACCGAGGTCAGTCTCGAGCAAAAATTAACTGTCATTATATATATAGTATTTCATCATATTTCAGCCTTATGGCGGAATTCTGTTGTGTTGGAATGCACAGCATGCCCCCTAACGGTAGGGAAAGAAAAGGATAACGGTGGCATTGTATACATACCCATAGAATCTTTAACTGGAAGAAGGAATAAGTGACGCAATAAAAAACTGAACAGCCAAGTATGTGTTTCACCCAAAGTTATTCAATATTCTTTATCCAACTTGACCATGGGCACGTCTGAAGACTGGATGACGAGATCAAGACCTAACATTTTAAATTGGAGCTGAAAGACCAAGGTGATAGAAAGCGTTCGGACTGAAAAGTGAAAGCAAGGGTTCGCCACTCCAAATTAAAATTAATGTTGGGTGTCTTTTGTATCTATTTCCGAACTTTAATTTATTCCTGATTCAAACGTCACTCAAGAAAGGGTAAGGAGTTGCAAACCGCCGCTCCTTCTTTCTCTTCCTGTCATATTTTGTCACCTTAAAGCTCACCAGCTGGCGGCTTTTACAGTACATCTATGGCACAAGTCAGCCGTCCTCGTCCGTCGTCCATTAACGGAACAAGATTCGTAACCGCTCCGGCTAGAGGCCTGACGTTTCTGTGATGGTAGCTTTAGGGAATATGCTTTGACGTATTATGTTATGTTGCGATTTGACCGAGGCTTCTCTGGCTTCCAGTCGGCTATCTTGAAAAAACGACATTTTGACGCCAATGCTTACAGTTACACTCGAAAGTGTTCTGATCAACCGGGTAGTTTATTTGTCATGACCTACTCTTTAAGTGATCGAGTAGCCTAATTCGTCCATGGGCTAGAACAGATATTGGTAAATGTCACAAAAATCTGTGTAGGTCATATATCGAAAAAACCTCCACTACGTAATCATCAAATGTGTGCCAGTGATTGACCTGACAAGCTTTAAATCGTGCTCGAAACATTTTCTCATTGACCTAATTTCCAAGGTCGCAGAGGTCGAACTCTGTGTAATCATAACGGTAACCAATTCCTTTGTTGACTTGACAGCAAGTGAGAACATGGCCGAAGGCTATATCTAGCTACATGTATCTTACATGTTTAGCCTAGACTATATTTTAGAAAGTGCTCATGATTGACTTACCGTGTTTAGAAAGGAGAGTTACATCAGGTTGTTTCAACACATATGGGAATAGCATTGCCCATGCGATTTCTCCACCATAGTTGGGGCCGATATTGATATAATGAATTGTTTGTGGACCGCAAAAGTCACGAATCATCCGTCCAACATAAGCCTTAGAGTTTATATAGAAGACAACTTTATTTCTATTGGCGTCGTAACTAACAGTCATCAGTTGCCAAGTTTGTCCAGTTAGTACTTCTCCACCCATGAAGATAGTGCAGCGTCCTCTCACCTTTATCTGGAGCATTAGCGTAAAGTCTTTGTCAGGGAAACCAATGGATATATATTTCTTTTTTATTCGGTACCTGAAAATGCGCCTATGAAAGGCCTTATAAGTCTGCATCGGGCGTGATAGTATTGATATAGAAAAGGAACTCGCTGTAGTCAACGCTTCTATTTCGTTCGTTTGTATCACTAGGCCACGGCTATCGTGGTGCACTGGTCCTCTCACAGAAAGCACCTCACCAAAATATCTGGAATTCACAAACTTGCAGTAGCGTTTATCCATCCTAAAAAACCAGACGGTACTGTTGGGAACAGATTATAGTCGCCGCCAATAGCTGGTCTATTGGAGTTATTGAATGTCTTTTAGAAACATGTATTTCTGAATTATGTAACTATATCACATGTTCATTCTGACTCGAGTCTAGTAATAAATCAGTTGAAGTTTTACATAGAACTGGGTGGTCGTTATTCCCTTAGAACCTGGGCATCCCCGACAGGTACATTATGATATAATATAAATATGATATTTATTGTCTCTGTAAGATGTTGGTTACATTGGTTGATAGTAACAAAAAACGAATGAACTTTAAAAGGCAAATTAGTTTACATGCATAAAGTCAAGTGACAATTCCCTTTCCATTAACAAAGTGAAGGACATTTATGAAGAAATCAAACGGTCGTGTGACGAAGGTTCTCGTCATGAGCAAAAGAAACCGTTCCGGAATCGGTCCATAGTTTTTATATGCAGTCTCTCACCTTTTGCCATAATATGCGATAACAACCCGTTTTAGATACACCTTACCTTAAGATCCCTACACTACTGTTGAAGAACCATTTGTGAGTTGCTATAAGAAATGACAGCGGCGATGGAGGAAATACTGCGATTGCCAACGGAGTGTGGAACTACATATAGTTAGGTACATTCCTGACAAAGGCAACTTGAAAACATTATATCCCTCGTGTAACTAGATACCGATTTTGAAAAATTTACCCAGCCAAGATGCTAGAAAAGTCTGAAAACTCTTCACAACACCACAACAGCCATATATTTTCACCCAAATGACTCGATCTGAACTTTAAAAAGCCTGAGAAAGCAATAAAACCACTTCACTACGACCATATGACTGCGACCCATTTCTAGGCAGATGTTCAAGGTTGGCAACCCTCAGAAGGATGATCTGGCCTCAAGAATGTTACTTTTACGGCCATGGCACGCTTCACGGAGAAAAAGAAGAGCTCTGAAGAACAATTAACTTTACATCATCAAATATATGTATTGCTACTGACTAGCAATCAAAAGAATAACGGGATACCCAGAGCCATAAATCTGAGCCTACCTTTTGCCAGCAGCTCGCTGACCGCAGTCTTCCTCGTCGTCACACTCCTGAGAAAACCAACAGTTATGAACAAAGGATACGACAGATGAATAACCTGCATGTTTGTGATTTGGCCCTCTATCGCCTATAAGGAAGATCAAGCTCCGACAGAAGACATCAATCTGAAGTTGGAAAGATATTCTCTCCTCCCACAAACACTTCAATTACGCAACGGGATCACAGTTGCGCATTGATTCCTTACTCAATCCAATCAATAGGCTATCGATCAGCCACAAGTCAATTACACCTGTTTCGATGGGAACCCAGGTTGGCATTAGCACGTATCCTTACCGTGTTGTGTCATCTTACCACAGAAGTGGTCTCACGACTACTTTATGTTGTGGGAATAAATCTCTTTCGACGATATGGTAATAGGTCTGCGAGAGTATTAAAACTGTTGCCACATTTTTCGAGACAAGAAGTCAAGTGGAGAGAGGATTAATCCTGGATCATTATCAAAATACTGATCCAGAGTCATCCATGTTCATCGCTATGAAAACACTGAAGACTGCAGCTAGCCTTCTAACGATACAATATATAGTAACATGTACCCGTACTTGAAATACATCCATCAATGAGAGTTTTGAACACAATCATGTTTCATCCAAGCCGCATCATCGCTCTGAACCTATTTTTTGCCAACAGCTGGCTGACCGCAGTCTTCGTAGATTTTGCTCTCGCGATCGAGAAAAACCAACAACAACGAGCAAATGATAAGACAGAGGAATCGTCTGAATATTTCTGATTGGAGCCCTCGAAGAAGAACGAGTACAAACAGAAGTCAGTGTCAAAATACTGATCCAGCGAAGTCCATGTCCATCGCTAAGAGAACACTGTAGGTGGCGGCTAGTCTTGAAAATCATCCATCATCTATATGAAAGTTTTGGTCAAAATAATGATTTCCTCAGTCTCAGCGAGAATCAATAGTCCGCGTTACACCGCCATTTCAAGAATGGCTGGGGCCATTTGATAGAAATAAGATCGATCGGTTTTGTCTTCCTAACCAATTCATCATTTGCCAACAAATAAATACCAAATTGTTTTCTATCAATAAATGTATTTTACAATATGATTTTTAATGCAATAAACTTGTACATGGAAGACAATAAAAATCCAACCAATAATGATAAAGATTACATCCATGACCAATGCAGAAAATCGTTATTTTCTTCCAGTCCAGCATGCCATCCCTGAGTGTATTGTAGAGAACACTGCTTTAGGAAGTCGGTCAGCGAGACCACTTAATAAAATACGATTATATGACATAGCGGTATGTAGATCTGCGTGCTATAGAGCATTCTTTCTTATATGAGATGTTGCCTGTCATGGAAGATGTAATTGTACTTAAAGCTTTTTATAAAAAAACACAAGGAATTGTTACCTTGTATGCACCTTACCGCTATAAAGTGACGGCACCAATGTCACACTACGAGTCCTACCACAAAGGCGTAGAACGACATGCTCTTTAATGTTTAGCAGGCATGTTCAGGAGATTTACGAAAACTTACTTACAAGTAGGATACATTTTCCGACTTTTTTACAGTTTCTGTAACTTTTTCTTGACTTATCCGACAAAAGTCCGACTTTTCCCTGAAAGGTCGAATTTCGAGAAAACTCGTTAAAATAATAGGGTTTCCCAAAATTGACCATTAAAGATCAAAGGTCTATGTTGAATGGGGTTAATGAGGTGTGGGCCAAACAGTCAGAGTGTCCTAGTTAGTATTCACATTCAGGGTCACTCTGAGTCGTTGGTTCACATCTCATTAACCCCATTCAACATAGGACTTTGATGCCTTTCAATGCTCTATTTTGGGAAGTCACCGATTTTTTGGAAATCCAACCTTTTAGGGAAAAGTCGAACAATGTCGGATTTCTGTCGGATAAATCGGGCAAAAAAATTGAGGAACCGTTTAGGACTCGGAAAAAGCCTTCTTTAAAGTTATTTTTAAATGTTATGTCTGCATTGGGATTCTGGAGGGCGAACTATTGGTCGGGTTTTTACTTTAAGTTTTTTTTGTTATCGATCCTTCCTCATGACCGAACTGTGGGAGCGGTCAGAGAAAAAACTCTAAGTCGTAGATTCGGCAGCAGCAGCAGCAGATTTACTGTAAATAAGGAAAAGCACAAATAAACACAAGTACAAATAATTGACAAAGAATGCAAATCACAAGATGATAACAAGATCTAAATCACAGGACAATCAGAAAGGGGACCAGAGACCAGAGACAATTATATAGTAAACACTTTCTTGTTTAGATATAAAAGGTGTAAAAGATATAAAGGGTACCAGAGAAGGTTATGCACAAGCCGGAGAAAATCTCGTGAACATAAATCAGAAAATCCAAATTTAAATGAAGTTTGAGACCAGAGACAAGATAAGGACACAACGTCCCCTGGCCGGTTTTACAGTATCATACAGGACACAAATTCCCCACCACATGTAAACAAAAACATCACCTGACTAAACTATTAGATCAGGGAGACACAATTTAAATAACAAAGAAGGACAGCCCTTCAGGGCTCACCCCAGTTGACCTTTAAAGCAATATTACATAATACAACATGGTGTGGGCCTACGCACAACTGAAAATGCTGGTGAGGACAACAGGCAGGAGAGGCACTGAATAAATCCTTCCTAACCAAACTAAATACAGTACAAAATATAATTCAAATGGCCTAAATAGCTTTTATTCATATTGTGCAAACTTACCAAGCGTTAGAGGGCTAAAAATGACTGCTCCTCACAGAAATAAAGACATAGTAAGAAAGATAAATCTAGAAAAGGACTTGAAATGTTGAACTAAAAACAGAATAGAAGGCAGAAAGGGGTCTTCCCAACCAAAAACAAGGACAAAAGTGACCTGGAATCCAGAGATGGGACAGGGAACCAGTTTAGGGTTCCATGTCCCTTACAAAGTGCTGAAGTGTGGGAAATTTAAACTGAAAATGTAAAATGACCATTACACAAACAGGAGTTTATGGATTCAGCATTCTCAGTTCAGAAATTAAACAAATTTTTCAGCGAAGACCAATGGTCATTTGGATGGTTACCTGTATAGACCATTATATACTTGGATATTTGGTTTTTGGATATTTCTAGTTCATCCATGGCACATGGTCATGAATAGAAGGACACTAACAAACATAACCCGATCATCCTGATTAGTCACGAAATAAACCGTACAGAGCGGAAAATATTCGAATTCAATGCACATATACTACAATATAATATGTACGTCAATGTATACAAATACATACAAAAGTTGCCATAGTTACCAAAATAGAAAGATCCTGTTTGGTTTTGAGGTGAAGACCAATAAAAACAAGCAAAGTAATACATGTACAACCAGTACTAGCCTTTCCAGAGCCCCAAACGATACGGACATAACATTGCCGAGTGGACTTGAGTAGGCAATTATTTTACTCACCCTGACATGCCTGATGTGCATGATTTTCTAGTTTCAAGATGTGGTGGTTAGAATTGTAAATAGGCAGATATTTGTCTTATGTTCGCGAATGTGGACAGTTGGAAGGGAAACGAAACTGCTTGAAATAAGTATTTGCGCTATTGACATGATCGAAAGGAAATCATGGGCGTTTGAAGGCGAACAGGCGCTTTAGACATCTGGACATTCAGTCGAAGCAATTGGTATATTTTCACAGCTTCAAATTTCTTCGGATCGATTCGTGAATGTTGAGCTTCTTGCAATTCACGGTGACTCTTGCATTTGCAGCTTGAATAATGGGGCGGGAGGGACGAAATAACTGAAGAAGTTAGGGTAAGCATTAAAAATAGCTAGAAGAGGTGTTGCCGTAACCCATACGCATGTGTGATAGACGCAGCTCTACTTCTAATAACTGGAATGGACGCCTTTTTAATGCAGTATGTTTGTTCTTTCTCTGCTTCCTCAGTAAACTATTTTTCAAAACGTGTTTGATGATTTTCCAATTTTGTTTCAACTCTTAGATAGTAGAAACCAAATTGGCGCGTTTTTCGTTATTTGTAGTAGTACGCACAAGTCCTGTCGTGAACGACATTTTTTTCAACAAGTGAGTGCACCCCGAGATCCGAGTTTACATCACACCGATATTACGACGCAACGGCCATCATTTCCATTATCGTCGGAGTCATTCTCCAAGCGTCGTCAATGGTAATTATCGTTGCCAAGTCTCACTTGATTTACTGACTGCCGCAGTTGGTTTCACAGGCACCTTTCAACAATGGGAAAAATCGACGGCCAACAATGGTCATAATGGGACGTATCTAAGGTTGGACACGCATACGCACAATATCATTGCGCGTTCTACTTTTTCAAAATGGAGGACGAGGGAGAGGTTTAGCGAGAAGCGGCTTTTTTTGGTTAAATTTTGCCAGAATACGAACAATGTAAAAAACTAACAACAAAACAAAAAGAGGTTTTTCATTACGACGCCAAAGAAGGTCACATGGCTGAGAAAATTGATTCATGCGAGAAACCTGCATAACGCGAAGGGTGGTGCCTCTTCGTGACTGATCAGTCGTGCTGTCATCTGGTCATGGATCACAGCAACACTGAGCTTCCGTGACTGCGCCATTCATTGTTAAAATGCATATCTTTATTACGCACCTGTTTTGCACAAATACACTTCACAGTGTTATAAAAATACCTATCGAGACATCCTTAAAATTTTTTTTTCTCGAAACATAAGAAGAAGGCTATTCATCAATCGATACAAGCGGCGCAATATACACACCGGATCGGTGCGTAGATGATCAAACTCTAGCAGATGAGGGACTATGTGAGATTTTCAACGGTTGTATAGGAAATTCGCCATTGGACCGTCCAGGAAGCACCTTACTAGTGCATTGTTCCACAAGGACAGCGTCGACGCATGGAGAGCTAACTCGGGTCAAATCGGAGTCAACATAGGAAAAGCGTGATATTTCAGCCAGCTGGGTAATATTGCCCTTACTGATACCAATGGTCCTTTTAAGTAATGATGTGTTATGTTTTGCTTTTGGTTCAAAGAGAATACTTAGTATCAACTAGAAATGTTTCAATCATACTTTAAGAGAGAGATTCTGTCGTATAAGACGATTAAACTTTTTTTTCCTCACACGTATACAGCTGTTGCACTAGTTTAAGGCTTGTGGTCGCGATTTAGGATTCGTCAGATCAATGGGCCTTGGTCACATACAGCCGCCTTTATGCATAGGTGCCAAAAGTGGTCCGATTTCGTAAGCATCCGATTTTACTTATTTTAGCGATTCCTGAAATGATTTCGTAAGCACCTAAATTGTTCGTCAATGACGTATTGGAGATGTCATGAACGACTAAGCATGCGCAGGAGGGGGTACATGTAGATTTTGATCTCATTTGACACGATCTCGCTCAACCCTTGTTACATTATAAATTCCAGAAACCACCACTCTTTTACAACAAATACATGTAAACAAATAACATCTCAGAAGAATATGTTACGCTACATTTAGCCCCAAAAGATTGACTTATTGATTTCTTTTGGTTTCATCCCTTTTCTTCTAATCCACCTGGAATGATCGTAAGCAGATCACTGATCGAGTGTTCATTCATTGCTGAGCGTTCATCCAACATTCCGCGTAAACACTTCTCTAGACCCTTCCAATGGAGTAAACTTGATAATGGCGGGCACCAGGACTCCATGCTGCTCGAAATTTAAAATGAATTCGCAAGGTGTGAATTAGCTCAGGATTTTGAAAACTTACAGTACGCATGGACCTATATTTCTGCCATCAGATAAATATAGATTAAACATGGGCAGTGAGTGCGTCTCTGATCAAATATAAAACCGGCATATATCCCCGTGTTGTCATGGCAAACAATTAGAAATACTGCTGCACACTTTATAAGTGAAGTGTTTTCAAAACAGAGCGTAGACTGTGAAATTGCATCTTGGTCACTGCGTACAAAGTTCGTCTCGTTACTTGTTGAGGTAATGTTTTCTTGTATGAAATGCATGAAACGACATATTTGCTTATTTCATTATAATGTAATACGTTGTACATGTAGACGCTATGAGCCAGTTGAAAGGCATCTGTTCAAACGGCCTAATATGTAAAGTCAAGAACTTAGTGAGCCCCCCTTTAGGTCGGGGGAGCTCCCCCGAACCCCCCTACGAGCATATGTTAAGTGCAAGCTCTAACAACTACAGCTGTTACAATTGGGGGACACCTCCCAAACCCCTCTCCGTCGACATAGGTTTTTACCAGTGCGTTGGGGGGAAGCTCCCCCCAAACCCCCCCGGTGGACAGTCAACTAGCCCTTCTGTGTCATACTGCTGGAGGGGGGGGGGGGGGGGGTGCGATGGGACCATCCATATAGTTCCTTCCGACACATTTTTGTTTTGGTAATGTAATACATTGTGATTGACCTTATTCACGGGAATCGGGCGTTTCCAGTGATATACGACACAAATGGGTTGTCCTCATTCATTCACTTTCGAAACGCATTTTAAAATAGATGTTACGTCCTGTTAATGGGGCACGTCATCATCGCGTACATTTGGGAAAAACTCCCTAACGAGACCGGAGCAGACGGCTGAAAGTAGTTTAATCATTGGCCGCTAGGGTACAGAATGTACGTCGCTCACCCGAATTTTTCACGCAACTATAGCTAAATAGAGCTAGTTCTAGTTTGTGATTCAATTTGATACTTCAGATTTGGGCAGTAGACCAATATAACTTAGTCGTCAGTGTGGTTTTAAGCTGGAAAAACGTATTTGTTTTTCTTAAAGTGCCTTTTTTGGACGGGTGTGTGCGATTGTTTTGTTTTTATGTCACGTGACCTCGATCATGTCGACACAAAATTGAAATAAACCACCCTTTTCTGTCATTATTTAGGACGGATATTTCTCTGATAAAAATATTAATATAATTGGCCAATTTCTTAGGCATATGATGTAGCGAATTCCCATGAAGATTTAAATTAATTTAAATTAATTTCAAGCAATGGGATAGCAACCACCACCGGAAGATCGCGGAGAAATCGGTAAACTCAACGGAGTTAATTCAGAAAAATACCAAAAAAAATTGTTTGTAGGATATACAATCAATAGTTACTCTCTTTATTTCTCATCATTCATTTACATTATCTACTCCCGCACACACGTGTATCTTAAGAGCCCCTCCTAAAGGGGGGCTTATAATACGTGCCCTTCGTGAAACAGATGCCCCAAAAAAGACAAGTGTTTGCCGAGTAGGTGCTTGGTTGCTGCACAAACCTGTCGCTGAGTCATTTTACAATATTGTTGATGCCAACCTGGCCTAAGTTTGCCAACAGAGAAGGAAACCTGATCGTTGCCGGTAACAGGATGATGCCACCCTGAAATCAGACTGTATCATAATGCACATCTGCCTATACCACGATGGACTTGGAGCGTTGTGGTACAAACGTCTAATCCGAGGTCATAGATTCGAGACATACCGGGAACCAGTTTATGCCCAGCACGGCAAGCTCAACAGAAACTCCTATGAGCGGCTTCTTGATATCTTCAAATGCCTCTGTGGAGACAGCCCTTCATGAGCAACCGAGGTCAGTCTCGTGCGAAAATTAACTGTCGTTATATATATAGTATTTCATCATATTTCAGCCTTATGGCGGAATTCTGTTCTGTTGGAATGCACAGCATGCCCCCTAACGGTTGGGAAAGAAAAGGATAACGATGGCATTGTATACATACCCATATAATCTTTAACTGGAAGAAGGAAAGAGTGACGCAATAAAACATTGGACAGCCAATTATGTGTGTCCCCAATCTTCAGTGTGGGGATTCGGACAGTGTCAACAAATCACTGTCCGCTACGGCTACCGACGCTGCTAGCAGACGACGGGATAAAGCACACTTTCAATTGATTCTGTCATCTGCAAGCCGCTTCAGGCAGATTCAACTGCAAATGTTTCCTGTTCTGTGGCACTCGACGTGGATTTGCTGGTTGGTATCACACATCTTATTGATGAAGCTGTCCTGAATAAGTAGATAAATCAGTGTTTTTGTAGCTCTAAGCCAAAGTAATGACACAATTTGTGCTCATTTCTAACATAGTTGCATAAGTTGTGGAGATTATTGAACGGTATTGTGTAGCATGTACACGAGAATAGGAAGATGTTATTACAAGTGCTTGGCTCAAAGTGTTTTATAAAGTGACTTAAAATGCAAAAAATATACGGCTGACAGTCCGCTATGGTTACCTCTGTGCACCCGTGTGACTGCCCGCTATGGTTACACCATGAACATAGCAGACGGCCCTAACAGTGTCCATATATAACCACAGCGGGCAGTATGCCAGCAATAACTGCATTTTAACCACAATCTCTCAGTGTGCGGTGAGCATACGGAATTATGATCAGCGGTCGATCGAAGTCATGCTGACACCTGACATGTATGGTGATTACTCCAAAACCGTTCCGTAAAGTTCAGTAAGTCCCAACAATAAATATTGTGCTCAAATATAATTCTTTGTTGGCGAACCGAACAGAAGGGTCCTCGTTGTCATCAACGCAACTTGATAATAGACCGCGCCCACTTATCGACCACGTGATGTTCAGCTGGTGCTCTAATTGGTCGAACAGCCGGGAAATGATTTGTGTTGTGCACAAATCAAAAAAGAATTGTTGTTGAACGCTACATATGTATTGTTGAATAGTATATGTAATTAAGTGTGACCGTAACTGCTCGCCATAGGAACGCGAGCGTAACATCAGAGAAGACCTTGTATTTTGTTTGAGTAGTCCGCCATTTCCCGAGTTTCCGATCCCGAAATAGTGAACGAGATACTGCGCTGGGTTCATGGAGACCGGCTCGAGATCGGAAATTTTTTCACGAAAACTGATGACGTCATATGCAGAAATGGGTTCTTTCTCGGCTGATTTCTCTGCGGTACGGGATAGCAAAAACTCTTTATGGAGTCGTCCCCGAGGTGTTATGTCGCCCCCCGACTTAATAAGTCGCCCCGCGCAGAAACAACAATATTTCGATGTCCTTTCCTAGCCACCGTAGACAAGTTTAAAAACGATCTCAAAACATTTTCAAATTGACCTAATTTCCAAGGTCGTAGAGGTCAAACTATCTGTAACCTTAACGTACGCTAACCGTAATTCCTTTTATAGACTTGACAGCAAGTGAGAACGTTGCTCCAGGCTTACATCTTACATGTTTAGCCTTTCCAGACTATCATTTCGAAGTGCACATGATTGACTTACCGTGTTTAGAAAGGAGAGCTACATCAGGTTGTTTCAACACATACAGGTAGAGCATAGCCCATGCGATTTCTCCACCATAGTTGCGGCCGATATTGATATAATGAAATTTGGGTGGACCGCAAATGTCACGAATCATCCGTCCAACATAAGCCTTAGAGTTTATATAGAAGACAACTTTATTTCTATTGGCGTCGTAACTAACAGTCATCAGTTGCCAAGTTTGTCCAGTTAGTACTTCTCCACCCATGAAGATAGTGCAGCGTTCTCTCACATTTATCTGGAGCATTAGCGTAAAGTCTTTGTCAGGGAAACCAATGGATATATATCTCTTTTTTATTCGGTAACTGAAAATGAGCCTATGAAAGGCCTTATAAGTCTGCACCGGGCGTGATAGTATTGATATAGAAAAGGAACTCGCTGTAGTCAACGCTTCTATTTCGTTCGTTTGTACCACTAGGCAACGGCTTTCGTGGTGCACTGGTGCTCTCACAGAAAGCACCTCACCAAAATATCTGGAATTCACAAACTTGCAGTAGTGTTTATCCATCCTAAAAAACCAGACGGTACATTATGAAATGATATAAATATGATATTTATTGTCTCTGTAAGATGTTGGTTACATTGCTTGATAGTAACAAAAAACGAATGAACTTTAAAAAGCAAATTACTTTACATGCATAAAGTCAAGTGACAATTTCCTTTCCATTAACAAAGTGAAGGACATTTATGAAGAAATCAAACGGTCGTGTGACGAACGTTCTCGTCATGAGCAAAAGAAACCGTACCGGAATCGGTCCATAGTTTTTATATGCAGTCTCTCACATTTTGCCATAATATGCGATAATAACCCCACAATAACACCTTACCTTAAGATCCCTACACTACTGTTGACGAACCATTTGTGAGTTGCTATGAGAAATGACAGCGTCGATGGAGGAAATACTGCGATTGCCAACGGAGTGTGGAACTACATGTAGTTAGGTACATTCCTGACAAAGGCAACTTGAAAACATTGTATCCTTCGTGCAACTAGATACCGATTTTAAAAAAATTACCCAGCGAAGATGCTAGAAAAGTCTGAAAACTCTTCACAACACCACAACAGCCATATATTTTCACCCAAAATGACTCGATCTGGAATTTAAAAAGCCTGAGAAAGCAATAAAACCACTTCACTACGACCATATGACTGCGACCCATTTCAAGGCAGATGTTCAAGGCTGGCGACCCTCAGAAGGATGATCTGGCCTCAAGAATTTTACTTTCACGGCCAATTAATTTTACATCATCAAATATATGTATCGTAACCGACTAGCAATCAAAAGAATAACGGGATACCCATAGCCATAACTCTGAGCCTACCTTTTGCCAGCAGCTCGCTGACCGCAGTCTTCCTCGTCGTCACACTCCTGAGAAAACCAACAGTCATGAACAAAGGGTAGGACAGGTGAATCACCTGCATGTTTGTGATGTGGGCCCTCTATCGACTATAATGAAGAACAAGCCCCGACAGAAGACATCAATCTGGAGTTGGAAAGATATTCTCTCCGCCCACACACACTTCAATTACGCAACGGGATCACAGTTGCGCATTGATTCCTTACTCAATCCAATCAATAGGCTATCGATCAGCCACAAGTCAATTACACCTGTTTCGATGGGAACCCAGGTTGGCATTAGCACGTATCCTTACCGTTTTGTGTCATTTTGCCACAGAATTGGTCTCACGACTGCTTTATGTTGTGGGAATAAATCTCTTTCGACGATATGGTAATAGGTCTGCGAGAATATTAAGACTGTTGCCACTTTTTTCAAGACAAGAGGTCAAATGCTGTTGAATGAGTTGAGAGAGGATTAATCCTGGATCATTATTTAGATACTGATCCAGTAGAGTCATCCATGTTCAACGCTATGAAAACTCTGAAGACTGCAGCTAGCCTTCTAACGATACAATATGGTGACATGTACCCGTACTTGAAATACATCCATCAATGAGAGTTTTGCACCCAGTCACGTTTCATCCCAGCCGCATCATCGCTCTGAACCTATTTTTACCAACAGCTCGCTGACTGCAGTCTTCGTAGACATTGCTCTCGCGATCGAGAAAAACCAATAACAACGAGCAAACGATAAGACAGAGGAATCGTCTGAATATTTCTGATTGGAGCCCTCGAAGAAGAACAAGTACAAACAGAAGTCAGTGTCAAAATACTGATCCAGCGAAGTCCATGTCCATCGCTAAGAGAACACTGTAGGTGGTGGCTAGCCGTGAAAATCATCCATCATCTATATGAAAGTTTTGGTCACAATAATGATTTCCTCAGTCTCAGCGAGAATCAATAGTCCGCGTTACACCGCCATTTCAAGAATGGCTGGGGCCATTTGATAGAAATAAGATCGATTGGTTTTGTCTTCCTACCCAATTCATCATTTGCCAACAAATAAATACCAAATTGTTTTCTATCAATAAATGCATTTTACAATATGATTTTTAATGCAATAAACTTGTACATGTAAGGCACTGAAAATCCAACCAACAATGATGAGGTTAACATCAATAATGTACATGACCAATGCAGAAAATCGTTATTTTCTTCCAATCCAGCATGCCATCCCTGAGTGTATTTGAGAGAAGGCTGCTTTAGGAAGTCGGTCAGCGAGACCACTTAACAAATTACGATTATATCACATAGCAGATCTGCGTGCTATAGACTACATCCAAAGCATTCTTTCTTATGTTGCCTGTCATGGAAGATGTAATTGTACTTTTAGCTTTTTACAAAAAACACCAGGAATGGTTACCTAGTATGCACCTTACCGCTATAAAGTGACGGCGCCAATGTCACGCTACCAGTCCTACTACAAAGGCGTAGAACGACATGCTCTTTAGTGTTTATCAGGCGTTTTCAGGGGATTTACGAAAAATTACTAACAAGTAGGATACATTTCCGACTTTTTTACAGTTTCTTTAACTTTTTCCTGACTTATCCGACAAAAGTCCGACTTTTCCCTGAAAGGTCGGATTTCGAGAAAACTCGTTAAAAAAATAGGGCTTCCCAAAATTGAACATTAAAGATCAAAGGTCTTTGTTGAATGTGGTTAATGAGGTGAGGACCAAACAACTATTGGCCGGGTTTCTTTTAGGTTGTTTTTTATCGATCCTTGCCTCTTAACCAAACAGGAGTTTATGGATTCAGCATTCAGAAATTAAACAAATTATTCAGCGAAGACCAATTCAGTCATTTGTTTGGTTCCCTGTATAGACCATTATATACTTTGTTTTTGGATATTTCTAGTTCATTCATGGCACATGATCATGAATAGAGAACTACACAAACAAATAATAACCTCAACATTTCATCCTGATCAGTCGCGAAATAAACCGTACAGAGCGGAAATTATTCGAATTCAATGCTCATATACTACAATATGTACGTCAATGTATACAAAGACATGCAGCAGTTATCATAGTTACCAAAATGGAAAGATCCTGTTTGATATTGAGGTGAAGACCAATAAAAACCAAGGAAAGAAATACAACCAGTACTTCGCTCTCCCGAGCCCCAAACGATGCGGACATAACACTGCCAAGTGGACTTGAGTGGGCAGTTAATTTACTCACCCTGACATACCTGATGTGCCTGATTTTCTAGTTTCAAGATGTGGCGGTTAGAATTGTAAATAGCAGGATATTTGTCTTATGTTCGCGAATGTGAATAGTAGGAAGAGAAACGAATCTGCTTGAAATAAGTATTTGCGCTATTGACAGGATCGAAGGAAAATCATGGGCGTTTGAAGGCGAATATGCGCTTTAGACATCTGGACATTCGGTCGAAGCAATTAGTATATTTTCACAGCTTCAAATATCTTCGGATCGATTCGTGAATGTTGGGCCTCTTGCAATTCACGTTGACTCTTGCATTTGCAGCTTGCATAATGGGAAGGAGGAACGAAATAGCTGAAGAAATTAGGGTAAGCATTAAAAATAGCTAGAAGAGGTGTTGCCGTAACCCATATGCATGTGTGATAGAAGCAGCACTACTTCTAATAAATGGAATGGACACCTTTTTAATGCAGTATGTTTGTTCTTTCTCTACTTCACCAGTAAACTTTTTTTCAAAACGTGTTTGATGCTTTTTCAATTTTGTTTCAACTCTTAGATAGAAGACACAAAATTGGCGCGTTATTCGTTATTTGTGGTACGCACATGTCCTGGCGTGAACGACATTTATTTTTGCAACACGTGAGTGACCCGGAGATCCTAGTTTACGTCACCCCGTTATTACGACGCAGTGGCGATCATTTCCATTATCGTCGGAGTCATTCTCCAAGCGTCGTCAATGGTAATTATCGTTGCCAAGTCTCACTTGATTTACTGACTGGCGCAGTTGGTTTCCCAGGCACCTTTCAACAATGGGAACAATCGACGGCAATAATGGTCATAATGGGACGTATCTAAGGTTGGACACTCATACGCACAATATCATTGCGCGTTCTACTTTTTCAAAATGGAGGACTAGGGAACGTTTTAGCGCGAAGCGGCTTTTTTTCGTCCAATTTTGCCAATATACGATCCATCTATAAAACTAACAACAAAACAAAAACGGGTTTTTCATTGCGACGCCAAGGAATGTCACATGGCTGAGAAAATAGATTCATGCGAGAAACCTGCATAAAGCGAAGGGTGGCGCCTCTTCGTGAGTGATCAGTCCTGCTGTCATCTGGTCACGGATCACAGCAACACTGAGCGTCCGTGACTGCGCCATTCATCGTTGAAATTTATATCTTTATTACGCACCTGTTTTGCACAAATACACTTCACAGTGTTATAGAAAAGCTATCACGACATCCTTAAAATGTTTTTTTTTATCGAAACAGAACAAGAAGGCTATTCATCAATCCATGTTACAAGCAGCGCACTATACACACCGGATCGGTGCGTGGATGATCAAACTGTAGCAGATGATGGACTATGTGAGAGTTCGCCATTGGACCGTCCAGGAAGCACTTTACCAGTGCATTGTTCCACAAGGACAGCATCGACGCATGGAGAGCTAACTCGGGTCAAATCGGAGTCAACATAGGAAAAGCGTGATATTTCAGCCAGCTGGGTAATATTGCCCTCACTGATACCAATGGTCCTTTTAAGTAATGATGTGTTATGTTTTGCTTTTCGGTTCAAAGAGAATACTTAGTATCAACTAGAAATGTTTCAATTATAGTTTAAGAGAGAGAGTTTGTCGGTTAAGACGATTAAAATATTATTTTCCCTCACACGTATACAGCTGTTGCACTAGTTTAAGCCTTGTGGTCGCGATTTCGGATTCGCCAGAACAATGGGCCTTGGTCACATACAGCCGCCTTTATGCATAGGTGCCAAAGTGGTCCGATTTAATATGTAAAGAGCAATCTCTAGTGAACTCACACAACTGTTTGACATGGGGGAACCCCCAAACCCCCGTCCTTCTGACATATATAGCCAGTACATTGGGGGATGAGTCCCCCAAACCCCCTCCCCGTTCTCTGAAAGTGACAGGTTTTAGTCAGTACATTGGGGGGAAGCCCCCCCCCATCCCCCCCATTGGACTCTAAAAATAGAATTCCTTGGAGACGCTGAACAATAAGGCCCCATAAAGAAATAGTCCCCGCCCCGGTAGCTGTCTCATATCTGCTGAAAGAAGCAGCTCTTTGTGGTGAAATAATAATTGAATGCATGTCATGACACACAGGAGCTTTTTCTCATTTCTGAAACAGTTGCATGGTTGGAATGAATTGCCAAATCAGTCCGTCAAATCTCTATGCAATGAAAATTGAAATGTCACAACTGTCTCCACCGACGTTGTCCTGTATGTCCTAGCAGACGATTTTTAAATAAATGATGTGATTGATATACCATTGGAATGAATTATTTCTTCAATGATATGAAAGTTGAAAACCCTCTGACATGTCTGAGTACAAAAATGCAGAGGCAAGACACATCATGCATGTCATGACACCCAGGAGCTTTTTCTCATTTCTGAAACAGTTGCATGGTTGGAATGAATTTCCAAATCAGTCCGTCAAATCTCTATCCAAATGGAACTTTAAGACCACTCTATAATTGTGATTCGCTTTTATGCATAGGTGCCAAAAGTGGTCCGGTATCGTAAGCATCCGATTTTACTTATTTTAGCGATTCCTGAAATGATTTTGTAAGCACCTAAATTGTTCATCAATGACGTATTGGAGATGTCATGAACGACTGAGCATGCGCAGGAGGGGGTACTCCCCAGTCCGGGACTCTTATATGTAGATTTTGATCTCATTCGACGTGATCTCGCTCAACCCTTGTTACATTATAAATTCCAGAAACCACCACTTTTTTACAACCAATAACAAAATAATATCTCAGAAGAATATGTTACGCTACATTTAGCCCCAAAAGATTGACTCATTGATTTCTTTGGGTTTCATCCGCTTTCTTCTCATCCACCTGGAATGATCGTAAGCAGATCGTTGATCGAGTGTTCATTCATTGCTGAGCGTTCATCTATATATAACATCCCGTGTAAATACTTCTCTAGACCCTTCCAATGGAGTAAACTTGATAATGGCGGGCACCAGGACTCCATGCTGCTCGAAATTTAGAATGAATTCGCAAGGTGTGAATTAGCCCAGGATTTTGAAAACTTACAGTAGGCTACGCTTGGACCTATATTTCTGCCATCAGATAAATATAGATTAAACATGGGCAGTGAGTGCGTGTCTGATCAAATATAAAACCGGCGTATATCCCCGTGTTGTCATGGCAAACAATTAGAAATACTGCTGCACACTTTATAAGCGAAGTGTTTTCAAAACAGAGCGTAGACTGTGAAATTGCATCTTGGTCACTGCGTACAAACTTCGTCTCGTTACTTGTTGAGGTAATGTTTTCTTGTATGAAATGCATGAAACGACATATTTGCGTAAATCATTATAATGTAATATGTTGTACATGTAGACGCTATGAGCCAGTTGAAAGGCATCTGTTCAAACGGCCTATAATACGTGCCCTTCGTTAAACAGATGCCCCAAAACTGACAAGTGTTTGCCGAGTAGGTGTTTGGTTGCTGCACAAACCTGTCGCTGAGTCATTTTACAATATTGTTGATGCCAACCTGGCCTAAGTTTTCCAACCGAGAAGGAAACCTGATTGTTGCCGGAAACAGGATGATGCCACCCTGAAATCGGACTGTATCATAATGCACATCTGCCTATACCACGATGGACTTGGAGCTTTCTGGTACAAATGGCTAATCCGAGGTCATAGATTCCAAACATACCGGGAACCAGTTTATGCCCTACACGGCAAGCTCAACAAAAGCTCCTATGAGCGGCTTCTTGATATCTTCAAGTGCCTCTGTGGAGACAGACCTTGACCAACCGAGGTCAGTCTCGTGCGAAAATTAACTGTCATTATATATATAGTATTTCATCATATTTCAGCCTTATGGCGGAATACTGTTGTGTTGGAATGCACAGCATGCCCCCTAACGGTTGGGAAAGAAAAGGATAACGGTGGCATTGTATACATACCCATAGAATCTTTAACTGGAAGAAGGAAAGAGTGACGCAATAAAACACTGGACAGCCAAGTATGCGTGTCACCAATCTTCAGTGATGGGATTCGGACATTGTCAACAAGTCACTGTCCGCTATAGCTACTGAAGCTGCTAGCAGACGACGGGATAAAGCACACTTTCAATTGATTCTGTCATCTGCTAGCCGCTTCAGGCAGATTAAAGTGCGAATGTTTCCTGTTCTGTGTCACTCGACGTGGATTTGCTGGTTGGTATCACACATCTTATTGATGAAGCTGTCCTGAATAAGTAGATAAATCAGTGTTTTTGTAGCTCTAAGCCAAGTAATGGCACTTGTGCTCATTTCTAACATAGTTGCATAAGTTGTGGAGATTATTGAACGGTATTGTGTAGCATGTACACGAGAATAGGAAGATGTTATTACAAGTGCTTGGCTCAAAGTGTTTTATAAAGTGACTTAAAATGCAAAAAATATACGGCTGACAGTCCGCTATGGTTACCTCTGTGCACCCGTGTGACTGCCCGCTATGGTTACACCATGAACATAGCAAACGGTCCTAACAGTGTCCACATATAACCATAGCGGGCAGTATGCCAGCAATAACTGCATTTTAACCACAATCTCTCAGTGTGCGGTGAGCAGCGGTCGATCGAAGTCATGCTGACACCTGACATGTATGGTGATTACTCCAAAACCGTTCCGTAAAGTTCAGTAAGTCCCAACAATAAATATTGTGCTCAAAATCAATTCTTTGTTGGCGAACCGAACAGAAGGGTCCTCGTTGTCATCAACGCAAATTGATAATATACCGCGCCCACTTATCGACCACGTGATGTTCAGCTGGTGCTCTAATAGGTCGACCAGCCGGAAAATATTTGTGTTGTGCACAAATCAAAAAAGAATTATGGTTGAACGCTACATATTTATTGTCGAACAGTATATATTAATTGTGACCGTAACCGTTCGCCATAGGAACGCGAGCGTAACATCACAGAAAACCTTGCATTTTGATTGAGTAGTCCGCCATTTTCCGAGTTCCCGATCCCGAAATAGTGAACGAGATACTGCGCTGGGTTCATGGAGGCCGGCTGGAGATCGGAAATTTTTTCACGAAAACTGATGACGTCATACGAAGAAATGGGTTCTTTCTCGTCGGATTTCTCGGCGGTACGGGATAGCGAAAACTCTCTATGAAGTTGTCGCTGATATTTTTTTCACATCTAAAAAATACGCCATCTTGGATTGGTAATAAGGTTGGAAGGGAATCTCCAGATGACGTCATTTCATTAGGAATACCCTCGGAATTGCATCCACGGCGTGTGTATGCATTTATGGCGTATTTATGCGCACACTTTCATGATTCTGCCGGTATTTGAGATCCTCAAAAACCTTGCATGTACCAAGGCACTGAATACGGCCTTTTCCGGCGATAATACTATCCCTTTAATAAAGTGTTGTGTATTGGTTATTTTTACCATACATGTTTAAGCATCATAAACTTTTTGTATGAAGATTATATTAAATGATGTTTAGCAAAAGCATCATCAAGATTAGTAAAGTGTTGTTTTTAGCAATTAACTGCCTTGGGTTATTCATTTATAAGGGATTTGTGAGTCAAAAATTTGTGTATGTGAAAGTAGAAGTGAATGAGGAAATTGCAGCCTAAATTCCCTGAAAGACTAAAAAGGAGCTCCAAAATTGAAGCAAACTCTTCAATTTGCCTTTGTCTTTTTCATCTTAACATTTCAGGGAAAATTTACTAAACCCTCTCCTATCCACTTAAAAGAGTAGGAATGAATGCTTTTCTACTGGTGCCAAGCCTTTGTTTTGCTTCAGTTACCATGATACTGCAGTAAAATTTAATGCAAGTTGCCAAGAGAAGCATCTAAGTTAATGTCAACAAACGCACGTGGAGTGCATGGCTTAAAATAGAACAAAATCGACTAATGACGTCACATGTAGATTCCTCCATGCTTATAACCAATCCAAGAGGCGGATTTTTTAGATGTGAAAAAAATATTCGCGAAGTCGTCCCCCGATACAATAAGTCGTCCCGCACAGAAACAAAATTATTTCGATGTTCTTTCCCAGCCACCGTAGACAAGCCTAAAATCGTTCACGAAACATTTTCAAATTGACCTAATATTCAAGGTTACAGAGGTCAAACTATCTGTAACCATAACGTACGATAACCGTAATTCCTTTTATAGACTTGACATCAAGTGAAAACATGGCCCCTGGCTATATCTAGCTACAAGTAATTTACATGTTTAGCCTTTCCAGACTATCATTTAGAAGTGCACATGATTGACTTACTGTTGTTCGAAATGAGAGTTACATCAGGTTGTTTCAATACATATGGGAATAGCATTGCCCATGCGATTTCTCCACCATAGTTGCGGCCGATAGTGATATAATAGGTTCTGAGTGGACTGCAAGCGCTACGAATCATCCGTCCAACGTAAGCCTTAGAGTTTATATAGAAGACAACTTTATTTTTATTGGCGTCGTAACTAACAGTCATCAGTTGCCAAGTTTGTCCAGTTAATACTTCTCCACCCATGAAGATAGTGCAGCGTCCTCTCACCATTATCCGAAGCATTAGCGTAAAAACGTAGTCATGGAAACCAATGGATACAGATTTCTTTTTGATTCGGTAGCTGAAAATGTACCTATGGTAGGCCTTATAAGTCTGCATCGGGCGTGATAGTATTGATATAGAAAAGGAACTCGCTGTAGTCAACGTTTCTATTTCGTTCGTTTGTACTACTAGGCCACGGCTAAATTGGTGCAGTGGTATTCTCAGGGAAAGCACCTCATCAAAATATCTGGAATTCACAAACTTGCAGTAGCATTTATCCATCCTAAAAAATCCAGACGAAACATTATGAAATAATATAAATATGATCTTTATTGTCTCTGTAAGATGTTTGTTACATTGGTTAATAGTAAAGAAGTAACGAATGAACTTTAAAAAGGAAATTACTTTACATGCATGAAGTCAAGTGACAATTCCCTTTCCATTAAGAAAGTGAAGGACATTTATGAAGAAAGCAAACGGTCGTGTGACGAAGGTTCTCGTCATGAGCAAAAGAAACCGTACCGGAATCGGTCCATAGTTTTTATATGGAGTCACTCACCTTTTGCCATAATATGCGATAATAACCCGTTTTAGATACACCTTACCTTAAGATCTCTAAACTACTGTTGAAGAACCATTTGTGAGTTGCTATAAGAAATGACAGCGGCGATGGAGGAAATACTGCGATTGCCAACGGAGTGTGGAACTACATGAAGTTAGGTACATTCCTTACAAAGGCAACTTGAAAACATTATATCCTTCGTGTAACTAGATACCGATTTTGAAAAATTAACCCAGCGAAGATGCTAGAAAAGTCTGAAAACTCTTCACAACACCACAACAGCCATATATTTTCACCCAAATGACTCGATCTGAACTTTAAAAAGCCTGAGAAAGCAATAAAACCACTTCACAACGACCATATGACTGCGACCCATTTCTAGGCAGATGTACAAGGCTGGCGACCCTCAGAAGGCTGATCTGACCTCAAGCATTTTACTTTTACGGCCACAGCACACTTCACGGAGACAACGAAGAGCTCTTAAGAACAATTAACTTTACATCATCAAATATATGTGTCGTTACTGACTAGCAATCAAAAGAATAACGGGATACCCATAGCCATAACTCTGAGCCTACCTTTTGCCAGCAGCTCGCTGACCGCAGTCTTCCTCGTCGTCACACTCCTGAGGAAACCAACAGTCATGAACAAAGAATAGGACAGGTGAATAACCTGCATGTTTGTGATTTGGCCCTCTATCGCTTATAATTAAGAACAAGCCCCGACAGAAGACATCAATCTGGAGTTGGAAAGATATTCTCTCCGCCCACACACACTTCAATTACGCAACGTGATCACAGTTGCGCATTGATTCCTTACTCAATCCAATTAATAGGCTATCGATCAGTCACAAGTCAATTACACCTGTTTCGATGGAAACCCAGGTTGGCATTAGCACGTATCCTTACCGTGTTGTGTCATCTTACCACAGAATTGGTCTCACGACTGCTATATGTTGTGGGAATAAATCTCTTTCGACGATATGGTAATAGGTCTGCGAGAGTATTAAGACTGTTGCCACTTTTTTCGAGACAAGAGGTCAAATGCTGTTGAATGAGTGGAGAGTGGATTAATCCTGGATCATTATCAAAATACTGATCCAGAGTCATCCATGTTCATCGCAATGAAAACTCTGAAGACTGCAGCTAGCCTTCTAACGATACAATATATGGTGACATGTACCCGTACTTGTAATACATCCATCAATGAGAGTTTTGCAGACAATCACGTTTCATCCCAGCCGCATCATCGCTCTGAACATACTTTTTTGCCAACAGCTCACTGACTGCAGTCTTCGTAGACATTGCTCTCGCGATCGAGAAAAACCAATAACAACGAGCAAATGATAAGACAGAGGAATCGTCTGAATATTTCTGATTGGAGCCCTCGAAGAAGAACAAGTACAAACAGAAGTCAGTGTCAAAATACTGATCCAGCGAAGTCCATGTCCATCGCTAAGAGAACACTGTAGGTGGCGGCTAGCCGTGAAAATCATCCATCATCTATATGAAAGTTTTGGTCACAATAATGATTTCCGCAGTCGCAGCGAGAATCAATAGTCCGCGCCACACCGCCATTTCAAGAATGGCTGGGGCCATTTGATAGAAATAAGATCGATCGGTTTTGTCTTCCCAACCAATTCATCATTTGCCAACAAATAAAATCCAAATTGTTTTTTTTATCGAAAATGTATTTTACAATATGATTTTTAATGCAATAAACTTGTACATGTAAGGCAATGAAAATCCAGCCAACAATGATGAAGTTGCATCAATAATGTACATGACCAATGCAGAAAAATCGTTATTTTCTTCCAGTCCAGCATGCCATCCCTGAGTGTATTTGAGAGAAGGCTGCTTAAGGAAGTCGGTCAGCGAGGCCACTTAAAAAATTACGATTATATCACATAGCGGTATGTAGGTCTGCGTGCTATTGAGTACATCCAAAACATTCTTTCTTATATGAGATGTTGCCTGTCATGGAAGGTGTAATTGTACTTTTAGCTTTTTACAAAAAACACCAGGAATGGTTACCTTGTATGCACCTTACCGCTATAAAGTGACGGCACCAATGTCACGCTACGAGTCCTACTACAAAGGCGTAGAACGACATGCTCTTTAATGTTTATCAGGCGTTTTCAGGGGATTTACGAAAACTTACTAACAAGTAGGATACATTTGCCGACTTTTTTACAGTTTCTGTAACTTTTTCTTGACTTATCCGACAAAAGTCCGACTTTTCCCTGAAAGGTCGGATTTCGAGAAAACTCGTTAAAAAATATAGGGTTTCCCAAAATTGAGCATTAAAGATCAAAGGTCGATGTTGAATGGGGTTAATGGGGTGAGGGCCAAACGGTCAGAATGTCCTAGTTAGTCACATTCAGGGTCACTCTGAGTCGTTGGTTCTCACCTCATTAACCCCATTTAACATAGGACTTTGATGCCTTCAATGCTCTATTTTGGGAAGCCACCGATTTTTTGGAAATCCAACCTTTTAGGGAAAAGTCGAACAATGTCGTATTTCTGTCGGATAAATCTGGCCAAAAAATTGAGGAACCGTTTAGGACTCGGAAAAAGCCTTCTTTATAGTTATTTTTAAATGTTATGTCTGTATTGGGGTTCTGGAGAACGGGTTTCTATTGGTCGGGTTTCTTTTAAGTTTTTTTTTTATCGATCATTGCCTCATGACCGAACAAGAGTTTATTGATTCAGCATTCTCAGTTCAGAAATTGAACAAATTGTTCAGCGAAGACCAATGGTCATTTGGATGGTTCCCTGTATAGACCATTATATACTTGGATATATGGTTTTTGGATATTTCTAGTTCATCCATGGTGCATGGTCATGAATAGAAGGACACAAACCAACAATGATCCGATCATCCTGATTAGTCGCGAAATAAACCGTACAGAGCGGAAATTATTCAAATTCAATGCACATATACTACAATATAATATGTACGTCAATGTATACAAATACATACAAAAGTTGCCATAGTTACCAAAATGGAAAGATCCTGTTTGGTTTTGAGGTGAAGACCAATAAAAACAAGCAAAGTAATACATGTACAACCAGTACTAGCCTTTCCAGAGCCCCAAACGACATGGACATAACATTGCCGAGTGGACTTGAGTGGGCAATTATTTTACTCACCCTGACAAGCCTGATGTGAATGATTTTCTAGTTTCAAGACGTGGTGGTTAGAATTGAAAATAGGCAGATATTTGTCTTATGTTCGCGAATGTGAATAGTTGGAAGGGAAACGAAACTGCTTGAAATAAGTATTTGCGCTAATGACATGATCGAAGGGAAATCATGGGCGTTTGAAGGCGAACAGGCGCTTTAGACATCTGGACATTCAGTCGAAGCAATTAGTACATTTTCATAGCTTCAAATTTCTTTGGATCGATTCGTGAATGTTGAGCTTCTTGCAATTCACGGTGACTCCTGCATTTGCAGCTTGAATAATGGGAGGGAGGGACGAAATAGCTGAAGAAGTTACGGTAAGCATTAAAAATAGCTAGAAGAGGTGTTGCGGTAGCCCATACGCATGTGTGATAGACGCAGCACTACTTCTAATAACTGGAATGGGCGCCTTTTTAATGCAGTATGTTTGTTCTTTCTCTGCTTCATCAGTAAACTATTTTTCAAAACGTGTTTGATGAATTTCCAATTTTGTTTCAACTCTTTATAGATAGTAGACACAAAATTGGCGCGTTATTCGTTATTTGTAGTACGCACATGTCCTGGCGTGAACGACATTTATTTCTCAGCACGTGAGTAACCCCGAGATCCTAGTTTACGTCACCCCGTTATTACGACGCAGCGGCGATCATTTCCATTATCGTCGGAGTCATTCTCCAAGCGTCGTCAATGGTAATTATCGTTGCCAAGTCTCACTTGATTTACTGACTGCCGCAGTTGGTGTCCCAGGCACCTTTCAACAATGGGAACAATCGACGGCCAACAATGGTCTTAATGGGACGTATCTAAGGTTGGACACGCTACGAACAATATCATTGCGCGTTCTACTTTTTCAAAATGGAGGACGAGGGAACGTTTTAGCGCGAAGCGGCTTTTTTTCGTCCAATTTTGCCAGTATACGATCCATCTATAAAACTAACAACAAAACAAAAAGGGGTTTTTCATTGCGACGCCGAGGAATGTCACATGGCTGAGAAAATAGATTCATGCGAGAAACCTGCATAAAGCGAAGGGTGGCGCCTCTTCGTGAGTGATCAGTCCTGCTGTCATCTGGTCACGGATCACAGCAACACTGAGCGTCTGTGACTGCGCCATTCATTGTTGAAATTTATATCTTTATTACGCACCTGTTTTGCACAAATACACTTCACAGTGTTATAGAAAAGCTATCACGACATCCTTAAAATGTTTTTTTTATCGAAACAGAACAAGAAGGCTATTCATCAATCCATGTTACAAGCAGCGCACTATACACACCGGATCGGTGCGTGGATGATCAAATTGTAGCAGATGATGGACTATGTGAGAGTTCGCCATTGGACCGTCCAGGAAGCACTTTACCAGTGCATTGTTCCACAAGGACAGCATCGACGCATGGAGAGCTAACTCGGGTCAAATCGGAGTCAACATAGGAAAAGCGTGATATTTCAGCCAGCTGGGTAATATTGCCCTTACTGATACCAATGGTCCTTTTAAGTAATGATGTGTTATGTTTTGCTTTTCGGTTCAAAGAGAATACTTAGTATCAACTAGAAATGTTTCAATTATAGTTTAAGAGAGAGAGTTTGTCGGTTAAGACGATTAAAATATTATTTTCCCTCACACGTATACAGCTGTTGCACTAGTTTAAGCCTTGTGGTCGCGATTTCGGATTCGCCAGAACAATGGGCCTTGGTCACATACAGCCGCCTTTATGCATAGGTGCCAAAGTGGTCCGATTTCGTAAGCATCCGATTTTACTTGTTCTAGCGATTCCTGAAATGATTTCGCAAGGACCTAAATTGTTCGTCAATGACGTATTGGAGATGCCATGAACGACTGAGCTTGCGCAGGAGGGGGTACTCCCCAGTCCGGGACTCTTATATGTAGATTTCGATCTCATTCGACACAATCTCGCTCATCCCTTGTTACTTTACAAATTTCAGAAACCACCACTTTTTTACAACTAATAAAAAATAACATATTAGAAGATTATGTTACGCTACATTTAGCCCAAAAAGATTAACTCATTGACTTCTTTGATTTTCATCCACTTTCTTCTCCTGGAATGATCGTAAGCAGATCACTGATCGAGTGTGCATTCATTGCTGAGCGTTCATCCAACATTCCGCGTAAATACTTCTCTAGACCCTTCCACTGGAGTAAACTTGATAATGGCGGGTACCAGGACTCCATGCTGCTCGAAATTTAGAATGAATTCGCAAGGTGTGAATTAGCCCAGGATTTTGAAAACTTACAGTACGCATGGACCTATATTTCTGCCACCAGATAAATATAGATTAAACATGGGCAGTGAGTGCGTGTTTGATCAAATATAAAACCGGCATATATCCCCGTGTTGTCATGGCAAACAATTAGAAATACTGCTGCACACTTTATCAGCGAAGTGTTTTCAAAAACAGAGCGTAGACTGTGAAATTGCATCTTGGTCACTGCGTACAAAGTTCGTCCCGTAACTTGTTGAGGTAATGTTTTCTTGTATGAAATGCATGAAACGACATATTTGGTTGATTTATTATAATGTAATACGTTGTACATGTAGACGCTATGAGCCAGTTGAAAGGCATCTGTTCAAACGGCCTATAATACGTGCCCTTCGTGAAACAGATGCATCAAAACTGACAAGTGTTTGCCGAGTAGGTGTTTGGTTGCTGCACAAACCTGTCGCTGAGTCATTTTACAATATTGTTGATGCCAACCTGGCCTGGGTTTGCCAACAGAGAAGGAAACTTGATTGTTGCCGGTAACAGGATGATGCCCCCCTGAAACCAGACTGTATCATAATGCACATCTGCCTATACCACGATGGACTTGGAGCGTTGTGGTACAAACGGCTAATCCGAGGTCATAGATTCGAAACATACCGGGAACCAGTTTATGCCCTACACGGCAAGCTCAACAAAAGCTCCCATGAGCGGCTTCTTGATATATTCAAGTGCCTCTGTGGAGACAGCCCTTGACCAACCGAGGTCAGCCTCGTGCGAAAATTAACTGTCATTATATATATAGTATTTATTCATATTTCAGCCTTATGGCGGAATTCTGTTGTGTTGGAATGCACAGCATGCCCCCTAACGGTAGGGAAAGAAAAGGATAACGGTCGCATTGTATACATACCCATAGAATCTTTAACTGGAAGAAGGAAAGAGTGACGCAATGAAACACTGAACAGCCAAGTATGTGTTTCACCCAAAGTTATTCAATATTCTTTATCCAACTTGACCATGGGCACGTCTGAAGACTGGATGACGAGATCAAGACCTAACATTTTAAATTGTAGCTGAAAGACCAAGGTGATTGAAAGCGTTCGGACTGAAAAGAGAAAGTAAGAGTTCGCCACTCCAAATCAAAATTAATGTTGGGTGTCTTTTGTATCTATTTCCGAACTTTAATTTATTCCTGATTCAAACGTCACTCAAGAAAGGGTAAGGAGTTGCAAACCGCCGCTCGTTCTTTCTTTTCCTGTCATATTCTGTCACCTTGGCTTTATGCTCACCGGTTGGCGGCTTTTACAGTACATCTATGGCACAAGTCAGCTGTCCTCGTCCGTCGTCCATTAACGGAACAAGATTCGTAACCGCTCGGGCTAGAGGCCTGACGTTTCTGTGATGGTAGCTTTAGGGAATATGCTTTGACGTATTATGTTCTGTTGCGATTTGACCGAGGCTTCTCTGGCTTCCAGTCGGCTATCTTGGAAAAACGACATTTTGACGCCAATGCTTACAGTTACACTCGAAAGTGTTCTGATCAACCGGGTAGTTTATTTGTCATGACCTACTCTTTAAGTGATCGAGTAGGCTAATTCGTCCATGGGCGAGAACAGATATTGGTAAATGTCACAAAAATCTGTGTAGGTCATATATCGACAAAACCTCCACTACGTAATCATCAAATGTATGAGATATGCTGTCTACTGAGCCTAGAAAATCATCCATATAGAAGGATTTATGAACTGCCCTTGCAGCCTCTTGATACAATTCCTCACTCTCCTTGGCTGTACACTGAAGAGCATAAATGGCCGATGTTGGCGATGACGTTGCCCCGAAAATGTGCCGTTGATATTGGTAGACATCGGGAGGTTTACTCCGATTTGTTCTCCAAAGATATCTGAGGGCTGGTTGGTCAGCCTTTGGAACGAGAACCTGGGAGTACATCCCTTCAATATCAGCGGCCAAAGCAACTGGCCCTTCCCTGAACCTGATGAGGACTCCAACCAACGAATTCAACAGATTTGGCCCCGTCAAAAGGCAATCATTCAATGCGACCCCCCTCGTACCTCGCCGCAGCATCAAACACACGCCGAACTTTACCTGGCTTGTTGGGATTCAATACAGCATGATGGGGCAAAAACCACTGTCGGTCCTCATGAGCAGCAATCTCAGAGGGGGACAACTTCCTCGCATAACCCTTCTCAATGTCATTTAGAAAGGTTTTCTCATACGAATTTTTGAGAAGAGGATCTTTGTCTAACTTTCTCTCAAGAGACAACAACCTGCGCTCTGCCATAACGCGATTGCTAGGGAGAACAACATCCTTCTCTTTCCAGAGGAGGCCGGTCTCATACCGCCCACCAACCTTTTTGGTCGAATTTTCCATTATAGCGATAGCTCGTTTGTCCTCAATGGATCTGACATTTTTAATGTCATGGGAACAACCAAAGGCTTCGGTGGACCACCAATCCTTTACCAACCTACTGAGGCAAACATCAGGGTCACTGACCTGTAACCCAACGCGAAATGAACTTTCATAACTAGGCCTACCCTGTTTTCCCGGGAGTGGGCCTACAACAGTCCAACCAAGCACAGTATTGATAGCATGTGGTGCCCCCTTTGGGCCCGACCGAACCTTAAGCGGCTTTATTATGTCCATACATCAGAGCCAAGCAACAAAGTGACATGATGACCTTCAACCGACGGTAAGATCAGATCTTTCAGATGGGACCAAGCAAACTTTTCCTTGGCCATGTCTACATTCACAACAGGCAGATTAAGCTGATCCACAACCGAAACATTACTAACACTATGTAAACTAGGTTGAGCTTGACAATGCCCTGGACTTAATTAAAATTAATGTTGGGTGTATTTTGTATCTATTTCCGAACTTTAATTTATTCCTGATTCAAACGTCACTCAAGAAAGGGTAAGGAGTTGCAAACCGCCGCTGGTTTTTTATTTTCCTGTCATATTCTGTCACCTTGGCTTTATACTCACCGGTTGGCGGCTTTTACAGTACATCTATGGCACAAGTCAGCCGTCCTCGTCCGTCGTCCATTAACGGAACAAGATTCGTAACCGCTCGGGCTAGAGGCCTGACGTTTCTGTGATGGTAGCTTTAGGGAATATGCTTTGACGTATTATGTTCTGTTGCGATTTGACCGAGGCTTCTCTGGCTTCCAGTCGGCTATCTTGGAAAAACGACATTTTGACGCCAATGCTTACAGTTACACTCGAAAGTGTTCTGATCAACCGGGTAGTTTATTTGTCATGACCTACTCTTTAAGTGATCGAGTAGCCTAATTCGTCCATGGGCTAGAACAGATATTGGTAAATGTCACAAAAATCTGTGTAGGTCATATATCGACAAAACCTCCACTACGTAATCATCAAATGTATGCCAGTGATTGACCTGACAAGCTTTAAATCGTGCTCGAAACATTTTCTCATTGACCTAATTTCAAAGGTCGCAGAGGTCAAACTCTGTGTAACCATTACGGTAACCAATTCTTTTGTTGACTTGACAGCAAGTGAGAACATGACCCAAGGCCATATCTAGCTACATGTATCTTACATGTTTAGCCTAGACTATATTTTAGAAAGTGCTCATGATTGACTTACCGTGTTTAGAAAGGAGAGTTACATCAGGTTGTTTCAACACATATGGGAATAGCATTGCCCATGCGATTTCTCCACCATAGTTGATGCCGACATTGATATAATGAATTGTTTGTGGACCGCAAAAGTCACGAATCATCCGTCCAACATAAGCCTTAGAGTTTATATTGAAGAGAACTTTATTTTTATTGGCGTCGTAACTAACAGTCATCAGTTGCCAAGTTTGTCCAGTTAGTACTTCTCCACCTATGAAGACATTGGAGCGTCCTCTCACCTTTATCTGGAGCATTAGCGTAAACTCGTTGTCACGGAAACCAATGGATATATATTTCTTTTTTATTCGGTAACTGAAAATGCACCTATGGTAGGCCGTATAACTCGGCATTGGGCGTGAGAGTGTTGATATAGAAAAGGAACTCGCTGTAGTCAACGCTTCTATTTCGTTCGTTTGTACCACTAGGCCACGGCTGTCGTGGTGCACTGCTTCTCTCACAGAAATAACCTCACCAAAATATCTGGAATTCACAAACTTGCAGTAGCGTTTATCCATCCTAAAAAAACAAGACGGTACATTATGAAATGATATAAATATGATATTTATTGTCTCTGTAAGATGTTGGTTACATTGCTTGATAGTAATGAAAAACGAATGAACTTTAAAAAGCAAATTACTCTACATGCATGAAGTCAAGAGACAATTTCCTTTCCATTAACAAAGTGAAGGATATTTATGAAGAAATCAAACGGTCGTGTGACGAAGGTTCTCGTCATGAGCAAAAGAAACCGTACCGGAATCGGTCCATAGTTTTTATATGCAGTCTCTCACCTTTTGCCATAATATGCGATAATAACCTCAGTTTAAGATACACCTTACCTTAAGATCCCTACACTACTGTTGAAGAACCATTTGTGAGTTGCTATAAGAAATGACAGCGTCGATGGAGGAAATACTGCGATTGCCAACGGAGTGTGGAACTACATGTAGTTAGGTACATTCCTGACAAAGGCAACTTGAAAACATTATATCCTTCGTGTAACTAGATACCGATTTTGAAAAATTTACCCAGCGAAGATGCTAGAATTGAAAAGTCTGAAAACTCTTCACAACCCCACAACAGCCATATATTTTCACCCAAATGACTCGATCTGGACTTTAAAAAGCCTGAGAAAGCAATAAAACCTCTTCACAACGACCATATGACTACGACCCATTTCTAGGCAGATGTTCAAGGCTGGCGACCCTCAGAAGGATGATCTGGCCTCAAGAATTTTACTTTCACAGCCACGGCCAGCTTCACGGGGACAAAGAAGAGCTCTGAAGAACAATTAATTTTACATCATCAAATATATGTATCATAACTGACTAACAATCAAAAGAATAACGGGATACCCATAGCCATATATCTGAGCCTACCTTTTGCCAGCAGCTCGCTGACCGCAGTCTTCCTCGTCGTCTCACTCCTGAGAAAACCAACAGTCATGAACAAAGGGTAGGACAGGTGAATCACCTGCATGTTTGTGATGTGGGCCCTCTATCGACTATAATGAAGAGCAAGCCCCAACAGGAGACACCAATCTGCATTAATTATATTGGAGTTGGAAAGATATTCTCTCCGCCCACACACACTACAGTTACGCAACGGGATCACAGTTGCGCATTGATTCCTTACTCACTCCAATCAATAGGCTATCGATCAGCCACAAGTCAATTACACCTGTTTCGATGGGAACCCAGGTTGGCATTAGCACGTGTCCTTACCGTTTTGTGTCATTTTGCCACAGAATTGGTCTCACGACTACTTTATGTTGTGGGAATAAATCTCTTTTGACGATATGGTAATAGGTCTGCGAGAGTAATAAGACTGTTGCCACTTTTTTCGAGACAAGAGGTCAAATGCTGTTGAATGAGTGGAGAGTGGAATAATCCTGGATCATTATCAAAATACTGATCCAGAGTCATCCATGTTCATCGCTATGAAAACTCTGAAGACTGCAGCTAGCCTTCTAACGATACAATATGGTGACATGTATCCGTACTTGAAAAACATCCATCAATGAGAGTTTTGCACACAATCACGTTTCATCCCAGCCGTATCATCGCTCTGAGCCTATTTTTTTGCCAGCAACTCGCTGACCGCAGTCTTCGTAGACGTTGCTCTCGCGATCGAGAAAAACCAACAACAACGAGCAAATGATAAGACAGAGGAATCGTCTGAATATTTCTGATTGGAGCCCTCGAAGAAGAACAAGTACAAACAGAAGTTTAAGTGTCAAAATACTGATCCAGCGAAGTCCATGTCCATCGCTAAGAGAACACTGTAGGTGGCGGCTAGCCTTGAAAATCATCCATCATCTATCTGAAAGTTTTGGTCACAATAATAATTTCCTCAGTCTCAGCGAGAATCAATAGTCCGCGTTACACCGCCATTTCAAGAATGCCTTGGGCCATGTGATAGAAATAAGATCGATTGGTGTTGTCTTCCTAACCAATTCATCATTTGCCAACAAATAAATACCAAATTTCTATCAATAAATGTATTTTACAATATGATTTTTAATGCAATAAACTTGTACATGTAAGGCAATGAAAATCCAACCAACAATGATGAAGTTAACATCAATAATGTACATGACCAATGCAGAAAATCATTATTTTCTTCCAATCCAGCATGCCATCCCTGAGTGTATTTGAGAGAAGGCTGCTTTAGGAAGTCGGTCAGCGAGACCACTTAACAAATTACGATTATATCACAAAGTGGTATGTAGATCTGCGTGCTATTGAGTACACCCAAAGCATTCTTCTTATATGAGATGTTGCCTGTCATGGAAGATATAATTGTACTTTTAGCTTTTTACAAAAAACACCAGGAATGGTTACCTTGTATGCACCTTACCGCTATAAAGTGACGGCACCAATGTCACGCTACGAGTCCTACTACAAAGGCGTAGAACGACATGCTCTTTAATGTTTAGCAGGTGTTTTCAGAGGATTTACGAAAGCTTACTAACAAGTACGATACATTTTCCGACTTTTTTACAGTTTCTGTAACTTTTTCCTGACTTATCCGACAAAAGTCCGACCTTTCCCTGAAAGGTCGGATTTCGAGAAAACTCGTTAAAAAAATAGGGCTTCTCAAAATTGAACATTAAAGATCAAAGGTCTTTGTTGAATGTGGTTAATGAGGTGAGGACCAAACAACTATTGGTCGGGTTTCTTTTAGGTTGGTTTTTATCGATCCTTGCCTCTTAACCAAACAGGAGTTTATGGATTCAACATTCTCCTTTTAAAAATTAAACAAATTAGTCAGCGAAGACCAATTAAGTCATTTGTTTGGTTCCCTGTATAGACCATTATATACTTTGTTTTTGGATATTTCTAGTTCATTCATGGCACATGATCATGAATAGAGAAGGACACAAACAAATAATAACCTGAACATTTCATCCTGATCAGTCGCGAAATAAACCGTACAGAGCGGAAATTATTCGAATTCAATGCTCATATACTACAATATGTACGTCAATGTATACAAATACATGCAAAAAGTTATCATAGTTACCAAAATGGAAAGATCCTGTTTGATTTTGAGGTGAAGACCAATAAAAACTAAGCAAAGAAATACAGCCACTGCCGAGTGGACTTGAGTGGGCAGTTATTTTACTCCCTCTGACATGCTTGATGTGCCTGATTTTCTATTTTCAGGATGTGGTGGTTAGAATTGTAAATAGCAGGATATTTGTCTTATGTTCGCGAATGTGAATAGTAGGAAGAGCAACGAATCTGCTTGAAATAAGTATTTGCGCTATTGACAGGATCGAAGGAAAATCATGGGCGTTTGAAGGAGAATAGGCGCTTTAGACATCTGGACATTCAGTTGAAGCAATTAGTATATTTCCACAGCTTCAAATATCTTCGGATCGATTCGTGAATGTTGGGCCTCTTGCAATTCACGGTGACTCTTGCATTTGCAGCTTGAATAATGGGAGGGAGGGACGAAATAGCTGAAGAAGTTACGGTAAGCATTAAAAATAGCTAGAAGAGGTGTTGCCGTAGCCCATATGCATGTGTGATAGAAGCAGCTCTACTTCCAATAAATGGAATGGACGCCTTTTTAATGCAGTATGTTTGTTCTTTCTCTGCTTCATCAGTAAGCTATTTTTCTAAACGTGTTTGATGCTTTTCCAATTTTGTTTCAACTCTTAGATAGTAGAAACCAAATTGGCGCGTTTTTCGTAATTTGTAGTACGCAAAAGTCCTGGCGTGAACGACATTTATTTTTCAACAGGTGAGTGCACCCCAAGATCCCAGTTTACGTCACCCCGTTATTACGACGCAACGGCGATTATTTCCATTATCGTCGGAGTCATTCTCCTAGAGTCGTCAATGGTATTGATCGTTACCAAGTCTCACTTGATTTATTAACTCTACCGCAGTTGGTTTCCCAGGCACCTTTCTACAATGGGAACAATCGACGGCCAACAATGGTCATAATGGGACGTATCTAAGGTTGGACACTCATACGCACAATATCATTGCGCATTCTACTTTTTCAAAATTGAGGACGAGGGAACGTTTTAGCGCGAAGCGGCTTTTTTGTCCAATTTTGCCAGAATACGATCCATCTATAAAACTAACAACAAAACAAAAAGAGGTTTTTCATTACGACGCCGAAATAGGTCACATGGCTGAGAAAATAGATTCATGCGAGAAACCTTCATAAAGCGAAGGGTTGCGCCTCTTCGTGAGTGATCAGTCGTGCTGTCATCTGGTCACGGATCACAGCAACACTGAGCGTCCGTGACTGCGCCATTCATTGTTGAAATTTATATCTTTATTACGCATCTGTTTTGCACAAATACACTTCACAGTGTCGTAGAAAAGCTATCACGACATCCTTAAAATGATTATTATCGAAACAGAACAAGAGAGGTATTCATCAATCCATGTTACAAGCAGCGCACTATACACACCGGATCGGTGCGTGGATGATCAAACTGTAGCAGATGATGGACTATGTGAGAGTTTCAACGGGTGTAGATCTATAGAAAATTCGCCATTGGACCGTCCGGGAGCACCTTACTAGTGCATTGTTCCACAATGACAGCGTCGACGCATGGAGAGCTAACTCGGGTCAAATCGGAGTCAACATAGGAAAAGCGTGATATTTCTGCCAACTGGGTAATATTGCCCTTACTGATACCAATTGTCCTTTTAAGTAATGATGTGTAATGTTTTGCTTTTCGGTTCAAAGAGAATACTTAGTATCAACTAGAAATGTTTCAATTATACTTTAAGAGAGAGAGTCTGTCGTATAAGACGATTGAAAATTTTTTTTTCCCCACACGTATACAGCTAGCTGTTGCACTAGTTTAAAGGCCATATATCAAGGTTTGAAAACATGCTTGATACTCATGAAATATGTTGAGGGTTAAAAAAACAAGATCCCAGACATTAAAAAAATTCTAATAATAAAGTCATTATTTAGTTATTTCAATTTTCAATTTTAAACTATTTGAATTTCCCACCACACACAACTTTAGATTAGTTCCACATGTGGCCGCTAGGGATTTTTTGATGACGTAGATCAGGTCAGTCAGAACAAAGCAAGATGGCTTCCGCATACAGTTCAGAGAGTGAGAGCAGTGAATTTGAGGATGTTTTGGTCGATACAGAAGGATATTTAAACGTTGTGCCGTAGGCCTACATGTTCGAGCCATTAATATCACTAGATCATAATGAGAGTGATCATTCGGACGAAAGTGATTAGAATTTGTGGTTAATCAATTTGCATGGCAGACCTGCCGATATAGCAAAGAAGACATTGATAGACGGTTGCAGATGCATAACATGTATGATTTTTGAACAGACTAATGTTGCACAATATTGTTTCGCCTCGTCAGTGTTGTATCGCCAGTTATGTCATGACGCTGAACTACTATTGAAAAGTGACGGTATTATGCACAATCATCTTGACGTGACGATATAATGCCGTGCAACGTTAGATAGGCCTAGATGTCAGATGACAATAATCTGTCATTGACAGTGGTGACAGTGGCTGTCACTGACACTGACCTGTGTCGCTGTCACCTTGCTATGGCTGGAACACAAGAAGACACTATGCGGTATCACAGGCCCCAATAGGGCCTACACATTATGTATAACAACCGACCTCAGCAGCCTCGGGCATTAAATGCAATTGACATGGTTGGAACAGCTGTTTTTAACAAGTGGCATTTGATATTCAGTTGGATGCAGATATCCGGCTTCATGTGATAATCCGTATCGATAAAGTGATCACTGCAAAGTTTGGCCGAAGGCCCAGGCTTCCAACACTCCAAACGTTTGCACTTCCGAATCCACAGCTTCCTCCTCTCTCGTTCAACTGGCTTTGGAAATTCATGAAAATGGGTCCCATCCGTCATTCGATTGTTCTTTGTGCTATCCTTGACACAATTCGGAGCCACACAATACACCATAGTGAATGAAACACATTACTTCCAGGTGTGCATAATTAATTAAGGCCCTCCTGCTTTTATGATTGCATGACATGTACAGATAACCTGATCTACATCACAACTTTTGCTGAACCCGCCGCCTGGCTCTAACAAGCCAGTTGCTAGCCTGATTAGGTAATCAAGTTGTCAAACACATAATTGGCTATATCTTCAAAATGGATGGAGCTAATTGCATTTGGTTTGCTGTATTGTATAAAGTGTTAGGTACACTTTTGAAATCGTCTTACAGCAGAAAATGGCAAAAAACCTTGATATATGACCTTTAAGCCTTTTGGTCGCGATTTAGGATTCGCCTGATTCGCCTTGATGCATAGGTGCCAAAAGTGGTCCGGTAACGTAAGCATCCGATTTTACTTATTTTAGCGATTCCTGAAATGATTTCGTAAGCACCTAAATTGTTCGTCAATGACGTATTGGAGATGTCATGAACGACTGAGCATGCGCAGGAGGGGGTACTCCCCAGTCCGGTACTCTTATATGTAGATTGCGATCTCATTCGACACGATCTCGCTCAACCCTTGTTACATTATAAATTCCAAAAACCACCACTTTTTTGCAACTAATAAAAAAATAACATCTCAGAAGATTATGTTACGCTACATTTAGCCCCAAAAGATTGACTCATTGATTTCTTTGGGTTTCATCCGCTTTCTTCTAATCAACCTGGAATGATCGTAAGCAGATCACTGACCGAGTGTTCATTCATTGCTGAGCGTTCATCTATATATAATATCCCGTGTAAATACTTCTCTAGACCCTTCCATTGGAGTAAACTTGATAATGGCGGGCACCAGGACTCCATGCTGCTCGAAATTTAGAATGAATTCGCAAGGTGTGAATTAGCCCAGGATTTTGAAAACTTACAGTACGCATGGACCTATATTTCTGCCATCAGATAAATATAGATTAAACATGGGCAGTGAGTGCGTGTCTGATCAAATATAAAACCGGCATATATCCCCGTGTTGTCAGGGCAAACAATAAGGAATACTGCTGCACACTTTATAAGCGAAGTGTTTTCAAAACAGAGCGTAGACTGTGAAATTGCATCTTGGTCACTGCGTACAAAGTTCGTCTCGTTACTTGCTGAGGTAATGTTTTCTTGTATGAAATGCATGAAACGACATAATTTGCTTAATTCATTATAATGTAATACGTTGTACATGTAGACGCTATGAGCCAGTTGAAAGGCATCTGTTCAAACGGCCTATAATACGTGCCCTTCGTGAAACAAATGCCCTAAAACTGACAAGTGTTTGCCGAGTAGGTGTTTGGTTGCTGCACAAACCTGTCGCTACAATATTGTTGATGCCAACCTGGCCTAAGTTTGCCAACAGAGAAGGAAACCTGATTGTTGCCGGAAACAGGATGATGCCACCCTGAAATCAGACTGCATCATAATGCACATCTGCCTATACCACGATGGACTTGGAGCGTTCTGGTACAAACGGCTCATCCGAGGTCATAGATTCGAAACATACCGGGAACCAGTTTATGCCCTACACGGCAAGCTCAACAAAAGCTCCTATGAGCGGCTTCTTGATATCTTCAAGTGCCTCTGTGAAGACAGACCTTGACCAACCGAGGTCAGTCTCGTGCGAAAATTAACTGTTATTATATATATAGTATTTCATCATATTTCAGCCTTATGGCGGAATACTGTTGTGTTGGAATGCACAGCATGCCCCCTAACGGTTGGGAAAGAAAAGGATAACGGTGGCATTGTATACATACCCATAGAATCTTTAACTGGGAGAAGGAAAGAGTGACGCAATAAAACACTGGACAGCCAAGTATGTGTGTCACCAATCTTGAGTGTGGGGATTCGGACAGTGCCAACAAATCACTGTCCGCTATAGCTACTGAAGGTGCTAGCAGACGACGGGATAAAGCACACTTTCAATTGATTCTGTCATCTGCTAGCCGCTTCAGGCATATTAAAGTGCGAATGTTTCCTGTTCTGTGGCACTCGACGTGGATTTGCTGGTTGGTATCACACATCTTATTGATGAAGCTGTCCTTAATAAGTAGATAAATCAGTGTTTTTGTAGCTCCGAGCCAAGTAATGGCACTTGTGCTCATTTCTAACATAGTTGCATAAGTTTTGGAGATTATTGAACGGTATTGTGTAGCATGTACACGAGAATAGGAAGATGTTATTACAAGTGCTTGGCTCAAAGTGTTTTATAAAGTGACTTAAAATGCAAAAAAAACATACGGCTGACAGTCCGCTATGGTAACCTCTGTGCACCCGTGTGACTTCCCGCTATGGTTACACCATGAACATAGCAGACGGTCCTAACAGTGTCCACATATAACCACAGCGGGCAGTATGCCAGCAATAACTGCATTTTAACCACAATCTCTCAGTGTGCGGTGAGCATACAGAATTATGATCAGCGGTCGATCGAAGTCATGCTGACACCTGACATGTATGGTGATTACTCCAAAACCGTTCCGTAAAGTTCAGTAAGTCCCAACAATAAATATTGTGCTCAAATATAATTCTTTGTTGGCGAACCGAACAGAAGGGTCCTCGTTGTCATCAACGCAACTTGATAATAGACCGGGCCCACTTATCGACCATGTGATGTTCAGCTGGTGCTCTAACAGGTCGACCAGCAGGAAAAGATTTCTGTTGTGCACAAATCAAAAAAGAGTTATGGTTGAACGCTACATATTTATTGTTGAACAGTATATATTAATTGTGACCGTAACCGCTCGCCATAGGCACGTGAGCGTAACATCACAGAAAACCTTGCATTTTGATTGAGTAGTCCGCCATTTCCCGAGTTCCCGATCCCGAAATAGTGAACGAGATACTTCGCTTGGTTCATGGAGACCAGCTCGAGATCGGAAATTTTTTCACGAAAACTGATGACGTCATACGCAGAAATGGGTTCTTTCTCGTCGAATTTCTCGGCGGTACGGGATAGCGAAAACTCTCTATGAAGTTGTCGCTAATATTTTTTTCACATCTAAAAAATCCGCCAACTTGGATTGGTAATAAGGTTGGAAGGGAATCTCCAGATGACGTCATTTCATTAGGAATACCCTCGGAATTGCATCCACGGCGTGTGTATGCATTTATGGCGTATTTATGCGTACACTTTCATGATTCTGCCGGTATTTGAGATCCTCAAAAACCTTGCATGTACAAAGGCACTAAATACGCCCTTTTCCGGCCATAATACTATCCCTTTAATAAAGTGTTGTGTAGTGGTTATGTTTACCATACATGTTTAAGCATCATAAACTTTTTGTATGAAGATTATATTAAATGATGTTTAGCAAAAGCATCATCAAGATTAATAAAGTGTTGTTTTTAGCAATTAACTGCCTTGGGTTATTCATTTATAAGGGATTTGTGAGTTAAAATTTGTGAATGTGAAAGTAGAAGTGAATGAGGAAATTGCAGCCTAAATTCCCTGAAAGACTAAAAAGGAGCTCCAAAATTGAAGCAAACTCTTCAATTTGCCTTTGTCTTTTTCATCTTAACATTTCAGGGAAAATTTACTAAACCCTCTCCTATCCTCTAAAAAGAGTAGGAATGAATGCTTTTCTACTGGTGCCAAGCCTTTGTTTTGCTGCAGTTACCATGATACTACAGTAAAATTAAATGCAAGTTGCCAAGAGAAGCATCTAAGTTAATGTCAACAAACGCACGTAGAGTGAATGGCTTAAAATAGAACAAAATCGACTAATGACGTCGCATGTAGATTCCTCCATGCTTATAACCAATCCAAGATGGCGGATTTTTTAGATGTGAAAAAATATTCGCGAAGTCGTCCCCCGATACAATAAGTCGTCCCGCACAGAAACAAAATTATTTCGATGTTCTTTCCCAGCCACCGTAGACAAGCCTAAAATCGTTCACGAAACATTTTCAAATTGACCTAATATTCAAGGTTACAGAGGTCAAACTATCTGTAACCATAACGTACGATAACCGTAATTCTTTTTATAGACTTGACATCAAGTGAAAACATGGCCCCTGGCTATATCTAGCTACAAGTAATTTACATGTTTAGCCTTTCCAGACTATCATTTAGAAGTGCACATGATTGACTTACTGTTGTTCGAAATGAGAGTTACATCAGGTTGTTTCAATACATATGGAAATAGCATTGCCCATGCGATTTCTCCACCATAGTTGCGGCCGATAGTGATATAATAGGTTCTGAGTGGACTGCAAGCGACACGAGTCATCCGTCCAACATAAGCCTCAGAGTTTATATAGAAGACAACTTTATTTTTATTGGCGTCGTAACTTACAGTCATCAGTTGCCAAGTTTGTCCAGTTAGTACTTCTCCACCCATGAAGGCAATGCAGCGTCCTCTCACCTTTATCTCAATCATTAGCGTAAAGTATTGGTCACAGAGACCAATGGATACAGATTTCTTTTTTATTCGGTAACTGAAAATATGCCTATGAAAGGCCTTATAAGTCTGCATCGGGCGTGATAGTATCGATATAGAATAGGAACTCGCTGTAGTCAACGTTTCTATTTCGTTCGTTTGTACCACTAGGCCACGGCTATCGTGGTGCACTGGTCCTCTCACAGAAAGCACCTCACCAAAATATCTGGAATTCACAAACTTGTAGTAGCGTTTATCCATCCTAAAAAAACAAGACGGTACATTATGAAATGATATAAATATGATATTTATTGTCTCTGTCAGATGTTGGTTACATTGGTTGATAGTAACAAAAAACGAATGAACTTTAAAAAGCAAATTACTTTACATGCATGAAGTCAAGTGACAATTCCCTTTCCATTAAGAAAGTGAAGGAATTTATGAAGAAATCAAACGGTCGTGTGACGAAGGTTCTCGTCATGAGCAAAAGAAACCGTACCGGAATCGGTCCATAGTTTTTATATGGAGTCACTCACCTTTTGCCATGATATGCGATAATAACCCCACTTTTAGATACACCTTACCTTAAGATCTCTACACTTCTGTTGAATAACCATTTGTGAGTTGCTATAAGAAATGACAGCGGCGATGGAGGAAATACTGCGATTGCCAACGGAGTGTGGAACTACATGTAGTTAGGTACATTCCTGACAAAGGCAACTTGAAAACATTATATCCTTCGTGTAACTAGATACCGATTTTGAAAAATTTACCCAGCGAAGATGCTAGAAAAGTCTGAAAACTCTTCACAACACCAGAACAGCCATATATTTTCACCCAAATGACTCGATCTGGACTTTAAAAAGCCTGAGAAAGCAATAAAACCACTTCACAACGACCATATGACTGCGACCCATTTCTAGGCAGATGTTCAAGGCTGACGACCCTCAGAAGGATGATCTGGCCTTAACAATTTTACTTCTACGGCCACGGCACGCTTCACGGAGACAAAGAGAGGCTCTGAAGAACAATTAACCTACATCATCAAATATGTATCGTAACTGACGAGCATTCAAAAGAATAACACGACACCCATAGCCATAACTCTGAGCCTACCTTTTGCCAGCAGCTCGCTGACTGCAGTCTTCCTCGTCGTCACACTCCTGAGATAACCAACAGTCATGACCAAAGGATACGACAGGTGAATCACCTGCATGTTTGTGATTTGGCCCTCTATCGACTATAATGAAGAACAAGCCCCAATAGAAGACATCTATCTGCATTAATTATATTTGAGTTGGAAAGATTTTCTCTCAGTCCACACACACTTCCATTAGGCCACGTGATTACAGGCACGTATTGATACTTACTCAATCCAATCAATCAGCTATCGATGAGCAATGAGTCAACTGCACATGTTTCGATGGGAACCCAAGTTGGCATCATGCGCATTTATTTCTACCGCTCAGTGTTTTTTTGATCAGACTACTACTATTGTTGCAGGAATAAATCTCTTTCCACGATATGGTAATTAGTCAGCGAGAGTAATAAGACTGTTGCCACTTTTTGTAAGGTAATAGGTGAAATGTTGTTGAATGAGTGGAAAATGGATTAATCCTGGATCATTATTAAATACAGGTCATCACTGTCCACCGCTAAGAAAACACTGAAGACTGCAGCAAGCCTTCTAACGATACAATAAGGTGACATGTACCCGTACTTGATATACACATGTACATCCATCATAATGAGGGTTTTGCTCACAATCACGTTTTATCCCAGGCGCATCATCGGACCCTTTTCTCGCTGACCGCAGTCTTCCTAGTCGTTGCTCTCGCGATAGGGAACACCAACAATCACGAGCAAATGATACGACAGAGAAATCTTCTGCATCTTTCTGATTTGAGCCGTCTATCGAAATAGTGAAAAAAAAAGAACAGAATATGGTGCAAATGTAGCGGACAACATCGGTGCAATGCAAAATTTAGAAAAAGTCGATAAAATGCCTTACATTGTGATTTGCGCGTACAGTCTGTGCAATATCCCGAGGTCAGTACCAGAAGAACTGAATTCAATTTCGATTGTTGATCGGTTGAGTAAACTGGACGCCAAAGCGTATAAAATGCAGGATGCGGTTGTAAAGAATTCAAATGATATTTATGAATTGGTGATTAGTTCCAAACAGGAGGACAAACCAAACACCGTTCAGGTTGGGAAGATATGCAGAGTCAGGACTTCGATGAGGTATGGTCTATGCCAGTGGTTATAATGGGGTCGAGAATAAGAATAGTGTGAACGATACGAAAGTGAAACAAAGTCAGTCAAAAAGTGAAAAACAAAGTGTACCGGAAACTAATTCCTTTGCTGATATCGCTGGGCGACTAGGAGCAACGGGTCTAAGACCAAGTTTGCGGGGTCGTCGAGGTGGACGTGGTGGAGTAGCTAATCGCAGTACCGGTAATCTGATAGTACACCCGGACATACAACGGCTACGAGGTAGTGCGCGGTCATTGAATAGTGAAAGTAGCCAGTATTCAGGAAAGAGTGTAGATTCAGATGGTTTTATTCTTGGAAAGAAAGAAATGAAACGGATCAGAAGGAACGAACAAAAAAGACGTAACATAGTAATTGGAAGGTCCAAAATGCAGAACTCAAAGATAAAGGGAGGACCTGAGCCAAGTCGTGACATTTTTGAATATAGAGTTGACAAATCAGCTTCCGTTTCGGACATGGAGTCCTTTATGATTGTTTAGACCTATCAGACAGGGATATAGAGTTTAACACGATGCTATAGATTTTATTTACCTTTTGGAGTTGCAATAGATTGTACATATGTTGATTTCATGTTCAATGGTTTATTTTTAATTCTATTATATGTTGTTAATTCGATTACCTGTTGTAAACTTATACGAGTATTAGTAGCAATAAAGATTTTATATGGAGAGAACGCATGCGTTTCTTCCTGGCCAAAAATATACAGTCCTCAAATACCATCTCATGAGAAAACAATGATAAGACAGTTGTGTGGCGGTACGAGACGTACACTGTGTTTCACACACCGACTCTAAATTCAAATCTTTTAAGATAACCGTTGGCAATTTTTATTTGTTTTGTTGTAGTCTCTGTTGGAGATCGTCGATGCGGATGATACGATTGAGAACCGCCGATATATGTTGCACTGTGCCGTGCTTCAGGCCAATAGTCTTCCCGCGGTGTCGGAGCCAGGGTTAGTTCAGCAGGAGGCTACGGGGAGCGCAAAGGCGAGCACGAGTGGCGAGAAGTCAGCGGCGAAGGGAGTAAAGAGGGTGAGTTTCCGTTTTAAAGTAGTGGTTTGTTCCCCGTAGTGTGCGTGGAGTTCTTCGTAAGTGGGATTAACTTGGTAGTATCAGGTTGGTCTGGGTCTGTGCTGGGAGGTGTGTTCAACGTTTAACGTTCAACCCATGCGTAAACAGTAATGTTTTATATTGTTGCAGGGAGTGGCGGGTGACGCCAAGTTGGACGCGAAGGAGCCGGCTGCTGGGCCGTCGTCGGCATCGTCGGTATCGTCGTCGAGGCTGGAGGAACTCGAGAAGTCTCTGAAGCAGATGAAGGAGACTCAGGACAAGGGTTCAGTCGTCACAGCTCTTAAGCAGGTGAGAACCTAATAGCGTTACGCAAGAGTACGGATAATGGTGTGCTGCTGGCGGCGATGGAGACGCTGTACGACACCGCTCTAAGGGTGGATCACGAGGACGTTGATTCATTCAAGGTGGCGCTTAAAATGAGTCGGGAGAATGACTCCGGGGGTCAGCTACAATCACTGGTGACACGTCTATTCGGAACTGACCAGGCGCGGAAAGCACAGGCGTCGGTGGACTCTTGGCGTAAGGCTAAGAAGAAGGAAGAAAGAGAAAAGGAGAAGGAGAAGGAGAAGGAGAAAAAGAATGAGCCGGTTTTTTCGGGGTATAACGTGCCACAAAATTTTGGGGTTGGATATAATAGCTTCAGCAGAAGGGGCTTCAGAGGGAGGCGAAACTTCCGTAGTGCTTTTGGGAGAGGTGGGCCTAGCCCATACGCAAGAAATTGCTACATCTGCGGGTCAAGTGAGCACCTATTTCACTCATGCCCTCAGTATCTGTCGGGTGCCGCTACTACGAGTAATAGTCCAAAGACCGAGTAACACATGTAACTCTAGGTTGGGATATTAGTCAATGATGAAATGTTTCTTGGAGATATGTAAGTTAGTGAGCATTTACAAAAATAGTTGAATGTTAAATTGAAGAGATGAGGCATGTACAGGTGATAGCTACAAGTGTGGTACTATACGACATGTCTCTGGCCCTGTGAGAGGTAAATAAAGATTTGAATTTCATATCTTCCTCGTAGTTGCTTATTTTGCAGTCGCTTTGGGGAGGGCAAGATGCTTTCTCTCTTGTTTCCTGGGACACTGATGCCCGGTTGGAACAGGAGGGGGAGGGTCTAGCCTTGCAAGAGAGTATCTGTTCTGCAGTTGCCTGGAACTTTGGTCAAACACATTAGTTATGGGTTCCTTGCTGTAGTTTCAGCCCAACCGTCAGAGTGTACCTGCATGGGAGTTGGATTCTTCATACAACCCGGTCAAGGCAACTGCAGAGTTGAGATCAACGAGATACGTTAACTACAAGGGCAGGCCCTTCCCCTCTACTCGTTCGGATCCAGGTTTCTTGGCTGAAGAGTGGGGAGACCTCGGCAACAATTGAGAGGAGCTACTTGACAACCTACCGCTAAGGGACCATGGACATTTTTCAGAGGCTATTTCAATGGCGTCTTGTACGACGCACAGTTTCCACCGTCGCGGATATTTAATAATTATGCCAACTGTGAGCCCCACAAGGAGAAAATAGCTCGTCACTTGGAGGAGGGTTTAAGGAATGGTTCCCTTAAGCTTCTTGGTAGAGTTGGCGAGGTTCCTCCACCATATTTGGTTATGCCCCTATTGATGATAAGGGGAACTTGGAAGAATAGATTATGCCATGATGAGGTTCTTAAATCTTTTCATGAAACACATGCCTTTTTCCCTGGAAGGTTCTGATCTCATCCCGGGTCTGATAGAGAAAGGGGATTTCATGGCATCCACTGACGAGAAATCTGCTTATCTCAACGTATTTTTGTCCGAGAGGTCCAGAACGTTTTTTGGAATACAATTTGGTGGGTGGTATCTGGTTTATAACTGCTTGCCGTTTGGATGGTCTTTGTCTCCTTTCGTTTATCAATCGATAGGGATGCAGGCAACGACGTTTTTGAGATTAAAAGGGGTTATCACAACCCAATATCTGGATGACAGGTTTCTTGGCCCGGCAAGGTATGTAACAGGTTCGAAGTTACAACAAACGGGGATCTCGATAATTTGCAACGCGGCAACCCTGTCTCTGCTAGGCTACACCATCGAATTTCTGAAGAGTATATGGTTTCCGTCCTGTTCATTGCTTAACCTTGGGTTGATAGTTCACTCGGATTAAAGGCAATTTCAGATACCTGCGGATAAGAAACTGAAATTTAGAGAATCAAGGGAACAGATTTTGGCGGAGGCCGTGGTTCCCGTAAGGACTTTGCAAAAGTTCATGGGCAAATGCGTTTCGTTCAAAATCTGTGTTCCTGCCGCAAGTCTTTACATTCGGGCAATGGCTATTGAAATTGGTCGGTCAGGGAAAGCCAAGGCAGATATTCGGGTTGAAGGGGACTTGAGGGAGGAAATAGTGTTCTGGCGCTTCCTGGATGGCTTTTCGGATTGGGCTTATTGGAGGGGTGAACGCCATGTGGATTTGAACTTGTCCACGGATGCCAGTGGCTTCGCTTGGGGGGGGGGGCACCCTGCCCGATGGTCGGGAGATGCATGATTTCTGGCCACGGGATGACATCAGACCAATCCATCTGAAGGAGACTGAGGCTTTGTTGAAGACTCTGCAGGCGATTCCTGAGTGGTTACGGGACAAACGGGTAGATGTATCTGTTGACAATCTGGCGTTGGTAGCATCATTGGCTAAGCAGGGGGCTAGAGACCCTCCGTTGGTCAAACTACTCAAGTCCATATTTCAGGTGATTTCTGGACTAAATTGCGATTTGAAGCTAACTTACGTGCCTTCGAAGGAAAACACGGCGGATGCTGCTTCTCGTAATTTGTCTCCGAGAGACGCAAGGTTATCAGTGGAGGCTTGGTCGAGGTTAGAAAGGTTGTTTGGACCCCATACCCTGGATTTGATGGCATTAGATTCCAACGCAATGCTAGATAGGGATGGTAACGCGTTGCCACACTTCACGCCTTACCCACTTCCGAGATCAACGGGGGTTAACGTTTTGACGAAGATACTATCCGGCACGGAAAATTACCATTGTTTCCCGCCTTTTTGCATGATAGGTTCGGTCTTGACTTTCGTGTTACATGAAAACCCTAGGCCACTTCGGGTAATCTTTGTAGTTCCTCGGCTATCTCCTCTTCCGTCTTGGTGGCCGGTTTTGATGTCGGTGGCAAAGTCGGTTATTGTCCTTGGTCGGAGGGATGATCGGGAAGTGCTAGAGATCCCGTCAAAGTGGGGTTATATCTCTTCACCGTTATTGTACCCCTTGTTGGCAGCTAGGCTCGTTCTAGAATGAGAGGTTAAGAGCTGGTTGAGCGGGGGCTTATGTTTATGTGTCGGTAGTTGATCGTAGTTTTATGTAGTAATAGCGTTTCTTCTTGTTCCATTTCAGAGAGGTGCCCATGGTCTGCCTTCGGGGTTGGATGTTGCTGAATTGCGCAGACGGGTCGATTCCCTGATGGACGGGTTCAAATCATCGTGTTATCAGATTCGCAAGTCGAAACTTCAGAAGAATTTGGAATTATTCTTGGACAATCTCGGGAAGGTTCTTGATACATGTACTCCGGATGATATTTGTTTATATCTGGCATGGGCCGATAGTGAAGGGAAAACAGTGGTGCATGTTATACAGTGCCCTGCTATTGGTCAGAGATTACCCACATGTGTCTGCCCAAGGAGGTTAGCGTACGGCACGGTGGCGTCCAAGATCTCACAACTTAGGGACATATTTGATCGATTGGGAAAGCCTAAAGGGTGGTCCTCCGCGAGCCAGGGGAATCCAGGGTAGCTAGGGTGTGTCCGGTCTTGGGTTTAAAGACGTATTTTCAGGTTGACAGTTCGTTCGGCGTGGATTTAAGTATGGGGATTCTGTAGGCCTCTCGCGCACCAGAGGGTTGTTGATAGCCCCCTGTCATATGAGGTTACCTATCAGAGGTTAAAGCATTATTTGGGGAAAATAGAGGCAGATGAGGGGGAAACGCCTCATAGTTTTTAGGGGCGGCTGTGCGATATCAATCCATTTTTTGTCATCCAAAGTGGTGCCTTCACAGCCAGATATTGAAGCCATGATGGATCACATTGGTTGGTCGTCCGAATCGTCGGCTTCACGCTACGCTAGGTCGGGGAAGCTCGACCAAGCAGCTAAAATGGCCGCAATTATGTCGGCAGCTTCTTTTGAAGACTGGAGGCAGGTGGAGGGGGAATATATCGAGGAATGCGATCTGCCGAGTCCGTTTCCTCAGAAGGTGTAGAGTAGTTGCCCGATGTGGAGGACTCCTGTTTGGGAAAAGTGTACATGGTTGGGATATAGTATTTGCAATGTTGTACTGAATAAAGGTTTATCACTAAGAGATTGACGTTGGTTAGTTCTTTAGCGGGTGGTGGTGTTTGGGGCGTTTATTTGATATGAGTTTTATTGAGTGATGGGGGTTAAGGTGTGGAGTAGATGGAGAGGCAATATAACTCATATCAGATAATCGCCCCAAATATGAGGGAAACTCTATCATGACATTAGCGCCCGGAGGGGTTAACTCGTAGCGTTTCGGAGAGAGAGCGATTTCATGTCCATTACTTAAAGGCACAGAGCATGCATATGATGACGCACCGCTTTGGATACTTTGTTATCCGAAGTGGGGTGACGTCAAGAGCACGTGATTTCCTAATGAGCTCAGTTGGTTTTGGAAATCATCGGATGGGAAGGAGAAATGTCAGTACGCGTTGGGGGTGTTGTTATCGTCTCAAGTTGTCTCCAGTGAGTTGTTTTGTCGAGCCCACCCTCCCTCCCCTTGACTAGAGTCTCTCGTGCGTATCATGTGGGTGCTTCGTGCCGAGAGCGATTTCATGTCCATTACTTAAAGGCACAGAGCATGCATATGATGACGCACCGCTTTGGATACTTTGTCATCCAAAGAATTCTTTCTTATAAGATAATGCGTGTCATGAAATATTTATTGCACTTTAACTTTCAACAAAAAAACACCATGAATTTGTTGCATTTTATGCACCTAACCGCTATAAAATGACGGCACCAACAATTAAGTGACCAAGGCCACACTGCGAGTCCTACTACAAAGGCATATAGATCGGCATGCTTTTTAATGTTGATCAGGCGTATTAGGAAAAACACATAAGTGGGATACATTTTCTGACTTCTTAACGGTTTCCTAAAAATTTTCTAACTCATCCTACAAAAGTCTGACATTATCCGACTTTTCTGTGAAAGGTCGGATTTGAGAACGGTCAGATTTCTAGAAAAGCCGTCAAAATTTCTAGGGCTTCCCAAAATCGGGCATTGTAGATCAAGGGCCTATTTTGAATGGGGTTAATGAAGTGTGAGCCAAACAGTCAGAGTGATCCGATTGAGAGACCTAATTGGTATTCACATTTAGTGTCACCCTTTGGTTAATCCCCCCCCCCCCAAGACAGAATTGTCATGGATACACTCCACAAAGTCGAAAACTGGAAGAGAAAATAACTGACAACTTCTTCAAGCGTCAGTTGAAACGTAATTCATTACATCGAAATCGCTGTCGCAGAAGCAGCTTACTCATACTAGTATACAAAATGGTATATGCTAAAATGGTAACTGTTAGCATTACAAATGCAGGGCTATAATGAATAGCGTGGTGCAGAATATAACATGGGATGGCAATGTCGGGATTAAAGTCGTAACTGCCATAGTTAAGGAGAAATAAATGTGGGCATTATGTTACTCACCCTGACATGCCTGATGTGCATGATTTTCTAGTTCCAGGACTTCACGTGTAGTTTAGAATTGTAAAAACAGTGTCAAAAATACCCATTGACTGCCCGAATATTACCGTCCGAACACGGGAGCAAGGACCAACAACGTATTAGGCTGAATGGATTCATTTGATGTTGAGGTGATTAGCATGATTTAGGGGACATGGGCTTCGGAGGGAAAATCGCAAATCATGAAGTATCATAAAGTACCAAACAAACTTGTTTGGATGCTTTGAACATTGTTGTCATGCAAACAGTACGATAGGTCACTCACATACCTGACATCCTTGAGAGAACACGTCCCGTCAAGAAAGTGCACAATTGCTGTCCTAAGACGACCTCAGAGTCCTACAGTGCCAAAATAGGAAGATGGAGCGAAAATAGTGGGATACCAAATAAACTGAATGTCCCAAGGACATATGCATCATGACATGACCATTTATCAGCATGCTCTCAAATGCTCCGGCCATACATACTACACTGCAAATATCCTGGACACGTTGGCCCAATGGTTTTTTTCACTAAAAAACATTGTTAAGCTAACGCTACTGTTCCCACCCACCTTCTCTCTGGACATGTCTCTAAATCTTACCAAGTGCTGAATTAGACCACGTAACAAGAGGCAAATGACATAATGTTATTCACATTATTCTTTGATGGCATATTTTGGTCACCCTGTACTCTTAACTTCCACATATTAATGCGAAATGTGGATAAATAGTTCGAGAAATCAATGCTAAAGATACCTGGAGCAACCGTAGTTGGCATAGCGGTATTATACTGTAGTAGGGTTGCCGTCCGAGGTTCCACATCCAACTTCATCCGCACTGTCTCAACAATCGGCTTCCACGTTGCATCGCCAACTCTTCTCAATGCATATTCCGTTGTTACTTCAAAACTGAACGGACAAGTTACACTGAGGAGGAACTGCAGTTAGATCAACAGTAAGGTTACCAGCCGGGCCGGGTTTATTGGCGCAATCGATTTCGTCAGAGCCATCTCCACAGTCGTCGACCCCGTCACATCGCCAACTCTTACGAATGCATGCACCACTGTTGCATTCAAACTCCGTTGATAAGGTACAGTGTGGCGTCACTGGAAACAAAATATCAAATATACACATTACACATACACATTAAACATCTAAAGTTATATAAAAACGCTGTAGCTGTGATTACAGACTCTGCCAACGATCAAAGGTTACCCAACAAAAGTTTACGCTGTCATACGACAATGCCGTCACCCTCAGATGGTCCGTCTGCAAAAACTCTTCCGCGAACATCATAGCAGTGTGCTTTGTACAGCCAAACAAGTCGTTTTGAATTCTCCCGAAAATAAACTGAGACGCGCGAATGTTGCCGATAGACACTCGTCAGTGAATAAAGAAAAGAAAAAACATTCGATTTAGAGCAAAAGCCATCGGCGATGCAACATGTTTAATATTTGTTGTCGCTTTTCCACGCTTTAAACTGTTCAGATAAGCCTTGGGAAATCGTGATACTAGGTAGGTTTCGCAACGAATTACCAAGTACGAAGTATGAAGGTCAACAGTGTCACTGAGTCCTTCGTGAATTCATTTACGCGTCGTGTGTACATCGGCGTTCATATACGCCACGATCTAAGCCAATCAGTCCAATCCAATAGGCCTAACCTTTGTATTAGGTTTGCGAGGTATTCATCCCTTCGGGCCTCTCAAATATGGACCCAAAGACGGTATACATGAGGGAACAGAGTGTTCGTGCCATCCCGCCTTTAAATCTGTCGTGAGTCAGTGGTGCCCTCTGTTGGACGTTGGACACTTTAGCGAGTCACGGAGAGCGAATGTCAGAGCCGAGAATAAATTAATTTTTTCCAATGCTGTGTTCGTTTCCAGTCGTCTCGAGAGTTTATCAAGAATTCTGAGTTGATTGGGATTCAAAATCCCATGCGTCCATCCACATGGGTGACTCGTAAGTCCGTAAATTATCGTTTTTGTTTGAGGAAAGTACCGAATATCTGATACTTCTCCGGCACTCCAATGATGAATCCATTGCAAGCAGCCTCGTCCACAAGAGTTAGACAGTCTCACTAGACAGTTGTCCACTAATCGCCGAATTTTGGTCAACCTCGTCCCCAGGACAGTAGTCACAGTAGTAAGTTCGGGCTACAGTACGCACGTTTGAGAATGGCAGACCGGCAATACTATGGGCGGTTATTACCGCAAACCAAAGCAAAGACACTTGTGTAGCATATCAAGGACACGTAGATTGATACTCCTATGTGTGCCACATCAAAGACGATCTAACGATGCGAAGTCAACAGACGGCGCCACCGTCTTTGGAAAAGTAAAAACGACATCGACAACTTCAGGTTTTTGTTGATATAAGCGACTAGCGGGAAAATGCACATGTGTTGTTATGTCACTATTGCATCTAATCGTAGTAGACTGTCGTATTTTGAGATCCCCTTTCTTTTCAACATCATCAATCATACTAGTATATCATAACCATGGATAGAGATAAGTTAGAAAACTGTGTCAACCTCCTTCAACTTTTTACTTTTCCCAAGACGGTGGCGCCGTCTGTTGACTTCGCATCGTTATCTTTGACGTGGTGTATGGTCCAGAGAGGTATTGCGGTCATGTGTTATCTGTGCTGTGTATGGCTCATGAAAACAACTGTCCATCCCAGAGAGGTTGCGGTCTAGTTTTATCTGTGCTGTATCAAACAAAAACAAAACATGCATTCCAGATGTCTTTGATGTGGCACACATAGGAGTATCAATCTACGTGTCCTTGATATGCAACACAAGTGTCTTTGCTTTGGTTTGTCTTTATTTGCGGTAATAACCGCGCATACAATACTAAAGGAGATCTTTGGGCCAGTACTCGGGAATTGTCAGACGAAAGTTAGCACGTCTGGATGAAAGGCTTTGGGTCATGTCAATTGAGGAAATAGAGGACGCTGAAAATGAAATATGTTCGTCTGCCACAAAGTACAGGGATCAACTCGAAAGATTTGATGTTGTGGCAATTCCGGTCGAAGCTGGAGTGGCATGGGACAGGTTTTATGAGATCGGCCGAGAGATGAAGTTCAGATTGGAGGCAGCGAAGGTTCAGATCCGGTATTTGATGTCAAAGCAAGATAGGGCAAGGCAGAAGCGTTGGGTGGCGCCACTGTTACAACACAGGAACTTAAAGCGAACTGGAACCACCGAGCGATTTATTCAACTTTTCGACTTTCACCGCCCGAGAAAGTCGAGTTCAGATTTGTAGCTCCGCCCCCAGTGCCCGAGCATGCGCAGTTCAATTTGTTATTATTGAGAATCATGTGAGAATCACGTGAGTCATGCGATCTTTCATTCATGAATTTTCGTAGTAAATTCCATAGTAGTGACGTCACTGAATGATTGACAGCTAGGCGCCATGTTTCATTCATGCCTCGCTCTGATCACCCGATACGCGGGAAATGAAAACGAGATCATACGAACTGGCTTGGCGGTTCCAGTTCGCTTTAACATTAACACTGGGGAGTATTTAATAGATTTTTACTATAATTTGTTTAACAGAATTTTGGACAGTGGATGCATACCGACAAATTGGATTAATGGCATTATAAAACCAATCTATAAGAAAAAGGGTGATAGAACAAAGGGTGAGAATTACAGAGGTATTACTTTATTAAGCTGTTTAGGTAAATTGTTCACATCTATTTTAAACAGCAGGTTAGACGAGTATGTGAATTTACACGAGGTATTAGGTGAAGAACAAACAGGTTTCAGATCAGGTTACTCTACCATGGACAAAGTTTTTGTTCTGAAGTGTTTGATTGATTTATATTTGAGTAAGGGCAAACGCTCATATGTGGTATTTATTGATTTCAAACAAGCTTTCGATAAAATATGGAGGTTAGGACTTTGGCGTAAACTTATTGGAAATGGTATAAACGGTAAAATATTGAATGTCATGGTAAATATGTATGATAAAGCGAAATCGTGTGTTCAGATTAACAATAATAGATCAGATTATTTTCCGTGTTCCATGGGGGTTAGGCAGGGCATATAATGGAAATTTTGCGAGGGCAATAAAAGATAGATATAATAAAGGTATGAAAGCCATGTTTGGTGTACTGAGAGCGTGTAGAAGACTTTCTCTTACGGTCGAATTGAGTCTAGACATATTTGACAAAGTTGTCACACCAGTTTTGCTATATGGTAGTGAGGTGTGGGGTAACCAAAACACCGAGTTGCTGGATCGTGTACAAGTTAAATTTTGCAAATATTTGCTACGATTACCGTTAAGAACTCCTACAGTAATGGTAATGGGAGAACTTGGGCGATACTCTTTGAAGATTCACATAGCCGTGCGAATGTTATCTTTTTGGAACAGACTCAGAATTGGAAAAACAGATAAATGGGGTAATATCTTTTATAACATAACTAGGGAGCATTTAGACAAGGGTTATTTAAACCAAGGCTGGTGTAAAAGTGTAAAAACTGTTCAAGACAGCTGTGGCCTCACTCAAATTTGGTATACTCCCGAGGTTTTGTCCCTACGAGAACTGAAAATTGTTGTTGAACAGATAATGAGAGACCAGTGTGAACAACTATGGAGAAACGAGGTAAATAACGATTTCAGATGTACAATTTATAGAATGTTTAAACAAAACCTGAATATGGAGCCCTATGTTAAAAAATTACCATTATATCAAACGTCAGTATTTGTAAATTTCGTACTGGATCTATAAAATTCCCAGAAACAGTAACCAGAATGTATAGAAATGAAACTGCAGAAAATATTTGTGGTCTTTGTGACCAGGTTTGTGTAAGAGACGAACTTCATTATTTTATTACGTGTCCGTATTTCCGTCACATGCGAGTAAGGTTGTTTCCAAACTTAAAAGAATTACCTCAGGTTTTTTATCATGAATTTTTCCGTCGCATTATGACTAAATGTTCCCGGGTAAACTTAGACAATATTCATAGTTTTTGTAAAGAATTCATCAGCTTGGTCCACCATATGTAAATGTTAAATCATGTAACCTCTTATACCCGAAAGGGTTTTTTGGGGAGAAATAAATTATGTTATGTTATGTTATGTTATGTTATGTTATGTTAACCCAATGAGTCCAGCCTTGAAGGGGACACAGGGCGGTGATTTTACAGTTGGATCTCGGGCTTCTCAGGCAGATGATAGGTTTGAAAGGGAAATTATTGCATTAAAGGAGGAATGCAAGAGATTGGAGAATGAGATTAGTATGCACCAGGATAGCTGTTTTTGAATTTGGCCAACAGTACCGAAAGACGTCTACCATAGCTTTAGGGAAACGGGTCCCAGTGGCCATGGGAGTGCTCAACGCATGTCGCGAAGGCCAGATCCTGTGATTGGCTTTAAGTCTGATGGTATAAATTTTCATGCTGAGGGAGCAGGGACGTTTAGTCGCCATATTGGAGCTGCTATGTCATCGACACCTAGGACAGGGAATAGTTTGCAAGGGTTAGGTAGGCCTACCAGCCAGTCATTCGGAACGGTGAAGATGGCGCCACAGGTTCGTGTTAGCACTCACATAGATGGTGATGTTGGACCTTTGCAGGAGGATGCCTATGGTGATAGCCAGTTGACTAGTCACCCAATACTTGTGAGGGAACCAAACCCAACATGTAGTATCCCTATTAACCAGTCCGAGTACATTGGTGATTGTGGTCAAGAATACTGCAATGGTATTCAGAAATTGAGAGGAGAAACCCAGGCCAGCGGATTTAAAGGAGGCTATGGGGTGCGCCAAATGCCTCATGAGTCTAGTTTGAGCCAAATCCACGAGAGGGCAGATGCTGTGAGCCGAAGGCCCCATACGGTGGCACATCCAGCTGCAGACCTAAGTGCAACACGCCATGGAGGGATGATTCAAGAGCCCCACATCGTACCTAATGGGGGGAGAGACCAGGCTATGTCTAATGAGCTAAGTTTAGCACCGGTACTGGAAAAATTAGCGGTCCAAACAGAGTTGCCTTCACCGCCACCTATGTCGTTTGATGGAACTCCGGCCGAGTATACGAAATTTCGTCGATCGTTTGACCTGCGGGTTGGATGCAAACCCTTTACCGATAGCTTTAAGCTTTCCCAGCTGCTGATGTTGACAACTGATAATGCCCACAAGGCAATAATGCACCTTGATGGTACAAGGGAGGGCTACGCCAAAGCCTTGGATGTACATAAGGACATGTTCGGTCGGCCCTACCAGATCGTTAAGTCATGCTTGGAGAAAATTACGTTTGGAAAGAGGATCGGCCCCCATGATCCAAAGGGATTGCTTTAGTACTCCGACCACCTGAACGCTGTCTACGAGACTCTGTCAGACATCGACCTACTTAGCGAGGCGGACACTCAAACCACCTTGAAGGCCACATTTGAGCGATTGCCGCCGGCAGTCCAGGCGGGATGGGCGAAGATGGTGTCACGTATGGAAGAGGAGGATAAGTTTCCGCGATTGAAGAATTTGGTGGAGTATGTGAAGAATCAAGCTAAGATGATGAACCATGTAGTCTTTGAAGTCAAGTCAGTGGTAGCGGCAGCGCAACCATCAGCTGCGGCGTGGAAAAACAGGACAATGGCAGCATTCCCACCAAAGGTAAAGGTTACCACCCTCTCCACTCAGGCGGCGAGTGAATAAATGCAGAAGGGCGAAAAACCAGGGGGCGGAAAGCCGCAGTGCAAATTTTGCAGTCAGGAACATCTGATTATCCATTGTCAGAAGTTCGAGAAGGAGGAACCCGCAGTCAGGAAGAGATTTGCCTGGAACAATATGCTGTGCTATGGCTGCCTTGGCAGGCATAAGATTAAAGATTGCAGAAAGAAAAGGCCGTGTAAAAGTTGTGGTGGTGATCACCATTCACTCCTCCATACGCCAGGTCGTGGCGCATCAGGTCAGGGCCAAAAGGAATCCATCGGACACCGAACACAAAGAGCTGATGGAGCAGCTCGGCCAACCAGCAGTCAGGATCGTTCAGGTCAAACCAAGACCCACAGTCAAACGGCTGGGTCGGTGGTAGCATCAAAACCGGGAAAAGATGCAGTGTTGCTGAAGGTGGTGCCTGTCCGTGTAATTGCGGACAACGGAAGATCTTTCACAACACGTGGTCTGCTAGACACTGGGTCTAGCACAACGCTGATTACGAGGGAGTTAGCGGATGCTCTGAAGATGGCCAGGAGGAAGGAGACGATCATGGTTAACACTGTTCTAGCTCGAGGACAACGTCAGTATGTCTCGGTCTGTAGTTGTAGCCTGCAGCCAGTTGGAGCTGACCAGTCAGTAATACCTGTAAATAAGGCCTACATCGTTGCAGACCGTCACAGAGACAACAAGTATCATCCAGAGTCTCTGTGCATGGGATCACCTGCGGGAGATTGAATTTTCGACGACGGTTGATTTTGACTCAGTCACAGTCCTTATCGAAGAGAACGTACCTACAGCGCATGCTGTGCTGAAAAGTCGCTATGGTGAAGAACCTCATAACCAACCTTATGCGGTGAGGACACCATTGGGATGGTGTGGTGCTGGACCCACCAATGAGCTGGCATCGCCAGGGATGAACGTCAGTTATGTCGGGATGAGTCAGGCAAGGGAGTTGGGAGTACTGGGTGGAGCTCAAGATGTTGACCTCACAAAGGCCGTGGAGAAGTTATGTGTAGTCGAGAAGCATGGATTCGAAAATACGGGAGTAAAGATGATGTCAGTTGAAGATCGTCGTTCATTAGCCATGCTTGAAAGTGGTACACGTCAGACTGATGATGGTCATTATGAGATTGGTCTCTTGTGGAAGAGCAGCCACCCAGTACTCCCGAACAACCGAATGTTGGCACAGAAAAGATTAGCTAAAGAGGCGGTTTGACAGGGATCTTGTGTATGCTGCAATGTACAGGGAATCGATGGACATCAACTTTAAGGAAGGTTACGCGAGAGTTTTCACCGCAGAAGAAGCAGCAGCATCCCATGACCAAACCTGGTATTTGCCGCACCATTGAGTGCAAAATATCAACACAACTGGTCGAGTGCGAGTAGTCTTTGATGCAGCCGCAGAGTATCAAGGCACTTCCTTGAATCGAGAGCTGATACAGGGGCCAGACCTCAATAATGGTCCACTCGGAGTGCTCTTGAGGTTTAGAGAGCATTCAATAGCCGTTATAGCAGACATCAAGGCCATGTTTTCGCAGTTCAAGGTTCCTGAAGAAGATTGCCAAGCTTTGAGATTTCTGTGGTGGCTGGATGGGCTTGAGGTTAAGCCTGTTATTTGCCATAGCACATTTTTGGCGCGACAGATAGCCCGAGTGCGTGTACCTTTGGATTGAGACAGTGTGCAAATGATCACGGTGCCAAGTACGACAGTAGAGTTGCCGAAGCTGTACACCGGAGGTTCTATGTAGATGACTCGCTGTGTTCATTGGCTACAGTCGCGGTTGCAATTGTGCTATCATTGGGCTTAATTGCTCTGGTAGCTGCAGGAAGGATGGAGTTGGTGAAATTTGTCTCCAATTCGCCTGAAGTGATGAAAGCCTTGCCGGGAAATGTCCGTGCAACAGGAGTTGTGGATCTTGATTTGGACTCGCCAACTACTGAGTGACCTTTGGGTGCTAGATGGAATGTTGACGATGACACCTTGGGCCTACAGGTCACAGGAATTGACAAAGGTGCCGAGAAGGCTAACACTCGACGGGAGTGTCTCTCAGCTGTGAGTGGTATCTATGATCCTTTGGGTCAGGTGGCTCCGGTGACATTGGTCGCCAAGCGTATCCTACAGCTGAGCTGGAAGTCTTGGCTGACTTGGGATGATGAGCTTCCAGACGACTTGACGACAGCCTGGGAAACGTGGAAGCGAAGTCTGCCAGATCTTACTAAGATTTCACTGCCAAGGTGGTACTTCACATCGGAAGCGGAAGGTCGTTATGAACTACATCATTTTGCTGATGCGAGCGAAGTTGGATATGGGACAATACGATACATAAGGAAGATCTACAAAACTGGAGTCATCGAATGTGCCTTTGTGATGGCCAAGTCCAGATGCGCGCCAAGCCAGTATGTCTCAATTCCACGCCTGGAATTGCAGACAGCTGTGATTGCAGTGAGAGTAGACACCCTTCTACGAAGAGAGCTTGACCTACCTTTTAGTGACATGTATTACTGGACAGACTCGAAGATCACACTTCAGTACCTGCAGAGTGAGAATAGGCGCTTCAAGACATTATGCGGCTAATCGTGTCAATGAAATACGGGACTCGACGACGCCAAGGCAGTGGCGGCATATACCAGGAGTATTGAACTCTGCAGACATGGCGTCTAGGGAAAAATCCGTCGAGAAGTTATTGGAGTCGAAACAATGGTTTCATGGGCCGGACTTTCTCTGGAAAACGGATGATTGCTGGCCAGATGCCGCTGTATCGTGTTTACCTGGCGATGATTCGGAGAGGAAGAGAAGGAAGAGAAGTTTATTGGGACGGTTGCTACAGCAGCACCGTCAGTCGAGAATATTCTGCAGAGATACTCATCATGGACCAGATTGCTGAGAGATGTGGTGATGCTGACAAAGTTCTGCAGATATCTGAGAGACAAGTCTTCAGTTATTCGAGAAATCACGATCCAGGAATTGATTGAGGCGAAACTCACAGTTGTAAAGTTGGTGCAGGCAGTTGCTTTTGCTGAAGAAATTGACAGCATCCAATAGACGGGAAAAGTCAAAGCAAAAAGTCAGTTGCATCGACTGTACCCTGTGTTGGTCGATGAGGTGTAACGTGTTGGAGGAAGATTGGCAAAAGCACCGATGTCCTTTGACAGTAAATTTCCGATAATACTGCCAAGCCATGATCACGTAGCGGACGTGCTGGTTCGTTATTTCCATGATGCTGTTGGTCATGCTGGTCAGGAGCACGTACTTGCCAAGTTGAGAGAAGAGTTGTGGATTTGCAGAGCCCGTACCCTCGTAAAGAAGGTACTTAGAGCTTGCATTGGATGCCGCAAGCGACATGCAAAGCGGATGACGCAAATAATGGCGAAACTCCCAGACTACAGGCTGAGGGTGTATGATCCCCCGTTCACACGTTCTGGTGTTGATTATTTTATTTCTTATTTAATATTCCTTTGAAAGCAAGGCTTGAGTACAAGGTTAATCTTATGGTCTACAAATGTCTACATGATTACGCACCAAAATATCTCGCAGACTGCTTAGAAGTTTACAAACCCTCTCGCTCCCTGCGATCAAGTACGATGGGTCTGTGTAAGGAAGTCCGCACAAACCGGGTGATAGGCTCCTCTGCATTCGCAGTGGCGGGACCAAAGCTATGGAATGAGCTGCCAAATAGTGTTCGTGGCCAGAGTACCCTGGGTCGTTTTAAAACTGCACTAAAAACTCATATTTTTAAGAAATTATTTTGAATCCTATTTTTAAATCCCACTTGCACGTTTTCTTTAGTAATGACTTTTATTCTATCATGTATTAATGTTTTATTGTTTTATCATAAATTGTAAAGCGCTTAAAAGTTTTAACAACGTTAAGCGCTATAAAAAATGTTTTAATAAATAAAAAAATTAAAAGATTATTTTGGGCCGATGCTGACCAAAAGGGGTAGAAGTACTACGAAACGTCGGGGAGTCCTTTTCACCTGCTTAAACGTTCGAGCTATTCACCTTGAGATGGCGGATTCCCTGGACACGAGCTCATTTTTGAATGCACTCATGAGATTTGCATGTCGTAGAGGTCAGCCAGAAGAGATTTGGTCTGACAATGGGACAAACTTTGTTGGTGGGAATCGAGAGCTGAGCGAAGCATTGGCAGCTTGGAATCAAGATCAGATCAATCGGGAGCTAATCCAGAAAGGAATCCAGTGGCACTTCCAGCCACTACAAGCACCTCACATGTCAGGCATATGGGAAAGGCTTGTGAGGTCGGTTAAGCTTGGCCTTAACGCCATTTTGGGCACAAGCTTTGTAGTCTCCGATGAAGTGCTTTATTCTGCTTTGGTAGAAGTCGAAGGGATACTGAACAGCCGGTCGTTGTGCAGAACCAGTGAAGACAGCAAGGATGAGGAGGTGCTGACACCAGCGCACTTCCTCATTCAGAGACCTGCCATATCTCTACCTCCCGGAGATTTCGAGGACACAGATCAGTATCACCGTCGGAAGTGGCGTCACGTCCAGCTTTTGGCAAACCACTTCTGGAGAAGATTCGTACCTGAGTACATGTCTACCCTGCAAGAAAGAGCGAATTGGCATTTACCGCAACGAAATGCCAAGATTGGAGATCTGGTACTGGTGTCGGATGACGACAAGGTTCGGGGCCATTGGCCAATGGGCAGAATCACGCAGGTCTTCCCGGGAGAGGATGGTCATGTTCGTGTCGTGGAAGTGAAACGTGGAGATTCCTTTCTAAAACGTCCAGTTCACAAGCTTTGTCTGCTTGAGGAAAGCACGTAGACGGTTGCTGATAAGGACATTGAGGAGGACGGACACATACTCTGTGCGAAACTCTTCGTTCGTTGTTCGTTGTTGGATTCAGTAATTCGATCGAGGATGTGATTACATGTAGTTGTTTAAGTACATTTCATGAACCCACTTGGTATAAAGGCCATCACTATTTTAGTTATTCCCTACCGAGGTGTTTTAACCCTTTCGCTGCGGATGTACGCTTTTTTGCGACCAAAAAAAATTTCCGATCTGTGCGGATGTACGGAGAACTGCGACTTGGGAGAGACCTGAAGCAGACGATGTTTTCAATAAAAAATTAGTACAGAAACTTGTCACTAGATGTCCTGCCATGGACATCTCACTTAATGTTTTTCAAATTTGCTAACGTCTGATAGCATTTGGCCTTCTCCAGGTTTGCTACAGAATAGTGCTTGAATGTCAATTATTCAAACCCAGTGTAGTTAAGGGTTAATTGATTCAGTGAATCGTTCAAATTTCAGTTATCGGATATCGGAGATGCGATTCTACAGTGCTTTAGTTCGTGTCGGATCTTGTATGGCGGTATCCTAAGCGGGAGCTGTGTTGCTATTATGTTTAGAGGGTAGCCTTCTGGGTTTCTGGTTTCGTTGTTTGTATGGGTCCAAAACTTATACAATATTTCTGTCATGGGCAATTTTTCTACGCACAGCTAACCTTGGTTTGCCAAAAATACTTCGGTCGAGACATGGTGTTTTTTCGTGCATATCGGATTCTATACAATATTTTCGCGGTTTCTGGACTTGTGAATGTAGATTGATGCAAGGACAATAACTGGACTTCACTGCAAGTGTAATGTGTGGCAGACACTTTCATTGTTTTTTGAGTGACATTTTACGTGGTACCAAATACGGTATTGGACTGTTGCAATGGCACGTATGGATTGGATGGTCTTCGCGATCCTTAGACAATCGGGGGGAGTATGTTCGTGCCATCCCGCCTTTAAATCTGTCGTGAGTCAATGGTGCCCTCTGTTGGACGTTGGACACTTTAGCGAGTCACGGAGAGCGAATGTCAGAGCCGAGAATAAATTCATTTTTTCCAATGCTGTGTTCGTTTCCAGTCGTCTCGAGAGTGTATCAAGAATTCTGAGTTGATTGGGATTCCAAATCCCATGCGTCCATCCACACAGAGTATATGAAAATAATCACCGAGAAAGTACTTTATTTACACACTTCGTCATTCTTAAACTTTCGTTAGGGTTGTGAAACATGCCAATCATGGCGTCAAGCAGTACAGTAATTGTGACAAGTCATTTTTCGTCGGTAGATATGGCTAGGATAGCTCGCGTGAGAAAAGCTCGGGTGGTGGCGCACGGGACAAATATTTCGCGAACTATTATTTTAATGTGTACATTATACAATCATAACAGCGTCGATGATGTCACGAAGCGGCCAATCAGCAAATTTTTCATTTTGAGAAAACTCAACTCAAAAGATTCTGTATAGTTTGAATGACTCTGGATTGGAATCACTGCCCCATATTTTATTATGAAAAGAACTTTGAATATCACCATCATAATTGGTGTGTGAGTAGCCATCGGTAGTAGTACCAAGATGGCGCTGTTATCTCAATTTCAGAACGATTGCAGATTGGTCACTTTGTCAAATTATCGACGAAAAGATCACTGTATGATTAACAAAGCCCCAGCATAATCCCTGTCATTATCCATTGATATTAGATATATCTCTTCATAAACATAACTTTTTTACGGGGAGAACAAAACACCCGGGGCACGAGGGACCAGTTCAACATAGAACTCCGGTAGCAAAGGGGTGATTATGCAATGCATTACTCGGCAGACACTGGGTATCGGGTGATCTGTCTGACACTTTTCTTGATCACTTTATAAACCAAAAACTATGTTAACTCTAAGAAGGCCACTTTACATTAATTTCTTAACTGTGTAGAAAACATATCTGGTATATCAGTGACGTTATCACATCCAATTTCATCTGAGCCGTCTCCGCAGTCGTTCTCCCCGTCGCATCTCCAAAGAGCTGGCACACATTTCTCCCCGCAGAGAAATTCACTCGATTGACACTGCACAGTCATGTTGCATCCCATCTCGTCAGCGCCGTCAGTGCAATCTCTATCTCCGTCACATCTCCAATTGTTATCCACACATGAACCGTTGTCACACGCGAATTGGGTCGCCACGTCACAGATGGTTCCATTGCACCCTATCTCGTCACTACCATCGTCACAATCAGACTGTCTGTCACATCTCCAGGCCAATGGCAAACACCGTTTCCCGTCATTACACACGAACCTTGAGGAGTTACAGTGGGGTGAGCTGTTGCAATCCAGTTCATATGTGTCAGCCGCACAGTCCACCGTGACTGTAATGGGGAACGGGTTAAAATCAGTTTCTGCTTCTAATTGACCTTCGCCGGAGTATGTCTGCTGTATGATAGGTTCAATACATTAAGTGCAAGAGTAATGTCGAACGGGACCCACGGCTGTTAAAGAAGTACCCCCCCCCCCCCCTATTCTAAAGTTTGACATCGTAAGGCGTTTTTTTTCAATTGTGAAGTGCATCTTGCGTACGTGGCAAATCAAAGAGTAAAAAAGTCTATTTTATATTTTGACTCGAAATCCCAATTGGGATTCGTTTAAGGGAGTCTTGATTCAGACTATATCGGAGTCCGAATTCGGGAGTGATACCGAATTACGACAAGCCCAGATGTGATGTTAATTCTGCAACATGTTTCCAGCCAACTATTCCCTACCTGGAGAAGCTGCAAGTAGCACGTCAGTGAAGTTCCCAGGCAAAGTGCCATTGTCACATCCAAACTCATCAGAGCCGTCTTTACAATCAGCATCCCCATCACATCGCCAACTCGTATGTACGAATGCATTGCCATCTTCACATCGAAATATATCTGATAGAATACCTAGAAAATGAGAGGAAAAAATGATGTTGGGAAGCCATTATATTGATCTTTGACACTGCAGAGAATAAAGGCTATTTTACGATGTTATGATTACCGCTTTGAAATGTCCTAGGATACAATTAGAAGACTGCCCGGGGAACAAGTATATCGATCGTACGCTTTATTCTCTAAGCTATCGGCGGTCATGGTCTTTATCGACGGTCATGGTCTTTATCGAACATTACCAAAATCCGAAATGATTAAAAATCCGCAACTAAGAATACAATAGGGCCGGACACTAATTTAGGGGGAACATTTTCTACTTCTATATCCTATCTACTATATCTGAAATCCTAATCACAGCCTACAGTTCCACGCGATCTTCCGACAACCTTTATGACTTGAAGGCGCGGAATTTCATTTATTGTATTGTATAGTCCATGTTAAGCTCAAAATGGAGAGGAGGCTTTTGGAGGTTCAAGATAATACATTGAATCTAAGATAAATTGGATTTTTAGGAGGTTTACGATAATGCAGTGTTAATTTGCATTAGCTGTTACTACGATAGTGTATGACAGCAGTTTAATTTCAGTTTGGAAGAATATTAACTGTTTCGTTCAAAGTTAACACAAAAGCAATGTTTACGTTGTGTTGATAGTTAAATTTGTACTTTAAGTTTTTAAATCGTGATCATCATTTTAATTTTTTTGATAGAGTGCTGATCCTCCAATCGGTCATAGAGAATGGGAGAGTATATTATTTTGTTAATCTTGTAATTTGCTTGACACATGAGACGGGGGGGGGGGGGGGTCACCAGCTGATTAGGAGAGTAACTGTAGATGTAATATATATTCTGGCGAAACGGAAAACTAAGTCATTTCGACTTCTTATTTCCGATCTACTTATTTCTGATTCTTCTCGATCTTTGGATATTTATGGCATGGCTCCTTATTCCAATTTATGACCGACCTCTTCCCTTCGTAATGGACTACTGACTATAGCCACAGTTTCACCTATCCAAAATTCCCGGGTTTTTCGACACCCGTGTGTTCGCTGTGTGTAAGAAAAACCCGGCGAGCCTGTCCACCTATAAAATCAGCATAAGATATTGTTCGTCGATCCGCCGACAGGTGCCGCTGCAGTTAGTACCTCTCCTGTGTTTTGTAAATGTTGGAGGTTTGCTGACACTTTTTACGCATGCGCCGTAGGGATCGCAATTACAGAAATCGAACGCGCCATCTATCGCCGTGCTAAGGAACTACAGATTGCGGTGTTTCTTGCGCTCTGAAAACCCCGTGTCAAACCCGTGTTTAAATTACCCCATCGAGCTCGGTGGGGCTAATAGACACGGGGTTTTCACACACGGGTCTATTTAAGCACGGCAATTCAAAGGTGGAAGCGCAAACACCGGGATTTACTAGGTGGAAGCGCAACTTTAGCTATGATATTGCCAGAATCGGGTATTTTTAACTTAATGAGAATCAGGTAAGAGATAAGAAATGGCCTGCATTTTCATTATAGTTGCTCTTCTACTTAGTATAAAGTGGACTCCCTCATATTCTAAGCCAATAGTGTCATTTGAGCTATAACAAAAGTAAGGATTGATACAAACATGGTATGGTAACTGGAGCCACGTTAGTTGGTACGCCAGTGAAGTTGCCAGCCAAGGTTCCATTTTCGCATCCAACTTCATCAGATGCGTCTCCACAGTCAGTTTCCCCGTCACATCTCCAATTCTTAAGGACACAGAAGCCGTTGCTACATCGAAATTCTGTGGTAATGTCACAGCCTTGGAAGACTGTCGTTGCATTTGGTAGCCCGGTGAGGTTGCAAGCCAATGTTCCATTATTACATCCAACTTCATCCGAGCCGTCTCCACAGTCAGCCTCCCCGTCACATATCCATTGGATTGGCATACATCTCTCTCCACAGAGAAACTCGCTGGCTTTACACTGGCCTGTCCTGTTGCACATTATTTCGTCAGAGCCATCTCTACAATCAGCATCCCCGTCACATATCAAGCTCCGGTGAATACATGTACTGTTGTCACATAAGAAATGGTGTGAAGGACATCGAAGAAAACCTGTGAGGAATAAGGTAAGTGATGAAGAAACGTCTGTCATCTGCTGACGCTCTAGCAACATAATACTGTGTCAGACCAGAGTCTTTCAAATAAAGACTCTGGTCAGACGTAGTGGTGGACAAATTCATGATATTCTTCGGCAACTAATGATACAGCCGTGCCTTCTCTATGGAGATATTCCCAGTGCATTACTCAACACATTCTTTCAAATACAGTCAACTATGGATACATGCAAATTCGGATTCCGAAAATGCCCTCAAATCTGATACTTTTATTATACTGTACGTGTCGTTTTCTTTGAAATTCATGACCAACGATTAAACTTTTCGGATCAAAACGTGTTTTTTGTTTTATAAGTGATGACCATATATGAATCAAAAAGTAATGGCATTGCAAGCGTTTAGTATATTCATGCATTAATAACACCTTCAAGCTGAAAATGACTGACTTATATCACCACAGGGCAAATCGAGTTCTAGGTCTAGTACTACCTTGAGTAGTTAATACATCAGTGAAGTTGCTAGCCAAGGTTCCATTGACACATCCAAGTTCATCAGCGGCGTCTCCACTACAATCAGCTTCCCCGTCACATCTCCAATTCCTGTCGATGCAACTACCGTCACCGCATCGAAACTCAGTGGATGAGTTACACTGGATGTCAACTTGTCCAACACCTAGGAATGAGACGAGATACTTCAGAAGGAGTTTTGTATTTCTGAAATTGATAAACCTTACGATATTGCAAGTGTAACTGATACAGTTGAGCAAGTTGGGTAGAAGAAACTTCGACCCAATTTGCTTACACAGATGAGAAAAGTTCCCAGTCCAGAGAAATTGTGGAAACACTTCATCTAGTTAAACTTCTTTAACTAGGTGTTTTGATAATATCCACAACTCGACACAATAGTCGAAAATGGAAATTTGCAGAACGTTTCAGTTAGCAACCAGCCTATTTCATCATCAGCTCGTTAGGAACACTGAAACCCCCGACAAGCCGGAATGGTATTCGAGAGGCTGCGATAGGACCATTGATCCATCTCTCAACAGGCATAGGCTGCCTTCGACATGAATTCGTTGGACAAAACCTCCAAACAACCGGCGACATTTCGAATTTTAGCAAACTGTACAGTAATGCCAAACAGCTAATGAAAAATGGCGGGTGGAATATGAAATGTTATGTATGTTAAAAACGTCTACAGTTTCTTATCAATACAACTTTCTGATTTTTAGAATAATTAGTTTTGAGGACAACGACCGTCAGGAAGTTCAGGTAGTACTAAATCCAGTTTTACCTTGAGAAATTGTGATTATGTCAGTGAAGTTTTCGGCCAAGTTTCCATTGTCGCATCGTACTTCATCAGAGCCGTCCCCACAGTCAACTTCTCCATCACATCTCCATAGGATTGGCAGACACTTCTGGTCACAAATAAATTCAATGGATTTACACTGTACTGTCCTGTTGCACGTCGCTTCGTCAGAGCCATCTCTGCAATCTGCATCTCCGTCACACATCCAACTCTTATGAATACAGGAGTCGTCGTCACATTGGAATTGATATGACTGACATTGCGGCGAATCTAGGGATACATTAAATTAAAAAACTTATAATGGGGCTGATGAGGGTGAAGCGGCAACACAGCAACATGCGGAGTTTACGAATGAGAATTGCAGGTCCAATTATAATACAGACAGTCAACCTACTAAATTTTCACCGTCTCAAGTAATATCGAATGAATTTAAGCGAAAATGTATACTATGTCACATTTGAGTCATGGTTGGGGAAAACATCATTGAAACATGATCAGTGTGTGTGTCCATAGCAGACAAGTCGGGTTGCAAATGGCACATATAGATCAGCAGCTTCTTAAATTGTTGGGGCATTCACAGCTGAAAAACAATCAAGAGTTTGATGTGGTACCTTCAGCAGCGGTATTTGGTACGCCATTGAGGTTGCCCGCGAGGGTTCTATTATTACATCCAACTTCATCAGAACCGTCTCCACAATCATTCTCCCCGTCACATCGCCAACCCTTTTCTATGCATATATCGTTGTCGCAATGGAATTCGACGGATGAATTACACTGAGTACCAGTTAATCCGGTACCATTACCTGGGAAAATAGAAATGACGTCTGATGAAGGGTGCAATGCTGCTTGCTTGCTTCCTTAACTTTGCGTCCGTGTGATTATTTGGGATGAGGTGATTAACGCTGAATTCCCGCAACTTCAGATCTAGTGATCGACAGGGTTTATCTGAAGACAGGAAAACAGTATGCGTCTATAGTTTATCACCAGGCCGGTAGATTGGAGGGTGTCAGTAGGATGAATGGAAATATGTGCGAAATGAGACAGTCAAGGGTGACGTTGCACCGACATAAGGGATCTTACAAGTTTCGTAGGGCAGTAAAAAGTAATCAATGCAAGCTAGATGCGTTATCGATTTAATTAAGTTGAGATCGACTGCACGCCGCCTTTTTATATTCCGTGGTTGTAGTTTTAACAAAGCCACTTCTACATTTAGGACACGTAAAAGTATTCATCATTGTTGGCTGAGTGAAATAGTAAATTCAGCATTTGTTCTGGTCCATTTATACCAGGGAACAAACTGAGTGACCAACAGAAACCAGCTGGACGGACAAACGAGTTAATCGATCGTTCTCGCGGAGTACAATGTTAAACATGAAGATTGAATTCAATAATACCTTGAGAAAATGAAGATGGTAGGTCAGTGAGGTTGCCAGCCAGGTCTTTATTGTCACATCCCACTTCATCAGAGCCGTCTCCACAGTCTGACTCACCGTCACATCTCAAAATCTTATCTACACAAGAACCATTGTTGCATCGAAATTCCAAAGACAAGTCACAAATTGGGGAGACTGTCGTTGGTAGACCAGTGAGGCTACCCGGCAAGGTTGAATTGACACATCCAACTTCATCAGAGTCGTCACGACAGTCGGTCTTGCCGTCACATCGCCAACTCGCATGAATGCAGTAACCGTTGCCACATCGGAATTGGTATGATTGACATTGCGGTAAACCTAAGGAATCCAATCATTGAATTATTAATGACTATAATGGGGAAGTACAGTTAAGATACAGAGATATGTGACTAATGATGGATGCCTATCAAACCCAGCCTTAGTAAAGCGTGGATGGCTTTTCAAATGTCCGCTTACAGGAAATCTCAAAGTTTATAATCATTCTCCTGGCCAAAAATCGGATAACATAAGTCATCCGACTCTTCATATTTAAAATCTGGTAAGGTTCGTGTGCATGAACATGTACATTCGTTGCAACATTCTTAGTTAGAATCTTGACCAAGAATCTTAAGATTATTGTGTCTACAAGCTGAATATGTTTTTAAAGGACCATTGGCATTATTAAGGGCAACATTACCCAGCTGCCGGATTCCCAGTCACCTCCTATTTTACTAAGTAGTTTCCATCAACAAATTGCAGGAAAAAAAGGAAAAAATCCAGATCACGGTGAATTGTCACGTTGTTCCAGTGTTGACTCCGATTTGACCCGAGTTAGTTCTCCATGCGTCGATCCACGTGGAACGAGGCACTAGTAATGTGCTTCCTGGAGCCATGGATCTACCCTGTGACGTCTTGGTGAAGATACAGATTTTTCCGACGTCACGCGGATGGCGCTGGATTACCTCGCAACTGCGAAGATAATGGAATGAGGAACCGGCGCGATTTATCCGCCGCGTGGCGCTGCAATCGATCATACCAAAACTCTCCATTTCCAATGCATTATCATATTATTTCTGAGCCCGAAAACGATCGCTTATTTTCGACCGATTTCGGCGACGTTTGCATCTTCCTGTTTTAAATCTATTGAGCTATCAGTTTCTTAAGATAATTTTGCGGAAAATATGCGCGATGCCAGTTATTGGGCACGTTTTCTGTTGTTGAAATCCTGTGCAAAAATGTACGCAATGGTTTCCCGTGATTGACCTCATGCGACGTCAACACACCAGAAAATGACGTCATGGCGTCAAAAGGTACTATCGATTGTGGCGCCGCCACTGGCATTTATCTTAACGCCGGTTCCGCATTGACGTTGCGTCGTAATAGCGAGGCGACGTGAACTGGTATTTCGGCGTGCACTCACCTGGCGAGAAACGTCTTTCGTGCCAGGACTTATGCGTTCTAAAAATAACGAAAAACGCGTTTTTCTACTATCTAAGAGCTGAAACGAAATTGGAAAAGCATGCAAACAAGTTCAGAAAAATAGTTTAACGTTACTGGTGAAACAGATAAAGAACTATTAATATGCTGCAGTAAAAAGCCACCCAATCCTTCAAAAAAGGATCTGCTGGATCTTATCGAGACTTTAGGTCTTGGTACTGATATCGACATAATTTTCAGCTGCTGATCATATCCTTAATTGGCTTGAATGGAAATCAGTTGATGTAGGTGGGTGCGCGTGTACTTAACTCAGTCAGTTAAGGGGGGTTTTCCTTTTTTGTGCAACTTGTTGAAGAAAACTACTTATGTACTTGTGCGCAATAGAAATAACGAATAACGCGTTTTTCTACTATCTAAGAGCTGAAATAAAATTGGAAAAGCATCAAATAGGTTTAAAAAGATAGTTTACTGATGAACCAGAGGAAGGACAAACATACTGCAATAAAAAAAACGCCTATCACTTTGATATAACTTTTGTACTCAAAGGAGAAAGTTTCAATCATGTAATAACTAAATTTAGGGTTAGTAATCATATGTTAGAATTTGAAACAGGACGATATAGTAAACCACAAACCCCCAGGATGAAAGATTTTCACATTGTAGCTAGGGATTTAGGTTGGATGGTAGTTGGTGATGAATTTCATTCTGTTTTTAAGTGTCCCATATTTGCGAGTGAGAGTGAACAATTACATAAATACTGTTATTGTCTATATCCAAATTTGTCAAATTTATCGCAAAAAGATATTTTCATTTATTTGATGTCATCTGAAGGGGAAGTAATTAAGAAGGCAGCAAAATTTTGCAATTTAATGTATGAGTGATGGGTCTAATCTGCTTATAATAATTTTTTTTGGTAGCTTTTGTAAAAGGTTCATTATTCATGTTCTGTTCTTTTAATCGTCTTGTATGTTTATTACATAAAAATCAAATGTAAATGTACTTTTATAAGGAGTAATAAACAATTTGAATTTGAATTTGAATTTGTAATTGAATACCTTCGTCAGTATCGACTAAGGCTCGTTTTACCCAACGGCGTAGCGTTTTTTGAGTATTTCCGTGTTTTAGTGTTTCCCCTCATTGTTGGAACGCTAAAAACATATCGACGTATTCTTTTCTGTTCCCCTGTCAGAAATGCAAGGTCTCTCGTCGTCTATTTTATGGAGACACTGAAGTACTGCGAACAACCAAAAACATTACACCGACACGAACGCAGTTGGTAGTGTTGGCTAGGGCGGACGCATGAATGCGAGGAGAAGAGGTTCTGAAAAGACGGGAAATTGTGCGTAGGTGCTGAAGTGAATGGCTCCTTCGATTGATAGACGCGGATGTTTGTTACGGGCGAACATCTCAAAGCCAGCTGGGGGGGGGGGGGGGGGGGGCAATATGTAATTGTCACACAAAATGGCATTTGATGATATCGCTGAGGGATGCTATAAAGAAACGGTCTTACCTGTTGGAATGGTAGGTGATACATCTCCATGGTTAGTTAGGGGTTCACTTAGTGCTCCATTTTCACATCCAATCTCATCTGAGTTATCAAAACAGTCCCTAGCGCCATCACACCTCCAACGCTTGGCGACACAACGCGTCTGGTCGCACAAGAACTTATCACTTCGGCAACGTACCGGTGGACACCCGACTTCATCAGATCCATCGGAACAGTCTGTTTCGCCATCACATTTCCATAATAACGGAAGGCACCGAAACTCATTGTTGCATCCGAACTGTATGGACTTGCATCGTATCTGATTATCACAACCAGGACATGGTTCATTTTGCGTTCCTCCAGTAGGCCTACCTAGGAAACCAGAAGAATGATGGATAAGGCGATGCTTTCTTTAAGAATGGTCTGTCCTCGTCGAATAGTATATCAGTGATAGAATCGAATGCGACAATATTTTAAAGTTGATGTTGAACATTTCGCGCAAAAAGATCGACATTTTAATAGAAGACATGATTGCATAAGTTGCAGCGGGAGACATGATATTGTGAAATCGAAAGCATAACTGATATACTCACATTCAACGGGTGAATACCGCAACAGAGCCAGTCCGACGAAGCACACCGTGTAAATAGTAACGTGGCACATGTTTCCCCACTCCGAGTCTAGCGAATCTACCTTGAAACACGTTAGCCTTCAAAAGGCGCTGCGCTCTTTCTGAATTATGTTGCGAATTGTTCCACATTTCATAATGACCGCACCGGCCCTTGCCTTCGGACATCCTGTTGGCCTCTAATACAATCCCTAATTGGTACTAGGAACTCTGATAAGAATCGTCTTTCTTGCACTGTGGCTCTCACTACTCTTCCTCGTACTATCTTAAAGACAAACCATCGTCAGCAACCAATTATTGCTATTGATTATGCACCGAATGACCTTAAACGTTGTATTCCATGGGCTTATATCTCAGTTGAACTTTTTCATATGCCATTGTGATCAAGAATACTGCACACTGGTGCAGTATGCGATTACTCCTAACGCTGCCATAGTTAAAAACGAATAGTTCATTGATAAAAGTCACAGTTGTTACAAATACACGTTTGAAAATGTTCCATGTCTGAAACCGATTAGCGCGCCAAATACTCATACAATAGAAATAAGCGGCCGCCGCGGGAAATCGGAAAAGGCCTTGATTGTTATGTATACAAAATAGGGCAGTGTCCCATTTTAATGGCCCAACTTAATTAGCATCCACACTTGAATAATCACATAACCATCACATGACCCATTAATTACCCCCATATGACAGTGTCCTAAATAATGTAATGGCTTGTATGCAAAGGTCAATACTATCATAGCCTTTTTGGCCACTGCCATTCAGTAGACTTAAAATACAAATTGTTTATGGGTCTGCAATCTTGGATCTCTTAGATAAACCAAATGACACATTTCTAGTGGCCTGGGGGAAATGCGTGAGCAAAATAATACGCCATGCCATTCAGCACTCAGCGTAATCACCTGCCTCTTCTTTGTAGTGATATGCACCCACAATTACAACTGCAACCGCGTTTCATTCCGGTTTTTTTTTAGATCTGCCCTTCGAGGTGACAATCCAACTGGGTGCCAAAATTGTGCTCGACGGGAGCAGATCCAGCGTTGTAAAGTATGTCACGCATTACTCTAGAATGGTTAAGGGGAGTTATAACTGCTTTATGGTTTCAACTTCTAGCCAAAATGGCGGTATCTATAGTCAACCTTTAATGTTCCTAGAAAAGAACTGGGTGACGTTGTGACCCACGCACCTGTCCCCGACCAGAACCTGGCTGCAACTGCTTCGGAGTTGCAAAAAGACACAATAATGCTAAAAGATTCAACAGACCTCACATTCTTTTCCCTATAAGACATGAATGTCATAATAGTATTAATAAGATTTATCAAATGTGGCATATGACATAACTACTTTTATGGTCATGTAGATTCATCATAACATTGTATAATCAGTAAGTATACCTTGCACGTTTTCCAATATTTTGGTTGCCTGCACACCTTATTCTAAATGTACCATGTGTGCGAATCACTATCACTAAATAACCTTGACAAAAATACTCTAGTTTCTCACTCCTTACGTCCAGCAAGATCTTTTCATAGTGCACATAACCAAACCACCTCACGACATTTGCAAACTCATTATTAGCGAGAAAAAGTATGCTACAGAATGAGGAGGTGCACGGAAGGGAATTCGAACACTAGTCATCTTGGTTACCTAGATCCCAAACCTAATTTGTCCCTTCAAATCACAGCCGGCACAGTGAGCATCGGCATAATGGATTCCAAGAGAATCGACTCGAACTTAAGAACAAATCCGCCATGTCGCGCGCTGACATCATTGGCGCCAAAAAACTATTTCTTTTGACCCTGTTGACCTCGATTCTAAAAACCTTTTCAAAAAGGCCATACAAACGTAAAGTCAACTGCAAGCATTATCTTTTATATCACTGAGGTATATAAATACGATATATTGGGAAAAACCTGTACAACTATCGAAATATAAGATTAATATTTCGGCAAATCACTCTGCCACCTGCGCGACCTATTCACAATCTAGTCATGCATCACCTGGGTCGTTGATAACAGGCAAATAAAATATCCACGTAAACATGAAATCCTTGACGGTATAGCGCTTAGAGTGTTAGACGGTCATTCGGCTGGTCACGGGTTCGACTCCCGGTGAATCTGCCATATTTTTTTCTTGATTATCTTGTTATCTATTCATTCATGTTCCTGTTATTATTTTCATTATCATCATTGACATTATTGTATCTTGAAGAAAACCACCGAAACAAACCTTTTCAAACTGCAGCACGCACTGATTCCGTGCGTTCGAGTACTTCCGAGGAAGATTCGTATCAGCAGCAAGACTTCTCGAGGCTACATTGGGGTGGAAAAGTAGTTGATGTCAGACCGTGATTTCTCCAATCAGAATTAGTTAAAGGGCATTCTGAGATTCAGGCTTTTTATACTCCTACGTCATATCGAGAGGGGAGTAGATAGAAAACCACTGCTGCCAGGATGTTTAAAGGGGATCGCCGTTCGTTCACATATATTTACTGGAGTACCGGTACGGCTGTGGAGTGTGTCATTTTCATTCAAGCGACGACCAATGTAAACGTACAGACGGCGTGAGCCTTTAAAAATCACCAACTGATCTCACCAAAACCGAATGTAACTGTTGGCCTTGGATTTGCAAGACATATCCAAACCACCTCGCAACACTTGAAAACTCATTATTAGCGAGAATAAGAATGCTACATAAAGAGGAGGTGCCCGGAAAGGAATTCGAACACTAGTCATCTTGGTTACCTAGATGCCAAACCTAATTTGTCCCTTCAAATCACAGCAGCAAGATTTCTCGAGGCTACTATACATTTGGGTAGAAAAGTATTTCTGTCAGACCGTGATTTTTCCAATCACAATAAGTTAAAGGGCATTCTGAGATTCAGGCTTTTTATACTCCTTCGTCATATCGAGAGGGGGAGTAGATAGAAAACCACTGCTGCCAGAATGTTTAAAGGGGATCGCCGTTCTTTCGCATATATTTATTGGAGTACCGGTACGGCTGTGGAGTGTGTCATTTTCATTCAAGCGACGACCAATGTAAACGGGCAGACGGCGTGAGCCTTTAAAAAATCACCAACTGCAATAAAGATCTCTCCAAAACTGAATGCATTTTTCAACAAATTTCCCGCTGATTAAAGCACCCTCTTTTGTCCACTTGAGAACTTTTTAAAACATTTTCCGCCTAGAATATATTTTAGACGAATCCTCCTCGCGAATCCTCCTCAATCGGGACCGTAAACAAGATACCTTACTATTGAGGCATGTTGTCATTGCCTCATCATCTCTATCGGACAAATTGATATACTTTTATATGCAAGCAACAGCACAGAGTCCGGGTGTGTGGACCATTGGTTGGTTGAATTTGTTTCTTCGATATGGCCCCTTTGATATTGCATTAGATTTTCATTGCAATTCAATATTTCGGTCCATGCATTTCAAGGTATAGCCCATTTCATCCTGCCTGCGCCACAGGTATAATGCTAGTAAATAATAAATAAATAATATATGTATCATTATCATCATCATTATCATTATTATTTGCATACATTATGCACGATATTTGAAGACACTAAAAAGTGATCCGTCCGTTTTATTTTGTCTCATCGATAAGTTTATTCGGCAAACGCATGCTTACATTAGTCCTCGAGGCTACGAATAATTAAATAACATCTACTTTATACCTGCCATGGAAAGGTATGTGTGACGGGATAGTCGAAAGTAAAAACCAAATCATCAAAAAGCCGCACTCTTTCGATGTCGATGGTCAAGTTCGCACTGCGGATACTATATCTGCCGTGAAAACTACCATTCGCTGCCGTGGGCATCGTGGATACCTTGTATTCCATGTATAAGTCACACCTTGCTTGACTGCAACTGTGGATATATTTAACGGTTAGTGCGAAACCCTGATGATCTAGCGAGACCAATGAGCAGCGCCAATGTCACCAGGCCTACTGCGACCTCTCCGGAAATGAATGAAACGGCCAGGGGCCATTGTGCTCACCGTAGGTATTTTTAGTAGACAGTTACAGAAAGTGCTACAGTATGTAGGCCTCTCATAATTTATACATGCATCTGTGACCAGTTCAGAGCCGGCCCTGGCCAAGTGGTGAATCCGAGACTTGTGGTTCCAAGCTTGTAGAGTCTAGGTGAAAATGATAGTGAAGAAACGTGCCACTCCATGACAATGGTCACGGTGAATATATTTTTAACTTTGACCTCAGTGACCCTGACAGGTAGGTCAAATAACAAACCAGGGTGATATGTGATGTAGACACATCCACCTGACCATAACAATTTCATCACTGGTTACACTACAGCAATCGGCAAAAAACGATTTCCAAGATGGCCGCCTAATTAAATCTATGGCACCAAATAAATCAAAAAATGAAGAAAATGTAAGATAGAACTCAGAAAAGAAAAAAGGAAAAGATGAAAAATAAAAATATTTTTGGCTGTCCTTGACCGGGGTTTGAACTCACGACCTTTGGATTGCCACAATACGAGGAAAAACCCACAAAACATGCAATTTCGGCCATATTTGAATTCCGATCTGGCTGAAACTTGGCATACAAATAGTGGCTTCTTAGATGCATCATTACACAAAATTAAAACTCTTTACATTGAACAACGACAAAACGTACCAAGAACGGTAAAGTTTTCAACTTTGACCTCTGTGAACTTGAAAGGTGGGTCAAATCAAAAACCCGTAAGATATGTGATGTATCCTTGCTGGGAGTACCTACCATGAAACTTTTATCAAAAACAAATCAGTAATAAGCGAGAAATCACACTTTTTGAGTTTTGAGTTTGGGCCCCCTGGTGGCCAAGTCAATAATCAGACCAAACCAAAATTCAGTGTAAAAGGTCAACTGACCTAGGGGGTCATTTGTTCAAAGTTTCAAGTTCATAACTGTTGCGGTTGAGAAACGTGCCATAGTTACACTCAAACGGCAAATTTACGCCATTTGACCTCTGCGACCTTAAAAAGTAGGTCAAATCCGAAAAATCGTGCAACATCTGAGGTAACCTTGCTAGGGGTCCCTGCCATAAAAATTTCATCAAAAACAATTTGCTAATAGGCAGGCTATTGCACTTCTTACTTTTTCTGTTTTGGCCCCCTGGTGGCAAAGTCAAGAATCAGATCAGGCTGAAATTCAGCACCAGAGGTTATCTGATATAGGGGGTTATATGTACCAAGTTTCAAGCTCATAGCTTTGGTGGTTCAGAAACGTGCCATAGTTACACTCAAACGGCCAATTCACGCCATTTGACCTCTGCGACCTTGAAAAGTAGATCAAATTAAAAACCCGTAAGATATATGATGTATCCTTGCTATGAGTACCTACCACAAAAGTTTTATCGAAAACAAGTCACTAATAAGCGAGATATCACACTTTTTAGATATCCACATTTTGCCCCCTGGTGGCCAAGTAGAAAATCAGATCGGACAGAAATTTAGTGTCACGGGTCATCTGACCTAGGGGGTCATGTGTACAAAGTTTTAAGTTCATAGGCCTAGCGGTTAAAAAACGTGCCACTGTTTTTGAACTAGGATACGACGGACGACGACGACGACGACGACGACGACGACGACGACGACGACGACGACGACGACGGACGCAACGGACGACGGACACTGCGGTATCGTATAGACTCCCCTACGGTGAGCCAAAAATGTCAGTGGTAGAATCCAACCAAAAATATCAAAACGCCTAAAGCAATGGCGGCATTCACGTTGACCAAACGACGCCATCTTGTTCGTTGATGAAGGAATGCCACGCGGTTTTGAAAGGTTTCTGTAGTAACCGCATGGTCTTTGTCCTTGATGCCGAGAATTGTATTCAGCCATTTCTTACAGAAGCCAGTCTCTTCTTCGGAATCCCCACTTGCCAATTCAGATTCTGAAAGTAAGTATTTAGGATGAAATCCTGATCATATTAAAGGAAGACTCATAATTAGTCGAGAATTATTTCATGCTATGAAAAGACTAACAATGTGGTATTGACCTAATGGGTCAGGATTGAGCCTTGGTATAACCTTCCCCTATCTGTAGCCCGGGATCATTAGACTCCCATTACCAACGGCACTGTATGGATCTCCCCTTCATGAAAGCATACCACAGCTAGGACCAACAAGACAAAATGAATCTTCGCTCCTGGCAAGCTGGGCATTCCGTTTTATTGAATGAGGCAGGTAATTAGCACAACCAGAGTTGTTTATGAATATACATTTATAGTGAAATTCTCCGGCACAACTGATTGACCAAACACAAAACAAAAATTAAATAATCCTATGAGTGTATTTGAAACACCGCCATCGTCCGTTTAGATTGATGTATCGGCAGGCATCCTATGGACAGAGTGATTTGATACATATGGGCGCTTTTACTGGAGACGTAAGTACGCCAGGCTTGCCTATACGAAACGGAAGTAAAATAACCTATACGAGCTTTTATTCATATCACCCTCCAACTGCCAAACAACGCACGCCGAAATGTGTTGCCTAATAATATTCGTCTTTGAAGACGTTAAATCAGTAATGCTGTCGGCAGAAACTGGGAAAAAATCCAGATTTTGCATAAAGTTACGCTTTCGTATGAATAAAGTATACCATGGTTATCTTAGATACATACCACTGTGCATGCGTATGCGGATGTAAAATCTTTAAATTCAAGGCCTCAAAGGAATATCAAACGTCAGTACCTTTGTCATCTGGTGGTATATGGCCATTCTCGACCACGTGACCATCATCTTCGGATGTAGTCGATTCGTCACTACGCACGGCCATCTCGAGTTTGTCTTCCGGAACTCGCTTCCCTGTTGAAGGGTCGACCATTTTAGTCCACCACGTGACACCAGCAAGCTGAATCGAAGAATACAATATAATCAGGTCCAAGGTGTACTATGTTAAAAGAGCTCCCTGGTTCGATCCCACTCTCGGCGTTGACGGTGCTGGTGAAGTAGAAGACAATACTCACTGTGGTTTCTTCCTGCGGCTGTGTGACCAGACTTCCAATGGCCCCTACACCAAGTGTTAAACAAAACAGAATCGTGCCGAAGTAGCTGTAGTGTACGGCATAGACCACGAAAGGTCTCGTATCCACCTCACCACAGGCAGGAGCCGTGTATACAAAATCCAACACCATCCTGATGACACCACCGGTATGGCCTGCTACTATTCCCCAGAAAGCTCCCTGAAATCAAATACAAATGTACTACGTAGAAAAGAATTCTGCCTTTTACAGTCATGTTACTGTTGAATAGAATGTCATCTTCAGCAATTTCACATACGTTCGCGGTAGACGAATGCATTGGTGCATGATATTGATCCTTCTTATTGAACCAAGGTTCAAGAATGTGAAGTTTATAGGCCGAGCCTTCTCAAGCAGTGCTCCGAGACGTTGGAATAACCTAAACAGTGACATTTGGAACATATGACACATTCAGGAGACTGTTAAAAACAGAACTATACAGAAAGTACATCTAGTACAGATGGAGTACAGATGGGAATGGTCACTTGAACATGACTCTTTTGCCTGGAAAGTTGCGGCATAGAAATGACAATTTGATTGATTGATTGATTGATTGATTGCTATCGATGTTTCACGCTGTTTTTTAGTATCGCCCAGGACAGCATCTATTCTTATTTTAAACGAAGACTTCCTAGTAAATAGAGGAGTAGAAGGAATTTTGCTGTCGGGCTTATTCCCCAGCCGGTTTGTAGAAAAAAAAACACACACTTAATGAAAGTTGTTTGCTGGCGAAAATTGAAAGTTGAACATTACTGTTGTTCCAGCTAAACAGACAACTGCAAATTAATGTATGTTGAAAATGACAAAATACCAGCGATGTATTACATGATATTATTGTGTTTGTTGTTAAGCTTTGCCCTGCATGATCACTTTCACCCAGGCACTTTCACCCATGAGCCACTTTCACCCAGGCAGGCAAGTCGTACTTACCGTTTCATTCATGCGCTTCCACAGTATGGCCATCATGAAGAGAGCCCCAATGGGTGTCCCCAGGTAACCTTGGACAGCCTGGATATAAACAAACAGTTGTCCCCCGTGAGCAGACTGCACCAGGGGAATCCACAAGATGCTCACCATGCATAAGATGACTATGAAAATTCTGGAAAAAAAACCCAACAAATTGTTTAGTACTGCGACGTCTTCTAATGAGGATATAAATCTAATTGGTAATTTTGCTCATATATCGGATGGCCAATAAAAAAACACCGACCTTTAACCAAACACTTTATCAAAACATACGAAAACTACACAGAAACTACGCGTACATGTATATGATACACACAACTGCACCGAATGATGCTGTCCACAATCATGCGTATGGCAAGCCAAAGCGGAATTTATTCAAGACCGTGGAATTACTATTCAAGAAGTTAAATATATGTTCAAGACCAAAATATGTTCAATCCTGAATCAAATATTGTCAACCTTGAATCAAATATTGTCAACCTTGAATCAAATATTGTCAACCTTGAACAAAATATATTCAACCTTGAACAAAATATATTCAACCTTGAACAAAATATAGTCAAGACTCACGTGACCATATTCAAGACGCACGTGACCACAAAAATTGATGACGTAGTTGCTCATGTTTTGATGCTTTACGGACTTTCCCGAACCCGCGTCCGGACTTTCCCGAACCCATGGTACTTGTGTTGCGTTTCGGAGCTCGAATTGTTCGCACGAGGTTTTGACACATGGTTGTACACGTACCTAGCCGCCTACACCTGACATGTACTGTAATCCTACACATCATGACATGGATGCCGAGTGAATGTCAGAGTCGATACATGTTTCACAGACATATCAGGCAAATTATAGGTTCAAAATGCGCAATGCCTGTCGTGAAACAGAACGCATCGGAAGTACCACAGATTCTACGCTCTACGTCATCAATTTTGTGGTCACGTGCGTCTTGAATATGGTCACGTGAGTCTTGAATATATTTTGTTCAAGGTTGAATATATTTTGTTCAAGGTTGGACATATTTTATTCAAGGTTGAACATATTTTATTCAAGGTTGAACATATTTTATTCAAGGTTGAAAACATTTGATTCAAGGTTGAACATATTTTAGTCTTGAACATATATTTCCTTCTTGAACTTATATTTAACTTCTTGAATGGTAATTCTAAAGTCTTGAATAAATTCCGCTTTGGCTTGCCATACATGCGGCTGTTATAAAACGCGGATTCCGCGGAAATCCGCGGAAAAATCTAACTTGGCTACAGGGTGGCTACCTGAACCGCAGGTGAGAGTTTTTCATATTAGTAGTGTGCATTGTTGTTGGCATGAAGTACTCCTGGTGACAAGGTCGTTGGGAATCCCCGTTATATGGTGCGCTGTATGCGCCGTAAATCACAAGCACCTTGTAGTTTGAAATAAACTTATACTCTAGACGCGAAGTAAGTTTTTGTGATTGCTTAAAATAGACTCCGATGTGCAGTCGCATATGGTTGGTTAGGTTCGAGCTGCAAGGAGATTGTCCTAAAACATTTTCGTAGACCAGAATTCAGTTCGTCATCGACTTATATTTGAAGGAGGCATATACCGTAACGTACATCAATCCGGGCATCAATCACACTTGAAAGCAGCCTCGTAATGTGTTCCGTTAGGGAAGGAACCACGGTGGTGTCGAAGATAACATGCAAAGTTTATCAACACCAAGAAAAAAAGAGGGAAGAGTCGATCGGAATGGCATGAATGGCGCTCCAGAGGATTAAAATCTGACCGATGAAATGTGCAGATAACTGGTAGTTCTTGCCTCTGATTTATGATTTATGTTGTTATTTGTATATAATATAATTATCATTAAATATCATGCGCGTATTTACTGGTGGCTTTGTGATTTTTCCGAGGATTTCCGCGGAATCCGCGTTTTATAACAGCCGACAATCATGACAGGTCTGACAGTATAACGAACCTCACTGTGCGAGCGAATGGGCACATGTATATAACCGCGCCTTGTAAATGTCCATTTCGGAATGATTCGGTACCATGATTGTCTGTGTTTCGGCGCTTTGCTAAAGCGATACTTCCAGTAATAAAGCTTGCATCCTGGATGATTATCGACGTGGATTTTACTGCGATGCGCAGATAGATGCAATATTTGAATACCGCCAAATTAAAAAGAACATGTTTATTGTTGAAATCTTCATTTAGAATCTAACAAGAATCGTGCATGGAATGTACATGTCCATGGACACGAAACTGAATATTATCTTAGAATTGTTTAAGCATCTTGTCTAGATTTTCGATATAGGTACAGTGTCGATTTGGGCGACAATTCAGAGGAGGTATTCAATTCAATAGTTAAATCGCAATTACAAAAGGAGCAGCCAATATCTAGCGATTAACTCAAATGCAATTGTAGCTGCATGAGTGTATTATATCGCTGCTCTCGATTTACGCGCAATGGTGCTGTAACCTCGGACGAGGATGCTCCATTTTGTACGTGGAAGCATATTTAGTATTGTTACATAACAATAATGGTGTACTATGCTCGCTGAGACTTGAATTGGGTTTACTAAAAACCTGTGGTGACATCTGGCATTTTCAGAGCAAATTTAATCTCGCCTACCTACAGAATAATTTGTTAATGTCTATCGTCTGTCTTTAACAGTCATACCTCCCTACAATTAGCAGCTCCCTCTCCTGGGCCTGTTTTCTGAATCTCCTCCAAAGGTCCATGGTGAACACACTGCTGGCACTGTTGAATATACTCGACAAGGAACTCATGATTGCCGCCAACATCACCGCTAGGAGGAGCCCTTCAAAAGGAAAAAGCTGAATGCTCAAATATAGCGCTGTACGTTGACGATGCATTCAGTTTGACAATTTTGTGTCTTTTGACTGGAGGTCGGTTTATTTCCAACTTGGATTATATAGTTGGTACAATTTCATATAATAAAGTCATGTGATCAAGATTGTGTTGTAATTTATTGCCCCGGTCGGTCGATCATCGCTGCTAGAAAACTTCGCCGGCTCTGTGCTCCAGCCGGTTTTCGGGCCGCTCGCATAAATTGCCAAATCGCGCAGCTGCTGGCGAAAAAGACGTCAACTACATCAGTGAGTATTCTTTCGTTAATTATTGCTAAATTACCAAATAATTGCCGACACCAAAAAGTCTTTTTTCGTGGTAGTGATCCCATTTAACAGGACAACACTCTTCGTCAGTATTGAAAGAATAGGTTGTACGTTGTCATTTTGTCGAAAAATTCTTGCTTCAGTGCGGAGCTCGCGCATCTGAGTTGGCTAGGGAAGCTAAATATATGCCTACAGTTCGGACACATTGATATTCCCAACACGGTTGAGGTTGAATAAGCCTCATCTAATTGGTTATACAGATATTGCCAAAATTATAGAAAGAGAAGATTGCTAACCTTTCAGTGCTACTGGCATGAGCTCCATGACCAACTTGGGATAAGCAATGTTGGAACATCCCACTGCGTTGCCGCAGAATCTCATACATTCATCGGGATCAACGCAGCCGATCTCATCTGAAAGTGGAGGGGGTCTCGGCTGTCAAAATTTCAAAGACCGACAATTCCAATAAGATTCTCCAAAATCTCTTCTCTATAGGCTGTTGAATTAACTCCTTACAACCCATCATATAGGGATATAGTTCCTTTTATTATTTTCACTCGACACACAAAAAACATCTATCTTCCTTCGCATTCTATCTCGTACTCCTCGTTCCTTACATTTTTCATGCAACCACCCACATGTTATCCAATCAGCTTCTTTCAAGCCGGTCAGCCGGTCAGCTCCTTCTCAATTTGGCATCGCAACTTGTTGCCTGCCCTGAGCTGGCTACCTGAGCTACGGGTACCTCAGCTTATGGTCTGACCAGGTGAGGGTTGGCGAATGTTAACACATCACTCTACATATCACTCTAACAAGGCCATCCGCAAAGAGTCTCGCCCATCAAGCGAAGGCAGTGACATTGTTAAGAGAGCCAGTAGAGAAATAATAGAGCATCGAAAACGATAGGAACGCGCGTACATGTAATCCTCGTCTCATTTAATAAACTGTGTCGACGCTATAAACCGGTTGAGCCAAGTGTGTTACACATAGACCTATTACATGTAAAATAGACATTCTGCCCCGGCGCTCCTCAAACGGCTTAATTGAGTGGACACAGTATGATATTTGCAACCTTGCGTTGGTGATTGGGTGATTATTCGTTTCACTGCGATAGGCATGTGTCCTGCTCTTGCAAAAGTAGTAGGCATTATGGGCCACAAACAGATATTGAGTTATTGGAATGCTAACCTACCAGGGTAAAGTGCCCTACTGATCATTCCAGGCATAATGATGAGCCAGAGGGGGAGTAGCTTCAAGTAGCCGGCCAGGATTGCGCCACCCTTTGCGTGGCTGATGTCTTTGGCTGCCAGCACTCTTTGGACCATTACCTGAAAACAGATCATTAAACTATTATTTCCCGGCAAGCAGTTATTTGAGACTGTGCTATGACAACATAACGTGTAGTTGATTCAAAGAACGCCTAACACGTTATGATTATTTCTTACACAGCGAGACCCCCCCCCCCCGTCTTCCCCTCCCCTCAAAAGCCCAAGAGATAAAATTATAATGCATACATTCTTTAGCTAGAGATAGCTTATCCGAGCCCAGAACGTTAGGAATCGATGCAGAAACAAATATGTCTACACCCCTTACGTTTATATTTACTTTCTCCTTTAGGATATATAATGTACTGTGAGTCATTCCCTAATGGCGATTGTAATGAGTCGCACCTTAAAATCGAATAGCAGTGATTACCTGCTGGAAGAAGGGGTTCTGGTTTTCGTTTTCGTTCGGCCGTTAAGGTGTCAAGGTCTGATATAATACATCAGCTGTATTATTACCAAGCTGCAAGACGATGTATTCCGTTAAGAAGGTGTGCGATCATCCCACTTCCAGTCATCGGCATTTGGTCTTATGAGGACTAACAATTGTCAATGAAAGAAACAAACACGAAGCCAATGCAATAGACGAATGAATTCTCACCTGGTCTGCACACCAATACCAGAGGCAGCCAATGGTTGGCTGTAGAATCATACCAATCCAGGGGGTATCTGGGTCGCCAGGATGCCGGAACAAGTTGAAAGCGTCATGCCTGGGCAAGCCGCACGTCGTGTTATTACTCCTGATGGAGGGCACCGCTTCCATGTACCTCCGCTTTAGATTATCCTCACCACCAATTTCGATATAACCTCAAAATAAAGCAAATTACAGTAGATTAAACTCAGAAATTTGTGTTGAAACAGCCATGGCTAGATACCCTTGTAGAAGAGTGGTGCAAAAGTCGATTGCCAATTACTTTTAATTTTTACGTGCGTTTATGAGTCACCTTGGCCCGGCTTCGTTATCCCAAACGGTTACGTTATGCATCCTTATGGATGCTATCTCTTTCAGTTAATCCCATTAAAATGTTCAAGTTAATACTTGACGACTACGTTAAAGCTAATGTGTGGTTTTCAACAACGCGGCCCTGGTTTCAGGGTACAAATGTGTCTCAGTGCATCACCTGCTGGCAAGATAATCATGTCGATTGCCTTTCTGACACAAAGATATAGGAATAATCGTGTTTAAATGATTGCCATAGCATGGCTATTATAGTACACACTAGGAAAAAATAGGTGTTCGAGCTTCGGAAAAAGTGTTAACGGTTCTTTCGGGGTACATTATTATTCGTGCTGGCCGAAAAAGCCATCAAAGGTTTTTCATTCGTTTTCTTTCCCGAGCAGTACGATGTTTACCTAAAATGGTCAAGATAACCGCGCCAATGACCATGATGAGTGTCTGCAGTGTATCAGTATAGATGACAGCAGCCAAGCCGCCTAGCACTGTGAAGATGCCTGTAATAATGAGCAGGACCACGATGGAGAGATACATGTCCCAGCCAAGGGCGAGTTGGATGAAGAGGGCGCCAGCGTAGATACACACCTGCAACAGACATCGAAGAATTAATCACATGGGTCGCAAACTCTTATCGATGATTTACGTTGAACATCTTTTCACGCTTCGCCTCCTGGAACTATAGGGAGTTTTTGCAAAGTTCACAAAACGTCCACGTGAACGCCTCTCCCATTGTATGACTTTGCTCTCAGGAGGACAAGCTTGGCGTTCACGCGTTGGCATTTTGGGGATTATGCGAAAGCTTCCTAATCTTCGTTTCACCATTTACTTTAGGAATTCAATTTGACCTATCTTATCAGTACTACTCTCTATTAAGGACAGCACTTGTAAGTCCCAAGGTTACTACTGTATATGCTAAAATAATGGCGAGTACATTTGCAAGTAGTGATGACAATTATTCCGTTATATGATCACCTGTTTTATGGAATGTGTATTTTTGGCACATGTAGTATGCAGCTGCATACTATTAAAGAGCCATGAAAGGATGAATCAAAAAGCAGAGTCAAAACATCTTACCGCTAACTTGGTAATGATGTAGAGGACGAGAGCAAGCACGCTGAGATATATCCTCAGTCTCTGACCACCGAATCGTTTGCCGAGGTATTCCGGAAGTGTGTACACACCGGATGTGACGTAGACCGGAAGGAAGAGCCATGAAAGGATGATCAAAAGTGGAAGTGACTGAAAAAACAACGTAATCACGTAATAAGTGCCTAATAGTATAACCTTTTTTTCTTCGAACATAATTTGAAACAAAAAAATTATTAAAAATATTTGATATTAAATAATAATCGAAATAAAATTGTAATTTGTACCATATTTCTGTCACATGTAGCTGAGATAAAAACTATTCGTTTCGAGTCACTTTATTTCCGTTACCTGCATTCTGCCGAAACACTAATTTGAAGTGGCTACTACGCTTTTCTTGCTATAATCTGTATAATTACTTAAACTCAAGTCAAAACGTATAGTCAGCGCTGTTCCTTCACTGTTCTGTCAAGGAAATATTTTGGCTAATTTATTGTTAGAAATCTGTACGTACCGCCCACTCGTAGAGAACCACAGCGATGCCTGACGCTGCACCTGTTCCTGCCAAACCGATAAAATGCTCACTGCCGATGTTACTCGAGAAGAGAGACGCTCCAACCTAAAAAGTATAGACGGTACGAGAATCGACCTAGAAAAGGAGGCGGTGGCAAGATCTAGAATATAATAGGGGACTAAAACTTCAGAAAGGCCGACCACTTGTCTTTTTTGTAAGGTTGTCCAGGTTTTCCTGACGAATATAAAGTTAAAAACAAGACATGCAAAATGAGACCCCATTTCATTTTAGAGACCTCATTTCATTTTAGATACCTTATTTCATTTAGAAACCTCATTTCTTTAGGCTCAAAAAATGTAGAGCTGGTTCGCCACCTTTTTATATGCTTTGCTAATGGCGCGGTACCGGTCCCTCACATCTTTAGAGGGGTTTTCGAAACTGACCATTTTCTTATTAGTTTAAGCACTGCTTAGTTAGCTAAAGTATCCGAGACATGTATTTTTAAAAAGAAAATCAAGCAAAAATCGGACTGCGAGACTGGATGGCCATTGAAAAGAAAGCCGATTTATTTTTTCAATCTTCTAACTGGGATGGGGGACGATATCAACTTCCAGAAATCTGGGACAATCTACTTTCGGACATGCGTAAAGCATGTCCAGAAGAGAAGAGATGACGGCTCTGGATAGGTACGCTGAAACTATGTCATGTCGTAAAATGGTTCAAACTTCGGTTTCATATATTTTCCATCTGCAAAGATAAAACTTTTCAACGTTATATTGTATTGCTTAGTTGTCTTGTGAACACTACTAGTATTGCCTCTATCTTATTGACTTTATTCATTCTTTGCGGAGAGGAAAAAGTTGTTATTGACGATATAAGATGTATCGGGGAAGCTTATCACTATACATTTATATTAGATATATATATATTACCATCATCATATATAAGGACGCATATACCTCCATTTCCGATATCACTCACACTGACTAATAATCAACGAAAATGCGCAATGAAATTTTATAGCGTATAATGCATAATGCAAGCAGATTGATTTGCTGAGCCTACACAAGGTCAAGACAGTGTGCACGTTTAAAATTTACAGTTATAATTTGAGTGATTTGGTTTCTGCAAAAAAATATATATATGCTGATCGAGTACCGTCGCTCTGATCTTGTTTACATGGATACAAAAGCAATATTGAAGACATAGAAGTGGTATGACGCTGCCTAGTATAAATTAGTATCCATTGGGACAAGGCCATCAATCGGTAAATATTTGGATCATGCAGGCTTATCTATTAATCGCGAGTTTATTCTTTAATCAAGAACACATTTGGAGTGGTATTCAAACGTTATTTCCTAGCAAATTTATGGATGCAAAGAAATTGTTTCATAACAAAATTAAAAGTGAAAATGAAAAATAATTTTTATATTTGCTAACTTGGACGTATGGGTCAAAATATAAACGTCTCTCAGACTCGTCGACTAATCTCAGAATTTCCGTGGTCAACTACCAATCAAAATCTTTCATCAGCTTTATGTACTCGTCCGAGGCTGCCAAGAGTATCATTTTAACATTTCAGATTCAAAACCACACACATTAATTGATGTACCGGGGTAAAACATCGGCAGATGAACTGCAATATGGCCCAGGAAATCAATGGTTGTTTTTACATTGTGATTTCAAGATTTATTTAATGGATCACGCTCATCTCTGGTTCACGATGAACGGACCTGGTCATCATCATAAATATAAAACTAACTCACCGGCCACCACGGTATATTGCGACCTGCCAGAAAATATCCTTTCAAACTGCCTCGATTTTTCCTGCACAGAGACTGCAAAGAAAGACACAGATCGAAGAAATTAAGCCACTACCACCAATATTCAACTACTAAAGTGTCCGTTGTAAGCCCCCCTCCCCCTCCCAAACCACGTATCTGCGCTAAGCCCAAAGCGGCCACAAGGCAACGGGGCTGTTTAACCCGTCTTCGTTTGATAGCGCACTACCGGCCATGCAATCGCGATACTATAGTTCATCAATTGCAGCGAATTCTGCTATAGGCAGCGTTCATAAACCTAAGAGGAGGCAGGAACGACGAGGTACACGGTATATGTAAACCGGTACCGACTTTTAAACAACTTCTCTATTTCTCGTACACCTAATATAAAACATGATTTACGAGTGTCGCGAAAATTTCTTCGCAAAAACATTGACACTTGTAGTTCGTACTTCGACGTTCACAGGGTTGCGAACCTGTCCACTGATACACAATGTAACCTCACCCATAATCCGACAGCCAGGACGACTGCAAAGTAAATGACAAGCACAAGAATGTCTGCCCAATGATCCAGTCCTTTCTGTTCCATTGTTCACTTCACCTGTCACACTTGGTGTATCAGATCCAAATATATCCAGTTGCACAGAGATGTCAAGTCATGCAAAGTTCATAGGCACTTAGTCTTGGGAAGACCTAATACGGTTTTTTGTGTTCCAATGCCTACTGGCGAAATTTGGATGATTCCAAGCAGTTTTAGTTCAGCCAAATTCGTGTTCTTCAATCTCGATATCGAATACGCCACTCCAACACTTTTCTCGTCCCATAGATCCGAGCTTGTGTGCTTATAACGGTTGACCACGGTTAAACAGTGTTTCTACGTTCTCTCGAAGAGGTCAGTGATCCACCTGGCCACTGATAAGCATGCAGGTCAACCGTCTGATTATTGATATCTCGTGATTTTATGGTATATATCTCTTGTAAGGATGTAAGCTAGACTAAAGACCATCAGTTAACAAATAAGAAAAACAACCACACTCCACATCCACAGATTAAATCGAGGCGCACATAAAGCTGAATAGTTTGACTACTAATATTAAACTGATCAATCCTAATGATCGGGCGTACATATTTCGATTGAAAACACGTCACAATATTTATAGTGGATATCAAAATCAACATTGAATATCAATATTACGTTTCACAGCGGGGTCATAACACAAATACATCAACACTAATAACAGTGGCCATAGGACGCCTTTCAATCACTGATCGAAATGAGTCGCAATTACATGTGTAATCATGATACTGGACAACATCTATAGACTGTATAGTTCATTCAGCGATCGCTGTTTTCACGGATGTATGGGTCCGGCGGACCTCCACGTTTCCAGGCAGAAGCAGTGTATCAATGCATATCTCATACAATATCTCGCAAACAAATTAGCCTAAATTCAATCACCGGCACTTGTAAATAAGAGCATCTCCACTGACAACACACGTAAAATGATGGTATGTTGTGCGCATGCGTGTGTGTGTGTGTTTGTCAGTCGATTTGGGGATATTGAGCTCTTATTTCCATATGCCTGTGATTCAATGCGGTTTTCAAGGATACTCGAAGACTCTGGTCACTGGACACTCTACGCTGGACACTCGAGAGGGTCATCGCCCCCCCCTCGACCACCCTCTCGTATATGATTTTTTTAGGTGGCACACGTCTTTGTCTTGAAGCGCCCAGGCAATGGAGTGAGACCGGCTGGTGTGTTTGCTCCCCGAGATCGTCATAGTGCTTTACTCTCATAACAGTTCGATCACTCGGCAACCTTTATGAGGAACTGTCAAGGTACACTAAAAACCCTTAAGGTGGTAAGTACCCATCCACCACTAAAAATCCCACGTGTTTCTCAGTTAAATAGCGCGCCACGTTTGGTATTGCCATCTCTGCCGGTGGGCACCTTGGTCAGAAAAGTGCCTCTGAAAATTTCCTTTTAATAATGACATCAAATGCCGCATACAACATTCTCTACACCCGATACTGATTGCCTGAACCAAGTCTCAAATATATCAATGCTCTGCAAGTGATGAATTTCAGACCTGTAAAAAGTTCGATCCCAACTTATTTTGTGCATGTGTCTGATTTGTTTACTTCTTATAGCCAAAGTTCTTACAAAACCTGTGCATGATCCAAAATTATTTATGTTGTGATACTCAAGAGTCACCTCTTTCTTATTCATGCTTGGGTTGGCTGAATAATTCCATGGTTACCGGAATATGAATCAAAAACATTGCCAGTGGCTACAATTAGACGGGGCTACAAATACCCCATGTTACCTTGCACCAGAATAGGAGGAGGTGAAAACAAGATAGTGGCTGAGAGTGTTCTATAAAGTGACTTAAAATGAAATATTAGGAGGCAGACTGTCCGCTATGGTTACCTCTGTGGACTGTCACGACTGTCCGCTATGGTTACCTTTGTGGGCTGTCATGACTGTCCGCTCTGGTTTCACCGTGTGAACCAGTAGAGGACATGTGCTACATATCAATGATCTCGAACATTTCTTTTCCACCTGGAAAAGGCAACGTAAGCTCAGACAAAACTGAGCTGTGGATGGTAACAAGGGGACCGTTCATGTTTAGTCACATCATTCATCGTCTCAACTCCTCGTGTCACATGTATTGGTAACTCTCCTACAATAAGATGCGTGTGTCCGATTAACTAGCCGAAACGTATTTATCACTGATAAAGGGAGAATTCGAAAGATACCTCACGGTGTAGATAAGCAGGGGCTGCTATGGCAATCCGATCTCAAGCGCTATTTTTTGGCCAACCCGATGGTTTACCAGATCACTGGGATTAATAAAAAAGACATCGCGCTCAATGTGCAGTAAGACAATAAGAATTAATGGTGTAATTTGCTTGATAAAAGAAAGAACATGCCCGTCGTTCGAAATTAGGTGAGAAATAATGCGTTGCCTAGGATGCCTCGAAGGGACAGAGCCACGTTTCCTAGTTTGTTGCTCGTGTGTTACCCTTCTCGAGTCAAACATGTCATCAGATAATTGGGAAGGACCAATCACAAAGTGCCAACATTATAAGCCAACACGATAAGCTCATGATCAACAAAACACGTTGTCATGTCATGAAGTAAACGCATGTTTGACGAACAGTAAATATCTAACCACATCATTGAACACAACAACACATAACATCTGAGTGTCTGGCTTTCAACAAAATAGTTGGTCTATCACATATCGCTGTAACAATGTCGTCATTTGGTGGTCCAACAGATTGGATTTTATTAGAGCACGTGCATCGGGGACAGAACCTGCGAAACTGCGCGAGATTAGCTAGCAGTCAAGATCGCGCCGTCGTAAATATGATATTCGTGCTTGCAGCTTGGATTCAACCATGCCCGTAACAAACAAATTTTAAATTAGTTAAGGACAAATGGCCGATTTACAACAAATGACCGAAATAAAAAATTGAAATGAAAATATAATTGTCACGATGACAAAAGTTACATATGTGTCTAGAAAATGACCCAGATACTGTTATTGTAGAACGGAAAGTTTTGGCGGCATAAAATTTTCGCGAATCAAGATATTTTTTCTAATGAAATTTAAATTGTCTACTTTGTCATACAGCTCTTAGTAAATAGGCCGTGCAGTTTGGATGGCTATAGATTATTCAAATCCACTGTCAACAGGTTTCATTCTGTCGGGTAATAAGGCCACTATAGCACACAAGGATGGGTATATACTCTAAAACCTTGAATAAAAGGAATGAGGCTCCGCCCCATTCATTCCAATGGAGGAGGGATTATAAAACCTCAATATCAATTCTAAAGAAACGACATAATAGGATATCTTTTATTAGAAGAAATGGGCCAACTATATAACCGGTGATGTTGAATTCGTTTCAGTGTCAATGTCAGCCAAGATCAGAGCAAGATTATACTCCATTGGCCCATGCCATTGATAAAAGAATAATATCTGACTTATTCGCCCATCCCCATTCAAATCATTGTGATGATTGGGGGGAGGAGCCTCATTCCTTGTATTCGAGGTTTTAGAGTATTACACGTTACTAGCATTGTACCCGTGGCGCAGGCAGGTTCAAATGGGCTATACCTTGAATAGATTGAATTGCAATGAAAATATAATGCAATATCAAAGGAGCAATATCGAAGAGACAAATTAAACCAACCATTTGTCCACAGACTCGGACCTAGCTGTGGCCTGCTGTATGCGTGCACATAAAAGTATATCAATTGGTCTGATAGAGATGATGAGGATGATGTGAATAATGCCTCGTTTCTTAGTCAGCAATATGCGCCTTTTTATACGGAGAAGAAGGAGAACCCAGATAGGCCTTCACATGTCTCGGGCAAGGCACTTAGTCGACAGGCAAGCTAGAAGTTCAGCACCGTGAGCAGCTCCTTGATAAGTCCATGCCAAGTTCAGAGTGCCTCTTCAGATACATCAAGTATTGAAAGCTGTGGTGAGCACATAAACAGACCATGGTAACCTTCATTTGAAAATCCCTTTATAATCAAGGGCTAGCATTGGCTAACACAGCACCCATAAACAATAGCCCACCAATTTGACCCCAGCTCCTTACTGCCGGAAAACCCAAGTCCAGCAACCAAAAGTACCAAAAATACATTTTTGTTTACATTTGAACTGCACACATGCGTTTGTTTACAATTTCTTTCCCCGCAAAATCTCGAAGATCAGGTGACCTGCAATCGTGGATTTAAAATAACATTAACCTTGGTTCAGCAGGTCAACAGGTACAGGCTGTTCCAATCATCCAACTACAGCCAGCTGTTCAACAAGTAGTGTTAGTCAACCCACAGGAAGTGCAGGTAATTGATTAATCCCCTGCATAACTAAACAGCAATGACTTGGCTTCTGTGAGTGATAAGGAGAATTGAATTTGGAACCGAAATCTTTCAGGTGATGTCAGCCGCATGATGTTTTCATTAAGCCATTTCGATAGCCCTCTATTGAACTTCACGGCGATTTGAAAATACAGGCACGAGGAAATTATGATCTTATCCACAAATATCCGCAGATAAAGCAATCGCCCTACAACAGGTAACAGCGGTCAAGCAATGAAAGTGTGGCATCAAGAACTCCCTCTGATCACAATCACAGCACTGACATCGCCTAACGAGAGGTTGGCGATAGATATTCGGACCTCATTAACTTTGCGCCATAAAGACGAAATGCCCAAGAAAAAGGCCCTGGTCAACAGACACTGAGTAAAAGTACACTACAACTCCTCGATCGTGTTCGTGTACTTTTTGCTCGTCGGTTTAAACGATCTTGAACAGCTTTGTACTCTCAGGCCTTTCACAAGACCAATGGTACTCTCGAACTTACAATTTAGCGGATTATTATGCTTATTTAGTACTAGGCCAACAATGTCTGATAATTGGGGAAGGCAGTCGGCAGTGGAGAGGTATCTGTGTCGGTGGGAGCATGAGGGTGTGCGAGGTGGCTCTCTGCTTCATACTGCTAGGGCGTCCCCATGTGACCTTTGCAAGGACGGAGCAGCCGCAAACTACTGAGGAATTTTCATGGGGACTTCTTGGCCAGGAGTTACGGCGGTACCTGGTAAGCATAAACACTAAATATTACCTACTGACTTGCCCGGTTTTTTTGGGCGGCCCACCCTTTTTCTCCAACCCATTCTGGAATTCCCGGTCACGCTTTTGATTACAACATTTCGCTTTCAGCCCGATGCTTTTTAGTTCACATTTAGGGAGCTTATTCTCACGTGGGCTATCCCGGTCTTGGCAATGAACTGGGCGGGAAATCAAAATTTGTTTCTGTATCGTGAGGAAAAGAATTGGAATCGTGTGAGGCAATTAAAACACGCTTTCTTTTACTCTAAAGATGTATTGTTGTACGAGTTATATTACATATCGCAGCATGCTGTGCAGTGCGATTGGACATCTTTTTGCAAAAATGTGGTTATGTATTAATTGGGCTTTTTTTCATCGCACTGACTACCGGTAGTATAGTGCCATCATTTGGAAAGACATAACAAATCATCATTGTCATTATTTCCGTAAGGATAGGGTTTCGGTAGTGTTTAATGAGAGTTTCGATTTCACAACAAGAATCCTTGAAGAGGCTCCCTTTAAAATATACTACTGCTCAACTACTGCTATGAATGAAATGTTATGGAATGTTTGGCGGAAGACAGGATCGCGGTTAATGGCCTGATTTGAATTAATTGTTCGATGCAATTTGCACGATAATGGTGATACCATTCATGAGATAAAAATTAAGTTTAATAACGAAGCCTCGTTTTGAGTTCAGCAGATACCATTACCGCTTGGGTTGGTGCAAAATATGGAAGCAGTCGAAAGGCACCATAAACCACATTTTTCGTTATTCAATTTAAGATGTTTTAGAATAGAAATTGATACCGCCCTGTCGTTATTGATTCTCTCACCAACACCTCTATTTCGGTATCTATTCCTTGAACCAAAACCGATCGATGTGCCTCTTCGAGGTTTTGACGAAATGACACTGGCAGTACTTACAGTAAGGTATCAATCTATTCTAAAACGTCTCAAACACAACATTAAAATCTTATTTTGACTCCTTCCATACATTTCACCAACCCAATCCGTTATGGTCACCACAACAACTGTCGAAAACGAGGCACAGTGTATTCTATGCTGTAATCCGTGCCTCATTGTAACCAAGGTGTTTCAGTGCATTATATTGCCTCCTTCTAGGGGGAGGTAAGAGCTGCCCTTTTGGCCGACCCGTACCAAATGTTGATCTTGACCGACATCCCTGGTGAAGTATCGGAGGAATGCAGGAGAGACGTCAACCAGACCCTGGTCGACCTCATCAAAGGCGAATATTATGCCCTACAAAGTAAGTTCCCATGTAACAATGTAAGCGCGTCATAAGCAAAGCGTATTATACTAACATGAAGTACATTCCAATGGCCGAATTCTTTGTTGTATATAGGTTATCCTTGCCTTTTACGTCTTCTATATCTTCTTGTACAATTGAAGATGTATCATACATTTAATTAGGCCCTTAAAGGGGTATCACCAGGAGTGGGTGTGAATACTCAAGAAATCTTTGCAGTAAACTCCACTCTCTAGGCCTAGTATTGCCCGGTTACATATGCTTATTCAAGAACAACTATTATATACCCCATCGGGCCTCATTGCAATGTCACCCAAAGACGTTATAGGCGAGGATAACCTGTATATCAAAGCCCACGAGTAAAGCCATTGAAAAATAGCCGATTCGCATTGGAATACCATTTCGTAACAAAAGAATATGATCTTTTTGAACATATAGCTGTCCGTTTTGCACTATTGATGTACATTTACATCGTAAAAGATTGAATACTTCGACTTGCGTTGCCTTTCCGTCAACACCAACACTCTTAGAAATAAATGTTGTTGCGCTTTTGAAAACTCTCTAAAGACTTTTCCGCCAAACGCCAATATGCTCCCGGTAGAAGTTTTCGTGTGATAAGTAAAACCCGTAGAGGTAATGGTCCTCTCCCCTATTGCATCTAAAGTAGATATTTGATGTACTTTACCCTTTTTTTGTATCTCTGTCTTCTGAGGTGATTTCTACTTTCCTCACTAAAATCAATGTCCCTTTTCTGTAAACGAGGTAAAATACTCAATTTTATTGATAAAGTAAAATATTGATAACATTCATAAGCGGCGCATAGCCCATTATCAGCTTTCTTTGATAAGAAGTGTTATGCGAACTTGGTCAAACAAAATAATTTGGCGAACAAAATAATAATACCATAACCATAAACCATAATATTTTTCACAACATGCACAAGTTCAATCGGATGAAATGATATAAATAGCCCTATGTTATCTAAAACATAAATTAGGCCTTACGACTGGGTCATGTTTTGATAGACACCGTCTACCTCATCTTTCATTTAATTCGGCCCGGCGTAAATCGGGGAATGTCTGACTGTCATTTACTTCTCGGCGTCAATTCGCTTTTTCATAATAGCGAGCTTCGCACCTGCATTGTAAGCCCAACGACGACATTTAGGTCATCAGAATTTTCGCTCTAGTGACGTGTACAAACACGTTTTTCGGATAGTCTATCCACAAGTAGCTCATTACGCGTATGTAAAAAACCGGCTAATGAAACAAGAGTATTTTTCAGTCTTGCGTGTATTACACCGAAGGTCCCTGATAAGGTGCCAGTTACTGATGCTTTCAACTCTGGTTTTTACCTTCAAGGGGTTTTGACGTAAGATACAATCCCCTTATGATATTCCATAGCGTGCTGACTCGGCAGATTTCTCGTCCAGCACAGCGGTCCAGCGCCACACAACTGCAAGCTTATGAACAATGCATTCGTAGGTCTACCAATTTATAACAGCGACCTGTATTGATGGGATCATATACCTATCGTCGATGATTTCACGAAGTTGCAAATCAGCCAATTTTTCATTTTTGAGATAACTCCTTTAAAATACTCCATATAGTTTGAATGACTCTGTGCATAACATCTGAAAGAGCATAGCGGCACGAAATGCATAAATACAGGGTAGAGTGTTAAAGAATTGACATGGCTTTGAATATCACCATGACGATTAGTGTGTTAATAGACATGGGTGGTACAACGCAGATGGCGCTTTTATCTTAATTTCGGGAAAAAATGCTGATTGGCCACTTCGTGAAATCATCGACGCTATGTTTCCCGACACCTTTATTAAAAACCCTAAAATTTTGCCCGAAAAAGGGTATTATTAAAAATATTGGGAGAATTAGTCAATGTTCAGTATGTCTTTAAAATAATCAAAATTGATTACACTAATAACCCTTTCGATACGAGTCTCGAAACTCGTCCTTTAGAGGCTACTAAGCTGAATCGTTTCGGTAGAATTCGTAATTATTCCAGACGTACGCCAGGTTATGCAGTCTTAAATCTATATTGCTCTATCTCCGGGACTTTTACACCATATAACTCCACCCCGAATACAGTCATTTATCATTCACCATGACTTACGATAATGACTTGCTTATTTCTGGTTGGTTGAAATGAAATAAGGCGTAGGAAGGCTGTCATAATCAACACTGACCAGCCTAGGCCTATCCCTCAACTTATGCTACTTGACCAGGTATATATGACTGATTTGCCCTGCTCTCCTATAATAGGCTTTTGCTAGACTATTATTAGGTGGGCCTAGGGACTTTTCTTTGTCTGGCGTTATAGTTCCGGAGATACAGTATAAGTGCATGTACTTTAGCCTAGCTAGGCATTATTTTATTTCAGCTCCGTCAAAGAATGTACTACAAATATACCTGACGCCTTAATCCCGCCACGACGGGTGAAATAAAACTACAACTTCCAAAAAATGTGTTAAACGATTTCTAAATGGACTTTCTGGTACTATTTCTAAAAAGTCTTCGATATGTGCATGTAAAATCGGGCTTCAGCGGCTCATCAGAATGAAAATTGTCCGTCAGTTTGGACGACTGAAAAGCCAGGATTATATGGGGTGTCCATAAAAACATCCTTACATTTAGGCTCAATAACTCAATATATATCGGGTGGATAAAAAAACGCAACGAACTTCATTACTATACAGATATCCAGTCTATAACATTGAGAGTTGGTGAATCATAAGTCCTGAATGTCCTTTATATCAGTTTGATTTTTGCTTAAGAAAGGCTTGATAGTTTTAGATTTATGGCAGAATGAAAATGATGGATCAAAATGGGCAGTGTTCAAATATCACTAGAATACGCTCGTCAAGAGCAATGTTATTCCAAAATTCAGAACGCTGTATCCTAAAAGGCAACGAGTCAATTCATGCATTACTAAATCCACATTTCCACCACAGTGTGTGCAAATTTCAGTTTGAAATAACGACTAGCCAGTCAAAATGTCAAAATCATTGCTTGAAAGTCCTACATCGGCTGACGAATTGTAAAATTGGGCCAATTTTACTGCCCCAAGCCTCTTCTTCCATGCAACAAATGATGAACATTAAAATTGTTTCATGACATGCTGTCTAAGAAAAAAAACCGGTTCAAAATTACCATACAGGTGCTCCATGGCCTATGGTAACCATGTGTGCCCGCAGGTAACGTATGAGTGGCCATTTTGGACATTGCAATTTCTGACACGTTTTCTTCAAATGGCTGTAAAAAAACTAACAAAACATTTTAGAATAAGCATAGAAATTCCAGATTGTACATATCTATATGGACTAAATTTCAGCACGTGCTACAAAACAATCTGGAGTTATTAGAGCCACTAGGCCTTGCCGAAGTCGAACCCAATTGGCGCTTAACCGTACCATAGTTACAAGTGTTAACATCTTTTACTCTGTCCATCTTTTCAGTGCTCGATGCAGCGGCCAAGATCCCAAGTGGAGTATCGGAGGGGATACTGAGATTCCCGGGGGCATATGACACCTGTATCAAAGTGGCGCCAGTGGTAAACAAGACTACATTCGGCGGGAGGTACTGCACAGCTAACATAGACCTTCAGGACATGGTAAGGCTTAATCCCCATTCCCGAGAATACAAACAAAACACTCCTAATTCGATAAGCAAATCACAAACGCCAATCGAATCGATCGAAAGATCAAGATTGTCACGGGTACTGTGAAGATGCAGTGCTAAAACTCTGACCAAAATTACATCTTTCGCATTTAGTGGAGCCTTTCAGTTTCTGAACAAAAAAAACCGTTTGAACCCAAGGTGAAGACAAGTATCTGGCAGTACAGTTAGAAGCAGGCTGCTTCTAATTGTATGTCTCGCCTCGGATAAATCAACGATGCTTCCTCGACCCTCCTTCGATGACATTGTGTATTTGTCCCATTCCAGCTGCCCTCACAGTTAAACAGCACTGGTTCCCTATACTCGGCGAGAATAATGGCCACATACTCCCTGTGCGTGCCGGACTCGTGTGAGGAGAGTGGCGTGATAGGGATAATGAATTCAGGTAAATATATATCGAATTCAATTTTCAATCCTTGATCGTTTTCAACGTGGCTGGTTTTCTTGGTACCCTGCGCAAGCACCAGCCTTTCTGCCTTCCCTCCTATTTGTTGTTGTGTGCATTGCAATACGATATACACAATGTAATTACAAGCACCAATGTGGGTCTCTGCCAAGAGCCTTCGTCATAAACTAGCCTGTAGTGAAGTCTTTCCTAGATACTTGCGTTTTTGACTCGTCATTCGTCGTCCATTAATGAGATTAACGACCTTGATTCACCACGGTTGTGCCATGCCATACCATGAATAAGGAAATACCCCGTTCTGCTCGGTCTAATTATGCCACGCCATAATTCAGCTTCATGGCGAGGCATAATTCATGATATTCGATTTTTTCATGGGGTGATTTTAAGTCACCATAATTTGCAAATATGCAATGCAACAGTTCGGATTTGTGCCGATCGTTGATTCTGAATTGTGTCCACTCCAGCCAGCCATATACCTGGGAGTTAAGATATAGTGACTTGCGGAGAGTCACCAACTTTGTAATCGAATCGGATATCGAACGAGCTCTGTTTGGGATTATTAGCGCACTTAACGACACTCCGGCTCGTCCATCGATAGCAATCATAAGTATCTTCGGGTGTTCAAACAACATAACAATGAGGAACCATCAGAACTAAACATCCAGATGGCAGCACCAGTACTAAAGGTACACTTCAAGAGCATTTTCCATTAAAATCAAATGTTGCTGATTTTCTCCCTAAAAACTCATCAAGATAGAATTAAGGACCAATAAAACAAAAATTTTGGTGCTATTTCCCCATGTAGTGTAATTAAGGGATTATTCAATAATCATTGACCCGGGAAATGGCTTTCTCATTACAACCATGGTCCACTTGCCTGCAGGGCCCCCTATTGGCTGGTTTTGTTGTGCAGGTTCCTCATTGCGGCAGGATTTCGGCGGGATGTGTTTTGGTACATGTAACTTGTTTTCTGTCTAATATAATGAGCTTATAACCAACTGCCTTGTCTGCCTGATTTACGTTGACTTAAACACGTCATTGTTTTTACTTCACCAAAAATATACAAAGAATGAGCAAAAATTGATAATGAACTGCGACACTATGGTCATTCATCATCAGCTCAATTAAAGGAAACCTATAGCGAAATGCTTATAAAATGGGGAGTTTTGAACGGCCTGGTTAAAACCTAAGGCGGGAATAAGCTTCCATTGACAAATGTTAGCAGTTTCGAGTTCCCCTCAGGTAGTTGATTATGTAGCCAATGAGCTGCATGAGAGGTAATCACCAATTTAGTTATTATTACCACGTTCAGCTAATCTAAATAAAGACTTGTGCCACGACTGGACCTCTTTAAACAGTTTTTTTTGTAAAACGATTTGGTCTCTTACAGCGCTTCAGATTATGCCTGTAACGTCTTCCCTGACAATTGAAAGCGTCGACTGTGCCATTCCAAAGCCATTTGAGACTGGAGACATCGTAGCATTGTGAGTAGCTTTCACTGGCATCGTGTACCAGCAGGACAGTTATTCGCCATGAAGGGTCTCCGCGGGCGGAAGACGTTTTCCGTTATTGCGACCACAGACTTAAGGCAATACAAAGTTAAAGGTCTCCAAGGGATTCTTATAAGATCCAGCCTACCATATGAATTAGTCGGGAAGAACAAACTGTATTGCCATTTCCTTGTTGAACACCAAATGAAGAGGTTCTCATATAACCCATGCAAATCAATCTCGTAGTATGTACCAGAACATGCAGATAGCTACCTGATGATGAGAATTGTCGCGCATCGTCCAGTTCAGATTCCTACTCTTTAACATCTTATTCAACTCCGTATCTACAATCTTTAATCTGTTGCTTGAAAAGATGGTTAGTAAAGATTTTCGCTAAGAATCTAAAAACAATCCTACAATATGTGTATTTATGACTTTGGCTGTAGCCAACTAGTTTCCTTCAATGATGTCAATATTTTATATTATGGCTGGTGTCTCAGATTAAGAACAACACTTGGAGAAGCATTCAAAACACGAATGCACAGTTGCATATATCGAAGGACACCACGATTTTTTTTCGTAGCATTTCTTTAGCTCTCGTTTCAAGTGGTAAAACAGCGATTAGGTTTCTTGTCTCTCCAAAGAGTAATTTGGGGAGAGGGGTTGCTTTAAACCCCACACCAACACCATTATAGGGTCTTTAGAACCCCCCCCCCTTATTATATTCCTCAAATTTTCCTTTGCTGGGCGATGAATATGCACCCAGCTACTTTATGTTCCTTCCCCAATAGGCCAACTGAGCATAAAGACCATTGTTGAAACAGAAAGGGTGTAAAAAGCATCCTTGTTTTTGTTGTGTTGCAAGGGACGAGATTCCATGGTGTTTTTAAACAGCGTGGAATCGAAATTATAAGCAATCTGTGTTTGGCACAAGTTAGTCTTTGAGAGATACGGTCACTAATACTTAAACTTATCATTGCTTCTACAGGTCGGTAGCAGGCTTCCTTATACTGCTCATGTTGGTTGGTACCGGCTATGACATCATCTACAGGTGCTTGAAAACTTGGACCCTCAGAGAGCCTCCATCAATACCGATTCCTGGAGAGTCTTCCGAGATCGAGGAAAACCAGCCGCTGCTTCGCAGCTCGACGAGTTCGACACATAGCGGTAGCCTGGAGCAAAGTAAAACACAAAATAGCGCCTTTAGTGTATTTTCTTGATGGAATTATACTAATTTATTTCATACGCAATAAGTTTACGAATACTTTATGCGTGGTTTGAGCTGCAGCAGTGTGGTCAGGTTTAAGACACTGGTCCTACGTACATTGTCGATTTCATACTGAAAACTTATGCAATCTCATTCCTGTGACGATGATGATATGTCGTATTAAATTGGCGTTGATACATGTAATATATCCGCTTAGAATCCTGGCAGCGGGACCATAAACCAATTCTACTCACTGACGATCGGCCTACATGCCCTCGAGAACTACTAGGCTACGTGTATGGCTGGCGCAATCGGACAGAATTCAGAAGTATGCCACGGCATAAATCGGAACTGTGGTGCACCATAAATCGACCAATCAAAACCTCGGATCTCGTGAATTATGCCGCGGCATAAATAGGAATTGTGGACGGAAGTGTCATTTATGGAGGACGGAAGTAAATCGGAATTGTGGTGCACCACAAATCAACCAATCAAAACATCGGATCTCGTGAATTATGCCACGGCATAAATAGGAATTGTGGACGGAAGTGCGATTTATGCCGCACCATAAATAAAACGATTGCCACTTTCTGATTGGTCGAACCACAATTCCTATTTATGCCGTGGCATAATTCTGAATTCTGCCGCGGCATAATTTACGAGATCCGATGTTTTGATTGGTTGATTTATGGTGTACCACTATTCCTATGTATGCCGTGGCATAATTCTGAATTTTGTCCACTAGCGCCAGCCATATACGTGTACAATTACTATACACCCTTCCTCCCTACTGACACACACGCACGTTGAAACCAATTCGATCAATTGCCACTAGCGTGCTTTGAGTGTTACAACAGCGAGCGTGGCCATCTTTCAGAAGGTGTGATCCAGCCGAAAGACCCCAGGCATTTATTGTAGCTTATTAATGTGATCGTTGCAAACTGTAACAATATTACATAGCAAGTACATTATTTCGGGTGCAGAATTCGTTGCATCATTTTGTGGTGCTTGTACCGACCGACCTTTACCGAGTTTTCGATCTAAAATCGATGTTTCATCTTCTTTATAGGTGATTCGTATCCAGTGGATGAACTTCCCCTCTTCTGGAGAATTGTCCTTTGCTTCTCTGCCATCACTAACGGAGAAAAGATCCTCCGGACGGAAGGAGGCAGTGAGAGTATCGGTGTCCTTCATGGCGTCCGGGTGCTCAGCATGTGGTGGGTCATCCTCGGTCATACTGTCCTCTTCATTATCCTCTACACTGGTAAGCGATAATTAAACGAATTGTTAAATTATTAGACATGTTAGGCCGAATCTCTATTGGCCGAACTAACTTTTTATGCACACTTTCATATTGAAATGTATTTAAACGTATATGGGCTGTGGTATCAGGAAGATGCAAGCATGATCATCACATATCTGTTAAGTTTTTTAAGTGCACTCGTAATTTATATAATGCATGGGCTTTCGCCCTCCAGGTTCGACTCAGAAAAATAAAACACGTATTCAACCATGATCTTTAATACACCTGCTTCGTTGCTCTGGTCCACGCGACGAGAGCCAAGGTTAATCTCCCCAACTACAACTTTATCACCTGGTACCTCTTTAAAATATTGAGTTGAGAGCTAAGCATCAACGAGGATATCAATATCTCAATATGGTACCTCCACACGTAAGGCACCCTCTGCACGTAAGGTCTGGAATTATACGAACGGAGACTGCTAAATCGTGATGTTCTTCCAAGCTGCATATTGTACGTTCTGTACCAGTACAAAGTAGCATCTCAATTTCAATGAAAGTTGGTCGTCGATCAGCATGCACTATCAAAAAAGCATTTGTTTTTAACAAGTTTTCGGCCAAATGATGTGAAAAATCTAACTTTTGAACCTAACTGACAACATCGGAACGTATTCTTTAAGAATTCTGCGAACATATTCGTTATCGTATCCTCACCCTGGATAATCATTTCCCCACATTGCCGAGTATCTTATCAGGCCTTCCAGTTTACCGAGCTTGCCTGTTCACCCGACCCAAGACTTTCCATTTTGTTATTTTCGAAAACCGGGAAAAATGTCTTGCGTAATCCGCGAAAATACTTTTTTGCAAGATTTTTACTCCTTTTTGATAATTTTCACGAATCTCATTAATTTTGTGGTCTACACCTTAATGTGGTTTTCATATGTCAGTTCTCATTGTCTTCAGATAACATCCTCACTGTTATTGAGATGTCCAAGAGGTTCACCTTCCTGATAATCACCAACGCCACATTTTCTGTGGACAGCTTCTTCTTTCTCAGGTAGTGTTTTTATACATTACTCTCTCATACTCCAGCGCACGACCATAAGCGGCCGACATGTTCGCAAGAGCAAAACCATGACCAAAAGTGAAGAGCAAGTGAAAAGCTTACCTCTGATCGGCGGCCTGATTTTGATCGCGCGTCGATCGGACGAATATGGTCGTGCTTCAGATAATGAATTCGGTTGAAGGACAACGTCGCGGCTTCAGTCAAAGTGTGATCACCAGTAGATCTCGACTTTCAGTTTTGTCTACATGTATGGCAAGCCGTTCGTCCAATAACTAAGAAACTCAAGTCAACTATGTTTTCTTCTTTCAAAACTTAGTTTCATGGAAGAAAACCATGTTTTTTTTCCATTAAAGAAGAAAACAAGGTTTCTGAATTATTGGACGCACGGCTCGCCATATACATGGACATGGATATTGTTCACAGTAAGATTCCTGAGCGATTCTTAATTAATATTTAACTTTACCATTACGTTTCTCTGCCCTTGGTGTTTTTGCCGTAAGTACCCCACTTTCGAAGCCTTTCTTGGGGTACATGTTATCAAGATTGGCAGGATGACCCTTGGGATTAGCCTTTCAATTCGTGTATCCCGGTAGTATTTCCTAGCCACTAAAGAAATAAAAGGTAAAATAATGTGCTGCTGTGTCGCGTTTGGGAACGAGACAGTTCGTCAACAAAATGTATCTCTATCACAAAAAATTTCAAGAGCCCACCCGAAACCCAAGTATTCTTACGTCAGTTTTTGATACCCTGACTATCTATAATAACTAAAAATGCTGACACGCACGATCGAGGGACATAATGTTAAGTTACTTTTTTCAGTGGTCTTCTCGTATGTTATCTCACCATGAGGAAATTAGATGAGCACGACGGCAGCCTCAACTGGGGCTTGTTTTACTTCCATAGAGTGTGGAGGTGGGTAATCATGCAGAGTTACAATATAATATAAATGTTGGTGATAAGTACAAGTCCATATGATGATAATACCTCATATTTATTTTTGAACATGAGAATAATTGTGTATATCGTGTCCACTGGAAGCAGCCTACAGGAACACCATTATTAGCACAGAAATTTTAATTGTTGACAAAATGTTCTGCACCACGCTAATGGCATATATTTGTTCCTTAAATGCCACATGTCCACAATGTGGATTGAATCGTTTATCTTCGACTTTGTCACTTTGGCGATGAAACAGTACCAGTTTCTGTAAACTTGATAGCACAAACTGATGTTCACTTTCAGACTGACGCCTGCCCTTGGCTTTGTCGTAATGTTCTACACTGTCATCCTGCCTCACCTACCCCTGGTGCCAAAAGGTCCCGGGATCGTTCAGGATAAGTGTGCGGACTACTGGTGGACGACCTTGCTATTCATCAACAACCTCTATCCTCTCGGTTTCTCTGACATTGTATGTATAAGTATTGCTTCTCTTCCTTGTCGTAAACTAGTTGAGAAATACCACAGTTTAGCTCAAATATAACATAAATAACCTGACAAATAGCGGTGAATCAAGTATTCCAGTATTCCATTTCAAAAGCTCGAAAACCTTTCTTTCCAAGAGCATTTAATTCGCTTGCAACCTACCTTTGGTCAGATACAAGCAATCTGGAGGTCATGTACAAACAATCTGGAGGTCAGATACAAACAATCTGGAGGTCAGATACAAACAATCTGGAGGTCAAATACAAACAATCTGGAGATCACGACGACTTCCAGTATACATATCATAGGATCTATATGATTTTTGTGACATTCTCTTTTCAGTGTTTACAGTGGACGTGGTTCCTGTCCTGTGACTTCCAATTCTTTCTCATCAGCCCCCTCTTTATAATACTCTTATACTTGTAAGTGAACCATATCTCTTCCAAGGTAGTCTTGCTGATCGACAGGTCATAATATAGTCCATTTGAGCTGACTGTGTGTAGTTTTTGAGAAAATGTTTGGGTGAACCTTGAAGCAGAACTGTGACACCTGGGCCTGGTTAGTTGTTGACTTGGGCCTAACGCTGGTGTTAACTTAGCGTTTTGTCATTCAGTTAAGCCCTCAGACGTAACGCCATTAGATAACTCAAGGTTTGGTGACAACATTTAATTTTGAACAACCGGGCCTTAGCATCATCTTCCAGTAAAATGTTAACTTGCGATAATACCATTAGGAGTACTCCTGTTCTAAAAACATAGTTGACAAATATATATTCCATCTACGGGTTCTTGAATGATTCTGTTAAAGACCCTAGTTACAATCACATTTTTTTACTGATTTTATTGAGAGCCAGCGCAGGTACATAAGACTGGTGTTATGGAATCAAACTTCATCAGTCCGACTTTTTTTTCGGCAAAAAATGAGACCATGACATTAAAAGTAGAACACCTGGCTCATTACTCTAAAAAAGCATCTTTTCATTTTCAGCAAACCGCGTCTGGGTGTTTTCATCGTCTGCCTGGTGACGTTCGTGTCCGTAATAGCCACGCTCCTCATCTCGGAAATGTTTGGCCAGCAGCCGTTCGCTACAATGTTTTATTTAGGACAAGCACCAATGTGAGTAAAAGGCATTTAAAAGTGGCGGCCTGGCCGGGGAAGACACGTTCTCAAAAAAGACAATGTTTACAGCTGAGCTTTATTTCACCTCCCTGACCGTCAAATTAGTAAATGACTTATTAAAAGCTCATGCGAAAGCACTACGTAAAACCTATAGTTCGAGTAGCGCAGAGTGTTTCTAACATTCTGATCGAAAATGCAGCAGAAAGTGAATGATGGTCTCCCATCAACTGCATGCAGATTACCAGTCACTGTTGTTCTCATTATGTAGTTCACTGCCGGCCGCTCAGAAGTTCCCACGGCCAACTTCATGCGGTTTCTAAATTGATTGGTCGTCTTTAACACGACATGACATTGATAATTTCGAATCGTTTCAGTCCGCGGAACCTGTACCCGGTGGATGGGTTTGATTATCTCTACTCGAAGCCCTACACGAGGATACCGGCCTACCTAGTCGGCATGTTCATGGGCATGGTGCTGTTCACTACTCAATGCAGGAATGCATACAGATTCAAAAGGGTGGGTTCAAAATGATACATCTCTCAGATCCTTTCAGAGAAACTCCAAAGGAAAGATGCATTTGTTAAACGGTCAGGTGCGGAGTCTTAATCACATTGTCATAAGTTTCTACACTCTTAGAAAAAAAGGTTTTTGAGCCTTTTAAAAAGCTTTCAAAGCATTTTCGCTCATTACAAATATGAATCCCATAGAGGTTGTCTAATTACGTAAAACCCTGTTTTGTTTTTTTTCTTCTGATTTTGTTTGACTCTTACGTATAGTTCCTTCTTGTTTCGACGAATATCCAATGGTAGCCACCATATGATTGATCAATAATATACATGTATCTTGTTTTGAAATATTGTACTAGACCCACTCACCAATAAGATCCCAAGCCCGAAAATACCCGATTTCTACTCCCGCCTCGATATGTCGAGCCTGAACAACCGGACATAGTAGGCCTTTCGCAGCAATAAAAGCGGTGGGATTCGACTGTTCAGACTCTACTTATCGAGGCGGTGGTACAAATCGGGTATTGTCGTGCTTGGGAACTTATTGGTGAGTGGATCCAGTAAATCATGTGTATTAAGTATCCCCGTTCATGTCCAGTTCATGTCCAGCTAAAGTGATATAACACATTTTCTTGCGTTCACTATTTCAGCATATTCGATTATATTTTCAGGTGACCATCATGATCGCTTGGATAGTGTTTACATCAATCGCTCTTGCCGTTGTTTACGGTTTTTACGGCAATATACAAAATGGCGTCGTAGTCAAGTACGAGCTTGCAACATTCTATAATGGCGTGGCAAGGCTGGCCTGGGCGGTCAGTCTAGCTTGGGTTGTGTTTGCCAGTATACATGGAGCTGGAGGTAAGTGTATGCATCACGCCCGTCTAGATCGATATCTTTCTATCTATATATCTATCTATATATTTTCAACCTATTTCTGAACCGCTAAGACACTCTCAACGGGTCGACATAAAACGTTTGGCGAAACTTGTTGCGTTGGTCCGAAAATAATTTCTTTTCAGCTTGGTGGAGCCTCGCTATAACTTGCGAGTCTCAATAGAAATAGCGCGCGTCAGTGACTGGTTGCGAACACTTTGAAATCAATTCTAAAGAGGCCACACATCGTGTCTTCTGTTTGCTTGCAAGTCATAGGCGGGATATGGAACCTCTTAGAAAGGATTCTAAAGTATGTAAATCCAGGTTTCCTTGTCCCCTTTCACATTTTCTGCTGTATGTTTTAATTCCAAAAAATAAATTGATATCTTCCCGACGATAATCCAGTCACTTATTATATTACCTTCATTAGGTCCAGTCGAGGTAGTGCTGTCATGGAGATTTTGGAAGCCACTCAGTCACCTGACGTATTGCGTCTACCTCGTCCATCCAATATGGATGATGATCTATGCAAATTATCTCAGGAGACAAGTTCATTTTGATGATCTGAATTTCGTAAGTTTATTCGTTTAAAAAGTATTCGTCAAGTCTATCTACTATTACATATACCGGATAAATGCAGCTTCGTGCCTCTTCTGTATAGTAGAGTACACTGTGTTTGCCATATTGTCACCCCTACAGAATGGCCCAACCAACATTGGCTTATGAGACATTTCTTACTTCCAAACTCCTATCTCTGCAAGGCGCCTGGCGAGAGGAAGTTTTCCCCCTATATTATTTTACTAGCTGGAGACGAATGACCAACCGGCCCGCATCAATAGGAGCTACCCGCGGGCATCCAACCTTCGACTTTCCGTTCACGAGACGGACATACTACATTGTATTTAGTAGCCCATCGGGATCGATTATAGAAGTACAGAAGATGATTTAGTGTCGCGTAAACGACTTAAAACATGACTTGATGTGACATACATTTGTAGTTTGTTATTTGTCGTCCGTAGCGGCTGCGACACATGCCTAGCATATCATTTTTCCAGTATATTTTACGCATCAGTTGATAAACTTCTTTTCTTTCAGATCTACTTGTTCATCGGAAATTTAGTGATATCATATCTTATCGCCTTCTGCCTGTCTTTGCTGGTTGAATCGCCGCTCTTAGCGCTGGAAAGGATCGTCTTTAAAGGTCGCACCAGACCCAGAGGAATATGGAACTTTGCACCGAGCAGGAAGGCATATTTTTAATGTTGTGCGAAAGAAATGTATCATCAGCTTGTTAATTGTTTAAACTGTCTACACGTTATGGACTAGCTTTACGTCAAAATAAACCTATTATCAGATATATTTGTGCTATCATCTCGAAATACCAACCAGCAAATCTACGTCGAGTGCCATAGAACAGGAAATATCAGCGGTTGAATCGGCCTGGGTTTTCAGTTTATTTGCTGTCGTCTGCTATAGCCGCTTTGGTAACCATAGCGGACAGTGATTTGCTGACACTGTCCGAATCCCTACACTGGAGACCATATCTTAACAACAGTGTCACCGACGGAGTTCGAACTCGGGATCTTCAATGGTACAAGACGCTACTGATTTCCCCATCCCACATAGTCAATCACTTATTCATGTAATTTGCTCATTGATTTGCACGTGCTATGCAGCGAAAGAAAATAGGCAACCGAGTTAAACTTTTTTACGCCCAATTTGTTTTAGAAATTGCATGTCGAACTGGCCATTGTTATTAAAAAATTGCTAGCTTTCTTATATTCCAATTATATTTGGTTAAAATACAAAGACATAAGAAAGCGGAGCAGTACGAACGGTACGCAGAGTATACGCAGCCGTTTAATTCACGCCTTATGTTTTAACTTGGCCGCTCAGAACTCCCCATTTTTATACACGTTCCGTGATAGGGTTCCTTTAACTGGTGTCTTGCTAAGATGTATTATTTTTAATCAACGTTCATAGGAGAAAAAAAATCGACGACGAGGGTTCGCTGACACGCATGGTGCCTCGCCCAATCGACTCAGACTCCTGTCAGGTCAACTTTAAATTCATGTGACTCGCACACTATTCATCATGCACGTTGGACGACGCTGTTAACTCGAATTTTGCTAGCGCTACGACTTACTGTAAACAAAGCTAGTCTTTTCTGGCTTTTTGTCCTGTATTTACAGCCATTTTGTCACCATAAAGGTCAGCATATCACGTCTGACATTGACAACACGGATAGGTTTGCAAAAGCCTTTGATCGAATTCAAATCCAATTTCCTAGTCACATGGCAAACGTTACGAGCGGCTTCAGCGGCATATCGTATTGTAAGCAGTTGTTGGATGGTCGACGTGGCCGTGGTTTTATCCATTCATATCAACTAAGCGCAGTATAATCATTATAGCCGAACGAGCAAGGACGGGAATGCCACATCGACAAGGGATAGTGGTGTATGACGTCATTAAACCACGATTACATGTACACCATAGTTAATATTATCATAATCCGATAGCAAGATAAACAGCCTGATATCCTGCAGCTGTAACGTGTCACAAGAATAAAATGCCAACGAAAGGCCGGTATCCGTCATACCACAAGTTCATTTCCACAATGAAGGTCGCATTGTGTCTCCTCCTCGCTGTGGCCACGGCCCGTGCGGCTATCTGGTGCCCTCCAAATGCTTGCGAGAACCTGGAGTGTGAAAACGCCTTATTGCAGGCGCGAGACTGTGGCGCAGATCGGTTTGAGCAGAATGGTGGTGTGTGTGGATGTTGCCCAACGTGCATCTCCCAGTTGAGTAAGTACTCATTTGCAGCATTACCGGTATTTTTTGTCTTGCCCATATGAACATACTGTTTACGTTGCATTTGCTGCGCTGGCCACCACAAGAAGACCAGAATAGGCCTATATTACTCCTTATACATGTTTTAGGCCTTCATAGATAAACTGCATTGTCAGGGAATGAGGTCTAGGCCTGTGGGAAAAACTTACATCATAACACATTGATTTGAACACACGGGGCTTTATTGGAGAGCATTACCCTATCAATCTCGCTCATCTAAATCTTCAAGAAAATGAAGATCATCTTCGGGATTTTCGGCATCAACTTCAAAGTGTACCTCATCATTTTGATGAGGCGGATTTTCTTGATTGCCTTCAATCCCACTCACTCTCCATGCTGTATTGATTGCTTCTGGGGCAATTCTCTCCCAGGCAGTTGATACCATCTGAATTACAGCATCCCTGGTGATTTGTGGGGAACGACCATGAATGTCATTGTTCTCAATTTTCCACTCTTCCCATAGGCGTCTCATTGTACATTTGAAGCTGCGGATGATGGTCAGATCAAAAGGTTGTACCAGTGAGGTACATCTCCCTGGTATCAGCCCTATGAACCCGGGAGCGTCCTCTACATGGTCACGCACTTGTTGATGCCGGTGCGCTGGGAACATGTCCCAAATTAGGAGGAATGGAAAGTTGTCTCCCACAAACAGTATGAGGCAATCATTTACCCAAGCAATCAGTGTCTGCCAACTTGCCCAGCCTGTTTGCGAGCCCGTTACCCGCACACCATCGGGGGCAGTTGCCTGAAGTTCAGCGATTTCTGGACCATCATCGCGCAGACCCTTGAAAATTATACTTGCAGGGAGTTTTCTCCCACACGCAGTCATCGCTAAAGTCACCGTACACCCTAATTTTACATTTCCTCGCGGAGTTCGTATGTCCACTTGTTTCAAACCTTGCAAAGAGTACGTGTACGTGGGTGCGATGTCCCAAAGAACAAAAGTTTCATCCATGTTGACGATAATCTGTATTCCATTATCATTGATAATGTTTCGGACCTCATTTTGAAATGCCGTTACCAACTCTGCAGCATTGAGCAGTATTGATGTAGAGTCTTTGCAAGTCTTCCTGTAGCTAATACCATGACGAGTCAAGAAATCTTGTAACCATCCACTTGATGCTGAAAATGGTATGAGATGAGGGCGCAGTTCCATCCAATGTTCTCGCTGTTCCTCAGGAAGATCGTGCCACCAAATGTTGAAGAACCGTTCACCCTGGAACATCAGGTCACTCCCAGCCGGAAGACCATGTTCTCGACGCTGTAGGAACCAATCATTTAAGAGTCTCTCTACCTCTGGCCATCTACCTGAAATGAGAGAGGAAAATCGTAAGGGCCACATCACCTGCCTGCCTACCAGCCCCCACCTACATTTCACCTCATTCACCTGATTCATTTCCCCGATGCACCAAGGTCACCAGGATAACTTACCTGTGCCATCAATTCCATGTTGCCTTAGCCTTTGCATCTGTCGCAATCTGTATGTGGATTCTCGGTGTCTCTCGCGCAATTCATCCTCCTCCTGTATCCATCGCGCAATGGTCCTTAGGGGAATGCCACGTAGCTGTCCATATTCTGAAGGAGTAATCCCATTTGGCCTTGCAATGTTCAGCTCATGGTACTCATCAAGTCGCCTGATACGAATATCTAATGAGTAGGCGTTCAGTCTGCGAGGAATTACGACATTTTCATTATCACCAACAGCATCATTTTCATTACGGTCCTCCTCAGCTCCATTTCCATTGTCCATGCACCAAAGACGGTGCAAAATCAGGAGAAAAAGAATTGTCCTTACAAGCATGCTGACAACATCAACTGCCTTGGCCTCAATATCTTGCTAATCAATATTGCATAAGATTGTTTTCAAAGGCCTAACTTTCATTGACAGTTAATGTCAGTGTGCCAGCAGACTGCTGACAGGACAATCCGTAGCTTCCAAAATTATTATACAACATTTCAGTGAATGGTGACAAATGGAACTCTCCTCGTGGCCTTAAACATGTATAAGTATAGGCCTATTCTGGTATTCTTGTGGTGGCCAGCAAATGCAACGTATACAGTATCTAGCATGTATCAAGGGCCTGGTGTAAATAATATGTTTCCTCACGTATACCGTCTTCATATACCGCTAATACAAAATAACAGTGTCCATACATTGGGTGGGGTACACAATATAGAGTTCACCACATGCGGGCCGGTTTTGATGAATGGGCATTGTCCATTTGCTCTGCCTCGGTCACGCCATGAATAAAGCCCAAACACGATTGTCTGGTAATACAACCCATTCAATTCATTTAAAATCCCATCAACCAATGGTAGTGGAATGCAAGTGTTGGGTGTCTCTGGTCATAGGTCTGCGCCACGATCTGAGCCAATCAGTGCAATCCACTAGGCCTAACCTTTGTATTAGGTATGAAAGGTATTCATCCCCTCGGGCCTCTTAAATACGTGAAGAAACAGAGTATTTATTGCTACGACATATCATTATCAAGTCGCGGTGGTGAAGTGGCGGCTGGGAATCTCGACTAGCTGTTCCGGGTTCGATCCCCACTGTCGGCGTGTGACTGTAGGCAGGTCTCTTTGTCTTACTTGCCTCACTGAACCCTGGTGTATGAATGGGTACCAGTCAGAAATGCTCAGATTGCAGCGCTAGTTGAGCGGCTCATCTGATGAGGACTAGGTTACTTTTCAAGTGTGCGGTGGTCGCGATCGTATCTATTGGTAACCGCTTTCTTCTATCACAGAGGTTGACGAGGACTGCTCAGCGCTGATGCTCCTCGGTGGCGTGCCAAAATCTGAATGTGAAGGAAACCTTCAATGTGACTGGAACACCAAGAAGTGTGCCTGTGAGTATGACCATGGAGGTATTATTAATAATACCTCCATGGTATGACATGTTTATTGCGTGGATCATTTTGAAACTGGTCATCCATCGATCTGCCATCGTGCCAATGGTAAATCCGATTTAACTAAACATCAAAATGAATTGATTTGAAGGAAGATGGAGCATGAACTATCCAGCAGAAGCTGTTAATTCCTGTGTATCTGTCACGATTAAATCCGATTAGAAAATTTGCTAAAGTAAAAAACAATTTTACGATTCTCATTTTGGCGGGATATCGATCGTTTTTTCAAAGAAAAAAATCGCGACTGTCATAGCAAAATTTTCGAAGGTCTTGCGGTTTCTTTTGAGTATCTTTACTATGAGAAAGTATTCTAAGATACCTGGATTTAGAACGAACTACACTTTACAGTGTAAATGCACTATGCGCAAACGAAGCCTCGTTTTGAATTCAGCGGTTGGTGCAAAAGGTGAAATCTGTCAAAATGAATTTAAAATCACATTTTTCGTTGTTTGATTTGAGATATTTTAGAATAGAAATGGATACATCACCATCGGTATTGATTGTCTCCCCGAAACTACTCGGGTGGAGCTGAAATGTTGGCCAAATACCTCGGCTCTGCATCGGTTTGGGTCTGATACAACCAATACCGAGAGTGATCTATCAATTCCTTAATTAAACACTACACACAGAGAGCGTGGAACTATTCGGGGAGTGTATTTCCTGACCAAAAAAATCCGCAACCAACGAGCTGATAGCCATTGCACTACATTTAGGGGCAGATTTATTTTGGAAAAGCTGATCATCTCTTCAAAATATGGTACAGTAGCATTTGTAACAATGATACGCTGTAGTATTGTTTCCATATTCTTTTTCTTGGTATTATGTAATCCAATGATGAAGCCTTTCTTCTTGCCTGCAGTATCGTTTCCATTGTAGTCGCTATCAATGTTTATCATTCTTGGCATTGTAATCCAATTGTGCAGCTTTTCTTCTTTGCAGACCGCTGCAAAGAAGAACACGCCTCTTCCCAAGCTGCTCTCAGTGGTCCACGACCAATGCTGGGGACCTTCGTGCCAAGATGTGAAGCTGACGGCAGCTACTCCGCCTACCAGTGTCAGGGATCACAGTGAGTCGACCTAATGAACTACAAGATATAGATTGTGCAGACGCTGGTGCGTCTGTTTCACATAGGCCTAGTTTGCACTAAATACCGGCCTTTTATACAGACACCCTTATCCGGCCTGTACCATACCACGCAAAACGTGAGTTCGTATTCGCACGTGACTGGGAGCGATAATTATGATCAAGCGTCAGCTTTGAAATTGTGTAATAATTTTATGTGTTTATGTTGAATCATGCATGGTCTACACACTACATGTAATGCATTAATATGCTCGAAATATCTTAAACCTTTAATCCCGCAACTTACTGTAAATGATGTATATTGTACTACTTAACCAATATCCGCCATGTGATTTTGTACAAGTCTTTAAAGCTGACGGGTCAAATATACCTTCCCGAGCAAGGCCGAAGACGTGCTCTCGGAAATATTCGTGATATACATGTAGCTCTTCTACTGAATTATACCCAGTACCCTTAGTAGACGAACAGAAAGCGAGGCATTCTCTGAAGACACATCTGAAAGGTCTCCACTGGCTGTGGACCGCCAGGACTTTAAAGTCCTTATTAGCCTGACGCATAAGGCTCTCCATACCGGTGTAACAGTAACAAATGCCCCCCTGGAAAAAGTGTCCGGCCCTATTGTATTCTGCAATATGGTTCTATAGAGACCCTGACCGTCAATAGCTCAGAGATTGAAGCGCATAATAGATTCCTTTGTTTCCCGGGCATTCTATCCTCGGACATTTTAAACTTCTACACCGGCGCTCCTGAATAACTCGCTTCACTGCTGAATCGTCACTCAGGGACTTGCCTGACAAGGACTATTTCCGGAAGTTTGTTGCGTGTCCCCAGATCCAGGACAAGATTCGGAGATCGCAGCTTTGAAGCAGCTGCAGCTAAACTTTTGAACAGTCTCCCAACCACCCTTAAAGACAATGATGACACCTTGTCATTCAGAAAAGGGCTTAAGACCTGGCTTTTCAACATCTAATTCTAAAGGCAGCGCTTGCATAGTCAAACTGATTAGCGCTTTAAAGACAAGGACATTACATTACATTACAATACCTCGCTCGGCCTGACTTGGGAACGTATATTTGACTCATCAGCTTTAAGTACGGTACGTACGTATTTGATGGGAGGAGGTCAAGAATAATAGGGGCGGTCACTTGCGCCCACTGTATATTTTCCTGAACATTTTGACCAACTTTATGCGTGCGGGGAGAGAAGGGTTGTCCTGAAAATCGAAAGAATAAGTATGGCCTAGTTCATACTCCGACGCACGACCGCCGGCGACCGATGCACGATCAAATACTCGACGCCGACGTCGTGATGTTGATTCATACTTTCGCGTGCGACGGCGATGGCCATCGGCGTCCGGACGCGCGTTCGGTCGGCGTGCGATATTAAAGAGTTCAACAAATTTGAACTCTCTGCGTCCGATCGCGGCGTCGTACCAATGAATGATCACTTTTCTGGTCATGGGACCAAGGACTCATGTTTATGCATATTTTCAAAGGCGCCATGTTCAAACTGGAAAGACGGGGAATGGGAATTGATTACGTCGTTTTACGCTTGTGCTTCCTCACATAACGCAGTTAAAATGTCGGACGCAGAAGAGCTACTAATATGTGAAGTAAAACGTTACATACATATCTCGTCGGTGGCGTTTCCTTCGCATCCTGTAGAGGACAGCCATTGCCTGGACATTTAAAATAAACAGTGCGTCCTCCTCCTCCATTTTGACGTGGCAGAATGGTATAATCGCGTGAGCATTCATAGTCACGCGATACGACGCCTACAAAATCGTGCGATGGCATAGGCGACCGACGCAGGACGCTGCGTTCGACGCCGGCGATGGTCGTGCGTCGGAGTATGAATCCACCTTAAGGCTCCTTCGGCTGCATGGTGCTTGAACATTTTGTCCTCGGTTTCAGGTGTTATTGTGTGAGCAAGGACGGTGCTACCATCAGCGGTTATTCCGTAAACAGGTGGGAGGTCGACGGCATGAACTGCAGTAAGTAATCAATGGCGGAATTGGCCTGAATCACAGACAATTAAAAAATGTTAACAGAGTGAATCATAAATTTTGGGAAAAGGGAAGTACACCAATATGTATGGCGTTAACACTCAACCTTCGATCTTGCGTTCACCAATAGGAAGCTCTGAAAACAATCTAGTTCTTACAGCTGCGCATATTCTTTATTACAGACTGCGCCCGCGATGCTGCTGAATACAAGAAGCTTGGTATCGTTGGTCAAATGTTCAACTGTGCAAGCAATGGGAACTACGAGAAGGTCCAGTGCCAAGGGTCCGTGTGCTTCTGCACGGATGAGAACGGCAAACAACTCCTCGGAGCACAGGCTGTCCATATCGCACAGTCCAGTACTCTAAGCTGTTAGCATGTAAGTTGTGCCCAGTGACGCATGTCCCCACTATGCATGGAAGGTGGCGTGTAAGCTCATGCATTCCTGCTTTTGTCACGACACATCAAGTCGCATCAGCTGGAGAGGAATACTAAGTTTCATTTAACGAGATGACACTGCCATCGCGGAGTTGAAAGATAATCTGGCGCACGAGACGCCCCCTTCGTACAAGATGGCGACAATCCCAAAGAGGTATAAATGTCGAGAAGGACATACAAACTCGGACGTATTTTGTAACCTTTGCTGGCAAAGAGAGAATGACGTTATTTTCGAATATATCAACCGCTTTAACTATCCCACTCCGATCAACGCCCATATCTCGCGTAAAGCTGTCATGTTAAACGCCCCACAAACGAGCAATTATTGTCGCCGCGACCTGTGGTAGTTACCGCTGCAAAGTGCGACAAAACGATATCTGGCTGTAAACCGGTCATCGTTGGGTTTAATATTAATGGCAGTTCGTAGCGAACGACATGTAACCATGTGTGACCGGTCATTTTATCATTTCAGTTGCGAAGCTCTTCGATTGAATCCACTCACGTTGCCTCCCTTCCGAAAGCTTCCGCAAGGCAAAACACTCACGATTCACATCCGAAGACTTATGTTTGCAGTATAATACAATTTTCTGGATTTTTAGTAAATAAAGCACATTTAACAACAAGAGTACATTCATTTCATTTAATTTGCAAGCGATTAATCAGTCAGCCCTGAGACGACAATAATAATAATACACCTTCATTGACGTACAGTTTACGTGCTTTTTGCTGAAGCCGCTGCAAGTGTGGTTGATATCCACAGTATCCGATCGAAGACAAAATATTTCCATTCGTACGCGATTTTTTGCTCATTAAAGCACGTTCACATGCATTGTCCCAATCAAACTCGGCGAGAACCTACCCTCAAACAAATTGATATAGTAAATTCATATTAAAAGCTTATTTTTTTGTTTGCTTGCATTCACGAATCTTTGTCGTGTACCTCGTCTTCCTCCATATGTACGACCAGCACCGGCACTGAGCTATGATGGAGCACATAATCACTCACGCTACCCAGCAGAGTGCGCCTTACAGTACCAAGACCACGTGTTCCTATGACAACCATATCCACGTGCTCGTCTCGCGAGAGCTGGATGAGAGCATCGCCTGGGTCGCTTGTGTGTTCATTGATATGGAACTTGTGCTTCACTTTGAACTGAAAAATAAAGTCAATGTTATACAGGATGACCCCCGCCCTCCCGTGCAGGGGAAATACGGAGATGAAACCTATCAATCGTGAATGTTATCGATATTTTCATCCGTTGCATTTTTGGAAAAACCCGTATTATCTTACCTAGTGACAAAGTACATGTACATGCACAATACATATTTCTTTAGATAGGATTTCAAATTTTTTTTTCAATTAGGCTATATTTTCAAGCAGACCCCGGATGAGATGCTTAAAAAGTTCCAAAGAATTTCCCAAAGTATGAAGTACCTATGACGTAGTCGCACTCAACTTAAAAGTGCGGGACACTGCATTTGACGTAAATTGTAAAGCACAAGTACATTCAACTTCATGCAAAAAATGATTCAGTGCTAGATCTCGAGAGGATTGCCGTGTGGAACTGCTAATACGCAAGTGTAAATAAGTCCGATGTACAAGTACGTGTGGTCAAGATTTTCAAGAGGACCAGGCCTTTGATGCCGGCGTTCGTTGCGACCTCTATTACCGGTAATCTACTGATCCTCCTCGTATACCGTTTCTTGAGGTGTCTGATCTGTCTGTCTGTATTCTCGCGCAATGTTTTGATGTGACCATCGGGATTGGGTGTTACAACTGGAATGGCAATAGCAGGGTTTAAGGAGCTAGGGCGGGGAAGCGGATGGTTCATTTGGCAGGTAATTATGATATATACAAAAGGGGTGAATATGGTGTTGATGCTGGAATAACGAAAGGCGGGACAGGAAATTTATTTAAACCATGCATGCATATCAGGTGGTTGTAGCAATATACAATTACAGCAAGTTGTTCCAGATACCTGGTCGCTGTCCGTGTCGCTGCTGCGGTTGGGATCCGAACATGGAGTATAGCGGAAAAAGAAACAACTCCAATAGGCAACCCTAACACAAGATCAGCTGGTTGGATGACAGGGATGTGTAGATTAAGATGACCTACAAGGCATAGACAACTCAGTCATCTCTTGCTGCTTAGAAAGATCCACTTAGCATTTCCAACTACGACTGCTACAGCTTTGAATATCTGCTAGAGCCATTAACTTTAAATGGCGCTTAGGCTGGTCGAGATTGGGTAGAAGATCACTAACAGATCAAGCTGAAGCCAGTACCAACTGATTTGCAAGAACCTAACACCATAAAGGAATAAACAAATGCTTCACTTAATAGAACTACGTAATTTGGGCGTTTTCTTCAGTAAAGCAATCAGTCATATCCTTTCGCTCTTCAATTATTTGAAGAAAACGACCCAATTACGTAGTTCTAAGCGAGACATTTATGTTTATTCCTTTATGCAAACACGAAGCACATTTGGATGCCGGCCACACCAGCTCACAGTGCGCAATTCAATCTCGACCGCCAGAGGGAAATCGACATAGCTGCAGGATATAACATAAATGTACCTGGTGGCATGGTCGATATAATTACCGGAAGTGACGTGAATGTGGCTTCATAGTGTTTGCATAGGCGTTGGTACTCTCGCCGTCTTTCCCTCTCCAAATGCAGGAGAAGGCTGATGTGTTGCCTGGGCATAACTGCTTGAAGTGCATAGTGAGTACGTAATACGCCAGGTGGGGTTTAGATTTGGAGGAATGATACTTCACTGGCAAGAATATGCTATGTTCTTCGAGTCGGCACCGCAATCCCTGGTGATTGAACAAGGTCGGAGTAAGCGAATACAGGGTGACACAAAATGGTTAGGATTTGTGTTTAAGATGGGATTATGATGGGATTGGTGTTGTCTCATGTACTAGCATCGACACCTGGCGACCAGGTTTACCGGAAGTGCCTTGACGGTTTCTTCATAGCGCTTGACTAGCTCCCTGTACGCATGCCGCTTTTCCTTAATTAGATTCGTTACGTTTGCCTGGGGCATTGGCAAAAACGCTGGAAGCAAGGATGAATGATGAGAAAATGATTGTACAGCGTGCATCAACGGGCTTAGAATACAACGGACATATAGTGAGTTGCCGAAACAGGAGCAGATAGACAGTGTGGTCATCTTTCATCAGATTTATGCCCTATTATGCGTTCAATGCACAGTTGTCATGATAGATGGCGACGCTGTTGATCTCCTCTGTTTTCAAAATTGCACTATGGCCTGTGTGCTTTTTAAAGCACACAGGCCATAGTGCTAAAAGCCCTGTGAGATATGATTATAAGATTTCAAGGAAAGTTGTAAATCCTCTTTAAAAGAAGTAGGATTTCTTCTGTCAGGGAATGACCGAGTATGGTCGACATCACTACCATTTGCATCCTCGAAAATCCGGAGTCAGTCGTATCCTCCACCCCTCGCACACGTTACTGACCGTGGAATAAACCGATAGTTATTTGCGGGACGAGGCGGTGAAATCGACCTCGCCAAATAAAAACGGCTCTTACATCTTTCCTAGAAACTCAGTCACTATTGAAAACAATCACTGTATCTAAAACGCGCTCGCATTGGCTGAAATTTGAAATGCATGGGACGCAAGTGCGGAATTTCTTGCTCTAAGAGCAATAACCCCCCCCCCCCCGGCCCGCAGTCGAAAGAATGTAGATAAATACCACAAAAGAACAATATACGTGTCTATTAAAGTACGGAATGAATGCAATATAACTAGAAAGCAGTTTGTAATCGCTATGTTCATTTGAAGTGCGGTTTTGAGACATGGATGGTACACATTTATCATCGAACGGCGGGGGTGTTGTAATATCAGTAAACAGCCGGCAATCCCGCTGGAAGCTTGTGGGTTTATACAGCGCATAAGCTCGGTCGATAGTTCCGGGTGTTGGCCTGAGCTTCAGGATGTATCATTGGTAAGTATTGGCGCATATCCGGATGGGAGCCCTGCATCATGAAGGAGGCAAAGCTGAATGAAGGCTCATATAACGAGCTTTTTAGTACCGGTGTAGCAGAAATAGACAAATCCGCCCAAAAAAGTGTGAAGCATACATATTGTATTCAGATGGATTATGATATGTGGTTCTGTAGGGGCCATGGCCCTCAGGCGATTTCGAAGCGATTTAAAAGTGATGATATGAGCACGCGTCAATGAAACTCAACCAAACGCCAGTGCATAACTGCCTCGGAGTAATTTAATGTATCGCTTTACCTTTGCACCACAATAGAACCAAGGCCCTCCCATTATATTGTTGGATGGGTACAAATGGATAAAGAGAATAAATGCGGGCCCAACCTTTGCTTACGCCCCTCAAAATGAAATAATCTTTTGTATGTTTCTTATGTGTCGTCATTTACTCTCCAGGTAAGCACGTATTTTTCTTAGGCAAACCGATACCTTCAGCCATCGTGAGAGTCTTTCAAAAACATTAAACAACTCCCTGACGCAACACTCAGAAACATTTGTCAAGCGGCAAATTCCCGAGCCCCTTGGTCCCACTTTTTTACATAATGGATTATTGCCAAACATTGACAACACAGATTTTGATGACACGGCCCTAATCTCTTTGGTTGGTATAAAATGGGTCAAAACTGAATCCCGTTTATTGGCGAGATTTTGCAAAAAAAGTCCGAGGTTTTTAATGATTGAAATTGACGCCTCGTGATTGTTTGACCAACCATCGCTCGGGAAGAGCAGTCACTTCACCCAAATCCTTGGCTGTCACCTCGGTTCTCACCTACATCTTAATTCCACCCTCGCAATGTTTGGTGAGACAACTAATTCCCTGCTTCCGGACGCAAAAGATCCCCGTCCCTCATCCGACGCCCCCAATAATTGCTCGTACTCCTCTCTATTCGTACTCTTACCTGCGTGTCCGAACCCCGCCGTGGCGATGGCTGTGGCGACATACGGCGACTCTATGCTGTGAGCAAACACAACGAAGTTCTCCTCCCGATGCACCTTCTCAAAATAATCTGAAAGAATGTAATGATTCATAGTCCCGTCTTTCAACTTTGAATAGGCCTGCTTCTGGTGATGCAGGATACAACAAGTTGTGATGATACATGTGTAATGTCATGTATTGGTATACATGTAGGTGCGCGACTGGACTTCAATGAAAGTGCAAAACGCTGTACCTGCACTTTTCAGTGAAATGCCATAAATATGTGCCCAATTCATACTACGACGCACTACCAACGACGGACCGGACACTGGTGAGGTATTGTATAGACTACCCGACTGTGCGCCAAAAACGAAACGGCGAAATCTGCCATTCATGACGCATTCAAAGGCCTACTTTCAAGAGAGGAGGTGTATGGGGAGAAAAAACATGCCTTATCTGGAAAAACTCTCCAATATACTGTACCACATTGTCCCTATAGCATTTGCATTTGGTGGATTTGTATCAGGAAAATGTCCTATTCGTGGTTTTTAGGAAGTCTTTTTTTCACCATTTTCAGAAAATTTTGGGGCGTTTTATGTATTTTTTCCTATCATAATCCAGCTTACGAATCTTCAATTCTAAGCTCATCTAAAAAAATACTAGTAGGTCTGGAATCTTAGCGGACTGATTGTTCACATGAGTGATTTAGGACTGCTTTGCTTGTGTAGTAACAACGACCTGGCAATATATTTTACTCTAGTTTCTCACTCTAACGTCAAGCCAGATCTTTACATAGTGCACATTTCTAGGCCCGTGATGGGGGAAATTTTAGGCCCTCTATTCAAGCCACTATTGCCATTGATACTGCTGGTCAATCAATCAAGAAACTTACTTCCGTCGTGGGCCTACCAAAATGAACACATACATTGGCTTACTGCAGTGGACGTTAGGCGTACGAAACCGGAGTATTTCACTTTGTATCTAGATCTCACAAATCTGTCGCAGTACTCAGCACGACATAACCCCTGCAACACTAACGGGATAATTTCGTTTAAAATCGGATATGATAATAAGGATAAAACTTGAATAAAAAAAAATTGGTAAGACAGTTCAGGGGAGACATCACCGATGACAGAATACCTTTTAGATGCTCATGCACTTGAGATGCTCTACTACTACTTACATCTAAAAGCATATTTTGCAAATTCACTTGAATCAATGGCCATCATAACCCGCATCCCCTTAGGGGTGTCTTCCTCTTCATGATGCTCGACCTGAGTGTCAATCACTGCTGCCTCATCGGATGCCATCGCTGTTACCTTGCTAGCCTACAGAAGAAAATGCTCTAGTTTCTCAATGCTAACGTCCAGCCAGATCTTCACATAGTGCACATTTCTAGGCCCGTAATGGGGGAAATTTTAGGCCCTCTATTCAAGCCACTATTGCCATTGATGCTGCTGGTCAATCGATCAAGAACTTACTTCCGTCGTGGGCCTACCAAAATGAACACATACAGTGGACGTTAGGCGTGCGAAACCCGAGTAGTTGATTGAATAACAAGCAAGATGACACATGGGGCAGCGGTAGCACAGTGGAAGAGATTCGGCCTCATAATCAAGAGGTCGTGGGTTCGAGTCCTGGCCGAGTTGATGCTTGGTTCCCCTACTGGTCGAGTTAATGCTTGGTTCCCCTACTGGTCGAGTTAGTGAGCGCCTTATGGTTGCTCCTTGAAGCCCCTCATTGATTTCTGTGGAGACCCGGGTTATGATATCAGTGTGGGTATTCGGACAGGGTCAGCAAGGTCAGCAGGGTCAGCACTCTCCGCTATGGTTACCGAAACGGCAGATTCAAACGCGAATATTTCCTGTTCTATGACACTCGACGTGGATTTGCTGGTTGTTTTTTTCCTGGATGGTAGCTCAAACACATCTGTTAATAGGTCTATGTTAATGAAGCAGTGAAATCAGTGTGTTTGTATCCCTACGCCCAATTAAATGTACAAATTGCGCTTATATCTACCATATCTGCCTAAGTTGTGATTATCATTGCACGTGCTGTGTTGTGTAGCATGTACACCAGAATAGGAAGATGTGATATCATGCACTTGGCTCTAAGTGTTTCCTAACGTGACTTAAAAATGCAGTTATAGTTGGCATACCATCCGCTAATGGTTACATGTTGACACTGTCATGACTGTCCGCTATGTTTATGTCTATGTGTAACCATACTGGACAGTCACACATGTGCACAGAGGTAACCATAGCGGACTGTCTGCCGTATATTTTTGCATTTAAAGTCATTTTATAGAATACTTTGAGCCAAGCGCTTGTTATCACACCCCCTATTCTGTTGTACATGCTACAATAATGTCCACGGCTGTGGCAATTATGGTAGAAATAAGCGCAAAGTGTGCCATCGATTTGGCGAAGAGCTACAGAAACACTGATTTATCTACTTATTCAGGACAGCTTCATCAATATAAACCAATTAACAGGTGTGTTTAAGCTATCATCTAGGAATACCAACAAGCAAATCTACGTCGAGTGCGTAGAAAGAACAGGAAATATTCGCGGTTGAATCTGCCTGTGCTTTCAATTTATTTGCTGTCATCTGCTTTAATGCCATGTTACACATACTTTGCCTGTGAAAAGGCATTTCAAAATGGCCGACATTTATTTTCGCATCTTGTTTATTAAGAATTTTTTTTCACCTAGTACCCAGGCCGTCCTAAGTCGTGACGCCAAGTACCGGTAAGGCCAAAACGAGGTTAAATTTGATCGAAAACGAGTCACTTATAAGCGAGATATATTGCACTTTTTAGTTGTCCCTCTAACAAAAAAGCATTACCTTATCCAATTCAGATCCTTCTCTCGACGTTTGAATGTGATCCCAGCTCCTTCAATTCGTCGTTGGCTTCTGAAAGTCGCCCACACTACTGCCAACCGTGTATATGCGTACATGCGATAACACCTGTCGAGCTATCTAACTCATATTCGGCCTACTTCAAATTTCTGGTGCAAATCAATACATGATAACAAATGACCCATCACAGCAAAACCAGGCGCATGTCGATCTGAGTTTGGCAGGTTGAGACGGACTGTTTGTTCATTTCTCTATTGTCTGCCTTTTGTGAAATATGAGCACATCAATTTCTTCTATTATCTCCTGGTGTCATTTAGGCTCATCTTCTGTGTGACATGCGCCTGGTTTTGCTGTGACAGATCACAATTACTTTAGAATTACCGATCTAAGACAGTTGAAGAATATGCAAGTCCAGCCCCAAAAGATATGCGCACTGTCGATCGATGCCATTCGACATTTTTCAATGGGAATGAACAATGGGTGGGCAACACCATTTGTCTAATAGTTGTACACCATTCGCCTTTGAATCAATTTCGTATTCAATGCATATAATCTTTTTCCTCACGTATACCGTATTCCTGCACCACAAATACAAAATGACAGTGTCCATACATTGGGTGGGGTACGCAATAGGATTTACCACATACTGGACGGTTTTCTTTGTCCACGTGATGAATGTGCATTGTCCATTTGCGCCGCCTCGGTCACGCCATGAATATAGCCCAAACACGATTGCCTGGTAATTCAATTCATTTAAAATCCCATCGACCAATTGTAGTGGACTTTAAGTATTGGGTGTCTCTGGTCATAGGTCTGCGCCACGATCCGAGCCAATCAGTCCAATCCACTAGGCCTAACCTTTGTATCAGGTATAGGAGGTATTCATCCCTTCGGGCCTCTTAAACATAGCGCCCAAAGACGGTATACGTGAGGAAACAGAGTATATTATATCGGGGGCGGTCATCCCTCAAATTAATGACCGGTGTAAAAGGAATGGACGTCCTAGGAATGCAGGACCCCATACAATAGCTGTGTATTGTCAGCGTATGTGGCTAATGATTTAGTTAGGGTTAGCTACTATACTTCAACAAAGGAACTCGGCGACTCTATTCACTTTAACAAAAGGACCGGACTTAGATTCCGGGGGACTTGCATTTCTTTTACACCGGCCTATATCGGTGAGTCTAGAGTAGGTAAACGAACGTCTGCATGTGTAATGATCACTGCGGTGAGAAAAGTGCCATGACCTCCGTCACCTTTATGAAACGGGTATCATTATTTTTGTCATTTAAAATTCTATTAATTAATCTGTCATATTTTTTGGTGAATCAATTCGGACATACTTGCTTTGAAAAAAAATGTCAATTTCAAAGAGCGGGCTACAAAGTCGTCATCCTCATGTTAATTTCATATGTGCATAAATGTACGCATGTATATCCTGTCATGTACATTACGCCCATCTGCTTTGCCGGTTTATGAGCCTATCGACTCGAATGAAAAATATTTCTTGGAGGTCGAAATAATCAAAATTGGCCATGTTTATAGGCCAAGGGGCATAGCTAGCGGGGGGGGGGGGGGGGGGGCAGATTATATTCATGTTCTATATTTGTAATCAGTAGACCTCCTATTAGCGGGATGAGTGCGCTTGATCTGGAGGGTATTATCGACTGCGTTTATCTTTAAGGCCAGCTTTGAAGGCGGCAATGGTCTCTGCCTCAACTACTGTTTGGAGGATGAGTTTGTTCCAATCCTTGATGGCTTGTTGCATAAAATGGTGAAAGAGTAGCAGAAAGTATATTTTAGACATCTGGATTTTCATTCTTTAGCAATGATAATGATGATAATAATAATATTTCTTTAATCTTTGTGCTACATTTTTTATTGTGTACATTTTCTAAGCACAACATGTAGTTATAAAAGCAGAAAGAATAGACAATAACTATACAATGTACAATATGTACATGTGTATACAGGAATAAAACAATTTCTGTACGAAAAATCTATAGAAATGTCTTTTTAAATTCCGTTTTTAGCTGGGTTTTTTTTTAATGCAACAGAGCCGTCGAGCTCGTACATCGAAACCGACAGAGAGTTCCACTGTCTAGGACCATCACACGGAGACGACGGTCTCCATACGATAACGTTTGGTGACAAAATAAGCCATGGATCGTCTGAGGACTGACGACCACGATATGGCACCAGGCTGAACAACTCCTTTAAGTAGCGAGGACTATCCTCCTGACATGCCTGATCAAAGGTCTTGTGTGCAACCAGTAGAACCTTGTGCTAAATGCGCGAGCCCACGGGTAACCAATGCAGGTCCTTTAACACGGAGGTAATATGGTCCCGCCTCTTCCTCTGTGGACTAAGTCGTGCGGCAGCATTTTGTGATTCCTTTTTGCAGCCGATACAACTCGTGGAGACCAAGAAGCAGACCATTATATAGATCAAGACGAGACGTGACCAAAGTATTTTAAACTGCACTTTTACATGTTCCTTTGTCGATTTGCTTACGGATCTTTGCCAATCGGTATATTTGGTGGCATTTATCTGGTTCGACATGGGCATGCTTTAATCAAAGATGGCGCCTAAGTTGCGAACGTGGCCTTAAGGATGAACTTAAGCCTGACCAATTAATCCGAATTGGGGGAGGAAGCTGGAACTTGGATAACCCACGTTTTGAAGCACTCTGGTTGAAAAATCATTATTTTCATTAGTTCCCTTCTAATCATTTGGACCTAACCATTTCCGGACATCGCCAACGCACAATTGGGCAGTGGGCAATGGGGCAGCGGTAGCGCAGTGGAAGAGAGTCGGCCTCATGATCAGGAGGTCGTGGGTTCGACTCCCGGCCGAGTCACTGCTTAGTTCCCCTACTGGTCGAGTTCAAGTGAGCACCTTCTGGGGTTGCTCCTTGAAACCCCTGATTGATTTCTGTGGAGACCGGGATAAGAATATGATATCCCCAAGCGCTTTGAGCGGCCAGTTGATGGTTCGATACTGCGCTATATAAGACTCGTATTATTATATTATAATTCTGATTCCCCTATGGCATCTCTCATCAGATCCTCTGATGTTATCAAAAAACCTCATAGAGTTGCACGTCATCCATGGTTATAGTGGAATTAACACTGTAAACTGCGGTTCATTATAAGTCTAGATGTTTTAGAATAGGCAATCATCGTTCAGGAGGGGGCAAAATATGGAAGCAGTGTTTAAAACCACATCATTCGTTATTTATTTTGAGATTTTTATGAATGGATACCTCACTGTCACTAATTGATTGTCTCATCAAAACCGTGAGGGTGGAGCTAAAACGTAGGCCAAACGTACGCCTCGGTTTTTCTTTACATTTTAGCTCCACCCAGACAACCAAAGTGAGGTATCAATTCCTTAAACCACGAACAACCACTGTTTGAGTTTTCTTTGATGGATACGATTCGAACCAGATGAGTGCCGTTTCTAATATACTAAGCATTTTAAGACGTCGCAGCAGGATATTCTAATATATCAATCAACAGGACCAAATGAGCTATTGAAAAGAGTAGAAATCATGGAAGTCATGGATGTACGTAGGGATGGCATGGACGGACGAGCGTGTGGAAGCGTGTGACAATAATCTTGCCGATACAATTAGTTCAACAACGACCCACGAGATGGAAGTTGAGATGGCGCGGCATTAGCGGAGCCACAATCTGTCATTCACTGCCGAGTTCAGCCGCCTTGCCTGGTCGCGAACCTGGTCGAAGCTGTGGAGATGTCCCACTGTGCGTCGTGACCCAAAGTTCAGCCTGACTGAGGTCGGTACGACGCCATCCGTGTTATGGTCAGTAGAGACAAATTGTTCTTACACTAACAGGGCGGTTTAAAGATTGGGGTGCCAAATTTGAAATACTTTGCCAGCGTAATATTTTGTGCGTACGAGAAAGACCACTGGGGAATTTTCGCAATCGCCCAAACTACTGGTTTAATCGGGGCACCGCGTTCTACAATTGGGAAAACTGGCGCGCTACCGTACGTTCATCATTCTGAAGAAATTTTAGTTCGGTCTACTGCCATTAGGGATTTTCTACACAAACAGGATAATAACCGGGGGGATATAAATATAAGAACCACCCTTGATTGTTTGTGCACTGAGTAACATGTATTATACGTGCTTGCACTTGCACCATAATTTGTATTCACACAATCTGCATTTATTTATTTTTCAAGAAATGTAAATGTAATTTACATGTCGAATAAAGATATCAATAATGATAATTATATACAAAGTCTCCCATGCATAAACATGGACACAAAGGAAGAGCTACCATCTAATGCTAACTGAAAGCTCTTTGAATGAATTATCTTTTGTAACAAAATACCTATAGTTGAATTTTTAAGATAGACATTTACCCTGGCTTCGAACTAAATTTCCACTTCACTCTTAACCCTTATTCCTAGTTTGTCTATATGTACATGTATAGTTGATGAGGTCATACCAAAGATTTGTAAATGAATAAAACCACTATCACATTAACATTACATTCACCCCTCCTCAAGATGACCTCTCCCCCGAAATCACAACATGTGTTTTTGACCGCGATTTTGGCCGAAACATCTGTAGGGCTGTCGGGACGGCTGTCGTACACTAATCTTCGGTTGTTCCCATTAACATATCTGTTAGCAAAGCGCTTACTCTAATAAATGTCCTTCAGGACATAAACATTAATCTAGTGATTATTCGGTAGGGATTTCAATGTTTTTTTATTTGGCATTGTGCAAACTTAATTCGAATAAGCTCCAGCACAGGCGCGAGAGAGTATCGGACTCGGGGAACATTGAGCCCGATGAACGTTGAACACGGATATCACAGAACCCGCTGGACATAGAACCCGGAGAACAGATAGGTCGGCAGGGTCGTGTTTACCTTTTTGGTAGTAACCCCCGCCCGCCGTGCTAAATACGACCATGGTCGGTACGCCATGATACCGCTTCCTCTACCTCTTCAAAAACGGCAATCTAATCTTTATCGGTAAAAGACAAGAAAAACTACCAACGGAAAGACAGCAAGTATTTTGGTCTAAGGCCACTTTATAGTTATTTGAAGAGCGGGATCGGTCCCCATTATTATAGAGTGTATTAAGATATCGAGATATCAAGTGGACATTAGAATACTCAAATATACATGTAATAAACTGCATGGCAGTCGTTTTGTTTGTCTGTATGACAGCGTGGCCTACTTTCTGAAAACCGGTTGACATGTGACCAGTCTTGGCCTCTCTACTTGAAACAACCTCGATCGATGAGCTGTTTGTTGCGTTATCAGCAGTACACATTGTGAAATAGCCTTATCCTTAAGCATAACACTCGTCTGAGGCAATTATAACTGTTGGAACTTTTCTGAAAACAGGTAAGAAGTTTATTCGCTCTTTCGACAATGCCTTGCTCACTTTGCCCGGCCATCGCGGCACTATCATATTATAGGCTATATACATGTATAGCTACTAGTTTGGTTGACCTCAAAAATACGCTATGGGACAAACGTTCATAACTGATGATGAAAAAAGATGTAATAATGAATGTGTGTAGATGAGTGTGTGGTGTGCTGGCACGTACGTATCAAGGATTTTGGCAATAGTTGGGGGGTGGGGGGGGGGGGGGGGGGGGGGGGGTTCGTTCGCCTTTTCGCCCTTTCGCTTACCAGTGCGGGTATCAGTACTATCACCCGTCGTCAGCTACGCCTGCAGCCTTGTACATTAGGGTAAGCTTCTAACGAGCCTTGAGAGACTAGGATTAACCAGCTATTGTACCCGCGGCCAGGGCCTATGATGAAAGATGCCCGGACGCCCGATCACGCCCGACACCCGACGCCCGGTCAGCAGATTATACCTTGACAAGTGTTATATTCAATCACGATTGCAGGTCACGTGATGTAAATAAACGCACGTGGTCTTCACTTCGCATTTCAATACCAAATACGAATATGGATTTTCCCGGGAATTTCCTTTCGGGAATGCGACAGGTTGCATGCATTTAACACCTTGACAGGTCCGATGCACCGGCAATGTCTTTGCCTCTTGACTATCCTATGTTTATCACTAAGGGGCCGTACTTTTTAAAAGTTTGTACCGACAGACCCCCCCCCCCCCCCATGCAAATTATCGTAAATATGTACAGTGTACTCAAAATAGTCCCCCCTCGATGTAATTCCGTCTCACATGCATGCGTATGTAAACCCACGGTCAAAACAGTCCCCATCCCCCTAACTGTACATTATATTAAAACAAAGACCACCAATCTGACCAACCAGCTCCTACCTATAGTCCCCCTTTAAGAAACCCTTTTCCAAACACCGGGTGACCTTAATGCGCAAATTAGTGGTGTAAGAACCCCCGCTGCGACATCCTGTCAAAGAACGAGGTGTCTTCAGTCCTTGATGAAACGAACGAATCTGGTTTCTATTCCTGTTAGTTATTCGTGTTCGGGCCCCGCCTATGCGTTTGATCCATTCGTGGGTTCAAGTAAAACCCCAATTGACCATATTTGCGTTTCGTCAGTGATGCTTGAAAGTGCATAGTGCAACGAAGTAATCGATGAAGGACTTCTGAATACGTCGGATCACTTGTCTGTCTTTACAACCCTGAAGCCCTTCGCTAACATGTAGAACACACCGTACTCGAATGCTCCCCTAGACTCGCGAAAGACTCTTCAATGGAGACATTGCCTTCAGGGTGATTTCGAAAAAAATTGTGTGCTATCGACGAGAACTCAGTCAGGAACTATCAGCTACTCAAAAGGGTAATGATCCCAACCCAAATGAAGTGGACTATCTCTACGACAATATAACCTGCGCTGTGAGCAAAGCCGCCGAAACGACCATTCCACGAAGGTACTCCCGCAAACGACGCGGTCTCCATGAAAACATGAGCCTCGCTAGGAACGTGTGGCTTAAAGCCGATAAATCGAGCAACCCGAACTCAACCGGACGTGTTCAGTAAAAGCGGCACAAGCGCATTTTTCGTGCAGAACTTAGAAAACTCGATGCACTTGTTGAGAATGAATTTAACAACAATCTGAGCTATGCTGCTGAAGTTGACCACGACCTATTCTGGAAACTGCTGAAAAGGCATTGGTGTTCTCCGCCAACTGCACCTCCGCCAATGCGCTTCGATGATAGAACTTCCTGAAATCGAGTAATGAGCCTCAACAATGTCAGATTTATCTTAGTCTCTGTCAGTCTTGTCACATATTATTTTCACTTATGGCTACGCGGCTATTCTCGAGTTCTTTGGGCTGGCCCTAGAAGCCTTTAAGGGTGGAGCTCGCGTCGCAAAAAAGGTCAGAATTGACGTCACGACAGGTGAACCGGGTATAGACGAAAGCCTGTAAGGCGCATTCAAAATTCAAACCTTGCTTCAAGTCAGTTTTTGAGTTTTCAAGTAAGAAAACATCACATTTATTTCAAACGAGTGTGCGAGTTTGAGCCGTATGAGTTTTCGTACCAGTCTGCTCTGGTCCGACTCCGGAACACGCCCGAACTCGGCCTTAATGTGCATTGCCTTTTTTTTCAAGTTTTATAAACATCACTCGCCATGGATTCGGACAACCAACGCCTCCATACAAGAACTCAGTCGGTGGGAAGTAATCACTGTGAGCAGGAAAGGGTAGCCGAAAGTCAAGCCAACGGAGGCAAAAACAGCAGGCCACACGAGTATGGCACGATTTACAAGCCAGATGACGATAGTTCAGAATGTAAGTACTAGGAGGAGTGGTCAAAAAGATTCAAGGGTTGACCAAAGGCAAAGACATTTTTGCTAGAACTTGAAGTCCTAAAGCAATATAACTCCTTCATAATGAATACGAATTTAAAGCGTTGGAGTCTCGAACCAACCTTGGCATTCACTTCATTTGGAAATAATTACATGTTTAACGATTTCAAGTTCTCACCAAAATAATGGTGAATGTGGTCGACCCTTAATACAGACTTGATTTCATTAATTCTTGGATTCAGGCAGGGGCGTCACACCCGAAATATGCTTCATTGACGTTTTGGATGAGCTAGGGCGATTGGGCCCGGTATTTCAAAAGGATAAAAGATGATTTACTTGCTTTTACACTCAGTTACACAAATCTGGAGGACACAAGCGATGTTTTGCATGCGAATACTGTATAACCACGACATTTTCACGGTCGTCATATTTTCGCAGATCTTGCAAATATATTCGATTGGCAAAAATAAAGATTGCGAATCTTATGTTTCAATTGGAAAAACCGGAGCGTCTGCCTGGGGTTTAAAATGTTGATCTCCTTCCAGCCACATTAGTGAGCTCGGGCTCAACGCGTTGGGACAAGATCTGTTACGCCTGCTGCCCATGCGCACCTGATTGGGTCAGAGAGGAATTCCCAGAGTTGTTTAGCCTAGCCTGGTCTATGGTAAGTGGTGCAGGTTCGCGAAGTATATCAAAAATGCAATATGTCTAACTGGCAATATATCAAATGTATTAAGTGTATTAGCATTCACTGCTCACTACGGGGACATTTTAAACTAAGGATTTACCCGAGGCAAATTCTAGAGCAGCCTTTGGCGTCCATGAATGATATAGAGAAACTCGCCTTTATCAGGGATGCAGCACGTTGCATTCACAAGTTGAAATGGAAATGCAATTTTGCATGTTCTTCCTAAATTGGCTCCAACCGATTTTGTATCGGGTTATGGAATCAACTTCAACGTACCTATAGTTACCACTGGAAGACTCATCCGAAGTAATTCTATGCTTTTCCCTTCAGATTGTCCTCTCGTTGTTCAGTTTCCTATTCGGACCAGTCAGTCTAGCGTTTTGTGGTCATCTTGGTACAGATATACTGGCCGGGGTGGCCATGGCTGGCACGGTAAGTGTGTGATACCCTGTTGTAAACACTCATCTCGAGTAGAGGTTGTTTAAGGACAAACTTTGACAGAGATAGAAGCAAGATATTTGATTGAACCTTGCTGATCGGAGAACATCAATTCCAGCTGGTGCATGGCAGCTCGTGGGAACATGGGAAATTCATCAGTCCAAAATAGCACAGTGATTGTCATGCCACCGTAGGCAGCCTCATCTTATAGCGGAGGTCCAGTTTAAAGGGAACCGTGCAGTGTGTAGGGTTTGCGAAGTCGAGAGAACGCAACACACATCGCATGGAACCTATGACCCTTGACCACAACCTTTGGGAGGTGTCCGAGATTGGCAACCGTTTAGGAACGACGTTTGTTTGTCCTCGAGGAACTTGCCCGCATAACAAGCTTTATTGATACATTGAGGCAGAGAACATCTCGGAATAACAACTCATTTGTTAAAGGGATACACCACTCATTGAAAAAAAATGCAATAACCCCACAATCCGTAGCCCATGGTCTGATTTGACATATTCTCAAATTTCAATATAATTCAATTTGATACGAATATGACAAAATCCATGGGAGATGCCATTACTCTGGCTTGAGATGTCACTTGTGCTGTATGAATATTCATGCACCATGGTCATCATTGTTCCTCATTACGCAATGATTTTAATTTCAATGGCATTAGGACCTAGGCCTATTCAGTGTTGTGCATGAATATTCACAAAGCACTAGTGACATCACAAGTTAGATCAATGGCAGCTCCCATGGATTTTGGATTTTTGTCGTGTGTATGACAATGTATGACAGAACTGCTCAAAACATCTAGGGAATGAATTTTGTCAACATTTGAAAACACATATTCATGTACTAAGGCCATGGCTTCCAACTGTGCGTTTTTTGGACATTTTGTTCAATGAGTGGAGTATCCCTTTAACAGATCGGCAGTGATCGCTAGGAAGCAGAAGAAGTAGATGATTTTGTATTGCCTCGTCTGTCTCTGATCCATATTCGTCACTCCTTACAGGTGTTTAACGTGACTGGTGTATCTATTGGTGCCGGTCTCTCTACCGCGTGCGATACATGTTTCTCTCAATCGTTTGGCAGCGTCAACAAGAAGATGGTAGGCATTTATCTCATCAGAGGTAAGTCTGTCTTTTAACTATGAGTATCTTTTTCAAATTTTATCTGCATGCCATGTGATGACAATTCTTTCGCATTGCAAGGTCGCCTCTTGCACCCCAGGTTGCACACGAATTTCGTTCAAGCGTCATAACGGACCCTGCTCGAAAATCAAGATGAAATTCATATAAAGATTACAATTAAGGTCTTAAGTAAAAATCACTTCGTTACATTATCATTGTAAGATTCTTACATGTGGATCAGATCTGGAATAAGAATCATGTAACGAATATACAGATACGCGGAACTGAAAAGATCACTGAATCTTATAAGAATCTGATCTGAATTTTCGACTATGTTAGATCGTTATAATTGTTTCACTTTCTTATCAAACCGGTTTAGGGACTTTGGGGGAAGGGTCTAATGTATTTTTCATATCGTTTATGCATGCTTTCCTTCAGGTATGATGATCATATTGTTATTCATATTCCCATGTTGGGCAATCCATATCAACGCCGAGCTCATACTTGTCGCGATGGGACAGGATAGGGAAATTGCAAGGTAAATATACGTGAGTCTGTAGTAGCCAAAAACTACTGACAATGAGAACAAACCCAGATTGTAAAGTTTATTTCCTAAGCTATTCCAACATACTAAAATTGCTAACTGCAGTGTATTGTCCTTTAGAAAAAAAAGAAAATATTCATTCTTACTCTGGGTTAGCGTCTCATGATGTCTTTTGCAGTCAAAAAACAACCTTCAGCGGTTTTTCATTACATGGAAACAAACTAACACTCGTGGGAGGCTTTTTCCGACTTATTCACGTCTTCTCTATTTTTTTCTTGATTTCTCCGACATTTCTCCGACATTGTCCGACTTTTCCCCGACTTTGTCCAAAAGGTCGGATTTCCATTAAACCTGTGAACAAAAACTAGGTCGTCCCAAAGTAGGCCATTAAAGATCAAAGGCCTTCGTTGAATGGTGTTAATGAGGTGTGATGCAAACACCCAGAGTGACCATAGGTGTGAATATTAATGACTTCCTCCCCTTTCGACCTTTTGCATGTCACACATGAGTGCATCTGACTTTGGCAACTCCATATTTAAGCAGGAGGAAACTACTGTGTAATACAAGATGAAATACAGAAATGGCTTATTTTTTTGCAATTTAATTTCAAAGTTTCAAATTAATCCATTTGGACAAAGTCGGGGAAAGTCGGACAATGTCAGAGAAATCCGGCAAAGGTTAGGGAAACCGTTAATAAGTTGGAAAATGCCTCCCACTAGTGTATTGGGTACAGATTTGTGTAGACCGAATCTAAAAAGCCATTATTTTCCAATTACAATCTTGTGATCAAGGCGACATCGTTATTGAGTCATTATTGGGTCATTATTGGAGCAAATGTGATGGATGTTAATATATTTCAATTTAAACCTTTATTAGTGTTAGACGTTAGGGCAACGCGGTTGCCGAGTGTGTTCGCACCCTTCGTTGAGGACTTCCACTATCCCTCCGGGCGGCGACTCTTTTTTCTGAACCTTTCGTACAACACGATGTACATCAGCAAGATGTTCAACCAATCATAAAAAGGAAGCAAACTCGTAAAGTATGTACTAGATCCATGTAGAATACAGTACAGCTGCATACTTATTGATCGGGGTGTAAAGTGTGTACTGTGAATGATTCAAATCAGCTTACTATTTTGACGCTGGAATATGGTGGTTTTGTTGAATGTTTTGCCGATGTACACTGCGTCGTACGAAAACCACGATAAAACTTTCCAGCATCAAATAGTATAAAGATACTGGTTTAAATCATCTACTTTTCACTCCCGACCAATGATCGAGTATGCATCGGATGATGACTGTAGGAAAATGCTGTCGTATTTTTGTCTCCAAACTTGGTGCTCATCTTCTCGCTGAGTATTCATGTATACATCACAACACTACATCATGTACATAACTTACATACTGTACTTTACATGGATCTACCTGTTTTACGAGTTTTATGTCACAGATTTGCTAGCGTCTGATTGGTTGAAAGTTTTGCTGATGTACCCTGTGTAAAACTACATGTTTAGGAAAACAAAATACGCCTCTTGGTTCCTACCCCCATGTCACTGTGATTCTGAATTATTTCCTGCCTTGAACTCGTAATACTCCCTTAACAATTCTATATGAAATAGATGTTAAGTGTCAGTCCATGATACCACCATGCAGAGGGTGGCAAGGTGGGGGTCAACCGTTTTTAACGAGATTAGGTATGCAAGATCCTTCCACTAAGACATCATTACACAGCAATTGATGACTCTCAAAAATCACTAGCAACCGAGTTAGGGGCAGGCCTAGTTAGGGGGCTTGTTTTAGCTTTTTTCCCCCTATTTTTTTGTGTATTTTTGGGTCAATGTTGGGCACTCCTGCAGAGACTAAAAAAAATAGCTGGATTTCCCCCTTTGTATGATGGAAGTATTTGATGAGATCTTCCATTCTGCAACAGGTCATTGAGTAACACTTCATACTTTGGTCGTGCTAGGCCTAGTAATTATGCATACCTAGGGGCAGTGCTTAGGAAGAGCTCTCTATCGACGCTCATATCTCCAACACTGCAGGTCTTTGAATGCTGTGGCTTGCACATGATAAAGGTAATGATACCTACTTTCAAAATCAGAAATAAAATTTCCGGCCGCTTTTACTGTTTTCCCAGGATAAACCAAGGAAAAGGTGCTATTTTCCACCAAAATGACACTCATTGGCTAGTGCTGCCACCTTGTGTACACTTGATGAATTATAAAATAAATGCATAATGAACACATAATTTATGCTTGGTGCTGGCCATGAGGATTAGTAGTTACTGTCAACCACCATGATCACCCCCCCCCCCCCCCCATGCCTAGGCCTACTTACCTATTTTAAGGCCTACCGGTAAATAACTCCACTTGCATTTTCCCCCCAAAAAAGAACAAGCTCATCACTACAAATTTGCCCTTGATGAAAGCCCTTTGGGGAATTGGGCCCCATAGGTCCTGAAATGCTGATTTGAATTTCAAATAACATTTCGGCCTTGGCCTACCTGATGGCAACGTAATTGAATAAGCTACATGTAGGCCTTCTTACAGTCCGAAAACCTAAAGAAACCCCCCTTTTGGTGAGGATGCTAATGTTGACCCATCATTAACCTGTGTCATGCTGCCAGAGCATGTTGTAAGGGTTGGACCCCCCCCCCCATGGCTAAGGCACCTGAAGGGCATGTGGTATGACCTACTAATACATCTTTATCAACCCATGCAGGGATCATCCTGTTCCTAAGAACCTTGCAGAAGTGCTCTCACATACTAGTAACACCTTCCATTGCTAAGGAGCCAATTGACCAAAGGTGCAGTTCCTACTGTAATTACTGTTTGATGAGGACAACCCTGCAGTTGGCTGCACCGTCAGAGTACTGCTATTGGAAGTTTTTAGCTCCTTGGTTGGCGGTGAAATGTTCTCCTGGAGTTGCTCTAGCATTGGCTAAATTGTACATATACATGTACTGGAATGGAGAAGTTTTTCATGAACTGAGATACGGTACTGTCCAGTCCCTTAGGAGAGATCACAACTTTCCACATGCTACACTTGTACCTGTCTGCAGAGGACAGTGCTGCCACCTAAGAAGCAGGGACACTTTTTTTTTACAAATGGGTGATTTATTTACAAGCTAATATAATGATACATAGAAAAAAGGCTATTTTGCAGACAATAGCCAAACCACTACTAACCACTACTAGGGAGGGACCAATACTAGTAACACCTCATTTACGGTACTACATGTCATGCCCAAGTGCAGGATAGTATCAGGAGAGAGTCCCACTTTCCAGTAGCAGGCTTGGTTGTTCAAAACTGACATTAGCGCTACTAAGTATACTGACATTAAAAATCTATCTTGGCATTTACAATTGTTTACTGAAAGCCAAAGTTCAAATTTATCCCAAGATATCGCTATAAAATCATTTTTCAACCAAGCCCCGCATTTTACCTGATGAACCATCCCCTAGATATACTAGAACATCAAATCTGGATGTCCTTCATATTGCAGGTTATGTTAGTCAAGGGAGACAAAAACACAGCATGTAACAGTTTTAGGAAATTCAGCATGTATTTTCTTTAGAAAATGAGAGATGTATTGTAGAATGCGAACAATGCATTTGCAATCGATGGCGTGGAAAATCTCAGGTCAAGCCTGATGAATGTACATCCAATAAAGTCGTACCCTTTCATTCTAAATCAAGAATTCTTGATGTGTAGCTGACAACTTTCACTGGGCTAATTCTGCCCAGTCATGGCTCAAAGACCAACATTTCAGAAAATCTGTCTCCACCCTCTTATCATTTCTCTCTCCCAGCTCAAGAGTGCTTGACCAGCAGTCCTTATGATACTGTTGCAACAACATTACCCATCAAATTTGCCCTTCTGTCCCGTCTGCTGGGTTTTCTAAGGCGTCGGCTGGTTGAACAGAGGAAGAGGCAACAGCGGACTGAAAAAAAATATTGATGGAGAATCAGGTTTGGCTTAGAATCCCTCATTGCCAAGGAGATGGGAGCCAGAATGGCATCAAGGTTTTCAGCTTAGTCCCTCCTCTCTCATCAGTGACCTTCTTACATGTAAGTCAGTCGCTGCAGGCAGAATTAACCAATATTCACTTTGGCTTGCCCCGAATCTTCTCCCCTTTTTTTTCATTCAACTCACCTCTGTATCCATGGGTGCTGGTTCTACTTCTGGTTCTACATTTGCCACAGATACTCGATGTTTAGCCTCACATCCTTTACACAGAGCTGAAAAGGCACCAGATTATGGGGGTAATGATAATATGATGAGCAATATAATAGTGTGAGGACATGATGATGATGATAGACTTGTTTTGATAATGCGAACGGCCATGCTGATTTTGTACGGCAGTGAAGCATCACCTCCAGTGGCACTGGCAGGGAATCATAACTGGGACTTCCTGATCATCAAGCCAAGGCTCCAATCAACTTTCTAGGAAGAACACAAGTGAAGTGGTAAATCGTTATCACTCAGTTGGTTTTGCACCAAAGTTAGGTTTAGTCAGAGTGGGTATCATTACAGGCCTACTGCTTCTTTTCTACTTCAGTGATTTTGAGACTGATCCCTTACCTGAGCCAACTGGGACAAAAACTCCCCACTTGATGTATATTTCCCGAGACATCACTCGATGAACTGAACCACCATCTTTTCTGGGCTTCCGACTTGTTTTAGAGGGTTGATGAAGTGGGTGCTGGCATCTCCTTTGCTGATTCCATGATAAACTCAACTTGTATCGGTGGTTCGGGCATATTGTGGTGTCCAGAACTGGAGAACTCATATCAAACACGCCAGCACGAAGTGCTATGAGCTCCCATTCACTTTTGACTTGACTGGCTTTCCTGGAGGACATCCAACGCATCAAATGGGAGTGCACGTCCTACTTACATTGTTTCAAGGGGATCACACTCTTGTCATTGGGGTATGAAGCGTCAGTACCACACTCGATATCCTTGGATATGAAAGCAAATCCACATTTCAACTGTGATTTTTCAGGTTCCATTTTCAATAGACTATCACACAATGTACACGTGCATGTACACAATGCATTGTAACTGTAACTGTTGTTGTTGTTGTCGTTGCTGGTGTTCGTTTCCGCCTAGACCGCTAAGCCTCCACGGGGGTAATAAAGGCCTCTAGGTTGTTTGAGGGAGTGTGTGGGAGGGGCAAGGGAGAGGGGGGTTCACTAACATCTAAAAATGTAATTTTATTTGGAAAGCATGTGTATTTCGTCAGTTATCTGAGGGAATGGGCAAAAAATGGGCACCAGTGAGAAGGGCGCGACTCGACCCCCTCACCGGAAAACCGTGAGGGCGGCCGGATTTTTTTCTTTTGCAAATTAAAAAACAGCATTCTGACTTCCTTACCTGGAAGTGGCATCACCTAAAAAACTGCAGTGTTGGAGCTAAAGGAGAGTTAAAATTGCCTTTTTACTGAAATTTGAGATTGCATTGTTTTTGGGACGTACTGTACCTATCATTAAAATGTACCTGGGGCAAAACAAAAGGCATGAAAAGGTAGCTCAGATCATGTACTTTCAATTTCAATAGGCGGTGTTTAGTGATAATTCTGTTTGATGCACGAAAATTGACAAAAGACTTAGCCTATTTTGAGGGATAATGCATGTTTTTTTAAAAGGAAAATGAGTAGGAAATGGTTAACAGCCGTACCCCAAAACTGTGGGGTTATTTTCGAAACCAATCCACCAGCCTTCATAGTACCCTAGGACAGGTCTGTGGTAGAAATTACAACTAGATCTGTTGACCCCCCACCTTGCCACCATTTGCATGATCCTGCATGGTGGTATCATGGACTGAGACTTAACCGCTTGACACTATCTCAACCTCAACCTTAATATAGACAAACACCAATCTTCAGTTGACGATCTCACTTCAAACTGTCCCTATCTTTAGCGCTAATTATCTAGTTGTAATATTCCAAAATGCATCTTTTGATGTACGCCTCTTGTTTCCTTTTTCCAGAATTGCTGGGGAGTACATCACCTGGATGATGCCAGCCTTACCGGTAAGGACTACGTTTTATAATGCGGGTGCTTGGATTCGATTAAAGTTGGCTGCAAAAGCCACTAAATCCCCTTAATACGTTTTCACATTGACCGCTGCATTCGACTTCCAGACACCATTCGGCGACTTGTGTGAAGCCACATTATTTGTTGTGAAGCGCTCTTCAATATGAGACTGAATGATTGATTGAATCAGAAAACAGAATCAGTATCAGAAATAAGCCCGCTAGAACAGGCGCAATAGTAAGTGGACTCATCAATCATTGAAATGTTATGAAAATATTGTCGACATCCAGTTTTTATCAATCATTCCTAAAGGCCTTGGAGTCGGATTCCCTCCTACTGTTCACAGTGAAAATGCGCCAACGAAGTCTCGTCTCGAATTTCAGCGGTTATGATAAGGCATCCAAAACGGTTTGGGTTAGTACAAAATATGTGACTCGCTCTACCAAAACTAGGCGCTTGTCGCATCTGAACTCGACAGGTTGATACGGACTTGTTGTTCATTTCCCTATTGTAGACCTTTTGTGAAATGTGACCAAATCAGTTTGTAATAGATTTCACAAAAGGTCTACAATAGGGAAATTAACAACAAGTCCGTATCAACCTGTCAAGTTCAGATGCGACAAGCGCCTAGTTTTGGTAGAGCGGGTCACATATTGATGCAGTCTAAAAGCATTCAAAATAAAAATAATCATTCATTGTGAAATTCACAAGATTTGAGGTGTTCTAAAATAGAAACTGATACCTCACTGTCGGTATTGATTGTCTTCCCCAAAACTGCTCGGGGAGAGCTAAAATACCCAACAGTTTAGCCCCGCCCACGCGCGTCATGTAATGTGTTATGTTATGAGTTATTTTCAGACCAGAGTATGGTACCATATTGGGTTAATGTACTTATGAATTTGAGTTGATGATACATGTATATGTTTTTGCTTTACTTCAATCATTGTATATTGCTTAGTTAATGGTCAGTAGGTTAGTTGTGCGAATGAATCAGTAATTTTCTGACCTTGGCCACGTTGGAAGATACGACATAGTAATTTGAGAAACAATGGGTGACCTGCACGGGCCACGTAAACATTGACCAGTGGTCAATCCATCTTGTGTGAGCTGATCTATTGTGTAAAATGTGATATATAGTGCACTGATATAGTAAGTCTTGTTAGCTTGAAGTGGAAGGCTTGCCGCACCGTAACCTGAATGTAATTAAGGGGGTCGGCAAACAATTGGGCAACAAAGTCCACCTCAGTCATGAAAATGGGTACATAGACCCTAGATTTTGGGAGGCACAAACACAAGAAACAGGAGAAGGGCGCAGTCCACCCGGGGACAACCTCAGATCCTGTCATAGGTCCTGTCACGCGCTATTAATTGGTGACACAACTAAAACCTCCAGTTTGATATCATCAGTTTCTTAAATCAAGACTCGAATAAGCCTCAAATTGCATGCCCGTCAACCCCCCCCCCGGCCGGTGCCTCTTTTCGCTCTACCCGAGTGGTCTTGATCACACAATCATGGACTGTTTGCACGATATTTATATTATCTTTTTGATCAATTTTTTGCCATTACTTGTAACAATTTTCACAAGAGATAGTTTTCATCAACTTAAATAAGTGACCATTGATAATAATTATCTTATCAATACCTTATCGTTAACCAGAAGCAATTTAGAGCAGAAACAATCAACGAAAGTGTTGTGAAATTGATGTGAACTAATGTGTGCTAAATTCATGATCGACATTGGAGAGATATAAACTTGTGTATTAAAGGCGAGCCCTCCGACAAGTAAAATGTGCACCCTGGTTTACGACAATAACATGTGTCCATCCTTGGACAACATAAGCAAAACTACATTGTATATCACCACGATGAAAAAAGTCATATATTTTAGGCCGGGTCTATTTGGCAAGCCGCTCGCCGAACAGGCATCTTTTTTTTGTCCTGTTTGGAGAGCCGCTTGCCAAACAGCACTAAAAGCCACCCTGTTCGGCCAGCCGGACTTGCCAAACAGGTAAAAAATCTACCCTGTTTGGCGAGCTGGAGACTTTACTTTAATATTAATGAGTTCGGCTCTCCATTCAGGACAAGAAAAAGTCGCTGTTTGGTAAGCCGGGCTTGCCAAGTAGTCACTTCCATATTTTTAACAACTCCCCCTATATCAATCACAGATTTTCAAATTGTCAGCCACATGTAGCTGAGATCAATATCTACCTGTTTCCAGTTTGTCCGATCTCATTACCAGCATGAACTATATTGTGCAATAGACACTTGAACAGACGCAATTGGTCAACAGTCACAGTTTTAGACTAATAATGGATCCCTGGTTTTGAAATTCTGTCGGTTGAGCTGTCAAAAAGGAGAGCTAACTTCCGTGTTAAGCGACGTTCAGAAAATTAAAACAGTCATGAGTGGATTATAACTGTGGTCTGAGAGTCTATTATAGATGAGGGTGAGGGAGTAATTGGGTCACCATTCAACCAAAATTGGAGAGATCCCCTATACTCTTCCATCAGGAAACACAGTGGCACTTCTCTTTACTGACACCTCTGTTGATTAAGGACACTATGTTTGGTCTCAAATCGGTTGTTTCCATTCAATTCGACCTCTCTAATCAGGACACCTCTCTATCAAGGACAGCATTTGTCAGTCCCGGGGTGTCCTAAATAGACAGGTTCTATCTACTGTAGAAGACAGAACTTGAGAGGTTGAAACATGTATTTTATCTTTGAGTGATCTTAATATGAGTGTTCACTCATGGTCAAAGTTCACCAGTTTTCTTCAACTTTCTCGAAAACCACTGGGTCAAAAATTACCCGGATACTACCGATGTGTAGAGTAATTCCTAGGTTATAAGTTGGTCTAGATTTACCGACAGGTATCATGATGTAATGATGATGCGATGTAATTTGTATGGACAACCCCTCAACTTTTTTATCAACCAATTTTCTTTGGCGTTTTTTTTCTCACTATAATATGTCTCCATTGTTCAGAAGACATAGTAGCATGGTCTGCCACAACAATTACCAATGAAAATGCGTTTTTCTCACCTTTTTCCTTAGCAATTTCCACCAGTATTCCAAGCTGACCAAGCACTAATAAAATGGTCCCCGATTGTGTGATATACCACGACTCATAATTGGATAATTAAGCACACGTTACATAAACACTCATAACACTCATCAAATCACTGTCTGTTGGCTTGAACTTCAGAACTTAAAATTACGAAGATGGCCTGTCTGAGCCATAGAAATATGACAAACTGTGGTCATCCAAACACTTGTTTCTTTATTCAAATTCACTTTGTGTTAGTTTTCTGCCAGGAAAATGAGGACAAGGGCCATGTTATTAGTTAAGTTTATGCAGTGCAGGGCCTCAGTGCGAAAAGTTACAAATATGGGACAACTAGGGCAATGCAATGAGAATAATCCGGAATTTAGTGTCTTAAACTGTATTTTCCTACAATGTGTTTCTCCTGGTAAAAGAAAACCAGAAAAAAGTTGATTAGGGGGTGTCCATACAAATTACATTACAGCATCATTACATCATAATACCTGTCGGTAGTTTTAGCTTCATCGTATAGCCTAGGAATTTCTCTACACCTCGATAGTACCCGGGCAATTTTTGATCCAGTGGTTTTCGAGAAAATTGAGGAAAACTGGTGTCCATAAACTTTTGACCACGAGTGTACAATGTTATGTTTTGACAATGACCCTTCTTTCCATTGCAGGCGATTTTCGTACAGGAGATAATGCTGCAGTACCTTCGATGTCAGGTAAGTTCTTCAACAAGAGCCTAGCCTACCCAACCCACTCCATTCCTCCATCTTTCAAAATAAAATAAAATTCGTTCGAAAGACTTGGATTCCGTCAATTGCATATAAAAGCGCTTCGCCAACAAGTGTTTTTTATCGCGGAAACCTGTATCGCCATTGAATGTGACTCAGATAGCGAGATTGTTGATTTTAATTTATCATCGACAGCAACTTTTCAATTTCAATCGTCATATTGTCATCGCTACGTCGCAGCTTGCAATGATAAACGCTGCTCGTTTGCGGAGCGTTTAAAAGTCTCAGGACTATTTTTTGTGCGTTGAATTCCGACTCGGACCAGGTTGTGACTGCTGACAAACTTGGAAGACGTTTTGTTTTCTAAAATTCTACTTAATTTCACTACTGGTTCACTGGCAAGTTACATAATGAAGAAGCAAATACCTGTGAACTAGGCAAAGACAAGGCCTGGATGTGCCAATTTATTCATTCGGCAGGAGCCATCACGAGTGGCTAACGACTACGTCGCGTAACTGGGCTTGTTATTAACGTCCCGAGGTGCGCTGTCGGAAAACCACTGCTCGAATGTACATGACCACTCATTTATGAAAACATGAGGACTTATTCGTCCCAGTCATATAATGAAGTATCATTTATTCCTCTGTGAAAATATCATGCCCATGTCTGAGCCGGAAAGGTTTGAATTCACCGAGAAAGAAATTCGGTATGAAAAATTGTTCAGATGAATTTTGTCACTTGACCTAGAAAATTGGCGTGACGTAGCTTATCAATAATTTGTTGCTTTTATTTCAGAATATCTTGTTGCCCACGGTGATCATAGGCGCGATAGGCATCGGGACATGCGCATTGACGCATTACCTCTTTCTTTATGTATTTGACTTTGGATACATGTAAGTCGGGTCTATATTTCCACAGTCCAAACAAACTTGCGGCAAGTTGTTCAATTGTTGTAAAAGCAGTATGATAATGTTTACAAAAGAAGTATTAAGTATAAGTGGGTCAGTCATCAACGTATTGGTTTTGCCTTTTAGGGTCAAATAATATGTCACAAATGCAAGTGCCTATCATAATTTTACACTGCGTCCATTACACGAGCCAACAATCTAGGAATGAGGGTTTATTTGAAAGACTCTCGTTCAACATCAACATCAAAAAGCGAAAACCGCTACGACTGCCATCTGAACGCCTGCCGTTGAACTAAACCTCCGATGTGCAAAACAGGTCAATGGGCCTCTCTCTGACTGACCGACCATGAACGCTGAAAAGTGCATAGAATTTGTTTTGAATAGAGTTTATCTGAGCGACGAAGGGAATTAAATCTGCGTTCAAATGGCATGTAGTAAGCATTAGGTGAGAAGATCGCCTCTTGTCAAAAGTGTTGGCTGTATGTGAACCCCAACCTTTAATACACTAAAGAACAGACTCCCAAATCCCGATCCCATCTTTGAAATGGGCAATCACTTCGTTTTGAAAGAGTCCTTAAGGAGGATTTAAAGTTCTAGCCAAAATATGTGGTGCCAATCGTCCCTAATATGAAACACTCTTCGTCCAAATACCTCGAGTTGAGCACGTTACACACGAGGGATTTCTAACCAACTTAGTTGGTTTTAAAATTAAGAACAGGTGCATAGGTGACTGGAAGTTGAGAGTCGTTCACCGACTCACACGAAAGACATAATCGCAGCAATATTTAGGTCCTGCACTATTTTTAGGCCAAAACCTTGGTCAAGGCTGAGTGCAAAAATCTATTATTTCTGGCGGGGAAATCTTAGATCTAGAAACATGGCTGCCAATGATTTTGTTGTGTACAATGAGAGGAAGAAAAAGGAGATTTTATCTATTATTATTGTAAAAAGTATCAGTGAAAAGAGGAAAAGGAGAAATCGATGGGATAATAGGAGGTTTTGGGCAAAACCCTGGATTATGAGAAGGTACAGCCTTGGCGCCTATGGGACTCTATAAAGGTAAAGAGTCAAAATATGGCCCAACTATGTTGTTGACTGAATCACATCGAGAAATAGAACAAGTCGGTAGTGCAGCCAGCAACTCCAACCAATCAGGCAAAGTATCAGTTACCTGGTCTGCGTTGCAAACACACGAAAGATTTGAGTTGGCCGATTCCTGTTATGAATTCAAATTCCAACTAAGTTGGTGAGAAATCCCTCGTGTGTAGCGGCTTAACGATTTCATTGTCGAGGCTCTTCGGGTATTCTGTTATTCTCGAAGGCTCTCAAATAACTATATCCTCATTCATTATTTTCGGACTTTCTCAGCACGCGTGTTTTTCCAAATTAACATACTGTACTGTATATTCAACATTTCGTTTTAACCTTTTCTTAAATTTCAAATTTGAAATATTTTTTTGTGACTAGCAATATACTGTTTGCTTACTTACCCGATCTAGTCAGACATCATAACAGGCATGCAAACGGCTCTAAAATTCCTAATATTTTTTGTGCCTCCCTAACATTCCAGTCTTTCCAGCAAATTTTCCTAAAATTTCCTATGTTTTCTTTCGGGTAACATCCGCGCTGCCTCGCATCATCTCTTTGATGATGTTGAGGCACATGGCAAGATGGTAGATGCTCTTCATCTGATGCCTGAAAAAAGAAATTTTGGTATGGTGGGATATCAGCTTCATACGTCCTTTCTTTGCATCTCAAAGGGTAAACGGTAACTGGGTATAGTATATTGTTTCTCAAGATGTAAGCCCGTTAGTGCAATGCATAAGATCTACGTAAGTACCTGTAGTATGGAAACATCTGAAAATATTGGAATTATAACCTTCAAATTGACCTAAAACGTCCTAATTTTGAGCCAAATTATCGCTCAAAATCCATTAATGTTCTCCCTAAAATGTGCTAGTTGGCTGTTCGCATGCCTGTATAATCTAAAATGGTTTCTGAATACTCTAGTGAGGACCTTAGATATAAACCTGTTGATCTCATCAAACTCAACACCTTCATTTCATAAAGACGATGTTGACGGTGGTTCGGCGAAACAATTTCGTCTGATAGTCATGACGCCAAGTTTCGGCCTGGTCTGGCTGTAACTTCCTAGTAATCAATGAAGCGGTTTTTAGATCTAAGCATTCTCAGTTTTGATATACAGTTGGTTGCCAACTCCAATTTGTCTAATGATTCTGGCCTCAGTGCCGATTTCGAAGTAACCTTACTAAAGCGCTCTTGGATCAATAAACCGAGAGTATTAGGGATGGAGGGCTGATTGACAGTTTTGCGGTAACGTTGTAGCTTTTCTTCTGCAGCGGCTCGGCAGTGTCCCAACTCATCTCGTTCTACCTGATGGCCATCCTATTGGTTCTTTACACCCTCATCAGTAAGGTCTTCAAGCCAACTTGGGGAGGTACGTACTTCTGGCATTTATGACAAGCGCAGCTATTAGACAGGATTAGCAGCCGCCCGACTCCGGCTCCGATTACGAGATGATTCCCGTTTTGCATTCTACATTCATCAACTGCAAAGGTTATCCAGTAGTGTGTTCGTGCTCGTGAAACACGGATAGTCCTGCATCTACTCGTAAGCGCTCTCCGACAACAAATTTCTCTTTTCTCATCCTCGCTTCAGGGCATTTCCCTGTTGTTTCTTGAATAGCATTCCACGACGTTACTATTTATAGCTCACAAGGTCATTTGAATAAGATATTGATGACGTTTTAGTCACGTGACAGTCGGACATCGACACTTACTTCTACGCATTTGAGCTTATTTCAAAGTCAATTATCTTTGACCCTGCATTGTTTTTAGCATGAATGATACCATAGAGTCAGAGAGAGAAATATTCAGAACAATTATGTAGTATTTCCAACACTCGGACATGTGCCAGATTGAATCCAACTGCCATAGTTAGAACGCCTGACTCCATTACGAAACGGAGGGAAATGGAGGGCAGCAGCTGCAGTGACCTCATTATCGCGGAATGCTATTCATATGATCTACGCGAAACGCTAATGGCCAGTGATGAACTTTTGACAGCAAGAACACTCGTTAAAAGGGGCGTTTTTGTCGGGTGCAAGTTCCGCCATGTTGTTACAGCTGGTGTGCATACAACCAGACTTGTTGCATTTGCTGCCCTTTAACAGAGTAGAGAATAACCGGAAGGTGCCAGATATACATGTACATGTATCATTTAGCAACCGTTACCAGTGTCGGGGCTAGGAGATTGGTGTGCATACAGTCATGTATACATCAAAAGTACATCAACTCGTCTCGAAGGCTCGATCATAACCGTTTGAAGTGAATATATGCGCACCTTTCCTCGTGCTAGGAGTCGGAGTCGGGCGGAAGCTATAATCCTTTCTATTACTTTGCTGTACTCACTTTTAAACGTTATATCGCAATAATAAAACCTGATCCTACAATGACACAGTCTCACTATGGATGTTGACTCCGATTTGAGTTAGATCTCCATGCATCGACCCATTCCACTTGAAACGATGCACTGTAAGTGGTTTCCTGGAGTTGGGATCTACCCTGTGACGTCTTGGTGCTGATGTAGATTTTTCCGACTTTACGCTGACGGCGCTTGATTACCCCGCAACTGTGACGATAAATGGAAATGAAGTTGCGTCGTCATAGTAGATTGACGTGAACTCGGATCTCGGCGTGCACTCACGTGGCAGGAAAGGTATTTCGCGCCAGGACTAAGGCGAACTAAAAATACTGAATAACGCGTTTTTCTACGATATAAGAGCTGAAACGATGTTGGAAAAGCATCAAACACGTTAAGAAAAACAGTTTACTGATAAACCAAAGGAAGACCAAACATACTGCAATAAAAGCCGCCCATCCTTTAACGAGAATAGTATTCTTAAAGCAGAATGCACTTCGAGCTACTTGATCTTGATCGATTGAAAGATGACACTTTCACAGTCCCAGACACGCGGATAGATTTCTTCGTTGCCACAAAGTTGCCTTTCCCGGTGGCTCATAATTTTTTTTTTTTCAGGTTGGACTGTCGATGTTTTCTATGACTGGGGTGTGTTTCTCAAGATGGCTATGGCAGGGTTGTTGATGGTTGGTCTCGAGTGGTGGAGCTTTGAGATCGGCACAGTATTAGCAGGTAAACGTTTAAGGTTTTATAAATAGGCAACACTGTTTTGGCTAGAATTGTAAAATCTTAGAGTGATTAGAATTCTTTCAAAAGGTAGTGAAAGACTATTCTAAAATACCTTGGTACCGTAAAGTCAACTTTTAAATGGAAAATGCATAAGCCTCGTTCTGAGAGTGGAGTGTTTTGGACACGCAACCAAGATGCTCTACCAAAGTCCCCTCGGGTTGCACTAAAATGTGGAAACCGGGCTGCGACGTCAATGGAATTTCAGCTCACTTCAGAAGTTTGAGGCTCTCAAAACACTGCTTCAAACACAAATCAGCCAAGGAAGCATCAACCACCCTAAGTTTTTTAATGAGCACTACACATTATTTGCCGAGAGAAACGCTCCAAATAGCTTTGCGCGGATTTTAGCATCACTTGAGCGAGCCGATGCGGACTTCCTATGCGCGCTGTACAAAATGTACATGTCTCATTTTCTGTAACGTTGCCGTAACATAATGTAAACAACGGCGCTACCTGCGCTCCGGGCCGGCGATGGATGGAATTTGCCAAATTCGCACATATTCAAGTTATTTTCGTGGCCTATCTCTTTAAGTTTGAGGTATTTTAGAATAGAAATTGAACCCTCGGCTTCGGACCTTGGTTGAGTTACCAAGACACTCTCGGGTGGAGCTAAAATCGGCTCGGGTTTGGACTGTATCCAACCAAGGTCCTCCGCCTCGGGTTAAATTCCTTAATTAAAAACTTGGGGCACTTTTTTCTGAAAAACTAAGAACAGGCTCCCAATTTTTTTAAATTTGCCATCACTTGGTTTGGTAGGAGTTCTAATTGCTTAAGGTTTTTAAGTTCAGGCCGATATGGTGGTGCGTATGGTTGACCTCAACTTCAGGAAAATGACATGTGCCGTGGGCTACTTAATATACATGTACCGGCATGAAAAATATAATGAATTGCAAAGCACTTTATACCAAACTAAAGTCTCGAAGCGCTTTTGCAATACATTCTTAAAATTAAAAAGTGAAGGTAACTATTTAATAGTTATCTTTTACTACTCCGTTAGTTGCTATTGCACCGTTTGTGAAATTTGTTGTTGAACTATCAAAATAGCAATCCTTAACCATTTCAAATGTAGTTTTTACTAGAACAACTGGAACAACTGGAACAACTAATTAATGGTTAGTTTTTTTTTTGCTAATTTCACACTTGGTGCAATAGCAACTACCAAATTAGTCATATTTACTAATACATTTTGAGAGTGTACTTTCTTAGCCTAATCCAGATAACTTTCAGTAGAAACCAATGAGTGCCCATACTGCGCTACACTGCGCCATCACGTCAGTTGAGAGCTACAAATAGCATTTTTGATTACGTGAGCCGCGCCTGCACGTGTACGCGCGACTTGATTCGTTGACGTTCTCGTCAGCATTGAGGCTTCAAATCCGCCTGACTGATATCGACATCCCATGACCATAATTGTCATTTTCGTGGGATGATGGTAAATTGAAGAAATTGAAGTATGCTAGTGACAAGTGTGGTTGATGAAATGATGTGAGTTCAGTATTAAGGTTGGATTCCTCGTTTAGGTTTTACAATTTTTTGACACTCGCAAACCGTAACCTCTTCTCCGGAGAATGCACTTAACAGGGCTCGGTCGCGACATCCTTCGTAAAGTCGCCTCTAATGTGCATTCACCAACAACTTTGAATGAGTACCAGGAGAAGGGCTGTCAAGCATGCTACAAGTGTTAGTGGGAGGGCCTCGCGCCAGGACCTTCCTCTCTCAGGTGTGACGCTCTTCCACTATATTCCACCATGCTCAATGCTGATTTTGTCAAACATGCTAGGGGACGCTATGTCATGCTAGGTATTCTTTTTCATCTTTTGCAGCGGCATATAATCTTTGTCGATGATGATGCATGATTCGTATGATGGTGACAAATCTCACTCTTACAACCTGTTAGCCCATTCTATCTAGTAGGTGACCCCTGATAAAACATTTTATTTCTTCTTATACAGGTTTGCTTGGCTCAGTTCCACTTGGCGCCCAGTCCATTGCATTTCAAGTCGCTTCAATGGCATACATGGTAAGAAATTTGTCAGTCGGTCAATAAACTACTGTTTGGTGGTCGCTCCACACTCATGATATCAGGGCAACTCCTTACTAACTGAGTTCATGTTTCTACAAAATATCAGTTGAAAGTTGCTTCTTGACCTGGTCATTCACTAGATTTACTCGATGCATGTTGTGTGGTCAGGATATGGGACAGAGGCTCAGAACGAAGGTTGACAAAAAATGGCTTGTCGCGTTCTTGACTCTGTCATAACGGCCACGAGCCCACCATAAAATACCAAAACCAAGAAGGCTCATATGAAGTCCGAAATCCGAAATTTATAACCCGAAATTTGAAATCCAATATTAACTAATCAGAGGAAAGCTTACCAAAAAGTAATTGGGGGTTACAAACGATTTGGTGACTCTCGCCCGAATAAGCGACCCAACCAAATAAGTGACACAAAATTAACTTATAAAAAAACATAACCGAAAAAGTGACACAGAATCAATCGATAAGGTGGCAAAGCCGAATAAGTGATATAAAATCGACCGATTAGGCATTCGAATAAGTGACAAAACGAAATCAACGTATCAAAATAACCTCATCTTCCAAGGGGAGTATACACGAGTTGCCATACACGAGTTGCAAGCGCTTCTTATATTATTATCACATAGACTGCCTAGATATCCATCAAACATCGTTTAATGTGTCGGGGGGGGGGGTCTGTTAAGTGAACACTCGCCTGAATTACATGTGTATAGGATAACCACCATAGAGGGGCGCACTATAACTGGTCTGCGCCGTGACGTCATCTCCAAGTCCGGAAGCATTGGCTTCTGGTCGTTTCTGTGCTCGTTAAGAGATACGAACCTAGGTTCAAACTCACTAAACATATACATGTACTGCCTGAAGGGGAAAGGGGGCAATAAGCAAAACTGTACCCACTAGCTGTACCCTGTACCCATGTAGGCTCTCAGTCATTGAGTGTTATTGATTGCACGTCTACACATATTCGCCGCAGTTCTTGGAGTGCTTTGTAAAATAGAAAGGCAGCCTTATGATTGATGTTTGTTTCACTCGCAAAATTCTTGTGATATTTCCTTCATCTGAATCAGTCATTCTGCAAACGGTGTTTTTCTTTTGCCAACTAAAAGATCGACATGTTGTCGTTATGATGCAGTTTATAGCACATTCTGATAATGTCACCCTTGTTGCAGTACTAAACACGGCAGAAATTATGATCTTGCTCATCCTCCTCCGAAAAATTCTCCCTGAAATATATTGGGTTGGCGGCTAGTCCTTGGAGGGAGGGGAACGCCATTAGCGCTAGTAGGAGGCTTTTTCCGACTTTTTTTAAATAAATGTAATAAATGTTAGAGAAACCGTTGAAACGGTTTCTCTAACATTTTACCTGATTTCTCCGACATTGCCCGACTTTGTACAAAAGGTCGGATTTCCAGAAAACCTTCGAAAAAAATAGGGCTTCCCAAAATAGGCCATTAAAGATCAAAGGCCTAAGTTGAAATGGGTTAATGAGATGTGATTCAAACTCCCAGAGTGAACCTAGGTGTGAATACTAATTAGCTCCTCTCCTTGGACCCTTTGCATATCACACATGGATGCATCTTGGATGGCCCACTCCAGGGCAGACTTCTACAAAAATGGGCCTTACTAGATAAATGTTTTAAAGAAACAAAACCTTATGAATTCAAGAAATTGTTGATGTACTGAACTGTTTCATTGACAGTATTTGCATGCATAATACAGACCAATACCTTCATGTTTGTTCAATACCATTGGTAAAAGTGTTGTTTTTGAATTAAACTTCTTGAATTGTACACCATATACTCCAACCTGACAATATCAGGCCATTTTACTCGATACATACTTACTCCCTCAATGCGTAAATGGAAGTCGTGTTGTAGGCCCTGTTTGCAAGAGGATGACCATACTCAAATCTATTTGCAAGTATGTTGCAAAGAGTTGACCAAGTGCAGCAGAAAAAGTGCATTTCACAGATCCTTACATTGCAATTCAAAAAGTACAATCGTGATGGATGACTCACGCATTGCATTGGCTGCCAAATTTAATGGTTATGCATTAATGTATGGCTCTTTAAGTTCTAATTTGATGGTGCATTCTATAAAATCTCAAAACTAAAATGCTCACAATTAATTAATTGTTTACATTTAAAATGCGATTTTCATGGTTTACAGTTATGCGATTTTCTAAAAAAAGCCAAGATAATAGTGTTGAACTTTTAAAAAAGGTATTTGTGCTTGAGTGTTATCAGTTGTTTGTAAATAACTTATAGATATTCCAGATTATGATTTAATATGACCAATTGTTTTTATATACATAAAACTTTGTTTCTTACCATTTATAGATCGAATTAGGCCCTTTGTTTTAGAAGTCACGGGGATCCCCTTAAGAGGTCCAACCCAGATACAATAATGTCCGACATGAAAAGGGTCCAAGGAGAGGAGCTAATTAGTATTCACACCTAGGGTCACACCTCATCAACCCTATTCGACTAAGGCCTTTGATCTTTAATGTCATATGACCCTATTATTTTTCAAAAGTTTTCTGGAAATCCGACCATTTTACCGTTACCGTTACCGTCATAGCGGCATCTTGGCCCATGAAGGGTCTTTGCCTCCTTCATACGTAAACTTCTGCACTTCTTCATTTTATACGCATGCGGGTTTAACACAGTGGGAAGAAACAAAAAATTTAACTTTTTACACTATTTACAGATTGTCATGACCTTCATTTCTTCTTTAGTCGTTCTATATATAGCAATTCGCATCCTAACTCCCTTTTTCTGGTATCTGATTTTCATCAACATATCTTACTTGTCCTTCAATGATCCGGCATATATAAATCATTTGGGCAAAGTCGGAGAAAAGTCGGAGAATGTCGGAGAAATGTCGGAGAAAATCAGCGAAAAAAAATCAGAAACCGTTAATAAGTTAATAAGTCGGACAAAGTCTCCTACTAGTGTAAGCAACATTATCAATCACTTGTGTACAATGTACAACATCAATAAACAAGCTCTTTCGGCTGATTTGTTAGCTGACTTTGGTACCAAAACCAAGGAACTAGTGAAACAGGGAACATTTCGATCTGAGAGACTACGTACACGATTTCCTAACCCGCGCAGAAACCAGTGAGATCATTGAGCTTCTGTGTGTACATTGATCTGAACTTGGAGTAAAACCCCAATATCTGGAGGTTATTAGAGGGGTCCTCTCTTGGGGTCCACTCTCAGTGTTTTAGTATTAATGTACCAAATCAAAATCGCGTATGTTTCACCTCTTTATCACATGTACAAGCATACTAGCACACTAGCACATTCACACTCACACATTACTGTGTAAAATGAACTTCTATTGATATACGAAATAAACGTTAAGATAATGTATGGATAAAACAGCACAAATACGATTTGAAAAGATAGATTTTTCGCGATATTTTGATATTCTTATATTTCTTGAATTTTTACACATTTGCCAATAATGCCAATTTTCGCATGTAGTCATAGGAATAATACATTAAGGTATGTATGGCATGCAACCTTTATACCTGATAAAATAATTGTGGTAAGAATTGCAGATCTTTTTTTCAAATTTTCAGTGTACATGTACATGTACATATAAATGTTCTGGCACGGCTGTAAGCTAATGGAGCCACATGACAAAATGGTGGCTTGTAAGAACACACCAGGACTCACCTAATGTTGGAACCAGGCCAGATCCATTGTGAGAATACAGAAACATTAAAGTGATATCAATTTACCTCGCCACCATGCTTTGTGATTGTCTATCTCGGCGGCACTTATCAGTCTGTCAAAAAGGAGGATCCTGTCGATTTGCAGTTTACCATCCACAGTATTGTACCGTTTAGGAAGTTTGGGATTATAATGGTGACCTATGCATATACATTTCTTTCGTCCAACCCGCTGTCCAGTATCATATGGTTTCACCATGTTGTTACAACAAAGTTGACCGAGACGGTGACTGAAGACAAAACTGGCCCATTGCCCGAGTTTGACGGTTTTACCAAGATTTAACCATGATCTGTATTTCCTTCCTCGGAAGATACCTAGCCTTGCGCCTTTCTTTTTTACCTCAATACGGATAATTAGTACTGGTACAATCATCAGGATACCCAACTTAACGACAGATTCTCCATTATTTGGTATCAGACGAGCACTGAACATCATGGTAAACTGTAGATCTGGCGACAGGTTCGCATTTAGTTCAATAAAAGGTAGCTTGTTTCCGATTTCGATGGCGCCATTATCAATTCCATATTTGCCGGGAACAAGCAGACAAGACTTCAATTTTCTCTGAAATCCCCGTAACTTTCCACTTGCCACCCCTGCTCCGCCGATAATATTTTCACCAACGCTGAATTTATCGAAAGGCCAGTCCCAACATCTGTTTCCTGAGGTTATGAATATTGCGAATTGCAAAACTAAGAAAAGACGGGTGGCGATAGTCACTGGTGTAGGAAATCCATTTTGCTTCTTGTCTAGGATCATCCTGAGCCTCGTGGTCGTGTACTTATTTTTAATGTAGGGTAGCCTACATGTAAGAATGATTCCAATATCACATTTATAAAAACTAAGACTTTGCGTGACTTGGCATCATACACCAGTTCTCAGGCAGCGAGAAACACAATTTGTATTACTATGCCAACCTCACCTGAAATGGATATACATGCTTGGTCAAGTTTCCATCACCAAATCTCCTTTGATTTGATCAAAATATAGTCCACAGTGTTTGATATTATGATCTTCTCTCGGAGATGTGGCAATGCAAAAAGATATAGGGCCCAGGATTTCTGCCCACAAGGTAAACAATCTTCTGCTGTTTATAGACCAGTTTTACCAGTGGACCTGCGTGAGATGCATGTGAGGCAAATAGTCTATTGCAGTGCATTGGGTGTGCATTGTTCGAGAGTAGAAAGTAGATAATATCCCCTCAGTAATATGCGAAAACCTTGGTGGTCAAGATGGTCTCGACAGAAAGAAAAAAACGAATTTCATTGAATCATTGTTGACTACAGATCACTTAAGAGTAGCATTACGTCAAGTACATAAATGCAGCTGTGTCTGCTGACGGTTGCTGTGTCTGCACCCTGACGAATTAAGAGAACAAAATGTCTGATACATTTGTACATTGCGATGAAACGGGTGCGATACGAAATTCCTCATCCGTTATGAAAATAATGTGTCTTACAGGTCTGATTTTCGTATTCTTGTAGTTTTCGCATTCTTGTTCTTGTAGTTTTACCTGCCTTACTCAACTTGTTCATCAGTCAGCCGTGTAATTTGCATTTACTGAGGTGTAACCAGTCACATCACCAGAAGTATGAAGTTCCAGGATGTGACAAGAACAATTTATGCATAAAGATGAAAAGATGCGCGTCATAGAGAATTCCTCTCCGTTGTCACATGTGCAACGAATGAAAACATAAAACAAGTTATTTTAATTGTAGCTTTGGAACAAAAGGTTTAAGATCAATGGTGTTCATTTTTTGTTTGTTGGGGATGATATTTCGTTATTGCAATTCGTAATCAATAGTCTTTAAAGACATCGAAAGCCTGTGGTAACTTTAACGGTGTGCATTGAGCATAACTTATGCATACTTTGAACACGTTGAACACTCAGCTCAGCATTGAGGTTACATCTTGGTGGTGACCAATTAGTCCCCCTATCTTCCGGCAGGTGAATGTTTTTTGTGCTTATATGGGAAACTGCCTGCAAGGGACTGTTCATTTGTTCATTTTCCAAATGTTTTCAACAAACTCTCAATTTAATTGAGGTGAAATTTACCGAGAAAACCCCACATCTGCTTACCTACCATGTTTGTTTGTATTGGACTTGCACATAGCAAAAGTACAAGGAAGTGTCGTGCCTTAAATGAAAAGAAATCGAAAAGGGTTTCCATTGTAAATACATATCAATTTAATGTTGACCTACTTTTCAAGGTCAAAGGGGTCAAACTCTTAAATTTTAACATTAGTGATGTTTTGAATGTTTTGTCAAGGAGTCTATAGCGTATAAGCATCTCAACTTGTTGACCCAAAATGGTCAAAGTCGCGTACCTCTATGCCGTATATACTACATGTAGGTCAGGTGTCATAAAATACTTTTTAAATTCTATTCATGCCTTAAGCTGAGGACATGCCCCATGGCCAGTTCATTTATTCTTATACAATTTACTGGAGCTAAAGCGGATCAACCAAAACCTCAATATTACACCACTCAAAGGCAAATAACCCTCTTTAAAGAGGTACATGTACTATGCAACAGCCAGGGGGTGACAGTGGTGGTAATTAGTAGACTAAAGCATATGGTGCAAGGCTTATGCACAGTGGACAAGAGCCTTGAAAATGTTGGTTTCAGTAATGATATATTCCTCGAACAAGCGTGAACAGCATTGATATTCTGAGAGATCAGAGTGACCCATATCGGCGATTTCGTGTAACTTAATCCGGCCTACCTCTCTTCTGCCTAAAGATTCCCTTTCGAACAATAGTGGGTGCATTTATTAGGAACCGATTTGCTGGTATTCAAAGCGCACTTGGTTGCACCGTTAGTAATACCACGAAAGAAGCAGTGCCAACTCGTGTGTGCCCCTTGGAAGATGATTTGACTTTAACCGGTTGATTTTGTGCTTCTTATTCAGCTTGTTCACGTAATCGGGCGATGGCGTGTCACCTAAACTTTGGGATGTGTGTCACCAAATTGGCTGATTTTGTGTCACTTATTCGGTTTGGCCACCAAATCGGTTGATTTCGTAGCTTTTTTGCGGTTAGGTCATCGGTTGATTTTGTGCCACCTAATCAGTTTGGTCACTTAATCGGGCGATGGCGTGTTACCTGAACGGTCTGTAACCAAATCGGCTGATTTTGTGTCATTTATTTAGTTAGGTCACATAATCGGGCGATGTCACCTAATCGGTTGTAATAGGGGTCAGCTGGTTTTTTATTAACAGGAAACAAAATCCTGTTGAAAAAGAGTGTCATGATCATCAGGGGTTAGAGCTACAGTTCGATGCAATAAAGCTTGACCTTTTACTTTTAATTTCTCCATTGTTATAACGCCAAAGTACTGAATGTTACACTTGATCTGATTGGCTAAAGGTTTCCGATTAGGGACTTTGAATTTCGGATTTCGAGCATAAAATTTAAAATTTCGGATTTGTTCGGATTTCGAATTTCCGATGCGCCTACTGGGCTTTCGCCACAGAAGGCCAGTCGGAATAAAAGATGGTCAATTTTGAACGCAAACTTTGTACGTACCTCATCCCAGATCCCTGTTGAGGGAGGGTTTGTGAGTCCTAATCTGCATAGCTTCCTTCACGCCACGTTTAAACCACTCAGGGTGGCGAGAAGGAAGTAGTTCAATATGTAGTTCATTATTCTTATTTATTCAAAGTTTTCTAAATTTCCGTTGAAATGATTGGCGAAGTCCAACTCTTAAAGACAGATTTTACGATTTCAAACAATTATTCGATAAATGGCCGGGTATATTTTGCAAGCCGCTCGCCGAATAGGCATCATTTTGTGCCCTATTTAGAGAGCCGCTTGCCGAACAGCACTGAAAATCAACGATGTTTGGCAAGCCTGTTTTGCCGATGAGGTAAAAAATTCTACCCTGTTTGGCGAGCCAGAGACTTTGCATCGCATCAGCCAATCGGAGAGAAGTGACATCATAATATATGAATTAACATGCACATAATTAACAATGGCCCATTTCTCGCTCTCGATTCATTTTCTTTTGCAGAACTTGCGTTCATGTCAAAAATCGATCGAGAGGATTATACACCAGTATGTGATTAACTGTGACTCGCTCTACCAAAACTAGGCGCTTGTCGCATCTGAACTTGACAGGTTGATACGGACTTGTTGTTCATTTCCCTATTGTAGACCTTTTGTGAAATCTATTACAAACTGATTTGGTTACATTTCACCAAAGGTCTACAATAGGGAAATGAACAACAAGTCCGTATCAACCTGTCAAGTTCAGATGCGACAAGCGCCTAGTTTTGGTAGAGCGGGTCACAACTGATAAGCATAATAAATGCATTGGATACATTGCTAAGGTTCTTCGCTATACCTCCAGTAGTGTTGTTGACCGCTTTGCCGTTGAATGATAATGAGCTCTTCGACAACTCTAAATATTAGTGAGTTCGGCTCTCCATTTAGGGCAAAAAAGTTGATAAAAGAAATAAAAGCGATAAAAGATATAAAAACTATGAATTTAGAAGTGCTTAACATGCTTAGGGGAAAGGGTATATTATATAATGAGTTCTCAAACCCCTTTAATGCATGCGAGTACTCACTATCAAGCTCTAGCAGGGAGTAGGATTTTGCACGATAACAGAAATGCCCCATTTCGCACTTCTTTCTTGGCGTTCTGGGCTCGGTTGTTCAAATTGTTTCACTAATGCTGGCGTTAACTGAACTTGGGGGTTCAGTCTAAGCACAGGCACGTGGAGATAAGATTAACTATTAAAGATTACTGCTATGTGCCATGATAACATATAGTATTCTCACTATAAAAAACAGTTGAAGTTTTGATAAAACAAGTTTACGATGACTTTGTAATCTTGATTCAAATGTGGTGACCAAAATCGCCAATATACACTGCAGTACCTTCCATTCGTTTACAAGAGCTGAATGATATATATAATTTATACGTCTTGATTACATATGTGACCTGTCACAGCAAAACCAGGTACATGTCGCTCTGAGCTTGGCAGGTCGAGACGGACTGTTTGTTCATTTATTATTGTCTGCCTTTTATAAAATATGAGCACATCAATTTCTTCAATTATTCCCTGGTGTCATTTAGGCTCATCGTCTGTGCGACATGCGTATGGTTTTGCTGTGACGGATCACATATTTCAATTAAAGTAATAACAAGTATTGGTTATATTCTTTAATCCAAACTTGAAGATAAGAGCCTGAGTTTAGTTTAGTTTACGTCTTTTTTGTGAGGGGTAAGCTTTTGGCTTTTTCTTAAATTCCAAATTCTTAGTATATCATTTTATAATTGGTATTATCTATTTGCAGCTTCCCCTTGGAGTTGGCCTTGCCTGTAACATCCGGGTTGGGCAGATGCTGGGATCCGAGAGTCATGGGCGGGCATGGCAAGTTACTAAACTTGGTCTCATTATGATAGGTGAGATTATATGCTGTCGGCTGAAAAATTGATAGCCGTCAAGCTCTGAGCCGTCCTTCATAATGATGTTAAAAAGGAATGATAACATAAGCTAGAAGGTGACCCCTATTATGGGTCTATGACTCCAACGGGCGTCCCCACTGGGTGCCATCATTGTGCTCATTTGTCTGTTTTTAGCTCACCTCTTAGCAGAGGTGAGCTTATCCCATACCGTGGCGTCCGTCGTCCGTCGTCGTCGTCGTCGTCGTCGTCGTCGTCGTCGTCGTCGTCGTCGTCCGTCGTCGTCCGTCGTCCGTTAGCAGGGCACGTTTCGTAACTGTTAGAGCTATTGAGTTGAAACTTGGTACACATGTACCCTTATGTAATGACACCTTGGAGACCAAGTTTCGGTCCAATTCGTTTCATGGTTTGGCCACCAGGGGGCCAAACGTTAAAAGTGAAAATATGCAATATCTCCCTTAATAGTAGTCGGGAAATTTTGAAAAAAATATGGTAGGTACTTCTAGCAAAGGTGCATCATATATCCTCCGGGTTTTTGATTTGACCTCCTTTTCAAGGTCACAGAGGTCAAGTGGTGTAAATTGGCCGTCAGGATGTAACGATGGCACGTTTCTAAACTGCAATGACTATTGATACCAAATTTGGTACACATTTACCCCTTAGTCAGGTGATCTCAGGGACCGAAGTTTGGTCCAATATGATTCACCACTTGACCACCAGGGGGCAAAATCCAAAAACCTTAAAAATGTGATTATTCCTTAACTTCTTGCCCGATTGCCACCAATTTGATATCATGGGTACATCTAACCACCATACAGTATATGTCACACAGGTTTTTAATTTGACCTTCTTGTCAAGGTCACAGAGGCCAAATGGCGTAAATTCGCCGTCAGGCCGTAACTATGGCACGTTTCTTAACTGCAATGACTATTGATCACAAATTAAGTACACATGTACCCCTTGGTCAGGTGATCTTAGGTACCGAAGTTTGGTGCGATCTGATTTGCCGTTTGGCCTCCAGGGAGGGGGCCAAATCCTAAATTCTTCAAAATGCCATTATTCCTAGTAATGACTTGCCCGATTGGCACCAATTTTATATCATAGGTACATCTAATTCTAACAACCATTCAATGTGTCACCCGGGTCTTCTTTGATTTGACCTACTTTTCAAGGTCACAGAGGTCGAATGTACTGTAAATTGGCCATTTTGGGGAAATTGTAATTGCTTGGACCTACATCAAACCTAACACTACATGACACAATACCATGCTCTTTATCCATCTTTCCTCCACATGAGGTGAGCACAATGGCCCTGGCCATTTCATTATGTTTATGTTCATTATTCGGTTGCTTATCTTATGTCTTGATATGATGCTCAATAGATCTTATGAATTAAATTTGATTAAAGGTTGCTGATGTTAAAAGTGAAGTTTCGCAAATATTACGAAATGCAAAACCATTGCTTCCACATTAACGCATGTTCCATTTTGCCACAGGATTGTATCTTGTAATACATACATAAAGCTAGGGGATAGTACGCGTCCGACCAGTCTTGCGATCAAAAAACCACTTGGCCCATTCGTCGTCTCGATTTCACTGCCGTGACCGTTCAGCGTATTGATAAAAGCTTTTTGCTTTTCAAAACCACATTCTAAGCAGATTCAGATCAGCTGAAAAAAACATTGATCGTATCGTCACTTTCTTGGATGAATAGCAGTAATTCCTAATTCGTAATTATTTGTGAAATTTAAAAGCATCTCCATTATCGCCAGGCGTGTATGTCCGACAAGTTTGAAGCAGACTGCCGTGGCGAAGGTATGGAGGAATAAATGTCATTTTCGCCGCGGCATGCAGTCACCTCTCACCCAGAGAGAGGTAGAACCATAGGTAATCAGCAGCAATCTCGCCGACGGATGCCCCTCTCGATTCGAGGCTAAGCACCTCTCAGCGATATACAAGCCCCAAATAGAAGACTAACTGGCTCATGTAGACCTATGGACTATACACTCATCTTGCAGTTTCGGCATGGTAGTTAGGATATGCCGCACCAGGACACCAAAGAGGCTACTGTCGTGTTTTCAAACATTATCGTTAATAGCGTTAATTCGAAACAGTTCGAATGTATACTTCGATTTTGTACACGTAACTTTTTCATTCGAACACTAAAGCCTTGAATGCACTATCAGTTTGAACGCCTAACATTTCATCTTGCGTGTCCTGGCATGTCCTCATTACAATCGGGAAACTGCAAATTTGTGACTCGCTCTACCAAAACTAGGCGCTTGTCGCATCTGAACTTGACAGGTTGATACGGACTTGTTGTTCATTCCCCTATTGTAGACCTTTTGTGAAATCTATTACAAACTGATTTGGTTACATTTCACAAAAGGTCTACAATAGGGAAATGCACAACAAGTCCGTATCAACCTGTCAAGTTCAGATGCGACAAGCGCCTAGTTTTGGTAGAGCGGGTCACATTTGACATTATACGTTCCGATCCGTTACACTATAGTGGTGCAATTAAGAGGAAGCTTTAAACCTGGTGTTGTATGTTGAGTCTACATAGTATATTTAGCGATAAATGTAACACAACCCCGTGTTCACAGTAATCACAAAATATACTTGAGGATTGGGTCTGTCATGTCTGTATCTTTCTACTTTAAGTGTGTTCCAGTCTTTTCATGGCATCATTTATAGCAGCAGCAAGTAGCGTCATCCCATATGTATTCTCATCTGATATGTAAGTATCATGTCAATGTATAAATGAAAATGCTCTAGGGGTAAAACTATTTTGGAGTCTTTTAGTGACGAGAAAAGGGCTTTACAATTGAGCCTGATTCTAAAACAATAACATGAATGGGAAAGTTACAATCTGAATATAATAGCTTATTGGTAAAGTGACGTTATAGTAATATGTATAATAACAATAATAATCAACTGAGTGCTGCAACAACGGTGACATCCCACAACCACAATCAGTCCTTTGCGTTTGTCCTCAGGACTTTGGTTGAGGATACTACTAAGTGTGTCATAACAGCTTTTAACATGAATCACTGGATAAATAGGAGCATTTACTTATGAGCTTACGGTCTCCGCTGAGACGTTGATCATACGAACGTTTTGGGAGGCGACCTATCATTCCTAATTCCTGGATAGATGCAATGAAGCAGGGTTTCAGGTTTTTTTTGTCGTAGTTCAGTGTTATAAGCATTTAGCTCATGGTTTTCATTATGTTAATTGACAGTCACATGACATCTGAGGAACTTATCTTATAGAACTATCACCTGGCAGTGACCCCTGGCTGGAAAGAATATTATAACGTAGTGCGGACGTGGCGTATTTCCACAACTGTAAAGTGGTTAGGGGCCGTTGCAGCTAGCAATATGACAGTTATATTTTGCTATTTGAAATTTTTTTAAACTTGGAAATAGGCTGGTTTCGCAACCCTTAGGGCCCTAGAAAGTCTGGTGTTATCAAGCCTTGGCTGAATTCATTTACACGACCCTCGTAAAACGTCATCTCTACCGGAAAATAGTATTTACTAGTTTTTATGCATATCACCTTCATCTTCAATGAAGTACAATTACAGACTTCGTACCACGTTCTTCAGAGGTCTTCGTAAGGCAGTGACCAGCTAGAAATTCTGAGACAACTTGTAATTGAAATAATTGATATTAATTCACTTTTAAGTCGCTGATATTACTGCACCTTTTTCCTTTTCAGTGAAGTTATCAGATATGCAACAAACGTCATTCTGATGGTTGCACTCTTTGAGTTCTTTGACAGTATTGCCGTAAGTCAGTATGAAAGTAGTTTCAAAACAGAGGTCTGGAAAGTCTTCCCTTCAGATAACAGAGCGATTACCAACAATAATGATGAGCCATGATAACTTGTTCAGGGATACCATATATATATCTTGATGATTTGACAATTCTGTTTTGGTGATCCGTATAAGTACGTGTTGTAAACGAACATATTTGAAATTGCACGTTGATCAAGTTAAGCAGTGTGGCTTCAATGTTATGTTTTAAGTTTGTTGCTTGGTGCCTGTGAAAGATTTTCAGCCAACGCAAATGTGCAAATCGTACTGTCAATTTTTGGTAAAAATGAAAAAAAGTCGTGCTGGTTTTTGGCTTTTTAACCTCACGGGGTCTTACCGTCATAGCTTATCATCATTTGTCCTTCAGGGAGTCTGTGCTGGTATCCTAAGAGGTTGCGGCCGCCAGGGGATTGGTGCAGGCATTATCCTGGCGTGTTATTACATCATCGGCCTTCCTGTTGGAATATCTCTTATGTTCCTCACATCGTTAGAGGTACTCGGTACGTTTCCAGTACAGCTCACTCTTAATAGAAATACATGTTGTTTTTTTTCTTTGAAGCACCTTCGAAAGATTTAACCAACATGAATATGCGCCCTGTAGAGTTTTTTTGTGAAATAAAAATTCTGTTGCTCGAAAAAAGAGGGTCTTTTTTAAAGCTCAGAAACTTTCATTTCGAGGAGTCTACGATTTGTCGCCACACGATTTTAAGAGCATCTCTTCTGCAAAAACTGTTGCTTCCGCCTGATCCGTTCATAACCCAGGCTTCCGGGCATGAAATGTGTCGCTATTGGCAAATGACACCAATGACGTCTTAGTGTTTAGTGGCACACGATACACACATAAGGCATTTTACGTCTAAAGATAACCCCTTTTTAATTAGCTTGCCACAAGATCAATTTGAAACCAAATACTCAATTTTCCCTTGCAGGTCTTTACGTTGGGCTCACTGTTGGACTAGTTATCGAGTCCACCGTCTTCTTCATCGTCGTTTACAAGACAGATTGGCAGGGAGAGGTCCAAAAGGTAACATTCGTCATATTCAGCATTCACCACTATGATCAACCACGTCAACTTAAAACATTGCAGCAGCTCGGATACTTCCACGTTCTGCAGCATAAAGGATTGTATATACTTCAAACGATTCTTCAATTATTGATTTTTTGATCAAAGACAGTTTTACAGAGTTTCGCCACGAGCCACTGATGATTTAACAGCTAAGGGACTACTTTTAAGCGTTTTATTGACATTAAACGTGTACGGCGATGATGATATTGATAATGCTGATGAGACCGGTATAGTAATAATTCCAAAAGCGCTTTGAACAATGTCCAATAGATAAAGCAGATAAAAGAGACAAATTGTGGGTTATCATTATCAGCATCTTTATCATATACCATTATCGTCGTCGTCGTCGTCGTCGTCGTCGTCGTCGTCGTCGTCGACGTCCTGATCATCATCATTATGCTTCATAATTGTTTTTACTATAAGCACTAGTCTTGTTATGACGCGTGATGAGTATAGTAGTATTTGCCTTTAACTGTTAACCGAAATGGCGAAAACTGCTGTGTTGCATCTTCCGGTAAATATTTCGCTTGCACTCACATCTGAGTCTAAAAGGGGGCGGGGGGGGGGTGTCAAATTCATAATTCTAATTCTGACAACTACATTTACGCTTGCCTGTAAACTAAAACAAGTCACTTCACAGCGATTGTCTTGTCGATTGAGTGAAACATATATCCGAGATGTGCAGTCGCGGAGCCATAAAAAATGAGAAACAAATATTGGCACTGCTGCCATGGCTGTCGCGGCTGCTGTCGCCGTTACTGTTATTCCATTATTTTATTTCCTGTCCAGGCTCAAGTGCGTGCTGGAACGGCTGACATGACGGAAGATGAGAAGCAGGCCTTGCTTGACGGTAATGACGATGTATTCCGAGGACGGGATGAAGTCAAGGAGGCCGAAGAGGAGAGGATTGGTAATGCATTTCAAAATTATAAACGCATATTGATTATGTATTAGGAAAAAAGCGTGTGCACTAACTCGAATCAATCGAGAACACTGATCATGAGGGGATGTTTGGAGGAGAGATTTAGAGATATTGTTACATCAGTATTAGATTGGAGAAACTTTCCCAACTGTTCCTGATGAAATTAAGCGTTTAGCATAAGATTCATGGGATAATGCAGCACTTAATATACATACCGATACGTCTTATTCGTGTGTATGGAGTTGTTCCCATCATTCAATTGCGCATAAAATTACCTTTTACTTATACTTTTACTACTTACTACTGGTAAATTTCTTTATTTTTTTGCTTCTCCTGATAGTATTCATTTCTTTTTTATGCATACCCACCCATTGAAGGAATAATACCATAACTCCTTTATCTAGTAAATGTAACGGTTAACCGAATCTTAACACCGTTGGTTCTTTTCCAGCCTTCGCCAACGAAGATAAACCGAGAAGACGAAAACGAACTCATTCAGTTATTCACAGTCCCTACGTCTCAAGCAGTGAAGTGAACCTGTTGGATCAAAGCCGCTACTCAGAGAAGCCAACTGGCAAACAAGTCATCTTTCAACGAATGATATTCGTACTGGGGATGATCTTGACATTTGCCGCTGGACTGTGCGTGCGGTTCTTCATACCCATCCAAGACCACTGGAGTGAACTCTGTATTCCACAAAATACAACAAACTCTCCACTTTTGAACACGACCCTGCCATATTGTAATTACACTAGTGTCATAAATACGACCACCGCTAGTCATGTGACGTCAACAATTTCTGCTGCCATATCTTCAACGACTTTTATGAATACAACGGTTACTCCTTAGATGGTCATCATCATCAACATCATCATCATTATCATTATTAGTCGACTGCGATTAGGCGATCACAAGCTTCAGCCTACTAACCCTATCCTGGGCGAGGTCCTATATTTGGCTAGGTGTCAGCAGACTTTCTCCATCTCCCGGCAGTGACCGGGTGTAAGCCAGGTAGGACCTTCGCTGGCGGCGGCCTGGGCGTCTCCTCCCATGTGTCAGCTGGTACAGGGCGTACCATTTAGCTGGTTAGTTTTTCCGGTATTTGTAGATACCAGCTGGTATTGACCATACTGAATATGCCCTGGAGCCAAAAACCTTTTTCAGCGTCAATTATTTTATTGCGGATTCAATCGAAAGCACTGATCATGATCGTGCGACAATATCTATTAGGATTTTCAAAGGAAATGCTTTAATGCTAGATACTTAGTATTCCGTGCTAAATTACCAATTATATACATAATCATAATCATGTCGTATGATATATTTATTCTGTTGATGTTGATGTTTATTGTACGCCCGAGATATCTTATGTAAAGCCGATGTAAATGAATTCTCAAAGCTGTACAATAAACTTTGAATTGGATATGATTATACACGTTCATATGTATTCATTGCCGCTTTCTCGTGATCTTTCTTCTTTTTGATTCTTGAATGAAAACCGATGGTTACCCCGATGGCTCTCTTCAACTTGGATGTCTGCCAATACTTCAATCTTGTTGCTGCACCATTTCCGAGCTACAAACCCAGCTGATTTACCAACGTCCTGGATTTCTTCTCTCAGCTCTTTGGCTTCAGGGATGGTCTCGATACTATCTAAAATATCGTCCATGTAGGTACATGTTAGAATAGTATCAGCTGCGACAGGATATCTGTATTGCGACTCTCTCGCTTGTTGCTGTAGAACATACTGAGCTAGAAAGGGAGACGCTCTATATCCGAAAACCAGACACTGAGATTCATAAGTCTGTATAGGTTTGGTTGTGTCCAAACCTCTCCGTAACATCTTATGGTACCTCTTCGATTTAAGGTCTTACAAAACCTGGTTAAACATTTCTCGTATATCACCAGCTATAGCTACAGGCTTCTCTTGAAATCGGACGAGTATCTCGGAGATATCCTTCTGCAGATTCGGTCCCGGTAACATTTGTTCATTATAGCCCCAGATCCCGTCTGGGGACTACATTGATATCATTGGAATTCTCGAAACTGTTATTTTCTTCCACGATTTTTACACATTCATTGCGGTAGTCCAGCAAAACGGCTAAATAAACCAGAAATCAATCACCCTTACACCACCAAACCCAATTCCATCTATGGACTATCGCAAAAGTATTTTAAAAATCCTGAGTATTTCGATACTTTTGAAGCATATTTTGCTGAGATATGATACCGTCTTCTCCCAACATGCCGACGCTGACACATTAGCATAAGCTCCGCCCCGACATAATGACGTCATTATTCTCAGGAGTTGGTCGAGCGATGGGACGATGGAGGTATTATAAAGAAACCCAATTCGATTCATGGACTATCGCAAAACGATTTTTCAAAACTCTGAATATTTCGATGCTTTAGATGCGTTTTGTGCTGCGATTTTGACGAGAGTATCGGGTCAAGGTCAAATACTAAACATGCGGTTACAGACAGGTCGTCATCATTGTATTTACGCATGCGCGAGTAACCGTATGTAAACAAATTAAGTCACGTGCATTTGATTGAAGATATTTATATCTTTCCACGTGCTTTTATTTACAGAATGCCGGTATTCCATGAAATAACTGGATTTCTCCTGGCTTGTCATCATGCAATCTACAGTTATTTAGTTGAACCACACTTATTAAAATAATTTGGATTTTCCTTCCCCTATTAATTAGTAGAAAATAAAAATAAAAACAACTCCCCCATTATGGGCATTTATGCCTGAATTATTTTATTTCAACCTTAGAGTAAAAGGACTTTATTACTCCAATGCTTCATTCGTAAAACACGTGGATTTGTTTACATCCGGTTACTCGCGTATGCGTAAATACAATGATGACGACCTGTCTGTAACCGCAAGTAAATACTACACTCAGGCTGTTAATTCGAACGCGTTCGACTCGAGTATTTGCACACGTTCTTCTTCGTAGTTTGACTACAGTCGAGTTTGTTACTCGGTTTCTACTCGGTTGACATGACGACTACCTGGGGACTATCAAATTTGCTACCAGCAAATTTCGGAATTCTAGTTAAGACTTGTTCCTTCATATGTGGCGGCAGCATCGTAGACTATCCGGACTTTTGAAATTTCCCTATCTTCTTTCACTACTGCAGAGTGAGGCAAGCCTAGTTCTTCTGCAACGTCGGGGTCGACCCTCTTAAGGTAAGCCTTATCGGTTGTCGCCTGAAATGCTGCTTTGTACTTCTCAGCAACCTCTTGGTTCCTCTTAAGCTGTGCCTCAAGGCTACGAAGTCGCTTCTCGGCCATCTTTCGATCGTCCGGTAGGTCTGGACATCCTTCCTTCCACGGAATGGCGACTTGATATCTATCACCCACTTTCGCTATGGATGCCACTGTGTGCTTCAAGGCACAATTTTCTTCTTGAGGCAATGTATCACTGCGCTCAGGTTCGATAATGTCCATATTCCATAACAATTTATAATTCTCATTCAATGACACCTCTCCTACTACGGCCCAAAAACAAGACTGAAGCTTATTTCTCGGACTTCCTGGTTCTATTATTCCGGTACAACACCAGCCAAATGGGGTTCTTCTGGCAATCGGCTCTCCCGGGTTTCCTATTCTTTCTTCTAAAGACAAAGACAACTCAGGATGATCCGACCCTATCACCAATTCCACTAATTTTTCCCGGGCTTCTATGGAATGGAACTTCTTTTTGCTTCCCGCATTTTGGTTGGAATTTCCCTTCTTGTCACTGTCACCATTGGTGGATTCCCTAATCCCACGTAACTCCAATCCCCTATTCACGTATTCGGACAACCCACGGCTAAATGAGGTGCGATTTTCATGATCCGGCTTGCTATCTTGGTACCTGAGAAAGAGTTTCTATGGGGTCTTCTGGATGACAATGGAAAGGATGGCTGAATCTCCTATCAATGCAGACTCTCCACTTTGTTCATTCAGCGCCATAACGGCATCTTCAATGTTGTCAGCAAATCGTTCAAGGCCTTTCAAAGCGTTTTTATGAACTCGGGTTGGTGAGATCAGCTTTCTCGTGTGACGTTGGATGAGTCGTCGTTTACCACCATATCAATCTCCTAACTTATATAAGGCCGCCTGGTACTGAACTTGGGTGTAGCCATACTTCTCAATCAAATTAAGGGGTTTTCCTTGGAGAGCCGACATCAACATTACCATCTGATGCCGGACTGGTACCTGAGCTTGGTCGATAAATACATCAAACTGCTCACGCCAATCAAAATAATTGTCCCTTTCTCCTTGAAAGTGCTTCAGCTTAGGTTTAACTGTTCCTTGGAAAAACTGTCGTAAAGCTTTATCATCAGTCTCATCAGGTAAGTTGGTAAACTGCCTGGATGGGGCCCTACTTCGTTGACCTGGAGTCTCAGCTGCTGCTTCATCATTGAAGATGGATGACCGCTGTGCGTAATTCTGAGTCCTGAGATGACGGTCCTCATGCGGTGTCTGATAGCTCGGCTCATACTTTGTTGAAGGCAAAATCGGCTTTCTGTCGAACATATCACTTTGAGGTAGATCCGGGAGTGGTCGGAGTTGGTCTGTTAACCTCTCTGGCTGCTGAAACCCGATCTTCGTCTTCACATCGCCCTCCGGCTTTACACCATCTTCTTTCCCACCTTCTTCATGATGTTCTCCCAGTTCCAACGTTGGTGCCTCTCTTCATCATCCCAGTATGAGGGTCCTCTTTTTCTGGTTCTGTATTCTTGGCCTCCACATCCTTGTTATCCTCAGGCTGGATTGTTTCACTTCAGGTTCTTCGACTTCATGTATCACAGGATCCTCCTTCTCTGTTACAGGTTCTACAGATGCTGAGTTCTGCTTCCCGACATCTTGCTGCTCTTTGGTAGGCCAACTCCCAATTCACGTCTGAATCCAGAAGCTTTCCCTCTCTCAAAAAGTAGGAAACCAAACTAAATTTAGGCTGTTATCTTCAAGTTTGGATTAAAGAATCTTATCTATACTTGTTATTACTTTAACTGAAATATGTAATCAAGGCGTATACAATTATTCATCATTCAGCTCTTGTAAAAGAATGGAAGGTACTGCACATTTGTAACCAGATTACAAAGTCTTCGCTAAATTGTTTTATCAAAACTTAAACTGTTTTTTATAGTGATAATACTATACATGTGTGTTATCATGGCACATAGCAGTAATTGTTAATCATTAATCTTATTTCCACGTGCCTGTGCTTAGACTGAACCCCCAAGTTCAGTTAACGCCAGCATTAGTGACACAATTTGAACAACCGAGCCCAGAACGCCCAGAAAGAAATGCGAAATGGGGCATTTTGTTATCGTGCATAATCCTACTCCCTGCTGGAGCTTGATAGTGAGTACTCGCATGCATTAAAGGGGTTTCAGAACTCGTATAAAATATACCCTTTCCCCTAAGCATGTTAAGCACTTCTAAATTCATAATGTTATCTTTTTATTGAGGAAATGGGTATTTACCAAACAGCGACTTTTTTGCCCTGAATGGAGAGCCGAACTCATTACTATTGATAGTTGTCGAAGAGCTCATTATCATTCAACGGCAAAGCGGTCAACAACACTACTGGAGGTACAGCAATGACCTTAGCATTGTACCCGATGCATTTGTTACGCTTATCAGTTAATCATATACTCGAGTATATTCCTCTCCATCGATTTTTGACAAGAAAATGAGTTAAGTAAAAGAAAATGATTCGCGAGCGAGAAATGGGCCATTGTTGATTATGCGCATATTAATTCAAATAAGACGTAACGCTCTCCGATTGGCTATTGTGTTGTTAGGTCTCCAACTCGCCAAACAGGGTAGAATTGTTTACCTCTTCGGCAAAACGTGCTTGCCAAACAGGGTTGATTTTCATTGCTGTTCGGTAAGCGGCTCTCCAAACAGGGCAAAAATGATGCCTATTCGGCAAGCGACTTGCCAAATATACCCGGCCATTTGTTGAATAGTTTTTTTAAATCGTAAAATCTATATTTAAGAATCGGATTTCGCCAATTTTTTCAACGGAAATTTAGAGAACTTTGAATAAATAAGACTAATGAGTTACATATTTGGCTACTTCCTTCTCGCCACCCTGAGTGGTTTAAACGTGGCGTGAAGGAAGCTATGCAGATTAGGACTCTCAAACCCTCCCTCAACAGCGATCGGGGATGAGGTACATACGTAGATTGTGTTAAAAATTGACCATCTTATATTCTGATTGGATTTTCGTAACGAAAGCCCAGAAGGCGCATCGAAAATTCGAAATTTTAAATTTTAGGTTCGAAATCCGAGATTCAAAATCCTAATCGGAAACCTTTAGCCAATGAGATCAAGTGTAACATTCAGTACTTTGCCGTTATAAAAATGGAGAAATTAAAAGTAAAAAAACAAGCTTTATTGCATCGAATTGTAGCTCTAACCCCTGATGATCATGACACACTTTTTCAACAGGATTTTGTTTCTTGTTAAAAAAAAGCAACTGGCCCCTTTTACAACCGATCAAGTCACAGTGACCTAATTGAATAAATGACACCAAATCAACAGATAAAGTGACCTAGCCGAAAAGTTGAAACGAAATCAACCGATTATGTCACCTAACTGAGTAAGTGACACAAAATCACGTGTACGCGCGACTCGGTTCGTTGACGTACTTGCCTGCACGGCCTAAAATGCAACTTCAGTTTAGGTGGGGTAGTAACCTAAAATAAGTTATATTCATAAACATGCTTAAGTCAACTCTAAGTGGACTGGTTCTTTCAGTTCATTTTGAGCACGGCGCTCGTCGGAGATAATTTTGTTGGTGTTGGCTTGGCAACATGAGGCGTGCAATTCACAGAGAAAGGGGGGTTTTCGTGATCGCCACCATCCACTGGACTTCTGAAACGACTTATGATTATATTAGCGATATAGGTTTGATCAGCGAAGATTCTTCTTGTGAGGGATGACCTAGAATCATCGGTAACTGGGAGGAATTACGCGCTGCTTCCTGAGCTAAAGTTGCTTGCGACTGAAATGCTTTGCAATTTGCACATTTGAATGCCAACGATCAATGAATAATGAAGTAATTCATAGGCAGATATCAACAAGAAATATAACACGGGTACCTGATGTATATTTTGAAGAAAGATAAGTGTTACACTCAAAATTAAGCGGTCAACCTAGCTAAGTGGGGCGCTGAGTTGCTTTATGAATCCAATTTTAGGTGGGGAACTTTGGGAAGATGGCCACTTAGGGTTTTATGGCATTTAAGAACTTTTATGAATATGGGCCACCCTGACCAACGTTGGTCTTTTCGCCATATGATGGTAAATGGAAGAAATGGAAGCAAGCCAGTGACAAGTTAGTGAGGTTGATGAAATGATGTGAGTTCAATATTAAGGTTGGATTCCTTGCTTAATTAGGTTTTACAATTCATTGACATTGGCAAATCGTAGCCTCTTCTCCGGAGAATGTGTACATAACAGGGGTCGGTCGCGACATTGTTCGTAAAGTTGCCTCTAAATGTGCATTCACCAACAACTTTGAATGAGTGCCAGGAGAAGGGCGGTAAAACACGATACAAGTTCTAGTGGACGGGCCTCGCACCCAGGACCTTCCTCTCTCAGGTGTGACGCTCTTCCACTATATTCCACCATGTTGTATGCTGAATTCGTAAAACATGCTAGGGGACGCTATGTCATGCTAGGTATTGTTTTTCATCTTTTGCAGCGGCATATAATCTTTATCGATGATGGTGCATGATTCGTATGATGGTGACGAATCTCACTCTTCCAACCTCTTAGCCCATTCTATCTAGGAGGTGACCTCCTGATAAAACCATTTTATTTCTTCTTATACAGGTCTGCTTGGCCCAGTTCAACTTGGCGCCCAGTCCATTGCATTTCAACTCGCTTCAATGGCTTACATGGTAAGATATTTGGTAGTCGGTCAATAAACTACTGTCGTCCCATTCTCATGATACCAGGGCAACTCCTTACTAACTGAGTCCATGATTCTACAAAATATCAGTTGAAAGTTTCCTCTTGAACTGGTCATTCACTAGGTTTACTCGATGCATGTTGTGTGGTCAGGATATGGGACAGAGGCTCGGAATGAAGGTTGAACAAATGATTCATACTCGTGACTCTGTCATAACGGCCACGAGCCCACTATAACATACGAAAGCCGAGAAGGCTCATCTGAAATCTGTAATCCGAAATTTGAAACCGAAATTTGAAATCCAACATTAACCAATCAGATGAAAGCTTGCCAAAAGGTAATTAGGGGTTGTTACAACCGATTAGGTGACTATCGCCCGAATAAGTGACCCAACACACTAAGTTACACGAAATCAACCGATAAAAAACATAACTGAACAAGTGACACAGAATCAATCGAACAGGTGGCAAAGCCGAATAAGTGATATAAAATCGACCGATTAGGCATTCGTCAGGTGACACATGTCCCAACCATTTAGGAGACACGTCATCACCAGATTAAGCGACCCAATCGAAAACATAATCAACGTATCAAAATAACCTCATCTTCCAAGGGAAGTACACACGAGAGTTCCCACCGCTCCATATATTATTATCACATAGATGCCTAGATGTCCAGTAAACATCTTTTAATGTGTCGGGGGGAGGGGTCTCCTCAATGATCGCTCGCCTGAATTACAAGTGTATAGGATAACCACCACAGTGGTGCGCACTATAACTGGTCTGCACCGTGAAGTCATCTTCAATTCCGGAAGAATTGGCTTGTGGTCGTTTCTGTGCTCATTAAGAGATACGAACCTAGGTTCGAACTCTCTAAAACATGTACAGCCTGCAGGGGGGGGGGGGGCAATAAGCAAAACTGTACCCACGAGCTACATGAAGGCTCTCAGTCATTGAGTGTTATTGATTAATTGCACGTCTACACATATTCACCACAGTTCTTGTAATGCTTTTTAAAATAGAACGGTAGCCTTATGATTGATATTTGTTTAACTCGCAAAGTTCTTGCGATATTTCTTTCATCTGAAGCAGTCATTCTACAAACGGTGTTTTTCTTTTGCCAGCTAAAAGATCGACATGTTGTCGTTATGATGCAGTTTATAGCACATTCTGATAATGGCATCCTTGTTGCAGTACTAAACACGGCAGAAATTATGATCTTGCTCATCCTCCTCCGAAATATTCTCCCTGAAATGTATTTTATGACTTAAAATTACATGTGCGACCAGTCCTTGAAGGGAGCAGAATGCCATTTCGGTTTCTCTAACTTTTCCTGATTTTTCCGACATTGACCGACTTTTCTCCGACTTTGAAAATAATAGGGCTTCCCAAAACAGGCCTTTAAAGATCGAAGGCCTAGGTTGAATTCGATTATGAGATAGGAGTGACCCTAGGTGTAATGGCCGCTGTACACGGTCAATCATTTTCATCAAACTTTTTCATCAATCTTTTCGGTCAAATTTTTTTCATCCAATTTTGAGGGATCGTGTACAGCGGGCATAGTATTACCTAGGGTCTCACCTCATTTACCCCATTCAACAAAGGCCTTTGATCTTCATTGAGCTATTTTGGCAAGTCCAATTTTTTTTCACAGGTTTTCTGCAAATCCGACCATTTGGTCAAAGTCGGCGAAAAGTCGGACAATGTCGGAGAAATGTCGGATAAATCAGGAAAAGTTATAGAAAACGTTAATAAGTCGGAAAAAGCCTCCTACTAATGTAAGCAATAGTACCAATCACTTGTATATAACGAACATGTACAACAACAACAAAAAAGCTCTTACGGCAGATTTAATAGCAAACTTTGGTACCCAAACGGAGGAATGAGTGAAACAGGTGGGACACAGATTAGGGAACATTTGGTTCTGAGAGACTACGGACACGATTTCCTAACCCACGCAGAAACCAGTGAGATAACTGAGCTTCTGTGTGTACATTGATCTGAACTTGGAGAAACACCAATATCTGGAGGTTATTGTAGGGACCCCTCTGGGAGGTCCTCTTCCAGTGTATTGGTATCAATGTACCAAGTATTGTATGCTTCACCTCTTTACCACATGTATAAGCACACTTGCACGCTAGCACATTCAGACACACATTACTGTAAACGTACTTCTATTCATCATACGAAATTAACATTAAAGTAATATAATAGGTGAAACAGCACTAACACGATTTGAAAAGATTGATTTTTCGCGATATTTTTATTTTCTTATATTTCTTGAAATATTGCACATAATGCCAATTTTTGCATGTATTTATAGGAATAATACATGTAGGTATGTATGGCATGCAACCTTTATACCTGATCAAGAGTTTTTTGTAAGAATTGCAGATTTTATTCAAACTTTCAGTGTACATGTACATGTATATGTAAACGTTCTGGCACGACTGAAAGCTAATGGAGCCACATGACAAAATGGTGGCTTGTAAGAACACACCAGGACTCGCCTAAGGTTGGAACCAGGCCAGATCCATTGTGAGAATACAAAAACATAAAGTGATTTCAATTTACCTCGCAACCATGCTTTGTGATTGTCTATCTCACCGGCACTTATCAGTCTGTCAAAAAGGAGGATCCTGTCAATTTGAAGTTTACCAACCACAATATTGTACCGTTTGGGAATTTTGGGATTAGCATTGTAACCTATATATATATTTTTCATTCGTCCAACCCGCTGTCCAGTATCATATAGCTTCACCATGTTGTTACAACGAAGTTGACCGAGACGGTGACTGAAGACAAAACTGACCCATTGCCCGAGTTTGACGGTTTTACCAAGATTTAACCATGATCTGTACCTTCCTCGGAAGATACATATCCTTGCGCCTTTCTTTTTTACCTCAATACGGATGGATAGTACTCGTACATTGTCTGTGTTTGTAATTATCAGGATACCGAACTTAGCGACGGATTCTCCATTATTTGGTATCAGACGAGCACTGAACATCAGCGTAAACTGTAGATCTGATGATAGGTGCACATTAAATAGTCGAATCAAAGGTAGCCTGTTTCCGATTTCGATGGCGCCATTTTCAATTCCCTCTGCGCCGGGAACAAGCGGACCCGACTTCAGGTTTCTCTGAAATCCCTGTAACCTTCCACTTGCCACCCATGCTCCGTCGATAATATTTTCACCAACGTTGAATTTATCGAAAGGCCAGTCCCAACATCTGTTTCCTAAGGTTATGAATACGCGTATTGCGAATTGTGAAACTAAGAGAAGACGGGTGGCGATAGTCACTGGTGTAAGAAATCCATTTTGCTTCGTGTCTACGATCATCCTGAGCCTCGTGGTCGGGTACTTCTTTTTAATATATGGTAGCTACATGTATGAATGACTCCAATATCCCATTTATAAAAACTAAGACTTTGCGTGACTGGGTATACACCCGTTCTCAGGTAGCGAGAAAAATCAAATCTCCCTTGATTTGATCAAAAAATATTCCACAGTGTTTGATATTATGATCTTCTCTCGGAGATGTGGCAATGCAAAAAGATATAGCGCCCAGGATTTCTGCCCACAAGGTAAACACTCTTCTGCTGTTTATATACCAGTTTTACCAGTGGACCTGCGTGAGATGCATGTGAGGCAAATAGTCTATTGCAGTGCATTGGGTGTGTATTGTTCGAGAGTAGAAAGTAGATAATATCCCCTTAGTAATATGCGAAAACCTTAGTGGTGAAGATGGTCAAGACAGAACGAAAAAAAACGAATTTCAATTAAATCATTGTTGACTACAGATCGCTTAAGGGTAGCATTACGTCAAGTACGTGTACATAAATTCAGCTGTGTCTGCTGACGGTTATCTGCAGCCTGACGAACTGAGAGAACAAAATGTCTGATACATTTGTACATTGCGATGAAACGGGTGCGATACGAAATTCCTCATCCGTTATGAAAATAATGTGTCTTACAGGTCCGATTTTCGCATTCTTGCCGAAAATGTAGTTTTACCTGCTTTCCTCATCTTGTTCATCCGAATGCAGTGAACCGTGTACTTGGCATTAACTGAAGTCTGACCGGTCACATCACCAGTAGTATGAGGTTCCAGGATGTGACAAGAACAATTTATGCATAAAGATGAAAAGATGCGCGTCAGGGAGTATTCCTCTCCGTTGTCACATGTGAAATGAATGAAATCATAAAACAAGTACATGTAATTGTAAGCGTAGCTTTGGAACAAAAGGTTTAAGATCAATGGTGTTCATTTTTTGTTTGTTGGAGATGATATTTCGTTGTTGCAATTCATAATCAATAACTCCTTTGTTAATAAAATAATAGCTGAATCACTGACGTTTATTTCAATTTATTTATTTATTTAGTCGTACATAATAGTACATTCAACAGAGTGCAGTGCTGTATTGTGCAGTGAGAAAAATAAATAGATGGAAGAACATTTTAAAACAAGTTAGAAACAGGCAGCGAATGCCACAACAATTACCAGTGATACTCAATTGAACTTGTTTATACAGATATTATATTGGCCATCAACAAATTATTCAGTATGCGCCAGGGACACGAAAGCCTGTGGTAACAATAAAGATGTGCATGGAGCAGAGCTTCTGCATACTTTGAACACGTTGAACACTCAACTCAGCATTGAGGTTACATCTGGGTGGTGACCAAATATTCATGTAACATGACATCGCCGGAATTTACTCGACACGTGGTCACGGAAAAAGCCCTACATGTATCTATAGACCACACTTAGAACTCAGCATTATCCTCCTAGCCAGGGGCCTGTTTCATAAAACTTTTTAACAGACTTCCTTCAAGGTACCATAAAGGAAGGATATAACGTCTATTTAAAGCTGCGTATTAAAATCGTTTCATAACTTGTTTTTACTCTGCCATTACATTAAATTTAACAGGCCTGCCATTAGTAAATGATTGTATGGTGTACCTCATTGGTGAAAAAAAAATAACTCGAACGCAGAGTGATTTATTGTGTTGAGATTCGTAATACATGATCGAGCCGTGGCAAAATGTGTCAATTTCAGTGTCTTTGGTTCCTATACACTATATAAATGCCCTTTCGACATACACAACTTTCTTTCCATGCATTAACTCTGTGCCGGGAACATGGCCAAGAGACAGCGATCTCGCAATTGGACTGATACTGACTTGGATGTTTTAGTGGAGTTCTACTCAGAACTTAATTACAAGCTGGCGAATTTGATTGCAGTTAACATCCATGTCTCGAGAAGGAAAGTCATCATCCCTGCGTCATCATCAGAGTCCTCGTCATCATCGTCATCGTCATCTGAATCCTCCACTAAGGGCAATCTATCCCGGACAGCAATGTTGTGGAGCAGGCAGCAGGACTAAATAATAATGCTTGCCTTTTGTGGTGTGTATTGAATCTCCTTGCGGAGGCATCTGAACCGTTGCTTTAGGAGATCGTTCTATGATGCATCTGGCTCTTATTTGCATCCGCTGGAATGTCCTTTCCTGTCTGATGTGGGCATTGGCAAGAGGTGTCAGAAGCCACCTCTTGCAAGGATACCCCGAGTCTCCCAACATCCAACCATTCGGTGGATTGTTTTCAAATGCCTGGCCAAAGGCTGAACTGTGCAGAACGAAGGCGTCATGAGACCCTCCTGGAAAACGTGCCACACAGTTATTTATGATCATATCCCAATCACAAACTAGCATGACATTAATGCTGTGGTATCCTTTCCGATTGATATACACGTTTTCGTTGATGTGAGGCTTGCGTATACGAGGGTGCCATCGATCGATCCAATTACTCTTGGAAAACCCGTGTTATCAAAAAAATTGGTTTTGACCTTCTGGAGGTCCCTCTCGAAGTGAACGTGTTGGTCAATGCGTGCTGCAAACGCGGATGACACAGCGCCAATACACTTCGATATTGTCGCAGTGCTCACATGGTGAATATCACCGATACTAGATTGTTCATGGCCGGTTGCGAAATATCGTAATGCTATACACACTTGCAATGACTGGGAGGGCGTCATTTCTCTGAGTAGGATGCTCCAACTCCTCCGACAGCTGACGACAAAACCGAGGAATCCAGCGGATTGAATCGATCACTGAATACCCGTTCTCGTCGAAGATTTCGCCTATTCCGTTCCTGAATCAAGCGCAATGTGATTCTGCGTCTACCCTGGACGAAGTCCTCGCGACTAAAGGAACTCTAGACTACCTTCAGGTTTAAAGGAACCGAATAAAATAAAGACAGGATAAAACCACTTCCTGAAACACTCTTAATGGTAACATTAACCTAGATATTTTAAAGGCACGTTTATGAAACGCGTTCTTCCTTTAAGGAGTGACTTTATCCTAGCATTAGGGCTAAAGGTACTTTATTAGGCTTTATGAAACAGGTCCGGTTACTACCACGCCAAGGTAAAAAATCAAATGAGTTTCGAAGAAATTGTAATACTAATTTAGTAATTAGTCCCCCGAGAAGAAAACCGTATTGGAATTGGTGCACTTGTTTCGGAGATATTGAATGAAGAAGGTGTTGACATTGATAAAATCAGGATTTACATGCACATCGTACATGTATCCTTGGTCTATTTATAGCCCTCTGTTGCCACTTGCGATGGATCCACGAAGCACACGGCACGGTTTGACCTCCAATACTCACTCAGTACTTGAAATATCTGGGCGGCGACCACATACATGACATAATATGCTCATTTATTGGAATGGCTCCCACTGCTCATAACTGACCAATTCGCGAAAATCTTTTTTTCATATGTGCGTTAGCGTAATTTGTTGTACGCGATGCAGTATACGAGCCTCAATTGGTAATGCTAGCTGTGATCGCCTTCAAACGGGCTTTTTTTGGCCAATTCAATGACTAGTAAATTTAATTCAAGAAAGTATATTTCAGAATGATTTAGGGTAACGACTTAATCAATTATTTGGAACCAACTGAAATTTATTCAGTTATGTCATCAGATGTATTTTGTAAATTCGTCTCTGTCCCGTCTACAACTGACCAAGATAAATACTATTGAATATTCAACCCGAGTTATGACAATAGGCCTACCTTTGCCTTCCCCGACTCACCCCACACCCCCACACCAACATACACTCATATGGCCGCTCTTTTCGCCTTTTAGCCGTATAACTGCGGTTACAATAATATGTAAACCGTTTCTCAAATGTCCACGATAGTCTCCACGTTTCAGATGCTGACCCCCGCATCGAAAATCCAGTATTTGGTTCGACTAAAGGAACCTCAGCCTTCCATTCGATTTAAGGCTGCCCTATTCGTAAAAGACAAGATAAAAGCACTACCTTAAACGCTGCTTAATGTTACCATTAACCTAGATATTTTAAAGGTACTTTCTTGATATGCCCTGCTTTTAAAGTGACCGTCCTCAAGATGCCATTAGCACTAATGGAATTATATTATGCTTTATGGTATAGGCGCCTGGTCGGTATCAATTCCTTAATTTTAAGCTACAACTGATCCGTACAGACGAAGAAGTGCGAAATACTACCGAGAAGCCCAGTGCCCGGTCTCAGTGAGCAAAGTTCAGTGTATCATAAGTGGTGTACCGGGGCGCGTCGCTACCGGGGCAGCGATCTCGATAACTGGACATCACCTCGGACGGGGATATTGGCCCCAATTATTTACTCGGGCTAGTAGAGGTGTGTCTCTTAGATATCCCAACAACACCTCGGACTCAATTCCATGCGGAGTTGACCAATACTACTTGAGTTCAATGTCTCTAATTTAGAATAACAACAACTTCGCAACAATAAACATGTCCAATTCTAAACAACATATTCAAAGGTCATTGAAATATTTAAAATAATCGCAATGCTTCGTTGCGAACGTTCAAATGTTATTCAAATTAGTAGGACGTAATAATCGGTCTCATTTAAAATACAAACCTCCCATTGACAATACAAATCGCCCATGACGTCACGAGTAATAATCCTGGTGATTGTAATAAGAAAGGCGAATGCGGCCTCAAGTTGGAGAGGGCTTTACAAGATAGGTCCACTTTCGACGGAAATCAGACTGTCTGATCACCAGCGATATTGTTTCAGTAAATATCCCCTAGATCCGTCTGGCATTCTCAATTCGGGAAAATAATTCGTTAGGAGGATATGTTTTACTTGTTTTATGGATAACTTTTCACGTGGATTCTGGTGCTGGTCGGCGATTTTGTTATGAGCGAAATATGCAACTCCGCTCGTGACGAAGACTCCCAACCAGCTTTTCTTACCAACGAAAGCGATGAGGATTGTGAGGCAATCCCGGGAAACTTTTGCTCCACGTCTGGTAAGTCATGAGTTGCAGCCAACTGATCAATACACCATGGTGAACAAGTTAGTTTAGATCAAGAATTTATTTGTCAACAAATTAAAAATTTACAGATAAATTGGCCAAAGCAAGGCGAACAAGTGTTTATTGGATGAAGATTTGCATAATTATGCTTTGTAGGCACTTTCAACTTAGGGAATTTTCTCCGATTCGTTTGTTTAACATTGTTTGTCGATGGATTGCAAATACCTGGATTCATTTTCGGGTAGGTCACCCGTCACTGGGCGCAGCAATACTCCAGATCACAACATCATGCGATGTGCTGCAATACTTAACTTTGACCTTCATCCTTGTCGGTAAATTTAGTTTCATTTCTCAAAATCAAATTATCCTTGAGAAATCCGGAAACAACATTTCATGAGAGCCAAAGAGAGCCATGTCAAGATATCATGACTTGACCTTGCGTGAACTTGTTGGCCATGTTTTGTCAAACCAAAATGGCCGGCTGTCGCACAAAACGTTTTCAACAATCAACAAACGAAATAAAGAATATACATCTATGAAATATAGCAGGTATGCTGAAATTTTTAAACGACTTAATAACGTTTTAAAACTCTGTTATACTAATATTTGAAATTGTGTTAGACGTTTTCCAGTCATTCAGATTTTGAGCGCGAGATTCTAGTACTTTTAGTGGAAGACACATACATAGTATGTACACAGTCCTATATCCTGGGTTATGATCCCTCAGTAGAAACCACCCTGGGTGAATCCGAAATGACACTCTTGGCGAATCCATTTTTTCTTTAAGCATCTGTCATTTCTTACCCTTAGGTTATTTTCATCTATATTTGATCAAATGTTTCAACACTGGCGCACTGGCACTGGCACAATGGCACAATACTGTGTCCGAAATTCTACATGAGCAGCATATTGAGTACGCCTATGAAACATTTGTCACAATAGATGAAAAAATAAACGTCGCCATTTTTTTATTTTAGCGTCGATATTTTTTACAATTTCGTACTACAAATTAACACAACAACATCCTTATCCTTCTCATTTTAGAAATTCTGAAATGTTCCGGATGCAGGGAGCCGATTCTCGACCGCTTCGTTTTGCGTGTTCTGGAGAAACCCTGGCACTCAAAATGCCTCAAATGTGCTGTATGTAAAAGGTCGCTGGATTGCAAGTGCTTTTCGAAGGGCGATAAAGTTTACTGTAAGGAGGACTTCTTCAGGTGAGCCCGCACATTTTATATGGCAATATGCACAACACTGGCCCTTTATTTACATGTATTTACAAAAATATTATCATAAGATTGTCGCTTCAAAAATGTAAGTTGGAAAAAGCCGATGATTTTTATGGGACCCAGAGACTGATATCACAAGAATAGGAGCAATATGCGCATTAACTGCAAATGCCAAACGTGCATATACTGTAAACATTATAAACAGTGAAACTCACCAACCTTTGCAATTGTGTCTTGCCTTGCTCCAAATTATATCTCTATGGTGTTTCCTTTTTATAGAACTTTTAAATATTTTGTCATGATATTTCACATGAAAAAAAATGTACGAGATGTGACACACCCCGTGAAAGAGGAATGATAAATCTGTAAACCACTAAATCTTCGAGGACGTTCAATATATGTCAGGTTTCGCGAATAACCGCGATTCACGAAGAAAAATCGCATAAAGATACTTTTTGATGTGAAAAACTAAAAGGAATTTCATAATCCCTCGAAATAAAAATCGTATTTTTTATCGTTCTTTTCATTTAGATTTTCGCAAAACCTAGAATTGCGCGAAGATATTGTGTGTAAAAACAGGATAAAGCATCAATGATTTTTACTTGGCAAAAGACTAAGACTCAGCGGCCAAATTCCCAGCATTACATGTAGACTCACTGTTCTTGACGTTAATCTATGATCGGTTATTAATTAATTGCGCCGCTAGTACGGCGTAACTGAGATTTCATCGACGAAAAGCTAAAATTCAGAATGACTCGGCCAAAATTTGAACGTGAGACGCACAGCATTCATTGCAATAAAACAATGGCAAGAAAACGCAAGTGGCGCACGTTTGCCGGTATTTTGACTTTCTACATGATTCACATCCATTGTTTACTTTTAATCGGCGATACAAACACGATCTAGCATCTTATTATTCTCATATTTCGTAGGTCAAGCTCAGAAGAAAAACAGTAGAAAGTAATGAGACAAATAGGACAACCTAGACAAGTTTATACCATTACGAAAAACTCCGCAATAATACAATCAGTTCATCTCAAAACTACCAGTGTATAATACATTTTTTTTGTACATGTATACAAAAATATATGTATATTGAGCCATCGATTAATTTAGAATACAAGCAAAATCCACTCAATAAAAAATACCTCGCAATCTCTGGGTAGATTTTGGGCCCTTATTTCGTTTCACCGGTGGTCCTGCACTGTATACATGTTCGAAGAATTTGCAGAGATTGCGTTTCATCTCAAAGCGACAGAAGAACACTGAACATTTCTTTCAATCTTCCTGTCTATTAAAACAGTGCATTTCAAAGGGTGATCTCTTATTGAAACACACCTCCCTTCAATGCGCCCACGACACAAACAACTCTAAGTGCCATTACACTAACACCGCAATCAGCCAGTCTGAGTTCGACAGGAGCATAAAGGGACTCTACAACCAGCTTTTTGGGGGTCAACAACACCTTTGTTTTATTTCTCATTTGAATAATTTCCAGACAACAATTGATTGCCACTTTACTAGGATGATTTGTGAGCAAAAACTAAAGGCAAATTTGACTGACTTAGTCGCGTACATACAATCTTACGGACTTCAGCGTTGTTATAGCAATTAAGTTGAGGTTATAGCTTGCTGGGACCCCCGCCCTAGCATGCCACCAACTTAAACACACATCGATGATTGCCCCGCTCATTCCATGATGTATTTTCACTCGAGACGAGTGGATAACGGGCTGGCTACCACGAATTCGAGTCCGACATATTCAATTCTGGGACAACTCAGATTTGTTTCTCTTGATGAACAATAATTACATTCTTTGAAAATAGATTGCTTTTTAGCGATTGGAAAGCTTGTGTAGGATTTTTCAGCCAATACAAATATTTTCAGAGTTTAGCTAGATCATATTTTACCCTTAAGGACTCTGCTGAAACTGAAACTTCGACAATCACATTCTTGCCATAACGTATGATTAAAATTTCTCATGACAATTTGCTAAAAACCGCATTGAATATGGCGTAGTGTGCGAGACATCGTATAAAGTAGGTGTTGAGTGAGCTAGACTTCACATCTCGGCTGTTTTATATTCGTTCACATACATTAAGTTCAGTAAAAAACGGCTGGGAAACAACGTAAAGTCAATAAATGTTAAGGGGGGGGGGCGACAGGCAGGCCCTCTTGGTCCAGCTAATAATTTCAAGGTTACCAATATGCGCCGTAATAGAACCAGTGCTCGCCCCAGCTATACAGCAATTTTAGTCACTGTGGCCTGCGACGGACCTATGAAAACGAGGCGAAGATTCGGGTTGGAATGCGGCCGTTGGTCAATGCCATCGATGTCTTTATGGCTCTGTTGCAGGTCGGATGCGACTCAGATTGCTCGTTAGATCTCCCTCGCATACCGACAGCGTGGTCTTAAACATTGCTTCATTTCTGCATGTCACTTGAGGTAGTCAGCGAAGGGAAAAGATGATCGGTAGGTCCATAAAGTTATTGCGCTGCGGAAAATCCATCTCCAATTAAAAATTCAAGAAAAAACGGCAAAACAGTTCATTGACTAACTCTTTTTTTCGCTTTTTGGTTTTTCTACTCTAAACGATTTTTTTCCTTTCCAGACTTTTCGGAACAAAATGTGCTAGTTGTGGAAATGGAATAGCCCCCACAGAAGTAGTCCGGCGGGCGCAAGAAAACGTTTATCACACAGAGTGCTTCGTCTGCAGGCTGTGCGGTCAGAGTCTCGATACTGGGGACGAGTTTTATCTCATGGTTGATAATAAACTTGTGTGTAAAGAGGATTACGATGAAGCAAGGGAACAAGGTAGAAGCACAAATTTACAAAACATTGTTTTTAGGGCATAATGACTATTTCTGTCGCCCACCGGCGATTTGTTTCCCAAAGATGCAAGGTTTTTTATAGATTCATACATATCTGTCGCCTAAGCGTAGAGACGGGGGGGGGGGGGGGTGAAAAATAAGGCAAACGGTCAACTCAAGACAACCAAGCAAATTAGTATTCTTTTGGCCTACACTTAAAGAAAATGGCAATCACATGGGGTTTCATGGTCCTATTTCGACCTTGTGGCGCGGACCACCCGCTCCTACCACTGCCTCTCGGACATCGAAAAATAATAAGAAATGTCGTGAAGGAAGTACAAAATTGATGTTCATGCCTCCACATACATGCAAAGGCTGTGACTCGTTTTCATGTATCGCTGAGAGGCGATTTCATTCTTGAAAACCTGCTGAAATTATGCATTACAGTGTATTTAGAACCACAAGATACTCCAGGTAAAATGAGAGCATTTCTTTGTCGGGACCTCTTTACCCCCCCCCCCCCCCCCCCATAAGTACGAAATCCCGATTGACAAACTCTCCTGCATGCCTCATTGTTTTCTGGACAGACTGCTCAGTCATATAGTCACATGACATTTTGATGGTTAAACGCCGCACAAACGAGCGATTCAAATCACTGCGACCTGCTATAAAAATCGCTGCTGTGCACGACAAAATCTCTCATCTGCGGCAAAAAAATAAGATCCCTGGGCTAGAAATTACATGCAGGTCGGTGCGATCTCTATTTTTGTCGCAGACAAATGCGTTCACCACAGCAAACGAATGATGTCCCATGCGATTGTGATCAAAGGTAGCGGCGACCTAAATCGCCTTCTTGCGGGGCGCATTAACATCTTTCTAATGTCGATACGAAAGACAAACGAGCCCAATCTCAAGTTTCACGATTAACCAAAAACATCTTCCTAAAATATACTCAATTAGCCTGTCAAGTGAACTTAGCACATGCAGTTTTCAACGTTTATTCTCGCCTTGACTGAATCATGTTTTTTGTTCATGGTTTTACCCGCCAAGCGAAAAAACAGCAACAAAAATTGGTATGCCACACACCCGGCATATAGTTGGTATAGCCGCCAGCTAGTCAGATATAGGGTTATACAGCCTTCTCGCCAGACGGTGTATTCCTGTTTCGCCTATTCCTGTTCCGCCTATTCCTGTTTCGCCTATTCCTGTTTCGCCTAATTCCTGTTTCGCCTAATTCCTGTTTCGCCTATTCCTGTTTCGCCTAATTCCTGTTTAGCCTATTCCTGTTTCGCCTAATTCCTGTTTAGCCTATTCCTGTTTCGCCTATTCAAATGTATTGCTAACCTCCCCACAGACGTAGGAATATGAACCGTCCCTTACTGACCGACCCAACCCGAGGAGAGCCACATATGTACGCATTGACGAACGCATGTTACGCCTCAAAGAACAATACGTCAATGGAGTGAGGGACATAATGAGTTACATTGATGCCATCAGTTACCTTGTCTGACATAATATCATGATATGTATTTTCCACCTTGTTTGACTTTATATGTGCTGTACCTACATGTATATTATGACATGGGTTTTACAGCTGATTTTGATCAAATAACTATGAGAATGTACAAATATTATGTATTTTTATCAAAAACTCATGAATTCAGTTTTCATAAAATAAACGACTGCTTTACTCTACTTAATCTATTAGTTTTTACTGTGTGTCAGTATGGTCCTATGGTCCTATGGTCAAATAAGTCCCGACTGTCCCCGCTTTCAAGGTGACTCTTTCAAAAGGTCATGGCATGGTTTGTTAACAAAGTTGATGGCATTTGATTAGTCAAATTGTCATCACATCGTTAACATCATCCAATTGTCCCCTCACATTTTCCCCATAAAATGGACATGCATCCCTAAGGTTCCCCGTGGGAGAGTCGATTTATTGTAGGGGTACTGGAAAGTAGGCGAAACAGGAATAGGCGAAACAGGAAATAGGCCAAACAGGAAATAGGCCAAACAGGAAATAGGCGAAAAAGGAATAGGCGGAACAGGAATAGGCGGAACAGGAATAGGCGAATCAGGAATAGGCGAAACAGGAATTTTGTAGGCAAAACAGGAATAGGCGAAACAGGAATAGGCGAAACAGGCATAAACCCGCCAGACATCTGGCATTAGAGATAGGAGTTTCGAAGTTAAACGTGTCTCATAAGTCAACATCTGGCTGGCTCTTTTATTAGGGGTGACACTATATAATAAACAAACTTTACTTTACTTTACCTCCAACGCCATAAGCACAACTAATGGATGGATTAATAGACCCCCATTTACAATTTAGATAGGGTTTAGATTGATTATATTTATCAGACAAATGGTCCCAGCTACTCGTTTCCATTTGTGCTGACCATTTGTGTATTTGATGCCCAAAAATATTCATGCGAATATTTCCAGCATCCCGATTTTTATCTCATAAGCGTGCAAGCTCAAGCCCGGCTGACAAGTATACGCGAAATGTTTTTTTTATACAATGTGTATCATTGAATTTATGTGGACCTTCCTGGAAATGTAACCTTCCCCAAAATCCTTTTTATGACACACCAGTGACCACAAGGGGGACCTACGCCCTACGCCGTGTGGCACAGATGCGCACCTCAAAAACTATATACGAAAAATTCCTAAGCATGTCCGTATGGACATGTCTTTAATCGTTTAATTTGAGATCAAATATTTTAGTCCAACGGGTAGAAAATTCTTCTCAGCAATTAATATTGTTTTTGGCTTTTTTCCACCACAAGAGCTTGTCGGCCATTTTAGTGAGAGAAATAATACTTATTGGTATTTTGCATACAAGCGTTGCTAAATACTAAACATTAAACCATAAAGGCACTGATCCGCTTTCGCTGATGAACAGCTTTGTGATTTGTGTCGACCAATTGAAGTGGGAGATTATACCGCCTTGAGTGAGTTAGCCACGCCTCGCTGCCGGCAATCGCGACGGCTCGATTACCTTGGCAGGAAAAGCTGTGTCTGAATTTAGAGAAAAGTTGACAACATTTTCTGAATTGACCATCTTCACTGGCCTTTATCGGGTGACCAATAAAAATCTTCTTGAATTCTAATCTCAAGCACTAAAATCACACTAGGTCGACATGGATATAGTGCTAAATGTGCGAATTGCTATGTCACAGCTAAAACATTATATCCAACAAAATCAAACTTCTAAAAATCCCTATTTCAGATATGTCAGAAAATTGGGAGTACACTGGGTTCTGCTCGTCATTTTGTTGGCATATGTAGTCTCAGGGGCCCTCAAATGGTGTGACATCAAACGAGGGTGTGGCTAGCTTACGACTGAGCACTACTGGATCGACTAGACCGGCCTGACCCTTTCCCACTACAAGTGCAGGGACGGGAATTCACCTCGAATGATGGCGTTTCATTCCCCAGGCCGAAAGTGAATAACTTTATAGCATCAATTATTTCCCCGTAACGCCCTAACATCACCAACATAGTGATTGGCCGATTCGAAAATAACATAGGGCATGCACCAGGTGAATTACGCCTGGTCATCCCTAAAAATTGCGCTGTGAAACTCTGGTCATCCTTTAAACAGCTATCCTGAAAAAAAACAGCCCACGGACGGACGTTACCTACTGGAGTGCATTACAGAACCAGGGTCTCTGTCTGCGCAGGTGCTGCACGGTAGCCAATATTGCGTACATCTGGAATTCCTGGCCTTTTTCGAGGGCGCGCATAGGTTCGATGTACAGCATAGCAGATCGAAGCCTTTTTTAATGAGCTATAGATCGACAAGCTCAACCCTCTACAAGAATGCGCTGGCCTGAGCACAAGCTATCCACATGATGATTGTGGTAACCTATGGTGAAGTTGTAGTGACCGAACAAGGCCAATCTTGACACTAGAGGCGCTGATTTCGTTAGAACGCCTCTGGTATTAGTACGTTGCCACCATCTTGAAAAGCAGTACAGCGGATGTAGAAAAGGAACGAATTTTTCCATTTGCAGGGAGGCAACTGCATCACCACTAAACCCCCGAAAATGATTGCTACGCTACGCTGCATTTATAGTTCTCCATAAAATCATCTCAAAACCTACCAGTGTTAGGTTTCATTAACAAAGATCATATTTTGTTATTTATTGATAAAATGAAATGTTTTATGAGAGAAAGTGGCACTAATTAGGCCTGAATATGGCGTACATGTAGGATTATCAAACACCTGTATCTCAGGATTCCGATATTCAAGATGGCGGCAATTGATCAATTCCAGTGTCTGAATTTTTTTTAATTTTGGCACTGTGCGAGTTTGCGAACTGTGCGAGGGCGCGTGTGGGCGCCCAATGTTGGTCCCTGATGCTATCTCTGTCCCGTGCAAAAGGTTTATAGCTACTGCCCAACCCAACCATTCGAGGCACTTGGTGCCTAGTTTTAAAACTACATTGTATTTTAATTGGTTTCAACGTTGGGACAAACTTAGAACCTCTACAGTGTGTGCACCGGTTTAGGCGCTCTCTGGCGGTGCCACAGCACACTAAGAAGAGTGTACCCCACAAGCATTCACACGCCTAAACACAATCATTCACATGATTGTGGTGACCTGTGATGACCAGTTGGTGGCCAATCCGGGCGTGTACAGAGTTTTAAACCGCTTCCAGGCGATGCTGAGCCACGCCTTAATAGATAACAAAATTTTCTAGCTTGTTCAGAACAGCTCAGGATTATGATACAAAGCAACTATAGCTAGCACTAAGAAAAGATTGGAGATGCCAGAGCACGCCTGAGCATGCGGGAGCACGCTCACGCCTAAGCACAAGCATTCCCTCGCCGGAGCACAATTTGATTGTGAGGACCTGCGGTGACCTAGTGATTAGACAACCCTGGCGTGTACATAGTTTTCTCTATCAGACTCACAAGAGATGGCGCTTGATCAAATTGCAAATCACATGCACATGACACCAAGCATATTTGTTTCCTTTAGATGACGAAGATGATGACCAGGCCAATAAAAGACCTCGGACGTCAATTACAGCTAAACAACTAGAGACATTGAAAGTAGCTTATAACATCTCCTCCAAGCCGGCCAGGCATGTCAGGGAGAAGTTAAGCAAGGAGACCGGACTCGACATGAGGGTCGTGCAGGTGGGTAAACCTCGTATCATGGGCAGTCGCCGACTAACGCCCACTATTTTTGCAAATCCAGATATAGCTAGGTTCGCAACATCCAAGCACAGTAAACAAGTAGTGCTAAAAATGAGTGTAAGGCGTTTAAAGAATGGGTGGCTTTTTATTGCAGTATGTTTGTTCTTCTCATGGTTCTTCAGTTAACTAGATTGTGTTTTTCTAAACGTTTTTGATGCTTTTTCAATTTTGTTTCAGCTCTTAGATAGTAGAAAAACGCGTTATTCGCACGAGTCCTGGCGCGAAAGACCTTTCCCGCCACGGGAGTTCACGCCGAGATCCGAGTTCACGTCACCCCGCAACGTCATTTACATTGATCGTCGCAGTTGTGGGGTAATCAAGCGCCATCAGCGTGGCGTCGGAAAAATCGCGTCGGTATCAATGTGTCACAGGGTAGATCCATGGCTATACGAAACGCCTTACTAGTGCATCGATCCACGTAAAAAGGGTCGACGCATGATGGAGAGCTAAATCGGGTCAAATCGGGGTCAACATCGGAAAAGCGGGATAATTCAGTCAGATTTTGAATTTTTCTGTTCAATTTGTTGATGGAAACTACTTATATAGAATAGGAGGTGACTGAGCAGTCGACAGCTGGGTAATATTACCCTTAATAATGCCAGTGGTCCTTTAATGAACTCCGATTTTGTGTTTATGTTTTGTGTTTATGTCACACTAAAATGGGTGTTTGGCGTTAATGACCACCGATTTTTGGTGTTATAGTTAACACCACATTTTTGGTGTTATAGTTAACACCACATTTTTGATGTGAGAAGCAACTGAAATCAGCGCTTCTTCTTACACTAAATAAATCATCGATTTTCTGCTACGAGAACTACCAGATAAAGGAGTAGAAATTTATTTTTTTTAAATACATAATATTATTTGAACTTGCTTATTGAAGGACTCCGGAACTCCATTGTATTATAGAACTTCGCACTCTTTTTCCCTGAAAAATAGATAACATGATACTATAAGCATGATAAGTCTGACCGTGGTGTAGTACTGAGATCAGGTTTTCGATACTCCTAAATTCAGAGGCGGAGTGTACTTAAATAACTGGTAATGTCAGAATGTGTTTAGTAGTGGAGTAAGAAAATGCCTGACATTTTTATGTTACTAATGTCATCAACACGGTGGAACTGCCAAATTGGGGTCTCAGGTGATGGCAGCTATTCACTACCCTGAAATTGAGTGAATAACACGTCATCAGATCGAGATGCGTACAAATCTTGGCCATTGTTGTTCGTCCACCTCCTAGATGTAGAGCACTTTCAAAATAGGCACAGCCAGTTTTGTTTTCTTGATAACCGGATATTCAACGTTCATTGATTTATTTAAGGTTTGGTTCCAAAATCGTCGTGCGAAAGAAAAACGTTTGAAGAGAGATGCCGGGCGACACGGTTGGGGGAGCTTGTACGAGGGCATAAGACCTAACGCCGCCAGGAGCGGAGACTGCATGCAGACTGTCGGCGCCGCCAGTGGGATGCGGATTGAATTCCAAAGACGTAAGTATCGATGTACAAGTTCACCAGGGGCCATGGTTAGGTTTTCACTGATACGCGAATCGCACTACTCGAACGATATACCAACTGTACGGACGCAGCATCAAATAGGAGCATGCTAAAAGGCGGGAATGATTCAGATGACGCGTGAAATATAGCAGCAACAGCAGTAGAAGATCAGCTAACGCCTGGAAGGTGTACTTGCTTGCAGCAGAATCTATATTACGTGAAAGATTCTGTTTACAGTTTGTCGAACTTGTTTGGTTGCAGACTAACAGATCGAATAGTGAATATACTAGTATTTCCTATATTATTACTCCGGGGGAGGGGGGGACTTTAGCGGGACCTTGATCGTAATCAAGGATGATCTGCTTTCGTTGAGTCAAGCGCGGTGCAGCCAATAATGAACAGGAGTCGGATTATCTCACCAATAATCCCAGCCGAAGGTGTTACGCTGATTAATCACTAATTAGGTGTCACAAGCAAATGTTCCAATTAATGTAATCCTATAAAACTGACGTGACTCAGCCCTCGCTCGTCAACTGCAACGGAGGTGGTGTTTTCCCTAATCCTTTGGGAAAACTGAACATGACGAACGTCAGCGCACTCTTGGTTGATGCCGAGTGATTGGAAACTGCATCGACGGCCTTTGATAAATTTTCTATATTTGCTGGGGAAGCGCACTCCTTCTCATTGCCGATATGCTTGAAGATTGCATCTGCGGCCTTCTAAATTATCAACATTTTCGGCGGGGGGGGGGGCGGGGTGGCGCACTCTCTTTTTGACCCCTCCGTTGCGAACAATCGTTGAACCGCGCCTGGACCTTACCCGGTTAGTGTGATACCACCAGATGGCCGACGCCCCAAAGCGGTGGGGTTGATGTGACCGGTTTCGCCAAAAAGGATATATGTATTAGTTGACTCCTGCAGTCATGAGGGCGGCGAATTCGGACAGGGGATGAATTTGACCGGCCCGTCGCTGTTATTGAAAGTTTATTTACTTGTTGTTTTGTCAACGCGACCTCGTTGAATGACATCCTTCTTCTGTTTCAGCATCTCGTGAGGACAATACGATGAATCACGACATCTCCGGCTTGAGCGCGTCTTCGCCGGAAGGACGTTTTTCCAAAAATCAAGAAATGGACTTTCGGTGCTTGCCAAGAACTTCCTCCGAGTGGACCTACACCTGCGAACCTAACTCTCGTATCCCCGTTTCCCAACACGTGCCGCCATATCAGGTCCGTGGGCCACACCCAAGGCACGATCCCGGACCAGGTAGTAGTTTAAAGGATTCGTCACCAGGGGGCAGGTCGGACACGAGCACAGGAAGCAGTCACAGTGGCGGTGTTGAGTTCCCCTCGAGCCCTGGGTCATGGTTTGAAGAAGTCACGAGTCCGGAAGGAAGTGTGGATATCATAGGTGCTAATACAAGTGATTCGGGAGGTTTGTTTTGAGATGAGAGCAAAACAGTGAGAAATATTGATATGCGCCTAGTTATGCTGATATCTCACGCGGATCGCCGCGATCTGCCGTGAACTCTCCTAAACGTTCCCCACAATCATTGCAAGTAGCACATTGTATACCGTGTAATACTTTCTAATCAGTCGGTGATGGCCTTGGCACTGACCTCTTAAAACGTATTTTAAGGTTAACTTATGTTTCACTGATCTTAGATGGTGACGATGATGACGATAATGATGATGAATACCGCCCCTGTTTACCAAAGCTCAGTCGGGCCCAAAAAAGACAACATGTTCGTTCGATGCCATTCAGCATGATGAATATAGAAAGCCCAGGCAATCTCGTTTACCCAAGAGTCATTCGCTCTCTTCCCTTGTCCCTTATATTACCCCTGGTAGCATCTGAAGAGGTAACCTATATGACTGGTTAATGATAATTTGCATAAATATCGATTACGTCACTTGACATGACATGTGATCATCTATACATTAGATATAAATACACATTAAAACTGAATGTTCGTCAGCATTATGATGCTCAATCCTTGTCCCCCATGGTTTTAGTCCACTGTTGAACTCGGCCTTATGTCATGTCATGATGAGCAAAATACAAAACGCATACGGCAAATGCTATAGATGAATATGGACTCCTGCGCAGTCTCGTTAAACTGTTTGGGGCAGCGGTAGCGTAGTGGAAGAGAGTCGGTCGCATTATTAAAGGCGAAAACTCCAGGTATTTTGCCATTTTCTGCTGTAAGACGATTTCAAAAGTGTACCTAACACTTTATACAATACAGAAAACCCAATCCAATTAGCTCCATCCATTTTGAAGATATAGCCATTTATGTGTTTGACAACTTGATTACCTAATCAGGCTAGCAACTGGCTTGTTAGAGCCAGGCGGCGGGTTCAGCAAAAGTTGTGATGTAGATCAGGCTATTGCCCTACTTGGGAGGACAAATATCAATGAATGCTCTTAAAATTGATATATGAAGTCTGTTTTTCATTGACATTCGATATACCCTATGATAAGGTAAGGTAATACAGACAAATTTATACCATTATAGTAAGAAATCAAACATCAGTCTGATCTATGTCAGTAAACTTGCTGCCTGACTTCACTTAGAAACCTAACCAAGGCTGTTACATAACATGTAAACAAAACAGTTAATCTTGCTTTATCTCTGGACTGGGTGCTTCAATTTTGATCAAACTTGGTTTAATGCGGAGCTTTAAGTCTACTCTTTCAGGATCTGTACATGTCATGCAATCATAAAAGCAGGAGTCGTGGCCTTTAAGTGGTCGTGGGATCGACTCCCGACCGAGTCACCGGTTCCCCTACTGGTCGATGCTCCTTGAAACCCTGATTGATTTCTGTGGAGACGGGAGTAATAATATGATATCCCAAAAGCAGGGAATCATGGAAAAGCGCTATAAGAACATTATTATCACCACCATCTTGCATCGGCTACTTCACAAATCGTGGTCGAGTAGATCATAGAAAAAATTGGGTGAAGATACCAAGCGCCGATCAGCCCAGAATCAGCTGATACACACATTCAACCTGAAACGACTTATTGCTCTTAAAGGGAACTGAAACTGCCAAGCCAGTTCGTATGACCTCGATTTCATTTCCCGCGTATCGGGTGATCAGAACGAGGCATGAATGAAACATGGCGCCTAGCTGTCAATCATTGGAATCTATGGAATTTACTACGAAAACTCATGAATGAATGATCGCATGACTCACGTGATTCTCACATGATTCTCAATAATAACAAATTGAACTGCGCATGCTCGGGCACTGGGGGCGGAGCTACAAATCTGAACTCGAATAGGAAGTTGGAAGTTTGACTTTCTCGGGCGGTGAAAGTCGAAAAGTTGAATAAATCGCTCGGCGGTTCCAGTTTCCTTTAAGTCCAAGACTTATGTAAACATGTCTGTCTAACTCGGGAATCTTTTCAAATGACCAGATGACTAGAAAAAAATACACTTTTGAAACCAGTAGTAGACAGGACATTTCAAAACACCTCAGACTTCCATTCCACACCGTTAACCTTTGTATATTGTTATAGGGCCTTTCTTTAGGTGAATATTAATCTTAATGGCATTAAAACTGCTCCACCCCCACACCTTCCTCTCCGGGTACTTTTAAATTTCCAGTAAAATTGTAAAATTTGATTTCCCGATAATGCACAGCATACAGTAGTTTCTCGCATAGCTCGTCGTCGGACCCAGGCCTGATTAGAAAAGTCCAGCGAAGTTGTCAATTTTTACTTTAATAATAGCGGGTTCGAGACGGCGCATTGGTTACCATTCGACTGGGATTATAGACGTAGTTTGATCATAATTGGTATAACTATTCCCTCACAGTAATAGCAGGATAATGAGGACTCAATAGTACCGATAATTGACCGAGACTTGTGTGAAGCGTTTATCCGATCAGTATTTTGATAACTTGTTTCATGTGAAGTATTGGTGAATAAGGAATTATTCGTCGATGAATTCGATATCTCCGCGTCTACGCTGTAGGTGTCTGGGCATGAGCGTGACCTAAAAGGTGGACCTAAATGTAGTCATCCAGATACCGAATCTTCTGAGCCACCGAATAAGCATTCAGATGCCGTCTAGGTTGCTCCTCCATCGGCGGATCAATACCGTCACCATCCACATCATTATCATCTTCGCGGTCTTGGTCACCATCAGTATCCTCATCAGTTACCATAGCCAAGCGCGGTGGCCAGCAACAGTGGCTCAAAAAGTAGAAATCATAGACAAGAACTTTCCAACGAGTCATTTTGACAGATGGAACAAATGATAAAAAATTGAACTTAGTTCAAGTCATAGGCCTAGATATCGTTACATCACTATGCGGAGTAACTCCTACGCTCCCTCTAAAATAATGTTACGTCTTCAACCGCAAGTGCGTATGGGGTGAATCCGAATCTCTTAATTGCTATTGTTAGGGTTGTATTGTTGGGACTGTATAAATAAATCAAACTCTTAACTCTTGGTGTAAATCAACAACTTTTCTCATCAAATTAAACTCGTCTTGAATTGAACCATGTGTTCTAGCTGTCCTCCATCTTGCAAGTTCACTCTCACCCCAACCAGTGCTGCCACCTATGCTAATTATACTACTACAGGGTGTCAAAAAACATTAACTAAACAATATATGTGGTGTAACACGACAGGGTATAGATTGGGCCAGGATCATAGTGGTGAAAGATCAGTTTCTCCACAATGATTCAAGGCATACATTATTTCAAGATCCCTTGTAGTCATAACCACAGACAATTGTGAAAAATGGAGTTCACTACGACAAGTAGATAGCTTCTCTTCAGCTGGGTTTGGAGGGAGGGAGTCTTGGGAGTGTAAACGGAGGAGAAAACACCCCTTTAAAGAAAGAGTTCAGCTCCGAATGTTCTGAAGCTTTGACAACACATGTAACATGTTTCAACATTGCTCGCAAACTCCACATAACCTCCAGGACTGAAATAACCTTGCAAAAATGCCCGTTTCCCTGGTAACCACTCTCAAAAATTTATATTTTTGTGTTTATATTTATATATGTTTATTACGAACCACTCAGAAGAGGCATCTATATCAGGTCGCCTACCCGCTAGTCTCCATGTATAGGAATGAATACCATGATCACTTTGTATGCTAGTGTTCGTCCGATGATGATGTTGAAAGCCCTTAAATGACACCGCCATACACTCTTAGAAATTAAAGGTTTTCAACTGCAGAGGTTTTTTGGTCAACACAAATAATCCACCCGTAGATTTTCTTTCAGTAAAACGAAAAAGCCGAACAGGTTTCAGAATTTAAACAAAAAACATCGTTTCTTTCATTTTACAGATCTCTCTACAGGCGGATTGCATATTTGTCTTTTAAGGTTATTTTCTAAAGCTCAAACCCCGTTATTTCTATGAGTGTTCTGAGTGACCTATATATTCAAGTGTGTCCAATGCAGATGATGCTCTGAATGATTTCAACATGTTCAGCACCTCCGATCACGTTTGGTTTGGTTCTGTGCACTTGCACTCCGACTGAACCATACCAAAGCTATATAACTTGTGATTGGACACCTCACCTTAGCCTTCCATGACACATATAACTCTACATTCCATGGCAGAGTCATTGGAGTTTCATGTTCGGGTAGATTTAAAATATGGTGATTGCTTGAAAGAATATTTAGTATTACAGAATAAAATCTTACTTGGGCATCATTTAAGTACAGATATTGGGCCCTGAATTTTCGTTGTATCGTTTATGCTATTTCAATTCGTAACAATACATCCTGAGATTCAGATTTTTGTATTAACTGCCCTGAAGTGATCTAATGAATAGCGCCTTTAACTCTGAGTCAAAATGCGTTGGCTGTGCTGATTTCTGAAATGTTCACAAGACAATTTGTGACACCATTATAACTCATCTCATCTGTCCCAAGATTAGTAAGTGTCCGCTATGTCGTATACAAACAACGAGTATATTGAAAACCACTGGTGCCAGCTGTCGATAATTCAAGCTGCATCATTGACAATGCTGATCGAAAGAACATTACACACTTGCTTTATAGATCATTACCTGTCCTACAAACCAGGAAGATGTCCATGAAAGATACTACATGTACTTTAACCGATCATTAGGAAAATAAACAACGGACATAAAATGACTATCACAATCCAGTGAGAGGAAAAACCTTCGTGTATAGGACTAGAAATTATTCGTACAGTTAAAGGAAAGGAAATACCCCTCGTGGAGGACAAACTTACAGTTGCATTGTACAATATTAGGATAGAAAAAACTGCATCCATGTCTGCTTCAGATATGAGGTCGCTATTACTTCTTTCAGTTCTTGCCGTGGTGGCTGTGATACTGCATGTTATTATTTTGTAATGCATTCACTTCTTAACTCTGTATCACTTCGAACTCAATGGCGACGATATGACGAGACAATAAATATGGGAAGAACTGCATCTGGGGATTACCGCTCTAATGTATTTGGAGAAACAATCCATAACACTTTTAGCACATCTATGAGTTCCCGGGTGATGAAGACACCTGCTGCAAAAAATCATTTCAAAACAACTTTTTCACTGTTAAAAACACTCGATCTGGACTCACTAAACTTGAAAACTATCGACGAGAAGACAGCCGACATGTTACATCGAGCATCACTCTTGGTGGACGATCTGACTTTGTCACCTCCATCGTGCGACGATAATATATACTTGCTCGTTATGGTGGTGAGTACGCCAATGCATTTCAATCGTCGTGCGGAAATGAGGGATTATTTAAAGGTGACGCGGCTATTTTATCGGCAGAAGAGATTTCGCATGATTTTTTTGACCGCAAGAGTAGATGATCTCAAGATAGATACAAAATTACGCAATGAGAGTTTAATTTACAAGGATATTATCCAGGTAAACTACAGAGAAGCATACCGCAACTTGACGCATAAGGCTCTGGAATCTTTAAGATGGACGTTGACGAAATGTCCACACGTAAAATTCATGTTGAAAATTGATGAGGATGTGTTAGTGATCTATGAACACATCATCGACTATGCAATAGGTTTAGAGGCAAAGAATGCCACCTTCGTTTATGCGGGTTTGCACAATCTGTATTCAGAACCTAACAGGAATGCTAAAAGTAAGTGGTATTTATCTCGAGAAGATTATAAAAATGACACTCTACCACCCTTCGTCTGTGGATTTGCAGCTCTATTTTCACAAGACGCTGTTCGTGAGATTTATCACGCATCCTTCCATGTCCCACGAGTCTACAGCATTCCGAGGCAGACGTTTCCTCAGGATGACACCTTCTTCGGAATATGTGCCAAGTACGCCAAAATAAAACTTACAAAAATACTGTGGATGTGCTATACCTGGCATTATGTGAAACTGGCAGTGAAAAAAGACAAGTGTGTCATGTTAAAGTTACGAGCTGTCCATGGTGTACCTGGTTACACAAAGACAAAACAATATTTGGAACTACTGAAGAATATGACAGCAGTTGAAAGGGAAACTTGTGAGAAGAAAGCTATATCGCTTCCTGGAGATTGTTGGTAGTAGGTGATACACCGATTACTCAGACATGGTGCCAGAATATTTGGCATGCAAGAGGGGTTTCTTTGAAGCGGCTTATAATTCCCCTTGTTCAGAAGTGCGTCTCTCGTCCCTTGCTAACGTACGGTCACCAACTTGGCACCAAAATTCGCTAATGTCTCGTGGTTTCAACCCGAATTTATTTTTGACTGGGAACATGCACGTTTGTTCGATTCTGCGGAAGTATGTATACAAAAGTTGTTTTAAATGGCCAATTGTAAAGAGAACAAACTTTACTATAGGGTTGGTTCCTTGGAGCACAACCACTTCTTGGGAGAAAACTGTGTTGCATTTAAAGAAATCACTGTGCTGTGATTCAAGCTACCCGAAATGAACTAAACACAGTAGAAATTCTAAAGTGTATCCATCGCACGTTGTATACCAGCAGTTTTCAAAAAAAACCTAACCCGCTTTCGGTAATGCAGACCCACATTGATCTAAATGTCTTTACGGTTCTGTAACAGCTTGAGTTGCACAATGATCAGATAAAACATTGGGATAAACAATTGGATTTCCTTTTCAATGGCTTGCAGACTGCATCAGATACGAGGTCTATTGAAATCGGACTGCGTATAAGAACTAAGAAAATAAATCGATTTGAAGGGACGTGCTCAATCGAATATGTCGTGTTTGGGGAACGAGGTAGTCCAAACATAGTGGAAACAGATGGCTCCGATCAGAATACAGTTGATAGGAGTACATTTGAACATAAGAACTAAAAGTGGATTTAGACGTATAGACTCAAGAAAATACAAGAGTCTATCACAAGCCAATGTACGTCACAAAACAACATGAAAGTGATTAAGGGTCCCCCAGATTTAAAAGAACAATCCGAACTTAGTGACTTGGGGTAGATCATCCAGCCGTTTTAGCTCAGCTGCTTCAGTGGTAAAGGTCCAGGTTGGTGACCACATACATCATATACTGGCAGATTCGGGGACCAGATTTCAATAATCGATTATTGAATACTGTAAAGTATGTAATAAAGTATAAGTAGAGCACTGAAACTGCAAATTTAGCTATTTTTTACTAATGTGAAGGGCTCGCAAAATTAATCGATCGATGCTTCATCTATTTAACATAGGTTCAGATCTTTTCAGTAAATGAAAGAACAAAAAGACGTATATAAATATACTTCAAGGGATTTTATTGATGTTTACAGTAGACACTGCAGAATCATCATCAATCAAGCGATTCACTGAGAAGAAACCGAGGAAGGGCCATTTGCATGCATCTCAGTAATGCAGACATCTTAGTGGTGACAAGATGGAAAAGCTATAAAAAAGAGATAAAGAATTGTTAATCAGTTCCATAGATGGAAAGGAATTCAATATTATTACCACCTAAAAAGCCCAAAACGCGTTCTTTAAAACATTTCTTCGGATTTGGAATTCTAGTTTGATGCATTTTTTTGCTGAAAATTGTGTGTAATTTCTGCACCCTGCCACTGACAATGCTGAACAAAAATAGTGGTCACGCAGCTAAGATCATTAACAAACAAACTTCAAAGAAATCCAACCAGAAGAACACGCTCAAAATGATGCGGACTAGCAATAAGGAATGAACTCTAGTATAATTCGATTATATCTCACCTGAACAGCCAAGTAAGTTGTACGCGTTGCCATCAACAGAGTGCAATGCGCCCCTTAAAGAAGTCGTTACCGGTGTCCTTCTGGTAGCCGACTTCGTAGGTTGGATGGTCATTCACCTGTAGGTCGTGATCAGGGAATTCGGTAATGAGGGAGCTCACCACTTGGTCATTTAAGTATATTACACACGTACCAGTCACGTGCGAATACGTGACGATAAGGTGTTGCCAAATGCCACGTGTCACAGAACCACCACTGGCTTCAATCAGATTCTGATTCGGATCGCTTCCTGCACTGTCGATGTTTCGTCTGAGATCCACCTGTTTCTTCCCGTTGGCCTGTACCGCAATAATGAATTGCCATGGTTTGGACCAATCGCCGAAAAGGACTTGCCTCTTGCCGTTTGCAATTGATTTGAACCACATTTCGATGGTAAAGTCCTGCTTCTGGAACTTGACCGCGGGGACATGAGCATACCCAGTACCATTAAGCTCTAGGACGAGTTTGTTTAACTCACTGTCGAAGACGAAGGAGGCACCTTCGCTGATTCTGAAAGAGATGAAGTGAATGAACCTGGGTTTTACTTCTCAATCAGACTACAAGGCCACAGAGCTGGAGAGATATGTAAAGTTGGCATTTTGAGCATCGACATTGGAGTGATTTCCTTATTGAATGATGCCGAATTTATTGTCTAAGAAGAAGAAATTACGTTTTCTTGTTCTATTGGACTACTCTGAACGGGTTTTAAATTCTCTTGTTTACTTAAAGAAATGTTCTATATTCTATATGGTATAATAACATGGCTAAATCACGATTTGATGTGATCTGTAGGTCCTGAGAATTCAGTGTGATAGAGCACTGCAAATAGATATTACAAGTGAAAGGTATTCTTGATTAATTAGTCACCACAGCTTACCTGCCGTTGACTACAGTAAGTATGGCGCACGCGGGCTAGTGAAACAAGACAGTCACACAGACAGAAAAATTAAGTCAAAATAAGGCCTGGTCAATGATCTCTCAAAAAGCATCCTGGTATAACAAGTGATTTTCGATATATATTTATGTACTCCACCTCTAGATATTTAGTGATGAAGAGTCGGTGAAAAAAGCCTTTATCTCAGGATACTTATAAATGATTACAGTTTTTTGGACATGTGCACAATCTCTGTCCATTTGCTCTCAGTTTTCAGAAGACTGAGCACATCTTTGCAATGTCTAAATACATGACAGTCAGATACGATTTCTATGAACAAATATTAAGTTATCAATTTTTGCTAGGGTTAGAGATTACAGCCTAAAACCATGACCAAAAAGTGTTGATATGATATGAAAATTCGCCACGATGCCAATATTTTAACAAAAATGATCCACGTCGAGATTGGGTTGTGCTGAGGCATTTGTAGGCACAGGCATTATAATTAATCATATACCCAAAGTGAATTGATCCGGCAGATACAAGACCATGTAAACCTCCCAAAAATGCCCCCAAAAGCCCATTCAGATTCATCCAAAATTACTGACAGTGTACCAGGGGCTGTTGTGTCTTTTTCTGCCCAAAGACGGGATGGTTCGAAGCGTCCTCCGGCGGAGGTGAAAATGGGCCCATTTACATCAACGTTTTCGCATTTTTTGTCTTCCCGAAACCAGTGTGGTTTCGTTTGTCCGGAACCCTTTTGTGGGTTTTAGAGCGCCAGGCTCTATATATTGTTCGTAGCAGTGTGGACAATAATGTGATGTAAGTATAGATGCCATAGTAAGAATCTTTTACGCGTCTTGATCAAAATGGATCATATATTCTGGTTGCTAACGGCCACGCCACCTCCACTCGTGACAGATCTTCCCGGTCTTTTGGTCACGTGACCTTTTTGCTCCCTTAAAGTGATTATAAAACCTTTTCTACTTGTCTAAGGACACACTAAAATGTAGTAAGAGACTAAGGAGACTGTCTTACTTGTTCTAGGACCAATCTGCCGTTGGCAGTGGTTAATTTGAGCACAGAGAGCATGCTGTCAGCTGTGGCCGTATGGTGCTGCCACCTGCCGTAAATCTATATAGCTAAACGCATTGTCTTCTACTGTAAAGTCGGCTTGGAGTCATTTCTTGTCCTCAGTTTGGATTATCTACGGGAGGTTTCCCTGGTTTGTTTCGTAACGATGAGTATTATTACTATATTACTGGCCTAGTCAAAATCATTACTTGTCTAGTGTTAAGGCATTTGTTATGTTTATCTTTACAGTTGAACCATCATCATCGTCATCGTTGTCATCCTTAGTTAGTCGTTACATGGATTGTCATGTCAAGGTTGAATAAAGAAAGAAAGGACAAGAAGATGCGTTTCGAACACTTATTAATTTATCCATTCTGCTGCGGTCCACCACAGGGGCCAGCTTTTATAATACAACAAACAATATCTGGACGCAATGGCCCAAAGTGCCGCGTAGCGGCAAAAAAGCGAAGCTGGCGAAACATTTATAACGGGTCACCGTCACTTATTATTGGACTTATAGCGCATTTACGGGGTTGCAACTATTTTGCTTTATAGTGTCACCAGGAAAGAAAAGCATGCAACCTAACGCCGATCTATTTGTATAAAGTGATAATTGGAAGGTATATAGTAGGAAATATCAATAAAATAATCATTCCATGTCGTCTTTTGAGGGCATTTTTGATTGTAAAAAATATATGTGTACGTCACCGGAGTCTCTGCAATGATAATTTTATCACAGCAGTCTCGCGCAAGTAGAAGTTCTTTACCTATTAGTTCTTCACTTATTAGTCTGGCGCAAAGCAAGACGTTTTCCATTACGATTTCACTACGGTGTTTGACCAGAAGGAGCGGTGCGCGAGATATGCTAATGAGCAGACTTCCCTCGCTTGAGTTTCGGAAGAATGTTCCATATCGCGCTAAGCTGACCACTGTTGGCTGACCATGACAGGCGTGCATTGGACTGGTACAGGTTGGAACTGAACATTGAATATGCTGGTGGTGACGCTTTCTGATGAGAAGTTGGTCGTGACTGATGCAGTATCCCTGGACTTGTCCCGCACAGCATCGTTCAATCATTGCTCTCTGAGCTGGCTTGATTCTGTACTTACCCAAATACTGAGACCATTAATGCCTGTTGACTGTGTTTTAAGAGAGACTGGCGCCATGCCTAGTCTCTCTTCAAGCACAGTCAACAGACACCAACCCCCTCAGACTCAGAAACCACAAACGCCCAACCCTTCCTGCTACCTTAATACTTCTGGATTTAGAACGAACCGCACTTAACAGTGTAAATGCACTATTCACAAACGAAGCCTCGTTTAGAATTCAGCGGTTATAGTTGCCAAGCAAAATGTGGAAGCTGTCAAAAAGCATTTAAAAAAGGATTTAAAACCAAATTTTTCGTTGTTCAATTTGATACACAAACCCAACTGCTCCTCATAACTTTGCAGAGTTTATTTTGAGAAAAATGTGCGAAAGATGAATGAAACATGACATGAGCGTTCAAATAAAAATATATCTGTACTGCACGAGAATGCTCGAGAGAATTTCTCGTGCAATCCAGACTCTGACTGTTGAAAGACCGTCCGCTTTTACGTCATTTTGCCATGAGGTCATGACGTCTTCAACTCAAGTGTTTATTCGTCTTCCTCGACGTTTTCACGTCATGAGGGTATCGGGTAAAAAATGACATGAAAAATTGCCTATTTATCTTAATTTTCTACTATTTATGGGGATGTGATGATTTTCTAAGGCCTGTAAGCTCTCGAGCTTTCAGTCCGTAGAAACTCATCTCATGCAATCTGGATACTTGGATCAGCTACTCGTGCAGTTTTTTTAATGTACATGTTGTTGTATTATTAGCCCGAACCTTGCAGCGTCCATCGTTTTATTGTGTCGAAAGGCTGGCCAGTGTGCCGCCAAGCAGAGAATCCACCGTTCTGCGGTTGTCTTACAAGGGGGTTGCGATAGGGAGCGGTAAGTCTTATTTATGCTCACTCCCAGTCGACGAGGGCTGCATGCACTTGCAATTAAATGACTGAGACATTAACTGAAAAGCTGCTGTTAACGAAGCACAACTCGTAATGGATCAGCAGATACAATTGTAACAAACGCTACTTCATCACTGACACATCTACAAGCCCATCGCAAGCCGAACTTCGTCAAGGTGGAAAATTGGACCTCTTACCATGTACATGGGCGCTAGGGTTAAAAACCTCGTTGAGGATTCTGAGAAAGCCAATTCGTCCCGTGAAGTAGTCGCTCTTGGTGTCTTTCTTGTAGCCGATCTCGTATTGTTCGTGGGTGTTAACCTGCAGGTTGTGATCCGTATAATTGGTAGTGCTTTGTGCCACCTCGACGCCATTCAGGTAAACGAGACAAGTACCAGGCCCGTGGGCGTATTCCACTTGGAGGTACTGCCATTGGCCCACTTCCACGGTGCCTCCTCTAGCGGTCAGCAGATCCTGCTTGGGATCACTTCCTGCACTGTTGATGTCTCGTCTGAGGGTGACCCCGATTTCCCCATTCGCCGTCACGTCAATCAGAAACTGCCAAGGCTTTGACCAGTCGCCAATTAGGACTTGCCTCTTGTTATTTGCGGTTGTTTTGAACCACATTTCGATGGTGAAGTCGGTTTTCTTGAACCGTACTGCAGGGAGAAGAGCGTACTGGTTGATTCCATCAAGCTGAAGAACATTTCGGCCAAATTCGTTGTCATAGACGGACGAGGTCGCTCTTTTAGACCTACATGTATTGAAAAGAAGAAGTTACATGGCAAATTGCAAACAGAAGTTTGATTAACCTCTGTCGCTTAGGATAAAAAAACCCTGACCGGAAACAAAACCCAAAACGAACCTACATGTAAAGTAGCTTCTTTAGTCCAGACCTATTAACTATTGCGAAGAGGCTTTGGAAAAATAATCACTGTTTATTTGTTTCATCTAATGCATACATGTGTACGCATTTTGCTTCTTTTACTGGATATGCAACAAAGATAATCATCATAATACAGTTTTTACCAACCGTCATAATCTTACCTGACTACGGAGGATAAGTCTGGGCGGCGTTGCTTCCTCGGGCTGTCCGGTTGAACTGAATGTGGATCTACTCCCCGCTTGATGAGTTATATTGAAACTCACCAGCTCACTCTTGGAACATCTGTCGGTATTTCGACTGAACAAAACAACTGTGCGGTACTCTTCAAAGATTTGGATGACTTCATAACTCAAGGCTCTTGTCAATTAATGAACTCACTCTAGTATCACCGATCTGAGACTGTTTCTAATTATTCAGGTCAAGCCCCAAAATGAGCAGATACACACATAGAACAAGTCGGTAGTGCAGCCAGCAGCTCCAACCAATCAGGCAAAGTATCAGTTACCTGGTCTGCGTTGCAAACACACGAAAGCTTTGAGTTGGCCGATTCCTGTTATGAATTAAAATTCCAACTAAGTTGGTGAGAAATTCCGCGTGTGTTGCGGGCTTAAGGCCCGCATTTATTATTTGTATCCATTTGCATCGCTCTAACACTGTAATGGGAGGGCCTTGTTTCTGTTGAGTGATGACGTTACCTTTTACCATTCCCATGCACGATGTACGATGTACGATGCACGACCAGGATCTATTCTACTAAAACGACAGGGTAAGATTGGTACCTGACCGTCGCACAGATGGCAGCACTGAAGGCAAACAAGACGATCGGCCATGTCTTCCATATTTGATGTTATTTTTATAGTTGTTTGTTTTCGTCCACATGACGGTCGAGGTCACATCATCATGCAATACACGTCAGCAAGCGTTATTTGGCCCAAAGAATTTGTAATTATCACGTGATGTCCACATTGCGACAATCACATGCCTGTGACGCCATAAAAAGCATGGCATACATGACCGGTAGCCTGGAAAATTCCAGCCGCCATTTCGAGGCACCTTTGGGGTGGTCCGCATCCGGTAATTCCTGAGGCCACACAAGGAATCATCATGAAGCTCCGGCCAACACTTGGCACTATCAACCGAGCTTATGCCTTGAATAAACCCACAAGCTTCCAGCGGATTGCCGGCTGTTTATTGATAAAAGTGTACCATCCATGTCTCAAAACTGCATTTCAAATGAACACAATGAATACAATCTGCTTTCAGGTTACTCATTTAGTCATATTTCATTCATTCTGTCAAAATAATTGAAACTTATATTGTTCTTTTGTGGTATTTATTTAGTAAGCTTTTTTCCGATTGCGGGCCTTGGAGGATGATTGCTTCCTACAATATCGTGTATTGAATCGTCTAAGAACAAGAAATTCCGCACGTGCGTCCCATGCCTTCCACATTTCAGCCAGTGAGAGCGCGTTTAAGGTACGGTGATTGTTTTCAAGTGACTGAGTTTCTAGGAAAGATGTAAGAGCCGTTGATTGGGCGGAACAGACTTGTCCGCCTCGTCCCGCTAATAGCCATCGGTTTATTCCAGGGTTAGTCGAAGTGTTTAAGTCATCACTGGCTAATGCATCAGTTTTCTCCGTGGTATTTTTTATGAGGGGAGTGAAAGCTGATTTGTCATTGAAAACATTGGTTATGGGCGGGGGGGGGGGGGGCGTGATTTAAAGAGGTGGCAGTGAGATTCAAGAGGAGCAAATATTTGTGAACCATAACCTAATGCCCTGAATAAAATCTTCTCATAGCTGACGAGGCCGACAACTACCCTAGAAATGAAGTGTTTATTCCAGTGTCTGCGATGCGAAGTTTAATACTGATGGAGACTACTACCATGACTACTGGATGGCCACCTCAGCTTGTGTTTTCTTCCATCCGACTTCTGTACTCAACATATTTGGTTTCCCTTTGTAGTGTCCGACAATAGAACCTGATCCAAGACGCATAATAACCCTCTACGTACAGCCTCCAAATACTCAATGCTTGCAAATTCGATCCACTTAACTCCACACAAATGACCTTCCAACTATAGTAGACGGTTGGCCCCGGCGGATAAAGTAGACGATTGCTCCCCCCCCCCCCATCCCGGCGGATGGGCTCTACATGTATTTTATAACAAGGGACGGTTGGCCCCCATGCGGATGAGGGCACCTCTATTTTAGACCACTTGGTATTTTGTTCGCTCGATTGTGCTATTGCTTGCGTTCACTATTAGTCCAACATGAGCGTTTGTGAACCATAGCCTAATGCCCGAAATAAAATATTCTCATATCTGACGCGGCCGACAATTGCCCTACTGAATTCCTCCACTCCATCACTCCCACAAGCATAGCACAGCACAAAAAGCTTTCAAAAGAGGGCTCAATCATCATGCTGTTAATACGGAACCTTGATAAAAACAGCAATAGGTCCCGCCTTCTCATCCATCACCTACCTAATCACGTCCTCAATGCAGAAATCACCACAGGAAACTACGTCGGCCATCGGGCACTTACTCCATCGTATTAAATTAGCCCCATCTGACAACCTGCCCTTCACCCTACAATGGATACAGTTCCACAATGACAATAGACAAGGCACCTCAATGACAATAGACAAGGCACAGGGACAAGCATTCGAAGGACTAGGCATTTACCTCCCTTCACCTGTTTTCTCCCATGGCCAATTGTACGTGACCTTCTCGATCCAGAGGCAGGACATTCGAACACACGTCCAAGTCGACACCACCAACACCCAAGGAGTGCGAGACAATAACAAGGAATGTAGTATTTAAAGAAATCCCGTAGCCAACTCAATGCATACATCACTTCCTACGGATTTTCAACTCAACAACACCTTCCACAGACAGTGGGCGATATGAATAAATACTAGCAAATGCTTTACTTCAATTTTGTACAGAAAGGCCAAGTGTAAATGTACATGGAGTTTTAGATAAAATATTTGCCAGTCATTATTCATATCACCCAAACGACTCTTCAATTGGTAAGCGTAAATCCTACATGGCCACACCCAAATTCATAACATACCACTCGCCTCAACACCGTGCAGGGCACGGATATTTGCTAGAGTAATGTAATAGACTGCAACAATTTTTTTATTGTTCTGACCACGACAGCATTCAATTTCTACATCCATCGCACCTGGATGAACACTTGTGAAGAGAACGGCACATTGGAACAATGCAATTCGAATGGAGTTTCAATATTGAATCGATATTACCGCACCATATTCAACACCTCTTCAGTTTACTGCAGCTGGATTCCAACAGAGGATGTAGACGATTCAATAATGCTTCGCTGGATTACAAAGTAAAATCGGTCAACCTAGTTCCCATGGTGGGTAGCAAGGTATTGGTTTACCTTTGCAACACAATAGTAACAAGGCCCTCCCATTACAGTGTTGGAGGGGTGCAAATGGATAAAAATAATAAATGCGGGCCTTACGCCCCTCAAAATGAACTAAATTTTTTATTTATTTTTTTTGTGTCATCATTTCCTCTGCAGGTAAGCACGTACTTTTCTTCGGCAAACCGATACCTTTAGCCACCTCGGTCTCTCGACAGCAGTTCAGTGACTATTCCAACTACACCAACACTCCAAAATGAAGTGTGATCTTCGTCGGGCCCAGTGTTTAAAAAAAAGGAGTTCTAACTGTCGTAAATAGAGGGGTCTATTCACTACTATTTCAATATCTGGTATGGGGAGATGCGGCCTACGTAATGGCGAAGTCACTCTCATGGTTTCATTTCCACCACTGAAGTTTATTCTCACTAAGATACATGATACAAGTCCTGAACTCACGACCCCGTGGCCCCTGGGTCAAGCTAAGCCAGATGGAGCTTCTGGCAACCGAGTGTGTTTACAAGATGATTTTCCGACACTCCCGGCCCGGCCAAAGGGTGCTAAGCCCGATGATAGATCTTCGTTGCTAATTGACGAATCACCTATGTCAATAGAGACGTTTAGCAAGTGTTGAAATCTAAGTTGAACGCTATAATGCTAGACTAAGTGAACGATTATTCATCATGGTTAAGATGCAATAAGTTGATTATATGTTGTCACCTGCAATGGTCAAATGGCTGTTGCCTCGGATGTCTTTTCGTCTTGTAGAACGAATCTGTACCGATCCGTCAGTTCAAACTATCTATAGGTAGGATGGATTTATACTAATCCATACAGTCCAATAATTTTATCTCTGGCATGAAGCGCGGCAGTGCGCTTCGCTCGTTGCGGTGGCTTGATCTCAGCAGGTGAAATCTCGTTTGTCGCAAGCGTCCCCACATTTAACTGGAGTGGTTAGAGCTTGGCAATCGCTCGGATAGAAAGTCCGGTCGCAGCGCTTACTGCGGCTGACCTGGTAAGACCGTCGGCACCTCTGTGTATATTCCTAAATGTACCAAAGTTTCCACTTTCGACGGGGTTGGTCTTTGTCGTGAACTAATATTACGTCACCCTTTCTGATGACGTCAGATTTAGCGTTCTGCTTTCTCAGTTCGTATTGATGTTGCTGACGGTGAGTTGCCAAGTACTCATTGTAAAATCTCGTGCGAAAGTTCGGCAACAGTAGTGCCCGTTTGTGTGCCATTTGTTCTAGGGCCTCACGACCGCCGTATGTCGGATCAAAGTTAGCCTCCGTACCAGTGTCAATGTCCTCATGTGCTAAAATCGAGATATCATGTCCGTAAATAAGATTGTTCGGCGTGATTGCTTTAAGTTCAGTGGGATCGGCGGAAATGTACGTAAGCGGACGGTTGTTGATAACCGATTGAATTTCTTTGACTAATGTTTGTAATTCATCCATTTGAACGAGTGATTTTCCAAGCGACTTTTTAATGGCTGATTTCGCTACCCCGATCATCCTCTCGTGCACACCGGCAAACCAGCTGGCTTGCACCGGAGTGTACTTAAAGGTAATCCTTTTATTAGCAAAGTGTCTGAGGCAAGGTTCACTGTCAACGTTCATGCACAGACGTTTTAATTCTTTATCTGCGCTAGAAAATGTCTTGGCATTATCGCAATAGATGAGTTGTGGAATTGATCTCTGCCGTAAATCGACGGAATGCTCGCAGGAAAGATTCCACCGTGAGGTCCGGGGTGATTTCTAGGTGAACGGCCCGGGTGGTGCAGCAAGTAAACAGACACACTTAGGCTTTCTGCGTGACGTTCTTCACTCGGACGTAGAGATGCGCGGTGAAGTCTATCGCTGTTGACGTGTATGGTTTGATATCATTGAGGCGAAAATTAGGCAATTGCGGTGCTACGGGTGCTAGGTATGGACGACCTGCGATCTTTCTGCAGATGACACATCTTCTCAACACTTTCTTCACGGTTCATCTCATCGATGTGATCCAATACTTTTCCCGGAGTGCAGCCATGGTGATCCCTACGCCATAGTGCACAGCTGTGTGGTGTGAGTGTTCTATTATTAAGGAAGTCAGATGTCATGTCCCAGGTAGCAGTATGGGATATTTTCTAGCAGTGGTGACCTCAGCCTTCCTGATCCTCCCACCGCAGCGAATGGTGTGTTGATTGTCGAGAATGAGGCCAAGTTGATTGACAATGGAAGGTCGCGTAGGTAATTGTAGCTTGCCGGATTTTTCTGCTTCTAGGAACCTGATGATGTGGTAATAGTGTTTATTCTGGATGTGCGTTATCCACAGCTTTTCTGCATCGTGGATGACCTCGGCACTGAGGTGATGTTTATGTTTGATGCCTGGTTTGAAGGCTCGCCTGACTAATGCGGTCACGCGTAGTAGTTCAGTCCATGAGCTGAATTTGTCTGGGGATATCGCCGGTGCAATAGTGCCCGCTGTATCCGGTGTAGCAGCCATACATGTTCGAAAGTCATTTTCCATTTGGATCCCCGTGGTCAGGGTGGTACTGGTATTTAGATGCAAGTTGAGAACTGAGGTAACGGGCCACAAGGCTTGCTCAAGTTTGACCCATTCAGGCCCTTGAAGCCACATAGAGTTCTGGAGGTCCTGACAGGTTGTGCCAAGTGAAAGTATATCGGCTGCGTTTTCCTTGGTAGGGACGTGTAACCTTGAAGCTAAGTTAGAGTTCTGCCTGATTGCGTTGACTCGATTTTTGACGAATGTTTTGAGTTTCTTATCTGATCTTAACCAGTAGAGTGCGATCTCAGAGTCTGTAAGATAGGTAATGTCTATGGCTGGATAGTCCGATTTGTGAATGACCTGTAGTGACTCGGCGTATTTGATTCCCATGAACATGGCCATTAATTCGAGCTGAGGTGCGGTAAATTTCGCACATTTCTGCGAAACTATTTTGTTTTTGGACCCAATGAGTGTCACTGAATCGCCCTGTTTTGCATAGGCAACGCAGCCTATGGCTGTGGTGGGGCAGGCATCGCAAAAGATCACTATTTGAAGTGGGTTGTTGCAGTTACCCCTGAACCAACGTGGTATGCTAATTTCGTGCGCGCGATTTAGCGAATTTTGACGTATTTGTTGCCATTGTTCCTTTTCCTTTTCTGATAGTTTGTCGTCCCAGTCGTTCACATTTGTCCAAAGTTTGTTGAGATAGGCATTTGCTGGAACAATTATTGGTGCGATTAACCCTAGAGGGTCAAAGGTGGAGGCAGTTTGCGATGTGACAATACGTTTTGTGATTGTCTGTGGCAGTGGTAAATCCTTTTTTGCGATTGACAGTTATCTGATATGGTGTCCCATTTGAGACCGAGTACTCCGACTTTGTCCGATTTTGTTTGTAATCCTTCTGTTTGATTCCTTTTGGATAGAGTGTCTGAATTAGTGCTCCATTGACGGAGGTTGAATGCGGCTGCATTCATTATTTTGCGCGATTCTTGATAATATTTGACCCCTTCCTGATCGTTTTCAACTCCGGTTAATAGATTGTCTACATAGAGTTTATGTTGCATGTCCTTGGCAACCACTGTGTCATATGCGGCAAGATGCTTTTGAAGCGTAATAGCTAAGGCGAACGGACTGGATACGTTACCGAATATAACAGTGTTACAATGGTAGGGTACTATTTCTTTGGTGAGATCATTGTTCTTGAACCACAGAAATTTAACGAATTTTCGATCAGCCTCGATTAATCTAACTAATAAAAAGGCCCTAGCGATGTCTGCGGAAATACCAATCTTCTTTGTTCGGAATCTGGAGAGTATTTGGACGAGATCTTGGACCATGTTCGGTCCCTCATACAGGCAGGAATTCAATGATGGCGTCCCGCTGCTGGTTTCGAAGACACTGCGTAGGGGTGTGAAGAGTACCGCACAGTTGTTTTGTTCAGTCGAAATACCGACAGATGTTCCAAGAGTGAGCTGGTGAGTTTCAATATAACTCATCAAGCGGGGAGTAGATCCACATTCAGTTCAACCGGACAGCCCGAGGAAGCAACGCCGCCCAGACTTATCCTCCGCAGTCAGGTAAGATTATGACGGTTGGTTAAAGCTGTTACGCTTTGTTTTTCAAGCACTATTCGTAAATATTGCATTTTTATGAATACTAGCTAGTGGGTGAAAATTTCATGACAAGTATTTTATTCTTTGTATTTTTTGTAACGAACAATTACTTTTTTCTTGACGGAATGCAATAGAACTATTGCCATATCGGTTTAATTTAATTTTCTGGTGTATTCTCGTGTTTTTTTCTTTTCGCTTTTGTTTATTCTGATACGAACGAGATGACCGGTTTACATCTTACGATGTATTATCGTGTTACTAGTTTGGCTGAAACAGTTAACTCTGCTCTCTTTTCTTCCGTAGATTACCTTTTGTTTACAGCCATCATGAGAACCTTCATCGCTCTGGTGGCAATAGCTGTGCATCTAGCAGCCTCAAAAGGTATGTGTTTTTATTACGGAAAACGGGTAAAAAGTCACCGCCAAATTTCTTTCGCATGATATTTTCACTGAAATATAGCATTTCTTTCCGCAGCTGCAGATCAGGGAACAGTCTACCGATTCAGACGATTCTTGTACCACTAAGCTACATTTGCTCTCTACTACCCAATGGCATTTACTTCTTAGTCTTTCAGTTAAACAATTTATCACCATGTTGCATTGTATGTACCGCTCTTTTTACAACTGAGCCAAATTTTGAGGCAATGGTCCTGTTGTGTCCTTTCATCCCATTCTGTGCCGCTAGTGTACACACACATGAATACGTAATGAGTGCTGCCATGGTAGAGCTTAGGCCAATCCAGTGGTTGGGTAGTAATATGGAAATTAGCGATAATAGCTCACAGTGTTTAAAAATAAAATCTACTTTAATTAGTTCAACAACAACGTTACGAATAAAATGTGAAAACTTTGTAGTGTGTGCATGTAGTATTCGTTGGATAAGACCCATTTGATGCAGGTGTGTCAGTTTATAATTGATAATGACCGTGATCTATCTGTCATGTCGTAATCATTTCAGGCCAGGTAACCATTGAAATGTGATGTTGGTTGGAACAGTGACAGAACATTCCCTTTTATTGTATTGTTAGAACTGTCCAAAGTCTATCGGCACAGTTCAACAGTTCTAGAACTGTTCCATACCAAAAACAAACCCAATGACCGGGGGGAGGGGGGGGGGGATGATCGAATGTCGTTTGAAGGGATATTTGGTAACTAAAACCTACAGACTATAGACTGTGATATGAACCCGGGACTTCTGTATGGAAATCAAGTACAGTTACCATCAGTCGATGCCCACAACCAATCAGAACAGAAGTCCTAAACCATACTGGATAAGGGGGGTACCACCTAGTGTCATTTTTATGAACTAAAAGCGCCACCAAGTATCAATTTCACGAACTGAAAGTGCCTCCTCTTGTCATCATTACGAACTAAAAAGCACCACCTGGTTTCATGTTTATGAACTAAAAAAGGCCCCCAAATCACTTGTAAGGTTCAATAGATACTGGCCTTTCATTGGTTTACCGTCTGCGTATCATTTACATACTCTCATTTTGAAAAATATGACAATATTTACGATCACGTTATTGATTTTTGCAACATTTTCGGTAACGCGCCCCTTGCGGATCTGTAAGGTACCATTCGGATGCTTGAAAAATGCTTCGTCTCGTCGATTCGCTCGCGGATAAACGCATCAGGTTGACTGCAGCAACTTTTAATTGTTGGAGACAGAGAAGGAAGGAATGTGATTATCAGTTTGATGAAAACTTTGCAAATTTTCTTCTTGGGACTCGAAATCCATACTACTATTCTCTCCATTTTCCATTTTCTCCTCTCTCCAACTCACTACTATCGCTATTGACTGCGTAACATACACTAACATTCTTTCGCTATCATTGCTAACTTCATTTACTAGAACACTGGCCTCTTTGTAGCCGATTATGTAACCCATAGTGGAAACACCTGACAGCGCCGCCCGTCATGATCCACGTGCTACTGGCATATTTATAACTCGTAGTAAATAAGGTTGTGAAAATATGCAAATGAGATGCCGTATATGGAAACCATGACGTCACTAAGCAGTTCTTATTTCTGCTACGGGTGGCGCTGTTGCTTGCTTCTGGAGGCGCTATTCAACCTCTTTAAGCCCATTGCAATGTCATAGTGATACCAGATATGAACACACAGTTTAGTGTGCATTGAAATCTGGTATCGCCAAACTGCCATCTAAATTACCGGACAATGTCCTGACAGACAAAGTCCTAAGAGCAAAGCTCTGGGTGTATGAAATGTTTTTCAAAATATACTGCGGTGAACATGATTGGTTTCTAGAGACTGAATTCATCAACAGAGCACTTGGTAAACCTCAATTAAATGACGATAATTTAAAAGATTTTAGACTGGTTTACCATGCATACCTAAGATACCTACATTATTGTGGTATTATGATTACCACAAATTACAAAGTCTTTTTACACCAAGCTTTTGAAAAGAGATTATGTAGTGATGAATCCTTATTTAACAAACAAGGATAGAATTGATGATTTAAACCAATTATGGTATGATTTCACAAGAAGTAACTTATTCGAAACCTACAGAGATGATGAAAAAGATGTTTATGAGATTTCTAATATTGTTAAGGGTACTGATGAAGGAATCCAACCTTGTTGCTAAAGACGAAGTCTCAATCGGACTTTGTCTCGAGAGCAGAGCTCGAGTGAAACTCTCACGACGAAGTCAGGCTTGAATGTTTTTACCATGTAGCTAAAAGGCTAAAATAGATCTCTTATCGTATCGTAGATCAGGACGTCAGAGTGGTCTCTGGTAAACAACGGACATTAATCCTGAGAGTAAAACTCAAATAATGTTGGAAACCCATTTAAATATATTCAATGAACAACACAGCGGTAATCGAATAAAAGATGAAACATATTGGTGTGATTTAACCCTAGTTCACAACAAGGGTACCAACAAAGTGGAACTTACCTTCAGCAGAACAATGCTAGTTACCAACAAAACTACACTATGCCTTCGTCAAGAGGACAGAGTTCGACTACAAAGCAACAAGTGTCGTTGAATAGTTCCAATCTAGTTAACCCTGGTCACCAACTAGCCTCAACTATGACTTCGTCAAGAGAACAAATTTCGACTACGTCTCAACTAGCCACAACTAAGACTCAACTAGCCTCAACTAACATAAAAAAAGTTAGACTATGACTTCGTCAAGAGAACAAAGTTCGACTATGACTTCGTCAAAAGAACATGACAAAAGTCAAGAGAGCAAAGCTCGACTAGTAGTCAACAAGCCTTTACTGATATTGGTATCAAAGCAAAACAAGACCTTGAAGTACTAGTTGCTACCGGTACAAAAAAAAGACTTCCTGAATAAACAGCTTACATTTAAAGGCCATATATCTAGGTTTGAAACATGCTTGATACTCATGAAATATGTTGAGGGTTAAAAAAACAAGATCCCAGACATTAAAAAAATTCTAATGATAAAGTCATTATTTAGTTATTTCAATTTTCAATTTTAAACTATTTGAATTTCCCACCACACACAACTTTAGATTAGTTCCACATGTGGCCGCTAGGGATTTGTTGATGACGTAGATCAGGCTATTCAGAACAAAGCAAGATGGCTTCCCCATACAGTTCAGAGAGTGAGAGCAGTATGAGTGTTGTGTGCATCAGCAGTGTATAAATCATGAAATAGTGTTCAACTCACTTCTTGATGTTTACGTTTTTTGGCTAACGAACGTTCCTTTGGAGGCTGTCGCATGTAAGTGGGGTTGGTCAAATCGAATACAGATGGAACAGCTGTTTTTAACAAGTGGCATTTAATATTCAGTTGGATGCAGATATCCGGCTTCATGTGATAATCCGTATCGAGAAAGTGATCACTGCAAAGTTTGGCCGAAGGCTCAGGCTTCCAACACTCCAAACGTTTGCACTTCCGAATCCACAGCTTCCTCCTCTCTCGTTCAACTGGCTTTGGAAATTCATGAAAATGGGTCCCATCCGTCATTCGATTGTTCTTTGTGCTATCCTTGACACAATTCGGAGCCACACAATACACCATAGTGAATGAAACACATTACTTCGAGGTGTGCATAATTAATTAAGGCCACGACTCCTGCTTTTATGATTGCATGACATGTACAGATAGCCTGATCTACATCACAACTTTTGCTGAACCCGCCGCCTGGCTCTAACAAGCCAGTTGCTAGCCTGATCAGGTAATCGAGTTGTCAAACACATAAATGGCTATATCTTCAAAATGGATGGAGCTAATTGCATTGGGTTTTCTGTATTGTATAAAGTGTTAGGTACACTTTTGAAATCGTCTTACAGCAGAAAATGGCAAAATACCTGGAGTTATGGCCTTTAATGACTTAGATAGTATGACAGAGAAGGAAATCTTGAAATATCATAAAATCTACCAGACAAAGATGTGCCAGTCTTAACGATTCATTGGGTAAGACAGTCTTAAAAACTTACACTTAACTAACAAAGTTGTTCTTGCCGGTTGATGACGCAGGTGATCTTTATGAAGACTTAACAAATGATTACCTCATTACTAACGAACTTGACAAGTGGTAGGGTGGGTGAGTCTGAGGATGGGAGCATTAACTAGGGTGACTTCGTCATACGAGCAAAGCTCGAGCTTTAGCATCATCAACTCTTATCACTTAGGACATTGTAATGAGGGTAGTCAACAAAAAGCAATTAAGATAAATAGATCAGAAGAATCAAGAGACTCATGTGACACAGGTCGGACATATTCCTGTGAACATGACTTCTTCACAAGAGCATGACAAAGTGTCAGGAGCGAAGCTCGAAAGCTCAAACACAGCTCTCGTGAAAACCATTGAGAAACCAAAGAAATAAAGATAAGAGAACCAATTAGCATGGTCAAGAGAGTTAGATAAATGGTCACAAGAATTTAAGAGGTTGAAAAGTGATACCAGACAACCAGAACCGGTTGAACAAGAACCAGAACCAGAACCAGAGCAAGAACCGGACAAAGTCTTGACGGACAAAGTCCCGAGAACAAAGTTCGCACAGAGAGCTTCGCTCGATCCTGAACCAGAACCTGAACAACGTCACAAGGCTGTTACGCCATAACGCGACACTACACAAGGGCATACCCTATGGATACGCGGCCTAAGGCACCTTCCCCATAGAGCTATACCCTATACTATACTATACGCGAAAAATAGTTTCATGGTCATGCACCCTTTGTGAAGCCATTGTTGGCGTATAGTGTAGTATACCGTATACCTCTATGGGGAAGGTGCCGTTCTGGTATGATTGCGGCTGTGGCAGCAGTTGCTATTGTCGATATCATTTACTTTAAGTTTAAGAAAAAGATAAAGAGTGTTAAAGAGAAGGTTGTGATGACAAATACTCCTGTGGTGAAAGAGGTGGTTAAAGAACCAAACTTATTTTAACTACTCATTTATTGGAGTGAATACATCATCTACAGTTTCAAGTGAAAAATGTAGGGTAATTGGTGTTCCTCTGAAATTAACTAGTTTACCATCTTCAGCACTGATATCAAATTTGAGATGATTAGAACATTTATTAGCCAGTTAGTACAATTAAGTTCATGACTTTGAAGCTGAACCAGACCACCATCTTCAACAGGTACAATACAAAAAGTATCAGAAGGTTTATTGTTTAATAGTGTCTTACTATGGTCAACCAAATTTGTCCTTAAAATAAGATGTGCTGAGTAAAATAGAAGAGGTTTGGCGGAGTAGTACATGTATTTTCCGTTGTTTTTATTTTTTTAAATTCAATTCCCCAAAGTCAAGCCACTTTTGCAGCATCATATTTTGAACATATCAATCATCATGAATAAGTTTCATAAATTCAAAATATGGGAACGCTTTATCCTCTGTAAGTTCAATTATTACGTAATTATTATTATCACAGTTGATTTTATATTATATTTTGAGCTTGAAAAAACATTAAAGAAGTCTCAGACGTAGTAATAGTACCAGAACCATTAGAGGTGTGGCGAATCTATCATGGGAAAAATCTACTTGAACTCATGTACAATAACTCGAAAAATATTCTGAAGAATTTCAATTGATGGTGATGGAAACATTCATTGAGAGATGGCACTTAACTGACTTTGTCCAGAGAACAAAGTTCGACTGAAGATAAAACTATTATTATGGAGAGAAGCATTTTCTCAACACACCATATCTTTTCACATGTGAGTTGGGTCAGTGGGAATTTTACTCGTAGTCATGTTAACAGGATTTTTCCATGTCTGGTTATTGTGTTGAATGGGAATGAGAAAATGGAAGAGGTTAGGAAGAAATTCATGTGGATTGTTTGACCAAAACTTTCGTTAGATTAAAATGGTAATGAACTACATAATAAGTGAAGATGAATGTAATGAAGCCAATTTGGAGTATTACTTAACAGAAGAAATAAACATAAAATATGTTACTTTGAAATCGATATCCTTTTACAAATCTTGGTCGACATTTGATTTTGTTCCACATGTTGTAAAAATGCAACGATACAATAAACCCATTGATTTTGAAAATAAACGACATTTTAGGTTTCGAACGCAGTATGGAATTCGAAGCAATTCAGAATACGTCTGAGATGACTGCGTCTGTGCTCGCGGTCTATCCTGACTTGGAACATGCCTATTTTATCATCACCCGCATCGGAACACTGTTCATCGTTGCCGTGGGCTTGCCGGGGAATCTTATAGCCTTCCTTGTCGCCAGCAAGAAGAGTAACAGTCACCTCTCTACGTGTGTGTATATGACAGGTCTTGCCTTAGTTGATAGCGCTGTTTTGGTTAATCTTCTATTTATGAATATCTTAAGTTTTTGGAAGGTTGGAAGTGATGTCATTCGGGATCGTTCTTCTTCAACTAGGTAAGTGTGCTAGAAACTTCTACATTTCCTTTGCTTTAAACGTCAGCGAAGAAAGAAAGGGGACAGGCATTTCAACTTGCCGTTTATGCGTGCACTGGTGAAAAAATCCATTATAATTCTTCAACCTCTACCATCGGAAACTACTCAATAGTCATTCAAATTGGCCTACCGTTACTGCAATTCTTCATAGGATCACGCAATGACACCTTGGTAAACGAGGTCGATGATTCTTGCATCATTTGGCTGGCCAGTCGTCGCTAAAGCAGCAACTAGACTGGCTAGTTTGCGGCTAGAATAATGGGTACGATCGCCACTCGCCTTGCAGATGACAAAATAGCAACGCGCATTGCCATTCGATTCATTAAATTGCCTGCAACTAGCAGAAGCGACTGATGACACGCATAAGTCGCTTCGCGGGAGATTGTCACTCAACACTGGCCTAAGAGTTTATGCGGCAGGTTTTGTGATGGGTATATAGTGTTTCATAAAAACTGGTGATGACCAGTGCATACGAAAGTGAGTGCCGTAGCTAAAATGTCATTTATTCCTTTTTCATTTTGTCGAATTTCAAAAAGAAGTGTTATGACGTGTTATCTCAGAAAATACTTTTCTTTCGATAAATTGAGTGTCCGTTTTGTATTTGAACCAAGAGTCAGTACTTTACACAGCAAATTGCATTGTAGCAGTCGTGCCTCGCTTTATGGAGAACGCAATGGGGTGACCGTATTTCAAGTTCGTTCACATTTTCAGTCAAGGTTATAGGACTGGTAACCTCTATAATATAACGCTATATTTTTGTCATGACAGGGCTTTCTGGTATGTTGCAAATGCTGCTGGCATCACATCAGGGTTATTCCTAGCGGAGATGTCAGTGGACAGGCTCATTGTGGTGTGGGCTCCGATGAGGGCAACAACACTCTGCACCAGGTCAAAGGCATCTAAGATAGTGGTTGTGACAGCAGTGATAATATTCGGTACCAGCCTGAATATGTTTTGGACCTTCGATTATACAACTGAACCGAATACAGGTAAACCATTCTCAGGTTCTTTCTTGACCCCTTCAATAGTAGTCTCACTAGGCCAGTACAATAACCCGATATGCTGTTTGATAATCTCTGACCTCCATACGTGATGATGTTGCCAGGCATCACATAATAATGTCGACGAGCGATACGAGGTCGTCCGTGGAAATTGAAGGAATATTTGTGTGCTTAAATTTGTACATGCCGATCTATTAGCGCTGTGCATATGTATCCCTCCTCCTCAAAGGATGAGACATTCGGATTGACGCACACCGCCGGTAAAACGGCATGTCTTTGTACAAAATATGCTCCAAATTGTACTTATAATATTAGATAACTGTTGAGTATCCATCATGTCCACCATTGCCATTTAGCTGCGATGGCATTGCTATCAGAGGGGTTGTATTTGCGATTGCATGTGCGATTGATTTTTATCGAATAACAGTTGCCAGACAGTAGGGGTACTCATGAGATTCAGGATGCTAGATCGAAGCCTACTAACCAAGGGACTTCACATACGAACATCACAATTACCGTGTGTTGATATGTAATCAAAGAACGTGCAGTTGTATCTGAGTGTTGAGTGAAATCACCAATCAGATAACATGTCCGTTTCATTTTTTTACAGGAATAGAGAACGTCGTACCGGTCACTTTTGATGATCCCACCTTGAGTGCCTTGGCACCAACCTACATTCTCCTCTTTGGCACCGTTATCCCATTCACAGTGATATTTTTATGTAACATTGGTATTATTACTGGAGTACAACGGGCAACTACGAAGAGACACAAACTCTCTACCACGATGACAACGGCGACGAAAGAGGATGCAAAAAACATTGTTCGAGCCGCTGAGAATAAGTATATGATACGGATGCTGATCTTGGTCAGCTTGGCATACATTTTCTGTTCCTTGCCGCTGAGGTTTTATATAACATCTATGGACATGCCAATTATGAGAGAAAGGTACAATTTTAGGAAGCCTTATTGGTTTCTGCGTTATAATGTTGAGCAATGGGTCTGTAGTTTCATTTGGCATGTTAATTATGCCATAAATTTTTACATGTATTGCCTTGGCGGTGGGAAGAAATTTAGACATGATGCAGTTGAAGTAATGCACATCGGCTACTGCAAGAAATACACACACTGTTGTGTTTCTCATTCTGGTTCAAATGATAACTAAGATTATATCCATTTCAACAGTTTATTCGATTCCCGAAATCGCATATCATAATTGGTTGTTTCCTCATGCGATGCACGTGGTTCTCCAGGGTTGACCAGACACGAGTCTACAGGGTGGCCCAGAAATCGTTTCCCTTACACAATGGATACACAATAGAATTCTATTGCGCAAGGGGAATGTTCCTGGGCCACACTGTAGTGCATGTCCATACATGCATCACTCTTCAAATTAATTAGTAATAATAACTATTTCATAGTAATTTTTTACTACTATGGCATTATTAAGGGCAATATAACCCAGCTGTCGGCTGCCCAGTCACCTCCTACTCTACATCAGCAATTTCCATCAACAAATTGCACAAAAAAAAGGAAAATTTCAAAATCTGACTGAACTATCACGCTTTTCCGATTTGACCCAAGTTAGGTCTCCACGCATCGACTATTTCCACGTGGAAAGGTGGCACTACACAGTGCGGAGGACGGTGTCAAGGGCAGCGTCAAATAGGCCCAGGGCAACCGACACGAGGAAGTTTTTCAGCTCCTGTTGAGGCCTTATCATGCATCACAAGCACCATAATCTATACATTTCTGGGTTCGTATGATTCCAGAGAAGAAATCTACAGCATTTTCGTTGCACTTAATTCATAAGCCAAATGCATCTAGTTCCATTACGTGATGTGAAAACATGGGGTCATCTCGGCTATTTTCTCGCTATATGGCCTAGAATTTGGAAGAACATAACTGACACTCCCACAACTTCGCCCAACCTCGCGTGGCAGATGGAAGGTATGGTACATATTGAGACCAAACTGGAGATTGAGACCCGCTTCAAATGGCACACATCTTGGCTCATAAAATCGGCAAAGATCCCTCTGCACACGGAAACTAAGACCAGGCCGTCAAAGTAAATAGTATTTGGAGCAGGTTCGACCCGTTCATGAACATGGAAACGGCCTGCCTCTTGAGAACTACATTTCTCTGGGGGGGGGGGGGGGGGGGGGGGGGGGGGGGGGGGTAAAACGGACCCCGTCCCACTGTGTAGTGCCACCTTAATGGGTTTATGGTGTTCAATAATGCCCATTTAGACGTGACGACAGATTCAGAAACTAGAGGTGATTACAAACACAATGGTGTGTCACATCATTGGTTAATTTGAAATGGCTTGGTTCCAGTGGCCATTTGAGAATTGTAGGCAAATACACCCCGGTGAGCTTTTCACCAAACTTCCCATAAGGCGATTTCAAGCCAAAATGCAAATTCGGCCATAGTGCCTTCAAGTTGCCTTGGTGACATGCCAATATTCCCCAATGGTGTTAAAATGGGTTCCAGAGAGTTGCTAGTGGCCTTCCAATGGCTTATGATCATTTCAAAGGTGATTCAGAACAATGCAGAATTTGACCTATGGCCCTGGCCTTCGACACGCGTTGTTTTAGCCTTCGACAATTCTGAATTATTTTAACCTTCGACACGCGTTAATAAACGTTTTAAATCGGTCCTAAATTTTGAGCTACTTGCAGAGTACAAGAAGAAATTTACGGCGTTGTTTGTAATTCCTAGTTCGAATCCTATTTCGAAAGTAAAACCTCGAAGATTTGGTTGGGAGATCGTCACATGCTCCAGGCAACATCGCCAGAGTATGAAGTCGACTGTTAAAGGTAAAAGCAAGACTAAAAGAGAAGTTGCTATGACAACCAACATGACTGTCATTGACCTTTCCTGCCTTTGACGCGTTTTGGAATCTCCGAGTGCCTTGTCCTTTAATTCTGAACTATGTTTTTTAAGACTCATAATTATTGTAATATTCAGAAGAAATAGCAACCCAAGTGGAGGGAAAACGTCAAATGTTGCGTTTATTGGGTCAAACGCTGGGTCATACCAGGCGAAGTAATCGCTGAGTACGCACAACGAGAAAAGCCCGGCGCCATCTTGTTGCGCCGACCGGAAGGCACTCGGCAGATAAATCAACACGTGCGAAATGAAATTTACAGCCAATAGAATTCGAGCTTTTCTCATCGTGCACCACCGCGCCGCCTTCAGGGGGAATTTTACAACGATAAATCTATCTATCGCAATGATTAGAATTTGCCAAATGGACGTGTTGTAAAATATGTTCGGAATGAAGAAAAATGCTTGACATCTTACCTCTCCAATTAGGCGATATTGTAGGAGATTTGGCCATACGTTAATTACCCACATCGGTAGTAGAAATATAACTAGTGAACACGTGTCGGATACTGCCAGAACTTTCAAATAGAGACACATCACGCTGCTGCGATTCGATGGTGCGCGCATCACAAGGAAGCAGAGGGTGTTTCCGACCACCCCGACGGTTATCAAGGCTGGGTAGACGAAGCGTTGCATCATCATGACGTGGTTGCCGTAATCTTGGTTAAAACTAGCACAAACCTGAGATACTGGTGTCGCAGTCGTCATGTTGAGTAACCCTACAGCAAGGATTGTTAAAGGGATTTAATAGGCCACAGCTAGCTAGGCAGGATTACGTTGTGAAGTCGTCATACCCATCTCACAGTACCTCAAAACTATTCAACACGCGGTACGAGAAATATATTTAGTGCTTAATCAAATATTGTATTGCGTTGCTTGAAGCAAGTTGATACGTTTCGTGCTCATAACAAAGGTTTGATATCAAATCTCGATTTAATAAGTAAGTTCATGTTACTACTAACATAGCATAATTTGAAAGGAAAAAAAATCCCCTTAACCAAACATTCACGGAAGAAACGGTTTTGAAAGATACATGTAATCTCTGAACTACATGTATGTATGCATGACGGCCAATCAATCATCTAATATAGAAACCCAACGCCCTAAATCTCTCTGGAAGAATGATTAGACCAAGATACATTGAATCCTAGTTTAAGCTCCAGAGACAATTTAGTGAATCAAAGTTTTAATCATTGTCAACTGCGAGATGAACTTTACGGAGTAGCAAAACACCTCCCACCTTTGCTTCTCATTAACACGATTTAAAGCCATTCCTGATTGAGGGGAGTCGAACACCCCTGAAGGTCACTGATTTCTTTCTATTGCTGATCTAATAAGAATACAGCCCGGGTGTCTGATCCTCGTCACCAGATCGCACTCGTTGATTTTCTCCAGTCCAAAAGCCCTCTACGTACATGCAGGTATACCCGTGATTTTTGCGAAGATATCCGTCTCCAAGAGCGTGGAGCGCAGTGGTTTGCTGGTTAACCTGTACCGTTTTTTTACTCGTGTCGTGATTTTTGTCTGTCCCGCGGGTAAATTGAAATAAAGTTAGTAGGTCGTTGGCAAAATACCAAAAAATGCAGTACCTACTTGAACTGTCACAACATTTCAGGCATTTCAACAAAATTAATACTTCAACAAATTTTCAATTGTGGACTGATGAAGTGTTCATATCAATTTTTGCCCATTCGTCGAAAGAGCTGTTTCCACCAGGGCACCGAGGCAATACGCTGGCAGATATGGAGAGCAACAAATACTAGAAGATAGAAAGGGGGTCTTGCAGTTTTCCACAATTTAGGCCGCTATTTTCGGCAATTTTTGCCGTGAAAACCACACATGGCAAAATATTTTTTTTTCGGGTTAGAGGAGGGGGCACCCCTCCGCTTTCCTCTCTAAATCCGTGCTTCTCGGATGTTCGCAAGCGGCTAGCTGAGATAAGAAATTGGACTCATTCCTTTCGGAGTAGTCCAAATTGAAAAAGTAGATAGTAGACAAATGCGTTATTCGTTAAAATACGCGTTATTCGTTATTAAAAATAACGAATAACGCGTTTTTCTACTATCTATTTTAAATTTGGACTAATACGCACAAGTCCTGGGGCAAAAGACCTTTCCTGCCACGTGAGTGCATGCCGGTATCCAAGTTCACGTCACCCCGCTAATACGACGCGACGTCATTTCCATCATCGTTGCAATAGCGGGGTAATCAAGCGCCATCAGCGTGACATCATAATAATCCACCAAGTCGTCACAGGGTAGATCCATTGTTCCAGAAAGCGCTTTTCTGGTGCATCGGTCCACATGGAAAGGATTGACGCATTCCAGAGAGCTAACTCGGGTCAAATCGGAGTCAACATCTGAAAAGCGTGATAATTCAGTCAGATTTGAATCTTTCATTTTTTGTGCAATTTGTTGATGGAAACTACTTATGTAGAATAGGAGGTGACTAGGCAGCCGACAGCTGGGTAATATTGCCCTTAATAGGCCTAACACCAATGGTCATTTAACGAGAATTTTTTCGGGGAAAGACTTAAAATTCAGTATGACAACCTTTTTTTAATTTGTTTTTAAAAAAAACCCGAAAATTCTTGTAGTTTCGTGGATGAGGTATTTCACCACATTCAGATTGGAAAGGCGGCCAATTCAAGCAGTCATCACACTACTATCAGTGCGCAAGGAGTGTGACCGATGTCGAAAGCCAAAAGTGGGGGAATTCCAACGTAATGGCGAAACAAGTCAGCAATGTTGTGAAGGGGCTTTCTCCGGTTACGATTCTTGCACTGCAGATTGCATCCTAGCTCGTGCGGTAATTCTCTCAAACTTTCTCCCACATTTTTTTGTTTTCAACAGTATGACCGATTTATTACCATTGTGCCCTTATAATCCCTCGCAACACCCATAGCAACGCCATAGCAACCCTTATAAACGGCTTTGCACATGCCCAATTACGCCCACCACAAGACGACGTTGAACAATAGATTTGTGCCGTCAACAGTCTGGAAGAGGATGGATTTCCATACCTAACATTTTGCTATGGATGTGCATCTACTTCAGGTTAAATCATAGAGCAACATGATATGCGCAAACATCGGCGAACACTGTCTTCACAAAGGGTTCATCACTGGCCTTTCCATGTAGGCTGCCGTGTTGCTCTACGTATGCTCAATGGCAGCCTAACACTCACCGGTTTGAATTATCACTGTTATCATCGCTGAGAATTAGTATATGATACGGATGCTGATCTTGGTCAGCTTGGCATACATTTTCTGTTCCTTGCCGCTGAGGTTTCACGAATCATCTATGGACTTGCCAATTATGAGGGAAAGGTACAATCTTAGCAAGCCTTATTGGTTTCTGCGTTATAATGTTGAGCAATGGGTCTGTAGTTTCAATTGGCATGTTAATTATGCCATAAATCTTTGCATGTATTGCCTTGGCGGTGGGAAGAAATTTAGACATGATGCAGTTGAAGTAATGCACATCGGCTGCTGCAAGAAATACACACGCTGTTGTGTTAAACATTGTGATCCAAATGATAACTAAGAGTACATCCCTTTCAACAGTTTATTTCTCGATTCCCGAAATTACATAATTGGTTGTCTCCTCACGCAATGTGCGTGGTCCTCAGTCTCGTGGCTGACCAAATTTAAACCGAGTTACGGGGTCCTTAAATATTTTACCTAAAAACATTCATAATACAACAACGCGTATAGAAAAACTGTGTTCCAAACACAAGTAGAGTACATGTCCATACATGTCCATCCATCACTCTTGAAATTGATTAATGATAATTACTATTTCATAGTAATTTTTTACTTACTACTCTGATAGTTCCTATAGCAGCGACTGTGAAAATAGTGGCTCTAATTATCGACATTTAGTTATTCTTAACAATTTAATGGATATTTTTCATTAATCAATGGTTAGTCTCACTACTATTTTGTACTAAACTCACAGTTCGCGCAATAGAAACTACTAGTTGTTTTACTGTTTTAATGTTTAAGAATTTGGGTGGCCAATGAAAAACATACTGAACTTCCAGCAGCATTGTCCCCGTAGCCTCCGCCCCATTGACGCGCCTTGTCTGAAAGCTCAGCAATGTCAATACATTAAGGGTCAAGATGATGAAAAACATCACGCCATTATCATTGAATAAAGTTGAAAATAAGCAAAAATTATACCAGATAAAGCAATGGATTTTATCCTGACAAAGCAATTATACGTTTCACTTATCAGTGAATATCAGAAAACACAGCTTCATGGTGGTTTATTTTTGTTATAGTGTAGGTAACAAAATGACTGCCTTTACATTAGGCTAATATTGGAAAATCAGGATATTTTTCAATGAAATGCAACTCATATTAAACTTTAAAACAAAGGGAATTCATATCGATTGATCGAGTGATGGATGAAGAGCTATTTATACACGTCGATACAAGTTTTAGCACCCCATAGCAAATTCGACATGTAAGCATAACTGAATTCACATTGGCTGTCATAAATGTGACGTCACTATACAGGGCTGAGCATGCGCACCGCTGTACTATAACACATATTTCACCTAGGATGATGATAGAGGCCTATAATAGATAGATAGATAGATACTTTATTCGTGACATGTCACAGATAAATACACAGGACAATTATAATTGGTGTGAACATAAGCAAAGAATGGTGCAAACAAAAAACAACAAAACACACAACATAAAAACCTATACCGCACACAGGAGAAATCAGGTGAGAAATAATGATATTATAATAAACACAAGAAGTGAAGTATATTATTGACTTGTTCTCTTTCTGCTGGGTTAGCATCCCTGTACTCGGCGAACTCACGTATGGCACGCGCCCGCCGACGAAGGTCATCGTCAGGCATGTATACATTATGAATGGCACAAGGATTGAGATGAAGTGTGTCCCTGGGTATATTGAGAGCTTGAGATAAAAAGGTAATACTATTTGAAACTGAAGAACCGCTGCCTCTGAGCGCGAGGTTTCCTGAGAGTTTGATAAGAATGTTTGAATGGTTCATGACCCTACTGTAATAGTACTCCATTTCACGAAAAACATGGCGCTCCGAGTTTTTGTTTTTTCGCACAGAAAATCAAATATTTGATTAAAAGTGGGCCAACCAGACGATTATACTTGGTTTTATAAATGACGATTTGGTTTTATGAATTTTCTGTTTGTGTCGATTTGAGTACTGTATTTTGTGATTATGAGAAAAACGTAGAGAATATGCCTCACTATCTAATCCTCAGATAAAACTATACCATTTTAATCAAATATTTCATTTTCTGTGTGCGAAACAACCAAAACTCAAGAGTGCCATGTTTTTCGTGAAATGGAGTACTATCATAGGCCTATATCACCATCCTAAATGAAAACTGTATCGTTAAGTAATTTACCTACATCAAGAATTAATAAAGCCTAGTCTTATCAATTCTTGCCTACGTTTACGCACCACTTCTGTTTATATGCGGTTTTTAATAGTCTCGTTTATTTATTCCATTAATTCCTTTGTTTTGTCGTAGCCTTATTGATATCCTATTCTTGTGGTTGTGCCATCACTTCATCCGGCTCGACACGCCCGAAGTCCGCAAAATTAATGGTAACATGTTGATTCTGTAGACGAACGATACTGGAAAAAATACAAATTCTCAAATTAAATATCTCCAAAACTGCATATTAAATTATCGATTGACCAATTCCAAGAACCAATAAAAACTAATATTTATCAAGTCTTGCCAAAACTGGTATCGGAACACTATTGTAAGCCCAACTCAGCGATCAGTGCGGCAAAATAAAATTGAAGTGCCACATGCGTTTTCTGGGCATCTGAATGCTAGAATTTGATATTTGCTCATTTGAAAAAGGCGCCCTGATAAATGATTTGCTCACTGACAAAAAGGTTTGTCACTCTGGTCTTTAAGAATCTATTCAGATCTACTGCAGATCAGAAGAAGGAAAAAGCATCTTACGCAAAATATACTCGACTACTGCTAAGTATTTTGCCGATATCTGGAGAAGGCAACTGATTGGACGGTCCGTGTTGATGATGGAGACATCTAATTTGTTTGATCTCAGCTTGTGCTACATGCGCAGCAGCCGCTGCGTTCGGAAAGTGTGTTGTGTACATAGTAGTACCTTCAAGAGGCGCAGTCGCGAAAATAATTGCATTCGTGTGCGCGTCCACCACTTCAAAATAGAAAAATTTGAAACTAATTAATACACGTGCAAGAAAGTCAGTAATAGACAATTTCAATGGTGTATTTTATTATTCAGTAAGATTTTTACTTTCACATGTCGCATCAAAGATGTACATGTGTAATAAGATGTTGGTGTGAAAGTCTTTTTCTGCAACAGATATCTCATTCTTTCCGTTTATGCTTTGCTTGTTTTACTCAAATCTGACCATAATGTAGACCAATTCGCATACCAGTACAATACCCCTTGTTACTTTGAATTCGATACCGTTTATACCCTTACAATTGGGAGCAGGACAATTCCCCCGGACAATTGCCCCCCGGACTATTCCCCCCAGACAACTCCCCCTGGACAATTCCCCCCGAGGACAACTCCCCCTGGACAATCCCCCCCCCCCGAGGACAACTCCCCCTGGACAATTCCCCCCGATTACAATTACACTCTTATAAATTACAAAGGTTGTTTTTGAGCTTTTGAAAAACCCGTTCGTAATTACTGGTGGTCCTGCAACACAACAGAAATGCAGTTATAAACAATGCCTTAGTGCAGTTACTATGCACACGAATTGGCTGAAACTCGGAATTGATGGTAACTGCGATACTGAAAGCTATATTTAGTGCATATTTGCGCAATCGGAAATTGTCAATTTTAACTACAAATTTGATTTTTTTTTTCGAGCGCCGTAGGCCTACACAGGTTTTTTGCCAGACCAAATATGCAACCCTAAGATGTTTTTTTAGCCGGGTTTAACGTACAACCGTGCTTTTGTGGAAGATAGGAGAATAGGGAGTATCCATTAATAAGATTTAGTCATTTTAGTTCAACTACTGGCTACGAGGTTGGAAAAACCTGGGCGATTCAGTGCAGCAAACTATTATTGAATTCATAGCTCAAACTTCCTATCAGTTGACAGCTGACAAAAGTATCTGTTTACTGATGTTAACATTATCTGGTTTAGGAGTAACCATTTTTGCGAGAACGTTTGTTTAGTATGCAAAGTACGCACCTGATACTTATCGGGATAACAGCAATCGTACGTGAGCATGTTGCGTGAGCATGATGAGTGTATTATCAATGACTTTAATCATCTCTAGATATCAATCTTGACACTTTTAAGAGGCGCTGAGTTCATGCCTCGCAGCTTGTCAGATCTGTAAAATTTCATCGCAGTGCGTGTTTGCTATAGGTATATTTACCAATGGGTCCAGGAGTGGGATGGTTAAGTGGCGATCCGTTATAACCGTAGCCAACGATTTTCCTTTTATCGTTTACCAAGACCGCGCCAACCTGTAATAAAATTATCATACATGAATTAATCACTTTTTTCGACACGAAATTCATAACTGAGCTTCCCTTACCATGCCCGTGCCGATCTAATATACCGGCGTTGTGCGTCTATCTACATATGATTGACGAACATCGCCGGTTAGTCTAGTCGACATGTGAATGAAGGAGACTTTAGGATTTGCGTACTCCGCCGGTTAGTTTAGTCGACATGTGAAAGAAGGAGACTTTATGATTGGCGTACACCGCCGGTTAGTTTAGTCGACATGTGAAAGGAGGAGACTTTATGATTGGCGTACACCGCCGGTTAGTTTAGTCGACATGTGAAAGGAGGAGACTTTAGGATTGACGTACACCGCCGGTTAGTTTAGTCGACATGTGAACGGAGGAGACTTTAGGATTTGCGTACACCGCCGGTTAGTTTAGTCAACATGTGAAAGGAGGAAACTTTAGGGTTGACGTACACCGCCGGTTAGTTCGGTCGACATGTGAAAGGAGGAGACTTTAGGATTGACGTACACCGCCGGTTAGTTTAGTCGACATGTGAAAGGAGGAAACTTTAGGATTGGCGTACACCGCCGGTTAGTTTAGTCGACATGTGAAAGGAGGAAACTTTAGGGTTGACGTACACCGCCGGTTAGTTTAGTCGACATGTGAAAGGAGGAGACTTTAGGATTGACGTACACCGCCGGTTAGTTTAGTCGACATGTGAAAGGAGGAGACTTTAGGATTGGCGTACTCCGCCGGTTAGTTTAGTCGACATGTGAAAGAAGGAGACTTTAGGATTGGCGTACACCGCCGGTTAGTTTAGTCGACATGTGAAAGGAGGAGACTTTAGGATTGGCGTACACCGCCGGTTAGTTTAGTCGACATGTGAAAGGAGGAAACTTTAGGGTTGACGTACACCGCCGGTTAGTTTAGTCGACATGTGAAAGGAGGAGACTTTAGGATTGACGTACACCGCCGGTTAGTTTAGTCGACATGTGAAAGGAGGAGACTTTAGGATTGGCGTACACCGCCGGTTAGTTTAGTCGACATGTGAAAGGAGGAGACTTTAGGATTGGCGTACACCGCCGGTTAGTTTAGTCGACATGTGAAAGAAGGAGACTTTAGGATTGACGTACACCGCCGGTTAGTTTAGTCGACATGTGAAAGGAGGAGACTTTAGGATTGGCGTACTCCGCCGGTTAGTTTAGTCGACATGTGAACGGAGGAGACTTTAGGGTTGACGTACACCGCCGGTTAGTCAGCATGTCCATTACGATAGCATTTATGTAGAATATTGTCAATAGTGAGTTTCAGCACTGTCGAAACGTATCGCGTATCCGTATGGAATATACGTATGATGCATACGTGTCAGTGAGACGTAACTCGGACATAAAATGAGCTTCAGTATCGATAATTCATCCGTTTGTATTTTGTTAACAGCTGAAGAGGTACATGCACATGGTAATGAAGACGATTCTAATATCTCCAAAAAAGACAAACTTCACAAACGAAAGCATCATCACATAATCTACAATATTTCTCAAACCATGAGAGTATGTTGGAAAGATGATAGAGGTCTCAAAGTAGTTGCAAATGCAAGATAAATTGTTCATTATCATACGCACTGCTTCCCGCATGGAATATTGTTTTTGTGTTTACCATATACTTATGCGGTACCACTTAGTCGTCCAAACTACACAAACTGATGACGTCGTACGCAAAATCAATAGGGATATAATTAGTCAAGTCAGGTCAAAACGCGTTAATCTTTTCGGAGAGGGGGAGGTGGGAGGCGGTTGATCGGTGGGAATATAATACATTATGAACTGAGGTCTATATGTACAGTCCTACCAGAAAGTAACCGTTTTTTTTTAATATCACAGAGATAAAATAAGATATTTGATTGTGGTTTTCACAGCAGAGTATGGTATATTTAGTTGGTCGTATATGTGTTGTACTTGGATGCACCTAATTCCATCCCCTCATTATGTAACAAACATTTTAAAAAAAAGGTCCCAAAATCACTTTTTTATTTCATGTGCCTTTTCAAAAATTCAAATGAGCCCATGAACTGTGCTTTATGACCATCATTGTTTGGCACTTGCAATTCCATAGAGTGTGTTCGATAGTCATGACAAATGCACATTTTTGCTGAGAATTTTCTATTATTTTTTCAAAAATCTCTTCCATAACCTTTGATAAAGACCTCCAATTCTTCATGTATGAGCTGAGTTGGCCATAAAGACCCTGACTGACTGCATTGCTAACTATGAGGGGTGTTTACAAAGGTCACCAGCTGTAAAAAATAATCACCTGTAGCGAGCTATAACTTATCTTCAGAATGAAAGAATTTAGCAGGAATTTTCTAATAATGAAAGCAAAAACCTTTGTTGCATCATAGTTCACCCAAACATTGTGAAAAAGAACGAAATCAAAATAAAATAAAAAAGTTACTTTTGGACATTTTTTAAATTGGCTGTTACATAATAAAGAGACAGGATTAGCTTGGTCCAAATACAACAGATGCATGACCAACAAGAAAACCGCATTCAATTATCTTATTCTATCTCTGTGATATTAAAAAAAAACTGTGGATACATTATTTACTTTCAGGTAGGACTGTACATCTGCATGAACTTACTTTTTCCGTCAGCTTCGACTTACTGGCTACTATTGCCGCAATGGACAAATAGAATTGATCATCCTCGGTCGCCGTCTCTGGCGGATGGATGCTGAAATTTGTAAATGTTTATCGATATATACAGTGAACTAACTTTGTTTACGGAATTGACCGAACTGGAGGTGTCGCTTGTCTCACCAAAACCGTTCGGGATGAGCTACAATGTAGACCAAAACCGAGCAATTGATACCGATATTGAGGTACCAATGTCTATTCTAAAATATCTCAAATTAAAAAACCAAACTGTGGTTTAAAAAATGCTTTTGACAGCTTTCACATTTCGCACAACCCAAGCGGTTATGGTTGCCTAGTCATAACCGCCGCATTTAAAACGAGGCTTCATTTGCGCAGAGTGCAGTTGCAATGTAAAGTGCGGTTCGTTCCAAATCTAGGTATCTTAGAATCTACGTGTATATTAAACAATGCATTAGGCGGTGCTGGTAAAGATCAGAAAAGTGATAAGTCACCAAGTGGCATCCCTTGTGTTGTCACGACTCTTTAAAAATGTGATAGACGTACATGCAACATACCAGTTAATCAAATGTATTCCGAATCCTTGGAATTCAGCTGAGGTTCTCATCATTTATTCGTATCGGGGAAAACAAAGGAAACGAGATAACAAAAATACGGTGTATCGTTATGTGTATTCTGAATGGCGGTCTGGTTTGCGACGACTGGTTGTGGTATTTCAGTCAACAATCACTTGAACAACAGCACTCCAATGATCAGAACTTTTTATAGTGTCCATGAGCAATGTCGCCAACATTCTGTCCTCGTGGAGTCCATAGTCGTCGTGGGAAACTCAAATGAACGAGTTGAACGTGAACCCAATGTAACATCCAAGCAAAAAGGACGGATCATGAATCGTGACGCGTGAATGGTGATGCGTGAAGAGTGAATGGGTCACGCGTGTCGAGTGAAAAGTGAATAGTTCATTCCTATGTAACGTCTTTAAAGAGACGTTCACTGTTCAGGCTTCACTTTTCACGGGTCATTCGTGACCTGAACAACCAACAAAGCATTTTTAATGAATATGTTGCATAGGCCTTCATTTTCTACTTGTCGCTGGCATTACGTCATTTTCGCGTGAGCTCACGAATGTCATTCTTTGTGATGTGAACTGCACGACAGTTTGTCAAGATTCGGACAATGCACATGAAGCATCCCATGGCGACGAAGAGTTCATCTTCTCCTAGGCATTTGATGAGGCTGACATTGACCGCTTCGATTAGGGTGAAGATTACAGTAACAAGCCAACAGAACCGTCACTGCAGGAAACTGGAAGCTTTTGCAAAGAACACAGAAAGGTAAAATCAAAGAAAAGGAAGAGTAACCCTTCATATGATGATTGCCAAACTGTACTGATGAGAGTTATGAAACAGCGTATTGAGGAAAATAGGGAATATCTAAGACTAGGTGAAGTTCCTTAAATCGCTAATGCCAAAGGTAGATTCTCTTTCAGAGGACCAATTCCTCGACTTTCTATTCGACGTTCTGCATGACTTGAAAAATCAATCAATCAGATATCGACGTGATCGATTGAACTCTTCCAGTGTGCTTCGTACCAATAAATGATTCGCACATCACACCGTCCCCGGTTACCTCCGCTTCCGCTTTCGTTCGTTGTCCATTAAGAGCAACGCTGCCAACATTTTGTTCTCGGAGGAGTCAGTATTCGTCGCGGGAAACTCTAATGGACGAGTTGAACGTGAACCTGGCCTATATGCAACACCCCAGGAAAAAGGACGGATGAATCGTCACGCGTGAATCTTGATGCAGGAAAAGTGAATCGTTCATTCCTATGTACCGTCTGCCTTCAGACGACTATCATGACAATACAACTCGCAATGCTCGCTCGCCCAGCATGCAGTAGGGTGGGCGTTAAAAAGGGGTTAAACATTGTAAAAATAGGACCATGGGGTGGTGGCGGGGGGAGGTTGGTCAATAATAAGGGTGTTTTTAACGCCCAAAGGTATGTACCTGGGGGCCATAACCTTCCTTATATAATATGCACTTTTGTCTGTCCGAAGGGTGTCCTCAATAGAGAGGTTCTATTAAAGTTGCGATGGTGATCCTTGGACTGTCACAACCCACTAGATGCATGGTCACAACCAGTAACTGCAGTCTCGACCGTTACACCAAATCCGTTGACGTCCAGTCACAACCTAGGAACAGCCAGTAAATGCAGTCTGAACCTTTGTATCAATTCCTTTGAAGTGTAGGATGTGAAGAACAAGTTCAGTCGATGCATGGTCACCACCTTGAGGCAAGCAGTGAAGGCAGTCTGGACATTTACATCAAATACTTTAAAGTGCAGGGTGGACAAAGTAACTCAGTCGATGCATGGTCACAACCTAGGGACAACAAGTACCAGTATGGACCTTTACATCAATTCCTTTGTCTTTGAAGTGTAGGTTGTGACAAACTACATAGTCCAGTGAACATGGTCCAGCCTAGGCAGGGGCAACCAGTAAATGCAGTCTTGACCTTTACATCAGGGACAACCACCCAATTAATGTTACTGAATTAGCTGACCACTATCGATCGATATGGACCTAAATCGACGGGCACTTAAGTCACTAGTTCTCCAAGCGTCGTCAATGGTGATCATCGTTGCCAAGTCTCACTCGACCTACTGTCTCTGCCACAGTTGGCGCGCCAGTCACCTCTGAACAACTGGAACAATCGCCGGCCAACAATGGTCATAATGCGACGTATCTAAGGTTGGAAACGCATGCGCGCAATATCATCGCGCGTTCTATTTTTATTAAATGATGGACAGGGCTCGCGAAACGTCTTGTTTTCCGCCCGTGACTGCGCCAATCATTGTTAAAATCTACAGCTTTATCATGCATCTGTTTGACACAAAAACACTCTGCGGTGTTATGAAAAAAGAAACTATCACGACTTCCTTAAAATGTTTTTTATCAAAACATAACAAGAGGGCTTTTCAATCCATATTACAAGCAGCGTACTATACACACTGGATCAGTGTGTGGACGATCAAACTGTGGCAGAGGGACTATCAGTCTGCAATCTAGGCCATATTATATCTTTATCTGCTAAAACTCAGCCTCGTTGCTAAAACTCAGCCTCGTTTTGGTACCAATGCATGATAGTGCATTGGTACTGTAATGTACTACCTGTCTGATAGAGAGTAGCCAAATGATTATGTGCCACTAAAAGTGTCCCCTGTGACCATACAGTTACCCACATCTGTTTCAATCTTGCTGATATTGGAATAATAGGTTACTCACTGACTGTTTATGATATTTATCCTCAAATACATGTATATTATCCTATTTAGCTCCAGTAGACAGATTAATAATCCTAAATAATCATGAAGGGTGTGGCTGCCCTTTTTGGGCGTGTTCTGGGAGGCTTAAAGGGCATTGAGGGTGAAATATCCACTAGGCCTCTCTCTTGATATCTTGACTAATGGTATGCAAAATGTTGATTTCATAACTCAACTGGTCTCTGCTATATTATTGGTTATAGTCAGGAGGGGAAATGTTCTAAAATGCCAATCAACAGAAAAAAGCTGTCGTCTTAGCGTAGTCTCAGCCAATTAGCTCAGTATCTATGCACATTTTGGCACATAATGATGCCTTCTTTCAGATGCAAGCGGTCTGATGGCTTGAAATTAAAATAGTTCTGAGAAATCTTCAAATGAACAGTGGCTTGATAGATGGGGTCAAACATGCTGAGAGACACATGTTGGGTGCCATGTTCTGTGAGGCTTAGAGTTCAAGACAGTTGATGTATGATATCCATGGGTACATAATGTCCTAACGTATCAAAATATAGTCATCTTAAACTGAAATATACCACACATGATGTAAAATCAGTACTTTCTTGGTGCTCATTTTGCAAATCAGAGTTAAAAATCAAGAACATGACCTACTTCCTTGATGCACATTCTGTATACCCTGCACTAGTATGCATGTATCAGTTAGGCGTTGGTGTAGTGGTTGCTATGGCTAGGGCATTTTCACAATTAGTTAAGTTAGTTCATTGTAGAGTTTGAAGTAACTAGTACATATACCTAATTGATAATATATCCCAAATGTCCACTTAGATTAGTTAGCATAGCCCCATAGGTTTATAATATTTATGAAATTGTTAATCTTTCACCCATGGGTGGATGGAGCCCATGTGGTCAGCATGAGCTGGTAGCTAGTTAGTTGTCCAACAGACAACATGATTGGGGTTGTTTCTTTTGGATTGCTATCGAGTCAATCACGGATGCCTCTCCATCACGGAAATAGTTTATGGCTATATTGAGCGTGTCCTAATTAGAGTCTGGCCTGCTTGCAGCAGATATGCCACTCAGCATAAACCAAACCGAGGCCATCAGATAACGCGGGAACTGATATCAATTACATATTCCAGGTCTGGATCGTAGACTGTATGTGACAAATTCAGTGGGTGAATGCAAAATGGGCATTTGGCCCAGCGCCCGGGAGATTGCAGCTTGTTGAGATGAAATTTCACACGATTTCCCGAAGTAGTCCGGTACTATAGGCTTTAAAGGACCATTGGCATTGCAATATGTTTGTTCTAAAAAACCGTTGATTTTGAATTTTTCCTTTTTTGTGCAATTTGTTGATGGAAACTTACTACTTTGTGTAGAATAGGAGGTGACTGGGCAGCCGACAGCTGGGTAATATTGCCCTTGATAATGCCAATGGTCCTTAAACGAATTAACGACAGTATACGATATACATGTAGCTAAAAAGGTTGACTCACCTGTCATCCTCAGCCATGTTGAGTTCAGCTTTATATCCTGATACAACAGTTACGAACTCACGCTGACTGGAGACTTCTTGGGATACAAGTGACCTTGATAACTGGCTCATTACAAACCACTTTCCAAAAGCAATTTTGGCCCTTGAACTTCGGTCGTAGTCACGTCCGCAGAAATCGATGCGGGGACACTATTAAAGCTCAACTGAAACAAATTCATATCCAATATGTTAAAATGAGTGTAAAGATAATATCATATTTTTTCGAGCACTGTTGATTTCCGGATCAGGGCACGGTTGTCCAAATTAAGTTTGTCACTGACGCTAGGTTAACGTCAGCATTATTGACAAAATTAGTTTTGAACAACCGGGCCCAGTATGGCAAGAAAATCGCTTCGATTGCCGACTCCAACTTTTTTAAATGTATATGCCCTATACACCAGCCATGAGCCGCAACGGATGCCATGCATATTATGTCTATATCTTGTGTTGGCTTGCAGCTGCTATGCTTAACAAACAGATACATGCATTAATATAACACTGCATATTGGCTGATAGGAAAGCACAGCAAATACAAAAATCGATTAGATGTTATAAAGCCAGGCGCGTGCAATATAGAGATAGAAAAACCCAATACATACCATACACACGGGAAGAAGACCTGTGTTCAAAGATAATACTCGCCGGAAACACGGTTTAAGGCAGAGGTCTCGATATCACTAGTGATGCTGGCAGTAAGTGACCACACGTATTGCAGTGATGAAGCCAGTCAGCATGGTCAGCTGTAATGGAAGCCTGGAGTATGTAAACCGCGTTGTGACTAATCCGATCCTCGATCACGTGGTAGTATAGTGATTGATTCGGTTGCTCAACCCGAGCAGTTGTTTCGTTACTATGGTTACAGCCTTACGCTCTCTTTTGTAAATTTTAAGAGTGTACATAATCATGTACGAATAGAGAAGAATTAACAAAGGTAACGGAAGAGTAGCGCGAGATCGGGAGCGGAAGAAACGAAACTGGAACCTGGCCAGGAGTATAATGACATTGCCTGCCACTATGCGCCGCCACTTGCGGTATCACAGAAGTTAAAATGATGGATGTCGTCTGCCAAGAATTTCTTTTCACACGTGAAAAAAACATCGGTTTCAGTCAATGTATACCCTGACAACATAGATAAACAGAACAACAGACATAAAAATAACCCTGGCAACCCTGCCAAGCGGTCCCTGAACGATCCGAATGACTCGAAATGTCCAATTTAGCACACCAAAGCGGCGGGATGTCGAGGGCGCTGATAATGCACGTGGGCGCGCAGCCTATGCACACGGCAATGGACACTGTCGATGGGGATGGTAATGGCCCGGGCAAATGTTCCACGCTGCTTAAGAATGATAACCTTGACTATGGCCTGATGACCGATCTACTTGTTCTCAAACTGAAGCCTGGGATCGAAGGAATGGTAAAGGAGGCCTTGGAAACCGTCAGTGCGAACATCGAGAGAATGGTTGTGAAAACTGTCGTCGAGAAAGTAGAGCCCACCAAATGTCTGGCACGCCTTAACTTCTACAAAGGCGATGCCAACGAGCAATATACAAGACGCGAAACGATCAAAATCATTGGCCTACCTGAGGCTGATTTAGGAATTCAAGAACTTGTAGTACATGAACTTGTCACCCTGTTCAAAGACGTCGAAGCGAAAGTGAAAAAAGAGGACATTTCTGTGTTCCATCGCAACGGGCCTAAATCTCGCGGAAAGGATAGACCGATTCTAAGCAGGTCCACTTCTCGTCAAATTTGCAAAGAAATCAAAGCTCAGGGATTTGTCCGCGAGAAAGTATGTGCTCATATTCGAGGATCTGATTTGTTGCTTGCTTGACAAAGAATTTGTTCCGTCTATATACCTCCAGAGGGGACAAAGACGTATCCATCGATGACAATCCAAAATGCATGATCTATCGAGTTTTTGCCAGACACAAAATGCAGGACTATCTTTTAAAACTGTCCGAATCAGCTCAGATGCCGTTCACCAAAGTTAGGACTGGCAATACCTTCTTTCCTGCAGCAAGGGGTAGGAATCGTGACAACCCCAGCCTGGTTACTCTAGTTGTGCAGACCAAGTGTCGATACCGGCTGATTATCCCTCTCCAGCCTGGTTACTCTAGTTGTGCTGACCAAGTGTCGATACTGGCTGATAATCCCTCCCCAGCCTGGTTACTCTAGTTGTGCTGACTAAGTGTCGATACTGGCTGATTATCCCTCTCCAGCCTGGTTACTCTAGTTGTGCTGACCAAGTGTCGATACTGGCTGATTATCCCTCCCCAGCCGGGTTACTCTAGTTGTGCTGACTAAGTGTCGATACTGGCTGATTATCCCTCTCCAGCCTGGTTACTCTAGTTGTGCTGACCAAGTGTCGATACTGGCTGATTATCCCTACCCAGCCTGGTTACTCTAGTTGTGCTGACCAAGTGTCGATACTGGCTGATTATCCCTACCCAGCCTGGTTACTCTAGTGTTGTGCTGACTAAGTGTCGATACTGGCTGATTATCCCTCTCCAGCCTGGTTACTCTAGTTGTGCTGACCAAGTGTCGATACTGGCTGATTATCCCTCCCTAGCCTGGTTACTCTAGTTGTGCTGACCAAGTGTCGATACTGGCTGATTATCCCTCCCCAGCCTGGTTACTCTAGTTGTGCTGACCAAGTGTCGATACTGGCTGATTATCCCTACCCAGCCTGGTTACTCTAGTGTTGTGCTGACTAAGTGTCGATACTGGCTGATTATCCCTCTCCAGCCTGGTTACTCTAGTTGTGCTGACCAAGTGTCGATACTGGCTGATTATCCCTCCCTAGCCTGGTTACTCTAGTTGTGCTGACCAAGTGCACAGGATATGAATGTAGAAAGTAGACAGAATCTCATCAAACTCGCATTCTATTATAAATAACTTATTTCTTGAGTTAAATAATCAACTCACATGTCCTTTGTCAAATTACTTTAAGCTATCAAACCCATTCCTAGGCTCTGGCCTTGGGGCCTACAATGTACTTTTAGCTAGACTATAAACTCCATTATCAAATTACGGCCATCTTCTCTGCATGTATGTCTGTATTGCATTGTAATTCAATTTTTATGAACCTTTTACTACGAAAGCCCAGAAGGCTCATTCGACAAAACTTACTTCGACAAAACTCACTTCAACAAAGACTTCGACAAAATTGATTTCGACAAAACTCACTTCGACAAAATCGACCAATCAAATCGTGTTTTACATACCTACCTATGTGTTTTACATTGGTAGGCCAGAGGTCGGTGTTTAGGTCATAGTAGCTATCATGGCGGTCAAGGATCCACCCAACACAAGGGTATCAATCTCTGATGAGCAAAACTCGTTCGTATCTATTTTCTGCTTCACTACATTTCTTGGTGACATGTATCTTATATAGACAGATGTTTTATGTGTATGGTAGCATATCATGCTACATACAAACAGATATCCGTGCCGTGATTTTACAGTAATGACAGCGTCTTACAATTACCGCAGGTCGTTAGGCCAGGCCCTTACTCATAAAACTCATTTATAAGTAGTGTACTTAACAAGCTCTTCTACCTTTAGTGACTCGCGGTTTCGGAAAATAAATACGAACGAGTTTTGCTCATCAGAGATTGATACCCTCGTGTTGGGTGGATCCTTGACCGCCATGATAGCTACTATGACCTAAATACCGACCTCTGGCCTACCTATGTAAAACACATAGGTAGGTATGTAAAACACGATTTGATTGGTCGATTTTGTCGAAGTGAGTTTTGTTGAAGTGAGTTTTGTCGAAGTGAGTTTTGTCGAAGTGAGTTTTGTCGAAGTGAGTTTTGTCGAAATCAATTTTGTCGAAGTCTTTGTTGAAGTGAGTTTTGTCGAAGTCAATTTTGTCGAAGTAAGTTTTGTCGAATGAGCCTTCTGGGCTTTCGTATTTTACTGAGGTATGAATAAAATTTCATTCAAAATTCTAATTCATTCAAATTCATTCCAAAAAAAAATCATTCATTGATGCTGATCTCTAATAATGACATAATCGACGAGTCGTGCAATATCTTGCTGAGACCATCTGATTGTTTAACAATACCACCCTGAAAGCTGTGTTTCTTATACAGCCTTTGCTAAAATTAATTGAGCCGCAGCCATAAAAAGTGTCGGCATACACGCACATTTTCAAAGTTCTACTTTAGCCTCAGCCGCGCGGCCACTTGGGTATCCAAGGCCGCATTGCGCAAGAATATAAAATGTCTCACTGACCCTGCTTTCAACATGTCTAACACCAGTAAAATATTTGTCAAGGGCGACACACAAAATATCAAGGAAATCAACATTTTCTATTACATTACCAGACAATGACCATTTCAGTTCAACTTTGAAGGCACTAGTACCAATTGTCATCCATTTCAGTTAAGTAACCGCCTGTAGGAACAACAGAAGTCCGTTCGTGAGAAATCCTTCAAATCAGCCATCTCCGAACATGCTATGAAAAAGGGACACCAGGTGGATACAGACAATTTCAAGATCATCGACACCAGTACCACATTCTGGAGCCGTAAATGGAGGGAAGCCATTCACATCCGTAAACAGCCATGAACAAAGACGGTGGCTTCCAACTGTCCCACACATATGATCATATCTTCAAATCCGAGAACCCTGGAGGTCAGCTGACGTTAGCAGAGCTACCTCTCTCGCAAACTCGCCCTAGTGCCGAAGTTAAAAATTTCAGAGACTAGAATTGATCAATTGCCGCCATCTTGGATATCAGCATCCTGAGATTCAGGGTTTTGACAATCCTACGTAATAAACTGTGATCGCCAGTTCAGACTGTAAATCGTATTCAGGCCGAATTAGTGCCACTTTCTTAAATAAAACGTTTACTTTTATTAATAAATAAAACAAAATATCATCTTTATGAATAAAAGCTGACTATTAATAGTGGATTTTAAGATGATTGTACGGAGAACTACAAAAGGAGCGTAGGGCATTGCGGGCTTTGTGGTGTGTTGTGATAGCCTCACAGCATTAAGAAAGATTCTTTCCTGATCTACATCCGCGGTACTTCTTTTCAAGATGGTGGCAACATACTAGTTCTAGAAACGTTGTAAGGAACGAAATCAGCGCATCTAGTGTCAAAATTGCCTCTGTCAGTCAGTCTACTGAAGAAATCCTTGGTGCAAGGACGAAATATTTACAAGGTAAATACTTCAGCTTGTGATAAAATAACGTTTATCATAAGTTGTTTTCAATGACCAATTGGACATAATGAACAAACTTTAGTATAGGGTTGGTTCCTTGGGGCACAACTACTTCTGGCGAGAAAACTGTGCTGCATTTAAAACAATCACTGTGCTGTTTTTCAAGCTTCCGAAATGATCTAAATACAGTAGACCTGTAAATGTGGAGATTCTAAAGTGTATCCCTTTTCATACACGCAAATATACCGGCAATTTTTAATAAAATCGGACCTGCTTGGATTTGAAGGGACGTGTTGAATCGGATATGCCGTGTTTGGGGAAAGAAGTCGGGATGCATTAGGTAGTCCAAACATAGTGGACATTGATGGCTCCGATCAAAATACAGATGATAGGAGTATATTTGAACAAAAGGACGTAAAAGTGGATTTAGACGTAGACTCAAGAAAATACAAGAGTCTACCACAAGCCAATGTACGTCACAAAACAACATGAAAGAGATTAAGGGTCCCCCAGAACAATCCAAACTTAGCGACTTAGGGTAGATAACATAGCCATATTAGCTTTGTTGCTAGAGTGGTAAAGGCCCAGGTTGGCGAACATCTAATAATATACTGACATATTCGGGGACCAGATTTCAATAATCGATTATTGAATACTGTAAAGTATGTAATAAAGTACAAATAGAGCACTGAAATTGGAAATTCAGCTGTGTTTTTTTTACTAATATGAAGGGCACGCGTAATAAATTGATCGATGCCTCATCTATTCGACTAGTTTCAGATCTAATCAGTAAACGTAAAACGTAAAGAACAAAAAACACACATAAATATACTTTAAGGAATTTTATTGATGTATACAGTAGATACTGGAGAATAATCATCAATCAAGCGATTCATTGAGAAGAAACCGAGGAAGGGCCATTTGCATGAATCTCAGTAATGCAGACATCTTAGTGGTGACAAGATGGAAAAGCTATAAAAAAGAGATAAAGCATTGTTAGTTAGTTCCATAGATGGAAAGGAATCCAATATTAATACCACCTAAAAAGCCCAAAACGCGTTCTTTAAAACATTTCGTCTGATTTGGAATTCTAGTTTGATGCATTTTTTGCTGAAAATTGTGCGTAATTTCTGCACCCTGACACTGACAATGCTGAACAAAAAAGTGGTCACGCAGCTCAGATCATTAACAAACAAACTTCGAAGAAATCCAACCAGTAGTTCACGCTCAAAGCTCAAAATTATGCGGACAAATAAAAAGGAATGGACTATCTAGCATCTTCGATTATATCTTACCTGAACGGCCAAGTAAGTTGTACGCGTTGCCATCAACACTCAGGAGTGCAATGCGCCCCTTAAAGAAGTCGTTATTGGTGTCCTTCTTGTAGCCGACTTCGTAGGTTGGATGGTCATTCACCTGTAGGTCGTGATCAGGATATGTGGTACTGAGGGAGCTCACCACTTGGTCATTTAGGTAAATAACACACGTACCAGACACGTGCCAATAAGTGACCACAAGGTGTTGCCAAACGCCACGGGTCACAGAACCACCACTGGCTTCAATCAGATTCTGCTTCGGATCGCTTCCTGCACTGTCGATGTTTCGTCTGAGATCCACCTGTATCTTCCCGTCGGCCTTTACCGCAATAATGAATTGCCATGGTTTGGACCAATCGCCGAAAAGGACTTGCCTCTTGCCGTTTGCAATTGATTTGAACCACATTTCGATGGTAAAGTCCTGCTTCTGGAACTTGACCGCGGGGACATGAGCATACCCAGTACCATTAAGCTCCAGGACGAGTTTGTTTAACTCACTGTCGAAGACGAAGGAGGCACCTTCGCTGATTCTGAAAGAGATGAAGTGAATGAACCTGGGTTTTACTTCTCAATCAGACTACAAGGCCACAGAGCTGAAGAGATGTGTATAAAGTTGTTATTTTGAGCATCGAAATTGGAGTGATTTCCTAATTGAATGATGCCGAAATTATTGTCAAAGAGGCAGAAATTGCGTTTTTCTTGTTCCATTGGACTACTCTGAATTGGTTTTAAATTTTCTTGTTCACTAAAAGTCTGAAATTCTATATTCTCCATGGGATAGTAACATGGCTAACTCACGATTCAATGTGATCTGTAGGTCCTGAGAATTCAGTGTGATAGAGCTCTGCAAATAGATATTACAATCGTATTCTTGATTAATCAGCCACCACAGCCTGACTACAGTAAGTATGGCGCACGCAGGCGAGTAAAACAAGACAGACTGACAAATTAAGTCAAAAACTGCCTAGTCAATGCTCTCTTAAAAAGCATCTTAGTATAACGAGTGGTTTTCGACATATACATGTGTATACATGTATGTACTTCGCTTCTTGATACTTAGTAAGAATGGGTGAAAAAAGTCTTAATCAATGCTTATAAATGATTACGGTTTTTTGGACAAGTGCAATATCTCTGCCCATTTTCTCTCAGTTTCAGAGGACTGAGCACGTCTTTGCATTATCTCAATATATGACAGTCATATGCGATTCCTATGAACAAACATTTAGTTATCAATTAATGCTATGGTTAGAGATTATAACCTAAAACCATGACCAAAAGTGTTGATATGACATAAAAATTCGCCACGATGCCAAGATTTTAACAAAAATGATCCACGTCGAAATCGGGTTGTGCTGAGGCATTTGTAGGCAGATACAAATATGCCCCAAAAGCCCATTCAGATTCATCCAAAACTACTGACAGTGTACCAGGGGCCGGCTTATAATATTACAAACAATATCTGGATTTAAAACCAACCGCACTTTCCAGTGTAAATGCACTACAATATTTACAAACGAAGCCTCGTTTTGTATTCAGCGGTTACGGCCAGGCAACCATAACCGCTAGGTTTGGTGAAAATATGGAAGCTGTCAAAAGCATTTAAAACCAAATTTTTTGTTGTTCAATTTGATACACAAACCCCACTGCTCCTCATTACTTAGCAGAGTTTATTTTGAGAGAAATGTGCGAAAGATGCATGAAAAAATGACCTGAGCGTTCAAATAAAAATATCGGTATTGCACGAGAATGCTCGTGAGCAATCCAGACTCTGACTGTTGAAAAACTGTCCGTTGTGGTCTCAAGCTTTCAGGCCGTAGAAACTCGTCTCGTGCAATCTTGATACTCGGATGGGCCACTCGTACGGTTTTCTTGTTGTACAAGTGGTTGTATTATTAGCCCGAGCATTGCGGCGTCCATCGCTTCCTGTCGAAAGGTTGGCCTGTGTGCCGACAAGCAGAGAATTCACCGTTCTGTGGTTGTCGTGCGAGGGGGTTGTGATAGGGAGTGGTAAGTATTATTTATGCTCACTTCCAGTCAACCAGGGCTACATGCACTTGCGATTGAATGGCTGAAACATTAACTGAAAAGCTACTGCTAACGAAGCACAACTCGTTATGGATCAGCAACCGCAACTTAATCACATTTACAAGTCCATCGCAAGCCGAACTTCGTCAAAGTGGAAAATTGAACCTCTTACCATGTGCAGGGGCGGCAAGGTTAAAAACCTCGTTGAGGATTCTGAGGAAGCCAATTCGTCCCTTGAAGTAGTCGCTCTTGGTGTCTTTCTTGTAGCCGATCTCGTATTCTTCGTGGGTGTTGACCTGTAGGTTGTGATCCGTATAAGTGGTAGTGCTTTGTGCCACCTCGACGCCATTCAGTTAAACGAGACAAGTGCCAGGCCCGTGGGCGTATTCCACTTGGAGGTACTGCCATTGGCCCACTTCCACGGTGCCTCCTCTGGCGGTCAACAGATCCTGCTTGGGATCACTTCCTGCGCTGTTGATGTCTCGTCTGAGGGTGACCCCGATTTTCCCATTCGCCGTCACCTCAATCAGAAACTGCCAAGGCTTTGACCAGTCGCCAATTAAGACTTGCCTCTTGTTATTTGCGGTTGTTTTGAACCACATTTCGATGGTGAAGTCGGTTTTCTGGAACCGTACTGCAGGGACAAGAGCGTACTGGTTGATTCCATCAAGCTGAAGAACATTTCGGCCGAATTCGTTGTCATAGACGGACGAGGCCCCTCCTTTAGGCCTATATGTATTGAAAAGAAGAAGTTACATGACAAATTGCAACAAGGTCTATCGCTTAGGATAAAAAACCCTGACCGGAAACAAACCCAAAACGAACATACATATAAATTAGTTTCTTTAGTCCGGACCTATTAACTATTGCGAAGAGGCTTTGAAAAAAGAACCACTGTGTATTTTTTCATCTAATGCATACATGTGCACGTATTTTACATCGTTTACAACAACAAAGATTATCATCATAATACGTGGGTTTGTATTAAACAGCATAATTCACTGAATCTAGCAGAATCACGGAATTGTAGCACTAGAGCTTCACTGGATCCGTGGCAGAATGCTAAACGTGGCGTGTATGGCGAGCCGACTGTCCAATAATTAGGAAAACCTTGTTTACAGTAATTTAAAAACGCAGTTTCATGGAAGAAATCCATGTTTTATTCAATGAAACAAGGTTTTTGTGGAAGAAGGATAGGTTTATTATTTAAAAAAAACGTTGTTTTTTTTATCAGAAACCAAGTTTTTTGCAAGAAAATCATTTATCTTAAAATTAAACCTATGCTTCTTAAATGAAAACTATGTTTTGTGGAATAAAAACAGGTTTTATACATGGCTTAATCAAAACCTAGTTTTCATTAAAAAAAAACGCGTTATTTCTTTTAAAACCTGGTTTCCAATCCATATCCCAGAAAACCTAGTCTTTTTGCCTCGTCTCCGCAGCATGGCGCGCATGGTTCGTCTGGGGAGAGGTTCGGTTGGAGACGAGGTGAAACGATTAGGTTTCAGTAAAACCTGGTTTTCTTCTCTCAAAAACTTAGTTTCATAGAAGAAAACCATGCTTTTTCAATGAAACTAGGTTATATTGAAGAAAACATCGTTTTTATCTATTTTGAACCTTGGTTTTGAAGAGAGAACGTGAATCTTATACATTTTCGAAGAAGACTAAGTTATTCTTAAAAACCTAGTTTTCCTCCATATAACCTAGTTTTATGGAAGATAACCATGTTTTCTTCCATAAAAACCTAGTTTCATGGAAAAAAAACATGGTTTTCTTCCATGAAACTAAGTTTTGGAAGTTACTGGACGAACGGCTTGCCATACGCGCGAAATATTTCTATCGACATTCACCATGCCCGACACCGTGAACAGTCGTACATACTTACGAATATCGATTGGAACCAGAAAAATCAGTCCGAAACAACTCTGAAATCGAAGATTTTTCCGATGCATTATAAAAACTCTTTCAGTTTACATAGCACCAAAAACAGATTAGTTTTTAAAAACCTCTAATTTGGATTTCCTAATTTTTTTAATGAAATTGCCACTTTTGAACCCCTACCTGGCAGTCACAGTTTTTCGAGGATTGTAATGGGTTAGGGTTTCAAAATGACGGTAATGCTCTCCCCTTACAAGGCATTTTAAACATTAATTAAGAAACTCTATCAGCAGAAGACATTATATGCACATCTGTTTTTGGCCAAAACTGCCTGTCATGAGTGAGTGTGATGGTCATGAGGAGTACAAAGTGCTAAACTATTCCAATAGAGCGCGCATAGATTGATTTGCATATATACCGCTAAAACCAATACACATAACTCCTCCCACCAACTTGCTGTGATAAAAACTATTTCGCTTTATTCTTTATTAGTTATACGAGTAGCATAAAGCTTTGCAAACCATCGATGAATGGAAAAGTCATGTAATATGAATAATATTATGTCATTTCCCCAAGCTCTTACATCCCTTTTCTTGGCCATGCTGTCTGTTAAGTTACCATACTTCAGGATTATCTAATAAAATTCCTGTAAAGGCCACATATTTGTCATATGCTTTAACATATAAATTAATAGGCCTATGCCCATGTCTGCACATTGGCCTTCAGTGCAAGGTGGGTCCAAAACTGGTTCCTTGCCCATCGGAAGAAATTGAAAATGCTGCAAATAAAATCACCCTTTACTCATAAACTATCTACATGTAGGTGATTTGTTTCAGCAAAATGCCAGCTTGCCCCAGCAATGACCATTATTCACGCAGTGATAAAGTTTTTGGTAAAGAAAAGAGAACAGGTTTGCTTATTCCTTGCACCAAAAAAGAATAGTTTTGTTTCTCATAATTAGGAAGATTATGTCAACCTGAAAGACAGTTTCATTTATTCAATATTTGTTATTAACCCGAGAGGTATCTTTGATATAAATTAGCAAGCAGCATTCTTTACATTATTTCTTATTTCAAGATTCGGACTCGTAAATTTTTTCGGAACATTCACCCAGTATCCATGTCTCTTAAAGCCCATCCTTGACAGATACTCCAGTAATCACGGAAGGTGCATGTTGCTGAAATTGATGATAACATAGTCACATGTTCTTTACAAAGTTCACAGAGTAATTAGCTTTGATTTTCTAAGACATTGACAATTGCTTTGTTGGTTCAATCATCCATATGGTAGAGTTGTCCTATTAACTGATGGATATTATAGGATACACGTGATTATATACTTATCTTAGATGTATAACACGACTCATCGCTATACAATGTTCAAATAAAACACACACAGATTCAAACCGACACGACAGCGCGAACCCTCCTTAACCGGCCTTATTCTCCTGAACCGACCCGAGACTGCGCTATTTGGCGAATCTCGATTCGTTTCGCTTGATGCCGGTTAAGGTCGGTTCGGACTAGTTAAAATCCCATTTACACGGTGCGTGTTGAACCGAACAGGTCACGACCCGGATCGAACCCGCACCGTGTAAATCGGGCTAAAGTCTGATCATGTCACTCCAGTAGAAATTTGCAGATGTCATTTTCAGCCCTGTTTCAGTTTAAGATTTTACCAGAGATATAGGCATACAAAATCAAAGTAATCCACTATGCAGAGGAAAACAATTAAATCTTGTCGGAAAAATATAAATTTTGGGCGAGTTTGTCTGCAGTTTGGCAAAATGAATATCCCAATTTTGTTGGCCACTTGCTGCGCAGTCATCCGACATGATAATTTTTACTGCTGCTCTAGTTGTTTAGGGATATTCATTTTGGGACATTTAGAGTGAATGAATCATCTGCCCTTCCACCATCATATCCCGACCTGGGCAATGGCGTCAGACGCCTTTCAGCCGGGTGTTATTTGATGTAAATTCCCCCGCGTAAATCCGCCATGCTTGCGGGAGAAGTGCAGAAATCTCGCAAAGAAGAACCCCATATCTCTTCAAATGTCATTCGATCATCCCCCCCCCTCCCAGCCATTGGGTTTGTTGTGGTATGGAACAGTTCTAGAACTGTTGAACTGTGCCGATAGACAGGACAGGACTGGACAGTTCTAACAATACAATAGAAGGAAACGTTCTGTCACTGTTCCAACCAACATCACATTTCAATGGTTACATGGCCTGAAATGATTACGACATGACAGATAGATCACGGTCATTATCAATTATAAACTGACACACCTGCATCAAATGGGTCTTATTCACCGAATACTACATGCACACACTACAAAGTTTTCACATTTTATTCGTAACGTTGTTGTTGAACTAGTTAAAGAAGATTGTATTTTTAAACACTGTGAGATATTATCGCTAATTTCCATATTACTACCCACCCACTGGATTGGCCTAAGCTCTACTATGGCAGCACTCATTACTCATTTATGTGTGTGTACACTAGCGGCACATAGGAGGATGAAAGAACACAACAGGACCATTGCCTCAAAATTTGGCTCAGTTGTAAAAAAGAGCTGTACATACAAGCAACATGGTGATAAATTGTTCAACTGAAAGACTAAGAAGTTAGAGTTTTTTTGAACTTATCTGTTTTTGATAGTACTTAATGACAGAATCGAGGTTATTCGTAAAATCAGTGAAAATATCATGCCATAGAAATTTGGCGGTGACTTTTTACCCGTTTTCCGTGATAAACACACATACCTGTTGAAGCTGCTAGATTCACAGCTATTGTCACCAGAGTGATGAAGGTTCTCATGATGGCTGTAAACAAAAGGTAATCTACGGAAGAAAAGAGAGCAGAGTTAACTGTTTCAGCCAAACTAGTAACACGATAATACATCGTAAGATGTAAACCGGTCATCTCGTTCGAATCAGAATAAACAAAAACGAAAAGAAAAAAACACCTGAATACACCAGAAAATTAAACCGCTATGGCAATAGTTCTATTGCATTCCGTCAAGAAAAAAGTAATTGTTCGTTACAAAAAATACAAAGAGTAAAATATTTATCATGAAATTTTCACCCACTAGCTAGTATTCATAAAAAATGCAATATTTACGAATAGTGCTGGAAAAACAAAGCATAACAGCTTTAACCAACCGTCATAATCTTACCTGACTGCGGAGGATAAGTCTGGGCGGCGTTGCTTCCTCGGGCTGTCCGGTTGAACTGAATGTGGATCTACTCCCCGCTTGATGAGTTATATTGAAACTCACCAGCTCACTCTTGGAACATCTGTCGGTATTTCGACTGAACAAAACAACTCTTCAAGGGATTTGGATGACTTCAAAACTCAAGGCTCTTGTCAACTAATGAAGTTACTCTAGTATCACCGATCTGAGACCGTTTCTAAATATTTAGGCCAGGCTCCAAAATGAGCACATACACACATATATTCGTTCGATGCAACTCAACACGTCTGATTTGGTTGGGTTGGCGACACCAATTTAACCGATGGTCATTGCGTCATGTTTCGGCGCTGCCTTTGTGTCGATTTCGGAGGAAACTACCAACCGGTCTTAGATAGGTGAAACTTGAGTACTTGAGTATTAGAATTTTAGTGGCTGAATTTGAGTTAAGGAATTTCAACGGATTACATGCTACTACATGCAGTAAACTGGCTTAATTTGTCTTCTCGTTGCCTAGTAGTTGTTCAATCGGTGTTAGACAAGCAATGAACAACGCGTCATCGCCTCTAGTTAGCGTATAGCGTTTTTTTTTCAACACTGGACCCGAGGAAGATCACACTTCATTTTGGAGTGTTGGTATCGCTGGAATAGTCACTGAACTGCTGTCGAGAGACCGAGGTGGCTAAAGGTATCGGTTTGCCGAAGAAAAGTAGGGGCTTACCTGCAGAGGAAATGATGACCAAAAAAACCATACAAAAGATTAGTTCATTTTGAGGGGCGTAAGACCCGCATTTATTATTTTTATCCATTTGCACCCCTCCAACACTGTAATGGGAGGGCCTTGTTTCCCTTGTGTTGCAAAGTTAAACCAATACCCTGCTACCGGCCACCGTGGGAACTACGTTGACCGAATTTTACTTTTTTAATCCAGCGAAGCATTGTTGAATCGTCTACATCCTCTGTTAGAATCCAGCCGCAGTAAACTGAAGAGGTGTTGAATATGGTAAGGTAATGTCGATTCGATATTGAAACTCTATTTGAATCGCATTTTTTCAATGTGCCGTTCTCTTCACATGTGTTCATCCAGGTGCGATGTATGTAGAAATTGAATGCTGTCGTGGACAGAACAATAAAAAAATTGTTACAGTCTATTACATTACTCTAGCAAATCCATGCTCTGCATGGTGTTGAGGCAAGTGGTATGTTATGAATTTGGATGTGGCCATTGTAGGGTTTACGCTTGAAGAGTCATTTGGGTGATATGAATAATGACTAGTAAATGTTTTATCTAAAACTCCATGTACATTTACACTTGGCCTTTCTGTACAAAATTGAAGTAAAGCATTTGCTAGTCTTTATTTATATATCGCCAGCTGTCTGTGGAAGGTGTTGTTGAGTTAAAAAGTCGTAGGAAGTGATGTATGCATTGGGTTGGCTACGGGATTTCTTTAAATACTACATTCCTTGTTATTGTCTCGCACTCCTTGGGTGTTGGTGGTGTCGACTTGGACGTGTGTTCGAATGTCCTGGCTCTGGATCGAGAAGGTTACGTACAGTTGGCCATGGGAGAAAACAGGTGAAGGGAGGTAAATGCCTAGTCCATCGAATGCTTGTCCCTGTGTCTTGTTTATTGTCATTGAGGAACTGTATCCATTGTAGGGTGAAGGGCAGGTTGTCAGATGGGGCTAATTTATTACGATAGAGTAAGTGGCCGATGGCCGACGTAGTTTCCTGTGATGATTTCTGCATCGAGGACGTGATTAAGTAGGCGATGGATGAGAAGGCGGGACCCATTGCTGTTTTTATCAAGGTTCCGTATTAACAGCATGCTGATTGAGCCCTCTTTTGAAAGCTTTTTGTGCTGTGCTGTGCCTGTGGTAGTGATGGAGTGGAGGAATTCAGTAGGGTAATTTTTGGCCGCGTCAGTTATGAGAATATTTTATTTAGGGCATTAGGCTATGGTTCACAAACGCTCATGTTGGACTAATAGTGAACGCAAGCTATAGCACAATCGGGCGAACAAAAAGACCAAGTAGTCTAGAGGTGCTCTCAGCCGCATGGGGGCCAACCGTCCCTTGTAGTAAAATACATGAAGAACCCATCCGCCGGGATGGGGGGGGGGGAGCAATCGTCTTCTTTATCCGCCGGGGCCAACCGTCTACTATAGTTGGAAGGCCAGTTGTGTGGAGTTAAGTGGATCGAATTTGCAAGGATTGAGTATTTGGAGGCTGTACGTAGAGGGTTATTATGCGTCTTGGATCAGGTTCTATTGTCGGACACTAAACAAAGGGAAACCACACGTGGTGAGTACAGAAGTCGGAAGGAAGAAAATACAAGCTTGTGGCCATCCAGTAGTCATGGTAGTGGTCTCCATCAGTAACTTTACATCGCAGACACTGGAATAAACACTTCATTTCTAGGGTAGTTGTCGGCCTCGTCAGCTATGAGAAGATTTTATTCAGGGCATTAGGCAATGGTTCACAATAATAGTAAACGCAAGCAAACTCACAATGGGTATCGAGGAATGAAATTATTCCAAATTACCTTGTATACGTTGTATGTTTAACTCACCATAAAATCTATGCGCTCCACTTGAATCTCACTGCAACCTCTTTAAATCACCCCCCCCCCCCCCCCCCCCCGGCGCAGATGACCTGTCACTTTTTCTATATCCGGACATTTTCTATTCTACACCGGCAATGCTTACGATGTACAAGCGCGTCATCAGAACACCCTGCTAAACCACCAGGAAGAATAATATTTCAATGGCCCCATCAACTGTTGTATAGTGTGGACAAGTGCACATTTTAATGCCAACAGGTTTGGTCGAAAACCCAGAGTCAGTCGTATCCTCCTCCCCTCGCACACGTTACTAACCCTGGAATAAACTGATGGCTATTAGCGGGACGAGGCGGACAAGTCTGTTCCGCCCAATCAACACATCTTTCCTAGAAACTCAGTCACTATTGAAAATAATCACCGTACCTAAAACGCGCTCTCATTGGCTGAAATGTGAAAGGCATGGCACGTGCGGAATTTCTTGTTCTTAGACGATCCAATACACGATATTGTAGGAAGCAATCAACCTCCCCGGCCCGCAATCGGAAAAAAGCATACTAAATAAATACCACAAAAGAACAATATACGTGTCAATTATTTTGACGGAATGAATGAAATATGACTAAATGAGTAACCTGAAAGCAGATTGTATTCATTGTGTTCATTTGAAATGCGGTTTTGAGACATGGATCGTACACTTTTATCATCAAACGACGGGGGTGTTGTGATATCAATAAACAGCCATCAATCCCGCTGGAAGCTTGTCAGTTTATTCAGGGCATAAGGTCGGTCGATAGTGCCAAGTGTTGGCCTGAGCTTCAATATTATTCCTTGTGTGGCCTCAGGAATTACCGGATGCGAACCACCCCAAAGGTGCCTCGAAATGGCGCTGGAATTTTATGTATGCCATGCTTTTTATGGTGTCACAGGCATGTGATTGTCGCAATGTGGACGTCACGTGATAATTACAAATTCTTTGGGCCAAATAACGCTTGCTGACGTGTATTGCATGATGATGTGACCTCGACCGTCATGTGGACGAAATCAAATAAATATAAAAATAACTTCAAATATGGAAGACATGACCGATCGTCTTATTTGCCTTCAGTGCTGCCATCTGTGCGACGGTCAGGTACCAATCTTACCCTGTCGTTTTAGTAGAATAGATCCTTGTCGTGCATCGTACATCGTACATCGTGCATGGGAATGGTAAAAGGTAACGTCATCACTCAATAGAAACAAGGCCCTCCCATTACAGTGTTGGAGCGGTGCAAATGGATAAAAATAATAAATGCGGGACTTACGCTCATCAAAATGAACTACATTGTAATCGTTTGTATGTTTATTGTGTGTCGTCATTACCTCCGCGGGTCATCCTGACCACCAAGCTTTTTGCATCATATCAAGATTTAAACCTTGGCATATAGGGCCCCTTCAACTTGTTTTCTGCTCCCGCACTATACACTCCTAATACACTACACTAGACTGATATAGTAATGCAGGACTGGTAAAACAGATCAAAAACTGTAGGACATTGGCCTTGTAAGTAAAACCCATGGGCCCTATATCTTTTTCAATGGCTGCATCTTCGAGAGAAGATCATAATCTCAAACTCTGAGTAGATTTTTTAATGAATTGGATGAATAAGAAGGGAGATTTGGCGATGGAAACTTGACCAAGCATATAGAGCTGTTATAGGTGAGGCTAGCATAGGAATTGACATTTGTTTCTGGCTATCGGAGTACTGTTGTATGCACCGCACGCTAAGTTCAGATGCACTTGAAAATGGATAAAACATATTGGATTACAATGACATATTTCATGGGATACCCCGGCAATGTTTAGTGTGAGTATAGACCATGAGGTTCAGGATGCTGTAGGTAAGCACGCACTTTTCTTCGGCAAACCGATACCTTTAGCCACCGTGGTCCCTCGACTACCGTTCAGTGACTAACCCAACTATACCAACACTCCAAAATGAAGTGTGATCATCTTAGGGCCCGGTAGCTCAGTTGGCGTCAGCAGTGTTTACAAAAAAATGTACAATGTAGTTCTAACGCTATACGCTAACTAGAAGCGATGACGCGTTGTTCATACAGCCAACTCTAGATCTGCTGCACTGGTGTTTGTCTAACACCGATTGAACAACTACTAGGCCATGAGAAAATAATTATACCGGTAAGCCAGTCTACTGCATGTAGTAGCATAAAATCCGCTGAAATTGCTGAACTCAAATTCGGCCACTAAAAGTCTAGTACTCAAGTACTCAAGTTTCACCTATCTAAGACCTGTTGATAGTTTCTTCCGAAATCGACAAAAAGGCCGCGCCGAAACATGACGTAATGACCATCGGGTAAATTGGTGTCGCCAACCCAACCAAATCAGACATGTTGAATTGCATCGAACGAATACATGTGTGTATGTACTCATTTTGGGGCCTGACCTGAATATTTAGAAACGGTCTCAGATCGGTGATACTAGAGTGACTTCATTAATTGACAAGAGCCTTGAGTTATGAAGTCATCCAAATCTCTTGAAGAGTACCGCACAGTTGTTTTGTTCAGTCGAAATACCAACAGATGTTCCAAGAGTGAGCTGGTGAGTTTTTTAGATAGGAACAATTACTCTTTTCTTGACGGAATGCAATAGATTCATGAAACTACATGTATTGTTATATCGGTTTCATTTTCTGGTGTATTCTCGTGGTTTTTTTTCTTTTGGTTTTTGTTTATTCTGATTCGAACGAGATGACCGGTTTTCATCTTACGATGTATTATCGTGTTACTAGTTTGGCTGAAACAGTTAACTCTGCTCTCTTTTCTTCCGCAGATTACCTTTTGTTTACAGCCATCATGAGAACCTTCATCACTCTGGTGACAATAGCTGTGCATCTAGCAGCCTCAAAAGGTATGTTTCCACGGAAAACGGGTATAAAGTCACCGCCAATAGCATCGATTCTGTCATTAAGAACTGTGTAAACTGAAAGAGTTTTTATAACGCATCAGAAAAATCTTCGATTTCAGAGTTGTTTCGGACTGACTTTTCTGGTTGAAAAGGATATACATAAGTATGTACATGTACGACGGTGTGCGGTGTCGGGTACGGTGCCTGTCGATAGAAATACTTCGCGCGACGTTCAGCATTCTGCCACGAATCTATTATATATAGCTCTAAAGCTATAATTCCGTGATTCTGCTATATTCAGTGAATTATGCTGTTTATTACAAACCCACGTATTATGATGATAATCTTTGTTGTTGCATATCCAGTAAAAGAAGTAAAATGCGTGCGCATGTGTGCATCAGATGAAAAAATATACAGTGGTTATTTTTCCAAAGCCTCTTCACAATAGTTAATAGATCCAGACTAAAGAAACCAATTTACATGTAGGTCCTTTTTGGGTTTTGTTTCCGGTAAGGGTTTTTTATCCTAAGCGACAGAGGTTAATCAAACTTCTGTTTGCAATTTGCCATGTAACTTCCTCTTTTCAATATATGTACATAGGTCTGAAGGAGGGGCTTCGTCCGCCTATGACAACGAATTTGGCCGAAATGTTCTTCAGCTTGATGGAATCAACCAGTACGCTCTTGTCCCTGCAGTACGGTTCCAGAAAACCGACTTCACCATCGAAATGTGGTTCAAAGCAACCGCAAATAACACGAGACAAGTCCTAATTGGCGACTGGTCAAAGCCTTGGCAGTTTCTGATTGAGGTGACGACGAGTGGGGAAATCGGGGTCACCCTCAGACGAGACATCAACAGTGCAGGAAGTGATCCCAAGCAGGGTCTGTTGACCGCCAGAGGAGGCACCGTGGAAGTGGGCTAATGGCAGTACCTCCAAGTGGAATACGCCCACGGGCCTGGTACTTGTCTCGTTTACCTGAATGGCGTCGAGGTGGCACAAAGCACTACCAATTATACGGATCACAACCTGCAGGTCAACACCCACGAACAATACGTGATCGGCTACAAGAAAGACACCAAGCGCGACTACTTCACGGGACGAATTGGCTTTCTCAGAATCCTCAACGAGGTTTTTAACCCTAGAGCCCATGTACATGGTAAGAGGTCCAATTTTCCACCTTGACGAAGTTCGGCTTGCGATGGACTTGTAGATGTGTCAGTGATGAAGTAGCGTTTGTTACAATTGTATCTGCTGATCCATTACGAGTTGTGCTTCGTTAACAGCAGCTTTTCAGTTAATGTCTCAGTCATTCAATTGCAAGTGCATGCAGCCCTCGTCGACTGGGAGTGAGCATAAATAAGACTTACCGCTCCCTATCGCAACCCCCTTGTAAGACAACCGCAGAACGGTGGATTATCTGCTTGGCGGCACACTGGCCAGCCTTTCGACACAATATAAAGCGATGGACGCTGCAAGGTTCGGGCTAATAATACAACAACATGTACAATAAAAAAACTGCACGAGTAGCTGATCCAAGTATCCAGATTGCATGAGATGAGTTTCTACGGACTGAAAGCTCGAGAGCTTACAGGCCTTAGAAAATCATCACATCCCCATAAATAGTAAAAAATTAAGATAAATAGGCAATTTTTTTGTAATTTTTGACTCGATTCCTCATGACGTGAAAACGTCGAGGAAGACGAATAAACGCTTGAGTTGAAGACGTCGGCTTACTGGACTTTGCGCAACGAAACGAAACGAGCGAAATGGGGGAGCGACCATTATGTTTTACCCCGGTACTTTAGCCTGAAAATTTGTTCGGACCTCGATCGAAGAAGGTACGACAAACAATTGATTAATCAAACCCTTATGAGGTTCATTCATTTGAAGTAGAGAGGGTAACGTACATTGTATACACAAATCAAACACACACGCAGTGCTTGCATGCATTGCAGAGAACGACTTTTGAGTGATGACCCACACCCACCCAGGCAGCTGAGACACATGTCTTGTTGGACATGCCTACCGATTTTTACTAAATAAAAGCATAACTTCATCACACTTTTCGGGGTTGAAAATGTACTCACGTAAATTACCAAAATTACATGCCAAATTCGCACATGACCTGTTATTTCTCAAAGCTTGGAAGCTCAAATGTCTGAATGTAATGCATGCGCGTAATGTATACTCTCAGTAAGCGAATAGTTGTGATCGTCGGTTTTTGATACGAATCGTTTCCTGTATGGCCGTTACAAGCCGTTGTCTGAATATGGTGTGAACCTGTTTACCGTTCAATGCTGCTCCCTGTGACGCTGTACCCGCAAATGTTCAATGAAAAAAATGCTGGATAATGACTTACACGGCTTGTTCGCATCGTAAACATAGTGGTATTCGGGTAAACTGTCTTTGCGTTTGGCCTAATTTTACAACGATTACTCCCCATGTAACCACGATCTAGGATGGACAGGCTGTGTATTATGAATAGGAAAAGTCACCTAGGGACCGTTGCGTAGAATACTTTTTTGGCGAAATATTGCGCAAAGTCCAGTAAGCCGAAGACGTCATGACCTCATGGCAAAATGACGTAAAAGCGGACGGTCTTTCAACAGTCAGAGTCTGGATTGCACGAGACATTTTCTCGAGCATTCTCGTGCAGTACCGATATTTTTATTTGAACGCTCATGTCATGTTTCATTCATCTTTCGCAAATTTCTCTCAAAATAAACTCTGCAAAGTTATGAGGAGCAGTTGGGTTTGTGTATCAAATTAAATAACGAAAAATTTGCTTTTAAATGCTTTTTGAATGCTTTTTGACAGCTTCCACATTTTGCTAGGCAACTATAACCGCTGAATTCAAAACAAGGCTTCGTTTGCGCATAGTGCATTTACACTGTAAAGTGCGGTTCGTTCTAAATCCAGGTATTTTTGCTGTATTATAATTAACAGCCGGCCCCTGGTACACAATGTTAGTAATTTTGGATGAATCTGAATCTGAATTTGGGGCATTTTTGGGAGGTTTTCATGGTCTTGTATCTGCCGGATCAATTCTTTATATGATTAATTATAATGCCTCTGCCTACAAATGCCTCAGCACAACCCGATCTCGACGTGGATCATTTTTGTTAAAATATTGGCATCGTGGCGAATTTTTATGTCATATCAACACCCTTTGGTCATGGTTTTAGGCTATAATCTTGTAAAATTTTCCATCAAAATTTAGTTGTTCAAAATTATGTGTCTCTTTAACTATCTTATACATAGTTTCACGTTGTCTTTCCTTCCATCTTGAATATCCCTCTTTCAAGACACCTTTCTTTCAAAGTAAGTTATACTACTTATTTTCTCTTAAATCCCCTATTTGCCCAACCAGATTGGTACCCACTTGAGTTTAACAGGTTTAAGATTTTGTCAAGCATCTCCCTCAATATCCTGTGTATTCTGGACTTCTATCATGGACTGCTCAATTTGTCTTTCAAATCTGCCGCCAAATTTGTTTTTAGCAGTGATATTGCACAATTTGAGCGGCTGTTATAAAACGCGGATTCCGCGGAAATCCGCGGAAAAATCTAACTTGGCTACAGGGTGGCTACCTGAACCGCAGGTGAGAGTTTTTCATATTAATAGTGTGCATTGTTGTGCGCATGAAGTACTCCTGGTGACAAGGTCTTCGGGAATCCCCATTATATGGTGCGCTGTATGCGCCGTAAATCACAAGCACCTTGTACAGTAGTTTGAAATAAACTTATACTCTAGGACGGGCCGCGAAGTAAGTTTTTGTGATTGCTAAAAATAGACTCCAATGTGCAGTCGCATATATGGTTGTTTAGGTTCGAGCTGCAAGGAGATTGTCCTAAAACATTTTCGTAGACCAGAATTCAGTTCGTCATCGACCTATATTTGAAGGAGGCATACCGTAACGTACATCAATCCGGGCATCAATCACACTTGAAAGCAGCCTCGTAATATGTTCCGTTAGGGAATCAGGAACCACGGTGGTGTCGAAGAAAACATGCAAAGTTTATCAACACCAAGAAAAAAAGAGGGAAGAGTCGATCGGAATGGCATGAATGGCGCTCCAGAGGATTAAAATATGACCGATGAAATATGCAGATAACTGGTAGTTTTTGCCTCCGATTTATGATTTATGTTGTTATTTGTATAATACATGTATAATTATCATTAAATATTATGCGCGTATTTACTGGCGGCTTTGTGATTTTTCCGCGGATTTCCGCGGAATCCGCGTTTTATAACAGCCGCAATTTGAGTGTAATGCAGCACAGAGACGCTGTGACTCATCTTCACGTATAGTATTACATGTATCATGTACAGTGTACATTTTGTACACAATCAGCTGTTTGTAAAACTGAATATCGTTTGTGAGTGGAGTCGAGATTTTTGGGTCAGAATCTAACAAAGTCGCTCATTAAAATCAACCATATTTTACCTAAAACAGTTCTAGAGACACTGTTTTCTGAACTACCTATCTTCCTTTTCCAAGTTGACATCCTGGGGGACTTCAAATTAATATTTTATAGCGGTTCGCTCACTTTATATATGGCGCCGCCTTCTTGTCAAAATGGGTTTTGTGGGTTTCGAACCAAGTTGGATTCGTACCTTCTTTATCTCGATTCTTGCTCGTTGAAATTTCCTATAACTTCATATTACGATGGTTGAGACATTTGTCCGCATCCTTGACCAAATTTTGTGTATGAAACTCATACGCAATTGTCAAAATTCACAACGTTTTGTCACCACTGTCGTTTCACCTGTCGACTGGTGTCCGGACCTCGTGGTGCGATCACGCATCTGTCCATTTCGTGGAAAGCTTTATAGCCAGAAATTTCCTCGTTAGAATCCGCTATAAGTTTATACTACAATAGCCATAGCATTTATCTATAGCCTGAACCAGATTTAGCCGTGTAGTCCGAGTACTTTCGTCAAAATTGGCAATATTGTCGACCTCACCGTTTTACTTCTCGTCTGCTATATTCGGCCATTGTGCACGCGCATGAGGCCGCTCGCACTTCCTTTCTCAGGCGCGGATCCAAGGAGGGGGGCGCACCCGGCGCACGAACGAACTTAAACGAACGAGCCAGTGCAGCAAACTTTCGTACACGTTCACTCTCATATAAAACATGACCACACCCCTTGGCTTTAGCGCGAGAATATATATGTACACGCCATGATCCCACGAAGGATCTTTCCCGCCGCAATCGGCTATCTGTGCAATGGTCAGCTGACCGACCAATGCGCCGCAGATGCGCTACAGACAGGTAGCCTAATCATGGCGGAAAAACGAAAGTTGCAGTCATCTCTTGTCGATTTATTTGCGAAGAGTAGAAAAAAAGACGCTCATCTTTGAAAAAGAATTTTCAACCTTCTTTCATAAATCACTACCTCCTTCAAACCACGTGCCTTTCCTTCAGTCGGACTTTTTTTCAGAAATTTTTCAGGCTGTACCGATCTGTTCCTGATGATTTTGCAGACAAAAAACACTGAAAATGGGGTGGGAGTGGTGCTTAATATTTGAAGATCAGATGCCAGGAAATCGCATATATGGAGTCTTATCTTAAAAAATTTTCTGGGGGAGGCCCCCTATTCTCTGGTTGATTATGTTCCTTATCGGGAAGAGAAACCTTTCAGGAGACGGAATTTTGATATTCATCTTATAACTGTAGTTTTGGAGTGAGTTTTGTCAGAATTTCTTACAAAAAATCCCCGTTTCTGCCGATACGTGACGCGAATCCGCGACGCTGATTGGCTGGGGACCGCGTCATTTTTCTATAAAAGACGTGCTTTTCTCAGCATAAAGGAGTCTTGATCGTGTGGTCAATCCGACAACATCAACTCATACCCAGGTACGCACCAAACCTGTCGCGCCTCCCCAGCAGGGGTCCGGCGGCGACCGTAGCCTTTCCATTCCGGCTACCCGGCGTATTCCACCTCCGCCATGGGTTCCAATAGTTCTGATCAGACTCACTCCATCCATACCATGACCATACTATGCTTGCATGTACATTGAGTGTTCAGTCCATTGAACATTTCGCGCGTAATCAGCTGGTGTTACTTAGGCCAGCAGGGCCTGTCTGTCGTTAGCCATGAGCGTAAACTTGTTGGACATAGGCTAGAACTTAGTCAAATTTCACATCATCGTAAATATAAACATGCCATAAGTGATCACCTGTAAATATTTCGTCAAGGACGTGGATAAGATACTTATCCTATCATTTGAGGTTTAAATAATATGTTATTAGTTATCTTTAAATAATATGTTATTAGTTATCTTATGACTTGTCGGCCATTATTTAAAACGAATCCCACATTGTAGCAACGCCCGATGAGCTGTATGGATCTTTCTCTGAGGTCTGTTTCTGAGGCACATGTCTATTAGTCAGTTTCAAAAGAACTTCTCCATTTTTAATGATTACGCTGAGTCCGAATATACCTTACCAAGGCCAGCTTCCATGGCGTTTCCGTAACCGACCAAAAGAGCCAGCGACCATGGCGCCCAAAGGCTAGTTTCCATAGCAACCAAGGGTCCGCGCCGTACCAGGTTCCTTGCGTAATCATTTATTCAGAGTTCTTTGTCCTATCATAAACCGTTGGTAGTTACAATCTAAAAATGCCTCAGAGACATGTCTTTATTCACAGCTTGGCCTCGGATCAAATCAGATATAGACATTTTTCAAGTAAAGACTTTTGACTTGACGTAGGTTCGTGTGCATATAAGGTAATTCCATAAGTAACGTATTCCCAGTCCTAGGCGGTCATGCCGACCGAGGAGGCCAGCCAACCAGGCGTTCCAATCCAGGGCTAACCTGAGCCTTTCTCCGCTCCTCCTACCGAACCGACCGACCTGTTACTTTACCGACATGCACATTGATTTGCGTCTTGTTGAATGTTTTTTCGAGGATCACATTCACAACCTTTCAGTTGTCTCCAGCAAAGTGGAATGCTATAAGCAATAACAAAAGATGATTCGTCTTGTCTGGAAACAGGACGTCTGTCTCATGTCACAATCAAAATCGAAGACAGGACAACCTGTCCCTCTATAGTTTCTAGTCTATGGTACTTGGTCTCAATAAGTATATTGCGGGCGACGGTGGGAATCTGAACCGCTATGCGGCCGGGACAATCTCCATGTCGTCCAACTGCCAACCACCACGTCCTAACTCCCCTGGACATGCTCACATGGGCCGTCACAACCAGCCAAACCTATTCCTGTCCCCGCATTTACTGATACATTGAGCCAGTTACCTTTATCTACGTCATTAGTTTAGTAATCTAGTTTTAATCGTGTTGTGACATAAACTCTAAATCTAAGTTGTGAAAATAACCACAATCAAGACAAGACTCGTGGTGTATCAATTGCTGGATCTATATCGTAATATGTCCGGTCCTACCGTCTCGCCAAATCACCAAGACGTGACGTCACCCATGACGTCATTGGCTGTGACGACCGTTGCTCTGGAGTCCGTGCAGTCCGTTACCAGGACTGCTTATCAACTAGGACTCTGTGACGTACGCCAAGCTGTGAAGCCGGTCATGATCCGTTAGTTTAGTGTAACCCCCCCCCCCCCCCCATCGTCCCGTTTCTAAGAATCGCTACAATCTCTAACCCTAATCATGTTCATGATTCGCCATGAATCGGTCGATCCTGTTCCAAATCCTATTTACTTTGACGCCCTCGTCTTAGTTTCTATGTGCAGAGAGATATTTGCCGATTTTATGAGCCTAGCATCTGTGCCATTTGAAGCGGGTCTCAATCCCCAGTTTGGCCTCAATATGTAACCTACATTCCATATACCACGCGAGGTTGGACGTATTTGTGCGAGTGTCAATTATGCTCGTCCGAATCTAGGCCACATAGCGAAAGAATAACCGAGATGACCCCATGTTTTCACATCAAGTAAAGAAACTAGATGCATTTGGCTATCCGCCAGTGGTAATGTCATTCTAAATCATTCATTTTTAACCAATTGAGGCCCGTTTGAAGATTGCACACATCATGCCATTTCTTGGTCAATTATTTACCATTTTCAGGATCCAAGGGATGACAATGGTGGCGCCACCTAACGGTGCACTTATGAATTAAGTGCATCAAAATGCTGTAGAAATCTTCTCTGGATTTATACGAACCCAGAAATGTATAGATTATGGTGCCTGTGATGCATGATTAGGCCTCAGCAGGAACTGAAAGTCTATCTCGTGTCGGTTGCCCTGGGCCTATTTGACGCTGCCCTTGACACCGTCCTCCGCACTGTGTAGTGCCACCTTTCCAAGAAAAAGAGTCGATGGGTGGAGAGCTAACTCGGGTCAAATCGGAAAAGCGTGATAGTTCAGTCATATTTTGAATTTTTCCTATTTTTGGGCATTTTTCGATGGAAACTACTGATGCAGAGTAGGAGGTGACTGGGTAACCAATAACTAATTAATTTGAAGAGGGATGCATGTATAGACATGCACTACAGGGTGGCCCAGGAACATTCCCCTTGCGCAATAGAATTCTATTGTGTATCCATTGTGTAAGGGAAACGATTTCTGGGCCACCCTGTAGACTCGTTTCTGGTCAACACTGGAGAACCACGTGCATCGCATGAGGAAACAACCAATTATGATATGTGATTTCGGAAATCGAATAAACTATTGAAATGGATATAGTCTTAGTTATCATTTAAACCAGAATGAGAAACACAACAGTGTGTCTATTTCTTGCAGTAGCTGATGTGTATTACTTCAACTGCGTCATTTCTAAATTTCTTCCCACCGCCAAGGCAATACATGTAAAAATTTATGGCATAATTAACGTGCCAAATGAAACTACAGACCCATTGCTCAACATTATAACGCAGAAACCAATAAGGCTTCCTAAAATTGTACCTTTCTCTCATAATTGGCATGTCCATAGATGTTATATAAAACCTCAGCGGCAAGGAACAGAAAATGTATGCCAAGCTGACCAAGATCAGCATCCGTATCATATACTTATTCTCAGCGGCTCGAGCAATGGTTTTTGCATCCTCTTTCGTCGCCGTTGTCATCGTGGTAGAGAGTTTGTGTCTCTTCGTAGTTGCCCGTTGTACTCCAGTAATGATACCAATGTTACATAAAAATATCACTGTGAATGGAATAACGGTGCCAAAGAGGAGAATGTAGGTTGGTGCCAGGGCACTCAAGGTGGGATCATCAAAAGTGACCGGTACGACGTTCTCTATTTCTGTAAAAAAATGAAACGGACATGTTATCTGATTGGTGATTTCACTCAACACTCAGATACAACTGCACGTTCTTTGATTACATATCAACACACGGTCATTGTGATGTTCGTATGTAAAGTCCCTTGGTTAGTAGGCTTCGATCTAGCATCCTGAATCTCATGAGCACCTCTACTGTCCGGTAGCTCTTATTCGATAAAAATCAATCGCACATGCAATCGCAAATATAACCCCTCTGATCGCAATGCCATCACAGCTAAATGGCAATGGTGGACATGATGGATACTCAACATTTATCTAATATCATAAGTACACTTAAGAGCATATTTCTTACAAAGACATGCCGTTTTACCGGTGGTGTGCGTCAATCCTAATGTCTCATCCTTTGAGGAGGAGGGATACCAATGCACAGCGCTAATAGATCGGCATGTACAAATTTAAGCACACAAATATTCCTTCAATTTCCACGGACGACCTCGTATCGCTCGTCGACATTATTATGTGATGCCTGGCAACATCATCACGTATGGAGGTCAGAGATTATCTAACAGCAGATCGGGTTATTGTACTGGCCTAGTGAGACTACTATTGAAGGGGTCAAGAAAGAACCTGAGAATGGTTTACCTGTATTCGGTTCAGTTGTATAATCGAAGGTCCAAAACATATTCAGGCTGGTACCGAATATTATCACTGCTGTCACAACCACTATCTTAGTTGCCTTTGACCTGGTGCAGAGTGTTGTTGCCCTCATCGGAGCCCACACCACAATGAGCCTGTCCACTGACATCTCCGCTAGGAATAACCCTGATGTGATGCCAGCAGCATTTGCAACATACCAGAAAGCCCTGCCATGACAAAAATATAGCGTTATATTATAGAGGTTACCAGTCCTATAACATTGACTGAAAATGTGAACGAACTTGAAATACGGTCACCCGTTTGCGTTGTCCATCAAGTCAGGCACGACTGCTGCAATGCAATTTGCTGTTTGAAGTGCTGACTCTTGGTTCAAATACAAAACGGACACTCAATTTATCGAACGAAACGTATATTGTTAGAGAAGTCTATGTTCGATAGCGTCATAATACTTCTTTTTGAAATTCGACAAAATGGAAAGGAATAATGACATTAAGCTACTGCACTCACTTCAGATCCAGGGAGTGCAGAGAACAGATAACTTTCGTATGAAATGTCTGTCCCCTTTCTTTCTTCGCTGACGTTTTAAAGCAAAGGAAATGTAGAAGTTTCAAGCACACTTACCTTGTTGAAGAAGAACGATCCCGAATGACATCACTTCCAACCTTCCAAAAATTTAAGATATTCATAAATAGAAGATTAACCAAAACAGCGCTATCAACTAAGGCAAGACCTGTCATATACACACACGTAGAGAGGTGACTGTTACTCTTCTTGCTGGCGACAAGGAAGGCTATAAGATTCCCCGGCAAGCCCACGGCAACGATGAATAGTGTTCCGATGCGGGTGATGATAAAATAGGCATGTTCCAAGTCAGGATAAACCGCGAGGACAGACTCAGTCATCTCAGACGCATTCTGAATTGCTTCGAATTCCATACTGCGTTTGCAATGGATGATTTGGTATGCACATGTAGAGTGGCGTGTTCGATAACTAGCGCAAGTAAGCGCCAGAGCGTTTTTTGGTAATGGCGCCTCATCTCGCGCCAGGCCGAAGTGAGCGAATCTCGGGTGTGTTACTTCGGTATAGAATGGCCGCCGCAAGTGATCGGCTTTGCGATGTACACAATGTGTTTTATTGCATCAGACTGCAGTTTTTTTGACAAAAATAATTTAGAATAAGTGTTGGAAGGAATTGATATCAAGATGTGACAAATTTGGCAAATAAGGTAGTTTTTGTGGTTTACCCACACCCGGTCTGGTGTCTGGTCATTCTTTTTTACGCAACTACCCTAAATTTACTCGGGTCTGGCGCGAGAGCGTCCTGGCTCACTTCATTCATACTGTGCATGCGCTTCAAGGCGCGAGATCAGGTGCTTACCGAAGTGCGGCGCTAGAAATCGAACACGCTATATATGATTGAGAGTAAAATGGTGGATCTTCCAGCTAGCACTAGCAGGAATCAGCTTACTCGGTATCCAAACGATATTAATGAAGCTTATTAGAAAAAAATATATTTTAGCCGCACAGCCAAATTGGACAATTACATGTAGTTGTGGTTTCGCTGTAGTTAAGAAAAAAGGCATAGAGTCGATTGTAGATATTGACATCTATGGCGTGTTCGATTACTTGTGGAGCGTATCCCCCGTCACCTATCCATGGACAACAGAGACGACTACGAACGATGTCGCGCCAGATATGTGTAAACTACATTCACTGTAGCAGAGGTTACACAATTATGATTCATACGGAAGCAGAATGTACGAGTATTTTGTGTAAAAGTTTTGTATGGGCTACGAGAGGCCTTATAAAATTGAACAAATAAATTGAATTGATATTAGATTTTTGGGTTTTGCAATGTTGTTCTGTTTTAAAAACTAACCCGACATCCTACCGTGATATTTTACTCGTATCAGACTCATCAACCACACTTAGCAAACCTTCCCTCGTCGCAAATTGCATCGCTGCCAGCTTGTCAAAATATTATGAGATGGAAGCCAAAGTCACCTGCTCAGCGAAGAGGTCATTTTGACCACTAAGGTTTTTGCATCTTAGTTTCTAACGTTAAGACGGAAAAAATCGTCTGGAATGCTATTGCCCCTAATATTTAGGGACCGCCGGGACAATAGGCTGGTTTGCATAAGGGCCGAAATGTTCATTTTCCGGCCAAATCATTCAGAGATCGATGATTTGGCGTTTCCTGATTGGTCAGTCATTACGAGTCAGGGTCTTCCTGTTTAACGACGCATTCGCGGCGGTTGGCTACTTATAAAGGGGTTACTCCCTAGCCGTACACCCTGATGCTGACCTCGGTCCCGACAATTTACAATTAACACTCCTAATTCTATGAAATTCAAAATTTCCAAAAACTCTCCTAAAATCCTGAATCATAATCTTAACTATAAAAAAACGTAAGTTCTGAATTCACGGTTCCTTATTTTCAGGCTTGCACCTTCACTAAATGTTCTCATGAAAATACTTTTATTTATTCACACATTTTACGGACTCCTCGATTTCTTCGATTTTCTACGATTTTTCCTTTGCCTGGACGTGACCCTTTGTGGCCTTCTATCGGCACACTGCAGGTCAAGATGTACGCCCTCTCGGAAAGGCCAACATCACCAAAGGCTCGGTGTCTCTGGAAGATCTGACCTAACGATTTCCTGTTGGGTCTTCCAAGATATCAGCGCTGGTGACAAAATTACATTGTACAAGATAAGGATAGAAAAACTGCATCGATTTCATGTCTGCTTTAGATATCGATGAGGTCGCTATTACTTCTTTCAGTTCTCGCCGTTGTGACTGTGAACGCTGCCTGTTATTATTTTGTGATTCATTCTGTATCTCTTTCGACTCAATGCCGACGATTCCGTCGACGAGACAATAAATATGGGACGAACTGCATCTGGGGTTTACCACTCTAATGTCATTCGAGAAACAATTCATAACACTAGTAACACATCTATGAGTTCCCGGGTGACGAAGACATCCGCTGTAAAAAAGCATTTCAAATCTACTGATTCACAGTTAAAAACACCCGATTAGGACTAACTTAACTTGAAAACTATCGACGAGAAGACAGCCACCATGTTACATCGAGCATCACCCTTGGTGGACGATCTGACTTCGTCACCTCCTTCGTGCGACGATAATATATACTTGCTCGTTATGGTGGTGAGTACGCCAATGCATTTCAATCGTCGTGCGAAAATGAGGGATTCTTTAAAGGTGACGCGGCTATTTTATCGGCGGAAGAGATTTCGCATGATTTTTTTGACCGCAAGAGTAGATGATCCCAAGATAGATACAAAATTACGCAATGAGAGTTTAATTTACAATGATATTATCCAGGTAAACAGCAGAGAAGCATACCGCAACTTGACGCATAAGGCTCTGGAATCTTTAAGATGGACGTTGACGAAATGTCCACACGTAAAATTCATGTTGAAAATTGATGACGATGTGTTAGTGATCTATGAACACATCATCGACTATGCAATAGGTTTAGAGGCAAATAATGCTACATTCGTTTATGCAGGTTTGCACAATTTGTATTCAGGCCCAAACAGGAATGCTAAAGGTAAGTGGTATCTATTTCGAGAAGATTATAAAGATGACACCCTACCACCCCTCGTCTGTGGCTTTGCTGCTCTATTTTCACAAGACGCTGTTCTTGAGATTCATCACGCATCCTTTCATGTCCCACGAGTCTACAGCATTCCGAGGCAGACGTTTCCTCATGATGACGCGTTCTTCGGAATATGTGCCACGTAGGCCTAAATAAAACTTACAAAAGTACTGTGGATGTGCTATTTCTGGTCTGATGTGGATGGAACCGGCAGTGAAAAAAGGTAAGTGTGTCATGTTAAAATTACAAGCTGTCCATGGTGTACCTGGTTACACAAAGATAACAAAATATTTGGAACTACTTAAAAATATAACAGTAGTTGAAAGGGAAACTTGTGAGAAGAAAGCTTGATTGTTTGAAGTAGGTGATACCGATAACTCAGACAGTCTTAGTGTTTTTCGCAAGCCCACACACACCAACCAGTATTTAAACTTTCAGTCGTATCACCCATTGAATCAAAAAGTGGGTGTAGTCAGGACATTGCTTCACCGTTATGACATCATAGTGACAACGGAAAGTGACAAGCTGGAAGAAAGGGAGAGTCTGCTCTTTCTAAGTGTGGTTACCCCCATGGGTGTTTAAGCGTACATAGAAACCGGTCGTGTCTAACAACCCGGAGGCATCTACCGCTAAGCGTTCTAACAAAGGCCTCGTAGTCCCAAGGACCCAAGGACTCAGCGAAAAGGTGGTGTGCATCTATAACAAAAACGGCGTGCAACTTGTCTTCAACTTCTAGAGATTTTGACGTGGCACCGAACTAAAATGTAGTGAAATTTATCAGACCGGATGTCAAGACTGTGATGATACGTACATTGGCGAAAGTGGTCGCCAGTTACGTAACCGCCTGGAGGAACACCGGAAGTCCGTTCGTGAGAAATCCTTCAAGTCAGTCATCTCCGAACATGCTATGAACAAGGGAAACCAGGTGGATATAGACAATTTCAAGATCATCGACACCGATACCATTCTTGGGCCGGAAATGGAGAGAAGCCATCCACATCCGTAAAAAAACAGCCAGCCACGAACAAAGACGGTGGCTTTCAACTGTCCCACACATACGATTAGACCTTCAAATCCGAGAACCCTGGAGGTCAGCTGACGTCAGCAGAGCTACCTCTGTCACAAACTCGCCCTCGTGCCGAAATTTAAAAAAATCAGGCACTTAATTTGATTAATTGCCGCCATCTTGGATGTCAGCATCCCGAGATTCAGGGCTTTGACAATCATACCTCATAAACAGTGTCGCCAGTTCAGACTGTAAATCTTATTCAGGCCGAATTAGTGCCACTTTCTTAAATAAAACGTTTTCTTTTATTAATAAATAAAACAAAATATCATCTTTATGAATAAAAGCTGACTATTAATAGTGGATTTTAAGATGATTGTACGGAGAACTACAAAAGAAGCGTAGGGCATTGCGGGCTTTGTGGTGTGTTGCGATAGCCTCACAGCATTAAGAAAGATTCTTTCCTGATCTACATCCGCGGTACTTCTTTTCAAGGTGGTGGCAACATACTAGTTCTAGAAACGTTGTAAGGAACGAAATCAGCGCATCTAGTGTCAAAATTGCCTCTGTCAGTCAGTGTACTGAAGAAATCCTTGGTGTAAGGACGAAATATTTACAAGGTAAATACTTCAGCTTGTGATAAAATAACTTTTATCATAAGTTGCTTTCAATGACCAATTGGACATAATGAACAAACTTTAGTATAGGGTTGGTTCCTTGGGGCACAACTACTTCTGGCGAGAAAACTGTGCTGCATTTAAAACAATCACTGTGCTGTTTTTCAAGCTTCCGAAATGATCTAAATACAGTAGACCTGTAAATGTCGAGATTCTAAAGTGTATCCCTTTTCATACACGCAAATATACCGGCAATTTTTAATAAAATCGGACCTACTTGGATTTGAAGGGACGTGTTGAATCGGATATGCCGTGTTTGGGGAAAGAAGTCGGGATGCATTAGGTAGTCCAAACATAGTGGACATTGATGGCTCCGATCAAAATACAGGTGATAGGAGTATATTTGAACATAAGAACTAAAAGTGGATTTAGACGTATAGACTCAAGAAAATACAAGAGTCTACCACAAGCCAATGTACGTTACAAAACAACATGAAAGAGATTAAGGGTCCCCCAGATTTAAAAGAACAATACGAACTTAGCGACTTAGGGTAGATAACATAGCCATATTAGCTTTGTTGCTAGAGTGGTAAAGGCCCAGGTTGGCGAACATCTAATAATATACTGACATATTCGGGGACCAGATTTCAATAATCGATTATTGAATACTGTAAAGTATGTGATAAAGTACAAATAGAGCACTGAAATTGGAAATTCAGCTGTGTTTTTTTACTAATATGAAGGGCACGCGTAATAAATTGATCGATGCCTCATCTATTCGACTAGTTTCAGATCTAATCAGTAAACGTAAAACGTAAAGAACAAAAAACACACATAAATATACTTTAAGGGATTTATTGATGTATACAGTAGATACTGAAGAATAATCATCAATCAAGCGATTCACTGAGAAGAAACCGAGGAAGGGCCATTTGCATGCATCTCAGTGATACAGACATCTTAGTGGTCACAAGATGGAAAAGCTATAAAAAAGAGATAAAGCATTGTTAGTTAGTTCCATAGATGGAAAGAATTCAATATTAATACCACCTAAAAAGCCCAAAACGCGTTCTTTAAAACATTCCGTCTGATTTGGAATTCTAGTTTGATGCATTTTTTGCTGAAAATTGTGCGTAATTTCTGCACCCTGACACTGACAATGCTGAACAAAAAAGTGGTCACGCAGCTCAGATCATTAACAAACAAACTTCGAAGAAATCCAACCAGTAGTTCACGCTCAAAGCTCAAAATTATGCGGACAAATAAAAAGGAATGGACTATCTAGCATCTTCGATTATATCTTACCTGAACGGCCAAGTAAGTTGTACGCGTTGCCATCAACATTCAGGAGTGCAATGCGCCCCTTAAAGAAGTCGTTATTGGTGTCCTTCTTGTAGCCGACTTCGTAGGTTGGATGGTCATTCACCTGTAGGTCGTGATCAGGATATGTGGTACTGAGGGAGCTCACCACTTGGTCATTTAGGTAAATAACACACGTACCAGACACGTGCCAATAAGTGACCACAAGGTGTTGCCAAACGCCACGTGTCACAGAACCACCACTGGCTTCAATCAGATTCTGCTTCGGATCGCTTCCTGCACTGTCGATGTTTCGTCTGAGATCCACCTGTATCTTCCCGTCGGCCTTTACCGCAATAATGAATTGCCATGGTTTGGACCAATCGCCGAAAAGGACTTGCCTCTTGCCGTTTGCAATTGATTTGAACCATATTTCGATGGTAAAGTCCTGTTGCTGGAACTTGACCGCGGGGACATGAGCATACCCAGTACCATTAAGCTCCAGGACGAGTTTGTTTAACTCACTGTCGAAGACGAAGGAGGCACCTTCGCTGATTCTGAAAGAGATGAAGTGAATGAACCTGGGTTTTACTTCTCAATCAGACTACAAGGCCACAGAGCTGAAGAGATGTGTATAAAGTTGTTATTTTGAGCATCGACATTGGAGTGATTTCCTAATTGAATGATGCCGAAATTATTGTCAAAGAAGCAGAAATTGCGTTTTTCTTGTTCCATTGGACTACTCTGAATGGGTTTTAAATTTTCTTGTTCACTAAAAGTCTGAAATTCTATATTCTCCATGGGATAGTAACATGGCTAACTCACGATTCAATGTGATCTGTAGGTCCTGAGAATTCAGTGTGATAGAGCTCTGCAAATAGATATTACAATCGTATTCTTGATTAATCAGCCACCACAGCCTGACTACAGTAAGTATGGCGCACGCAGGCGAGTAAAACAAGACAGACTGACAAATTAAGTCAAAAACTGCCTAGTCAATGCTCTCTTAGAAAGCATCTTAGTATAACGAGTGGTTTTCGACATATACATGTGTATACATGTATGTACTTCGCCTCTTGATACTTAGTAAGAATGTGAAAAAAGTCTTAATCAATGCTTATAAATGATTACGGTTTTTTGGACAAGTGCAATATCTCTGCCCATTTTCTCTCAGTTTCAGAGGACTGAGCACGTCTTTGCATTGTCTAAATATATGACAGTCATATGCGATTCCTATGAACAAACATTTAGTTATCAATTAATGATATGGTTAGAGATTATAACCTAAAACGATGACCAAAAGTGTTGATATGACATAAAAATTCGCCACGATGCCAAGATTTTAACAAAAATGATCCACGTCGAGATCGGGTTGTGCTGAGGCATTTGTAGGCAGATACAAAAATGCCCCAAAAGCCCATTCAGATTCATCCAAAACTACTGACAGTGTACCAGGGGCCGGCTTTTATAATACAACAAACAATATCTGGATTTAAAACCAACCGCACTTTCCAGTGTAAATGCACTACAGTATTTACAAACGAAGCCTCGTTTTGAATTCAGTGGTTACGGCCAGGCAACCATAACCGCTAGGTTTGGTGAAAATATGGAAGCTGTCAAAAGCATTTAAAACCAAATTTGTTGTTGTTCAATTTGATACACAAACCCCACTGCTCCTCATTACTTAGCAGAGTTTATTTTGAGAGAAATGTGCGAAAGATGCATGAAAAAATGACCTGAGCGTTCAAATAAAAATATCGGTATTGCACGAGAATGCTCGTGAGCAATCCAGACTCTGACTGTTGAAAAACCGTCCGTTGTGGTCTCAAGCTTTCAGGCCGTAGAAACTCGTCTCGTGCAATCTTGATACTCGGATGGGCCACTCGTACGGTTTTCTTATTGTACAAGTGGTTGTATTATTAGCCCGAGCATTGCGGCGTCCATCGCTTCCTGTCGAAAGGTTGGCCTGTGTGCCGACAAGCAGAGAATTCACCGTTCTGTGGTTGTCGTGCGAGGGGGTTGTGATAGGGAGTGGTAAGTATTATTTATGCTCACTTCCAGTCGACCAGGGCTACATGCACCTGCGACTGAATGGCTGAAACATTAACTGAAAAGCTACTGCTAACGAAGCACAACTCGTAATGGATCAGCAACCGCAACTTAATCACATTTACAAGTCCATCGCAAGCCGAACTTCGTCAAAGTGGAAAATTGAACCTCTTACCATGTGCAGGGGCGGCAAGGTTAAAAACCTCGTTGAGGATTCTGAGGAAGCCAATTCGTCCCTTGAAGTAGTCGCTATTGGTGTCTTTCTTGTAGCCGATCTCGTATTCTTCGTGGGTGTTGACCTGTAGGTTGTGATCCGTATAAGTGGTAGTGCTTTGTGCCACCTCGACGCCATTCAGGTAAACGAGACAAGTGCCAGGCCCGTGGGCGTATTCCACTTGGAGGTACTGCCATTGGCCCACTTCCACGGTGCCTCCTCTGGCGGTCAACAGATCCTGCTTGGGATCACTTCCTGCGCTGTTGATGTCTCGTCTGAGGGTGACCCCGATTTCCCCATTCGCCGTCACCTCAATCAGAAACTGCCAAGGCTTTGACCAGTCGCCAATTAAGACTTGCCTCTTGTTATTTGCGGTTGTTTTGAACCACATTTCGATTGTGAAGTCGGTTTTCTGGAACCGTACTGCAGGGACAAGAGCGTACTGGTTGATTCCATCAAGCTGAAGAACATTTCGGCCGAATTCGTTGTCATAGACGGACGAGGCCCCTCCTTTAGGCCTATATGTATTGAAAAGAAGAAGTTACATGACAAATTGCAACAAGGTCTATCGCTTAAGATAAAAAACCCTGACCGGAAACAAACCCAAAACGAACATACATATAAATTAGTTTCTTTAGTCCGGACCTATTAACTATTGCGAAGAGGCTTTGAAAAAATAACCACTGTGTATTTTTTCATCTAATGCATACATGCGCACGTATTTTACATCTTTTACAACAACAAAGATTATCATCATGATACGTGGGTTTGTATTAAACAGCATAATTCACTGAATCTAGCCGAATCACGGAATTGTAGCACTAGAGCTTCACTGGATCCGTGGCAGAATGCTAAACGTGGCGTGTATGGCGAGCCGACTGTCCAATAATTAGGAAAACCTTGTTTACAGTAATTTAAAAACGCAGTTTCATGGAAGAAATCCATGTTTTTTTCAATGAAACAAGGTTTTTGTGGAAGAAGGATAGGTTTATTATTAAAAAAAAACGTTGTTTTTTTTATCAGAAACCAAGTTTTTTTGCAAGAAAATCATTTATCTTAAAATTAAACCTATGCTTCTTAAATGAAAACTATGTTTTGTGGAATAAAAACAGGTTTTATACATGGCTTAATCAAAACCTAGTTTTCATTAAAAAAAACCGCGTTATTTCTTTTAAAACCTGGTTTCCAATCCATATCCCAGAAAACCTAGTCTTTTTGCCTCGTCTCCGCAGCATGGCGCGCATGGTTCGTCTGGGGAGAGGTTCGGTTGGAGACGAGGTGAAACGATTAGGTTTCAGTAAAACCTGGTTTTCTTCTCTCAAAAACTTAGTTTCATAGAAGAAAACCATGCTTTTTCAATGAAACTAGGTTATATTGAAGAAAACATCGTTTTTATCTATTTTGAACCTTGGTTTTGAAGAGAGAACGTGAATCTTATACATTTTCGAAGAAGACTAAGTTATTCTTAAAAACCTAGTTTTCTTCCATATAACCTAGTTTTATGGAAGATAACCATGTTTTCTTCCATAAAAACCTAGTTTCATGGAAAAAAACATGGTTTTCTTCCATGAAACTAAGTTTTAGAAGTTACTGGACGAACGGCTTGCCATACGCGCGAAATATTTCTATCGACTTTAGGGACCTTTCGCTACGCCGTTCCGCCGAGAAATCGATCGAGAACGATCGCGTTTTGCGTATGACGTCATCGATTGATGAGCAGCTTTGCCCGTTCCCGTTCTGGATTCCGTGAATGAGGCCTGTTTTTCTCGGCGTCTGTTTACAGTGGTTAAAGAAGAAAAATGACGAATTTGTGGGATTCTATTGCGGTAAGGCACCTGAAGTAGTATGTAAAGTGGAGAGACTGTGTTTTAGAAGGGGAAAACAAGTTCATACTGCCCCGAATCGCCCTATTAAGCATGTTAAGCGGTCGTAAATCAGTCATTTATAGCAGCATGCATTGGATGCACACGCTGGCGCAAACGTACTTTCCTTGCCTCCTAATACTTCATTTTTGATATAAAATGCCATAAATTCATCATCTTCAATTGCGAAATTTGCAAGGCGTCTCAAGTTTGCCGCCATTTCGACGATCTCCATAGAAACCAAACTCTTTCTCGGTGACGGCCATGCGGAACGCGTTTCAGTGTTTCCGGGAACGGGATCGGGAACGAGAAACGTTCTCGGTGTAGCGGTTCTCGGAACGGCGTAGCGAAAGGTCTCTATTCACCATGCCCGACACCGTGAACAGTCGTACATACTTACGAATATCGATTGGAACCAGAAAAATCAGTCCGAAACAACTCTGAAATCGAAGATTTTTTCGATGCATTATAAAAACTCTTTCAGTTTACATAGCACCAAAAACAGATTAGTTTTTAAAAACCTCTAATTTGGATTTCCTAATTTTTTTAATGAAATTGCCACTTTTGAACCCCTACCTGGCAGTCACAGTTTTTCGAGGATTGTAATGGGTTAGGGTTTCAAAATGACGGTAATGCTCTCCCCTTACAAGGCAATTTAAACATTAATTAAGAAACTCTATCAGCAGAAGACATTATATGCACATCTGTTTTTGGCCAAAACTGCCTGTCATGAGTGAGTGTGATGGTCATGAGGAGTACAAAGTACTAAACTATTCCAATAGAGCGCGCATAGATTGATTTGCATATATACCGCTGAAACCAATACACATAACTCCTCCACCAACTTGCTGTGATAAAAACTATTTCGCTTTATTCTTTATTAGTTATACGAGTAGCATAAAGCTTTGCAAACCATCGATGAATGGAAAAGTCATGTAATATGAACTAGAACTGGCAAAGCCAGATCGACGGTTTTCGTTTGGGGAAACTGGTATTGGCACCTGGAGGTCACATGATGTAACATGTCAGAGGAGAATGGAGAGATTGATGTTCACACCAGAACCCAGTGGGCTATTGCTCAATAAATTTGGCTTTCGGAGCTCAGTGCGACACAGACCAGTATGTTTTGTGCGCCTTCTTATTTCTGCATCCTCCATGATGAAACCAATCCCATTTCAATCGGATGTAGCATATAGGAGAAAAAAGCCTGCGGTTTACCTACCTAACCTAGGGTAACCGCTAAAAAAGCGACAAGGTTAACTTTGCTGGTCAATACTACAAAAGTAAAATCAGTAGCCTGTGCCTCTTTGCACTTCCACAATTGCTGATTTCTTTCGAGAAAAAATTAATTACCTACCGACCCAGTCGAAATCGAATGTCGAATGCAAAATGGCGAATTGTTAATGACAGCCTACTAAATTGCGACAGTAACCGACAACATGGCTCTCGATTCAAATCACTATCTAAACTATCAATAAATGCCACAAAATGTATACAATTTATTAAAATCCAGTTTGTAGATTATTAAAAAATTAATAAGGATTACCCGTTGCAATAAAAAAACTGTTGTGAAAAGTTGTCTTAGAGTGTCGAATAGGGTCGCAAATTAGTAAGACCCAATGTGATTCGCGTCATTAGTTTGGTTTCAGAACCCACCGCTAGGGCTAGAAGGGTAGGTATCTAGGCTTGCTCAGGATCTACCATTCGCCGAAACCAAACGCCACCTGGCGTTAAAAGGAGTAAGCTCCACAAACGCTCGCAGTGCCGTTATTTTACCCTTTTGGTGTTTGTCGCTTTTTCATTCAGCGCCATCTATCGTCAAAACTACTGACAAATTTTGCGTTGCCACTTAAAGCGAACTGGAACCGCCGAGCCAGTTCGTATGACCTCGTTTTCATTTTCCGCGTATCGGGTGATCAGAACGAGGCATGAATGAAACATGGCGCCTAGCTGTCAATCATTGAGTGACGTCACTACTATGGAATTTACTACGAAAACTCATGAATGAAAGATCGCATGACTCACGTGATTCTCACATGATTCTCAATAATAACAAATTGAACTGCGCATGCTCGGGCACTGGGGGCGGAGCTACAAATCTGAACTCGAATATGAAGTTGGAAGTTCGACTTTCTCGGGCGGTGAAAGTCGAAAAGTTGAATAAATCGCTCGGCGGTTCCAGTTCGCTTTAATATATATTGTTTCATGCTAAAATTGCATTTTCTCCCTTACGCCGACCCCGATTTGCATGAAACTTTCTTTATCCGAAGCGGAACTCTAATACGCACAAAACACCAGGAGACACGTTACCCCGATTTTGTCAACGGTTTCGACGATAGAGGGCGGTTAGTGAAAAAAAGTAAAAAAATGTATTAAATGCCACCTATTATCAAAACCTGTAACTATAACGTAACTTCGTCGGTAACATCTGGTGGGTAATGAGATTCTGCATCAGATGAAATTAATCTGATTCAATTCGGAGTTCGCATTCGGAAGTTATAGCTCTTGTAAGAAAAACAAGATGGCTGGTCTGGAGGCCATATTGAATATCCGATCGCAACCAAAACCTATATATTCCCTGTGCATCATAGGGAGGCATTGTTCTATGCCACTAGAATAAACTCAAAGGCTCGCAGTGCCGATATTTTACCATTTTGGTGTTTGCCCCCTTTTTTCAGTCAGCGCCATCTAGCGTCAAAACTGTTGACAAATTTTGGGTCGCCACCCTATATATTCTATGCGCAACAAGATTCTGCATCAGTTGAAAGTAGTTTCGTTCAAATCGGAGTGCGCATTATGGAGAAAAAGTCATTATTAGATTTTCACTTAGCGCCCCCTAGCGGCCGACCCCCTCAATGAATTTCGTAATTAGGGCAAGGAGGATCAACTTCAGACTTGGGCCTATCATATGAAATAAGTTCCACATCTACAGCTATCACCATCTCTGAGATTTGCTCTGCACAAAAATCCGTAGAAAAAAGAAAGAAAGAAAAAACACAAGCAAAGCAATAGGTTTTCGTTTTTTGAGAAAAACGAAAACCTAATAATATGTCATTTCCCCAAGCTCTTACATCCCTTTTCTTGGCCATGCTGTCTGTTAAGTTACCATACTTCAGGATTATCTAATAAAATTCCTGTAAAGGCCACATATTTGTCATATGCTTTAACATATAAATTAATAGGCCTATGCCCATGTCTGCACATTGGCCTTCAGTGCAAGGTGGGTCCAAAACTGGTTCCTTGCCCATCGGAAGAAATTGAAAATGCTGCAAATAAAATCACCCTTTACTCATAAACTATCTACATGTAGGTGATTTGTTTCAGCAAAATGCCAGCTTGCCCCAGCAATGACCATTATTCACGCAGTGATAAAGTTTTTGGTAAAGAAAAGAGAACAGGTTTGCTTATTCCTTGCACCAAAAAAAAATAGTTTTGTTTCTCATAATTAGGAAGATTATGTCAACCTGAAAGACAGTTTCATTTATTCAATATTTGTTATTAACCCGAGAGGTATCTTTGATATAAATTAGCAAGCAGCATTCTTTACATTATTTCTTATTTCAAGATTCGGACTCGTACATTTTTTCGGAACATTCACCCAGTATCCGTGTCTCTTAAAGCCCATCCTTGACAGATACTCCAGTAATCACGGAAGGTGCATGTTGCTGAAATTGATGATAACATAGTCACATGTTCTTTACAAAGTTCACAGAGTAATTAGCTTTGATTTTCTAAGACATTGACAATTGCTTTGTTGGTTCAATCATCCATATGGTAGAGTTGTCCTATTAACTGATGGATATTATAGGATACACGTGATTATATACTTATCTTAGATGTATAACACGACTCATCGCTATACAATGTTCAAATAAAACACACACAGATTCAAACCGACACGACAGCGCGAACCCTCCTTATCCGGCCTAATTCTCCTGAACCGACCCGAGACTGCGCTATTTGGCGAATCTCGATTCGTTTCGCTTGATGCCGGTTAAGGTCGGTTCGGACTAGTTAAAATCCCATTTACACGGTGCGTGTTGAACCGAACAGGTCACGACCCGGATCGAACCCGCACCGTGTAAATCGGGCTAATGTCTGATCATGTCACTCCAGTAGAAATTTGCAGATGTCATTTTCAGTCCTGTTTAAGATTTTACCAGAGATATAGGCATACAAAATCAAAGTAATCCACTATGCAGAGGAAAACAATTAAATCTTTTCGGAAAAATATAAATTTTGGCCGGGTTTGTCTGCAGTTTGGCAAAATGAATATTCCAATTTTGTTGGCCACTGGCTGCGCAGTCATCCGACATGATAATTTTTACTGCTGCTCGAGTTGTTTAGGGATATTCAGTTTGGGACATTTAGAGTGAATGAATCATCTGCCCTTCCACCATCATATCCCGACCAGGGCAATGGCGTCAGACGCCTTTCAGCCGGGTGTTATTTGATGTAAATTCCCCCGCGTAAATCCGCCATGCGTGCGGGTTAAGGGCAGAAATCTCGCAAAGAAGAACCCCATATCCCTTCAAATGTCATTCGATCATCCCCCCCCCTCCCAGCCATTGGGTTTGTTGTGGTATGGAACAGTTCTAGAACTGTTCAACTGTACCGATAGACTTTGGACAGTTCTAACAATACAATAGAAGGAAACGTTCTGTCACTGTTCCAACCAACATCACATTTCAATGGTTACATGGCCTGAAATGATTACGACATGACACACCTGCATCAAATGGGTCTTATTCACCGAATACTACATGCACACACTACAAAGTTTTCACATTTTATTCGTAACGTTGTTGTTGAACTAGTTAAAGAAGATTGTATTTTTAAACACTGTGAGATATTATCGCTAATTTCCATATTACTACCCACCCACTGGATTGGCCTAAGCTCTACTATGGCAGCACTCATTACTCATTTATGTGTGTGTACACTAGCGGCACATAGGAGGATGAAAGAACACAACAGGACCATTGCCTCAAAATTTGGCTCAGTTGTAAAAAAGAGCTGTACATACAAGCAACATGGTGATAAATTGTTCAACTGAAAGACTAAGAAGTTAGAGTTTTTTTGAACTTATCTGTTTTTGATAGTACTTAATGACAGAATCGAGGTTATTCGTAAAATCAGTGAAAATATCATGCCATAGAAATTTGGCGGTGACTTTTTACCCGTTTTCCGTGATAAACACACATACCTGTTGAAGCTGCTAGATTCACAGCTATTGTCACCAGAACGATGAAGGTTCTCATGATGGCTGTAAACAAAAGGTAATCTACGGAAGAAAAGAGAGCAGAGTTAACTGTTTCAGCCAAACTAGTAACACGATAATACATCGTAAGATGTAAACCGGTCATCTCGTTCGAATCAGAATAAACAAAAACGAAAAGAAAAAAACACCTGAATACACCAGAAAATTAAACCGCTATGGCAATAGTTCTATTGCATTCCGTCAAGAAAAAAGTAATTGTTCGTTACAAAAAATACAAAGAGTAAAATATTTATCATGAAATTTTCACCCACTAGCTAGTATTCATAAAAAATGCAATATTTACGAATAGTGCTGGAAAAACAAAGCATAACAGCTTTAACCAACCGTCATAATCTTACCTGACTGCGGAGGATAAGTCTGGGCGGCGTTGCTTCCTCGGGCTGTCCGGTTGAACTGAATGTGGATCTACTCCCCGCTTGATGAGTTATATTGAACCTCACCAGCTCACTCTTGGAACATCTGTCGGTATTTCGACTGAACAAAACAACTCTGCAACACTCTTCAAGGGATTTGGATGACTTCAAAACTCAAAGCTCTTGTCAACTAATGAAGTTACTCTAGTATCACCGACCTGAGACCGTTTCTAAATATTTAGGCCAGGCTCCAAAATGAGCACATACACACATATATTCGTTCGATGCAACTCAACACGTCTGATTTGGTTGGGTTGGCGACACCAATTTAACCGATGGTCATTGCGTCATGTTTCGGCGCTGCCTTTGTGTCGATTTCGGAGGAAACTACCAACCGGTCTTAGATAGGTGAAACTTGAGTACTTGAGTATTAGAATTTTAGTGGCTGAATTTGAGTTAAGGAATTTCAACGGATTACATGCTACTACATGCAGTAAACTGGCTTAATTTGTCTTCTCGTTGCCTAGTAGTTGTTCAATCGGTGTTAGACAAGCAATGAACAACGCGTCATCGCCTCTAGTTAGCGTATAGCGTTTTTTTTTCAACACTGGACCCGAGGAAGATCACACTTCATTTTGGAGTGTTGGTATCGCTGGAATAGTCACTGAACTGCTGTCGAGAGACCGAGGTGGCTAAAGGTATCGGTTTGCCGAAGAAAAGTAGGGGCTTACCTGCAGAGGAAATGATGACCAAAAAAACCATACAAAAGATTAGTTCATTTTGAGGGGCGTAAGACCCGCATTTATTATTTTTATCCATTTGCACCCCTCCAACACTGTAATGGGAGGGCCTTGTTTCCCTTGTGTTGCAAAGTTAAACCAATACCCTGCTACCGGCCACCGTGGGAACTACGTTGACCGAATTTTACTTTTTTAATCCAGCGAAGCATTGTTGAATCGTCTACATCCTCTGTTAGAATCCAGCCGCAGTAAACTGAAGAGGTGTTGAATATGGTAAGGTAATGTCGATTCGATATTGAAACTCTATTTGAATCGCATTTTTTCAATGTGCCGTTCTCTTCACATGTGTTCATCCAGGTGCGATGTATGTAGAAATTGAATGCTGTCGTGGACAGAACAATAAAAAAATTGTTACAGTCTATTACATTACTCTAGCAAATATCCATGCTCTGCATGGTGTTGAGGCAAGTGGTATGTTATGAATTTGGATGTGGCCATTGTAGGGTTTACGCTTGAAGAGTCATTTGGGTGATATGAATAATGACTAGTAAATGTTTTATCTAAAACTCCATGTACATTTACACTTGGCCTTTCTGTACAAAATTGAAGTAAAGCATTTGCTAGTCTTTATTTATATATCGCCAGCTGTCTGTGGAAGGTGTTGTTGAGTTAAAAAGTCGTAGGAAGTGATGTATGCATTGGGTTGGCTACGGGATTTCTTTAAATACTACATTCCTTGTTATTGTCTCGCACTCCTTGGGTGTTGGTGGTGTCGACTTGGACGTGTGTTCGAATGTCCTGGCTCTGGATCGAGAAGGTTACGTACAGTTGGCCATGGGAGAAAACAGGTGAAGGGAGGTAAATGCCTAGTCCATCGAATGCTTGTCCCTGTGTCTTGTTTATTGTCATTGAGGAACTGTATCCATTGTAGGGTGAAGGGCAGGTTGTCAGATGGGGCTAATTTATTACGATAGAGTAAGTGGCCGATGGCCGACGTAGTTTCCTGTGATGATTTCTGCATCGAGGACGTGATTAAGTAGGCGATGGATGAGAAGGCGGGACCCATTGCTGTTTTTATCAAGGTTCCGTATTAACAGCATGATGATTGAGCCCTCTTTTGAAAGCTTTTTGTGCTGTGCTATGCCTGTGGTAGTGATGGAGTGGAGGAATTCAGTAGGGTAATTTTTGGCCGCGTCAGTTATGAGAATATTTTATTTAGGGCATTAGGCTATGGTTCACAAACGCTCATGTTGGACTAATAGTGAACGCAAGCTATAGCACAATCGGGCGAACAAAAATACCAAGTAGTCTAGAGGTGCTCTCAGCCGCATGGGGGCTAACCGTCCCTTGTAGTAAAATACATGAAGAACCCATCCGCCGGGGGGGGAGCAATCGTCTTCTTTATCCGCCGGGGCCAACCGTCTACTATAGTTGGAAGGCCAGTTGTGTGGAGTTAAGTGGATCGAATTTGCAAGGATTGAGTATTTGGAGGCTGTACGTAGAGGGTTATTATGCGTCTTGGATCAGGTTCTATTGTCGGACACTAAACAAAGGGAAACCACACGTGGTGAGTACAGAAGTCGGAAGGAAGAAAATACAAGCATCCAGTAGTCATGGTAGTGGTCTCCATCAGTAACTTTACATCGCAGACACTGGAATAAACACTTCATTTCTAGGGTAGTTGTCGGCCTCGTCAGCTATGAGAAGATTTTATTCAGGCCATTAGGCAATGGTTCACAATAATAGTAAACGCAAGCAAACTCACAATGGGTATCGAGGAATGAAATTATTCCAAATTACCTTGTATACGTTGTATGTTTAACTCAGCTCCACTTGAATCTCACTGCAACCTCTTTAAATCACCCCCCCCCCCCCCCCCCGGCGCAGATGACCTGTCACTTTTTCTATATCCGGACATTTTCTATTCTACACCGGCAATGCTTACGATGTACAAGCGCGTCATCAGAACACCCTGCTAAACCACCAGGAAGAATAATATTTCAATGGCCCAATCAACTGTTGTATAGTGTGGACAAGTGCACATTTTAATGCCAACAGGTTTAGTCGAAAACCCAGAGTCAGTCGTATCCTCCTCCCCTCGCACACGTTACTAACCCTGGAATAAACTGATGGCTATTAGCGGGACGAGGCGGACAAGTCTGTTCCGCCCAATCAACACATCTTTCCTAGAAACTCAGTCACTATTGAAAATAATCACCGTACCTAAAACGCGCTCTCATTGGCTGAAATGTGAAAGGCATGGCACGTGCGGAATTTCTTGTTCTTAGACGATCCAATACACGATATTGTAGGAAGCAATCAACCTCCCCGGCCCGCAATCGGAAAAAAGCATACTAAATGAATACCACAAAAGAACAATATACGTGTCAATTATTTTGACGGAATGAATGAAATATGACTAAATGAGTAACCTGAAAGCAGATTGTATTCATTGTGTTCATTTGAAATGCGGTTTTGAGACATGGATCGTACACTTTTATCATCAAACGACGGGGGTGTTGTGATATCAATAAACAGCCATCAATCCCGCTGGAAGCTTGTCAGTTTATTCAGGGCATAAGGTCGGTCGATAGTGCCAAGTGTTGGCCTGAGCTTCAATATTATTCCTTGTGTGGCCTCAGGAATTACCGGATGCGAACCACCCCAAAGGTGCCTCGAAATGGCGCTGGAATTTTATGTATGCCATGCTTTTTATGGTGTCACAGGCATGTGATTGTCGCAATGTGGACGTCACGTGATAATTACAAATTCTTTGGGCCAAATAACGCTTCCTGACGTGTATTGCATGATGATGTGACCTCGACCGTCATGTGGACGAAATCAAATAAATATAAAAATAACTTCAAATATGGAAGACATGACCGATCGTCTTATTTGCCTTCAGTGCTGCCATCTGTGCGACGGTCAGGTACCAATCTTACCCTGTCGTTTTAGTAGAATAGATCCTTGTCGTGCATCGTACATCGTACATCGTGCATGGGAATGGTAAAAGGTAACGTCATCACTCAATAGAAACAAGGCCCTCCCATTACAGTGTTGGAGCGGTGCAAATGGATAAAAATAATAAATGCGGGACTTACGCTCATCAAAATGAACTACATTGTAATCGTTTGTATGTTTATTGTGTGTCGTCATTACCTCCGCGGGTCATCCTGACCACCAAGCTTTTTGCATCATATCAAGATTTAAACCTTGGCACATAGGGCCCCTTCAACTTGTTTTCTGCTCCCGCACTATACACTCCTAATACACTACACTAGACTGCTATAGTGATGCAGGACTGGTAAAACAGATCAAAAACTGTAGGACATTGGCCTTGTAAGTAAAACCCATGGGCCCTATATCTTTTTCAATGGCTGCATCTTCGAGAGAAGATCATAATCTCAAACTCTGAGTAGATTTTTTAATGAATTGGATGAATAATAAGGGAGATTTGGCGATGGAAACTTGACCAAGCATATAGAGCTGTTATAGGTGAGGCTAGCATAGGAATTGACATTTGTTACTGGCTACCGGAGTACTGTTGTATGCACGGCACGCTAAGTTCAGATGCACTTGAAAATGGATAAAACATATTGGATTACAATGACATATTTCATGGGATACCCCGGCAATGTTTAGTGTGAGTATAGACCATGAGGTTCAGGATGCTGTAGGTAAGCACGCACTTTTCTTCGGCAAACCGATACCTTTAGCCACCGTGGTCCCTCGACTACCGTTCAGTGACTAACCCAACTATACCAACACTCCAAAATGAAGTGTGATCATCTTAGGGCCCGGTAGCTCAGTTGGCGTCAGCAGTGTTTACAAAAAAATGTACAATGTAGTTCTAACGCTATACGCTAACTAGAAGCGATGACGCGTTGTTCATACAGCCAACTCTAGATCTGCTGCACTGGTGTTTGTCTAACACCGATTGAACAACTACTAGGCCATGAGAAAATAATTATACCGGTAAGCCAGTCTACTGCATGTAGTAGCATGTAATCCGCTGAAATTGCTGAACTCAAATTCGGCCACTAAAAGTCTAATACTCAAGTACTCAAGTTTCACCTATCTAAGACCTGTTGATAGTTTCTTCCGAAATCGACAAAAAGGCCGCGCCGAAACATGACGTAATGACCATCGGGTAAATTGGTGTCGCCAACCCAACCAAATCAGACATGTTGAATTGCATCGAACGAATACTTGTGTGTATGTACTCATTTTGGGGCCTGACCTGAATATTTAGAAATGGTCTCAGATCGGTGATACTAGAGTGACTTCATTAATTGACAAGAGCCTTGAGTTATGAAGTCATCCAAATCTCTTGAAGAGTACCGCACAGTTGTTTTGTTCAGTCGAAATACCAACAGATGTTCCAAGAGTGAGCTAGTGAGTTTTTTAGATAGGAACAATTACTCTTTTCTTGACGGAATGCAATAGATTCATGAAACTACATGTATTGTTATATCGGTTTCATTTTCTGGTGTATTCTCGTGGTTTTTTTTCTTTTCGTTTTTGTTTATTCTGATTCGAACGAGATGACCGGTTTTCATCTTACGATGTATTATCGTGTTACTAGTTTGGCTGAAACAGTTAACTCTGCTCTCTTTTCTTCCGCAGATTACCTTTTGTTTACAGCCATCATGAGAACCTTCATCACTCTGGTGACAATAGCTGTGCATCTAGCAGCCTCAAAAGGTATGTTTCCACGGAAAACGGGTATACAGTCATCGCCAATAGCATCGATTCTGTCATTAAGAACTGTGTAAACTGAAAGAGTTTTTATAACGCATCAGAAAAATCTTCGATTTCAGAGTTGTTTCGGACTGACTTTTCTGGTTGAAAAGGATATACATAAGTATGTACATGTACGACGGTGTGCGGTGTCGGGTACGGTGCCTGTCGATAGAAATACTTCGCGCGACGTTTAGCATTCTGCCACGAATCTATTATATAGCTCTAAAGCTATAATTCCGTGATTCTGCTATATTCAGTGAATTATGCTGTTTATTACAAACCCACGTATTATGATGATAATCTTTGTTGTTGCATATCCAGTAAAAGAAGTAAAATGCGTGCGCATGTGTGCATCAGATGAAAAAATATACAGTGGTTATTTTTCCAAAGCCTCTTCACAATAGTTAATAGATCCAGACTAAAGAAACCAATTTACATGTAGGTCCTTTTTGGGTTTTGTTTCCGGTAAGGGTTTTTTATCCTAAGCGACAGAGGTTAATCAAACTTCTGTTTGCAATTTGCCATGTAACTTCCTCTTTTCAATATATGTACATAGGTCTGAAGGAGGGGCTTCGTCCGCCTATGACAACGAATTTGGCCGAAATGTTCTTCAGCTTGATGGAATCAACCAGTACGCTCTTGTCCCTGCAGTACGGTTCCAGAAAACCGACTTCACCATCGAAATGTGATTCAAAACAACCGCAAATAACACGAGACAAGTCCTAATTGGCGACTGGTCAAAGCCTTGGCAGTTTCTGATTGAGGTGACGACGAGTGGGGAAATCGGGGTCACCCTCAGACGAGACATCAACAGTGCAGGAAGTGATCCCAAGCAGGGTCTGTTGACCGCCAGAGGAGGCACCGTGGAAGTGGGCCAATGGCAGTACCTCCAAGTGGAATACGCCCACGGGCCTGGTACTTGTCTCGTTTACCTGAATGGCGTCGAGGTGGCACAAAGCACTACCAATTATACGGATCACAACCTGCAGGTCAACACCCACGAACAATACGTGATCGGCTACAAGAAAGACACCAAGCGCGACTACTTCACGGGACGAATTGGCTTTCTCAGAATCCTCAACGAGGTTTTTAACCCTAGAGCCCATGTACATGGTAAGAGGTCCAATTTTCCACCTTGACGAAGTTCGGCTTGCGATGGACTTGTAGATGTGTCAGTGATGAAGTAGCGTTTGTTACAATTGTATCTGCTGATCCATTACGAGTTGTGCTTCGTTAACAGCAGCTTTTCAGTTAATGTCTCAGTCATTTAATTGCAAGTGCATGCAGCCCTCGTCGACTGGGAGTGAGCATAAATAAGACTTACCGCTCCCTATCGCAACCCCCTTGTAAGACAACCGCAGAACGGTGGATTATCTGCTTGGCGGCACACTGGCCAGCCTTTCGACACAATATAAAGCGATGGACGCTGCAAGGTTCGGGCTAATAATACAACAACATGTACAATAAAAAAACTGCACGAGTAGCTGATCCAAGTATCCAGATTGCATGAGATGAGTTTCTACGGACTGAAAGCTCGAGAGCGTACAGGCCTTAGAAAATCATCACATCCCCATAAATAGTAAAAAATTAAGATAAATAGGCAATTTTTTTGTCATTTTTGACTCGATTGCTCATGACGTGAAAACGTCGAGGAAGACGAATAAACGCTTGAGTTGAAGACGTCATGACCTCATGGCAAAATGACGTAAAAGCGGACGGTCTTTCAACAGCCAGAGTCTGGATTGCACGAGACATTTTCTCGAGCATTCTCGTGCAGTACAGATATTTTTATTTGTACGCTCATGTCATGTTTCATTCATCTTTCGCACATTTCTCTCAAAATAAACTCTGCAAAGTTATGAGGAGCAGTTGGGTTTGTGTATCAAATTAAACAACGAAAAATTTGGTTTTAAATGCTTTTTAAATGCTTTTTGACAGCTTCCACATTTTGCTAGGCAACTATAACCGCTGAATTCAAAACGAGGCTTCGTTTGCGCATAGTGCATTTACACTGTAAAGTGCGGTTCGTTCTAAATCCAGGTATTTTTGCTGTATTATAATTAACAGCCGGCCCCTGGTACACAATGTTAGTAATTTTGGATGAATCTGAATCTGAATTTGGGGCATTTTTGGGAGGTTTTCATGGTCTTGTATCTGCCGGATCAATTCTTTATATGATTAATTATAATGCCTCTGCCTACAAATGCCTCAGCACAACCCGATCTCGACGTGGATCATTTTTGTTAAAATATTGGCATCGTGGCGAATTTTTATGTCATATCAACACCTTTTGGTCATGGTTTTAGGCTATAATCTTGTAAAATTTTCCATCAAAATTTAGTTGTTCAAAATTATGTGTCCCTTTAACTATCTTATACATAGTTTCACGTTGTCTTTCCTTCCATCTTAAATATCCCTCTTTCAAGACGCCTTTCTTTCAAAGTAAGTTATACTACTTATTTTCTCTTAAATCCCCTCTTTGCCCAACCAGATTGGTACCCACTTGAGTTTAACAGGTTTAAGATTTTGTCAAGCATCTCCCTCAATATCCTGTGTATTCTGGACTTCTATCATGGACTGCTCAATTTGTCTTTCAAATCTGCCGCCAAATTTGTTTTTAGCAGTGATATTGCACAATTTGAGCGGCTGTTATAAAACGCGGATTCCGCGGAAATCCGCGGAAAAATCTAACTTGGCTACAGGGTGGCTACCTGAACCGCAGGTGAGAGTTTTTCATATTAATAGTGTGCATTGTTGTGCGCATGAAGTACTCCTGGTGACAAGGTCTTCGGGAATCCCCGTTATATGGTGCGCTGTATGCGCCGTAAATCACAAGCACCTTGTACAGTAGTTTGAAATATACTTATACTCTAGGACGGGCCGCGAAGTAAGTTTTTGTGATTGTTAAAAATAGACTGCAATGTGCAGTCGCATATATGGTTGGTTAGGTTCGAGCTGCAAGGAGATTGTCCTAAAGCATTTTCGTAGACCAGAATTCAGTTCGTCATCGACCTATATTTGAAGGAGGCATACCGTAACGTACATCAATCCGGGCATCAATCACACTTGAAAGCAGCCTCGTAATATGTTCCGTTAGGGAATCAGGAACCACGGTGGTGTCGAAGAAAACATGCAAAGTTTATCAACACCAAGAAAAAAAGAGGGAAGAGTCGATCGGAATGGCATGAATGGCGCTCCAGAGGATTAAAATATGACCGATGAAATATGCAGATAACTGGTAGTTTTTGCCTCCGATTTATGATTTATGTTGTTATTTGTATAATATAATTATCATTAAATATTATGCGCGTATTTACTGGCGGCTTTGTGATTTTTCCGCGGATTTCCGCGGAATCCGCGTTTTATAACAGCCGCAATTTGAGTGTAATGCAGCACAGAGACGCTGTGACTCATCTTCACGTATAGTATTACATGTATCATGTACAGTGTACATTTTGTACACAATCAGCTGTTTGTAAAACTGAATATCGTTTGTGAGTGGAGTCGAGATTTTTGGGTCAGAATCTAACAAAGTCGCTCATTAAAATCAACCATATTTTGCCTAAAACAGTTCTAGAGACACTGTTTTCTGAACTACCTATCTTCCTTTTCCAAGTTGACATCCTGGGGGACTTCAAATTAATATTTTATAGCGGTTCGCTCACTTTATATATGGCGCCGCCTTCTTGTCAAAATGGGTTTTGTGGGTTTCGAACCAAGTTGGATTCGTACCTTCTTTATCTCGATTCTTGCTCGTTGAAATTTCCTATAACTTTATATTACGATGGTTGAGACATTTGTCCGCATCCTTGACCAAATTTTGTGTATGAAACTCATACGCAATTGTCAAAATTCACAACGTTTTGTCACCACTGTCGTTTCACCTGTCGACTGGTGTCCGGACCTCGTGGTGCGATCACGCATCTGTCCATTTCGTGGAAAGCTTTATAGCCAGAAATTTCCTCGTTAGAATCCGCTTTAAGTTTATACTACAATAGCCATAGCATTTATCTATAGCCTGAACCAGATTTAGCCGTGTAGTCCGAGTACTTTCGTCAAAATTGGCAATATTGTCGACCTCACCGTTTTACTTCTCGTCTGCTATATTCGGCCATTGTGCACGCGCATGAGGCCGCTCGCACTTCCTTTCTCAGGCGCGGATCCAAGGAGGGGGGGCGCACCCGGCGCACGAACGAACTTAAACGAACGAGCCAGTGCAGCAAACTTTCGTACACGTTCACTCTCATATAAAACATGACCACACCCCTTGGCTTTAGCGCGAGAATATATATGTACACGCCATGATCCCACGAAGGATCTTTCCCGCCGCAATCGGCTATCTGTGCAATGGTCAGCTGACCGACCAATGCGCCGCAGATGCGCTACAGACAGGTAGCCTAATCATGGCGGAAAAACGAAAGTTGCAGTCATCTCTTGTCGATTTATTTGCGAAGAGTAGAAAAAAAGACGCTCATCTTTGAAAAAGAATTTTCAACCTTCTTTCATAAATCACTACCTCCTTCAAACCACGTGCCTTTCCTTCAGTCGGACTTTTTTTCAGAAATTTTTCAGGCTGTACCGATCTGTTCCTGATGATTTTGCAGACAAAAAACACTGAAAATGGGGTGGGAGTGGTGCTTAATATTTGAAGATCAGATGCCGGGAAATCGCATATATGGAGTCTTATCTTAAAAAATTTTCTGGGGGAGGCCCCCTATTCTCTGGTTGATTATGTTCCTTATCGGGAAAAGAAACCTTTCAGGAGACGGAATTTTGATATTCATCTTATAACTGTAGTTTTGGAGTGAGTTTTGTCAGAATTTCTTACAAAAAATCCCCGTTTCTGCCGATACGTGACGCGAATCCGCGACGCTGATTGGCTGGGGACCGCGTCATTTTTCTATAAAAGACGTGCTTTTCTCAGCATAAAGGAGTCTTGATCGTGTGGTCAATCCGACAACATCAACTCATACCCAGGTACGCACCAAACCTGTCGCGCCTCCCCAGCAGGGGTCCGGCGGCGACCGTAGCCTTTCCATTCCGGCTACCCGGCGTATTCCACCTCCGCCATGGGTTCCAATAGTTCTGATCAGACTCACTCCATCCATACCATGACCATACTATGCTTGCATGTACATTGAGTGTTCAGTCCATTGAACATTTCGCGCGTAATCAGCTGGTGTTACTTAGGCCAGCAGGGCCTGTCTGTCGTTAGCCATGAGCGTAAACTTGTTGGACATAGGCTAGAACTTAGTCAAATTTCACATCATCGTAAATATAAACATGCCATAAGTGATCACCTGTAAATATTTCGTCAAGGACGTGGATAAGATACTTATCCTATCATTTGAAGTTTAAATAATATGTTATTAGTTATCTTTAAATAATATGTTATTAGTTATCTTATGACTTGTCGGCCATTATTTAAAACGAATCCCACATTGTAGCAACGCCCGATGAGCTGTATGGATCTTTCTCTGAGGTCTGTTTCTGAGGCACATGTCTATTAGTCAGTTTCAAAAGAACTTCTCCATTTTTAATGATTACGCTGAGTCCGAATATACCTTACCAAGGCCAGCTTCCATGGCGTTTCCGTAACCGACCAAAAGAGCCAGCGACCATGGCGACCAAAGGCTAGTTTCCATAGCAACCAAGGGTCCGCGCCGTACCAGGTTCCTTGCGTAATCATTTATTCAGAGTTCTTTGTCCTATCATAAACCGTTGGTAGTTACAATCTAAAAATGCCTCAGAGACATGTCTTTATTCACAGCTTGGCCTCGGATCAAATCAGATATAGACATTTTTCAAGTAAAGACTTTTGACTTGACGTAGGTTCGTGTGCATATAAGGTAATTCCATAAGTAACGTATTCCCAGTCCTAGGCGGTCATGCCGACCGAGGAGGCAAGCCAACCAGGCGTTCCAATCCAGGGCTAACCTGAGCCTTTCTCCGCTCCTCCTACCGAACCGACCGACCTGTTACTTTACCGACATGCACATTGATTTGCGTCTTGTTGAATGTTTTTTCGAGGATCACATTCACAACCTTTCAGTTGTCTCCAGCAAAGTGGAATGCTATAAGCAATAACAAAAGATGATTCGTCTTGTCTGGAAACAGGACGTCTGTCTCATGTCACAATCAAAATCGAAGACAGGACAACCTGTCCCTCTATAGTTTCTAGTCTATGGTACTTGGTCTCAATAAGTATATTGCGGGCGACGGTGGGAATCTGAACCGCTATGCGGCCGGGACAATCTCCATGTCGTCCAACTGCCAACCACCACGTCCTAACTCCCCTGGACATGCTCACATGGGCCGTCACAACCAGCCAAACCTATTCCTGTCCCCGCATTTACTGATACATTGAGCCAGTTACCTTTATCTACGTCATTAGTTTAGTAATCTAGTTTTAATCGTGTTGTGACATAAACTCTAAATCTAAGTTGTGAAAATAACCACAATCAAGACAAGACTCGTGGTGTATCAATTGCTGGATCTATATCGTAATATGTCCGGTCCTACCGTCTCGCCAAATCACCAAGACGTGACGTCACCCATGACGTCATTGGCTGTGACGACCGTTGCTCTGGAGTCCGTGCAGTCCGTTACCAGGACTGCTTATCAACTAGGACTCTGTGACGTACGCCAAGCTGTGAAGCCGGTCATGATCCGTTAGTTTAGTGTAACCCCCCCCCCATCGTCCCGTTTCTAAGAATCGCTACAATCTCTAACCCTAATCATGTTCATGATTCGCCATGAATCGGTCGATCCTGTTCCAAATCCTATTTACTTTGACGCCCTCGTCTTAGTTTCTATGTGCAGAGAGATATTTGCCGATTTTATGAGCCTAGCATCTGTGCCATTTGAAGCGGGTCTCAATCCCCAGTTTGGCCTCAATATGTAACCTACATTCCATATACCACGCGAGGTTGGACGTATTTGTGCGAGTGTCAATTATGCTCGTCCGAATCTAGGCCACATAGCGAAAGAATAACCGAGATGACCCCATGTTTTCACATCAAGTAAAGAAACTAGATGCATTTGGCTATCCGCCAGTGGTAATGTCATTCTAAATCATTCATTTTTAACCAATTGAGGCCCGTTTGAAGATTGCACACATCATGCCATTTCTTGGTCAATTATTTACCATTTTCAGGATCCAAGGGATGACAATGGTGGCGCCACCTAACGGTGCACTTATGAATTAAGTGCATCAAAATGCTGTAGAAATCTTCTCTGGATTTATACGAACCCAGAAATGTATAGATTATGGTGCCTGTGATGCATGATTAGGCCTCAGCAGGAACTGAAAGACTATCTCGTGTCGGTTGCCCTGGGCCTATTTGACGCTGCCCTTGACACCGTCCTCCGCACTGTGTAGTGCCACCTTTCCAAGAGAAAGAGTCGATGGGTGGAGAGCTAACTCGGGTCAAATCGGAAAAGCGTGATAGTTCAGTCATATTTTGAATTTTTCCTATTTTTGGGCATTTTTCGATGGAAACTACTGATGCAGAGTAGGAGGTGACTGGGTAACCAACAACTAATTAATTTGAAGAGGGATGCATGTATAGACATGCACTACAGGGTGGCCCAGGAACATTCCCCTTGCGCAATAGAATTCTATTGTGTATCCATTGTGTAAGGGAAACGATTTCTGGGCCACCCTGTAGACTCGTTTCTGGTCAACACTGGAGAACCACGTGCATCGCATGAGGAAACAACCAATTATGATATGTGATTTCGGAAATCGAATAAACTATTGAAATGGATATAGTCTTAGTTATCATTTAAACCAGAATGAGAAACACAACAGTGTGTCTATTTCTTGCAGTAGCTGATGTGTATTACTTCAACTGCGTCATTTCTAAATTTCTTCCCACCGCCAAGGCAATACATGTAAAAATTTATGGCATAATTAACGTGCCAAATGAAACTACAGACCCATTGCTCAACATTATAACGCAGAAACCAATAAGGCTTCCTAAAATTGTACCTTTCTCTCATAATTGGCATGTCCATAGATGTTATATAAAACCTCAGCGGCAAGGAACAGAAAATGTATGCCAAGCTGACCAAGATCAGCATCCGTATCATATACTTATTCTCAGCGGCTCGAGCAATGGTTTTTGCATCCTCTTTCGTCGCCGTTGTCATCGTGGTAGAGAGTTTGTGTCTCTTCGTAGTTGCCCGTTGTACTCCAGTAATGATACCAATGTTACATAAAAATATCACTGTGAATGGAATAACGGTGCCAAAGAGGAGAATGTAGGTTGGTGCCAGGGCACTCAAGGTGGGATCATCAAAAGTGACCGGTACGACGTTCTCTATTTCTGTAAAAAAATGAAACGGACATGTTATCTGATTGGTGATTTCACTCAACACTCAGATACAACTGCACGTTCTTTGATTACATATCAACACACGGTCATTGTGATGTTCGTATGTAAAGTCCCTTGGTTAGTAGGCTTCGATCTAGCATCCTGAATCTCATGAGCACCTCTACTGTCCGGTAGCTCTTATTCGATAAAAATCAATCGCACATGCAATCGCAAATATAACCCCTCTGATCGCAATGCCATCACAGCTAAATGGCAATGGTGGACATGATGGATACTCAACATTTATCTAATATCATAAGTACACTTAAGAGCATATTTCTTAAAAAGACATGCCAATGCACAGCGCTAATAGATCGGCATGTACAAATTTAAGCACACAAATATTCCTTCAATTTCCACGGACGACCTCGTATCGCTCGTCGACATTATTATGTGATGCCTGGCAACATCATCACGTATGGAGGTCAGAGATTATCTAACAGCAGATCGGGTTATTGTACTGGCCTAGTGAGACTACTATTGAAGGGGTCAAGAAAGAACCTGAGAATGGTTTACCTGTATTCGGTTCAGTTGTATAATCGAAGGTCCAAAACATATTCAGGCTGGTACCGAATATTATCACTGCTGTCACAACCACTATCTTAGTTGCCTTTGACCTGGTGCAGAGTGTTGTTGCCCTCATCGGAGCCCACACCACAATGAGCCTGTCCACTGACATCTCCGCTAAGAATAACCCTGATGTGATGCCAGCAGCATTTGCAACATACCAGAAAGCCCTGCCATGACAAAAATATAGCGTTATATTATAGAGGTTACCAGTCCTATAACATTGACTGAAAATGTGAACGAACTTGAAATACGGTCACCCGTTTGCGTTGTCCATCAAGTCAGGCACGACTGCTGCAATGCAATTTGCTGTATGAAGTGCTGACTCTTGGTTCAAATACAAAACGGACACTCAATTTATCGAACGAAACGTATATTGTTAGAGAAGTCTATGTTCGATAGCGTCATAATACTTCTTTTTGAAATTCGACAAAATGGAAAGGAATAATGACATTAAGATACTGCACTCACTTCAGATCCAGGGAGTGCAGAGAACAGATAACTTTCGTATGAAATGTCTGTCCCCTTTCTTTCTTCGCTGACGTTTTAAAGCAAAGGAAATGTAGAAGTTTCAAGCACACTTACCTTGTTGAAGAAGAACGATCCCGAATGACATCACTTCCAACCTTCCAAAAATTTAAGATATTCATAAATAGAAGATTAACCAAAACAGCGCTATCAACTAAGGCAAGACCTGTCATATACACACACGTAGAGAGGTGACTGTTACTCTTCTTGCTGGCGACAAGGAAGGCTATAAGATTCCCCGGCAAGCCCACGGCAACGATGAATAGTGTTCCGATGCGGGTGATGATAAAATAGGCATGTTCCAAGTCAGGATAAACCGCGAGGACAGACTCAGTCATCTCAGACGCATTCTGAATTGCTTCGAATTCCATACTGCGTTTGCAATGGATGATTTGGTATGCACATGTAGAGTAGCGTGTTCGATAACTAGCGCAAGTAAGCGCCAGAGCGTTTTTTGGTAATGGCGCCTCATCTCGCGCCAGGCCGAAGTGAGCGAATCTCGGGTGTGTTACTTCGGTATAGAATGGCCGCCGCAAGTGATCGGCTTTGCGATGTACACAATGTGTTTTATTGCATCAGACTGCAGTTTTTTTTGACAAAAATAATTTAGAATAAGTGTTGGAAGGAATTGATATCAAGATGTGACAAATTTGGCAAATAAGGTAGTTTTTGTGGTTTACCCACACCCGGTCTGGTGTCTGGTCATTCTTTTTTACGCAACTACCCTAAATTTACTCGGGTCTGGCGCGAGAGCGTTCTGGCTCACTTCATTCATACTGTGCATGCGCTTCAAGGCGCGAGATCAGGTGCTTACCGAAGTGCGGCGCTAGAAATCGAACACGCTATATATGATTGAGAGTAAAATGGCGGATCTTCCCGCTAGCACTAGCAGGAATCAGCTTACTCGGTATCCAAACGATATTAATGAAGCTTATTAGAAAAACATATATTTTAGCCGCACAGCCAAATTGGACAATTACATGTAGTTGTGGTTTCGCTGTAGTTAAGAAAAAAGGCATAGAGTCGATTGTAGATATTGACATCTATGGCGTGTTCGATTACTTGTGGAGCGTATCCCCCGTCACCTATCCATGGACAAGAGAGACGACTACGAACGATGTCGCGCCAGATATGTGTAAACTACATTCACTGTAGCAGAGGTTACACAATTATGATTCATACGGAAGCAGAATGTACGAGTATTTTGTGTAAAAGTTTTGTATGGGCTACGAGAGGCCTTATAAAATTGAACAAATAAATTGAATTGATATTAGATTTTTGGGTTTTGCAATGTTGTTCTGTTTTAAAAACTAACCCGACATCCTACCGTGATATTTTACTCGTATCAGACTCATCAACCACACTTAGCAAACCTTCCCTCGTCGCAAATTGCATCGCTGCCATCTTGTCAAAATATTATGAGATGGAAGCCAAAGTCACCTGCTCAGCGAAGAGGTCATTTTGACCACTAAGGTTTTTGCATCTTAGTTTCTAACGTTAACACGGAAAAAATCGTCTAGAATGCTATTGCCCCTAATATTTAGGGACCGCCGGGACAATAGGCCTTTGCTGGTTTGCATAAGGGCCGAAATGTTCATTTTCCGGCCAAATCATTTAGAGATCGATGATTTGGCGTTTCCTGATTGGTCAGTCATGACGAGTCAGGGTCTTCCTGTTTAACGACGCATTCGCGGCGGTTGGCTACTTATAAAGGGGTTACTCCGTAGCCGTACACCCTGATGCTGACCTCGGTCCCGACAATTTACAATTAACACTCCTAATTCTATGAAATTCAAAATTTCCAAAAACTCTCCTAAAATCCTGAATCATAATCTTAACTATAAAAAAACGTAAGTTCTGAATTCACGGTTCATTATTTTCAGGCTTGTACCTTCACTAAATGTTCTCATGAAAATACTTTTATTTATTCACACATTTTACGGACTCCTCGATTTCTTCGATTTTCTACGATTTTTCATTTGCCTGGACGTGACCCTTTGTGGCCTTCTATCGGCACACTGCAGGTCAAGATGTACGCCCTCTCGGAAAGGCCAACATCACCAAAGGCTCGGTGTCTCTGGAAGATCTGACCTAACGATTTCCTGTTGGGTCTTCCAAGATATCAGCGCTGGTGACAAAATTACATTGTACAAGATAAGGATAGAAAAACTGCATCGATTTCATGTCTGCTTTAGATATCGATGAGGTCGCTATTACTTCTTTCAGTTCTCGCCGTTGTGACTGTGAACGCTGCCTGTTATTATTTTGTGATTCATTCTGTATCTCTTTCGACTCAATGCCGACGATTCCGTCGACGAGACAATAAATATGGGACGAACTGCATCTGGGGTTTACCACTCTAATGTCATTCGAGAAACAATTCATAACACTAGTAACACATCTATGAGTTCCCGGGTGACAAAGACATCCGCTGTAAAAAAGCATTTCAAATCTACTGATTCACAGTTAAAAACACCCGATTAGGACTAACTTAACTTGAAAACTATCGACGAGAAGACAGCCACCATGTTACATCGAGCATCACTCTTGGTGGACGATCTGACTTCGTCACCTCCTTCGTGCGACGATAATATATACTTGCTCGTTATGGTGGTGAGTACGCCAATGCATTTCAATCGTCGTGCGAAAATGAGGGATTCTTTAAAGGTGGCGCGGCTATTTTATCGGCGGAAGAGATTTCGCATGATTTTTTTGACCGCAAGAGTAGATGATCCCAAGATAGATACAAAATTACGCAATGAGAGTTTAATTTACAATGATATTATCCAGGTAAACAGCAGAGAAGCATACCGCAACTTGACGCATAAGGCTCTGGAATCTTATAGATGGACGTTGACGAAATGTCCACACGTAAAATTCATGTTGAAAATTGATGACGATGTGTTAGTGATCTATGAACACATCATCGACTATGCAATAGGTTTAGAGGCAAATAATGCTACATTCGTTTATGCAGGTTTGCACAATTTGTATTCAGGCCCAAACAGGAATGCTAAAGGTAAGTGGTATCTATTTCGAGAAGATTATAAAGATGACACCCTACCACCCCTCGTCTGTGGCTTTGCTGCTCTATTTTCACAAGACGCTGTTCTTGAGATTCATCACGCATCCTTTCATGTCCCACGAGTCTACAGCATTCCGAGGCAGACGTTTCCTCATGATGACGCGTTCTTCGGAGTATGTGCCACGTAGGCCTAAATAAAACTTACAAAAGTACTGTGGATGTGCTATTTCTGGTCTGATGTGGATGGAACCGGCAGTGAAAAAAGGTAAGTGTGTCATGTTAAAATTACAAGCTGTCCATGGTGTACCTGGTTACACAAAGATAACAAAATATTTGGAACTACTTAAAAATATAACAGTAGTTGAAAGGGAAACTTGTGAGAAGAAAGCTTGATTGTTTGAAGTAGGTGATACCGATAACTCAGACAGTCTTAGTGTTTTTCGCAAGCCCACACACACCGACCAGTATTTAAACTTTCAGTCGTATCACCCATTGAATCAAAAAGTGGGTGTAGTCAGGACATTGCTTCACCGTTATGACATCATAGTGACAACGGAAAGTGACAAGCTGGAAGAAAGGGAGAGTCTGCTCTTTCTAAGTGTGGTTACCCCCATGGGTGTTTAAGCGTACATAGAAACCGGTCGTGTCTAACAACCCGGAGGCATCTACCGCTAAGCGTTCTAACAAAGGCCTCGTAGTCCCAAGGACCCAAGGACTCAGCGAAAAGGTGGTGTGCATCTATAACAAAAACGGCGTGCAACTTGTCTTCAACTACTAGAGATTTTGACGTGGCACCGAACTAAAATGTAGTGAAATTTATCAGACCGGATGTCAAGACTGTGATGATACGTACATTGGCGAAAGTGGTCGCCAGTTACGTAACCGCCTGGAGGAACACCGGAAGTCCGTTCGTGAGAAATCCTTCAAGTCAGTCATCTCCGAACATGCTATGAACAAGGGAAACCAGGTGGATATAGACAATTTCAAGATCATCGACACCGATACCATTCTTGGGCCGGAAATGGAGAGAAGCCATCCACATCCGTAAAAAAACAGCCAGCCACGAACAGAGACGGTGGCTTTCAACTGTCCCACACATACGATTAGACCTTCAAATCCGAGAACCCTGGAGGTCAGCTGACGTCAGCAGAGCTACCTCTGTCACAAACTCGCCCTCGTGCCGAAATTTAAAAAAATCAGGCACTTAATTTGATTAATTGCCGCTATCTTGGATGTCAGCATCCCGAGATTCAGGGCTTTGACAATCATACGTCATAAACAGTGTCGCCAGTTCAGACTGTAAATCTTATTCAGGCCGAATTAGTGCCACTTTCTTAAATAAAACGTTTTCTTTTATTAATAAATAAAACAAAATATCATCTTTATGAATAAAAGCTGACTATTAATAGTGGATTTTAAGATGATTGTACGGAGAACTACAAAAGAAGCGTAGGGCATTGCGGGCTTTGTGGTGTGTTGCGATAGCCTCACAGCATTAAGAAAGATTCTTTCCTGATCTACATCCGCGGTACTTCTTTTCAAGGTGGTGGCAACATACTAGTTCTAGAAACGTTGTAAGGAACGAAATCAGCGCATCTAGTGTCAAAATTGCCTCTGTCAGTCAGTGTACTGAAGAAATCCTTGGTGTAAGGACGAAATATTTACAAGGTAAATACTTCAGCTTGTGATAAAATAACTTTTATCATAAGTTGCTTTCAATGACCAATTGGACATAATGAACAAACTTTAGTATAGGGTTGGTTCCTTGGGGCACAACTACTTCTGGCGAGAAAACTGTGCTGCATTTAAAACAATCACTGTGCTGTTTTTCAAGCTTCCGAAATGATCTAAATACAGTAGACCTGTAAATGTCGAGATTCTAAAGTGTATCCCTTTTCATACACGCAAATATACCGGCAATTTTTAATAAAATCGGACCTACTTGGATTTGAAGGGACGTGTTGAATCGGATATGCCGTGTTTGGGGAAAGAAGTCGGGATGCATTAGGTAGTCCAAACATAGTGGACATTGATGGCTCCGATCAAAATACAGGTGATAGGAGTATATTTGAACATAAGAACTAAAAGTGGATTTAGACGTATAGACTCAAGAAAATACAAGAGTCTACCACAAGCCAATGTACGTTACAAAACAACAGGAAAGAGATTAAGGGTCCCCCAGATTTAAAAGAACAATACGAACTTAGCGACTTAGGGTAGATAACATAGCCATATTTGCTTTGTTGCTAGAGTGGTAAAGGCCCAGGTTGGCGAACATCTAATAATATACTGACATATTCGGGGACCAGATTTCAATAATCGATTATTGAATACTGTAAAGTATGTGATAAAGTACAAATAGAGCACTGAAATTGGAAATTCAGCTGTGTTTTTTTACTAATAGGAAGGGCACGCGTAATAAATTGATCGATGCCTCATCTATTCGACTAGTTTCAGATCTAATCAGTAAACGTAAAACGTAAAGAACAAAAAACACACATAAATATACTTTAAGGGATTTTATTGATGTATACAGTAGATACTGGAGAATAATCATCAATCAAGCGATTCACTGAGAAGAAACCGAGGAAGGGCCATTTGCATGCATCTCAGTAATGCAGACATCTTAGTGGTCACAAGATGGAAAAGCTATAAAAAAGAGATAAAGCATTGTAAGTCAGTTCCATAGATGGAAAGGAATTCAATATTAATACCACCTTAAAAGCTCAAAACGCGTTCTTTAAAACGTTTCGTCTGATTTGGAATTCTAGTTTGATGCATTTTTTGCTGAAAATTGTGCGTAATTTCTGCACCCTGCCACTGACAATGCTGAACAAAAAAGTGGTCACGCAGCTCAGATCATTAACAAACAAACTTCAAAGAAATCCATTCAGTAGTTCACGCTCAAAGCTCAAAATTATGCGGACAAATAAAAAGGAATGGACTATCTAGCATCTTCGATTATATCTTACCTGAACGGCCAAGTAAGTTGTACGCGTTGCCATCAACACTCAGGAGTGCAATGCGCCCCTTAAAGAAGTCGCTATTGCCGTCCTTCTTGTAGCCGACTTCGTAGGTTGGATGGTCATTCACCTGTAGGTCGTGATCAGGATATGTGGTACTGAGGGAGCTCACCACTTGGTCATTTAGGTAAATAACACACGTACCAGACACGTGCCAATACGTGACGACAAGGTGTTGCCAAACGCCACGGGTCACAGAGCCACCACTGGCTTCAATCAGATTCTGTTTCGGATCGCTTCCTGCACTGTTGATGTTTCGTCTGAGATCCACCTGTATCTTCCCGTCGGCCTTTACCGCAATAATGAATTGCCATGGTTTGGACCAATCGGCGAAAAGGACTTGCCTCTTGCCGTTTGCAATTGATTTGAACCACATTTCGATGGTAAAGTCCTGCTTCTGGAACTTGACCGCGGGGACATGAGCATACCCAGTACCATTAAGCTCCAGGACGAGTTTGTTTAACTCACTGTCGAAGACGAAGGAGGCACCTTCGCTGATTCTGAAAGAGATGAAGTGAATGAACCTGGGTTTTACTTCTCAATCAGACTACAAGGCCAAAGAGATGTGTATAAAGTTATACACAAATTATTGCCAAAGAAGCAGAAATTGTGTTTTTCTTGTTCCATTGGACTGCTCTTAATGGGTTTTAAATTCTCTTGTTCACTAAAAGTCTGAAATTCTATATTCGCTATGGGATAGTGACATGGCTAACTCACGATTCAATGTGATCTGTAGGTCCTGAGAATTCAGTGTGATAGAGCTCTGCAAATAGATATTACAATCGTATTCTTGATTAATCAGCCACCACAGCCTAACTACAGTAAGTATGGCGCACGCAGGCGAGTAAAACAAGACAGAAGTCAAAAACTGCCTAGTCAATGCTCTCTTAGAAAGCATCTTAGTATAACGAGTGGTTTTCGACATACATACATGTATGTACTTCGATTCTTGATATTTAGTAAGAATGGGTGAAAAAAGTCTTAATCAATGCTTATAAATGATTACGGTTTTTTGGACACGTGCACAATCTCTGCCCATTTTCTCTCAGTTTCAGAGGACTGAGCACGTCTTTGCATTGTCTAGATATATGACAGTCATATGCGATTCCTATGAACAAACATTTAGTTATCAATTAATGCTATGGTTAGAGATTATAACCTAAAACCATGACCAAAAAGTGTTGATATGACATAAAAATTCGCCACGATGCCAAGATTTTAACAAAAAATGATCCACGTCGAGATCGGGTTGTGCTGAAGCATTTGTAGGCAGATACATTACAATTATCAAATACCAAAAGTGAATTGATCCGGCAGATACAAGACCATGAAAACCTCCCAAAAATGCCTCAAAAGCCCATTCAAATTCATCTAAAACTACTGACAGTGTACCATGGGCCGGCTTTCATAATACAACAAAAAATATCTGGATTTAAAACGAACCGCACTTTACAGTCTAAGTGCACTACAGTATTTACAAACGAAGCCTCGTTTTGAATTCAGCGGTTACGGCTAGGCAACCATAACCGCTAGGTTTGGTGAAAATATGGAAGCTGTCAAAAGCATTTAAAACCAAATTTTTCGTTGTTTAATTTGATACACAAACCCCACTGCTCCTCATAACTTAGCAGAGTTTATTTTGAGAGAAATGTTTGAAAGATGCATGAACAATACCTGAGCGTTCAAATAAAAATATCGGTATTGCACGAGAATGCTCGTGAGCAACCCAGACTCTGACTGTTGAAAAACCGTCCGCACCGGTCTCAAGCTTTCAGGCCGTTGAAACTCGTCTCATGCAATCTGGATACTCGGATGGGCCACTCGTACGGTTTTCTCATTGTACAAGTGGTTGTATTATTAGCCCGAGCCTTGCAGCGTTCATCGCTTTCTGTCGAAAGGATGGCCTGTGTGCCGACAAGCAAAGAATTCACCGTTCTGTGGTTGTCGTACGAAGGGGTTGCGATAGGGAGTGGTAAGTATTATTTATGCTCACTTCCAGTCGACGAGGGCTGCATGCACTTGCGATTGAATGGCTGAAACATTAACTGAAAAGATACTACAAACGAAGCACAACTCGTAATGGATCAGCAATCGCAACTTCATTACATTTACAAGTCCATCGCAAGCCGAACTTCGTCAAGGTGGAAAATTGAACCTCTTACCATGTGCAGGGGCGGCAAGGTTAAAAACCTCGTTAAGGATTCTGAGGAAGCCAATTCGTCCCTTGAAGTAGTCGCTATTGGAGTCTTTCTTGTAGCCGATCTCGTATTGTTCGTGGGTGTTAACCTGTAGGTTGTGATCCGTATAAGTGGTAGTGCTTTGTGCCACCTCGACGTCATTCAGGTAAACGAGACAAGTACCAGGCCCGTGGGCGTATTTCACTTGGAGGTACTGCCATTGGCCCACTTCCACGGTGCCTCCTCTGGCGGTCAACAGATTCTGCTTGGGATCACTTCCTGCACTGTTGATGTTTCGTCTGAGGGTGACCTCGATTTCCCCACTCGCCGTCACCTCAATCAGAAACTGCCAAGGCTTTGACCAGTCGCCAATTAGGACCTGCCTCTTGTTATTTGCGGTTGTTTTGAACCACATTTCGATGGTGAAGTCGGTTTCCTGGAACCGTACTGCAGGGACAAGAGCGTACTGGTTGATTCCATCAAGCTGAAGAACATTTCGGCCAAATTCGTTGTCATAGACGGACGAGGCCCCTCCTTCAGACCTACATGTATTGAAAAGAAGAAGTTACATGGCAAATTGCAAACAGAAGTTTGATTACTCCTGTCACTTAGGTAAAAAACCCGACCGGAAACAAAACCCAAAACGGACCTACATGTAAATTAGCTTCTTTAGTCCGGACCTATTAACTATTGCGAAGAGGCTTTGGAAAAATAACCACTGTATATTTTTTCATCTAATGCATACATGTGCACGTATTTTACTTCTTTTACTGGATATGCAACAACAAAGATTATCATCATAATACGTGGGTTTGTAATAAACAACATAATTCACTGAATATAGCAGAATCAAGGAATTATAGCACTAAAGCTATACTTGATCCGTGGCAGAATGCTAAACGTCGAGCATATGGCAAGCCGTGTGTCCAATAATTAAGAAAACCTAGTTTTCAGTAATTTTAAAACGTGGTTTCATGGAAGAATCCACGCTTTTCTCAATGAATCAATGATTTATGGAAGAAGCGTAGGTTTATTATTAAAAAACACAATTTTTTAATCAGAAACCAAGTTTTTTGCAAGAAAACTATGTATTTTAAAAATAAACCTATGCTTGAAAAAAACCATGGTTTTCTTCCATGAAACTAAGTTTTGGAAGTTATTGGACGAACGGCTTGCCATACGCGCGAAATTTTTCTATCGACATTCACCATGCCCGACACCGTGAACAGTCGTACATACTTACGAATATCCATTGGAACCAGAAAAATCAGTCCGAAACAACTCTGAAATCGAAGATTTTTCCGATGCATGATAAAAACTCTTTCAGTTTGCTCTTTATTAGATATACAAGTGGCATGAAGCTTTGCAAACCATCAATGAATGGAAAAGTCATGTAATATGAATAACATGTCATTTCACCATGCTCTTACATCGTTGTTCTTGGCCATACTGCCTGTAAAGTTACCATACTTCAGGATTATCTAATAAAATTCCTGTACAGGCCACAGATTTGTCATATGCTTTAACATATACATGTATAGGCCTATGCCCACGTCTGCACATTGGCCTTCAGTGCAAGGTGGGTCCAAAACTGGTTCCTTGTAAAACCTCATGATCATGCCCATCGGAAGAAATTGAAAAAGCTGCAAATAAAATCACCATTTACTCATAAACTATCAACATGTAGGTGATTTGTTTCGGCAAAATGCTAGCTTACCCCAGCAATGACCATTATTCACGCAGTGATAAAGTTTTGGGCAGAGAAAAGTGAACAGGTTTGCTCATTCCTTGCATCAAAAAATTATTTTGTTTTTCATAATTAAGAAGATATCAACCTGAAAGACTGTTTCATTTATTCAATATTTGTTATTAACCCAAGATGTATCTTTGATATAAGTTAGCAAGCAGCATTCTTTATATTATTTCATATTTTAAGTTTCGGACTTGTAATTTTTTTCGGAAAGTTCACCCAGTGTCTCTGCTTCTTAAGTCCATCCTTGACAGATACTCCAGTAACCACAGAAGGTGCTTGTTGCTGAAATTGATGATAACCTATAGTGCATGAATCATCTGCCCTTCCATCATATCCCGACCAGGGCAATGGCGTCAGACGCCTTTCAGCCGGGTGTTATTTGGTGTAAATTCCCCCGAATAAATCCGCCATGCGTGCGGGATAAGGGCAGCAATCTCGCAAAGAAGAACCCGTATCCCTTCAAACGTCATTCAATCACCCCCCCCCCCCCCCCCGCCCCCATCCCCCCCCCCCCCCCAAAAGAGCTGTACATACAATCAACATGGTGATGAAATGTTTAAATGAACAACTAAGAAGTAAATGCCATTGGGTAGTAGAGAGCGAATGCGGTCCAGACGTACAAGAGTCGTCTGAATCGGTAGACTGGTCCCTGATATACAGCTACTGAAAGAAAGGCTATATTTCTGGTTTTTAAATTAGAGTTTTTTTTAACTAATCTGTTTTTGATAGTACAGTTGATGACAGAATCGAGGTTATTCGTAAAATCAGTGAAAATATCATGCCAATGAAATTTGGCGGTGACGTTTTACCCGTTTTCCGTGAAAAAAAACACATACCTGCTGAAGCTGCTAGATGCACAGCTATTGTCACCAGAACGACGAAGGTTCTCATGATGGCTGTAAACAAAAGGTAATCTACGGAAGAAAAGAGAGCAGAGTTAACTGTCAGCCAAACTAGTAACACGATAATACATCGTAAGATGAAAACCGGTCATCTCGTTCGAATCAGAATAAACGAAAACGAAAAGAAAAAAAAAACGAGAATACACCAGAAAAATGAAACCGATATGGCAATAGTTCTATTGCATTCCGTCAAGAAAAAAGTAATTGTTCGTTACAAAAAAATGCAAAGAGTAAAATACTTATCATGAAATTTTCACCCACTAGCTAGTATTCATAAAAAATGCAATATTCACGAATAGTGCTTGAAAAACAAAGCGTAACAGCTTTAACCAACCGTCATAATCTTACCTGACTGCGGAGGATAAGTCTGGGCGGCGTTGCTTCCTCGGGCTGTCCGGTTGAACTGAATGTGGATCTACTCCCCGCTTGATGAGTTATATTGAAACTCACCAGCTCACTCCTGGAACATCTGTCGGTATTTCGACTGAACATAACAACTCTGCGGCACTCTTCAAGGGATTTGAATGACTTCAAAACTCAAAGCTCTTGTCAATTAATGAAGTTACTCTAGTATCACCGATTAGAGACCGTTTCTAAATATTTAGGTCAGGCCTCAAAATGAGCACATACACACATGTATTCATTCGATGCTATTCAACATGTCTAATTTGGTTGGGTTGGCGACACCAATTTACCCGATGGTCATTACGTCATGTTTCGGCGCTGCCTTTGTGTCGATTTCGGAAGAAACTAACAACCTGTCTTAGATAGGTGAAACTTGAGTATCATAATTTTAGTGGCCGAAATTCAACGTATTACATGCTACTACATACAGTAGACTGGCTTATTGGTATAGTTATTTCTCATGGACTAGTGGTTCATGCCCATTTCGCCTTGTCTTTTTTCGCCTTTTCCCATTTTGCCTTTAAAAAATATACATTTCGCCTTCTCCTATTTCGCCTTTTCCAATTTTGCCTCTTCCCAATCCGCCTTATTCTATCTCGCCTTTGTCTTTTTTCGCCTTTTCATTTTTCGCCTTATGCTATTTGCCTCTGTTTTATCTTGCCTTATCACAAGTTGCCTTATCCATTCTTGCCTTAGTCTCAGTTTGCCATTGTCTTAATCTGCCTCTCCTATTTCACCTTGTCCTAATTTACCTTTGTCCTAATTCGCCTTCATCCTATCTCGCCTTTACCCTCCCCGCCTTTGTATTATTTCGCCTTCTTCCCATTTCGCCTTCTTCCTACTTTGCCTTTTTCTATTTTGCCTCTTCCCAATCCGCCTAATTCTATCTTGCCTTTGTCTTTTTTCGCCTTTTCATTTTTCGCCTTATGCTTTTTTGCCTCTGTTTTATCTTGCCTTATCCATTTTTGCCTTCGTCTCAGTTTGCCATTGTCTTAATCTTACCTTGTCCTAGTTTATCTTTGTCCTAATTCGCCTTCATCCTATCTCGCCTTTACCCGCCCCCGCCTTTGTATTATTTCGCCTTCTTCCCATTTCGCCTTCTTCCTACTTTGCCTTTTTCTATTTTGCCTCTTCCCAATCCGCCTAATTCTATCTTGCCTTTGTCTTTTTTCGCCTTTTCATTTTTCGCCTTATGCTTTTTTGCCTCTGTTTTATCTTGCCTTATCACAAGTTGCCGTATCCATTTTTGCCTTCGTCTCAGTTTGCCATTGTCTTAATCTTACCTTGTCCTAGTTTATCTTTGTCCTAATTCGCCTTCATCCTATCTCGCCTTTACCCGCCCCCGCCTTTGTATTATTTCGCCTTCTTCCCATTTCGCCTTCTTCCTACTTTGCAACAAACTTGGTGTCTTTACCCATGTTTGTTAAGTCAATCTTTCATATGAAAGTGTCTTCAACAGTGTTGAAGGGCTTCTAGGGTCCATTCGGGGGTACCCCCAACCAAAACCCGGTAGACATTGCCAAAATTACAAGTGTAGATAACTTCTCAGCCATTATAGTCATATTACATTACATACCATATTACAAAAGACTTTTGTCTCTTTTACCCATGTTTGTGGGGCCAATCTTTCATATAAGAGTGTTTCCACGAATTATGTTTTGGTACCCTACCCAAGGCTGCTGCTTAATTACCAATATTTTCAAATCTTCATAACTTCTGAACTATCTGCATGTAAGCTTACATGTATCTCCAAAACCAACTTAGTATCTTTACCCATGTTTGTCAAATCTTAGAGTTTTCCAAGTCTTTCACGGAAATATTTTGGCATAGTGTTTTGGCATTCTTTGATGAGTAAGACTTGTGACCTGGTACTATATAGGAGGGATGGGGGTGCTAAGTATTTTATTGATCATTCAAAGTGTGAGTGCTTCTGAAGTTCTTTATTATGGACTATGGTTAATAGGCCTACTCAAATCCAGCAATCTGGAAGATGTATTCCTTTGATCATTGGGGAATTATGAGGACTTCTCACAGAATGAGTTAGCTCTCAAGAACGTCCCTCGCAGTGTTCCCTTTAGATGGTTTTGGTATGTTTGATGTTCTTCATTCACAGCAATGCTATAACTTAGCATGAGATAATACAAGTCCCAAAGTTTTTTTGAACAGAATCATTAAACTACTCAAAACACTGCCCCCCCCCCCCCTGCGAATAATAGACCCCTTGCTTAACGAAGGCGTATGTCCTGGCCAGAGTGGATCCTAATGGAACAATGCATTGCGAATCTCCATATCAGGGGCAGCGGTAGCGCAGTAGTTAAGCGTCCAGCTCACGATCGAAAGGTCGTGGGTTCGACTCCCGGTTGTTTGGCTACTTACATGTAGTTCTCGGTCTGTTCGAGTTCAAATGATCACTTAGTAGCCGTTCTTTGAAACCCCAGATTGATATCTGTAGAGGCCGCGGTAATAACATAAAAGTATCCCAAAAGCGCTTTGAGCAAGGTACATCACAATGGAAAGGCCCTATCCTGTAATTATTAATTATCATTATTATATCTCGAAATCTACTTTGCCAATTTTCACCAAACCTGATAGACATATAGATGAGGTACACATTCTATAGAGGTACGGTACGTTGGATATTATTACTGATTTAGTTTTTGAGAGATTTGAGGATTTCTACGCATGAGCATACCACAACGATACTCATCTAAGCTTGGCTCTTTTGTAGGGCTTGGGTGGGGTACCGCTATATGAAAGATTGACTCAACTAAATGGTCTACTGGTAGTCATGATGATGTTTGTGATGCATTTCATATTGATTTATTTTTTTAGATGTCATAAATCGTCTTCATGAACCGCCGGAGGCCATTTCTCATTTAGTCTCATATAGCTTATACGGTAAATAATACTATAGTTGATTTATTTACTGGAACATATTCAAGCTTAGTATATTTTAGAATCGATTTTGAATGGTCTGCTGGTAGTCATGATGATGTTTGTGATGCATTTCATATTGATTTATTTTTTTAGATGTCATGAATCGTCTTCATGAACCGCTGGAGGCCATTTCTTATAATATATGTATACATGTAGTTTTAAAATGAAAGTTTCCCCGTTCAATTCTGCAATAAGCCTATTATGACCATAAATGCATAGCATGGACATTTTGAGGTATGTGCTCATTGTGATATCATAAGGCCGATGTTCTGTATTGATCTGCTTGTTTAAAGATTCAATATCGTTAACTGTTTTGTTACATTTGCATAGTTTGATATTGTATACTGTTTTAGTTTCATATTTTGATATTAAAGAGGAAATTATATTCATCCATTATAAAACGTTAGATTTATCCTTTTCTTGGATACCAACTTAATAGGGCAATTAGTTATATGACTGGATAATGTCATAACTTCCAACAGTTTTAATGTTCTCTTTTGAGTTAATCTCATAAAAGCTCTGAATGTTGGAGATATGGTCCCAACTCCCCAGCTCCATCAGCTGCAAACACCTCACTAGCACGATATCAAGTATTCGTATCAGTAACTACTAGTACTTTACTACACTCCTGACGCAGTGGACTACCCTAGTGTCACTGAGACAAACCCTAATAAGTACCAAGTTTCACTCCTCCACTTCAAAGTCTCCAACTCATTAAACCTTCGTTCTGACGACTTAGAGATATTCCCAGACCATTCAGCTAGTCTTTATTGGCATCCACATCACCTACACTGGCAAGTACAGCAAACGAAATTGGCAACATGTGTAAGTAAAACAGTGACTTTCTGAACAATGGTGAGGAGGCGGTTTTCCTCCCCATCCTGCATTCGCCAAATCTAGAAAAGGCAAGATGAGAAAATGCAGAATGGAATGAAAAACAAGGGCGAATTGACAACACGGCGAAATAGAACTAAAGGCAGATAAGCGAAGGCGAGTTGATGAAAGGTAAGGGGAGATCCGTATCTCAAAACGAGAGAAGGCAAAATGGGAAGAAGGCGTAATGAGTCAAAGGCAAAATAAAACAGGCGAGATAAACGAAGGCTAATTGACAACAAGGCAAAATAGAGCGAAGGCGGAGTAATAAAAGGCGAGGCAAGATATGGCGATATGAGAGAAGGCAAAATGGGATGAAGGCGTAATGAGACAAAGGCAAGGTAAAAAACGAAGACGAATTGACAACAAGGCAAAATAGAACAAAGGCAAGATAAGCAAAGGCGGATTGATAAAAGGCGAGGTGAGATATGGCGAAACGGGAGAAGGCAAAATGGGAAGAAGGCGAATTGACACAAAGGTCAATCAAGAAAAGGCAAGATGAGATAAGGCAGGATGGAACCAAGGCAGAATAGGACAAAGGCGAAATAAGAAAAGGCAAACTAGGATGAGGCAAGATGAGAGGAAGGCGAGTTAAGAAGAAGGCCAATTGGAACAAAGGCGAGATAAGACGATGGCGAAATCGTAGAAGGCGAATTGAGAAAAGGCAAGTTAGGAGAAGGCTAAATGGGAGAAGGCAAAATTGGATAAGGCGAATAAAGTTAAGGCGGAATGGGCAGATACCGGACTAGTAGTTTTTTCAATCGGTGTTAGACAAACACCAGAGGTGGCTGCATGAACAACGCGTCATCGCCTCTAATTACCGTATAGCGTTAGAACTACTTTTGTTTAAACACTGGGCCCGAAGAGGACTACACTTCATTTTGGAGTGTTGGTGTAGTTGGAATAGTCACTGAACTCTGTAGAGAGAGACTCTCCAATTCTTCACAACTATGTAATCCAGCGAATCATTGTTGAATCGTCTACATCCTCTGTTAGAATCCAGCTGCAGTAAACTGAAGAGGTGTTGAATATGGTACGGTAATATCGATTCGATATTCAAACTCTATTCGAATCGCATTGTTCCAATGTGCCGTTCTCTTCACAAGTGTTCATCCAGGTGCGATGGAAGTAGAAATTGAATGCTGTCGTGGTCAGAACAATACAAAAATTGTTAGTCTATTAGTACATTACTCTAGCAAATATCCATGCTCTGCACGGTGTTGAGGCGAGCGGTATGTTATGAATTTGGATGTGGCCATGTAGGGTTTACGTTTACCAATTGAAGGGTTATTTGGGTGATATGAATAATGGCTAGCGAATATTTTATCTAAAACTCCATGTATATTTGCATTTGGCCTTTCTGTACAAAATTGAAGTAAAGCATTTGCTAGTCTTTATTCATATCGCCCACTGTCTGTGGAAGGTGTTGTTGATTTGAAAATCCGTAGGAAGTGATGTATGCATTGAGTTGGCTACGGGATTTCTTTAGATACTACATTCCTTGATAGTGTCTCGCACTCCTTGGGCGTTGGTGGTGACTCCGTATCCAGAACTGGTGTGACATCACGTGCAGGATCTCATGTTAGTGAAGATGTGGGGGCAATTGGCTCCCCACCATCACTTCTTCGTGCCACTAGAAGTGCCTACCTCTAGTGAGGAGAGTGGCCCCATGATTTTTTATGTTAGAGTTGATCACCCAAACCTAAAAAAACCAACTCTAAGATAGAAGATCAGAGGGCCGATGTAATATAAGTGATGTCGAGACGTGATATATTTTCTTTCTTTTATTTATTACAAAATGAAATACAATTTACAATACTAATTTCTTGAGTAGGTGTACATTTACACTTTGCTTTACACATTTTTACCGAAGAAAGCGAGAGCTAAATTCGTATAAGCCCGTGCCTTTCAAAATTTAATCAATGTCATCCAATCTCGGATAACTCCAACTCATATATCTCGTATGTTCCATTCGGGACTAGGTGGAAGAAAACGAATTACAAGGCGAGAGAATATGGTAGCTGGCGAATAACAGGTGGAAGCGACATTTGTCAAAATTACCAGAAGTTACAAGGACAATCGGACCCCCATGTATGCCGATTTTTCATCTGATGATGACATAAAATCCCCTTCTTCCAACAAGGACGGGATTAATTTTAGACCCTCTAAAGAGAATGGCATTGATTTCATGAATAGTTTAAGAAATCTTTGGTCGTTGCATAACCTGTGTTTGTTTGGCTGAATGACCATTAGTAGAGGATGGACTAGGCGAGGTGGTTCGACCTCCCCAACCTTTCCTAGTAGTTCTAGGGACCCGTTTCTGATGCCCTCCTCAAGTTGTTGAGCAATTTCGTCTTTGAAAGGTTCGCAACTTTTGTGGCTGTGGATGATGGTTGGCGGAGGGATGTCGCTGTCAAGAAGGACCCCGTTGAAGCTGCCTTTGAATGGTTTTAAGAAATCGTGTACGTCCACGCCCTCATTCAACCATTTTTTAACTAACATGGATTGTTCATCGTTCACTTCCGTTAGTACCCGGTTCCAGTTAATCAATTATGTGGGCCTATGCGATTCACCTGCTACAAAATTATTGGGATCACGTAAAGGTAAAGATTCCAGGAGCTGGTTCCAGTCGTTGCACCGAAAATTATTCCAGTCTTTTTCAATTATGGAGGGATTCTCCTGGGGGGAGTGGAGAGGGTCACCACTGTAATTGACCCATGCTGCATTGTCGCGTTTTTCGTGTGTAGCTTTTACCGGATCGAACGAGGTGTCGAATTCCCACGAAGGGATCGCCTGAAAATGACGAGTGAAAGACTGAAAATCTCAAGAATCCAGCACAAGTCAACCAGAGAGGCGACCCTCTCCACCCCTTCTTAGGAAATCAGTGTCCCCAGGAGAGAGGCAGAAAGAGTGACCGGTACTTGGCATGAATTGAGTTGCATAGGCCTAGTCTGGGTCGTTACCCAATCGTTGATCTATTTTTCGGTATACTGACGTCTTTGAAGGTGTTATAGGGACAAGATGACACAAAATGGTCTGAAGATTTGCAGAAATAACATGAGCGTCCCCTAAACCCACTATTCGCTCCCCTTTGCGCGCCCCAACCTCTGCCTGGGCCCCTTGATCTACCGGTGTAGTGCCCTCTGAAAGGCGGTTGCCAATAGGGGCCATTGGAGGGACCTATGGGGGGCCAAAAATTCTGGGGAGGGGGAGGGGGGTTAGCCGCTTCCTTGGATGGGCCAGGTTTGTCTTTAACTTTTTCCCTTTCCTCTTTTCTGATGGCTTTTTTCCAGCTATCTACGGCTGTCTGGGTTTTCTTTGCTGTGTCGTTGCTTAGGAGTTTAACTACGAGACCCTGAAGGGGGCCGCCTGTGTCATTTTCCCTGCATGCCTTAAGTGTTAACTTGAACAGTTCGTTATCGCTGTGGTTTACAGACTCTGCAATATCGGACAGGTTCTCTACTGCTGCCAGGAGGATGGGATTTTCCATTTCCTGTGGAAATGTCATTTTATTAGTTCATACCTACCCAGGTCAGACTTTTGCATGTGTACTCCATTCGGACACACCCGAGGAAGAAATAATCTATTTATAATAGAAATATCTTGGCTAGTTCGCTTAGCTACACCTAGGCGGCGCCCCTATACAGCCTCTGCCTCGTGTGAGCCGCCATCATTAGTACTTATTACTCGAGCGCACCGAATAAGTCCCGTTGCTGTGGGGACAGGCAGGGCGGGTAGTCTGACCTGGGTAGGTATGAACTAATAAAATGACATTTCCACAGGAAATGGAAATTTTATGTCGTTCATACTCTACCTAGGTCAGACTTTTGCATCGAATACCAACAACCAAAGGAAGGAGGGTAAACGGTGACTTACCATGTAGTGAAGTGAACTGTCTCCAAGCTGCGCAGCAGAACCCAACGGGTGAGCCCAGGGGACCCAGAGAAAGAATGCTTGGGGTAAACCAGGGCTAGAGGTCAACAGGCACTTTGATAACAAAGGGAAGCATAACTGGGAAAACCCATCCCCTCCAAGACGGGGACAAAACCACCTCAACACGGTATAAGCTCAGCACAAATCGTCAAGAGACACAATGTGGAAAAAATTTATTTTTTTTTACAAGAAGGAAAGCACGCCCCAGAATAACATGGGCCTCACTGACTAACTCTCAAAAGTCCTAGGCGGCTGAACCCTAGGACAGCTGGACGGGGCGAACGCGCGGGCCCGAAGACCCGGCGACAGTCTATAGAACACCCCCCCCCCCCCCCCCGGTTAAAAAGGAGGGAGGACAAGACAGCCAGCAGGAGAGAAAATCGACGAGTGGTCTAGGCAGGGAAACACCTAGACCACGTGCTGAGCAGCGACAACTGGACCAAGAGACAGCATACCATCTGTTAACCTGGAACGATCGCGCATATAATACTGGGAGAATGTAGAGTGAGAACTCCTCGTAGCCGCATCTAAAACCTCGTTCAGCGCCACTCCCTTATACTCGGCCCACGAAGTAGAAATGGCCCGAATCTCGTAGGCCGTAATGGCGCCTAGGCGACGAAGCTCCGGAGAACCGAGTGTAATAGAATAAGCCATCCGTATGGTGGCCACTAACCATCTGGCGACCGTGGCTGCAGCTATCTCCCTAGTAAACCCCTCTCTATAAGACAAAAAGAGGCGCTTCCTGCCTAGGCGAACAGCAGGCTCCTTAGTCTTATTAGAATAGAACTTCAATGCCCGAACAGGACAGAGAGTTCTGTCCGGGAGGTCTCTAGAGACCGTAGCGGATAACGAGGGGATAAAAACCGGGCGCCTGGAGGTGTGCGGCGCCTGGTTTTTAGCCAGAAAGCCTGGGACAAATTCTAGGACCGCGCCCCTCTCAGTGAAAGCCAATTTATCAAATGCTAAAGCATGGAGCTCAGACCGCCGCTGTGCCGTGGCCAAAGCCACCAGGAAAAAACGGTCTTAAAGGTCAGATGTTTAAAATCTGCCTGATGCATGGGTTCAAATGGAAATTTCATGAGAGCCCTTAAGACCAGCGAGAGGTCCCACTTGGGAGAGAGCTGAATGGAGCGAGGACGCTCCAAAGACATATTGCGAAGCAACGATGAAACAGCGTCATCCCAAGATGGTTGCCACGATTCAGTCAGCTTTAAGGTGACCGAAACGGCGGAGCGATAACCTTTCACTCCCTGAACAAAAAACTTCCGGACCGAGAATAGAAAATTCAAGAAGTCGAGGAAGTTGGGAAGAGAGGGAGCGACCGAAGAAACTCCGTGCTCCCGACACCAGTCTCGAAAGACAGCCCACTTGCTATCGTATGAATCAAGGGTAGACTGTCTCTGAGGTTGGGCGACTTTACGGATAACGTCTTCCGAAAAGCCTCTCTCTCGGAGGAAATACCCGACAGCCTCCAGGCGTGAAGCCTGTAAAAAGAAGGGTCTTGATGATAGACCCGGCCGATCGGGTGATAAAGCAGACGGTCCCACGCCGGCAGGCGGCGGGGGTGATCCGTCAGCAGCTCCAGCAGAACCGGGAACCAGGCCTGGTTCGGCCAGCACGGTGCTATCAGACAAAGTCTGACCCGTTAACTGGCCACCTTGTTGAGTACCGGTAGCAACAGAGGGGTTGGCGGGTATGCATAAGCACTGAGGCCGTCCCAGGAGGCCGACAGGCTGTCCACTCCCAAGGCCTCCCCGTCCGGGAGGGTTGAGTAGTACAGGGGGAACCTCTTGTTCAACCGAGTCGCAAACAAGTCCACGACCGGCGCATCCCACAAGGCCCCCAGGCGAGAGACCACCTCACGATGGAGGGTCCACTCTGTCTGGACCAGACGGTCCGACCTGGAAAGGGCGTCGGCCAAGATATTTCTCTTGCCGGGGATGTGACGGGGGAGGAGCTGGATATCCAAGCGGCGACAAAGCTGCAGGAGCTCCCAAGTGAGACGGCACAATGTGTCGGATCTCGTCCCCCCCTGTCTCCGAATATAAGCGACCACCGTCGAATTGTCGGAGAAAAGAGAAACCCTGTGACCCCTCAGATGAGACGTGAAGGCCCTCACGGCCAGGTTGACAGCCTGCATCTCGAGGATATTGATCAAAAGACGCGCATCCCCCTCTGACCACGTGCCCTTGGTGGTCAGGTCCCCTTCGTTCAAATGGGCGCCCCAACCATAAAGGGAGGCGTCCGTGAACAGGGACATCTGGGGCGACGGAGGGCTGAGCTGCACTCCGCGGAGCCCAGAAATTCCACACCTCCCTCAGGAGAGACCCCGGGATAAATATCCGCTGGTCGAGGGAGTCCGTGAATGGACGCCAACTCGACAGCAGGAGGAGCTGGAGTGCGGCCGAAAGGAACCTGGTCCGCTGCCGAATTGAGCAGCCCCAGCAGCGACAGAAACTGTCGGGCTGTGGCGCTGTCCTGACGGTGAAAAATCCCGACCAAGGACCGAATCTTGCGAATTCGGTCCGGAGGAGGGGACATCAGGCCCTCTCGTGTGCGAAATCGCACCCCCACGAAGACATAATCATGAGCTGGGTCCAGCTCGGATTTGTCCCAATTTAACAACCACCCTACCTGTCCGTTTGTGATGAGCAGTAACTTTGCCTCCTTTCCCAGACGGCGATGAGCCTGGTGCCGTAGCAGCCAGTCGTCGAGATAGCAATGGAGCTTTAAGCCCCTGGCGTGAATAGGCGCGGCAAACGCCTTGACGACTGTTGTGAAAATCAGCAGAGCAGAAGCCAGGCCGAAAGGAAGGGCCTGAAACTGATAAACCTTTCCTTCGAAGAAAAAACGAAGGAAGGGCTGAAACTCTGGATGGACCGGGACGTGTAAATAGGCGTCCTGAAGGTCCAGAGAGATAGCCCAATCGTTGGGCTGCACTGCGACCGCTACTGACCTGGTTGTCTCCATCTTGAAGCTGGGGACCCGGAGGAACCAATTCAAGGTGGACAGGTCGATGACCAGTCTCCACTTCCCTGACTTCTTGGGGACCAAGAAGACGTGGCTGTAAAAGCCCGGGGAGGAATGGTTGTCCACCAGCCTCACTGCCTGCTTCTTGAGAAGAGACAGGACCTCCGATCGAAGGGCAAGCGCCCTGACGGGGTCTACTGGCGGGGACATCGGGGTGGGAGTCGACGTCATAGGGGGGGGGGGGGACGGGAAAAGTCCAATCGGACACCGTGTCGGAGCATATACGGCACGGGGAGTCTTTTTGACACCACCGGTCCCAAAAGTCTGCGAAGTGTCGCAGTCTGCCACCCACGACGCCAACTGTGGGGGCGCCACCTGAAGGCGCAGGAAGAAGGACTAAAGAGTCACTTGCGCTTGCCCCCGCGACCCTTCTCTTGGAAGGGACGCTTGGGCTGCCCGCCGCCTCCGCCCCTGCCTGAGGAGCGGTGGCGCTTATTGGAGCGGCGAGAGGGAGCCGCAGCTTCTGCCTACCCTTGGGGACGAAAGGAGGAGGAGCCATGCGAGGACGAGGGCTCACGAGGAGCCGACGAACCTCGGGGGCGTCGAGACCCCACCTGTTGTCCCCTGCCCGCGGCCTGTGAATAGGAACGCGGACGGGGGGCGGCCTGGGGAGTCGAGACTGACTCCATCAGGCGATCAGACTGTGCCTGAGCACCCATGGTGTCAGGCAGGGAGTCATGGAACAAGAAAGGGCCGCTCATTGGAGCGATCCTTAATGCCCCCCGCAGAAAGTGGGACATGACCGTGCTCAACCCCCCCCCCCCCCGATGAGCAGGTCGCGGCGTTTTAGCACGCCTTAGCCGCCTGCTCAGCAGTCAGATCACTGGCATGCTGCAGGGACTGCTGAAGGGACATCGTGAGAATACGCTGTTCCTCCGAGGCATCCACGGCTAAAGACCTGGTAAGGGCACACAGAGTCAGGTCGGCGTAAGATAATACCGCCTGGGTCTCCTTAGCCAGGGCCTCGTCATTCTTCGCATCCTTTAAGGCCGAAGAAGAGAGGACTTTAGGGGGTACCAAATCCGAAAGTTGGATGACGTCCTTGAGGGGCGACAGTGAAACCGGGTCGGTTCCCGACGGTGGGACCCGATAATAATCGGGTCTATAGGACAGGCTTTGAGGGGAAGCGGTCGTGAATTGCTTCCCAGCCTGAGTCCAGGCACCCGGCCCCCCCGTAGATGGGAGCGTCGAGACCAGGGCGCGCTGGTGACCCCCGCAAGAAGGTGCTGTATCCCTGAGAGCCGTATCCAACCATGTGGAGGCTCTAATCAGGGCCGGAGACGCAGGCAATTCCTGGAAAGCCCGGTCAGGGACCGCATCCGACTCCTGCTCGGAGGCGTCGCCGAACAAGTTGAACGGCACCTTACCGAGGGCGGGGTTGACCGTCGGGAGAGGACATGTGTCTTGCGGCACAAATTGCCCAACAAGAGCGCGCAAGTCGCGCATACCCGCGACAATGGCGGAGAACTCACCCCCAGAGGGGGGGTCAACCTGAGAGGCCGAAAAAGACTGTGAGTCGCTAAACTCACAGTCCATTGGCTGATGACTCAAATCAAAAGCCACCGGCCTCTCGGCCGGGCGAGCCGAGGACCTGTCATGGAGGTTGGAAGCCTCCATGCGGTCCGTCAGGCTCCTAAGCAACTGCCGTTGCTCCTCCCTGAGAGAGGAAGCAAGAGGCAGAGGCTCAGAGCTCAAATCGGACTCCCGTGGGGCAGACACGCGAGGGGGGGGGGGGAGGGGGCATGTCTGATCGGCAGCCACACCCGTCAACCCCGACATACCCGACAGAGCAGGGTGGGGTCGGACCGGGGAAATAGACGGTCTGACGGCACCCATAACGGGGGGGGGGGGCACCAGGGCCCCTCGCCCGTGAATAGTGGTCGATCACCGACCCCCTACCCACACCGGGTAGGACACCTCCGGGTGCGGTGAACGGCGGCAAAGACGGGAAGGTGAAAACCGGTCTTGCCCTGCCAGGGGGCGTCCGAAGAGACGACTGACTCACAGAGTGAGGGTCGGACGGACGAGCCCGCCCCAAAGCGAAGGGGTGGCGGATCCCCGGAGTGGCCGTGGACTCAACCGTGGCGCTGGCAGAGCCAGCTGCCGCCGGCAAGGGCAGCGGCCGCAACCCCGTCGCAAACCCCGGAGGGGGACGGGGGAGCACACCTGAAATAACAGGCGGCTCACCGGGGGCGACGCTGCTCACCAACCCATGACAGGTGGGGGCGTCGGCGGGGGGATCTGGACGTAATACGTCCAGAGTCCCACCCGGAGCCCTGCCCCCTGGAAGGAGGGCAGGGCTAGCCCTGGAGAGTGTCCCTGAATCAGGGTCACCAACACTCAACCCAAGGCCTCCCCAGGGGGCACACCCCCAAAAGAGGGGTGCCCGGCCTGGGGGGAGGGGTCGGGAGGGGTCGAAACCCCCCCGAGCCCCGTGGACCTCGCCGCTTAGCGGGGGTCCGTGAGGAGGGCGAGGGAGAGGGAGTCAAAGACCCCCTTCCCTTTGAGGGTCGTGCCCCTCTCCTCACCTTCTTCATCTTCTTGCCGGCGGTGCCGGGAGAAGAGGAAGGCATACCTGGGGCGGAAGGGTCCGGTCCAATGGGGGCGGAACTACGCGCACCCCGACACGGGGAAGAACCGGGCCGGGGACTATGAATCCCCGATACACCCATAAACGGACCTCGAAAACCCGCCCTGAAGGGCAGGAGGTCCAGAACAAAGGGTGGAACACCCAAAGAAGAAAGAAAGGACGGCAATAACGATGTCATTACGCCGAAAGTTCTAACAGAAAAACCACAAAAGTATAAAACGATTGGTCACGTGACCAACAGCCCGGGAAAACGGAGAAAAAATTTCTTGGGAGACGGCAGAAAAAGCACGCTCCAAAAGCAGAAATCGAGGGAGGATGGTAAAAGAACGATCTCACCCGTCTCCTAGAGATAATAAGCTTCCCGAAGGTGTCCCGGGGTGTCCTTCTCGAGCGTAGAATCGACCAAAATTTGGCGAAAACAACGTAGAAAAATCTCGGAATAATGTGCAATAGTGTGCCGCGGAAGAAGTACTGATGATGGCGGCTCACACGAGGCAGAGGCTGTATAGGGGCGCCGCCTAGGTGTAGCTAAGCGAACTAGCTAAGAGATTTCTATTATAAATAGATTATTTCTTCTTCGGGTGTGTCCGAATGGAGTACACATGCAAAAGTCTGACCTGGGTAGAGTATGAACGACATAAAATGGAGGTTGATATGCGTAGAGAGAGAGTTCGTACCTGGGCCAAGGCGGTCTGGACGCTACCCTTGTCGTTCGATTCCTATATCTCTTTCTCGATGGCGTTCATCCGTTCGGTTGGTTCGGTTGTTTCCGTAGATCGAGGAGAGCATTCGTCGATTGTCTGAAGAAAAAACAAGACAGACGGTATCACCAGGATAGTCGATAGTCTTTTGCCCAACAAATGTTAAATGGAATAAGGTCAATTCTGCGCGAATGTTGAAGAACTGCAGAGCTGCCGTGAAGTGGGAAGATCGGAATATAATAGGTCTTGCCTTGGTGGCTTCAATGCTATTGGATCGCCCTTTGATGCGTACAGAGATGTGAACCTCCTAAAATGTCTATGGCTGACGTAAAACCAACAAAATATAAAACATAAAACAAAAAACCCAACAAAAAACAGAGTGTATGAGGATTTCTATCAGTTTGCATGTCCACTCGACCATTGAAGGGATGCTGCGTCGGCTAAAGGACTTTCGAACTACGGTGGTGGTGGTGGTGGGGGGGGGGGGGGGGGGGGGGTCCTCTGGTTAATATCAATAGATCGATGTATGACGTGTTGGGGGGGGGGGGGTCTTCTGGGCTGTCTTCTTCCTTCTCGTGGCTGAAATGAATTTTATTTATTTTTGTTTTATTTATTTTTATTTATTTATTTTTATTTTTTATTTTTATTTATCTTTATTTATTTATTTATTCATTTCAGGACAATAGGGTGAATCTGCGAGAGGCCTATTCGTCTCGTCGGCTGCAACTGAGAAATGATGTGGAGACATGCTTACCCTCTTTTTTCCAGTTGTCTGCTCGGCAGCCGCATTTTCGTGCCCGTCGGCAATCGCGGGTAGAGCCTGACTTGCCGTTGCGCCAGTTGCGTTCGCTTGTAAATCTGCACTGTGCGAGACCACACGTCTATTTCCAAGGTTGTCCTCTTTCTTGGCCAGTTCTAAGAAGGTCTGAAATCGAGAGCATATCGTTGGAATATTGCAAACGTGTATAAGTCATAGTGAGATTTTTGTGCTCCGGGGGTCTTGCCCGGTTCGTGGTAATTTTGTGTCGATATACATGTACTAAAACTTTTCAGAAGATTTTTCTGTAGATGTGGATCTTGCACACGGTACCTCGATACGAAGCGTTGAGAAGGTTCCTCTCTTATAATGTACCACAGAGGCTGATGCGTCGTCATACTCTGGAGATGAGCGTTACAACTTTTCCTTATGAAAGGAGCTCTTCTGGCGGTGCTGTTCATGTTGGAATTTTAGATCTCTAGAATCGTGCTAACCCCCAGCAAATGCCGTGGTTGCAAAAGAAAAAACAACGGCCTGGGCCGACTTCCCGCCTGGAGAAGCAAGTTGGGTAGGTGGCGTACTGTTATCGCGTCACGTCCTCTGCATCCGGGGCACTGCAACTCGCGGGAGAAATCTGCTCTGAAAAGAAGGATTGGAAAATGAAGGAGGGGTCCAACGTCGTGGATGGAGAATGGTGACCGCATCTAAACAGGGCTGGGGCGTTGGCATGCGTCTTTGCTGGAAGCAGGATATACGAGTTACTAAAGACGTTCTACATACCTTCATATCGTAGCCGGCTAGCTTTTTTATTTCTTTGTCAAGATCTTCACCCGAGTAGGACTCCAACGGGTACTTCTTTGATAGACTCGCGAATTCGCCCTCTTTTATTGCTGTAACTTGTTGAACTCTAATCACGACTGGTAGAGCGTCTATACCCCTTAGGGAGTGTCCTTCCTTCAGGTACCACTTGGGTGCTGATGAACCGGGAGAGGCCATGTTGACGTGACTGCTGAATCGAAAGTGTGCCGGTCTATGTTGTAGGCGAATTTATTTATTTTATTTTATTTTTTGTTGGCCCTCGAACGATCCCAATGGGTCGATGGTATTGAAGAATTGTGACGTGTTGCGTACATCGATCCCCTTCTTTGTTCGTCTGGACAATCTCACGTAACACTAAGACGTATGGACGGACTGTTGGATAGAAAAATGTTACTTTTAGCCTGAGCTTGGGGAAAAAAACACCCTGGTAATTCTGGGAGGAACAAACCAATAGTATATAGTATCAATAGCGTAAATAGAATAGCGTGAAGAGTGATGTAAGGCTCTGAAATGGGTCTAAGCAGGATTATACTGTGGGATTGGTGCTAAAGAGAAAAAACGACAACTAAGAAACGCCATTTTTTGGGCGTGTTCCTCTGACCTCGGTGCGGGTCAATTTACTGGGGGCCTGGCCGAAAGTACAGTAACTAAGCCACATGAAGAAATTTTTTAGTACTCTTGACACAGACAAAAAACAGGTCACCGCATGACCGAAAGAGAAAGAAAATCATCACGAATCTGCCACACAGGCTCTGAATGTGGGCCACCACAGGCTCTGAACGTAGGCCAACACAGGCTGTGAGCATAGGCCACCACAGGCTCTAAAATCAAAATGGGCCAACGCAGGCTCCAAAAGAAATCGGCCACCGCAGGCTCGACGTGTGCCACCGCAGGCTCCGAGAACGAAGGCAAAATAAGATAAAAAATGGGTCACACAGACACCGAAGTACAAACATTGGCCACTACAGGCTCCGTGAAACAGGACAAAAACACACCCTTGAAGGGTAAATCGAGATAGAAATACGGCAAGAAAGTGGGAAATTGGATATATTTACCTGAGGAAGGTTGAAAAGCGGGATCGAGCCGAAGGACGATCCGTTCCTTGCGGCTCCAAAAAAACCAACTGATTTTCCCTGATCCCGCTTGTGACGTCATCCAGTTAGGATATCGACTTGGACGTGTGTTCGAATGTCCTGGCTCTGGATCGAGAAGGTCTGTTTTTATCAAGGTTCCGTATTAACAGCATGATGATTGAGCCCTCTTTTAAAAGCTGTTTGTGCTGTGCTATGCCTGTGGGAGTGATGGAGTGGAGGAATTGAGTAGGGTATTGTCGGCCGCGTCAGTTATGAGAATATTTTATTTAGGGCATTAGGCTACGGTTCACAAACGCTCATGTTGGACTATTATTGAACGCAAACAATAGCACAATGGGGCGAACAAAAGACCAAGTGCTCTAAAATAGAGGTGCTCTCATCCGCATGGGGGCCAACCGTCCCTTGTAGTAAAATACATAAAGAGCCCATCCACCGGGGTGGGTGGTGGGGGAGCAATCATCTACTTTTTCCGACGGGGCCAACCGTCTAATAAATAGTTAGAAGGCCAGTTGTGTGGAGTTAAGTGGATCGAATTTGCAAGCATTGAGTATTTGGAGGCTGTATGTAGAGGGTTATTATGGGTCTTGGATCAGGTTCTATTGTCGGACACTAAACAAAGGGAAACCACATGTGGTGAGTACAGAAGTCGGATAGAAGAAGCTGAAGTGGCCATCCAGTAGTCATGGTAGTAGTCTCCATCAGTAACTTCGCATCGCAGACACTGGAATAAACACTTCATTTCTAGGGTAGTTGTTTGCCTCGTCAGCTATGAGAAGATTTTATTCAGGGCATTAGGCTATGGTTCACAAATAATGTGCTCCTCTTGAATCTCACTAAATCACTCCCATAGCAGTTTGTATTCACTGTGTTCATTTGAAATGCAGTTTTGAGACATGGATGGTACACTTTTATTAATAAACAGCCGGCAATCCGCTGGAAGCTTGTGGGTTTATTCAGGGCATAAGCTCGGTTGATAGTGCCAAGTTTGGCCTGAGCTTCATGATGACTCCTTGTGTGGCCTCAGGAATTACCGGATGCGGGCCACCCAAGAGGTGCCTCGAAATGGCGGCTGGAATTTTCCAGGCTACCAGTCATGTGTGGCATGCTTTTCATGGCGTTACAGGCATGTGATTGTCGCAATGTGGACATCACGTAATAATTACAAATACTTTGGGCCAAATAACGCTTGCTGACGTGTCTTGCATGATGATGTGACCTCGACCGTCATGTGTACGAAATCAAATAACTATAAAGATAACATCAATATGGAAGACATGACCGATCGTCTTATAGCTTTTTCAATGGCTGTATATTCGAGAAAAGATCATAATCTCAAACTCTCAGGAGAATTTTTATTGAATAGGATGAATAAGAAGGGAGATTTGGCAATGGAAACAAGCATATAGAGCGGTTTCAGGTGAGGCTAGCATAGGAATTGACATTTGTTACTGGCTATCTGAGTACTGTTGTATGCACGGCACGCTAAGTTCAGGTGCACTTGAAAATGGATAAAACATATTAGATTACAATGACATATTTCATGGGATATACCCCGGCTATGTTTAGTGTGAGTATAGACCATGAGGTTCAGGATGCTGTAGGTAAGCACGCACTTTTCTTCGGCAAACTGATACCTTTAGCCACCGTGGTCCCTCGACTGCCGTTCGGTGACTAACCCAACTATGTCAACACTCCAAAATGAAGTGTGATCATCTTCGGGCCCGGTAGCTCAGTTGGCGCATGAAGTTTTTACACAAAAATGTACATGTAGTTCTAACGCTATAAGCTTAACTAGAAGCGATGACGCGTTGTTCATGCAGCCAACTCTGGTGTTTGTCTAACACCGATTGAACAACAACTAGGCCATGAGAAATAATTATACCGGTCCGTAAGCCAGTCTACTGCATGTAGTAGCTTTTAATTCGTTGAAATTGCTGAACCCAAATTTGGCCACTAAAATCATAATACGCAAGTACTCAAGTTTCACATATCTAATTAAGACCGGTTGATAGTTTCTTCCGAAATCGACACAAAGGCAGCGTAATGACGTAATGACCATCGGGTAAATTGATGTCGCCAACCCGACCAACGTAGACATGTTGAACTGCATCGAACGAAGATATGTGTGTATCTGCTCATTTTGGGGCTTGACCTGAATATTTAGAAACGGTCTCAGATCGGTGATACTAGAGTGACTTCCCATGGCAAATTATGTGGTTAAATGGAAAAATGGGGTGGTGAACATGCCAAAACTACGAACGTTTAAGTTGTTAAAATAGGAATTCGGTACGGAGAGATATGTTTTATTGCCACTAAGTAGGGCAAGTAGGTCTACAATAGCAAGAATGCGTAACGGTACATTCCCTCTAGGTATAGAATTAGGACGATATCGGGGGTGTGCCGCTTGAAAATAGAACCTGTAAGAACTGTGGTGATGAAAAAGTGGAAGATGAGTTCCATTTTCTTTTGGAGTGTACAAAATGTAGCCGAGAGCGGGTGGACTTGCTGTTGGATATTGATGAAAATGTTGGTTCCATGGACCGGAGCGGTGGACTGAATGCGCTTCTGTCGAGTCCGGCAGTGACAGGACGTGTAGCTAGCTATATACGACTCATCTACCAAATGCGTAAATAAACCGCCTCAAATCTTAAGTAGAATAAGGCGTGTATGGTCGGACCACCCCTCCCTTTGCCGCGGTCGACATGTTGCGCTCCCGTTTACAAATTATGAATTATTGTGTCTCGTAAGCCTTTGCAGGCTGGCTTTTTGTAAAAGGTGACACGTTAATAATATATATATATATATATATCTAATTAAGACCGGTTGATAGTTTCTTCCGAAATCGACACAAATGCAGCGCCGAAACATGACGCAATGACCATCGGGTAAATTGGTGTCGCCAACCCGACCAACTTGGACATGTTGAACTGCATCGAACGAAGATATGTGTGTATGTGCTCATTTTGGGGCTTGACCTGAATATTTAGAAACGGTCTCAGATCGGTGATACTAGAGTGACTTCATTAATTGACAAGAGCCTTGAGTTATGAAGTCATCCAAATCCCTTGAAGAGTACCGCACAGTTGTTTCGTTCAGTCTACGGAAAAATCATCACATCCCCATAAATAGCAAAAAATTAAGTTAAATTGGCAAGTTTTTTTGTCATTTTTGACCCGATTCCCTCATGACGGGAAAAAGTCTAGGAAGACGAATAAACGCTTGAGTTGAAGACGTCATGACCTCATAGGAACATGGCGTAAACGCGGACGGTCTTTCAACATTCAGAGTCTGGATTGCACGAGAAATTCTCTCGAGCACGAGAAATTCTCTCGAGCATTCTCGTGCATTACCGATATTTATTTTTTTTGAACGCTCATGTCATGTTTCATTCATCTTTCGCACATTTCTCTCAAAATAAACTCTGCAAAGTTATGAGGAGCAGTTGGGTTTGTGTATCAAATTGAACAACGAAAAATTTGGTTTTAAATCCTTTTTTAAATGCTTTTTGACAGCTTCCACATTTTGCTAGGCAACCATAACCGCTGAATTCTAAACGAGGCTTCGTTTGTGAATAGTGCATCTACACTGTTAAGTGCGGTTCGTTTTAAATCCAGATATTGTTTGTTGTATTATAAAAGCCGGCCCCTGGTACACTGTCAGTAATTTTGGATGAATCTGAATGGGCTTTTGAGGCATTTTTGGGAGGTTTTCATGGTCTTGTATCTGCCGGATCAATTCACTTTTGGTATTCGATAAATGTTAATGCCTCTGCCTACAAATGCCTCAGCAGAACCCGATCTTGACGTGGATCATTTTTGTTAAAATCTTGGCATTGTGGCGAATTTTTATGTCATATCAACACTTTTGGTCATGGTTTTAGGTTATAATCTCTAACCAAAGCATTAATTGATAACTTAATATTTGTTCATATAAATCGTATCTGACTGTCATGTATATATAGACAATGCAAAGATGTGCTCAGTCTTGTGAAAACTGAGAGCAAATGGACAGAGATTGTGCACATGTCCAAAAAACTGTAATCATTTATAAGTATCCTGAAATAAAGGTTTTTTTTCACCCATTCTTCATCATTAAATATCTAGAGGCGGAGTACATAAATATATATCGAAAATCACTCGTTATACCAGGATGCTTTTTGAGAGATCATTGACCAGGCCTTATTTTGACTTAATTTGTATGTCTGTGTGTCTGTCTTGTTTCACTAGCCCGCATGCGCCATACTTACTTTAGTCAATGATAGTTATGCCGTGGTGGCTGATTAATCAAGAATACCGTTTACTTGTAATATCTATTTGCAGAGCTCTATCACACTGGATTCGTAGGACCCACAGATCACATCAAACCGTGAGTTAGCCATGTTATTATACAATATAGAATATAGCACATTTCTTTAAGTTGACAATATAATTTAAAACCCATTCAGAGTAGTCAAATAGAACAAGAAAAAGTAATTTCTGCTTCTTAGACAATAAATTCGGCATCATTCAATTAGGAAATTACTCCAATGTCGATGCTCAAAATACCAACTTTATACACATCTCTTCAGCTCTGTGGCCTTGTAGTCTGATTGAGAAGTAAAACCCAGATTCCTTCACTTCATCTCTTTCAGAATCAGCGAAGGTGCCTCCTTCGTCTTCGACAGCGAGATAAACAAACTCGTCCTGGAGCTTAATGGTACTGGGTATGCTCATGTCCCCGCGGTCAAGTTCCAGAAGCAGGACTTTACCATCGAAATATGGTTCAAATCAATTGCAAACGGCAAGAGGCAAGTCCTTTTCGGCGATTGGTCCAAACCATGGCAATTCATTATTGTGGTACAGGCCGATGGGAAGATACAGGTGGATCTCAGACGAAACATCAACAGTGCAGGAAGCAATCCGAATCAGAATCTGTTTGAAGCCGGGGTGGTTCTGTGACGCGTGGCGTTTGGCAACACCTTTTCGTCACGTATTCGCATGTGTCTGGTACGTGTGTAATAAACCTAAATGACCAAGTGGTCAGCTCCCTCAGTACCAAATTTCCTGATCACGACCTACAGGTGAATGACCATCCAACCTACGAAGTCGGCTACAAGAAGGACAGCAATAACGACTTCTTTATGGGGCGCATTGCACTCCTGAGTGTTGATGGCAACGCGTACAACTTACTTGGCCGTTCAGGTAAGATATAATAGAAAATGCTAGATAGTCTATTCCTTTTTATTTGTAAATATCATTTTGAGCTTTGAGCGTGAACTACTGAATGGATTTCTTTGAAGTTTGGTTGTTAATGATCTTAGTTGCGTGACCACTTTTTTTGTTCAGCATTGTCAGTGTCAGGGTGCAGAAATTACGCACAATTTTCAGCAAAAAAATGCATCAAACTAGAATTCCAAATCAGAAGAAATGTTTTAAAGAACCCGATTTGGGCTTTTTAGGTGGTATTGATATTGAATTCCTTTCCATCTATGTAACTGACTAACAATGCTTTATCTCTTTTTTATAGCGTTTCCATCTTGTCACCACTAAGATGTCTGCATTACTGAGATGGATGCAAATTGACCTTCCTCGGTTTCTTCTCAGGGAATCGCTTGATTGATGATCATTCTGCAGTGTCTATGTAACGTTGAGCTGGACGCTACTCAATACGAGTTCTTGTCCTCCCTCAGGTCGATGGAATCCCTGAGGTGAACGTAACCTGGCTGCTGTGATACTAACAATGAACACGACGCTTCTTTATAAATCATGTAAATTGATTTTTCCCGGTATAAATGTTGGTTGAGTTGGCTGCAACAAAGTGGCATACAGACGGAAATCCAAACCGTACTTCCCCTTTGCTAACTAATCCAGAACTGACTTGTACACGTCGACACGACAGGCTGTTCTTGATAAAAATTATAAATGACATAATATGACTAGGCCTATATGTTCCTATCCTTGAGCATAGGGGACTACTGGTATACCTGAATATCTACAATCACAAATCTTAATCACTTTCATGTTGTTTTGTGACGTACATTGGCTTGTGGTAGTCTCTCGCTGTCTTGAGTCTATACGGCTAAATCCACTTTTACGTCCATACTTTCAAATGTACTCCTATCATCTGTATTCTGATCGGAGCCATCTGTGTCCGCTATGTTTGGACTATCTGATGCATCCCGACATACATGTACATGTATCTGATTGAACACGTCCTTACAAATCATTTTGTCTTTGTTCTTATACGCTTTCCGATTTCAGTCGTCATACTTGTATCTGATTGAACACGTCCTTACAAATCATTTTGTCTTTGTTCTTATACGCTGTCCGATTTCAATCGGTCTCGTATCTGTTGCAGTCTGATCATTGTACAACTCAGGCTGTCGCAGCCCGTAGCCGGCGGAGGACAAACAAAACAATTATACGTGGCGGATATAGAAAAAAAATACAATTCATAAATCATTTAATTGACATTATATACACATTACACATTAAACATTACACATTACACATTACTCACGTAAAGGCCTCGCGTGCTAGCTTTATAATTAAGCGGAAAATGCGGTATAATGCGGTAACCGGAAAAACGCCGACCGACCGACCGACCGACCGACCTACCGTCATATACATTATCCCTTTCGCTTTTCTATAACAATGCTTTATCTCTTTTTTATATCGTTTCCATCTTGTCACCACTAAGATGTCTGCATTACTGAGATGGATGCAAATTGACCTTCCTCGGTTTCTTCTCAGGGAATCGCTTGATTGATGATCATTCTGCAGTGTCTATGTAACGTTGAGCTGGACGCTACTCAATACGAGTTCTTGTCCTCCCTCAGGTCGATGGAATCCCTGAGGTGAACGTAACCTGGCTGCTGTGATACTAACAATGAAAACGACGCTTCTTTATAAATCATGTAAATTGATGTTTCCCGGTATAAATGTTGGTTGAGTTGGCTGCAACAAAGTGGCATACAGACGGAAATCCAAACCGTACTTCCCCTTTGCTAACTAATCCAGAACTGACTTGTACACGTCGACACAACAGGCTGTTCTTGATAAAAATTATAAATGACATAATATGACTAGGCCTATATGTTCCTATCCTTGAGCATAGGGGACTACTGGTATACCTGAATATCTACAATCACAAATCTTAATCACTTTCATGTTGTTTTGTGACGTACATTGGCTTGTGGTAGTCTCTCGCTGTCTTGAGTCTATACGGCTAAATCCACTTTTACGTCCATACTTTCAAATGTACTCCTATCATCTGTATTCTGATCGGAGCCATCTGTGTCCGCTATGTTTGGACTATCTGATGCATCCCGACATACATGTACATGTATCTGATTGAACACGTCCTTACAAATCATTTTGTCTTTGTTCTTATACGCTTTCCGATTTCAGTCGTCATACTTGTATCTGATTGAACACGTCCTTACAAATCATTTTGTCTTTGTTCTTATACGCTGTCCGATTTCAATCGGTCTCGTATCTGTTGTAGTCTGATCATTGTACAACTCAGGCTGTCGCAGCCCGTAGCCGGCGGAGGACAAACAAAACAACTATACGTGGCGGATATAGAAAAAAAATACAATTCATAAATCATTTAATTGACATTATATACACATTACACATTAAACATTACACATTACACATTACTCACGTAAAGGCCTCGCGTGCTAGCTTTATAATTAAGCGGAAAATGCGGTATAATGCGGTAACCGGAAAAACGCCGACCGACCGACCGACCGACCGACCTACCGTCATATACATTATCCCTTTCGCTTTTCTATAGCACATGTATCTGTGTAGTGACCAGCGCAATGGACGTGATGGATTCCGACATGTCTGACAGCAGCGGTAACCGGAAAAACGCTGACCGACCGACCTACCAACCTACCAACCCAAGGAGTTTCGTAGTTGAGTCTCAGGTCTCATAAGTCAATGCGATATATCCAATCCACGATAGCAGGTCATGTGAAATGAAATTGTAAACAAGCGCACGTGCGCTGTTCAAATGACAACAAATGCATGTTGCGCGTTGCAGTTCATGCATTGCATCGGTCGAGACACTCGAGTAGAAAAACTACAGTGCATAGATTAGGCCCAAATCATGTTTTTATATCCACCGACCATGTAGACAAAGCATATCTTTAGAGTATCGTTATCAGTTCCTTACCGCGTGGGCTCGTTTTCCCGGTATAATTGACTGGAGATGCTGCTGTCAGACACGTCGGACTCCATCACGTCCATTGCGCTGGGCACTAGCCTACACAGATACATGTGCTATAGAGAAGCGAAAGGGATACTGCATATGACGGTAGGTTGACAGGTCGGTAGGTCGGTCGGTCGGTCGGTCGGTCGGCGTTTTTCCGGTTACCGTATAATGCGGTTAGGCGGCGCAGGATGTTCTTGCGTTAAAGATTCGCCATGTTGTTCAAGTGAGTTTTCTTGTTGCGACGTCAAAACGTCGTAACGTCTTAACAATAAAGAAACGCCCAATCCGCGGCTAACAATAAACACAAACTTCGCGTCACGGATGACGTCACATATAATGTCCGTAGATGACGTCATAATACTCATAGCGAGTGCGCATGCGTACTTAGTTTCGGACATACCGCCGCGCGGTGTATTGATCATGGACAAATCGTCGCGGCTTCTGAACGAGTCGCCCGTATTTGGAACGGATCGGAACACAGGCTGTTACAGAACCGTAAAGACATTTAGATCAGTGTGGATCTGCATTATCGAAAGCGGGTTAGGTTTTTTTTTAAACTGCTGGTATACAAGTACGAAGATCGAAACACTTTAGAATCTCGACCTTTGCAGTTCTACTGTCGTTAGTTAATTTCGGAATGCAACACAGTTTTCTCGCCAGAAGAGGTTCAAGGGGCCAACCTTATACTAAAGCTTTTTCATTATCCAATTGGCCATTTAAAACAACTTTTATTGGCTCACTGTCTATAGTGACCATTAAAGTTGCATGGGTTTTTTAACCTCATTTTGCGATAACCTCGTTTGTCCATAAGGGCTGACCGATTCGGGCGCAATCGGCATCATTGGCTGTGTTTGGCATCATAGGTGTGTCTCGTGAAGTGTTTTTGGACAACAAACCATCGTATATATCTGTTTTTTTCGTTTTTCCATGTAATTTTGCCACGCCCCTTTTCCAGGGTGTTATTCATATTGATTTATTGTGGTCATATGTACGTACATTCGTACAAGGGGACGAGCTTACTATGTTCCAACAAATCGAGTACATTCGCAAAATGTTGATTTTTTGGAAGCGTGTAAGTAGTGCAAATCGGCCACAAACAGTTTATTCCATTTGATTCCATTTGATTCCATTTAATTCCATCGACAAATATTTAAAGAAAAGAACGAATATCGTGCCAGTTCGATAGTTTCAGGTTTGATTAGTAAGGTTTGATCCGGGGGTGTGATAATGATATGCTACATTAGCCGATAATCAACCTGGGATCGTTGAAGTATTGCAGGTGTATGACTGTATGCAACTAAGCTTATGGTGAGCATTCGGAACGAGGTAATCACCGTAATTACCGTCATCCATTAATGTTTACATCGTTCACTGCTTGCTTTCCGTACAAAATCAGTAAGTTTTCAGATGTCGAGGTGATGGAAATACTCATCGAAGTGTCAATTAGTTGTCTGTGAATCGCTGGTAGCATTGGTATGACCTGGTTTGGGTGACACTGACTGACAGAGTTGCACTTGCAGCCTGATGCGGATGGCCGGTGAATTCTGAAGTCAACGTATACGTATAGGCCGGACATCCTAAACAGCGTCCACCAGCGTCCACCAGCGTCAGCCTGATGCGGATGGCCGGTGAATTCTGAAGTCAACGTATACGTACAGGCCGGACATCCTAAACAGCGTCCACCAGCGTCCACCAGCGTCCACCAGGTTTCAAAGTTATCAAAAATTTATTTTCTTGACATAAATCAATAAAATTATATTTTCTTGACATAAATCAATAATATTATCAGTGCAGTGCCCTAGTAAGCGCGCAGCGCCTTTAGGTTGGGGGGAAACCCCCCAAACCCCCTGGTTGGGAACCTGCTATAGTTCCTTCCGCCAATCTTTTGTTTTGATACACAGTTTTCTCCGTGTATCGCTTTAGCAGTAACTCAACTCCATCATCATTAATAGCCGGCAAAGAAAGCCCCCCCCCTAACCCCCGTCCTTCTGACATGTTTTAGCTAGTGCATTGGGGAAGGCCCCTCAACCCCCCTATTTGCTTACCCCGGGGCGCTTGAGTGGAACCTCCAAACCTTCATGATGGTGCAGGCCTTTGACACGTTTAACCCAGAGCGAGGAAGAGGTACTCCTTCGATGGTACCTTAACTGCAACCCTAAACCATCATTACCCTTCCTTTTCACTGGCATGATATTGGCAAGACTACCAAGAGGTCGTACTGGTGGCTTCCTTGAGACAATTGCTTGTGGTCGTACCTGGGCAACCAATTCAAGGGGTCAGGGATCAGGTTTTTCCCCCACCAACATGTTGCCGAATGGTTAATGCATAAAAAATTGGTTGGAAAGGGTTTTTGCAGGCCAAGAGACTTGAAGACACTTGACTCTTGAGGAACACCAGACTGATGAACAAAGAACCTGAAGAACATAGAACCCTCTTCATACCTGGGAGCATAAAAAGCCTGCTAGCGAATATTGATTATTCTTTAGAAAAAACCAGAAGATCTGCAAAACCAATGGTACCCCATAAAAACATACATTCCTCCTTAAGGTGTCTTCGGATTCCACCACGGCCCATGTGAAATTCGTTCATAAGGTTTATTGAAATCTCAAAATAAATTTTTTTTTCTCGAACGCCTGCCCGTCTTTTGCTTCATTATTTCGGGATTATATCCATTTTAAGCATCTTTTGGATATTATCACTAAAGTATCAAAAATCAAAACACATATGTCGGGGGGGCAAACCCCCAGAAATTGAAGTTTGATTAAAAAACAGTGAGAATAATCGACGTGTGGTTCTCTCTCGGAGCTCAGAATAGTCGAGTTGCTTCATTCGCGCGTTTATCTCTTCTGGCGGCCATTTTAAGTCAAATTTAAGCCATTTGAAACGAATCCATGGACTTGAGAAACATTGTTTACATTGGATACGTCGTATGCACGTTAACCATAGTAGCGCTTCGCAGAAAAGCCTTCAGCTTTTCTGCTGCGCGCTTATAACAGATAAAACTTACATCAATACGCCTGCATATTTCACTGGTAGAGTAACCTGGCCCACTAGCACTGGCTCCACCATGTCCACTTGCACTGGAACGACTACAACAATCGTTCGTGCCAACCAACAAAAAAATGTCCGAAAACGAAGACCATCTAATCCGCCGACATTTTTCTAAAAAGCCGGCAGTTTCATAACCCTGGTATGCAAAAGTTATATGGCTCTTGAACGAACTCCCCAACGCCTCATTATCCACGTACTTCAAAATGTTGCGGAAAAAATTGCAGTACGCTTCTCATTCTCCGACACTCCCGCCATTTTGGTTTTTTTCTTCCATAACCTCGGCGGACTAATTCCACATCGCCCGCGGAATGCCGAAGACATTAGAAACCTGCACACCAAACGTCGTCGGCTAACTGTACACCTTACGACTTTGCCTCCAGACGTAATATTATAGTAGGAGGAGTACACAGCTTCACACCACAAGTTTGTTGTGGCAATCTACATCATGTCTTTAGTGGCCGCATCAGGGACACCATGCTAAGTCACATAAAGTGTGTCGTGGAGGTGTGTCCGCCAGACTACCGCGTGATTGGTTGACCTAGTTGATATCTGTGTCAATTCGTTGTTTTTGCGACGACCAATAATGACGAATCATCAGCAAGAGTATTGACTTGTCGTAGTGGCCGGTAAGGGCGATGGGACGAGGCCTTATCACTAAGTCCGTAGTGTAACTAGTTGTAACAACCCTTCTTGGTTTATGCACATTTTGCAGTATTTATACCCTTAAAGAAGCAAATGCTTTAAACACATATAATCTGTGCCTCTTAATGATTCAGCGATATCTAGAAATCATCACTTGCGTGTTTCCAGGGAATGTGAAGATTTTTTTCATATTTTTGCATTTTTCTCCAAATATAGGGTTTAAAATGTGCCTTAGCCTGATTATACTTCTAAGCTCTTCAATTAGTACTCGCATTTTAGTCTGGTGGTCCGCCATCTTGGATTCAGTAAGTGAACCAATTGGTCCAGTCCCTGTACACATTGACAACATTATAGCAATCATTTCTCACAGTGAGCCATTATCGCCGAAGGGCTTGTATATTTATTTCAGTAGAATCGAACAAACGTGCATGTTCCAAGTAAAAAACAAATTCGGGTTTAAACCACGAGACATGAGTGAATTTTGGGGCCAAGTTGGTGACCGTACGTTAGCAAGGGATGAGATACGCACTTCTGAACAAGGGGAATTATAAGCCGTTCCAAAAAAAACCCTCTTGCGTGCCAGATATTCTGGCACTGTGTCTGTTTCACCAAGCGCTGATATCTTGGAAGACCCAACAGGAAATCGTTAGGTCAGATCTTCCAGAGACACCGAGCCTTTGATGATGTTGGGCTTTCCGAGAGGGAGTAGATCTCGACCTGCAGTGTGCCGATAGAAGGCCACAAAGGGTCACGTCTATGGCAAGCGGAGTGTCCAGTAATTAAAAAAACCTAGCTTTATAAAAAACACCTGGTTTTTTACCTAATAAACTAAGTTTATTTGGAATAAATATAGGTTTTTTTAAAACAACCTTGTTTATTTGCTAATAAACCGAGTTTCTTTAATAAAACCAAGTTTTTTTACTTTCTTTCCTAATAAAGAAGGTTTTTTAACAGAAACTAACATTTTATGCTAAAAAACCTGGTTTTTTACCTAAAAAACTTGGTTTTTTACCACATAATCGTATGAAATATAAGTTTCGGTGCAGATATGTCCATTTATTCAATAAAACAAGGTTTATTACCAAAACAACCTAGTTTATTAAAAAAAACTAACTTAATTACTAATATAAACCTAGTTTTTTTTTTAAAAATGGTTTATTAGAAAACTTACATTTTTAAACCTCGATCCTACCTACATTGAGTTATCTGGGATGAGGTTAGGGTCTCACTAGCCAGTGCAATGGCCGGGCCTACCTGGCTCCACAAATGGCGCGACGTCATTTCATGCATACCCCTGTTCAAGTGGCTGTCGACCTTGCAGTATATCACTCTCACACATAAACCTATACATTTCTGAACAGCTTGTCGCTTCTAGAATACTTCTGACCAGCTTTCATTGTTATCAAGTAATTCAGTCATGAGAACATGGGGGCAGCACAATACATGAGACACCCTGTACATCGATGAAAATTTTGAAAATTTCACCTTGCCGCCTTATAACTTGACGATTAACATGGATGGTGAAATAATATTTTTATAAACTTCTACTTATCACCTTGAGAAAGCAAAATAATAACAATTTTAAATTTTGATACCAAAATAGGGTGTCGTTGCGGCTTTTCTTTGAGCATTTTGACCGCGAAGTCTCACCTTGAGAACATGTGCACTCTGACAGGAACCAGTTCATGTCAACATCCGATTGAGCTATACATAGCATGCGAGGCCTGGTCACTGCGGACGTGCACAGAAGAAGCTGATATTTTCCTCAAATAATCGTCAGAGCTACCTCTTCACAAAATACCCAGAAGTATTAAGGTAGCAGGAAGGGTTGGGCGTTTGTGGTTTCTGAGTCTGAGGGGGTTGGTGTCTGTTGACTGTGCTTTAAGAGAGACTAGGCATGGCGCCAGTCTCTCTTAAAGCACAGTCAACAGGCATTTGGTCTCAGTATTTGGGTTTTGATTGCCATGACTGTACCCCTGTAAAAGTCCGAGGAGGAGAAGTTTGGAATGATGAAAGCATTGAAGAAGAAGAAATGTTATTATTGAGGAAAGCAAAATTTATTATGAGACTAGAAGGCAGTGTCCTGACTTGATTATTTTGAAAATGGCGGTCTGAACACATTAAAAGGTGGAACATGGCATTTTATCGACTTTGAAGTGTTCCGCAGTTAAAGGGAGACTATAGGCAGCAGCTAGGTAGGCAAGATAAAGTCATACAAATTTGCCAATAGGGGTCAGTCATATCTCTAGGCATGGCGCCAGTCTCTCTTAAAGCACAGTCAACAGGCGTTTGGTCTTAGTATTTGGGTAAGTACAGAATCAAGGCAGCTCAGAGAGCAATGATTGAACGATGCTGTGGACAAGTCCAAGGATACTGCATCAGTCACGACCAACTTCTCATCAGAAAGCGTCACCACCAGCATATTCAATGTTCAATTCCAACCAGTACCAGTCCAATGCACGCCTGTCATGGTCAGCAGTGGTCAGCTTAGCGCGATATGGAACATTCTTTCGAAACTCAAGCGAGGGAAGTCTGCTCATTAGCCTATCTCGCGCACTGCTCCTTCTTGTCAAACATCGTAGTGAAATCGTGGTACAGTGGGGCGTCCTCGAGGATTGCAGCTGGACGGACAGACGTGAGGTGGAATGTGGGCGGCTGCACTTCTTCGTTGATGTGCGATGGCAGATAGCACAGTTGTTGCGTTGCATGACAGCTGAAAGCGAATGTGATATCATAGAACTGAGGCGTTTGCCATGAGACAATAGGTGAAGTAGAAGGAAGGAATGAAATGGCCCATCTTCCAGTGACTAATATACAGAGTAAGGGCACTGGGTGTTGTTAGATTCAGCATTGAATGTATTCCTCGTACAAGCGTGAATAGTGTGGACATACAGTGAGAGGTGAGAGACCCCTATTGACTACTTCTTGTAACTTTATCTTGGATAGTGCCCCTTTATCAAGACTGAAACCCACTGTGCGGGGCTAAGAAATTACCTTTATAATCCTAGTTGGATAACCACTGTGTAGATGATTTGAAGAGTGCTCTGTGGATGTGTGCCTGTAATGTCAATGAAAGTATGATGAGGTGATGACGATAGTGGAATGACGAAATATTGGAAAGAGATCTATTCCTAGAAGAACATATGTCCTGTTTTGACTAGGTGGCGCATTTTAGAATCAGCAGTGAGCACTGTGTGTAACATGGTGGAGGCAGCGGAGATAATAACTGTGTCGAAAGTATTGTTATAGGGCCTTCCCTAGGCCCATGGGGTTAAATTTACAATCCACGATTGAAAAGACGTAGTTTGATCGCATTCAACTATAAATACATTGAACAGTTGTGTTCCTTTAGTCAACCGATGACCTTTTGTTGGGCCATGATCGGGGATTGTAAACTGTAAATGTATTATGGACTGGGAGACGGGGGAAACACAAGTGAAACTGAAATAGACCAAAACAAGTGATTTTGGGGCTTTGGTTTAGACGCATGCCCCACATGCGCCATGCAGGATTATACGGTTCATGTGAACTTGTTGACATCTACATGATCTAGTGCTGTTATTGGTCATGGTACATGGTAGGCCTAATCATCATGGCTATATGTTTCAGGAAAAGCTCGGAGTAAAATGAACTGCCGATGAATAATGATGTTGTTCATGTTTACCATGTTTGCTAGTACATAGCCATAGGGTATGCACTGGCCAGTGCACTTTCTGCACGTCGTCATGGTCATGTACGTGATACCTTGCATATTTTGTTTTTTGAATGCGCATGCTTTTTGGGCAAAATCACTTGTACCAACACTAATGAATAATCTCTTCTTATCCCTATGACTCCATACACAGTGAGGGCATTGTCCCATTCCCATCAAATGGTAACTTATTGTACCGTATTAGGGTGGAAGTTGGGGAGCAGATACCTACCGTTGCACGCCTGTCATAATCAGTAGTGATGAGCTTCGCGCGATATGGAACATTCTTCAGAAACTCAAGCGAGGGAAGTCTGCTCATTAGCATATCTCGCGCACTGCTCCTTCTTGTCAAACATCGTAGTGAAATCGTAATGGAAAACGTCTGGCTTTGCGCCAGACGTTGAGACTAATAAGTGAAGAACTAACAGGTAAAGAACTTCTACTTGCGCGAGACTGCTCTGATAAAATTATCATTGCAGAGACTACGGTGACGTACACATATATTTTTTACAATCAAAAATGCCCTCAAAAGACGAAATGGAATGATTATTTTATTGATATTTCCTACTATATACCTTCCAATTATCACTTTATACAAATAGATCGGCGTTAGGTCGCATGCTTTTCTTTCCTGGTGACACTATAAAGCAAAATAGTTGCAACCCCGTAAATGCGCTATAAGTCCAATAATAAGTGACGGTGACCCGTTATAAATGTTTCGCCAGCTTCGCTTTTTTGCCGCTACGCGGCGCGTTGGGCCCTTGCGTCCAGGACACCGACATTTGAACATGCAGCAATAGCGATATGATAGGCTTATCTGTATCCATGGTAATCGCCTGAGATTGAAGAACTTTTTTTTAAGGGGGGACCAATGTTGACCTGATCACCACTGGCTAGTGAGACCTAGAATCTCACTAACTAGTTTACAGAGTGCAGTGCAGTGCAGCATTACAAAGCTTTCCCAGGTATGAATGCGGTGATCATGATGACTAGGAACGAGGTTCAATAGTGATACCGGATTGTATGCTACATGTGCTACCGCTAGCGCAAGAATCGCACTGGCTACAGGGCAGTAGTACCACGTGGTGCCGAGGTTGCCCATCCTCGTCCCGATAACATCGCGGATTTGTGTACATGGGACGAGGTAGAAAATACAAGTTTCTCGATAGAAAGTAGGTTTTTGCACGCCGTTTGTCCAGTTATTCAAAACAACCTACATTTTTACAATAAAACCAGGTTTTATTGCAAAAAACTAAGTTGTTTTGTATAAAACCAAGTTTTTTACGTAAAAAGGTAGGTTTATTAGCCATTTGTCCAGTTATTGTTAATAAACCAAGATTCTTTTCTATAAAACTAAGTTTATTACCACTGGATGAAAAACTTAGGGAATAAAAAACAAGTTTATTTGTTAAACTTGACATTTGTGGATAGAAACAAGGTTTATTAGGTAAAAAGCTTGGTTTTATTAAAGAAACCCGATTTTCAAGGAAAAAAACAAAGTTGTTTTTTAAAAAAAACCTATATTTTTTCCAAATAAACTTAGTTTATTCGGTAAAAAAACAGGTTTTTTTAATAAATCTAGGTTTTTTTAATTACTGGACACTCCGCTTGCCATACACGTCCAGATAGATGAAAAATCCGTAGGAAAACGAAGAAATCGAGGAGTCAGTAAATTGTATGAATAAATATAAGTATTTTCATGAGAAACTTTAGGGGAGGTACAAGCCTGAAAACAATGGACCGTGTACTGAGAACTAACGGTGTTGTTTTTTTTGGTAGGATTGTGATTCAGGATTTTCTAGAAGAGCGTTGGGAAAATGAATTTCACGAGATTTGGAATATTGATCGCAAATGTCAGGACCGAGGTCAGCAGCAGAGTCTCCTTGGCTAAGGAGTAATATATAACCCCTTTTAAGTTAAGCCAACCGCCGCGCATGCGCCGTTAAATAAGAAGACCCCGATCGGACTCGTCATAACTGACCAATCAGGGAACGCCAAACCATTCAGAGACCGTCACGATCAGACCGGAAAAAGAACATTTCGGCCCTTATGCAAACCAGCATCCGTGACCAAGGCCTATTGTCCCGGCGATCCCCAAATGGCGACAAAAATCCTGAAGCGAGCGCAACAGCTGTATGCTATGAAAAAACGAGTTGACCCATTGTGCACCAACTAAACTTAAATCACACCTATTAATTTATTATTTCTAATCAAAACTAACTGTCATTAAATGTTCTCATGTAAATGTAAATCTATTCATCAATCAACCCCGTAAAGGGTAGATTTAATAAAAGTTATACTTCAAAGATAAGCTCTGTCAAATCATCAATGTGATTATCCTTCAAGGTTTTCATATCGCATAATCTAAGTACATGTATACTAATGTATATGAATTCTTGCCTCCCGCCTATAAAGTAGTATACATATATATACTAGCCCAACTTAATCCAAAGATAATAAGTCAAGTTTCATATATTGTAGGAATATGTCCCTTTAGTAAACTATGTCATTATGAATAAATTTATGAACCCCACGAGGGTTTTAGACATCACGTTTTCAAAAGGTCTTCATCAATGTATTTTGTCAAAATGTACACAAACAGCTGACGGTAATTACGATAATATTTCAAATGCTTCCTATGGTTTTGTACACGGTCCTTACATGAAAGTTGCATGGAAGGGACTGCCGAAACCAATGTGTTACCACAGAGTAAGCGTGTGACAGCTTGAACAAATTATATCCATCCATTCAGAAGGGAACTGATAACTGATTAGCTTTATTTCAATTTTATCAATAAATTTTCCTATCTAGATTATTTTAGACAAATCAATCAATAAATAAAGTTTCAAGCCGTCTGTTACATCTGAGTAATCGGTGTATCACCTACTACCAACAATCTCCAGGAAGAGGTATAGCTTTCTTCTCACAAGTTTCCCTTTCAACTACTGTCATATTTTTCAGTAGTTCCAAATATTGTTTTATCTTTGTGTAACCAGTTACACCATGGACAGCTTGTAACTTTAACATGGCACACTTGTCTTTTTTCACTGCCGCTTTCACATGAGACCAGGTATAGCACATCCACAGTATTTTTGTCAGTTTTATTTTGGCGTACTTGGCACATATTCCGAAGAACGCATCATCCTGAGGAAACGTCTGCCTCGGAATGCTGTAGACTCGTGGAACATGGAAGGATGCGTGGTAAATATCACGAACAGCGTATTGTGAAAATAGAGCAGCAAATCCACAGACGAAGGGTGGTAGAGTGTTATTTTTATAATCTTCTCGAGATAGATACCACTTACTTTTAGCATTCCTGTTAGGTCCTGGATACAGATTGTGCAAACCTGCATATACGAAGGTAGCATTCTTTGCCTCTAAACCTATTGCATAGTCGATGATGTGTTCATAGATCACTAACACATCGTCATCAATTTTCAACATGAATTTTACGTGTGGACATTTCGTCAACGTCCATCTTAAAGACTCCAGGGCCTTATACGTCAGGTTGCGGTATGCTTCTCTGCTGTTTACCTGGATAATATCATTGTAAACTAAACTCTCATTGCGTAATTTTGTATCCGTCTTGGGATCATCTACTCTTGCGGTCAAAAAAACGATGCGAAATCTCTTCCCCCGATCAAATAGCCGCGTCACCTTTAAAGAATCCCTCATTTCCGCACGACGATTGAAATGCATTGGCGTACTCACTACTATAACGAGCAAGTATATGTCATCGTCGCACGATGGAGGTGACAAAGTCAGATCGTCCACCAAGAGTGATGCTCGATGTAACATGTCGGCTGTCTTCTCGTCGATAGTTTTCAAGTTTAGTGAGGGTGGATCGGGTGATTTTAATTGTGAATCAGTAGTTTTGAAATGCTTTTTTACAGCGGGTGTCTTCGTCACCCGAGAACTCATAGATGTGCTACGAGTGTTATGGATTGTTTCTCGAATGACATTAGAGCGGTAATCCCCAGGTGCAGTTCGTTCCATTTTTATTGTCTCGCCGAATCGTCGGAATTGAGTTCGAAGTGATACAGAGTTTAGAAGTGAATGCAATACAAAATAATAACATACAGCGTTGACAGCCACCACGGCAAGAACTGAAATAAGTAATAATGACCTCATATCTAAAACAGACATGGATGCAGTTTTTCTATCCTAATATTGTACAATGCAATTGTAAGTTTGTCCTACACGAGGGGTATTTCCTTTCCTTTAACTGTACGAATAATTTCTAGTCCTATACACGAAGGTTTTTCCTCTCACTGGATTGTGATAGTCATTTTATGTCCGTCCTTTATTATCCTAATGATCGGTTGAATCGGTATCTATCATAGACGTATTCCTGGTTTATAGGACCGGTAACGATCTGAAAAGCGAAAGTGTAATGAACTTTCGCAGCTGGCATTATTGACAGCTGGCATTATGTTTCATGGAAAGCTAAGGTGACGTGTCCAACACAAGTAATGCATTACAAGCAATGGCAGGCCTAGCACACTCTGTTTTGAATAGAGGGAGACTCCATCATTCCTATTGTTTGAGATTGGATCTGGCAATAGCCTTTCGCGAAGATGACGTCACTGCAGCTGCTGCACTCTATTTCCCCATCGCTGAATTACAGGCAATGTCGGACAAACATGCGGTTTCGTAATGGATTCAGGCTTTCTAACTAGGGCAGTTAGATTCAATCTGGCACATGTCCGAGTGTTGGAAATACTACATAATTGTTCTGAATATTTCTCTATCTGACTCTATGGTATCATTCATGCTAAAAACAATGCAGGGTCAAAGATAATTGACTTTGAAATAAGCTCAAATTCGTAGAAATAAGTGTCGATGTCCGACTGTCACGTGACTAAAACGTCATCAATATCTTATTCAAATGACCTTGTGAGCTATGAATAGTAGCGTCGCGGAATGCTATTAGTCTCCTGTGCATTGGTGCATGCAAACACTAAAATGTTTGGTTTTTGCTAATTTAGGGTCAAATAAATCAGCCAAAAGTTTTGAAAGCTTCACAAATGATTGTCGCAAGGAAGTACTTTATGATAGTTTGCGAAATTTAATACGTTGGGGTGATTCACAGCAGGCTCCAATATGACACCGCACTTGGGGCACGCACCAAGATTACCCCTGGTCAAATGATCCAAATGCTTGAACTATGTGTAAGTGTACCTGTTTTAGTATTCAAGGGAGGTTTTACCAACAGATCCATGGTGCCGCCATGGGCTCGCCAGTGTCGCCTATTCTGTGCTACTTGTATATGGAGGACTTTGAACAAAAAGCCCTATCTACGGCCTCTCACCCACTGGGATGGTGGTTCAGGTACGTGAATGACACTCATACTAAGCAAAAGAAGGCGCACTCCACGGAATTCTTTGAACACTGAACTCAATTGAATCTTGTGGGCCGGGTAACCAAGGCTTTGGCCCCAGAAGCATCTAAGTCCAAATAACGAAGAAGATTGATTTCCTTGATATATTGTATTGGCTATAAACAGACATCAAAAACAACACAGTTATGAAGACGTACATACAGCTTGACGGTTCTAATACTTCTGCCCCTTCAATCAGTTGATTACCCATAAGCTAATTAGCTTCGTAACCACGTGACCTGTCATTCATTTCAAGTGGTGATCGACCAATCACTGGAGGTTCCCGACAAATCTGATATTCAGTTCACTACGGAACAAGAAGAGGATGGGAAGCTAGCGTTTTTGGACACCTTGTCCAACCGATCTCAGGATGGCGCCATCACGACCACAGTCTATCGTAAGGCCACTCGTACGGACCAATACCTACCTTTTTCGTCGAACCATCCCCTCGACCAGAAGAATTGGGGTGGTAAGAACTCTTCTTCACCGGGCTGAAACTGCCGTGACGGAACCAGAGGAGAGGAGCATGGAGGTGGCCCATGTCAAACAGGCGTTGGCGACCAGTGGCTACCCTGGCTGGACCCTCAACAAGCTGAGGACCAAAGCCAGATCTAAGGACTGTTATGCTGAAAATATCAAAACGGAAATGGACTTTGTTATTTTAGTAGTGTTTGAAAAGCCCGCGTTAAAAGTTAGGCCTTTGGCGCGAGTTACGCCTTGTACAGATCGTCGTGTGATCTAATAGCGCATGACTTATTTTATGCAACGTCACGGTATTCGCGCTTTCCGCCATCAGTCAATTTTAGAGCAACAGCAGACGGATCGTGGCCCAATTCGGGGCAAACCCTTTTTATCATAACACAAAAACAGGAAAAATCGGGATATGTGGATTCGTAATTTCCATTTATCATATCTAAACACTCGGTTAATCACTTGTTTGTGTAGGCTTTTTGGTACTATAGACATTTAGTTAATTCCCTTGCTTCTATCACCAGCTTAGATAATTAGCTTTGAGAACATTTGCGATCAAACGACTAGGATTACGGAATATCTATACTATAATGCGCGTTGTGGCCGCTAAATAGGAGGCGATTTTTGTTTCAAAATTGGGCCTCGAAAATGCGTCGAATTCTTGCAACTTTTGGTTTCGTAGGTGTGGATCATAAGTAAGAGTGTCACTGAGGGTGTCATACGTCGAATATCTTGGTGGTTTTGGAATGAATAACAACTTTGTGGAGATGCCGTCAACTGGAGAGCTCCAAGTAATCTCTTCGCCGAGAAGTCCATCAGTTATCTCTCTGCATTATTACCGTCACGAAAATTGCCGAGCCACCTCCCACCTCCGCTATCAACCAATCAGATGTCCTGTTCAAATGGTCCCTTCCATGCGCGCATCATCCACCAATCACAATCAACGTCACTGACGCCAGCATGCAAGATGGCGGCGCCCATATCTGAAGGGAAAATAGAGACAAGACCACAATTGATTTTCCAAGCCATTTCCAGTTATTTAAAATGCCCGCCATCAAAGAATGCGTCAGGTAGTGAAACTGAAATTCGGATATGATATACGGGTTAGTCTTGCGAGTAACTGGTGCGATGGAAATTGGTGATTGACCACGGAAATTTTTTTTTAAATTGACAAGTTTGACACAAGTGGACATTTTTACCCATTTCGGCCATTTTCACTCCAAATTTGAACCCCCCCCCCCCCCCCTATTGCCAGGTTGTCAAAATTCAAAATTATTTTTTTTACCAAACAATTTATTTATATCTGTAGACTTGCCACAGCAAATATTTTTTCAATACCTCTCCAAATATGTACTTGAGAGTAAAAAACATGCACTCGTCTAATAGATAGGCCTGGACCCTCCAACCTATGAATATTCATTAGTGGTCTTGTCTCAATGCTGCTTTTCCACCTCGAGACGGCCATTTATTCACAAATAGCTCATCTTAGGACACAATGTACCCAACGGGAGACAAGATTTACGCACACACCGGTAACTTAAACCATTCAGGCGCTAATCGCTGGCTGATATCGAGTACATCACCAGTCTGCACCATCTTGCTTTTCCGAGAATCGGTTTAGCATTGTGGACGCCTGTACATCATGTACATGGTTACATAGTTCCGTTTTCAAGAAGTATTACACAAAAAAGTGTTACTCACAAACCAGCACCCCATTTACACCAAACCCACAACATACCAGCACCCACACAATCCGATTTTTATTCCTCGAACAGCCCGCGCCTCGGGTATATGCTAGTAGAGTTTAATTAAAGTTCTGTGATATTTGTGCTATATTTAAGGTATCATGGGAATTGTTTATACACAGGTTTCAAAACCGCCATTTTTCAGTGTATTCAAAATGTATCATTTATTACAGGTTTCGAAAAAAAACTATTATCTCGAAGTGCCAACATTCCTTCCCGTCCTTTTGTGTCCTGGCCGGACACGCCAGGTGACGCGGGGACTAAGAGCAAACCAGTCACCCACATCACGCTACCCTTTGCCCTGAATGGCTCGGAAAACCTACGTCGGGTTTTCAGGAAGTATGGTGTACAGGTGCACTTCAAGCCAACTTACACTTTGGTCAGTTGTTGGTGCGGCCCAAGGAGCGGTGTGGACCGGTGTATCTGATAAAATGTGAAGGAAGTGACAATGACCCCTGTGAGGACTCTTATGTGGGGGAAACCGAGCGGACTTTGAAAGCTAGATTCTTGGAGCATCGCAGGCCCAGCTGCACGTCATCCGAGGTTTTGCAACATATTCATAAATGGGACAATCTGCTTTCGGCCATGCGTATGGCATGTCCGATGAAGGCTCTTGATAGAGTTGAAAGCTAGGTACGCTTTAACGATTTCATGCAGTAAAATGGTTTAATCTTCGGCTCATTTAGTATGATTTATATTGTATGTATTTGTAACTCGATAAATCATGATTACCTCATATGCATATGAGTAAATATTTTTCGTTGAATTTTGGTCGTTCCATCATTGTTTTGCATCTCAGCTCCGTTGGCAGCTGAATTAAAAAGGGATTCATCATGGTTTCCAGTTAATTGCCCGAAAGAGCACTGGGATCAAAGGAAACCGGCCGTGACCTGACTCTTTATCTGAAAGACTCAGTTTGTGCAGACTGGTTTGTGTTGACATGGCACGGACACTATCACAAAATGTGATCATGGTAATCAGTCCTGTACATGTACTGTGATTTTTAAATCGTAAGCCAGGCATATAATACGACGGACAAAACATGGATGAAAGTAACTAATTTTAAATACTTAGTAATCAACCATCTCACTCCTGGATCCATTGGTAAATATACCTATAGCAAACACGCACTGAGATGAAAATTTACATATGTATTTGGTAAGCTGCAAGGCATGAACTCAGCGCCTCTTAAAAGTGTCAAGATTGATATCTAGAGATGATTAAAGTTTTGATCAGTTGATAGTACACTCATCATGCTCACTGTCTGACTTCTTGTAGGCCATGGGGCAAATAAACTAGAGGCCTGGCGGCCTGAATAGCTACGCTGGCCGAATTTAATAGCAAGGAATGGGATGAATGATAAGAAAATGTAGCAAGTAGTATATGCGACTACCAGAATGTAGGTTTATGGTAGATAGGGAGATGTGGACAGACTAGATGGAATCAAGCTTAGACAAATGGGGCCAAATTCATGAAGGGCGTTCAGCTTAAAACAGCGTTAAACTACTGAATAGACAGATTTAGGTCCTTCATGTAAATCTTCACAGAATATGAATAGGCCCTATAACTAAACAGGGAGAAGTTACACACATCCGCTCTTCAATACCTTCAGTACCTTTGCTCCAACTGTGTTTAAGCAGGCCAACGCAAAACTGCTATTTCAATACCTTTAGTTTGATACCATTAACGCGACTGCCTTCCTCTAACGGTGTTCAAGTTGTTTAGTGAGTCATAAAAGTATATCAGGGTAAACCTACTCTTAAAGTGAACTGTGCACGAGCAGAATTTCAGCCCACTTTTACATTTTCATGGCCCGAGAAAATGCAACTTCCTATTTCCGCTTCAAGTAAGCTCCGCCTCGTCAAACTACTGGGCATGCGCAGTTCATAATTTATGTAGAAAAAATACAGTGCCGCGAATTAAAGTTAAAGAGGGAAAGGGCCGACCGAAAAAGGCTTCAAGAGCCAGTAAGAGGATCTGGGTGTCAAAGGAAAACTATGACCGTTGGGTATTGATACGCAGTGAAGAAAATTTGAAGACGAATGATGAGGTTGCCGGCCACTTGATAGAAATTTACGGCGAGAGAAGACCCGGTCTCCCGTTACCGTTCTTGATCGATGGCGGCTGCCGGGATGAAGAAAAAATGTTGGTCGATTCTGCTGATGATGCAGCTCAAACCTGGTAAGAATATGAAATAATTTAACCTCAGTCTACAATTTTTACATCCTTGTCCCAAATCCACACACTTCAGCCCTTTATTCAATATCGCTGCCAGCATATTCGCCGAATCCTTTTCACGTGTCCGACAATAGATTTACAATGTATGATGACGGAGCCAGTTTTCGCGGGTCTTATCACTAAGTGCCGATTTACTAGCTTTCAACGATTGCACACACGCAAAAACTTATTTATTACGAAAGTTGAGATCAATAACAAAATATCTGGGGTGCTGCGTGGATGTTTTAAGCGTGAATTAATCTTGAAATCGCTCACTGAAAGATCGATGCAGACCAAAACAAATCCGAAGCGGCTCCCCCATTTTCGCGGGTAATGCGCATGCGCGGCATCTACGGTGGCCCAGAAGGCTTCAATTCATCAATTAAGAGTTCCAAGATATCAGTCAGGTAAACGGGCATGTTATAATGGGATGGGCCAAAACTAAAATAGGTAAAAAGTGCAATATCTCGTTTATTAGTGACTTGTTTTTGATGTTATTCTTATGGTACTTACTCCAAGCAATGATACATCACATGTCATACTGACTTTGGTTTGACCTATATACTATACATGTACAATGTTTCTCAACCAGGATGAATTAAAAAGCACCAAATATCTATACGGTGAGCACCTTGGCCAATGGCTGTTTCATTTGTATTTTGCCAACGACCTACTAACTTTATTTCAATTTTTCCCCATGGAACAGACGAAAATCACGACACGAACAAAACATCGGTACAGGTTAACCAGTAAACCACTGCGCTCAACGCTATTGGAGGCGGATATCTTCGTAAAAATCACGGGTACACCTCAGTACATGTATGTCGAGAGCTTTCGGACTGGAGAAAATTAACGAGTGCGATCTGGTAACGAGGATCAGACAGCCGGGCTGAATTCTTATTAGGTCAGAAATAGAAAGAAAGCGGCGACCTTCTTTACCAGGTTACCCTACATTTGTAATTGTACACTACCATAAGCCACCTCCCCAAATCAGAAACTGTGAGGTCGGAATTTCGGCGGCAGGGTTTGATAAATTCACACTCAATGTTACGTTACTCGAAATAATGAAGGCGGCAGCGGGACCTAACATCATTTATAGCGAGGGGGGGGGGGGGGGGTACACAGGAGGGATGATCATGAGGGGTGTTCGACCTCCCCCTCTTACAATTGGGAATGGCTTTAAATCGCGTTAATGAGAAGCAAAGGTGGGAGGTGTTTTTGCCACTCCGTAAGGTTCATCTCGCAGTTGACAATGGTTGAAACTTTGATTACCTAAATTGACTGTGGAGCTTAAACTAGGACTCAATGTATCTTGGTCTAATCATTCTTCCAGAGAGATTTAGGGCGTTGGGTTCCTATATTAGATGATTGATTGGCCGTCATGCATACACAGTGGATGCATACATGTAGTACAGAAATTATCTTTCAAAACCATTCGTTCCGTGAATGTTTGGTTAAGGGCATTTTTTTCCTTTTCAAATAATGCTATGTTAGTAGTAACATGAACATACTTATTAAATTGAGATTTGATATTAAACCTTTGTTTGCACGTAACGTATCAACTTGCTTCAAGCAACGCAGTACCCTGTTTGATTCAGTACTAAATATATTTCTCGTACCGCGTGTTGAGTAGTTTTGAGGTATTGTGAGATGGGAATGACGACTTCACAACGTAATCTTGCCTAGCCAGCTGTGGCCTATTTAGTCCCTTCAACAATCCATGCTGTAGGGCTACTCAACATGACGACCGCGACACCAGTATCTCAGGTTTGTGCTAGTTTTAACCAAGATTACGGCAACTACGTCACGATGATGCAACGCTTCGTCTACCCAGCCTTGATAACCGTCGGGGCGGTCGGAAACACCCTCTGCTTCCTTGTGATGAGCGCACCATCGAATCGCAGCAGCGTGATGTGTCTCTATTTGAAAGTTCTGGCAGTATCCGACACGTGTTCACTAGTTATATTTCTACTGCCAATGTGGGTAATTAACGTATGGCCAAATCTCCTACAATATCGCCTAATAGGAGAGGTAAGATGTCAAGCATTTTTCTTCATTCCGCACATATTTTACAACACGTCCATTTGGCAAATTCTAATCATTGCGATAGATAGATTCATCGTTGTCGAATTTCCCCTGAAGGCGGCACAGTGGTGCACGATGAGAAAAGCTCGAATTCTATTGGCTGTAAATTTCATTTCGCACGTGCTGATTTATCTGCCGAGTGCCTTCCGGTCGGCGCAACAAGATGGCGCCGGGCTTTTCTCGTTGTGCGTACTCAGCGATTACTTCGCCTGGTATGACCCAGCGTTTGACCCAATAAACGCAACATTTGACGTTTTCCCTCCACTTGGGTTGCTATTTCTTTTGAATATTACAATAATCATGAGTCTTAAGAAACACAGTTCAGAATTAAAGGACAAGGCACTCGGAGATTCCAAAACGCGTCAAAGGCAGGAAAGGTCAATGACAGTCATGTTGGTTGTCATAGCAACTTCTCTTTTAGTCTTGCTTTTACCTTTAACAGTCGACTTCATACTCTGGCGATGTTGCCTGGAGCATGTGACGATCTCCCAACCAAATCTTCGAGGTTTTACTTTCGAAATAGGATTCGAATTAGGAATTACAAACAACGCCGTGAATTTCTTCTTGTACTCAGCAAGTAGCTCAAAATTTAGGACCGATTTAAAACGTTTATTAACGCGTGTGGAAGGCTAAAGCAACAGTTTTCACAATAATACACAGCATTTACGTCATTTGCTGGCTCAGTTATAGGTGATTGTGGCGCCATCTAACAGCAAATGTATATATACAGTATCTTTTTTTATTCTGTTTATAATCAGTTTTTACCCAATGTATCTGATCAACTACGGATTGCATCTCGAGGTACCAAGGGTTGCAGTCACTGCGCCTCGCACGATCGGATCCGGGTAGAGAGTGAAGACCAAGCGACTATAAGTGACGGTAGACCCTCCTAAAGATGCTGCAGTGTCAGTAGAGAAATATGTAGATGTCATCCTGAATCAGAACCTCGAACGTCAGGTTTGGACGGAGCATACCGATGACGCACTGTTTTCAACGCCTTGGCGGTCAAGATGTGTACTTATTTGTTGAATTGAACAACAACGATGTCATACAACTACAATGCACATGTATCCTAAAGCCAATGTAGCAGCCACTTGCCTTAAAAATCCCGAATGTTAACGCCCCCGGTCTCTGATCAATCAAAACGACAAATCGTCAGAATTTTCCATTTTTTCAGACAAAATCATTGCTAAAAATGTGAAATTCTTACAATTCGTCAAACAACTTATACACATACACAGGCTATGCTTTAGCAAATGACGTTTTTGAAATCCATATTTCTTTCGTTATCAACGCAATACGCCTGGTATTCTTGGCATTCTTGAGAGACAATAGTAGGAAAACAGTCATTTTCTTACCCTTAAGGACCAATGGCATTATTGAGGGCAATATTACTCAGCTGTCGGCTGCTCAGTCATCTCCTATTCTACGTTAGTAGTTTCTATTAACAAATTGCACAAACAAAGTAAAAATATTCAAAATCTGAATGAATTATCACGCTTTTCCGATGTTGACTCCGATTTGACCCGAGTTAGCACTCGGGTCAAATGGGAGTGGAAAGGGTGGGACGACCCTTTCCACGCGGAACGATGTACTAGTGAGGCGTTTCCTGGAGCTATGAATCTACCTTGAACTCGGATCAGTCACGCGGCGAGAAAGGTCTTTTGCGCAAGGACTTGTGCACAGTACTATAGACTATACAAGAAGCGTTCGGCTGACGCCTCTCGACGCCAAAGTTGGCGGCCAGTGGATCCCGGTCAGAGCTCGAGCACACCTGCCCAGAATTGGCGTCCAGTAGCGTCTTTTCCGCCACTTTAGGCTGCCATTTTAAAATCATGTAACATCAAGACGCAAGCTGATTGGCCATAGCCTCGCCGCCGACGCCAAGTCAGGCGGCCATCCGTAGCACACCTGGGCCCGGTTGTTCAAAGCACCGATATCTCTTGTCGGTGGATAGTTTGCCGACAAACCACCGATAACTTTAACCACCGACAGTTTTGGGTTGTTAGAAGCTCCGACAAGCTCGAACTGCCGACAAAACCACCGATATATTTAACGGTGCTTTTGAGCACCGATAAACCTAAAAAACCACTGACAACTTTTGTTTATATGACAGGAAATTTTAACGTTTTGAAAAGAATGAAAAAATGGCCGACATGCGATTTCCTGGCTGGCAGTCTGCCAAAAGATGGTGGTGGGCCTAGCAGACGTTTTTTTCTCTCCTGAAAATGCAATTGAACATTAGGCCTAAATGAAAGTTCAATAAGACAAACATGTGTGTCATACCTTCTAACTGTGTAGGTGGGGGAAAACCAGTGGCTAGTTGAGCCAGCATCTCTGGGGCTGTCTTAGAAGACCCATTTGACCTGAAATTTGGTGCTGTTGGCAGTGCTGCTGATGTTGATGGCACTGCAGATTCCACACCACCAGAGATTCCAGCCCAGCTTGGGCTGTCACCAAAAAGGCTCACTATCTTCTGTGACACGGGGTCTACCGGTCGTGGGCCTGGTCCACCTCCGGTCTTCCTCTTCTCTCTCTTTTCCTTGGCTATCTTATTCTTGGCTCCACTTGTCAGCCCTTGCCATTTGCATTTAATTTCCCTCCAGGTTCTCTGTTCCACTCCCTGGGCATTAATTCTTCTTGAAATATCACACCAAACACTCTTCTTTAGTTTGTTGGTGACAGTGTTTGTTAACTTTGATGTTAAAAGCTTGATGTGTGGCTCTGCTAGGTCGAGCAGCAGAGCCACCTCTTTATCCGTAAAGTTCTTCTTTCTAATAATTTCACCATTCTCTTCTGCAGCAGACAGCTCTTGGTCAGACATTTTTTTTGATACAGGAAGTGAGATGACAAGGTGCATTGTGGGATAATCCAATGACAAATCCACTGACAACTAAAAGGGCCTAAAAATTGGCTTTGAGAACTCATACTTGTCGGTGGATTACCTATCGGCCGACAACTGATTTTTATCCACCGACAACACTTATCGACCGATAACCTTATCGGTGCTTTGAACAACCGGGCCCTGGCTTCTTCTTGCGTTCAAACGCGGCGACACGCGTCAAAAATCAAACATGTTAGATATTTGGCGTTTAGTTGCGGCAAGTGGCGTCAAGTCGCGTTCACCGACGCCGTTCGTAGCAGACTAGGGATTTTTCAGGCATTCGATCAGGACTCTTGCGGCAAAAAACGCCTGTGAACGCCGAAGTTGGCGGCTAGTGTGCTGCAGGCTTAAGAGCTGAAACAAAATTGGAAAAGCATCAAATACGTTTAGAAAATAGTTAACTGATAAACCTGATGAAGAACAAGCATACTGCAATAAAAAGCAGCTCATTTCTTTAAGAATAGCTCTTTCGAAAATTGAAGCCAATAATTTAAAGGAACGGGCGTTTTCTCTGCTGGTTCATTAGTAAACTATTTTTCTGAACGTGCTTGATGCTTTTCCAATTTTGTTTCAGCTCTTAGATATAGTATGTAGATTCGTTTATCAATAGCGAATCACTATCGAAAAGGAGCAGAATGGTGTGCTCCCTACGTTGGACGTGCAGATGTGTAGAGAACAAGAGGGGATTACCACCGATGTCTATAAGAAACCGACACATTCTGACCACTACTTGCAATGGTCTTCAAATCACCATGTGCATCAGAAAGGCATTGTGAAAACTCTCATGCTTCGGGCTGACACCCTCAATGAAAAAGAGCAACTCAGAAACGCGGAGAAGCCAAGGATCAGGGACGCTTTTAAGACCTGTGGCTGTCCGGAGTGGGCTCTTAAGGAGGGTGAGCTCCCGGGTCGCAGCAAGAAGCGCCAAAGTAAAGAACCCTATGACAGACCCAAAATCCCGCTGGGTTTGTTGTGTTGCCTTACATACAGGGCACTACGGATAGACTGAAAGGTGTGTACGCGAAACATAACATGCCTCTACTGTAAGTCACGTAACATTAAGCAACGCGCTTGTTCGTCCGAAAGACCTCCTCAACAACAATGAAAAATGTGGCGTAATCTACTCTCAAAAGTGCGCAACGTGTGGCGAGGAGAATGTGGGAGAGACCGAACGCTCGCTGGGTCAACGGACTGAGGAGCATCAGAAGTCACTTGACTGTAATGCTATGAAATCGGCCTTTAGCCCCCACAAAGTCCAAATGGGACAAAATTGTGTGTAGGGCCCCCTCATTGACAATATAGTGATAATTGATCATGAGCCGCGCAACGCGCACAGAAAGGTTAAGGAGGCGATCCACAACAGAACAAAGGGAGCCAAACTTAATCGTACCGATGGATACCAACTTCCGGACATATTATCTGCCGCAACTACGGACGGAGTTAGGACGCGGGCATCATCCCGCCGCATTCTAGGCCTTGACCCTGCCTCATTTGGAGGTTGGGTCTCACATCCGTGAACATGTCAGACAGTCGCTGACGAAAATTTGAAGAACTACATTTTATTCCTCATTTTTCGAACGCTATTGATAAACGAATCTACATACTATATCAAACAAGCATAGCAGCTGAACGCCTTTACTAGCTCTCAGATAGTAGAAAAACGCGTTATTCGTTATTTTCAGTACGCGTAAGTCCTGGCGCGAAAGACCTTTCCCGCTACGTGAGTGCACGCCGAGATCCGAGTTCACGTCACCCCGCAATAAAGACGCAACGTTCCATTCATCGTCGCAGTTGCGGGGTTATACAGATGTATTAAGGTAGCGGGAAGGAATGGGCGTTTGTGGTTTCTGAGTATGGGCGGGGGGGGGTATAGGGGTGTCTGTTGACTGTGCTTAAAGAGAGACTGGCATACAGTCAACAGACAACCATGCCATCCCGAGCTTCGCGCGATATGGACCATTCTGGGAAAACTCAATTAGGAAGGTATGCTCATTAGCATAATCTATTATTTACCCCTGCTCGAGGTAATCTTGCGCAGTGTTGCTTCTGTCCACATACATCGTGCTGGAAAACGTCTCGTACAAAGAAAGTCTGACATGCGCCGGACTAATAAGTAAAGAACTTCTGGCTGCGCGCGAGTACTGTGAAAAAAATGACCCTTGCAGAGACTCTGTGAGGTAGGTATATATTTTTTACAATTAAAAATGTTTAAAAAGACGATATGGAATGATTATTTATTAACATTTCCTGAACTATATACCTTCTAATTATCACTTTACATAAATAGGTCGGCGTTAGGTTGCGTGCTTTTCTTTCCTCGTGACAATATACAGCAAAATAGTTACAACCCCACAATCGCGCTATAAGTCCATTACAAGGCCACGGTGACCCGTTATAAATGTTTCGCCAGCTTCGCTATTTTGCCGCTCGCGGCACGTTGGGTCCTTGCGTCTAGCGCCATCAGGTCAGTGAAGTCGATATCAGTACCATGACGTCAAGGTGTCGACTCTAGCGCCAGGAAACGCATCACTAGTGTATCTTTCCACGTGAAAAGATTCGATGCGTGGAGAGCTAACTCGGGTCAAATCGGAAAAGCGCAATGATTCAGTCAGATTTTTATTTTTTTTATTTTTTGTGCAATTTGTTGATGGAAACTACTTATGTAGAATAGGATGTGACTAGGAACACTAGTGTCCAGTGCCAAATCGTGGGAGCCAATCAGGTTGCTGGATTAGGGTTAGGGTTAGGTTTAGGGTTAGGGTAAGGGTTAGACATATATTAATGTATATCATACATGCAATACCCGTGCGGCGAGTTGGCACGCGACGGACCTCGTAGGTTCAATCTGGTCTCAGGTAGTCTTGGCAACAGGACTACAGAGTGGCTCGATAAAAATGTTACACTTACAAAATGGTTATTATCTATTATAATTTCGGCATTCACCCTCAAACATATACATGTACTTAAAGAGCAAGCTCTCTTGATTAATTTGACACCAGCAGATTCAAAATCCTTCCATGGTTGACTGCACAGGACAGATTGTATTGACTCATGTGAAATTTGCTTTGCCAACCTTTCAGTGATTGAACAGGGCAAAGGACAAAGAGGAATAAATTTTATTCACAGTTGAAGACTGACATTTAACAGATTCATCTTGTAATTTTCCTGTTTGTGTTTAACTGTGAATAAAATTAATTCTTGGGAATGCTTCCTCTTTGTCCTGTTTAACCACTGAGAAGTTGGCGCAAGTGAGATTTCACACGAGTCCATAAAATCTGTCCTGTGCAGTCAACCATGGAAGGATTATGATTCTGTTGGTGTCAAATTAATCGAGAGAGCTTGCTCTTCAAGTACATACATACATCTATTGAGGGGATAAAATGCCAATAATGATAAAAGATATTAACCATTTTGTAAGTGCAACATTTTTACTGAGCCACTCTGTAGTTCATATGGCACAAACCCGAATTATTGCCGCTTTATTATTTTGACTTCATGTTGGCTAAGCCCTGTAGGCCTACACGTATGCCAAGACCTACCAAAATGTAAAAGCTACTATGATAAAAGTAAAATCAAAGGTAAATTATATATGGCGGCTTAGATATGGTTACTGGATCAACATCAGGACATTCTAGGCCAATGCATCACACCAAGAGCACACGTATAAGCTCGAAGGAGTCCACCGCACTGGCTGGTGAGACCTTTAGGTCACGCACTTGTAATTAAAGGTCAGGTCGAGGTTGTACACGAAAATAGTGGATAAGGGTCTTATCATTTTTAAATATTTTTAGAATTTAGTATGATATGTGGGGCTAAACTTTTTGACATTTTGAGATTACTACACAATCTTAAAGGTTCATGTGAATATGTTGGAACCATACACTCCAAAAAGTCAACGGTGAAAATGATTGAAAAAAAAGCACCCCTATGTTCAGACCCCCAAACCTTGAATTTATCATGCATAACGTACAACGAAAATTTCATGGTTTGACAGGCTAGGATAGGTCTATTTGCCTGTGAAAGCGTTCCTCCCAGATTACGCCTGGGAAAAAGTTATGAGCTGATGGATATTGCCTATTTAACTGGAAAATGGCTTAAAACTTTATTACAGGTACGTGGCCTTCACCGTACCTAATGACGTCATTTCAAAACTAGGGAATTCCCACCTGGGTATTTTCCAAACAATGCCGAGATGCGATTCACTGAATCAAAACAGTGCAAAGAAACGCGGTTTTCCCCGAAGTATGGGGAAGTACAGATGATATTGTTTTAATCTATTATTAGCCAACCTGTTAATACACAATGAGCAGAGTTTACACTAGTAAACCCGCAGTTTCACGGCAGCCAGGCGGTAATAAACCTGTCCCGAAAAATCCTGACATCAGCAGAAAATCGAAACCGGGTCCTGCATTTTCTTGTCCTGGTCGCACAACAGGTGCTGGTATTAACAGTCACAGGGGGACTCCTTCCCAGCCTAAAACACGGACATATCAGAACAGCAGCCAGAGCAGGAGAATGAGTGGTCCAGGGTATTCAGGTAGTGCTTACGGTAATGGTACCAGGGGTGCATATGCTAGTTCAAGTGGCCAGCAACAGTCTTTGTATGGACAGAGTCCGACTCGGAGACCATGTGATCGTCGTCAAACTCAAGACCTTCGCCCTGGGTTTTCTGCACAGCGAAGTGGATTGGGTTTGGAAGATCAGGACCGAGGGCTAGGATCTCAGCCAGTTGCTGAGCGTAGACTGGAATAGTAAGTTTACAGCCTTCGCCTTTCATTCTTGCCTTTGGCCAAGACGAAAGTAAGGCCTTCCCGTAAAGAAAAGGCACTTTACTTTTGTGATCATCTCCGTGAACTGTCTAGTTTCCCCGCCAAGGCATCGCCGCAGAATGTTTACCTCTTTTTTTTTAAGTTGGCAGGAGAAAAGATACAGTGAAGCCATTAACTTAGTTTCTGTATTTGGGAATTGCCCAAAGGGTCATTAGCCGATCAGGGCAGTCTTGATAACATCCATCCCCATGAAACGTGACTTGTAGGGGTCCTTTCACCTAAGCCAGCAAGGGCAGATATTGAATAAACATAATGGTCATGATGGTGCGTGAATGGCCGTGTAGGCCTACTGAATATGAAGAGAATGTCAACGATGCCGTCGTACAAATAAATCCAAATACATAACAATTTAACATAGTCTAGATACCAGGTTTCAGCAAATTTGTATACATATAATAACAAGAATTCATAAAGACTAAGAATATGAAACTTCAGAAATTAAAAAAACTCACGTTTTTTTCACAAAAGGGTGTGTAAAAGATTCCTGAACTCAGACACTAAGAATTTGGAACTTCAGAAATTAAAAGCACTCAAGTTTTTTCTCAAAAGGTTGGGTAAAAGTTTCCTGAGCTCAGATACTATTGATTCATTGTTAAGATATTACCAAGATGATAACTTATTGTTATATTAAGCTCTGAACTTCTAAAAATATAGGAGATACAAAGCATTTCGTCTAGACAAAACTGATGATTTTATTTCCCGTGCAATGGCGTGATGATGGGCATTCTTTGTCTAAGAGGGTTTTAGAACCTTGTTAAAATACCATTTCCTTATTAAATTAGCCTAATAACAATGAATAATCGCTACTAAACAGGTTACACAATTTGAGGCATGTATTTTTTGACAAAAATCAAGCAACAACCAGCCAATAGTAATGATAGTCATTGAATAGAAGTCGAATTATCTTGCAAAAGCCCCCTATTGTCAAAAATTGGAACTTTGCTAGTTACGTTGCTGTATTCTTAGTCTTTGTGAATTCTTGTCTTGATAATAAATGAGTGCACTGTGGCATTGTGTATAACTGCATTTCTATTTTCCTGGACCACCAGTATTTACTAACAGCGTATCCCTTTGTATAGTTCTAATGCTGTACTATATCGTCTCCCATTTTTAGCCGTGGAGGCTATTCAGTGATGCCACCGGATGAAACAAGAAAACGTCAAGTGGAAGCTCGTAAGTAAACGCTCCGTCATTGCAGCTTGACAAACCTAATTCATGCTCTTGGCTCTAGGTAACCATGGGGACGATGTTGTAAACCAGACTGCCCTCTGCACAAAGCCCACAGACAAGAAATCTGGCCAAATGTTTTCTACTGATTGGAGCGCCACCTTAAGTTTCTTCTCGCGCCTTCAACAACCCTCAATATTTTCAAGTGGCATGCTCAGACGAGCTGATCCTGTCAGGGCTCTCGGGCTCCACCTGTCCGCTTTAGATTCTTGCCTGCCAAGGCTAATGAGTGACATCTCCCCGGGTTTGTTTTTGGCTCACCGTAGGGGAGTCTATACAACACCGCAGTGTCCGTCGTCCGTCGTCGTCCGTCGTCGTCGTCGTCGTCGTCATCGTCGTCGTTGTCCGTCGTATCCTAGTTCAAAAACAGTGGCACGTTTTTTAACCGCTAGGCCTATGAACTTAAAACTTTGTACACATGACCCCCTAGGTCAGATGACCCGTGACACTAAATTTCTGTCCGATCTGATTCTCTACTTGGCCACCAGGGGGCCAAATGTGGATATCTAAAAAGTGTGATATCTCGCTTATTAGTGACTTGTTTTCGATAAAACTTTTGTGGTAAGTACTCATAGCAAGGATACATCATACATCTTACGGGTTTTTAATTTGATCTACTTTTCAAGGTCGCAGAGGTCAAATGGCGTGAATTGGCCGTTTGAGTGTAACTATGGCACGTTTCTCAACCACCAAAGCTATGAACTTGAAACTTGGTACATATAACCCCCTATATCAGATAACCTCTGGTGCTGAATTTCAGCCTGATCTGATTCTTGACTTTGCCACCAGGGGGCCAAAACTGAAAAAGTAAGAAGTGCAATAGCCTGTTTATTAGCAAATTGTTTTTGATGAAATTTTTATGGCAGGGACCCCTAGCAAGGTTACCTCAGATGTTGCACGATTTTTCGGATTTGACGTACTTTTTAAGGTCGCAGAGGTCAAATGGCGTAAATTGGCCGTTTGAGTGTAACTATGGCACGTTTCTCAACCGCAACAGTAATGAACTTGAAACTTTGAACAAATGACCCCCTAGGTCAGTTGACCTTTTACACTGAATTTTGGTTCGTTCTGATTATTGACTTGGCCACCAGGGGGCCCAAACTCAAAACTCAAAAAGTGTGATTTCTCGCTTATTACTGATTTGTTTTTGATAAAAGTTTCATGGAAGGTACTCCCAGCAAGGATACATCACATATCTTACAGGTTTTTGATTTGACCCACCTTTCAAGTTCACAGAGGTCAAAGTTGAAAACTTTACCGTTCTTGGTACGTTTTGTCGTTGTTCAATGTAAAGAGTTTTAATTTTGTGTAATGATGCATCTAAGAAGCCACTATTTGTATGCCAAGTTTCAGCCAGATCAGAATTCAAATATGGCCGAAATTGCATGTTTTGTGGGTTTTTCCTCGTATTGTGGCAATCAAAAGGTCGTGAGTTCAAACCCCGGTCAAGGACAGCCAAAAATATTTTTATTTTTCATCTTTTCCTTTTTTCTTTTCTGAGTTCTATCTTACATTTTCTTCATTTTTTTATTCATTTGGTGCCAAAGATTTAATTTGGCGGCCATCTTGGAAATCGTTTTTTGCCGATTGCTGTAGTGTAACGAGTGATGAAATTGTTATGGTCAGGTGGATGTGTCTACATCACATATCACCCTGGTTTGTTATTTGACCTACCTGTCAGGGTCACTGAGGTCAAAGTTAAAAATATATTCACCATTGTCATACTGTAGCACTTTCTGTAACTGTCTACTAAAAATACTTACGGTGAGCACAATGGCCCCTGGCCGTTTCATTTTGGAGTGTTCCTTCTCCTAGATGCCTTGCCGGCCAAGGCTGATCGAGCAGCATCTGCCCGGGTTTATATCAGAGTTTTCCATCTCCTAGACTAGTTGCCGGCCAAGGCTAAGGAGGCCAGTCTCCCCTTGGACGAGCTGATCCTGATGGAATCCTATCAATCATGCATAAAAGAGGGCACAGTCTATAGACGTGGACAGTTGATAGCGGTGCAACATTTCCTAGATTGGACTGCGCATATCTTTTTCAATGGACCAGTGGGGCACCTCATTGGTGTCCCGGACTATTTGTACATGAACACCATGCCAAGAAAGCTAATAAAAGGACATACAGGTTGTTCAGAGAAATTCCCATAATCGTCAGCACCATCGGTAGTTGAATAAACAAAATATGGTTATGTTTCCCAAATCAATGTGCTAAGCGGTTCCCACTCATGACGTTATCTGACGTAACCTTTCACATGTAGATTCCAAGTAAATGCATTGTTGTGGGCCAAAAGAGGTCACGACCAACGATGTTACTCAAATGTTCAATGCAGCCCTGAAAATGTCTTGCTTTTCGTCAAGGTTCTCAACTACTAAATAAGGGATTGGTCAACCTTGAATAAACTTTTTACCACTTAATTTCATATTTTCAGAATCATTGGATCACCATCTGTCCATTACCCGTAACATTTATGGTATTAGAAGACTCCAGCGGCTCTTTCGTTGGTTACTGAAATTCTGTGATTTGACCCGCTATCAACGGGCCATGTCTATAGGAATGCCTGAAATGAAAGTGTCATTTCAGAGAAGTTTACTGTTTTGCATCGACCGCAACACGCAACAACCACCCATTAACATTTCAGCTCACCTGGGTGGGCTTATATCATCACGTCTTGTCCTTTGTCTGTCTGTCAACAATGGTGGCACATTTGCTCATGTTGAGTCTAGAAAGTTGAAACTTGGTGTATGAATGTCGTATGACAACATGACTTGACACACAAAAAATCATCGTCATATGACCTACCTTCTGAGCACCAGGTGGCCATCATTGAAAACCTTTTTTTGTCATATTTCATGAACGCTGATAGCTAGAGCCATGACATTTATTATTGTCAATATTTCTGATGATACTACATCAGAGCCACAGCCAGTTGCTTTTTAGCTCACTTCTGGGGAGCTTATACGATACCGTGGCGTCCGTCGTCGTCAGTTAGCGGAGCAAGTTTCGTCACCCTTAGGGCTGGATGGCTAAAACTTGGTGTGATGGTAGCTTTGGGCAATATGCCCAGACTTATTTTTCTTGTTTTTCGCGATATGACCTACTTTGTGGCCTCCAGGCGGCCATCTTGGAAATTGTTTTTTTCCCTTTTAAGCTAATGGTTGTATATAGAGTGACGAAATTTTTATGGTGGGTAAGGTTGAATGACATATCACCCGGGTTTTTGATTTGATCTACTTTTCAAGGCCACAGAGGCCAATGTTCACTAAATCACCGATAGGTGGCACCTTTTGTTTCTATTTGAGCTGGAAGGTTCTCAACTTGTGAGGACATGTATCTAGGGACCCTCTATTCTATCCCAAAAATTTGTCCCGCTCGGACTTCAAATATGGCCGTCAGGCCGCGATCTTGAAAAATTAAACAAAGTCGGATTGCAACCAAATTTCATGTGATTGTATATCTATGTCTTGCAAACAGGATAAATGGCCAGTAAACAGTAAAAACAATAAACATTGCTGTTTCACCTTAAAGGGAACTGAAACCGCCAAGCCAGTTCGTATGACCTCGTTTTCATTTCCCGCGTATCGGGTGATCAGAACGAGGCATGAATGAAACATGGCGCCTAGCTGTCAATCATTGAGTGACGTCACTACTATGGAATTTACTACGAAAACTCATGAATGAAAGATCGCATGACTCACGTGATTCTCACATGATTCTCAATAATAACAAATTGAACTGCGCATGCTCGGGCACTGGGGGCGGAGCTACAAATCTGAACTCGAATAGGAAGTTGGAAGTTTGACTTTCTCGGGCGGTGAAAGTCGAAAAGTTGAATAAATCGCTCAGCGGTTCCAGTTCTCTTTAAAGGGACAACTTGGGCGGGGGATTTACCTGGCCAGGAGGATAATGTGCCGACTTGCCACCATGCACCACCACTTGTATTGTACTATTACACTGATGCCTTTCTCTGATAACGATTTTCACCAGTGTTGGAAGGCATATTGGGCATGGCTTGCGAATTTCAGGGAGGCCCAAAGTTACACTCCGTTCTAGTGTATTGTGTATTGCAGTTCAAATAGTTTTCATCAATCCTGTTTGGAGAAGTTGCAGTCCTGCTGGAAGGCACTTTTGTACAAAAACCCAACAATGCCCAAGTTGGCCCTTTAAAAAAGACAAATTCAAAAAAAAACAATAAAGAGCAAAAAAAAATGTATAAGAAAAATTGAAAGTAAAGGCAAAAATGACTCTGTTCAATTCTGTGAGACCTTTAGATTTGCTAAGTTTTGCCCTTCAATACGGAAAATTTCTGTAGTAAGAACGAAGCTTGTTCTATTTTATCCCACTGTGTCCAAGGAAAGTGAGCATGGATTCCCTGGGAATTAAGGATGTAGAAACATGGAATTTCAGGCTAGAGGTTAGTCATGGTAGGAGAAGTTAAAACGATAAATCCAGAACTGATATAGCACATAATGTTTTCAAAATTGTATCTTTTGTTCAACAGAAGCAAGGAAGGAATCCGAGGAATATGAGAGATATAAAGAACAGAAGAAGCCAGGGCATATGTCCTATGTTGGCACTGCAGGTTAGTATCGCAAACCCAAAAATACAGTATAACCTCTCCAATCAGGATACCTCTCTATTAAGGACACCCTTGTGACTGAAAAGGGCTGTCCTTAGTAGAGGGGTGTCTTGATTAGAGAGGTCAAGTTGAACCGAAAGAATCAATTTGGGACCAAATCAAGTGTCCTTCATAGAGAGGTTGTCCTTAATAGAGAGGTGTCTGCTAAAGGGAGGTTCCACCATTAAAAGCACCAGGGTCCGGTTGTTAGAAAGCATGTTAGCACATAACATCATGCTGATATGTTGTTACATGTGCATTGATGTACCGGTACATGAAACAAGATGTCAACATCATGTTATAAGCTAACATGCTTTCTAACAACTTGGCCCTGAATGTTCTAGTTTTGATCGGGTTTTTTAGCTAACAATACCATGGGAGAGAGAGCTATGTGATCACATCTTGTCCGGTGTCTGTCAACTTGGCGTTCTCTGTGAAAAAATTTTGGGTCGGGTGCTGCAGCCATATTTTGACACAAACGAAATGCATAGTGGAGAACTCTGTGTCATCCGTCAACAATGATGGCACAAAGTTGCGACTTGGTGTCTGGTTGACTGTTGACAACATGACTTACAAAGTACCAAAAATTATTACAATCTGAGCTTTTTTTCTGGCTCAAGTCTAGGCGGCAAGTCCAGGTGGCCAGAAAACCTTAGTCAATATCTTATGAACTCTGATAGCCATAATCATGAAACCTTTCCTGTGGTTTTTGATTTGATGTTCTTTTCAATCAAGGTGACAAACTGGCCGATGGTGGCACGTTTCGTAACTACTGGAGCTATTGGGTGATATGAATAAAGACTAGCAAATGCTTTTACTTCAATTTTGTACAGAAAGACCTCGTGTAAATGTACATGTACATGGAGTTTTAGATAAAAGCATTTGCTAGTCTTTATTCATATCACCCAATGACTTGAAAATTGGTTCATATTTAGCTCAGTGGCCTGGCCTATGTTATGAAATAAGATCTTACTGACTGAATTGTCGGTCCGGTTCGATTCCTGGTTTGGAACAAGGTGGCTAAAATCGACACTGAAACTGCCTGATCAATGGTAAAATGTTATCATATGATTTGAAACATGACGAATCGCACCGGTTTTTGATTTGACCTACTTTTGAAGGTCACAGAAGTCTAATAGCGTAAATTTGTTGATGGTGGCATGATTCGTATTTTACTGGAGCTATTGACTTGAAACTTGGTACATATCTAGCCCTATGTTATTAAGCCTTGCAGACTGAATCTTGGTGCTGTTCGATTCCCAGTTTGGCCACCAGGTGGCTAAAATTGAAACCAAAGGGCTTGATCATTGGTTAATTTTCATTAGAATCATCCATTCACTCAAGTCTTTTGTTGCCCCATGTGAGCGCAACATCCCCAGGATATCTTATTTGAGTAACAGCATCTTTAGGCTTTCCCTTTACTTTCTAAATCAGACTTAAATTGTTGCTTTCTAAAAGAGACTTAAAATGTGACTTGTGACTGCATGGTTTTGCATTGGAGGGTCACAGATGAGTAGACTTCATATATAGAACCATTATTTCTTTAACACTTGTGTCTTTCTTCAAAGGTGGTGGGCTCACAGAAGAGCAGGCGCGTGCCCGAGCAGCAAAGGAACATTCACATTCCAAATTTAACAGTCTAGTAAGTAATCTCAAGTTTTACCCTATTCATGCGTATTTAGGCGCATGAGCATATAAACGAAAACTGCTTGTTTTCAACCGTGTTTTACCTGGTCAAATTTGCCGTTTTTAAGCACATGCACCTATAGATTTCGTGGGGTCAATTCTATACTATACTCTTTCTTGTACTGCGTGGTGCACATGTGACTGCGCAGTGTCCCGGTAGTATGGGATTCTTGTATGGCCGATGCAACAGTCCTTTACCTCGCACACTGTGCAGTTCCTGCCCGATTTTTGGATTGTTATTGGATTATCGTCACACATACAATATGTGCGTTTTGGATTATAAACAGTATTAGATTAAATATAACCAGCATTCGTGTACTTGGAAGAATAAACAACACAGGTTTTATGAGTTATCTTCGCTTTTTTTTTTCTCATTGTTAAGCACATGCGCTAGTATTCCGGAGTTAAGCTCACCCTGAATATAAGCACAGTTCGCCTCACAAAACGCTCAAAGTGTGAACATTGCTTGTTGCTATCACATGGTTGTTGTGGGGTCAAGCATGACGGGGTACTTCACATCCACATTGGGTATCAGAAAAGGAAAGTGTGGGGCCTACTAGCACGTGGCTTGTTGTATAGGATACATGCAAACACATATATTCTATCTAACTCTAATGTTATTGTAAAACAACATAGAAATATATAAAGTACATACAACAAGATGATTCGGGAAGACCAAGTATAGACCAAGTGGTCTGAATGACACTGCAACTGACAGGTCATGCAAATTAAGTAAGCCAGCTGCCCAAGGCAAGCTACAAAGTTGGTGATCGCAACAGTTCTTGCTAAGGATTTGACCAAACAAGAATTTGAGTGGTCTAGCCGGGAATCCACCACAAGAGTACTGCAGGTGCATTTACAGGAACTTCCCCTCAACATCAAGAAATTAGATGCTGGGGGGGGGGGGTCACTCGTGATAACATTATGTTCAGCACCCATGCACCAAAATGTGTTGATGGGGGTGTTTTTGGCTCACCGTACGGGACGGTAGTCTATAAAACACTGCAGTGTCCGTCGTCGTTGTCCGTATCCTGTTTCAAAAACAGTGGCATGTTTCTAATCCGATGGAATTATGGACTTGAAACTTTGAACACAGGACCCTTCAGGTCAGGTGACCTCTGACACTGAATTTCGGTACGATCGGATTCTTGACTTGGTCACCAAGGGGCCGAAAGTGGAAACCTTAAAAGTGTGATATCTCTCTTATAAGTGACTCGTTTTCAAGGTCAGAGCGGTCAATTGGGGTAAATTGGTCGTTTGAGGGTAACTACACTTAAGCTATGCACTTGAAACTTGGTACACATAATCCCCTATTTCAGATGACTTCTGATGCCGAAATTCGGTTTGATCTGATTCTCAACTTGGCCACCATGCAGTGGCCAAAAAATTAAAAGGTAAAAGTGCTTGCTTATTAGTGACTTGTTTTCGATAATATTTTTAGCTCACCTCTTAGCAGAGGTGAGCTTATCCCATACCGTGGCGTCCGTCGTCCGTCGTCGTCGTCGTCGTCGTCGTCGTCGTCGTCCGTCGTCCGTTAGCAGGGCACGTTTCGTAACTGTTAGAGCTATTGAGTTGAAACTTGGTACACATGTACCCTTATGTAATGACACCTGGGAGACCAAGTTTCGGTCCGATTCGTTACATGGTTTGGCCACCAGGGGGACAAACGTTAAAAGTGAAAATATGCAATATCTCCCTTAATAGTAGTCGGGAAATTTTGAAAAAAATATGGCAGGTACTTCTAGCAAAGGTGCATCATATATCCTCCGGGTTTTTGATTTGACCTCCTTTTCAAGGTCACAGAGGTCAAATGGTGTAAATTAGCCGTTAGGATGTAACAATGGCACGTTTCTAAACTGCAATGACTATTGATACCAAATTTGGTACACATTTACCCCTTAGTCAGGTGATCTCAGGGACCAAATATGATTCACCACTTGACCACCAGGGGGCAAAATCCAAAAACCCTTTAAAATGTGATTATTCCTTAACTTCTTGCCCGATTGCCACCAATTTGATATCATGGGTACATCTAACCACCATACAGTATATGTCACACAGGTTTTTAATTTGACCTTCTTGTCAAGGTCACAGAGGTCAAATGGCGTAAATTCGCCGTCAGGCCGTAACTATGGCACGTTTCTTAACTGCAATGACTATTGATCACAAATTAAGTACACATGTACCCCTTGGTCAGGTGATCTCAGGTACCGAAGTTTGGTGCGATCTGATTTGCCGTTTGGCCTCCAGGGAGGGGGCCAAATCCTAAATTCTTCAAAATGCCATTATTCCTAGTAATGACTTGCCCGATTGGCACCAATTTTATATCATAGGTACATCTAATTCTAACAACCATTCAATGTGTCACCCGGGTCTTCTTTGATTTGACCTACTTTTCAAGGTCACAGAGGTCGAATGTACTGTAAATTGGCCATTTTGGGGAAATTGTAATTGCTTGGACCTACATCAAACCTAACACTACATGACACAAGACCATGCTCTTTGTCCATCTTTCCTCCACATGAGGTGAGCACAATGGCCCTGGCCATTTCATTATGGTAGGTACTCTGAGCAAGGATACATCACATGTCGTACCAATTTTGATTTGACCTATATACTATACATGTAGCATGTTTCTAAAATGAATTCCTATTAAACCACCAAATATCTATACGGTGAGCACAGTGGCCCCTGGCCTTTTCATTTTTTGTGTTTTTTTCAGTTGGCAAAGTGTGACCAGCACTGGGCTAATAGATCCCCATCTTTCTGTCAAGCCCTGCAGTATCCCTTGTACTACGTTCACACTGAAGGCGAATTGAAACCGTTTTCCGGAGAGTACGGTCTAAATCGTTTTCAAGCCGGTCGCGTCACACTTGGCCGAATGCGCATTCTTTTTGGATTTAAACAGGTTAAACTGAATTTGCAGTGAAGATGCGCCACCTATAATTGCATTGTTAAACTCACTCCCGCGCTCGATCCATTTTTGATGCCACTCTAGTCTCCAAGATCCATACCAAACGAGAAACGAGGGGTAGAAACCAAACTCGCACTACGCTCAGTGAGGAAATTTAAATCAAATTGTAAGGAATAAAATCAGTGCCTCATGTGCCAAGATTGCCATAGAAATTTTACGTCATTTGCTGGTTCTGTTAGCTGGTTGGATGGATGCGCCGTGGCTATGGAAATGATCGTTTTTATTGATGACAATTATTTTTATGTATTTTTGGTTAAATGGACAACGGCAATGTCAGAGAATGCTGATTAAGCATCATTTCAGGGTGAATGTGAAAAAGTTGGAAAAGCGGGAAGTCACGCTGTGTGCATGCTCATTACCTTAATGCATATTAGGCACGTCACACTCCGAATTCCAATGCGGCTTGGCCAGAGAGACTTCGCTGATGCGTATTACAGAGCCGTATTTGTTAAAGCGGTTTGAAAACGGGACAAAGCGTCTTGAGTTTGACACCCCAATGCGTATTAAAGTTTCAATGTGCAGTCAATTCGCATTAAAACGCTAGTGTGACCACCGCATAAGGGGATGCTTGAAAACACACCATTGCCTTGGACCCCTTTTCAATTCTCCAATATTCAGATATCAAAATCTAGTCATATTGCCCTAAATTCGAATTGTGGGAAATACATAACTACCATGATCTGGCTTTGGGTTTACCAGCAATTTTAACTGTTATTCTTACACAATCGGAAATATCTTACCGATACAAAGGACAGGACAAGGGTGCGTGTGCGCAAAGATGCCTATCACTAAATATCGAAGATTATGATGACCAAACAACTTCATCGGATCTCTGAAATACACTTGATATACATTTTCTTTTGTAATAGTTCCTTATGATGAGACCTGAGACAAAGTTTTCATCAACCTCACCGGTTGACATCCTCATGTCTTTGGAGTAATACCCAGTAAGCAGCATAGATGGCAGCACTGCACTGGGAATCAAAGTTCATGCTGTTACTTCTTTCTGGGCCCCGCCTCGGGTCCCCCAGGCCATGTCGCTCCGGGGTTTCACGAGGCTGTCAAAGATGTGTGAGAGGTGGTATGCCCCATTGTCTCTGTTCATCAAAACCAAGTTCCACCTGAAGGCTATTGCCTCACGTGTATTGCATCACGTGTATTGCCTCACGTGTATTGCATCACGTGTATTGCCTCACGTGTATTGCATCTTACCATTTGGGAACATGGTTATTGTCCACCCTATGGTCTCAATAGGCGTTTTTACACGGTGCGGGTTCAAGCCAGATCGAGACTAGTTCAGGTACCAGCCGGTTTATTTTCCCTCGTGTAAAAGCGAACCTACCGTCCTGAACCCTCCTGGTCCGAGGCGGGTTCCGATCGCCGGTCTCGGGTCGGTGTAGGCCGGTGGAGGAGGGTTTATTTATGCGTGTAAAAGCGAACCGGCTCCGAGCAAGAGAGCAAGAGCTTTCTTTCCATACAAATGCTGTGTACCAAAGCAAAAACTCTGCATCTCACCGGCGCCATGGTAAACCATTTTGTATTATTTGTTTTTGTGATATTTTCGTACCTCCACCGCCAGCAGATTGATCAGCGCCACCAATTGACGATGTTAGTGACGAACCGGCCTGGAGCCGGATCGAGGCCAGATCGTCGAACCGTCCCCGTGTAAAAGCGAAATGAACCGTCCTGAACCGAACACGCCTCGTGACGGTTCAGGAGGGTTGTCTTGAACCAGCACCGTGTAAAAAGGCCTTATGGTAGGCAGATGGACATATGGCGAATTCCCCTTTAGTTTAAGTGCATATTAATTTACACCCATTCCTTTACTTTTTAACACCTTTTGTTCTGGGGTGTATAGGGTGCAGCTTTTAGCTACCCCTACCTTGCCGATTCAGAAAAACGTTTTGCTGGCCAGGGATTTATTGCATGGAGTGACATTGAAAGTAGACTTGGCATCAGGTCTTACCAGATCAAAAGGATTTGCACATCGGGGTTTTGGTGTATTTTTGGTACTTTTTCTTCAGGGGCATGGTCAGTCATGCTTTGTGACAATTTCTTATTAAAAAATTGCTTCTGACTTACAGCAAAAACGCCAGCAGTATCACGATGAGGCAAGAAGGAAGGAGGATATGAAATATGAGGAGAAGAAAGCCCAGGCCAGAGAACAGGTAACTTGTCGGATTGCTGATGTCATAAGACGTCAATAGGCCCAATTCATGAAAATTAAGCTAGAAAAATAAGTTATGTTTGACAACTTTCGGGCATTGGGAAAACAGTTGTTTTTGGGTAATAAGAACATGCGTGGGCTGGTGAGGGGTTATGCACACTTTGCGATGCTATTTTTGAAATTAGCATTCCCATATTACCCAAAAGCGATATTGATGAGGGAGAAAACTGCCCATACATCATTTTGTAAAGGGTTGTTGATGAGATATTTTTAAAATTTCAGAGTGAACAAAATGAGAGGCGTGAACGGGAACGACAAAAAAGCCTTGACCACGACAGGCGAATGTAAGTCACATTAAAGGGGGATGTAGGCAGGAGCTAGGGGGTCTTATGGATGGTATGTGGGTGACTTGTATACACAGTTGATACGGGAACGGTTGTTTTTGAATAGTGAAAAATGTATTCTGCAGTTTCAACCGTGAGATAGGAGAGACTGCTATGGGTAACTTCGTGACCTAGTTAGTGCCGATAGTCTCCCTGTCAATCAGCGATTCTATTTGTGACGGACTGAGTTTGACGACATCACCGTCTCCTCCTGGGATTGAGCGGGATGTGCGGTGCGTCATGACGGGAGAGACACGGAAACGACATCAATAAAATATAGAGTGATTAGATTCGGATTTACTAGTTACCCGAGTGTTCTTCGAAGCTGATTAAACATCAGGTTTGTTGCATGTTAACCGACAGATTTTGGCGGTTCACAATAACAGTCAGCATACAGGTCAAATTGATAATCAATGCAGTCTTATAGACTGACGGCTCTCCTTTTATGACACAGTTGAACTTTTATGGAGTACCTGTACTTTTAGAAATCCTTTAAAATGTAATATGACCAAACATAATTTCATCATAAAATCGGGAGGTTCTGGTGGGATATGTATCAGCTTGGTGTGGTCATATAGGAGGTACAACTGAACATGCCCATCATCTAAAAATCGTTTTCAATTCGCCCACAATGCTTCTATCAGTTTACAGAGTTTCTCAAACTTGGGCCTGGTTCTTCAAGAGAAGTTTTGTCACTCATGCTGGCATAAACTAATTAACTTGGCATTAAGTTTTTAAAAGGGCATTATAAAGCTAAATTGAGTTAACGCCAGCATTAATGACAAAAATTGTTTTGAACAGCCTGGCCCTGAACAACAAGCAAATATTAGCATTGGTTGAACTCCTTGGCAAGCCATTGAAATTCAGTGTCTTGTGGTATTCATTTCACGATGGTTTTTTTTTCTGTTTTGTAGGAAAAACGATGCATTCTTCAGGAAATGGGATGGAAAGTAAGGTTATGGAATGAACGGAAGGATGGAAATTGTAATCAGAAGTTCTGGCAAAACCAGTTGCATGTCACTAAAGTGGAAATTGAAAGATTTCTGAAATCTTCATTTCTTAAATTTTGGAATAATGGCTGTCAAATTGCTACTAAAAGATATCAGCAATCAGCAAGATATATATCATATATCATGCTGATATCTTATAGTAGCAATTTGACAGCCATAAGTTGTGAAATGCATGGAGAGCCTCCAACAATTCCTCTGACGACATGTGACTGGTTTTGAACATCAGTTATAATTTTCAAACATCAGCAAACATTCAGTGGAAAAAATAAGGAAGGAGGGTCTTTAGGGGTAATGCATGGGGAAGGGAATCTAAAAATCAGACCTTTTCGTGCGTACGTACTAAATGGATGGCCCCGAATGTACACATACATTTTCAAGGCAGTATGGTTTTGCATGTCGTGGCAATTTCCTTCAACAATAACTCAAAATTGTCTATTTGAACATAGCTCTGGTGTATATGCACTGTAGTGTACTCTAATCCTTGGCCACATGTCTCACTGCTTCGAATTATTAAACCTAGCACAGATAGATGGGAGATTAATTAGGCAATCATCATTGTATTGCAAGCCATGTGAAATTTGTGTTTGTAGGTGCAAGTATAAATTGCATTGTATATTTGTTTTGTCTTGCGTATGGTTTACAATGGTCAACTGAACAGGATTTGATTAAATGAATGTAAATAAATAAAAAACATTGTAATAAAGTATATAGGCCAGAGCCCTCTTTTTTACACTGTGTACATTCAGTGTTTGTTGTTGTTCATAAGTTTTGGTTGAAAAAGTACACCTAGGACCAATCAATCCGCACAAAATTTTATATTTGTCGAGAAGAACCCTTTGTCAATATCATAATAAAGTTTCACAACATTCCAATACCGATTGCCTGAGAAAAAATTATATCCGTACAGCATATCCATCAAATCGTAACTGGCGCATTGATATGGCCCTATCAAAATACAAAATCTAAACTGACCAGTAACCACATTTTCTTAAATATATTATCAGAAAGCATATTTCTGTGATGGCCTGACTCTGTAGATTTAGAATCAACCACAAATTGAGAGTTTATTCCACTGTGATCCATCCCAGCCATGTATTTACCACAACTTTACATTTTGATAAGCTCTATTTGACTGTGACACACTTCCAGTCGTGGATGAATACACGTCTCTGCCCTATAGTTGGTTTCATTTATTGCATAGTGTATATTTGTTTTGTCTTGCTTATGGTTAACAATGGTCGACTGAACAGGGTTTGATTAAATGAATGTAAATAAATAAAAACATTATAATAAAATATATAGTTGGTTACATTTATTCATGAATTCACAAATACAGACATTGGCAATGACAATAAAAGAAGATTAGATATACTGAGGTCGACAGGTCATGCTGGATGCAGTGTGTGAAATATGGTAATATTCACATGGAATTCTTGCTGAGGAGCTAGAGATATTTGTGCCAAAACGAGCATGATCCACTCTTAAAGATATCTCTCATGTTGTACATACTTGAAACTCGTGATTTCTTGTGTCTACGGCCATTGAGTTGGTGAAAGAAAAACCAAAGAACGTTTTGCAACCAAAAAAAACTGTCGGGCAATGGTTATGCTGCAGCATATCACTGAAATTAAATGTAAGCTGTGCAAGGAATCTTGGATTAAAATCGTAGATTTTGCCAGTTAAACCTTGTAAAATGTTTACAGCTATTGTTGAAGATGAGGGATCAGTCGTTCCCAAAGATAATGAACTGGAGCCAAAAATTTGGAAGCTGACCTATGTTGTTGGCAAGCTTGGCTAGTTTAGGGCAGCCCAGTCAATTGACCAATGTTGTAAGCTTGCTGTGCTAGGGCAGCCCAGTCAATTGACCAATGTTGTTGGCTTGCTGGGCTAGGGCAGCCCAGTCAATTGACCAATGTTGTAAGCTTGCTGTGCTAGGGCAGCCCAGTCAATTGACCAATGTTGTTGGCTTGCTGTGCTAGGGCAGCCCAGTCAATTGACCAATGTTGTTGGCTTGCTGTGCTAGGGCAGCCCAGTCAATTGACCAATGTTGTTGGCTTGCTGGGCTAGGCCAGCCCAGTCAATTGACCAATGTTGTAAGCTTGCTGTGCTAGGGCAGCCCAGTCAATTGACCAAAATTGTTGGCTTGCTGTGCTAGGGCAGCCCAGTCAATTGACCAATGTTGTTGGCTTGCTGTGCTAGGGCAGCCCAGTCAATTGACCAATGTTGTTGGCTTGCTGGGCTAGGCCAGCCCAGTCAATTGACCAATGTTGTAAGCTTGCTGTGCTAGGGCAGCCCAGTCAATTGACCAATGTTGTTGGCTTGCTGTGCTAGGGCAGCCCAGTCAATTGACCAATGTTGTTGGCTTGCTGGGCTAGGCCAGCCCAGTCAATTGAGGCAACCTATGGAAAAACAATTCCAAAGAAGAGCTCAGCTGGCAGACATTGGTAGCATTACAGAGTCGCCATTGCCCAATGCTCAGCAGCTGGCAGACATCAGTGGCGTAACAAGAGTTGTCTGGGCTCACTGCTCAGCTGGCAGTCATTGGTGGCATAACACGGGACGATGGGGCCACTGCTCAGCTAAGAGTCATTGGTGGCATGACAAGAGTCCGTAGGCAAATGCACCGCTGGGAGTAATTGGGATGGCAAAACAAGAGGTGACGGGGCCCAATGCTCAGCTGGGAGTCATTGGTGGCATGACAAGAGACCACAGGCAAATGCACCGCTGGGAGTCATTGGGATGGCAAAACAAGAGGTGACGGGGCCCAATGCTCAGCTGGGAGTTCTTGAGGTGCCAAGGCCTACATCCAGTATAACTTGTGGTTTTCAATCAACTCTGCCTCTCGATATTTCAAATCCCTGGTTAAAAGAGTACCCTGAAGACCCATTGAAGCGGTCAGGAAAAAGTAGACCCGACCCGTAGGTTGTAAGTGCTCAGCAGCCTGCCATGCATTGCTTTCCTGGTATTTATAATGGAATATAGTACTCTGAGTTCCTGCCTATCATCTGCAAATGTCCTGACTTGCCATATCCAAGTTGCCATGCGAAGAGAATCATTCTTAGAGGGGAAAGTAAGCTCATTACAACATTTTCTTTAGGCGGAAAGGTCCTTGTAGGCTTTCTTTCAGATGGAAATGTCCCTGGAAACTTACTTTCCCCTCCAAGAAGGATTGTCTTCTCATGGCAACTTGGGTATATGTGACAAGTCACTTTGTCACTTCTATGTCACTAGTTAGGCAGGGGGATCTGTTGTGCTCCAGTTACCAACCTGCCAACCTTCAGCAACCGTTTATGCTGTTCGAGGTGAGAGGCCCGAGGGTGTTGTGATGTACCAGTACTGTTAATCCCTGTGCTTGATCTAGGGTTTGTTCTTGGCCTTGCAAGTGACTTAAAGCTTGGTCATGATGCAAATTGTGCTTGGGGACTCGACGTGCAATTTATGGGTCAAACCAGAGTGCTTCCCTAGTGTAGTGGTTCCTCAGTTAGCGGGCAGTCGTTGGCATACAGATCCTGACAGACTTTGATAGTTCCATTAGTGGGCCTGTTATCCCATTGGTGTTTAAGCCTGAAATGGCTGACCTTCTCCTAGGGCTTGAGAGGCGTCATAGCCTACTTATCACATCAGCAAAGGACAACTTACGAGTCCCTTTTGCGTTCAAGGTAGAGTAGAACTTGTGAGATTCCAACAGATGGGTAGGGCGAATCGTGGTCACCCTCTCCAAAGGCAAATTAGTCTCTGTCTCTCTCAGCAATGAGTGACTCGAGAGCGGGCTTATGGACTCTCTCACCATGCTCTCAAGTCGTGGGTTACCAACTAGAAGCCAGCTGCCTACTCCTGAACTGTTGTCATGGATGCATTCAAAACACTTATTGAGAAAGATTTTGGACAATAAAGTCAGCTTACTATTTATTACTTTATTAGGGATAACATATTGTGTTACGAGAAGCATTTCATTGGCACTTGAAGAAAGCACATTTTGTAAAGTAAATGCAAATAAACAATTAAGTCCAAAATGAAAATAACACTGTAACGACAAATAGTAACGATGGGAATGCAATCACTGTAAACCAGGAAATATGTGCCGCTATTGTTTTTGTGAAAGGGCATCATTGGCAAGGTTTTCATTAGGTGTTTTGATAACACTCCAACAGTAGTTTCAATTAAATTTAGTTTTTCACAGCCTTTAATCTTTGCGAATTTTGAAGGTTCTGAAAAATGCCAAATAAAAATGCATGCAACATTTCTTGGTCTACAGTAGAGTACAAATGCATACCTTTCACCTGTTCATTCTTGGTAGTTGATAAACTTGGAATCAGTGAAACCATGTAACCTGTGCTAAACCATGGAATAGTCAGTACTAAACCGTGGAATCACTGTGCAAGTACCGCGTGAAATCGGGTGCGTTCCTTCCACAATTTATACCCTTCCAACTGCCAATCTCGTCCCAGCTGACTTTATTGATAGCAATTTGCCAGTAGTTCCAGAAACCACCTTTTTATGGAGGATGACATCATCATGGAATGCATTTAAAATGCGTTGTTGTTGTTAAACCCACTCGATTTCAGTGATTTTGAGCTCGTTTTCATCTCCAAACCTGGCTAAAACCTTCGGTAATAAATCTCCTTATACGTTTTTTGTCATGCTTAAGATTATGTACGGATAAGTGCCAGCCGGTACTGCATGATGTAGTCAATCTTCTCTGTATCACCCTGTATGATCACACTGCTCCGTAGTTCAATTAGGCCCCGTGTGGTGGCGTAGTAAGCGGAGCGCTGATTAGTGCATATTATGGGTGTGTGGTGGGCGTGTCGTGACGTGCATGCCCATATTTTGGAGATCAGTAATGTTCACTGGAGGCGAGGTATGACTGGGTTGTTCTAAAATATAGATTATTGAATTGGAAATGCGACTGATTTCTAAACTACCGTCAAATTCCGATCTGATCATGTAAAAATAAGCTCCAAATATTGATTCGTAACCACCTTAGGTTCCAATGGCATTATTTCATGTTTTTATGCATTTTTAGGACTGATTCCATGGTTTAGCACAGGTTACATGGTTTCACTGATTCCAAGTTTTATCAACTACTGTTCATTCTTTCATTCAGATCCGATTTTTTGCGACACCCTCATACCCTGTACACATGCACACCCATAAACCCATTGTCCCTCCTGCATACACAAATAAAAATCGTCAAACTGGTGGTGAATATAACCAGTAAAAGACAATGACAACTCAAATGCAAAAAAAACTGTTTTTATACATGTTTATCATATACCCTAGGCCTATAATTTTGTAAGTGGATAATGTCTGCATGGCCGGGAATGTTCTGGCCCAGTTGATCAAAGGATGGTTGGTTAATCAACAGACTATTTACATCGTTTTGTTACTACGAATCTTGCTCTGGTAGACGTGTGTTACGGAGCAACTCTGAAACAGTTTCATCTCTGATAGACACCAACGCAACTTTGAAACCGCAACTCTGAAACATTAGATTTCTCGTATAGGCACCAGATGGCACGCCATTTGCTGCAACCCTGCAACCATGTGCGAGTCGCTACGTGTGGTCACAGTTAGCGCTATCATGGTGCTATAATCACGGGGCTATATTTAGCAATGAGGTTATCTCAATACATGTACACATTTGGTCAGTTTCCTCTAAGGTTATTTTGAGGCCCAAAGATGAAGAAGCTAAAGCTACTACTCATTCTGTTTTTTTTTACTGAAGACCGTCATTCATGACATTTGTAATGACAGCTTTGACTCGGAGCCTGACTCGGAGCCAGAAGACAAGGTTTGTAGGATATACCTTTTAGTGCTAGTGGATCGGCCGATAGCGGCTCCCTTTTTTGAAAGACTATGACCAGGCATCTCCAATGGCTACTGTCCCTATCTATCGTATCATTATACCATATACCGGTAGTACCGGTATGTAGGCTACGGTAGTTGATAAAGCTTGGAATCAGTGAAACCTTGGAACCAGTGATAAACCTTGGAATAGTCAGAACTAAACCGTGGAATAACTGTGCAAGTACCGCGTGAAATCGGGTGCGTTCCTTCCACGATTCATACCCTTCCAACTGCCAATCTTGTCCCAGCTGACTTTATTGATAGCAATTTGCCAGTAGTGTCAGTGTTACGGACAAAATCAATGTAGGCCTATACCACACTTCTTCTTACTTGTTGACGTAAAATTCTAGCATCTTTCTTTAGGATGGTCGTCAACCACGTTGTTAACAGGAACTTTCTGACAAAGTTAATTAACGTTATTCTCTTTGAAACTCCGGTAACTGGTACAGCTTGGACAAAAAATGACCATTTTATCTGTTAAACAGGATATAGTCTCCTTTTAAGTAGGACAGGCGTCCACGGTGTGGTCTCGCTCGGCAGTGAGATATCAGAAGCCAAGAAAGCAACATCACGATAATTATAAGAACTCAAAGTCAAACTATTTTCAATATGATTTTCAATACTATTTCAGAGACATTTTAGAGTCCCCAGCTTTGTAAGTTTGATTCTGGTTGCCGATTTATATCAATTTCTCATGTCTTATACCTTTAGGTAAAATTAGCATCAGGCTTATTTCAATGATTATTAATTACAGATTGAACCGCCGCCGCCGCTGCTGACACCAGCTCAGATGAACTACCTTTCACCATCATGAATGCTAAAGCTACATGTATCACGAAAGATCTGAAGAATTACAATTAATAAAGGCGTGTTTCGTACAAAGGGACATTTCTTCTTAAATTTGATCATAGTTTGGAATATCTCGCTCGAAATTACATTTCTGTTCAATAAAGATGAATTCTGGATGGAATTATCTTTCGACTTTCGAAGGAACTTTCTTTAGTTAGGTTAGACAGGCTAGGCTGGCCGTCTGTGTATCTTGCGACGTTCGGAGGAACATCTAATGATTCGAGGCTGATCAACGCTGACCGTCTGTGTATCTTGCGACGTTCGGAGGAACATCTAATGATTCGAGGGTGATCGACGCTGACCGTCTTTGTATCTTGCGACGTTCGGAGGAACATCTAATGATTCGAGGCTGATCGACGCTGACCGAGACAGATTGTGAAAATGGCCGCTGCAATGTTACTTCAAAGGGAATTAAAGACTTTAAAGCAAAGACGCTCAACTGCAAAGGGACTATTGACAAGAAAGGGAAATGAGATTCAGATACTGTTGGACTGTACTGATTCAAAGGAAAAGTTGGAAAGGATTACCAAATTAGGTGACGATTTAGGTAGGATTTTCACAAATTTTCTTGCATGCCATAATGCATATCATAGTCTTCTTTACAGTGCAGAAGATATTGCCGAGTCAAGGTTGTATTGCGATGGGGTAGCGCGTTTCATGAAGCGACGCCTAGAAGGAATATCTTCTTGGTCTGAGGCTTTAACGGAAAGGCTCTCGGAAAAGGCGGCCAGTAGTGTCAGTTCAGATGTAAGCTCACTAGATACAATTAGCGCAGACGATTCAGTTTCAAACGTAGCTTGTAAGCACAGGTCTGTCAGTAGCCGTAGCGGCAGCCACAGGTCCAGTGTTTCCATGGCCCAGATGCAGGCAGCAGCCAAGTGTGCCGCGTATGAAGTAGAGGCATCGCTATCGTCGGAGAGACAAGCTCTTGCCAAGAAAGAGCTTGAAATGTCACAACAGCGGGAAGAGTTGGAAATGAAGGCCAAATTAGCACATGCTCAGGCAAAGGAAAGAGCATTTAAATCAAGTAGAAGTCCTGTAGCGTCCGAGAAGGTGGGCGTTTCCAGGAACGGTGGTCCCAATGTGTTAAAGACAAATGACACTAGATTGGATCCAACGCGACCTGAATTTCAACCAGGTCGTGTCCTTGGAAATATGACTAACTATGCCAACTATCAATCTACCCCAATGGCACCGGAAAGTGTGCCACCTGTCAACACCAGTTTCTTTACACCATTTCCAGGAAGCAATGTGATGAGCAACCAGCCAACAGTAAGTAATATGAGTAGCCCTACAGTTCCAGACGCTCTTATGGAGGTTTTGCAGCAAGGGCAACAGCAGCAAAGGATGTTATTAAATACACTGCAGTTGCCTAAGGTAGATCTGATGACCTTTGACGGGGATCCTCTTAGGTTTTGGCTGTTTATAAGGGCATTCGAAAACTCCGTTGACCGTGACCTCATTGACGACAGTGTCAAGCTAAGTAGGCTTCTGCAATACTGTACAGGAAAGGCAAGGCAGGTGATTGAGTGTTGCGCAGTAAAGGATCCGGCAGAGGGTTACACACTCGCAAGAAAACTATTAAAGGACCGGTTTGGTAGTGACTTTGTGGTTAGTCAGCCCTGGGTCGACCGGATTGTCAACAGGAGGCAAGCCAAGGATCCAGAAGCAATAAGGGATCTAGCTGATGACTTGAAGAACTGCGTTGAAACGTTGACCGCCATGAAACAGTTGGATCGCATGATGAACGATTCGTACTTGGTGCAGATTGTGGAGAGGTTGCCACTGTATCTCCAGAATAGATGGAAGAGAGTGGTCTATAAGATCCGGCACAGCAAGGACGATGGCTCAAGAAACCCAGGAGTAAAGGATCTCCTGCAGTTTATCTCTGAGGCTGCTGAAGAAGAAAATGATCCGGTGTTTGGCAAGAGTGGTGCTAAAGAGCCCAAGGTAGAATCTCACCAGAAGTAAGATAACAAGCCAAAGCCCCGCCCACGGTCCACGTTCAGTATCCAGACAGATATAGGAGACCAAGGCTCTAGCAGTGACAAGCCCAGGACACCCAAATGCCTGGTATGCCAAGGCCCTCATTATGTGACGGCCTGTGAAATCTTCAAGAAGATGACGCAAAATGAGAGATGGGTTACCATCAGAGACAACAAGGTCTGCAAGAATTGTTTGAGAGGATCACATTTTGCTTCGAACTGCACAAGACCGCCCGCATGTAAGGCTCCGGGCTGCGGAAAGAAGCACAGCACGTTCCTTCATTTAGATGGCGCTCCAGCACCCAAGCCTCGGGCACAAGGCCACAATGTTGAAGAAAAGAAGACAGATGTAAAGTCAGCTAAACCCGCAGGGAACAATGCCATTAGCTTGTCCACTGGGGCCGGTAACAAGCGGATTGCGTCGCCGATGATTCCGGTAAAGGTCAAGGGTATTGGAGGGAGTGAAGAAGTTGTAACCTATGCTATGTTAGATAACTGTTCTACTGCCACACTGTGCACTGAAAGCCTGGCGACCAAACTCGGACTAAAAGGTAAAACGACAGTGACAGAATTGACAACGACAGAAAGGAAAGATAGTCGGTTTGAGACCACGATTTATGGGTTGGAAGTAACTGACCTTGATGGTAAGGAGGTCATTACTCTTCCCCACGTTTTCTCCAAGACTAGCCTCAATCTTAGGCCCAATGACATAAAACCTACAGATTTAAATGACTGGCCTCACCTACAAGGACTGGATATCCTGACGGTAGATACTGACAAGGTAGACCTGCTCATAGGACAGGACGTGCCGGAGGCCTTGGTTCCACTGGAGGTCAAGAGTCATAATGACGATCCCCGAGGGGTGCCGTACGCTGTAAGGACAACCCTGGGATGGACCCTAAACGGACCATTTGAGGAAAATGAGAGGACCGATGGACACAGCTGTCACTTTGTAAACAATGACACAAGTCTACAGCAACAGGTTGAGCAATTTTGGAAGCTCGACAATCTAGGTGATGGGACTGGCCTATCGATGGATGACAGAAAGGTGATTGACCTTTGGGATAGGACAGCAGTGTTACATGATGGACATTATACTTTGCCCATACCGTTCAAACAAAGGCCCCCAAATTTACCCGACAACTATACTATGGCAAAGAAAAGGTTGGAAAGCCTAGGAAGAAGACTTCAGAAGGATGCTACGCTGCATGAAAAGTACAACACCGAGATCAAGGTCCTGCTGGAAGAGGGTTATGCAGAAGTGGTGCCAGACAAGGAAATGGGCAGGAAGGATGGAATGGTACCTTCCTCACCATCCCGTATTGAACCCAAAGAAGCCAGGCAAAACAAGAATAGTCTTCGACTGTGCTGCCAAACACAGAGGAACGTCACTGAATGATAATGTGCTACAAGGTCCCGACTTGACAAATAAGTTGATTGGAGTGCTGTTGCGGTTCCGCCAAGAGAAAGTAGGGTTTACGTCAGATGTAAAGGCAATGTTTAATCAGGTCAGGGTTGAAAAGGACCATAGGGACGTGCTCCGCTTTCTGTATTTTGATGAGGGTGACATGACAAAGGCTCCAATTCATTACAGAATGCGAACTCACATATTTGGTGGAGTCTGGAGCCCCAGTGCCGCAAACTATGCATTGAAGAAAACTGCAGCTGACAATGCTTCAGACTTCCCTCCAGAGACGGCCGAAACGGTAAATAGGTCAATGTACGTGGACGATGTCCTTTGAAGTAAGCCGAATGACCCTGAAGCAATTGTGCTGTCGACCAATCTCCGTGAACTGCTAAAAAGAGGAGGAATGGATGTCGTCAAGTGGGCCAGTAACAGCCGCGTTCTCTTGAAAGCCATCCCAAATTCTGATTTGGCCAAGGAGATGAAGGACCTAGATTTAGACAGTGATGGTCTACCCATGGAACGAGCGCTGGGAATGGTTTGGGATGTAGAGCTGGATACCTTCAGACCATGTATTACCACACAAGACCGCCCGATGACAAAACGGGGTGTGCTCAGCATCCTGAGTTCGGTGTATGATCCACTGGGACTGGTCAGTCCATTTGTGTTGAAAGCGAGGACCTAATTCCAGGATCTGTGCAGAGAAGGGTTAGGATGGGATGATGAAATGTCCGAAGATCAACAGCAGCAATGGAATAGGTGGCGTGAGGATTTACCAAAGCTTGAAAACTTCTCTGTGCCCCGATGTCTACGTTCAGACGATCTGGACAAAATAGTACATAGCCAGCTGCACCATTTTTCGGATGCATCAGAAGGAGGTCTTGGCGCAACAAGCTATCTCAGACAGGAAGACGTTAATGGACGTGTTCACTGCGCACTAGTTATGACCAAGGTAAAGCTAACCCCATTAAAGACCACCACTATCCCAAGGCTCGAACTGACTGCAGCTGACGAAGCAGTGAAACTAGACAAACTGTTGCGTAGCGAACTTGAGATTCCTCTTTGCGAGTCTATTTTCTGGACGGACAGTATGATTGTACTATATTACATAAGGAATGAGGCAAAGAGATACCAAACATTCGTTGCAAACAGGGTGGCTAAGATCCATGAGAACACTGTGCCCACACAATGGAGGCATGTACCAACTGATCAGAATCCAGCAGATGACGTATCACGAGGTATGACAGCTGATGAACTGATTGGAAATGACCGGTGGAAACACGGACCCGAATTCCTGAAGAAACCAGAGACGGACTGGCCAAACCAGCCAATTATTGATAAACACCAGACTGAAGGAATTGAGGTCAAACCCGAGGTGAAGGTTTATGTAACTGGTGAGATTCCAGATCAAGGACACCAGGCTATCAGCAGGATAATAAATCACTATTCCTGTTTGTATAGGCTCAAGAAGGGGATGGCATGGTTGCTGCGACTGAAGAAGGTGCTGCGTCAGAAGGTCAGGAATAAGGGTAATCCAGTGCAAGGACCCTCGACCTCTCCTTGTGGTGGTCTTACTGTGAATGAGCTTTGGGAAGCCGAGCAGGAAGTGCTCAAATTCGTGCAAAGGAAGGCGTTTGATGATGTCCAGTCCAAGACCGGCAAGCTAAGAAAGTTGAACCCAGTGCTGTATGTCAATGGAGTCCTGCGCGTGGGTGGTCGTCTGGGAAATTCCAACCTGCCTGATCAGACGAAACACCAGATCATATTGCCTAAGAAAGGTCACGTGGTCGACCTGATAGTTCAATATTTCCACAATTTGACGGGCCATTCCGGATCAGAAAGGGTGCTGACAGAAATCTGACAGAAATATTGGATCATCAAGGGAAGACTCGCAATAAGAAGAAACATCACCAGATGTATGCGCTGTCGAAAAAGAAATGCTCAACCAATGACCCAACAAATGGCAGACTTGCCTACTGACCGAGTGGCTCCCCCTAGAGCAGCCTTCAGTCACGTAGGATTGGACTACTTTGGCCCGTATCATGTCAAACAAGGCCGGTGCTTGGTAAAGCGATATGGATGCATTTTTACCTGCCTCACAACCAGGGCCACACACATTGAGGTGGCAGAGAGTTTAACCACAGATTCGTTCATCAACGCCCTGCAGAGATTTGTAAGTAGACGAGGGACACCAATCAGGATCCGGTCCGATAATGGCACGAACTTTGTGGGGGCACAGAAAGAGTTGAGGAGAGCCATTCGCGAATGGAATCTTGGCCGAGTTGAAGAATACATGCGTCAAAGAGAGATCACCTGGGTATTCAATCCACCTGCAGCATCCCACATGGGGAGTGTATGGGAGAGGCAGATCAGGTCTGTTAGGAAAGTATTAGACGGCATAATAAAACAACAGAACCTGACAGATGAGACTCTTAACACAATGATGTGCCTGGTTGAAGCCATAATAAATTGAAGACCCTTGACAAAGCTGTCGGATGACCCAGATGACTTACAACCTATCACACCAAACCATTTGTTGCTACTGCGTCCGGGATCATGCCGACCTCCTGGACTATTTGATGAGACAGATCTGTACAGAAGAAAATGGAAGCAAGTGCAATATGTCGCTGACCTGTTTTGGCGTAGGTGGACAAAGGAATATCTGACTGCCCTGCAAGAGCAACAGAAATGGTGTCACGCAAGTCAAAACCTGAAACCAGATGACCTGGTTCTGATTGTAGATGACAATGCTCACAGGAATTCCTGGATGTTGGGACGAGTGATGGAGACGTATCCTGGAAAGGATGGCCGGGTGAGGTCAGCCAAAATCAAAACACAGCATAATGAGCTGATAAGACCTGTCACCAAGCTGTGTTTACTTGAGTCGTCTGTTGATATCTAGTGAGCTTCGTGAACTGACGCAGACACTGAAATTACAGGATGTTCTTTTTGGTGTTGCGTGTTAAAGTTTGGCATGTGCGACCTTGTCTCATACAACCATTGATTGCTCATCCATGATATGTATTACGGTATGCATGTAGGCCCATATTAGGCTGGATTATTAATAAGTTTCTAATAGGATTGTTTTTAAGGGATTTTGTCTCATCTCTTATTTAGGTTTAATTATCAGGTAAATGCTAGGCTAGGACGCATTTATGGGGCCGGAATGTTACGGACAAAATCAATGTAGGCCTATACCACACTTCTTCTTACTTGTTGACGTAAAATTCTAGCATCTTTCTTTGGGATGGTCGTCAACCACGTTGTCAACAGGAACTTTCTGACAAAGTTAATTAACGTTATTCTCTTTGAAACTCTGGTAACTGGTACAGCTAGGACAAAAAATGACCATTTTATCTGTTAAACAGGATATAGTCTCCTTTTAAGTAGGACAGGCGTCCACGGTGTGGTCTCGCTCGGCAGTGAGATATCAGAAGCCAAGAAAGCAACATCACGATAATTATAAGAACTCAAAGTCAAACTATTTTCAATATGATTTTCAATACTATTTCAGAGACATTTTAGAGTCCCCAGCTTTGTAAGTTTGATTCTGGTTGCCGATTTATATCAATTTCTCATGTCTTATATCTTTAGGTAAAATTAGCATTAGGCTTATTTAAATGATTATTAATTACAGATTGAACCGCCGCCGCCGCTGCTGACACCAGCTCAGATGAACTACCTTTCACCATCATGAATGCTAAAGCTACATGTATCACGAAAGATCTGAAGAATTACAATTAATAAAGGCGAGTTTCGTACAAAGGGACATTTCTTCTTAAATTTGATCATAGTTTGGAATATCTCGCTTGAAATTACAGTCAGAAACCACCTTTCTGTGGAGGATGACGTCATCATGGAATGCATTTGAAATGCGTTGTTGTCGTTAAATAATAAACTTATATTCATGACGGGCCGCAATTGCAAATATCTAATGATTTCTTTTCAATGAAAGCAAAAGAAAGGTTTTGTGATTGTTTTGTATTCCATATACTAATATAAAACGTTTTTATCAGAAGAATCATTTTGTATATAATGCTCTGATTAAGCTTGGTAGATAGGACAAACATGCTCACGGGAATCACTAAAAAATGTGTCCGCTTAGAACTGGTGACATCACGAAAAGATATCTACATCCCTCGATGTATACATAAAGATGTACGAAATCGCTCACAGCGAAGGAATTTGTTCACATTTTTCATCTCCAAACCCGGCTAAAACCTTCGGTAATAAACCTTCATCTACGTTTCTTGTCATGTTTAAGATGATGTACGGATAAGTGCCAGCCGGTACTGCATGATGTAGTCAATCTTCTCTGTATCACCCTGTATGATCACACCGCTCCGTAGCTCAAGTAGGCCCCGTGTGGTGGCTTAGTAAGCGGAGCGCTGATTGGTCCATATCATGGGTGTGTGGTGGGCGTGTCGTGACGTGCATGCCCATATTTGGAAGATCAGTAATGTTCACTGGAGGCGAGGTATGACTGGGTTGTTCTAAAATATAGATTGTTGAATCGGATATGCGACTGATTTCTAAACTGCCGTCAAATTCCGATCTGATCATGTAAAAATAATCTCCAAATATTGATTCGTTACCACCTTAGGTTCCAATGGCATTATTTCATGTTTTTTATGCATTTTTAGGACTGATTCCAAAGTTTATCACTGGTTTCAAGGTTTCACTGATTCCAAGCTTTATCAACTACCGTAGGCTACTAGTACTAAGGCATGGCTGAATGTGTTTCTGTCCGACCCGGGCTCGGTTCACTCAATAGGCATTCTGAGGTCGGGTACACCATGCTAGTTGGTAAAAAAGGCGCGTTAGCAAGGGTTGTTTTCATACCCTTAGTGGCGGGCGGGGTGACCAGCAAATATTGGGTAAATTTTCGATCTTCGGGTCTCATTTAATCATTTCTTCATTAAAAGGGGTGTTTTTCACGGAATCTGTTGAATTTGGTCGGCACTATGGATGAAAAGGGGGTCATTTTCATCTCCAACATTTTTCCTGCTTTGGTCTCCACATGGGTCATGTTTTAGGCTGACCAACGAGCATGTGTAGGCCTACCCAGGACCCCATTAGTGATGAGCAGTCGTATAATTATTATTATATAGGCCTAGGCAACACACGGCGATGATAGAAGCCAAGATGAAGCATGTTGATTATTCCTTTTAACGAGAAGAAGCTTCCATTGTTAATTTTTTGCAGCTTTAGTTCTCCCGTGGGTAGCGAGCTGGCATCAAGATAGCATTGCATAGCATTGTATAACATTACTGACTCCAGTCATGGAGGTTTAACCCACCTACATGCTCCAGTCAATGACCCCTTTAGTTGTTTTTACAACGTTCAGTCTAAAAAGTTTGTGCCACGACTGGATCTCTTCAAGTCCTACCCTTTCATTGCAAAGTGTTCTAATTTAATGAGCCGATCCTGAAGACAACAACATGACTGTCTATCTGAAAAAGACTGGTAGTGACCGACGGGAGAAGCTCACCATACACATGAGAATTGAAACCAGTTTAGGCCTAGTTTAGGACTATACTGATATTGAAAAGCAATGTTAGCTTGTGAAATAGTGAATTTTGGTTTCACTCTCAGATATGTCAGATGAATAAATGAATGAAAAAAAAAGTTGTAAAACGCCCTAATCACTGATACAATGTTGGCGCTACCCTCTACCGGTAGTATAGGCCTAGGTCTACATCTCTTGCCATTGAATGTTGAGTCCACTATAATTTTATCGGCCAAATAATGTTATGGTTCGTATCAGGCCCTGTTAGTCTATACACTGAAGAGTAAAGACCGAAGACTGAAGATCACAGACCCCCGCCCCCCCCCATCCAAAATACCTATAAAGTGAAGATCCTAATGTCAACTATAAAACAAAGACCCTGATGTCAACTATAAAACGAAGGCTCTTGTGTCAACTATAAAACGAAAGGGGTCTTTGTTTAATAGTTGACATTCGGGTCCTCGTTTTTTAGTTTGGGTTCTTGATTTCTAGGGGGTCTTCGGTCTTCGATCTTCAGTATATAGACACCCCTGTATGCCTGCTATCAGAGGAAGGATCGGCGGTGGTGATGCCTATTCCTCAAAGGCCAAAACAAGTATTTCCGCTTTTTCGACTCAAAATCTTGAAAGACATGAACGTGTATCTCCATTTTATTTCAGGAACATGGGAAGAAGGATTCGTCAGTGTATGCCATGGACGACGACATATATGAGGTTCTTTTACGGTTTCTTGGGGAGGATGTGAGGTGGCGGGACTTGTCTACTAAGCTAGAGAAGAGGGCCTGCAAAAAGAAGTGGTCGGGCGTGAACCTCTTGAGTAGGAAGCTGATGCCCGTCACGGGAATCGAGGAAGACAGGATTGTGGAGATTGGGAGGCGAAGAATCGTCCCCAAGAAATCTGAAGTTCACGAAATCGAATTCACGAAATGTAATTAATTCTGACCATTTTTCTTTTAGATAAACTTTGTCCATTTGAAGTATACTATGCACGACATCCATGGTTTCCGGGGAAGAAGGCAGAGCAAGTCAACAGTACGTCAGAAGCGGAAGAAGACAATGCTGGGATATCTAGTGAAGAGGGGTCGGATGACGAAGGAACAGAGGTAATGCTTTCAGTGTCAACAGCATGTAAATTGATATAATAGTCCTTGCTATCGCATCACAGTCAAATGTCAAGCCACTCCGATTTGAACATGAATCACAATGTTTTATGCTGATATGAATGGTATCCAAAGAGTGGTCATCGAGCACTTGCCACCGATTGGTATTTTAGGCCTACTGGTACTACTAAGTAATTTCTAAAAACTAATTTCAAATCAACTTTTTTCAGATAACTTCACAGTTTGATGTAAACCTTGCCAAGGAAGACATGCGTTCATTTCAAGAGGCTGCAGATGTTGTGAGAGGTAGGGCGCGGGCGTCCTCGACGAAATTTGCCGACAAAATGGTCAAGAAACGTCTTGGAAAAGATCCACCTAGCTCCTACGAGGTAGGCGAGAAGGTGTATGACCGGGTACAGGGAAAGGACAAACGCCTAAAAAGGGGAGGAAAGTCCATGAAGGCACGACTGGCGGTTGAAGGAACTGTGACCAAAACAAACAAACCAATATATCGGTACAAAGTTGCATACAAGTTGGATGGGGTAGAGAGTGAGGAATGGTTCTCCGTAAGTGATGTTGCATCTTTAACACGAGCCGAGGAAGAAAGCCGCCGCAAGCGAATCACACTTAACAAAAAGTCGACAGATGACATCCCTTTTTCAGAGGAGTATTTGAATATCGCCGATCAGTTCAATTCCTTTGAAGCAATAATTAACTTCATGGAGTTGCAGCAGGCAAAGGAAAAATCACAACTGGAATTGCCGGCCCAACCAATTTGTCAGACACCCTGCCACTAGAGATTGATACTGAGATGACTGTGGACATTGATCAGGCCTTGCTTGGGGAAACAGACGATTCTCTGGAGCAAATGGCGTATGAAAGCACGAGTGAATATCAGGCTCAAATTGGTGAACAAATGAACACTGGTGAGGGCGAGGTCCTCTTGGGCATTTCCAATAAAACACGACTCTGGGTAAGAGCTGAGGAAAGAAACGGACGTTCAATTCGTACAGTGCCTGGACATTTTCTCATTTCGGTCGAGGACTTTTGCAACGATCTTCTTGGGTCATACTGTCACAGAATGCATCAAAACTGTCAGAGATTTAAAGACGGGCTTCTTTCGACCTGGTTATTAAAGAGCAGCAACAACGACACCAACTACTCAGATGAGGGAGAGTTCATTGTTTTAGACGTATCCTCAGCCAAACACTTTGACATGTGGAAGGCTACTTTGGCCAAACGTTTTGCTGACAGACTTCTATAGATTGGCTTCCCACTTCTTAATATTTTATATAGAGTTTTCATCATATTCTCCCTGTGTACGCACGGCTGCGCTGTTTGTGAAAATCCTGAAGGGTGACGAACAATATATTGCACTTCGTGCCGTTCTATACACAATGTAGCCTACTTTGCTTCTACGTCTTGTTCATTACACCTACGTTTTTCTCCTCATTTAATTGTCCGATATTCGGAAGGTACGAACCAATTCTCATTTAAGCAAATGATTAAAGGACAAATCATAGCTTACTTCTAATCACGGTACTTTCCCATTCTTGACAGGATTATACTTTTGCTTTTTGAGTCGGAATGTTAAATGGGGAGAAAGAAGTAGGCCTTTGTATACTAATGGTTCATGTGAGAGTCGTTTACAATTATCAGACCAAAAAGCAAAGATAAAAAATTATCAGGTAGTGATTTACACTGCATGCATTGAGCTTGATAAGGCTTACAGGATAAATTTCAAGTTATCTGGGCCAGGACATACCAATGCTTTCGTAGTGATGGTGACGGCTCTCGTGGACTCTACAGTATCGGAGAATATACTTTTTTATAATTAGTTTATGTATAATGTCATGTGTAGCATGCATGTAAGTGAGAAATACATATAGTCGGTAGATTAGTGACAAGTTTTCTTTTCAATCTATTAGGATGCAAAAAAATGCCCAGAATGTCCCCCCCCCCCCCCCATTTTGGAGGTACATTTTGTTTAATTACCGGTATGGCTTACATATTGAGCCAACATCAACTTCAAAAGTTGATGACAGGGCCCGATGACTAATGTTGACTGGTGACTATAACGCCCCCCCCCCCCTCTATTGCTGCTGTGGAAAATCCCGATGAGGGTTTCATTGACTAAATTTCCGGAGAAAGGGGCTGGAAGGCTGTTCAGTTCGGACTTCGTACATGTAGCTCATGCAACGTGTAACAAAGGCTTAATTATGTGTGTGGTTGATTCTCCTTGAACAGCAGCGCTAGATTCCTCAAACTTTGCCTATACTATACACTATACACTATACACTATACATAGACCAGAGGACTGGGCATTCATTAGTTAATCACTACTTGATGCACCGGCTGAGACATCTCGCGGACGACAACAAAGTTATCTACTTTCAGAGTTGCGGTTTCAAAGTTGCGTTGGTGTCTTTCAGAGATGAAACTGTTTCAGAATTGCTCCGTAACAGACGTGCCCCTCTCGAGAGACGGAGAGCCACTTCCAGGAACAAGGACATTATCAGCTTATTGGACTTTGACTAACAGTGCTTACGCATATCTATGTTACTTATGACACCTTGGGGGCAAGGGTTACCAAAACGGGGGGAGTGTAACTGAGCGCTGAAGTTTGCCATTAAAGTTTTGTATTTTGTATTCTGATGTCTAAATGTAATATTGAAATGCGACCTAAGTCAGCTTCCACTAAGGGCCTAGCTGGTTGTCAGAAGGTACTTGTAGATGTTATTAAGAGATGTATGGCAGGGCATGTAGTCAGCCTAGCTTATTTGGTTTCACTCAAGGACGTCCGTAAATGAGGACCCTGTCCTAGAATGTCACCTCTGTCAGACAACTTGAGCCTCAGGCCTATTAGTTATACAAACAATTTGACTGTAGGTTAAGTCTGCGACCTAACATTTGGTTTTGGTCCATTCTGAAGAGTTTAAACCACATCCCTTTATTCGTTATTAATTCTTATTTCATATGAGATGTCATATGTTGTATTTGGTCCTACAATAGCTGAGATCGCTTTTCTGTTTTAGTATTACCACTGATTTAAGGATAGGCGTACTCCTAGTTAGTCCCTGACTTGTTTCTACTTTAAGCAATGTTATCTAAACTTACATAGTATGATCTCCTGATTTTGACGAGGGTAGTTCTGCCCCCCCCCCCCCCCCCAAGAGAGACTGCAGTATCTGCAATTTTGACCAAATTGAGATTTTTACATATCATGACACAACTCAACACACTCTTTCTATTGAACACTTTAGTTCCCATAATTCCCACCAGGGTGGCCTGTTACTGTATATCACATTAGCAGTATCTACAGATCAGACGTGGTAAAACCAAGCAAAAGAGCAGTATCTTCACTTACTGCACTTTGGCTTGGGATGGCGTCATAAATCTGGAAGATACTGCAGTTTTGCTTGGGAGAAGTCACATTTCTGAAAGTGAGGCTGCACTTACTGCAGAATTGATTACATCTCAATTTGACATTGTTCTCTCTCATTGCATGATTGTCTCTGTTTCACAAGCCATTTTTCCAACAAAATGGCTTGTTCTCGCAGAAGGATCATCTTAGAAATGGCGCTGAAGGCACAAAGAAGCAAGAGGGTCAATGATAATGGTAAGTTTTAGTCAAAGAAAGTTACAGTGAGGCAGAAAGTTTTCAGTTTGTTTCAAGGTTAGGCCTACCGCCCGACCCTAAATGTACATGGGTTGTTCTATAGGAATACGTCCACCTAAGGTGTTATCAAACCAATTGGTTCTGTCTATGTAGTGTAAAGCTCCCATATTGTAATGGTTGCTTTTATCTATGACTTTTGAAAGGATTTAGGCCTACATCGTCCGGAAATAGTTCACGATCATCCGACAATTGATTTCCTGTGTATTTTGCATCTGCAACTGCTTCAAAACTCACAATTTTATCCCCTCCATTAGGTCATGATAGGCCTAAACTATTCAAACACGGGTATATCGGAGAATCATGTTAAATGAAGGCCATACTGGTACAAAATGTAGGCCTATGCCTACATACCCGAATGTTCCGTGGGAGAGAACGTGACGCTATTCCTTTTTTTTATTTGGTTCAGGCTGGAGGTGTCAGGCAATTCCTCCCCCCGCCGGTTGCCCATCCGCAAGCCTATTGCCAGGCCTCTGAACCTGGTGAGGGAGGGGGCACTGCCGAGGCTTTTACTACTAACATATCCTCAAGTAATAGCCATCCTAGGGTATGCAGGTGCTGGGCCCTCTTCCCGTGTGGACCCCACTTCGTGTAGTACACTGTTTCAGATTCTGCCAACAACCCATCAACGCCATAAATCCACCCAGCCCAATTTTTTGGCTTTCTAATCGAACTTGGGAGGAATGATGCAGGGATGAATCACTCCAATAAGGGCCAATATAGCCCTAGTTATTGATTGGGACATCTCGCCCATATCTGTTCTCTCTGGAGGAACTTTAGGGTACATGAAATCTAATAATTAATTTACTCATTTCATTTTCAGATAAAGTGGTCATGCAAGACACCTTTTCGAGACCTTCCGCAAGACCTCCAGTAAAACATTAGAATGATGGTGAAATAATGCAACCTGCACACTCGACTCCTGTAACGCATCACACTGATGGAGAAAAAATGGAATTTCAACCAACCCCAGGTAAGTGTATAATTCATGGTTCCTGTCAGCCACATTCACTTTTAATGATTTAACCCTTTCGCTGCGGATGACGTGCAGTGCACGTCATGACACATGCACTGTTCCGTGCGGATGACGTGCACCGCACGTCATGAGGTTAAAATTTTCTCATTATGTATCTCTTGATCGCACAACGCAGCACACAGCGTATAAATGCTCCCTGCATGTGGATATCATCAGTACGATGTAAAATCTGAAGGGAGAGACACATGACACTATTATTTTGGCAGTCAGCAGGATGGAGCAGGACATGACACGTGTTTGAAAAAATGCCTCAGAGGCAGAAGTTTTTGTCGAACGGCGCCCTTGAATACCTTGCTGATTATGATGGCGGGTATGATGTTTTAGATGAAGGAGGTGGCTTTTAGCCAATGGACTGCGGCTGTAAATATGATTGAAGCACTGAAGGGGAATGTGACTACCCTGTAGACAGTGTTGTAGCAGGGATGGTCACATATTGCATGTGGAATTACCAAAGGACACAACATGTTCATAGACCTTGTTCATCCCACGGCAGGCCCACCCTATGGACATTCAGAGGCTTAGGGCAACAGCAATGATGGGTATATCAGATTCCCTGTGCAATTCTTTTGAAACAAAGGTAACAAAGTGCTCCAGTACATGGACCTTTCATTATAAATTTAACTCTCTCATTTTCAGCTGCCACTCCAAGGATCAAACCAACAAGAAGCCCTGTTAATCCTGAAGCAGTCGTACCAGCTGCAGCCATCTTTCACGCCATGCAGTACGTTGTACCAGAACCAGCGGTTGAGATAGCGGTGGAGGCTACAGCAACAGAGGTAGAACAATTAGCTGCCGACCTTGAGACAGATCAGGAGTTGCTTACTGGTGTCCTTCCCGGCGATGTCTCAACAGATGAACCATCCATCGAAATACTGGCAGAGAACACTCTTGGTGACGCAGCCGAGACCCACCGAGACGACCCATATGAAGACCTTCCAGCAGGACCGCCCGATACTGAAGTCGAGGAGCCACCACACAAGAAGTCGAAGACTACTGAGCCAGCACAAACACCAGTCTGGCAATCCTGCAAATTATCTTGCAAAAGAGGGTGTTCAGAAAAGATAAATGACAACCAAAGAACGAAGATTTGGCAGGATTTCCAGAGTTTAAGCTACAATGGGAAACGCCAGATGATCTTCCGTCATGTTTCGAGGATTCCTAAGCAGAGACTATCTAAAGGAGAGCATGAAAGTAGACGTGACAATACATTCTTGTACAAACTGACAAATGCGGATGGTGTTGATCAGCAGGTGTGCAAAGCATTTTTCCTGAACACTCTTGGGTATAACACAAAGAATGATCGCTTGATAACTACAGTTATGAAGACCACTGCTCCAGCAGATCTTACGAGTACACCTGACATGCGAGGACGACAACCTTCTACCAAGAAGATCGACAGGGATCCCATCAAGGAGCACATATTGTCATTTAAGCCATCTACAAGTCATTACAGACGAGAACATGCCCCGTACAGGAAATATCTTCCTAGCGATATCACATCGGAGTTTATGCACTCTGACTTTCGAGAGAAACACCCCAATTTCAAGTGTGGATTAGAGACCTATCGGAAAAGTGTAAGGGATATGAACATAAGCTTCGCAAAATTAGGTGAAGAAGAGTGCGAAACCTGTACAAAACACAATTTGCATGCTAATCCCAGTGGCGCTGTGGACAAGGAAGGTGTCATTCATGACAACTGCCCTGAATGCGAAAACTGGACTAAACACAAAACAAGAGCAAACATAGGTCGTGAGAAATACCAAGAGGACAGCAACAAAGATTGGCCTGATGATTGCGTGGTCAAAAGTGCCGATCTTCAGAAAGTGATTATGCTCCAGAGAATGCCGGGTAATAAAACGGCAATCTTCACGCGCAGGATCATTGCCTTCCATGAGACATTTGCCACGCTTGGCAAAAGGAAGAAAGGAAAGCCCAAACAGAAAACCATTTCTATAGTGTGGCATGAAGGGGTCGCTGGCAGGAAAGCCGAAGAGATAACATCTGCCTTTCTGACTGCATTGGAAAAAGTCCGTGACAAAAAGCATGTCATCTTGTGGCTTGACAATTGTTCAGCCCAGAACAAAAATTGGTGCATCATCACGCAACTTGTGGCACTAGTCAACAGCAACAGGGTCAGTTTTGAAGACGTCACCCTCAAATTCTTTGAGCCAGGGCATACGTTTATGTCAGCAGACTCTTTCCATCATGGCGTTGAACTCGAAATGAAACAGTGGAAAGGTGTCGTTGAATCTGAAATGAAATGCCGGAAAGGGGGAAATGTGTACGATTTCCAAGAATTCGTTGACGTCATTGCAAGTTCAAATTCAGGGAGTGCAGACGTAATTGTTCTTGAGAATGAAAAGGTCCGTGCCTACAAAGGTGGCCAGTCGCAGCCCAAACTCAAGAGAGCACAAGTCCTGCTTGCCGCCATCAGTGTTATTCAATTTCGCAGAGGTTCTACAAGTTTCTTTTACAAAAAGGAACACAACGACGTAGATTTCACTGAGGTCGACTTCTTGAAGAATAGATTTGATCTTGAGGTACCACAAAAGCTACGTGAACGTGGGAGGGGTATCCCTGCTGTCAAAAAAGCTGATATCATGTCAAAGCTTTGTAACATGATGCCAGCTTCTAGAAGGTTGTTCTGGAACAATCTTATGGAAGACAACAATGCAGAACTTGATGTCTTGGACTAATTATTGAATCTGCGTGTGTGTGCCTGTGGAATATCGCTCATTCATTAGTCATCTCCCCTAGGAAAAACATGAAAGCTGTAGTTGATTTCGAGCTGCATGTCGGAAGCAAAACTCAAATGTCTTACGTGTAGCTTTTTAAGGAAACTAAACATTCCTCCCCTATGCTAACATTTGAGATTGTCTTTGTGGCAGAGTACTTGCTACCAGGTCTTGTAGTTTAGAGACACGAACAGGAAACATAAAGCAACATAAAAAAGCATTTGTGAGGTGAAGAACCTGATATCGAAGTGCACATTATATGTGGCTTATAGCCCATCTTTCTACAATGACGTGGATGTGGACTTGTTAAGTCCTTTGATGGATTTCTGTAAAGCGTTTGGGTCGAAACATTAGTGTTTATGGCAGTTTTTTTTGTGCCAGTTAGCAAAATTTTTAAATGAGTTTTAATTGTTTTTATTGTTTTTAATACATTTTGATACATTCATATCTCTAGTTGTTGTTTTTCTAGGTTGCTGTAGATATTTGTCCCAATGGAAGCTGTTTTGCCACAGATACTGCGGTCTCTATGTTGCCATTTCCATATAAATACCCAAGTAAAACTGCAGTATCTACATTACATTCTTTGTAGATAAACTATTTCATACCATTTCTAACTCCTAAAATGTATACACCAATATAGTATCTAATCATCCCATAAACCTTTCAATTCACTCATATGCTTCACAGGGCAAGCAAGAAAACTTTACACTTGATTTTCTCAGTTCGAGAAAAATGTAGATACTGCAGTCTCTCTTGGGGGGGCAGAGTTGGTAGAAGCCAGAGCCCTGGGAAAAGGGACCATGAGTCGATGACGTGGGCTCGTAGTCGGGGTGATTTTGGAGTGAGCTGTCTATTGACCAATCAGGTGTCCGGAAAGTTGGGTGTAAAAGGCCACACCGGTTTGCCCAACTAAGCGATAGACAGACCTCGATTATCAGCCAACCTGTAAGTTCACCTCATTCTCTTATTCCCATTTCTAACCTTACTTTTCTCCTTTAGGCTTTTGGAAGCGGACTTCGAATCCGTATAGATGATATCAATAATAATAATTTAACCAAATATCCGTTTTCCTGTTCATTTATGAAGCGTTTTGGGTGTCCACTTGGTACTTTCTAGTTATCAAGGAGGATAAGATCTCGGCCGACCGAAAGTGAGATTGGACTCAGTGGGATATTACTGAGTCTGGTTATACTTTCACATAACTATTGCCAAGCCACCATATGTAGCCATCCAGCAACCAAATAATCCCTGGAACAACTTGTCACAAAAACCAAGCACTGAGAGTGTATGTGGACTTACGGTACAGAGTCCAAACGAACAAACCTTGAGTGTAGCAGAATCAGCTGTTCTGCCAGATATTGTTGAGACAAATATTGAGAGTAAGGATTCCAACGGTATAGAATCCATAGTATCTAATGTTGAGATTGTTGAAACTGTAGTTAGTGAAGCCAATGGGGCCTGTGATAAAACATGGGAACACCTTGTGCAGACGTGCACAGAGGAAACCATGATGAATTTGGAAATGTGAATGCCAGTGGGCAGAACGAAATGGTCAATACTAGCACAAGTGTAGTACCTCCCAGTGATAATGTACAGATTATATGCATAGTATGGACTATGTTTTTGCTTGGTGGATTAGGTTATATAATGTTTATAGTCAGGGATATCGTATGTAGAGTTGGTGGTGTGGTTTTCGCTATGGGTGTAGGATTGGCAATATTGGTCGCAGTGGGTGTATTAGTCCATGAATCGGTGTGGCGGGGTATTATACGCTTAATGAATCGGATAAAATCCTTAAGTGAGATCCATTGTCCTTGCGTATCCTGGTCATTCAGGTCATGGTTGCTTGGCCGCAATCCACGCTGGTGTGCCCCACCAGGGTTGGAAACTGAAAGAACGCCCACTGTTACCCAACCAGATGTTCAAGCAACATTTGACACTACCAGTGATCCTTTGGCACTTTCGGTTGATACTAATGAAGTATATTTCGACGGCGATGACTCTCGAATTTTGACCAAAGTTTCGAATTCACCACCGGCACTGGTGGGAAGAAGAGGGTTGAAGCATTGCTTGACAGTGGTCCGACAATCTCTCTGATAAAGCAACAGCTTCTTGATTCTCAATATAATTCGGCTTCCCTCACCATTGATTATGCAAGGGGGAAGAGGGCCGTCACTGCCAGTGGCGCCGCCCTACCCTTATTGGGTACAGTTATATTACCTTTTAAACTTGGTAATTTTGATTGAGAGCAGGAAGTCTATGTTGCAAGGGACTTATCCCATGACCTTGTATAAGGCTTAGATTTTTTGAATGAACACAAGGCCCATATAGATTTTGGTGATGGTACCTTAACCCTAGCTGGCAGTGAACCAATAGAAATTCAGGAAATTCACTATCTAAATAATGCAGTTAAGCTTAGGGCAAGTCCTACAGTTGTTCTTCAACCAGGGAAGCAGCAGCTAATTTGGGGCGAACTACAGAATGGAAATTGTTGTGTGCCGGGACCTGCGGAGAGAGTAATAACTCCAAACCCAAGATTAATCGGTAGAAGTCACTTGATAGGGGCACACTGTATTGCCACAGTGGAAGGCAACTTGGTTCCTTTCCAAATTTACAATCTCACAACTAGGCCTATTAAACTGTACAGGTGTACTAATTTGGGTCACATAGATTTGACCCCAGTGGATGTAGTTGCTAATCTCAGCTTACCAACACAGGATATTGGACCTAGGGATAATGTGCAGTCCACTTCCTTAAAAACAGAGGGCACTACTAGTGAGCCCAAAACCGATCCTCCAAATGTGAACTTAGATGGTGCACACCTAACAGAGTCACAAAAGACAGAATTTAGGGAGCTTCTTATGAAATATCGACATGCCTTTGCCAACAATGATAGTGAGTTAGGTCTAACTTCTCTGATAAAACATCGCATTGATACAGGTGATCATCCACCTATCAGGTCTAGCCTTATAGAGTAGGTCCAGTCCAGAGAGATATCACTGATGAACAGGTTCAAGATATGGTAAAGAGAGGAATTGCCTCCCAGGCCAATAGTGAATGGGCTTCCCCAGTTGTCCTTGTGAATAAGCAAGATGGCAGTCATAGATTTTGTGTTGATTTTAGAGAAATTAACAAAATTTCTCGCACCGTAGATTATACGGCATTACCACGCATAGATGATACTTTGGACTCCTTAGGCATGAATCAACCTAAGTACTTCAGTACTCTAGATCTCCATTCAGACTATTGGCAGGTGGAGTTAGATGGACAGGATTCGCGCGACAGGGCGAGCTTTATTACTTATTCTGGGTTATATCATTTCAATGTCATGCCCTTTGGCTTAAAATCAGCTCCAAGTACATTTCAGCTTCTTATGGAAACTGTACTAAGAGGGTTGAACTGGAAGATCTGTCTCTGTTATTTGGATGATGTCATAATATTTTCAAACAGTTATGAGCAACATCTTGAGCACCTAGAGTTAGTTTTCAAGGCATTAGGCGATGCTAACTTGACCTTAAAACCATCTAAGTGCTTCTTCTTCATGAAGGAACTAAAGTTCTTGGGTTATAAAGTTAGTGAAAAGGGCATAATGGTCGAAAATCATTCAACCAAAAAGTGTCAACAATCTCTTGGGCGCGCAGGCAAAAATGAAAACTCAGCACGACAAAAGGTTGCGTTCGCACCAATTTCACGTAGTTGATAAGATAAGGTCTTGTTGTATATGCCTGCACATAAGAAGCATCTGACTAGGAAACTGCAGCATCTGTGGAAGGGCCCGTACACTATTCATCAGCAAGTTCCGCTGACAAATGGTACCTTTCGGCTAAAATCCTTACAAGGTAATGAGATTCTGGCTCCGGTACATGCTAGTAGGCTGAAACCTTACACAGACTCTGCTAGTAGGCCTATAGGTCGTAAAGAACCGCCAACTCCGGATGAGATGCCTGCTGATGAACAGATCATCCAGGATCCTCCAACTGAGGCTGCGCCCTTACAAAATGTTGGTGTGGTACCAGATGCACCTCCACCACCGCCGGTGATCTCTAAGATCAAGAAACAGTGGGTGTTTGCTATCGAGCACATTGTCGGTAAGCGTACATCCAAGGGTCGGATTCAGTACAAGGTCAAGTGGGCAGGATATCCAATGAGTCGGTGTTGCTGGTTGGGTCCACAGAGGATATTAGACAAAGTTAAAATTGAGGACTTTGAAAGGTCTACCATGTCTTAATCTGTCCCTAACTTTTTCCAGGGATCCCCGTTGGTACGGACCATCCTAGTGGCCATCGGTATGGTGATGTTGGCAACCACAGTCGAGATGAAACGGACACCAATCCTAAGGCAAAACTATGGTGCCGGAATGTACCATGTCGGAGCTATAGATAATGGTGCCTCTCTATGGATGCACACCTTCGCAATCCCATGGGTAAGACCTACGTACAAAGAGATGTTGGGACCAGACTGTACCCACACGTCAATGGATTGTCAGAAACTCGGCCGTTTCCTTGATGAGTTGGCCACCCAACGCAAGGCCTTAGTATATCAAATTGGTAATAATACGGAAATGTTTCACTTGCTTCTAAACAAAACCACTTCAGGTCTCTTGTCTAAACCTACAATACGTGATCGGAGGTCGGCTCCCCTTTCTTTCATTGGCCAGATTTCCAAGTCCATCTTCGGAACTGCCCTTTTGTCAACACATATACAGAAATTGGAGAGGGCCACTGATCTCGAAAACAACAAATTTAAGCAAAACAACGACCAATTCAAGTTTTATGACTTCAGCGGGCAACCGTATTGAGAACGTCATGAAGGGATTGAACCAGAATCATGGGAATCTTGTTAAGTTGGATACTGTAATGTTCATGTAGCATTGTTTCTGTAACACCCGGTATATCCGTTGTTGTTGTCGTATGTTAATAAACCGATTTTGACAGATCTGCGTTTCTACTAATATATGGGGCCATAAATATGACATTTTGGCGACGAGGAGCACAAACTGCTAACAAAAGCAATGAAAACTAGTAACAAAAGAGTCTAGAGAACCCATAAAGCGCGTAGATGCCTCGAAATATTGAGATACGGTGCTAAAATCGAACCGCAAAGATGCCCGATCCCGATCACGCACCTGCACCTGCTGCTGCAGCCCCTGTAGTAGAACAAGTACTGACACTGCCAAATTTTCCCACATTTGAGCTGCAACCTGACAACAACGTTGGCCAGAGATGGGACAAATGGTTAAAGAGGTTTGAACGGCTAACTACCGGTATTGGAATCGCCAACCCAACTAGGAAAAGAGCACTTCTCCTACATTTCGCAGGCCCAGATACTGATGAGATTTTTGACACTCGCCCGGAGACCGGAGGCGATGAAGACTACGGGACAGCGAAGGCTAAGCTAACAGCCTACTTTCAGCCTAAGCGTAATGTTGCGTTTGAAGTTTTCAAGTTCAGACAAGCTACCCAAGCTGCTGATTAAAATATTGATGCATACCAAACCAGATTGTGACAGTTGGCAAAAACCTGCGACTTCAACGATATCGACAAAGAAATTGCCGCTCAGATCATCACAGGAACTGAGAATAACCAACTCCGCCGAAAAGCACTCAAAGAGGACCTCAATTTAAAGAAAATGTTAGAAACCGGGCGTGCATTTGAAATCAGCGAGGCACAAGCATCGACTTTAGAATCAGGAACCGGTACTAAGGACCAAATCCACAAAGTTGAGACGGATTCCCAATCACGCCGAGGAAGATCATCAAACCAGGGAAAGTTTCCCAGCAGAAGATTTCATTCAAAGTCAAGACCCAATGATCGCAGACAGCATGATACTCAAGAGTTCAGGGTCACCGCCAATCGTGATTTCCGCCAAGCCAAGGTCCCTCAAAGTCAACATCAAGGCAAACGATGTGGTGGAAAACCACACAGAGACCAAGACAGATGCCCTGCCAATGGAAAAGAATGTTATGTTTGCAACAAATTGAACCATTTTGGAAGAGTTTGCCGCAGCAAGAACCAATCTAAGCAGAGTGCCCATAACGCCAATGCCATAACCATCGAGGACAACAACGTAGTTGAAGATGACTATTGTGAAAGCCGTAAGTAATTAAAATCTCATTTTTAGTGGTGTTTAAATTTGCCGCCAAATCTTGTGTTTTTCCCGTCTGAATTTGTTAGCGTGGGTTCAAAACGAGGCTGGTCCATGCTTTTGCCATTTTCTAAGTTGTGAGATAACTTCGTGAGGTTCACCTCCTCTTTGTTTTTCGTGTGTTTCGGGCTGTCTAACAAGCAGTGGTCTGTGGCAACAGAGTCTTTACAAGCTCTGTGGACAATTATGAATAAAGGATTTGAGGTGACGCCAAACAAAGCAGTTAATTGAATTCTCAAGATCTACGATACGATTTGGCGTGGCCGCCATAGTAAAGACTCTGCCATTAGACCACAGAGATGGCCCAAAGAAACAGTAGCATGGAAGAGATAGATGCCTTGTTGAAGGCAGCAGCGGTAAGAGACACTGAACTTCTTATCGAACTCGAAAGTATTAGGATTGAAGTTGAAATTAAGGACATCGAGAGGGAAATAGCTAGGGAAATGGCCTCGTTTCTCTAGCACACCTGGTGTTGTCAAGGGCAAGGCCCCTCAGAGTGAACCACAACCAGACATCCCTCCGGTGGAACTTTCCAGGCAGAATACGGATTCCCTCGCTTCAGCTTTGAAGTCACTTGCTGAAGCTTGCTCATCTCGAAGCCGTGGATTACCTAAACAAGAACCTCAGATATTTCGAGGTGAACCATTCTTGTTTTACACGTGGCTCCAGTCCTTCAAAGTACTCGTTGAAGACAGGTATGAAGAACCTGTTGACCGTTTATACTACCTCGGCCACTATACTGAGGGAAAGGCCAAGGAGCCCATCAAGGGACTACTGATGTTAGACACTAAAGACGCCTACGAAAAGGCAATTCTAGTATTGAAAGAACGCTTCGGTAACAAAGCTAAGTTGGCTGTTAGTTTCCGCAAGAAATTACAGGAGTGGGGACCAGTCAAAGGTGGTACCGAGATTCAGGAATTGTCAGACTTCCTCAAGCAGTGTGCAGGCGCGATGTCAACATTGGCGCAACTGAACATTCTAGAGGATCCACTGGAGCAGGAGAAGATCATTGAGAAACTTCCACGAAACATGCAAGTGAGATGGTATTCGTTCGTCGATAGATGGCAGCACGGATTGAAGGCAGATTCTGGACAGGAGTCCGACATTTCAGTGAACACTAACACTAATGTCAGTAAAGGGACAGTGAGGGAGGGAAATCCCCCTTTCTTAGAATTGTGCGCATTTGTTGATCGTGAGGCACGCGTGTTAACCAACCCTCTGTTTGAGCGCCAAGGTACCAAGGGTGTTGATAAAAATGCTACGCATGAGAAGGTTAACTCTGTTAGCCACGAAAGGTCAACCTTTTTTGCCTCCAGTTCTAGTGATCCTAGGCCCAAGGGAAAGGGTCCAGGTAGCAATTGTATTTTGTGTCACCAGTATCATACACTGGATTCGTGCCCTGATTTTAAGGGCAAGTCTCAGTGGAAAGGTCTGAGTTCATAAAAGGCAAGGGTTTGTGCTGTGGGTGCCTAAAGTGGGGTCATAGAAAGAGGGAGTGTAATCACAAGCTGAAATGTTCGGTGTGTAATGCTACACATCCTACGATATTGCATGATTATGATAGATCTGCCAGTTCTGGGTCTCAGGTAAAGTCTGCCACCTCTAGACGCACGGAGCATGCTGAGGTGAACCACAAGTCTGATCGCATGGTAAGTGTTCATCAGTATTGTCACTCATTGATAATGCCTGTATTTTTACGCCATCACAGCAACCCAGATGAGAGTGTGTTGGTATATGCCCTGCTTGACGACCAAAGCAACACCAGTTTCATTACTGATACCACACTAGATAAACTACAGTTGACAGGGGTGAACACTAAATTGAATTTGACCACCATGCTTGGTGAAGAGACGGTTGATTGTCAGCAGGTAGAAGGCCTTTCAATCAGAGGCATGATGGAACCTACAGAGATGCCTTTGCAGCTGGCCTACACTCGTGCAGAAGTTCCGGCGACCTCCTGTCAAATCCCACGTCCTGAGACGGCGAGACAATGGTCTCATTTGACTATTGCCAATCAAATAAGCCCATACCTCCCAGAAATTCAGATAGGTTTGTTGATAGGGAAAACTCGATCCGCAGTTATACGATCTATTTTTTGGTTAGCAATGCGGAAGGATTCCGCATTGCGTTATCCGTCTTTCTATTGTGCACTTTCACAAGAGGGTCCAGATCATGTCGGATGAAGATAAAAATACAGAATTTGGTGGTTTCCCGAAGAGTAGCGACCCCATCGAGAGGTTGAATTACAAATTAGACTCGTTAGGTTTATCTATAGGCGGCCTCACTGGTCGTCTCGAACGAATTGAGAGGGATTTTGCGGGCCGAAGTGGCCGCTCGCCGGACTCTCAGTTGCATGCAGCATGTAGTGCCAGTAGTGGTGACGGCATCAGTACACAACCACGTGCAACGGCCACACACGAACAGACTTTTGGTGTCTTCGGACGATTGCCATATCAGGCAAACAGTGACCCAACCCAGGGTACAGGCACTTACAGTAGTGCGTTCAGTCCTGGCCCTAATAGGGGGGCCACAGCTGAATTTACGGAGGAGTTGAACTCTATTCAGGACCAGTTCAACTCGGTGAAGACCTCCGTCGATAAGGTGGTGCTGCCACCTATGTTGAAGTTGCATGATTCAAGATCAGGTGTGAAAAGGGAAGACCAGACCACCCTTGTGTTTTTCCCGTCCGAATTTGTTAGCGTGGGTTCAAAACGAGGCTAGTCCATGCTTTTGCCATTTTCTAAGTTGTGAGAGAACTTTGTGAGGTTCGCCTCCTCTTTGTTTTTCGTCTGTTTCGGGCTGTCTAACAGGCAGTGGTCTGTGGCAACAGAGGTAATTATGATAGAATATGTATAGATCGTGCAGAATGCTTATTTGATAAATAACGAGGCCTGAATATTGCCTTATTTAGTTTCAAAGTGAAGTTATTCAACACGCAGTCAGGACTCTGCAGCTAGTTTGTAAATGGCCGGTCCCGCCATGATGGCGCCACTGTCCATGCTGCCCGGATGTAAACCAGGAAATGATAATGCAGCGCTGTTTTAGAATGATGTTTACGTCTAAATAGATGAGTTTTGTGACTAGAAAGTAACTGTAATGAACAACTTTGTAAGACCGCGAATTGAGATGATCTTTATTGCTGATTTCCGTAAACTGGGTTGACTTGGACAACCTTTGAACTTAACATTCGGGAACATTGTGTTTTATACAGATTTACCCTAAAGTTTCACTGCGCCCTGATCTGCTGTAACTGTAGAATGAGGTATATGATAATTGTAATAGCCAATATGGATATTTTGATGGTTTACTTGGGACACTGTATTCTTTTTACAGTCTTTACAAGCTCTGTGGACAATTATGAATAAAGGATTTGAGGTGGCGCCAAACAAAGCAGTTAATTGAATTCTTACGATCCACGATACGATTTGGCGTGGCCGCCACAACGTTAAACAGGTGTCAAAAGTACAGGGAAGCCTTAGGTGTTTGCAAAGAAATCGCTTCAGTAATGTGTGAACATGGACAAGATGTCTTCAATGGATACATTTCAAACCTCAAAGACTCCAAAGCTTGTGTTTCAGGTGGGAAGGAAGTTGACATTCTCGATGTTAATGCAGGTCCGTCTTGTGATCCACAGCTCACAAACTCATTCATGTATGTTGCTGAAGTTCGTACTGGTATGTCTTGTGTGCCTGAGAATTCTGAAGGAGACACGCTTTGCCATGAGGATTTAACATGTCATCAAGATCTTAACAACAACCATGTCGATCCAAGCAAGTCTTCTGCGCAGCCAGATGAGAGCCTGAGAGATACTAGTATGCCAGATGATCTGTCGTATTACAGAGAATGTTACAGTGATTCACAGTTAGATATTGATACGAATGTACGGAGTCGTGCCTCAAGTGAGAAACAGGGGAAACGCTTGTTTTTCACCGTGTTTAGGATCAGCATCAAGTACCCAGGTTACCAGTAATCTGCCCGTGAATGCCCATTTGGACTCCATGAAGGACATTTTAGGTGAAAAACTGCTTCCTGATCTGGCTTCTACTCCAAGGCTTGCAGAACAGACATTTTCACCCTCAGTTTCAGTGGCTGAATTTAAGTGCTTGTTAGAGCAAATAGTCACCTAGTTGAAAAACCAAAGGTTCGTGGGCGGCCTAAAGGGAAAACACAATCAGTAACAGGAATTCCAAAGAAAATCGAGAATAAACGAAAACAAAGTCAAGCGCAAAGCCAGAATAAGAAAGCCAAGAGAGCTGACAAGATCAAGGACAAGACAGATTCGACCAAGAAGAAGGGACCCAAGAAGATACATGTAGATGACAAGATCGAGACTGATGTGCTGATAGACTTGTCAACTTTTGATGATTTGGAAGATGACATGGGACCTGAGGAAGATTTGAGAGAGGTGATCAAGTCCGCTCTGCATGGTTATTTGGATGACCTTCCAGATGGAGAACTTGAGCACTGCTTTGAAACATTAAAGGAAGAATATTTTAATATGAAAAGAGCCCGCGACAGTATGGACAGATTTGTGCTATGTCTTAATGACCCAGTGCACTCTTTCTTTTTGGAGTCATCACATATCTTCAAAACAGAAAGGGAAGACATCACAAATTATCTTTGCCTATCGGATAAATGGAAGTCGAGATTTGTTTCTTTTAAGCAGGGAAGTGGAGATTACCTCATGCTTGTGTGTAGTGTGTTAGCCAAGGCATATTCGCTGCAAGTGTTGCCGTCAGCTATTATTTCAACACTACATGGTATACCTCACCACCTGAAAGACGGCGAACAGTATGTTAAAAGGGCAGAGGAGGGTGTTGATGAAACAGTGAAGCTGGCCATTGGTAACAATACGTTAAGAGACACAGAATTCAAGACTCTGCTTCAACCTGACGGGATGTTAAATGATAATGTAAGACATGTTATAGTATGCTTTTTAAAAATTTGTTCTGAGGTTATACAGCTTCTCTCTAGAGAGAGTTTGGCGAGAAAAACAGGGAACAGACTTTTGTTACAGCTGATACAATCAAAAGCATGAACTACTAAAAGTACTCAATGGATGACATGAATGAAAAAATGATGTCTGCAAAAGTAAAAGTCTCTAAGTAAAATTGTTTTTAAAAAGATGCTAAAAAGCGAAGTGTTAACTAGGGCATACATGTATATCCCAGACTGTGCTGCTCTAGAGTTGAACATTAGATGATGTATGCGAGGCGAGGAGCATGAGATCATTTTTGTCCAAAATTGCATTGCACAATAACAGGAAAACCTTTTTTTGATTTTATGCTATAAGTGGCTGGTATAATCAAATAGTATTGTTTGAATTTCAGGTTGTGAGAGCTTTCCTTGCTGTGCTGTCGAGACAGGCAAATTCAAAGATCCAAAACACTGCACTTGTCTTGCCATCCTTCCTGGCATCAAAATGGGAGAAGAATGACAACACGTGGATTTTCAAAAATTAATGTACATTTTATTATTTTACATTATTAATGTACATTTTAATGTATGTGTACGTTTAGTGTGAACCTAGAGCTCTGCATTTCGAACATGATCACATCTTGTCCGCTATCTGTCCTCCATCGGTCAACAATGGTTGCACATTTGCTCAGCGTTGAGTCAGGCAGCTTTAAACTTGTTGTGTATGTCTTCTTATGACAACATGACCTAACATGCAAAAAATCATTGCACTTTGACCTACTATTACTTTCTGCCTTTCAAGCTCTTGGTGGCCATCTTTCAAAGATATTATTTTGTCGATATCGAGCAGGTATCAGTTAAGTGTTACAGTATTGCACATTGTTCTTTTGCAGGTTGATGTGGAAAAGTTCACCTGGGTATTCGTTCCAGTTTGTACCAATAACCACTGGATCGTGCTAGTGGCTAACCTTCAGCAGTCATCAATTGGAATTTTGAATTCAATTCATTGGCCTGGCAGCCGTGTCGAGATATTCTTGTCTGGTTGGAGGCAAGCTTACATGTACAGTCTGTTTGCAGCTGGTGTGGTGTTTTGAATTTCAGTCAGTATCACTACACCATATTTATTAAAATGTACGGTAAACAATTGAAGTTGCAGTACAGGTCGCGTGTTGATCTTGATCCTTTAAAACACAACAAAATGTTTGGCCGAGTGTTGTCATCAAGGCTCCGTTTGCAGGTATGAAAGAAAAGAGTGTCATCTGTTACCACCTCATTGCAGTTTCCTTCATTGCACAATAGAAATGGATATTTTTACAAGGTCAAGGAATCATTGTTTCTGTCACCTCAGCTTGACCAGAGCTCAGGTCTTTCTTTGGGCAGGATGTCCTAGAGACGATCTATGGGACCTGTCCCCCTTGGAACTTGCATCTTTACGCCACTGCAGCGGAGAGGGGGAGGGGGTATTCACAGGGCGATTTACCTCTTTTCTCAATAGAATGAGTTTACTTAAGAATGTAACAAATTTCAGGACTCTTCCCCGATGTCGAAGCAAACCTCTACGACTGGTTTTCGGAGAAGCGCGGACTTGGTGTTCCAGTTTTGGCAAAGGACGTATCCGAAACAGCACGACAGATGTACCTCGTGTGGTGGAATGACCTCGGGGTGGAACGTCAGGGTGTGATAGTTAGAGAACATCCCCAGCTTTCCGTCTTTACTGCTTCCCCAGGATGGCGATCTGGCTTTTATCAAAGGCAAGTGTAGCCCTGTCAAGTTATATATGTATTGATCAGCGGTGCCCTCTGAGAGAAGGGGAACTAACTGAAAGTTCATCTCTGAGCTCTCCTGCTGGGGGAGATTTGTATGTTAGGTGGACCCTCAAGAGACCAGATTTCCTATTTATCATTCCGTATTAAATCCTCAAAATCAACCTTATACAATATACATCTTCCGTTTGACAATGGTTCATCCCCTTCTCTAAGCACTGGGCATCACTGGCACGGCATCATTTTCTTCTGGTTGATCATACTTTTGGGGAGATTTGCTCCTAAAACATTTCACATGTGAGTTGTGAGGTTCTTTGTTTGGCTCCGAGGCCAAATGTAGTATGTATTACATGTATGTTGTGGTTTTGTGCACGTATAGTGGCAAAATATAGATCTGATGATAGTTCCAATTCCTTCCGTTGTTCGGTTCTTGTAGTATACTTGTCGCATGCCAATAGTTGTCCGAGGCCCTATTCCCCAGACGCAACTTACGTGCCCCGTACCCCCCGACGAGAGGACCATTATGCAGTTCTCCCGTGTTACATATTTGGCGCCCAACGTGGGGCCTGTTGGGTCAGTAGGCCTTATCTTTTCTATGTATGCATAGGCCTAGTTTATTGTAATGAAAATGCAGGCTGTAGAGTGTAGTGCATTTTGGTGTACATGATCTGTACATCTCCTGTACATTGTGTGCGTACATTGTATTGGCTCAGAGATATGCATTTCTCTTGGAAGCTGGTGAGCTAGAAATACATGTAGGATGCATACGATGACGTATGTCGTGTAGTGGCTGTAGGTGCTATGTTGTACAGTAACCTGATGTACTTGTAGGCCTACAAGTCGACCTAAGGTAAATTAGGGTAAATTTTAAATATGCCCCTCATTGTTCTGATTTCCCTGCGTAACTGAGTTTAAGCTGTGTATACAGGTATTGCCTTTGTGCCCCAGGCACTTTTATAATACCTTTTAACCCCTTGCTTACACCTTTGTTTTTTAATTTCAGGCTCACTATGGCGAGTGATGACGACGAGCCCAAGGAGCCAGCAGGGGCACCCCCAGCTACCGCCACAGGGGGTAAATCTGCACAGTCCGAGCGTGTGTGGACCAGACGCTTAAAATCTTTTTCAGGAAAAAGACATCCCCTAGCTCTGAACTGGACTTTGACGGCTGGGAAAATGAGGTCAACCAGCTCCAACTCAAACCGGGAACAGAACTCGATGACAGAGTCAAGCATCGGCTGGTCATGGGCAGCCTTGTTCCCCCAGCGTCTACCCTTGGCCGCAGTCTTGGAAAGACAGCTACCCACGATAGCATCGTGAAGGTTTTTCGGGCTGCTTATGGCCAATCTGATGACGGCCATGAGATCCTCATGCTCTTTTACGACACGTTTCAGAGGGAAGACGAACAACCCAGCACGTATCTGCAGCGCCTCCAGGATGTGTTGCGTAAAGCCGTTGATAGAGGGACCGTGGATGTTGTTGGCGAGTTTGAGACGCTTTTGAAGCAGTTCCGCCGTGGAAGCCGAGAGGACACACTCCTATCGACCCTCGACTTGTGGGGAGATGCTGAGGATGTGGACTATGCAGACTTTCCCTCTCTCTTTATCGCCCTCAAGCAGGAAGAAGTCAGGATTCGTGAAAAAAAGGCTAGGTTCCACGCCACGGAGGGCAAGGATGTCAAGGACCGAAAGAAGGCCGTCGTAAAGTCCCAGGCTGTACAGGACGTTGGGTCGCAACCAGCCGTGCAGCCAGAAAGCGCTCAGATGGCCCAGCTGATGGAGACAGTGAAAGCTCTTAGCATCTCGGTAGAAGGCTTGAAGAAATCTCGATATCAGCAGCCTCCCAGAGATCAGCCTCAATATCAGCAGCCTCCCAGAGATCAGCCTCAATATCAGCAGCCTCCCAGAGATCAGGTTGAACCAGGACGAGGTCGTGGCCGAGGACGAGGGCACAGCCGTGAGAACTCTGGTCGACAGCGGTCAATGGCCCCAGTGCCACGCACCCGACGGGCAATCTTCTATAACTGTGGAGAAGAGGGCCACTTCTATCGTGATTGTGGAAAGCCCCATAACCCCCACCGTGTATGCGCAACCCTCATGGGAGGAGGACACCCCCTGGAAGACCAGGGAAACTAAGTGGTGTCTGTGTCGAGGGCCAGACACAGGCAACACGTGGGAGAGGCCCCACAGTGACCTGTACGAGATCTGCTGAGAGATCAACAACCAAGGTTGATCAGCAGAGCCTCCTGTCAAAAATAGTTGGTGACAGGTGCGAAGCCGGTGTCATCGTTGGTGGGACCGACACTGTGTGTTTGCTGGACTCTGGGTCGCAGGTTAGCACAGTGTCAGAGTCTTTTTACCGGGACCACCTGGCCAGGACGAGACCTCTTGAACCACTCGATGGATTGCTTACTGTAGAGGGCGCTGGTGGCCATTTACTTCCTTATATTGGGTACACCTCAGCAGTGGTTAGCTTCCCTGGAGATCCGGATCCCCGTGGGCATGGCCGCGATAGTTTTTTTCTCGTATGTCCTGATACAGCCTTCTCCTCTAAAGTCCCGATCCTACTTGGGACCAATGTTTTAACCGGACTTTGGCCTGATTCCGTTCCGCTGTGGGCCTCCCCTGAGGTGAGACGAACACACGCCTTGAGGTTACACATCAAGCAATTTTGTGATGAAAAGACTGGTAAACTGGGGTCAGCCAAAGTATTGAGTCATCGTGCTGTTGTGATCCAACCTGGGGAGACCGTCACTGTTCCCTGCCAGGCCCGTACTCTTGGGGCAAAGGTTGAGTATCCCGCAGCTGTCCAGGAAACCTCAACAAGGACCTCGTTCCCAGCCGGCCTCATGATTCAGAATATGTTGGTGACGATGCCGACCACCACCAAGGTCCGACTCAACATCCAAGTTGCCAACCTCTCTCAGAAAGAAATAAACCTTGCGCCCCCCGTTCCACGCTAGCTGATCTGTTCCTCCCAAATTGGACGAGGAATGTGGGAAATACTAGCATCAAGACGGACGATGACGTCATTTCAGCACCACAGACTGTTAAGAACGGTGATGACGCACCACGTGTGGTTGACAATTTCAAATTCGATGCAAGCCTCCCCGCCGAATGGGACGTCAGGACCAAGGCACTCTTGCGTGAGCATGCAGACGTCTTTTCCCGCCACGATATGGACATCGGTTGCACGGACGTGGTGGAGCACAAGATCGAACTGACCGATAACACCCCGTTCAAGGAGAGGCCAAGACCTATTCGGCCGAGAGACCTTGAAGACGCCAGACGCCACATACAGCAACTTTTGGACCAAGGCATCATTCGTGAGTCCAAAAGCCCCTATGCCAGCCCTATCGTCCTTGAGCGCAAGCGAAATGGAGACATACGCCTGACTGTAGACTACCGTAAGTTGAACCGGCGGACGGTACGCGATGCCTACGCCTTGCCACGCATCGAGGACGCATTCACCAAGCTGTCAGGTTGCCGCTGGTTCTCCACCATGGACTTGAAATCCGGCTACTACAACGTCATAGTCAACGAGGCGGACAAGCCTAAGACAGCTTTCACTTGTCCGCTAGGCTTCTATGAGTTTAATCGAATGCCCCAGGGAGTCACCAATGCTCCGGCCACATTTCAGCGGCTCATGGAGAAATGTCTCGGCACAATGAACCTTGACTGGGCCCTAGCATTCTTGGATGACCTTATTATCTTCTCAATAACCCTGGAGGAGCATGAACAGCGTTTGCGTCATGCTCTTACCAGTCTTAGGGCCTTCGGCCTCAAACTAAGCCCGGAAAAGTGCCACTTTTTCCAATGGACTGTCAGCTATTTGGGCCATGTTGTCTCTGAGCGTGGAGTTGAGACTGACACCAAGAAAGTTGCGGCCGTCCGCAGTTGGCCACGCCCTGAGAATATGAAGGACTTGCGGTCTTTATTGGGATTCCTTGGATACTACCGGCGATTTGTCAAAGGCTTCCCTCAAATTGCTAAGCCACTCAATGACCTATTGAAGGGATATGTCTGCTCCAAGCCCAGCAGAAAGGGAGCGAAGATTGCCGTGGATTATTCAAAGATCAAGCAGCCCTTTGGTGATCAATGGACCCCCCAATGTGAAGAAGCGTTTCTTTCCTTGAAGACTGCCCTGACGACTGCCCCTGTGCTAGCTATTGCCGATCCTAATTTGCCCTATGAACTTCATACCGATGCAAGCCGTCTGGGATTAGGTGCGGCCCTTTATCAACGACAGGATGGTGTCCTCCGGCCGGTGGCCTTTGCTAGCCGTGGGCTTAGTAATAGTGAACGCAACTACCCCGCCCACAAATTGGAGTTTCTTGCCTTAAAGTGGGCCGTAGTTGACAAACTAGGTGACTACCTCTATGGAGCCAAATTCAAAGTTCTTAGTTCTTACCGACAATAATCCACTCACGTACGTCATGACCACAGCCAAACTGGATGCCACAGGACAGCGGTGGGTTGCAGCCTTGGCTTTGTACGATTTCTCTATCCACTATATCGCTGGTTAAGAAGAACATTGATGCAGATGGCCTCTCTCGGATGCCCCAGCCCCCTGAACCAGTTGCAACTAAGGACCTCCTGAATCGGATTCAGCCCCAGTGCCAAGTACAGCAAGTTGGACAAGTCCTAGACTCCTGGCCGGCGCCTGATCTACCCCTTGTCCAGTGTCTCCCAGTTACACCAACGGTTGTTGATGAATACATGACAGTTGGCGATGACTTGTGCTCAGGATTACCCAAATTTCTTAGTACAGATCAACCAACCTTTACAAGAGGCTTGTCACCCCTCCGTCCTTGCGTGCCCACGCTCTTAACGGGCTGCATGACGAGATGGGGCACCTGGGTATCGACCGTGTATTAGCGTTAGCAAGAAAGAGATTTTATTGGGAAGGGATGGACAGAGACGTCACAAACCACTGTAAGAAATGTCGCCGGTGCACCTTGAGGAAGGCGACACAGAGACCCTCTGCGTGTTTGCGGGCGCTCCAATCATCCGGCCCCATGGATCTGGTTTGTATTGACTTTTTAAGTGTGGACCCGGATCAGACAGGAAAAGAGAACATCCTGGTGCTGACAGACCACTTTACAAGATTCTCGAAGGCCTTCGTCACGAAGAACCAGACAGCCAAGCAAGTCGCCGAGGTGTTGTGGAAAAACTTTTTCTTAGATTTTGGTTTGCCAGCACGACTTCACTCTGATCGTGGTGCATCATTCACCGGGAAGGTCATCTCCCAGCTTAAAGAGATCACTGGAGTGAAGAGCTCACTTACCACCCCCTACCACCCTCAAGGACATGGCCAGTGCGAACGGTTTAATCGGACCCTGATTGACATGCTCGGGTGCCTGGATAAAGAGAGGAAGTCGCACTGGTCGAAGCATATCAAGTTCTTGGTTCATGCGTACAACTGTACTGCAAACGATTCTACCAAGTTCTCGCCTTTTGAATTGATGTTTGGCCGGCAGCCAAGACTGCCGATTGACTGGTTTTTCGGCCTTAGGGAACCTGAGGAGGACAGAAAGTCGTACGACACTTATGTTGAAGATCTAAAACAATCACTCAAAGATGCATATGACAAGGCCTCAGCCGCAGCACAGAAACGCCATGATGCGAACAAGGGGCGTTATGACGCTAAGGTCAGGAAGAATAGTCTGCACGAGGGAAAAGGAAGTTAGCGGACACATGGGGTGAGGAGGTTCACCTTATAGTCAGCCAGAACGGCAGCGAAGACTCCCCTGTTTATACAGTGCGACGGGAAGACGGAAAGGGCAACCCCCGTACCCTCCACAGAAATCTTCTGTTGCCATGTGGATTTCTGCCCTTGCCCACTGAGCTCCCTGCCACGGCAAAACCAAAACCAAAACCAATACCAAAGCCGAGGAAAAGACCGCCACCCAAGGATACCCCTGTGAGCGAAATAGATTCATCCCACAGCAATGTAGACGAGGCCGAGCGCCCGAGATGGGACTTCTCTGATTCTGAATCCGAGAGTGACGGGAACCATCATCAGGCAGGAATGCCCGGACCCCCTGTCGAGTCGGAAGGAGACGAAGAATTCAATCATCATAATATAGATCAAAGCAGCGCATCTGACGATGCTAGTGAGGAAGCCGCAGTTCCTGCAAGACGCTCTGCCCGCGAGAGACGGCCTGCTCGAAACTTTGTCTACGACAGACTGGGAGCCCCATCCTTGCGGCAACAGAGTGCAGTGGCCAACCTTTCCCAGCTTTTCGATGCAGTGGCATCCTTGACTGGTGCATCCCTGCCTGTGAGAGAAAACCATCCAAGGATTCCAAAGCGATAACCGATAATTGCCGAAGTTGACCATTCGTGTTGATGACGTCATCAGTAGCGAACAAAGTGACAGACCAGTGAAGAGCAGTCAATTTGCAACTTTCGCCCTGCCATCTGTTGGAGACTTCGGGAACCAAAATGTGTTGATGACGTCATCAGCGAACAAAGTGACAGACCAGTGAAGAACAGTCAATTTGCAAAGTGTCAATGGCGAGTTGTCCATGTTGTCCGGCGAGTTTTGCACCTGTTTTTGGTCAACTCAACAACTTTTCTTATTCAAGTAATTTGATACTTTCCACCAGTGTTGTTGTCTGAGCTGCCTGTTCTATTTTCAAGCAACATGTTGTCACTCCAGGTGCAGCACCATCCACTTTCTGACCAGTGTTTTCAACAGCATTGAGGGGAAAACAAGCATTTCTACATTCTGGGTGGGTTGTAATGTGAAAACTTGACCTAGGTCTATATTGTAAATTAATTTGGGGCGTATTTTTGTACAAGTTGGAAATGTTTATGGCGTTTGCATTTTAGGTTTGGTGTATAAAACAGGCACTCGAATTGTGAAATATGCTGTAACCCAACCTTTAGCACCCTCCTTGCTAAAGAGAGGCCAGTAAACAAGTAATTTTGATCTGGACTCTCTTTCCCACTGAGTGAATCTTCAGGAAGTGTTGTGGAGAATTCATGTTTAGTCTGGACGACACAGCAAGTTTAGTTCTCCAAGTAGCTCAACCCGACATCTGGTGTTATCATATCTTGCTGAAGAAAAATTGTTAATGTGGTTGTGGCTTAAGCCATACCACGGGTAACTTTACTAGTAGATCTGATGATAGTTCCAATTCATTCCGTTGTTCGGTTCTTGTAGTATACTAGTCGCATGCCAATAGTTGTCCGAGGCCCTATTCCCCAGACGCAACTTACGTGCCTCGTACCCCCCGACGAGAGGACCGTTATGCAGTTCTCCCGTGTTACACAAGTATCCATGATGGTTCCAGTATCAAAAAAGAAACTGTTGCATTTGCATGCTCTATTACAGGGGAGTGTCTCCATTTGGGACCAAAAACAAGACACACACACACCAAGTTTACAAATTACCAGTTCTAGCTAATGGAGGGATTTTTCTGGGACATCATTTTGCAGTTTCTCTGCTCTAAAACTTTGTGTCTCACGTTTGTTTCAGGTATGGCATTTCTAGGAGACGGAAAACCAAGGATGATCGCCAGATTCCGGATAATCAACAAGAGGTAATCGACACTTTTCACGCTGATATTGCTGTTTTGTTGGCTTTCCGGCCCGAATTCATCCTGAATATCGACAAAACATTTGCCTTGTTTGATGCAATTCCAAACTACACCTTAGACGACAGAGGAAATAGGCAAGTGAACATCACATCTTCGCGAGGAAATCCACGTCTCAGCTTTTCAGTGACACTCGGCATTACTAGCGATGGAAGGAAAATGGCGGTTCACATTACATTCAAAACCCCCACGAGAGCTGCAATGGCAGAGATAGAGGCAAACCCCCCTGAGAATGTTCACGTAAGTGGGATGATTCTGTCAAGATTTTCTCAAGTATTGGCAGGCATGTAAAAACTTCTCTATCAACTGCCCCTCGTTTCTCTTTGCTCATACTTCTCGCTACCCTTCTCACGAGATGTGATCCTCCCCCCCTACTGTGATAACCACATTCCTGAGGTAGCAAATCATACAGCAGAGGTCTGATAACCATGCACGTCGTGCGGCCTGTGAAAAGATGTTTTCGGAAAACGTCATAAACGCAAGTATATCAGTTGTCAATGATAACCTGCACCCAAAATCATTTCACAGGCTCCAATGGAATGTTGAGATGACTGACAAGATTTTGCTCATGCACTGAAAGGTGGCATAGCTTTTCAGCCAATATGATTATCTTGCAGATTGCCCAGTCACCAACAGGATGGTTAAGGGTCGCTACAATGATAGAATACATCGACCAGGTACTCGAGCCATTCGTCGGCGAGGACACAACCTATCTCCACCTCTGGGACCGTGCCAGGGTCCATCTCAATGAGGAAGTTGCTATCCGAATCATCCAGCTTAGGGCACTAATTCAACTGATCCCAGCTAAGTCTACGCCATTGTTACAGCCTCTAGACCTCACAGTGATGGGCAGCTTCAAGTCAAAACTTCGACATGCATGGAAAGCATGGAAGATGGCCCACACACTGGCGGACGGTGCCTGCCCCCAAATTACCCTACTTGAGGTTGCCAATCTGATTGGGAGGTCATGGGAAGAAGTTCCACAACACGTGATTTTCAATGGATTTCGAGCGGCCGGTCTTGTGCAGGACGATGCAGCAGAGGGGGGGGGGGGCTCTTGCAGACGCCGGAGAAGACGCCGAAGAGAATGATGGACTTCATTTCATTCCTGTAATGGAACAAGAGGAAGAAGACTAAATGTCATTGGTGGAATAAAAAATACACTATCAGTATTCTTGCTATAAAGTCGTCTTCGTTTTTTTGTATCAACCTTTGTAAAATCATCCACAACAAACCAGCATGAGCCCTGCATGCATGCCGATTCACCCATCACCATAGTGTCCAGCGACGTCTGGCTATACAACAGAATACGACTAGGTCAGTGACCACAAGGCCTAGACTGCCAGTATGTTGGGTGAAGTCCAACAATAGGAATAGAAAGGTATTGACATGTAAATAATCGCTACTTCAAAAATGACGCCTACCCACGGTAGGCCTTTATGTCCATCGTGGTCCCCAGAATGTACACTAAACAATTTGACAGGCGGACCTCTCCGGCAAGAGGATCCAGTATATCACTTTTCATACAATTTTTTGGAATAATATGTTTATCATAGAAATTTGCTGTTTAGCTTTATAAATAAAGAGTTTATTCCTTTTATTTGAATCTAATCTTGTTTCGTTTATGACTCGCCCAACTCTTCACTTCTTCTAAAGCCGACCTATTCCCACCATTACAATGGAAATGTCTTCCTTCACTCGGAAAATCTCTATCAGACACTTTGCCTTGCTGTGCTGATTGACGGAAAGATGCCTTTTGAAGATGAAGCCCACTTTCAAGTCCAGTGTCAATGAATGCATCATAAAATGTGCATGGCTTCCTCATAATGAAATGTGTGCCAACTTTAAACTTCATGATTGAAGTTGACATAAGCCTGTCTTCAAAAAGGATGAACCGATGACTGCAGCAGTGCATAATATGAGACAGGAGATGCGTGCTGTGGTGTAACTTGCCTTCCTTGCTGCTGCCTATAGTACCCCCTTTAAAATTTCGAAATTACACTGTAACCTCGTACCCAGTGTAACACATGAGCAGAAATCCCAATGTAAAATGACACGAGAATCCCTGGGGACAAGGTTGCTGACACCGGGGCCATGATTCGGTTATCTGAGACCTTGTGCATCTGTCAGTATTTTCAAATTACGCACAAAAGGGTTTTCAGATTATGTACAAAACTTCAATGATCGAACGTACGCACTCGGCAATCGAGTGCCATTGCCGTCATTTCGCTTCAGAGGAATTTGGTTCCTCTAAAGGAAAAACCGCAGTAACAGACCATTTTCAGATCAATATGCCATTATGCATATTCATGAGTAGGCGTGGTTTATTCATCGGCTTGCCAAACAGGAAAGAAATTTTGCTCTGTTTGGCAAGCCCGGCTGGCCGAACAGGGTGGCTTTTTAGTGCTGTTTGGCAAGCGGCTCTCCAAACAGGACAAAAAAAGATGCCTGTTCGGCGAGCGGCTTGCCAAATAGACCCGGCCTTTTTTATAATTCTTCAGAGCACAGAGGTCAAATCTTCAGTCCATATGGAAAAGAAAGGGCTGATCTGGTGTATCAAGTTCCTGGAGGAGTGGGCCATTTCAATTGATAAAATCATCACCGATCGCCATGTTATGATTCAGAAATGGCTCCAAAAAAAAATCTGCAGGGTACAGCACACTTCTTTGATGCCTGGCACCTAGCCAAAAGTGAGTATTTTTGTCAATTTTGTATTGTAAATAAACAAGACCATGTTATGATGAGATGCTAAGACATCTGGATTGAGGTTGAATGAGGCATTGTGAGTGGCTGAGTACCGAGGGCATAGTTTAGTTGCAATGTAGCCCCCCCCCCCCCCAAGTTTTGTAAAATGTAGGTGACACATGTTGTATATATTTCAGATTTGAAGAAGAAGTTGCTGAAATTATCACGGGAGAAGGGGTGTGAATTGGCGGCAGAGTGGTGCAAGGTAATCATAAACCACCTCTACTCCGTTGCCTCCAACACTCCAGAGGGCCAGTCAGACCTGATCATTGCCAAGTGGCATTCCCTGGACAACCATGTGCACAATGTTCACAGAGGACATGGAGAATTGTTCCCCAGGTGTGGTCATGGGAGAGTGGGAAGGAAGAACAAGTGGCTGACTGCAGGTAATTAAGTTACTTCACCCTAAATCATGTAAAGTGTGTTTGCTTTTTTAGGGTTCTTGGATTTCCTTCATTTTCCCTGAGAAAAGTAGGTTGAGCATGATGCTACTGAGATATAGTGTATTACTGTATCATCTGTATTTTCAGGGACAAAGGTCCCAACACAGCTGACAAAGTTAATCACCGCACCCAAGGTTTGTCAAAGACGTGAGGAAGATTTCGTGTGGTCAACAGACATCTGGACTGGAGGCCTTCCATAGCGGGATCAACCATTTTGCACCGAAACAGATTCATTTCAGTGATGAGGGCATGGAGAGTAGGTAAGTCATTGTTCATATGATAACTGCAATGTTAACCAGGATAGATCATACTTTATCATCTGCAGAATGATGTGAATATTCAGCCCGGTTCATTTCAGGCTCCGTGTAGCAGCCTTGCACTGCAATGAAAACGGAAATAAGGACCAGGCAGTTACCAAGGATGGCCAGGAAAGATGGAAGGTACTGTTTCCCAAGGTGAAGAAGGGAGGTCACTCAGTTCGTCCAGTCAGAAAACCTAGCACATACCGTAAGATTTTTCACTTGTTTCCTACTGAGCAACATTCAATATTATCATTTTGATCATCAAGAAGTATTTCCCATACCATCCCCCAGCCAACCAATTTCCAAACACCGAAAACCATCTCAACCAATTGGATATTCAGAATCTTTATCACGTGAAAGTGATCGAACAATCTCAGACATCAGCTCTCAAAGTTCAAGAGATTTGAGTGCTCTAGACGAGGAAAACCATTCCAGATTGGACGTTTGCATTGTGCCAATATCTCATGATGGGACATATAAGCATTCCGACAAAGTTAAGCTCGGAGGGACATTAAACATACGAAGGAATTCAACCATTTATGACTGTGTCCGGGAGTATTGTTCCCACATTTTTGGAGATGCATCTTTTGCGTGGGAGATTTCTGTATATGGTCATGTGCTGTCCCCGCACAATTTTTCCCATGACGACGTGGAATTTTTTATCAATGATTGGACTACGAAGGTTGTTGATGTACACCACTAATGAAGAAGTTGTTCTTTGAGTGGTAATTAAAGCCAACTGGTGACTATAGAAATTTCAACCATTCCAAAAATGCCCTCATTCCATCTACCGGACGATTGGCATTTTTTTTATATCTAAGATCAGGTGTACTATATTTATTCTTCTTGTCCAAAAAGGTAGAATAACCCAGTGACACTCCCTACCATAGTAGCTTACGTTGTTGCCAAATGGACTTTGTTTGACCTTGAGGACAAGGTCTTGTTCGTTGAGGGGTGGCATGTTGCCTGGCCTTGATTCTCTGATGTTCTTTTATAAGCATTTGTCAATGTAAAGTATTACCACAATTAATGCACGTTTTCATACATGTGGCCTACTATTTGTAAGACGTAATCATAGGCCTAATCGAACTCTTACATCATGTACATATCCTACACGATTTAATTTGAATGTGTTTTGGCGTTGCTAGCCAGCTGTTGGTTGTGCAAGGTTTCTCAGTTCAGGAATAGCCACCAACAGAGGAACCCCTGTTTGGATGAGCTCCTACTCAAAATATTAAAAGTATCATCTGCACATCATCCAGTGTTCAAGTCATTTTCATCTTCAGACTACGAGGCTTTATCACAATTCAATCATTTCCCACACAAAGTCCACCTCAGTTCTTCTATCGGGCTGAGGGAGGGCAAGGACTCACCGGCTGAGTAGCCAGCCCAAAACGTTACACCTGCGTCCAGCCCTGAAGAATTTTGTTATGTCACAAAACGTGGCAACTTTAGATAGTACTATCCAGGCTGCTCAGTTGGGTGATTCCTTGTACCCCGAAGAACCGCAAGCAGCGGCCACTGCTTCAGAAAATGTTGTCGCCACTTTTCATGACAACAATAGCTTGGAATAAAAGATCGATTGTGTAGTGTCGTGGTCGTTCTGGCACAAGCTCAAAAGCCCCAGCATCCAGGGCCATCTGAATCTCCATAGGCCCTTTCTGGGCCTCCCATGACCACATATTGTCCAGCCATTTCTCTACTAAGAAAACATACCAGAAAATTAGGGCTAGGTTCTACTGGGTGGGGATGTTGGCTGACATCGATCATTACGTCCGCACATGTGCGTCCTGTTGCACCAGGAAGACACCCAAGACAAATAGGCGGGCACCACTTCAGCCATTACCCCCGGCTGAGGCCCCATTTGATAGGGTGGCGATTGACTGTGTGGGACCAATCACAAGGACAAAGAAAGGCAATAGATTCATAATTGTCCTGACTGATCACATGACCCGATGGGTAGAGGCAGTGCCCTGTAAGACGATTGAGGCCCCAGTTGTAGCAGATGTCCTCTTTCGCCTTATCATCTGCCGTCATGGGGCCATGAAGGTCTTACTTAGCGATCGGGGCACAAACTTCTTGTCCGAATTAGTACAATCATTGTGTAGGATATTGGATGTTGAACATCACCTGACATCTTCCTCTCGGCCTCAGTGCAATGGTCTCACGGAGAAGTTTAACCCTTTGAACCCGCGGGGCCTGTTTCCCGGCCATGACTTTATTCTACTATATCCCGCCAGGCCGGTTTCCCGGCCACCACGTGTATCATGTAAACAAAGCTATTTTAAGCGGTGATTTCGGCCAATCCGCGATCAGCTTTCATATGCTCTTCGGCAAGTGATATCTTCCGATTATTTTGCAAGTTTTTCCGTGGAATTTGACCAAAAATGATGCGTAGGAGGCTGACTGCAGAGGAGGTAAGGGACATGATAGATTTAGATGATGATGAGGACGATATTGACTCTGACTATCGTCATGAAAGTGACTTTGAAAGTGAATCTGAGCCAGATTTAGCTGCCAATGCAGGTAGTAGTGATTCTGACGATCCTGTAGTACATAATGCACAGCCTCCACAGCCTGCTCAAAATAGGGGCCGTCTCAGAGGTCGTCGAGGTGGGGGTCGTCCCAGAGGTGCTGCCAATAGGGGGAACCGTGCTGCAGCTCCTCGTTATTTGTGGATTGATGATAATACAGGGTTTGTTGATGATGATTTTAGTCCAAATGAAGCTTGTGGGCCTAAGAACATTCCTGATAATGTCACTGATGATCAAGGTTCTTTTCTGGACTGGTTTTCATTACTTTGGCCCCCAGAACTGTGGCAACTTTTGGTGGATGAAACTAATCGTCAGGCTAACCGTGTGAAGGCAACAAAGCCTGACCATTACTATGCAAAGTCATATTACCCTGTCACCCTGGAAGAAATGAAGGCTTTCTTTGGTTGCAGGGTTGTTATTGAGATGTTGGTGCATAAGACAAGGTATGAACATTATTGGCGGCAGAAGGACAATGATCTAACAATCACCCCAGGTTTCAACAGGATCTTCACACGTGATCGATTTCTTGCAATTTGGTCATTCCTTCACTGTGTAAATGAGGATGATCCTGAATTAGATAAGACTGACAAGATTTATAAGACAAGGCCTATCTTCAATATAGTGCTTGAAAAGTTCCAACACTACTACAAACCAGAGCAGGATCTTTCGCTGGATGAAGGGATGATTCCCACCAAGAATTCTTTGTCGATTAGACAGTACATAAAAGATAAGCCAGTCAGGTGGGGAATAAAGTCATTCTTGGTCTGTGACAGTGAGAATGGATACATTTGTAATGATGAAATCTACACTGGAGCCCGTGATGATGCAAATGCTATTGACAATTTGGGGGTTACAGGAAATCTTGTTGTCCGTCTCCTTCGGCCATTCACTGACCAGAACTACAGGGTTTATTGTGACAGGTACTATTCAGGGATAGAACTTGCTCAATACTTGAAAAGGCAGTGTGGGATAGGGTATGTGGGAACCATACAAACAAACAGGGCAGGCTTTCCAAAGGATATTATCAAGAAAAAAAATCAAATGGCCCGAGGAGAATCAATCATGAAGAACAATGGTGAGGTTGCTTGCATCACATGGCGGGATAGCAGGCCCATTTACTTTCTAACATCACAGTTCATTAGTGACCCTCCTGAGCATGTTCAAAGGTATGATGCAAGAGAGCATAGGAGAGTTGCAGTGCCAAGCCCCAAAGCTGTTGTTATGTACAATAAGTATATGGGTGGGACGGACAAAAATGATCAGATGACGAGACTTCATAAAAGCCGTCGCCACTACAAGTGGCCTCGCCGCCTAATGATAAAGTTTTTCATGTGGGCCACCTACAATACTTATGTTCTCATTGGATTCTATAGACCACATCAAAGGGATGGCATGAGGACACAAACATTTCTGCAGTTTGTTGAGAAGTTATGCAACCTTCTTGTGGGAGACTTTGTTCGTCCCGTCCCTGTTCGGCCAGCACGAGGGAACGAGGAAAGGCGTTTTCAAAACGTTGGACTTCATGTGGTAGAGAGACCTGCCCATGCTACTCAGGATAATAGGTGTGTTGTGTGTAGTGAGAAGCACAGAAGGGCTAGACTCCAAAGTCCAAATAGGGCATACAAGGACTTGCCTCCAAGGAGAAAGACTGTCTTTTGGTGTTCATACTGTGAAAAATTCTTGTGCATCGGAACTGGAAATCAGAACTGTTGGAAAGACTGGCACTCAAAGGTGTAATACTGGAGGTAAAGTGAGAAAAAGACAAGATAAGTAAGGTAGGACAGTTTATTCACCATTTTCTACAGTATAATGGCTCATAAAACCATTTTTTACAGTGAAAAATGAATGTTTTCTTTTTACAGCATTTTTCGGCTGGGGGCCCAGGGTGTGGCTGGGGGGTCGCGGCTTGGGCCCCGGGGTTCAAAGGGTTAATGGCACATTGATCCAAGGCATATCCATGTATGTGGATGCTCACCAACTCACCTGGGATGAGTATATTGACCCAATCCTATTTACCTCTAGGTCAACTCCATGCCTCTCCACAGGTTAAGCCCCTTCTATCTCTTGTACGGCAGGATGTCAAGGCTTCCTTCAGATGTTGCATTGTTTGAGTCTAGGGATGCAATTGAGAAACCGCAGCAGCACCTGGACAGAATGATCGAAAGGCTTCGTATAGCCCAACCAAAGGCAATTGAAAACCTAACCAATGCTCAAGCTCAGCAAAAACAGCAATATGACAAACGAGCGAAGGTTCCTGTGTTCAAGATTAATGACAAAATTTGGTTATATCACCCAGCCCACAAACGACACTTGAGTAGGAAACTCCAACATCTATGGCATGGACCATACCTGATTGACAAATTAGTGGGTAACACAAATAGCTCATACCAATTGCGGACCATGCAAGGCAAAAGGCTTAAAGGCACCTGTTCACTCAGATCGCCTTAAAGTATGGACTGATCCCCTTGCCCAGCCTAATGTGCGCGATGTCCTTCCGGATAACTCACCTGTGCCACCAGCAGATGACGTTGTCACTGTTCCCAATGACCAAATTGCCATGGGGGACAGGCCTCTCTCGGTTGCTGGTGATGACAAGTCAGTAGTTGATGCTCCCACCACCACAGAACCTGTTCCTCTGAAGCCGACCAGACGAGGCAAAGTCCATGAAATAGAGAAATTGGTTGGCCAAAGGCAACATAAGAATGCGACACAGTGTAGAGGAAAGTGGAGGTGGATATCCAATGAGCTGTTGTACTTGGGTCAATACAGATGATATTTTTGATAAGGCAAAGGTTGGTGAATACAAAGATTCCCTCTGCGCCTAGTATACCAATGTCCTCTTCTCTTTCCAGATGGCTGGGACGATGGGCGGAGTCAGGCAACTTCTCCTGGTTGCCCTCATGGTGCTGATTCTACCATTCGTTAGCGGCTTAACACGAAGAACACCTATATTACGCCCTAGCTGGTTATGGCGCTGGCCTATATCATGTCGGAGCCTTGGGTAACGGGGCCTCATACTGGATGCATTCATTTGCAATCGCTTGGCTTGATTCGGAGATCATTAGCCTTCTCCCACAGTGTGAAAGACACCATGAGGAATGTGCCCGACTCACAAAACTACTAATGTCATTGGATAATCAGCGCCATGACATTATTTACCGGGTACCGAACCATACCAAATTGTTTAAGGCAATGCTAGTCAACAATATCACTGAACCTACTACGATCAAGCCGGCGATCAGCCAACGCAGGGATTTATTTTCATTTATCGGGCAAACTAGCAAAAGTTTATTTGGGACAGCTTCCACTGGTGACGTCAAACTGACGTGACGTGAAAAGTAGGAACATTTGGCCACTGAGCAGATACATCGCCATGATGATATGCTCAAAAGCTTGAGATTGCAATATATTTCAGTGTGTTTATCATTTAGTCACTTGTGGACTAACTTAATGCATTTATGATCTAGTGTGTAGTAATAGTTTCTAGCCAATACTTGCCAATACGGTATCACATTTGTGGATTTATACATGTGTTTCCTCTTGCTAAGAATTGAACCACCCAGGTTCCCACCTTCGAGTTCATTGGCTACCCTTGTTCATTAGCAATGACTTTTTATGGGAATTATTTGAAGACTTTGGAAAGGTGTTATCAGTCTTTAACGAAGAAGTATGTGTTGAGGATTTGAGAATCCGCTCAGGTCTCCGCACTGTGACAATGATAGTAAGCGACCGCTCGAAGGCCAGAATACCTCATAAAGTAAGAACCGAAGACGATTATGCAATGTTTATCACATGTAAAGGTAGACTACCCCTTTGTTTAAAGTGCGACACTATCGGACATACTAGACAAGAGTGCAAAACAGAACTTAAAAGACAAAATTGGAGCTACGCGAATGCCGTGAGAGAGGTCCTAAGACCGAAACCCCCTCTCCCACTATACGACCCAGACATTGAAGATAGTGAAGAAGAAGACATCGACATGTCACCAAATAAGCCGTAACGATAACATCACAAATATACAACCCGTCGCAAGATCTGTTTAACGGCCCACAAAACGAGAAAAGGAATGCTCCAGAGGAACCCCCCCCCCCCCCCGTAATATCAAACAAGAAGCAGCGTGCAACACCAATGCAAATGGCCGATTCCCTAGAACTACAGATACCAGAAACCATCGAGTGCGCCTCTCCGCAAGAGTGTGTGGTTCCAGAAGAAGAAATCGCCGCCCTGAGGTGTATGATCGGCATGTTGAACCAAGACGATAGTTGTGAAACGAATATTGACGGACTATGAAAATGGATTACCCTGTTTAGAACACTATCTTTTCTAATGGACTACGACTGCGGTACACAATCTACGGAATACGACATGGAACGAAAATGGACTACGGTATCCATTTGTCTCCTTCGGGAGTTTGAACGTTTTTCCCTTTCTCTTTATAAATTTATATTTCATAATGTCTGAACTAATCATTGGCACCCTAAATTGTCGTGGTTTAAGCTCCACTCAAAAACAAATATCTATATCTAACTTTACCCTCCAACAAGGTGTAGATATCCTTTTTTTACAAGAAACTAATATTCATTCCTTGTCTGCCGCCAAGAAAATTGAACACATATTTCACTGCAAAGCATTTTGGTCGTTTTCCTCTCACAAAAGCACAGGTACAGCTATTTTAATATTTTCAAGTGCTTTTAAAATTGACAAATTTGATTTGGACATTGATGGCCGACTTATATATTTAGATACTACAATTGGTAGCAAAAAACTACGCCTAGTTAATGTTTACACCCCTTGCGATTCTAAAGCCAGGGTGGAGTTTTTACATTATTTGTATTTAAGTACAAGCAGGCAGATTATTTTAGGAGGGGATTGGAATTGTGTCATGAATATTAAAGTTGACAAAGTCGGTGGAAACCCAAGTAAAGGCACGGTTGGGTCCAAAGAATGCACTACCCTATGTAAAGATTTTGATCTCATTGATCCCTTCCGTCACCTTAACCCAAATTCAGTTAGTGTGACCTGGCATTCAAGCGATAACTCAGTGCATTGTAGATTAGATCGTTTTTATATTTCAAAATCACTGCTCAATAATGTTCAAGATACGTCGGTCAGCCCCTCAGCCAAGTCCGACACGGACCACGATCTTGTATTGTTTTCATTATCCCCATCTGAGCCTATCCCGTTAGGCCCAGGCTACTGGAAATTAAATAATTCTATTCTTAAGGATCACAATTTTACAACAAGGTTCACTGAATTTTGAAAGTCTAAAATGACGTCCTTTATATTAACACTTAACAACTGGGATGTTTTAAAAAGTGACATTAATACCTATGTCATTAACTATTGTAAGAAGAAGACAAACGTCACTCGTAACGTCATCAATTCTCTTACGAAAAAATATTCAAACCTACATAAAATGCCTGCGACTCTGGCTTCTGATTTCATTGACCAAATTGTCTCTATTCGCACACAAATTTAATTACAAGCCCAACAACAAAAAGGCGCTTTCATTCGTTCAAAATGTAATTCATTAGACTTCTCGGAAAAACCTTCAAAATTCTTTGCTATCAGAGAAAGGCATCGCAATGAAAAAAAATTATAAAACATATCGTTTCTGATGGCAAAGATTTACGGGATAATTATTCTATCATTAATGCTTTCCGCAACTTCTATGCCAAACTATTTACAAAAGAAGAAATTGATGACGACCTTATGAATGATTTTCTGTCTGACATTCCAGAATTATCTTCCAATGAAGCCAATTTTTGTGAAGGTCCGATTACCGCTGAAAAAATTCTAGTAGCACTAAAAAGTATGCAAAATAATAAGTCCCCTGGGTCCGATGGTTTGACCAAAGAATTTTATCTTGTATTTTATGACCTAATCTCACCTCAACTTGTAAAATTACTCTAATCTCCCACTTACCTGTCCCATTCCTGAACCCGGAAAATCATCAGAAAATCCTAAGTCCAATAAAATGGGGTGGGGTATGGTCGGAAACAGAATGCCCTGGATCAATATTATAATTGTTCTGTCGACTTCCTTGTCACACCCCAGAGCCTGGCAAAGAATTACACTAGGCCTAATCGGGTGAGGTTACGGATGACCTCAGTGACATAACAATTACGTATTCTCCAAAACAGTATAAGAGAAGTTGGACAGTTCTTGTGTACTCATTGATGTTTTTGTCAGAGGTTCGATTTATTAATCGACGAGATGCGTTTGTTTTGGATTTTTTGCTTTGCCATTGGATTTTGGGTCGTGAATTCGATGGATAACGGTGATGACGGTGATGGTGGCGGTAATGGTGGGCATGGTGATGGTGGTGACGACGGAGGTAATAATGGTGCGGCTAACGAAGGCCAAGAAAGGAGACATCTTCATGGCTACAGCTTGAATCAGCGTTTGGACTACGTGGATACTTTTAGGCTGCACCATGCGATGGGCATTGCGCATGCCCGGTCTTGTCGTTCTTTTGCCGTACATCACCGCATCCATCCAAGGACATTCTCAAGATGGCTAGACCAGTATGAAGAGATGTCGGAACGCCGCGACAGGTGCACCCAAATTGAGAGGAGACGGCGGAGGATTCGGCAGCATGGCAATGATGAACAAGGTAACGCATTTTTGTCAGGAATTTACGAAAGATGTACAATTTTAAGTGAAGTAGGCCCATAAGATTAAGGCCTGTACTCACTGACGCGATTTTCCGCCGCATTTTTACCGCCGGGCGGGGAATCCTTTGTTCACCTAATGAATAACAATTGATTTCCGCGCCTCGATGAAAACGCGGCGCAAAAGCGCGACAGTGAGTTCAGGCTTTCACTGTGAAATGAGGTTTTATCCATAGTTCGACATTATTCAGGGACTCTTCTTAGATTTCAGGCATACTCTACTCTTCTCCCCCTCCGATTCATCCCTTCACCGTCTGCTTGATAGGCCTACCGTTTGTCCTTTTCAGCGTTTTGGGCAGACATGGAAAATCAGCTCAACGACTGGTTTATTCAACGCCGCCAGCATGGAATTCCAGTATCCGGGATCGATCTCCAGTCACAAGCAGCCAGAGAATACAGACAATGGTGGACTAATCTGACGGAGGAACAAAGGCAGCAGACGAGAGCGCAAAGGCCTCGCAATCAGGATTTCCGAGCGTCAGATCACTGGCTGACCCGATTCAAAGAAAGGTAAAAACAACGAAGCAATTTCGTAAATTGGTATCTCACTTGGGTTGGGTTCTCTCACAACTTTTGTTCTGCCATAATGGAATAATGGGCCCAATGACCAAGAAATGGACAGTAATGGGGGAGTAAGCTACGTTTTTCAAAGCTAAAAGTGGTCTCCTTTTCCTTTCAGAAAAAGAATAAGCCATCGAAGAAAGAATAAGGACACGCGAACCCTCCCCGACAACGCTATGGAAATAGCGGCCGTCTATCGTAGGGAAACGTCTCAAATCATCCAAAATGGAAATTTCCATGTGATCATCAACATGGATGAAACATTTGTCAACTTTGACATGGTGCCGAAAACCACAATGGCTACAACAGGATCACATTCGATCGACATCAGATCCTCAAGAGGGAACGGGAAGATTGGATGCACGGTAACCTTGGCCGTCTCCAGCGATGGACGAAAACTACCAGCTGAGGTCAACTTTAGGGGCTTGGATGCTGAAGGCGAAGTTATTGCAGAACTGCGAGCCCATGCTCCCCAGAACGTGCGAGTAAGTAAACTATTTCATTAACTAATCCTGGTTTATTAGCTGTTAGATGACCATATCATCTTCAACTGCCAATGGAGCTAGCTCTATGATCTGCCTGCTCCTCGTGTTTAATGGTCTTTTTACGAATCCTGTTCTATTTTTAGAATCATTGCAGTACGTTGATCTTTGAAACCATTTCCCAAAGCTATCAGCTGGCTGAGCAACAATACAATCGGAGAATGAGTCATACATTTTCATGAATTGCACCGATTTATTCTTTATTTCTAAACGAAACGTTTTAATCTTAGGTTACAGGTACTCCGAATGGCTGGGCAAGACATCAGTCATTGATCGAATGGTTGCAAGCCATTGTTGTGCCATTTATTGCCGGAGCAACCTTTCTCCTCATCTTGGATCGCTACCCTGCCCATAGACATCATCTGTTTACGGAGGAAATTCCGCGGCAAAATGGACAGGATTCGTTCATTCCTGGACGATGCACTTCAATTTTGCAACCTTTGGACTTAACTGTAAATCGCAGTTTTAAATGTCATCTCAGATTGGTGTGGAAAGCCTGGAAGATTGGACATACCGAAGATGATGGACACTGTGATCAGATTTCCCGCCAGGAAGTAGTACGTATGATCAGTCTCGCCTGGGAAACAGTGGCATTCCAAGTGATAGTCAGTGGGTGGAGACTAAGTGGACTTCATCCGGACGGGAATGACGACCCAGTGATCCCGCATCCAGCAGATGGGGAACTTGAAGAGGTTAATGATGAGCTTGAGTTTGACCCTGATGACGCTGATGTTGACTTTCATGATGAATAAAACCTTATCAGAATGTTAATCTTCTGTTCAATTTTTTCTTTAATGCCCATTATCAGGCAGTAGATCACCCTGTTCTTTCGTCCCAGTTCCAATCTAGTGACTTTACCCTTCCATGTCAAAGACGAGGCCACTCTTTTTAACTACAGGTGATGAAATCAACAATCAGGCCCGATCACAGTTTAAAGACTCCTTGTGGGTGTTCCTAGACCACTTCACTGCTTAACTGCAGAATAGCCAGGACTCTTCTATAATCACCCTTATTCCATTGGGCAATTGATCGGTTGTAGTAGCTCCCATTGTGTAAATACAGTGTGTTAAATGGTGAACGAATCGCCACAGTGATCTTGAGCTGTTACGAAACCGTGACCCTAATTGCCCCGGTCGCCCAGCCGCAGTACACGTAAACGACTACGTGACTAGGCAAGATTGTCGTAAAGCCTTACAGTGTCCATTGTCATGTCACTACTCCAGGCTGTTCCATAAATTGAGCTCTGCCCCAACCAAAATTAGCAATATTCGGACTTAGTCACTTGCGATAGGGTTTGGAAATGGGACAGGTAAGTGGGAGATTAGAGTATATGAACTGTCATCTCTTACGGAATATTTATGACTATGTAACCAAAAAACAAATCCCATGTTCATGGATCAATCTCGATTTCTTAAAAGCATTCGGCCGTATCTCATACAAATATATGTTGAACACTTTAAGCTGCTTCGGGTTTAAACCGTCCTTCATTGCTTGGATAAAAATTCTATACAATCAACCCATGTCTTCAATTATAGTAAATAACCACATTTCGACACCTTTTGCCCTGTCCAGAGGCGTACGCCAAGGCTGCGCAATTTCTCCACTTCTATTTGTCCTTTGTCTCGAGCCATTGGCGGTTAAAGTCCGGGCGGAAAAATCCATTCTTGGTTTGTCAATCCCAGGACAGACGCGGTCAGTTAAGCAAACCATTTATGCAGATGATTATACAGGTGTTTTGACAACAAACCTTGGTATGAAAACTTTTGTTCTCATTGTAAAACTTTTTTGCCGGGCTTCTGGTTCGTCTCTCAATATGAGTAAAACTAACGGGTTCTTCCAAGGAAAATGGCGTACAAGAAGTGACCACCCCTTCGGCATATCATGGCCGGACGCTGTAAAACTTTTAGGGTCCCGTTTTGGACCCCAGGTCAATATGGATGAGATTTGGAACCCAATATTTGTAAAATTTCAACGTGTTCTAAACTATTGGAAAACTCGCTTTTTGACTCTCAAACAAAAATCAATTATAATCAATTCTTCTGCATGCTCAAAACTGTGGTATGCTGGTTCCTTTAATCCCATGTCACAAGACTACATAAGCCTCTTTCAGAGAGCGATTTTCAAATTCATGTGGCCTAAAGAAAACTATGAGCCATTGAGTCGAAAGGTACAGTTTTTAACATTTGCAAAAGGCGGACTGAACGTTCCTAATATTGAGGCAAAACTTCAGGCTCTCCATGTAAAACAGTTAGCCTCCTGCATCTCACAACCGCATCAATATTGGGTTTATTTTGCAAATTTCTGGTGTGCGTTTAGTTTAAGAAAATTCAATGTCGATCTGTGGTCAAATCTTGCTCCACATACAACGGTACCATCACATTTTTATAGACAGGCTTTGCACGCTATTTCAAAAGTAAAAGAATTAAACCCCGATTTCAAACAGGAAGGGGCTACTGTCAAAACGATATATTCCATTCTCTTGCAGCCTAAAACAACCGAACCAAGATGTATACAATTATTCCCTTCTTTAGATTTTAAAACTGTTTTCAATAACGTGCACAACAGCTTCATTGATCCTTCTTCAAGAAATATATGTTACCATCTAATTATGCAGATCCTCCCAGTCATGTACAAGCTGACATATGTGTTTAAATGTATTCCTGTAATAGCTAATGTGTGTCCCCTTTGTAATCATCCAAACGAAGGATATGAACACCTCTTCTATTACTGTTCGGTCGTCCGATCACTAAGGGGCCTATTAGAAAATTATTTGTTAAAATTTGACACACGCCTGACTTTTGATAAAATCTATTTGTTAAACATTCATCATCAAAACAAGTATACGAAAGCCCTCATCCTGTTCCTTTGCTCCAGCTATGTTAAAACGATTTGGGTCAATAGAAATTTTAAAAAGTTCGACCATAAGCCAATCACATCCAATTCATTATTCATGTACTTTGTTAACGGGATCAAGGTCCGTATTCTATGTGATTTCAAACGTCTCTCATTATCTCACTTCAACAAATATTGGTGCTCGAACGACCTGTTCGTTACAAAGGAAGAAAGGAATCTACAATTCAATGTATAAATGACCACCACTCTCAATAGCGAAATACCAGTAAAGCCAAGTACAATGTATATCGTGTAAATAAATTTTAAATTATAAAGAAAAAAAAGAAAAAAAAAAGTTTAAGAGTTGTTTCTCACGAACCTGTTATACCTCAATGTAACCCACTACAACATCTGGGAAACAGGTTTCCAACGCCATCGATGACATGAAGCTCAACCACCAAGACATTACAGCTTTGGAAACTGAGGTCGATGCCCTGGAGGATACGTATGACAAGGTGTATGAAGTGGAGGAGGATGTGCTTAACCGAGTGAATCTTTTCTCCTCCTTGTTCCAGATATTGATGTCTGATCTGAACAATCTCTTGGCGGTGGAACGCCCTTCACAGAATTTTATGTTGGCCAGCCAGAGTATTGTGGAGGGTTACATGCCGGTGTCCCTCATATCCCCAGATCAGGTGGAGACAGTTCTCCAACAGATTCAAATTATGTTGCCTGTCAAGTATGCAGGGTTTGAACTGACTTACACGGATGCAGCCTTTGTTTACCAGAATAGAGATATTGTTTATACCGTGTCCGATAAATACTTGTATGTGTCAGTCAAAACTCCGCTTCGGTCAATGGAGACCTATTTTGAAATGTTCAATATTGTTACTGTTCTTGTGCCCCTAAATGGCTCTCGTACTGATAAAACGACAATTCAACCAGGGGCTGATTTCATCGGCATATCGCGTGACAAACAATACTATCTAGAATTGGATTTTGCATTCCTCGCTGCCTGTCATGGCAAAGAATTCAAGATCTGTGACGGTACTAAATCAATGAAGCCAAGGAGCAATCCCTCATGTGCTAGTGCGCTCTTTTTTGATATCCCAGCAGATATCATGAAATTTTGTGACATCCAGTATCGGCATGATGGGTTACTGGAGGGTGCTGTTGATTTGACCCCTGACTTATATCTGGCTTCAGGCAAGCAGACGACCTGGGAAATCTCGTGTTTAGATAACCCGTCCGTCACTTGTGTCTTTTGTCTTCTGAAATTGCGGTGTGGTTGTTCGCTGAGAAGCCCCACCTTCCAAATAGCTACAAAGTTACCGGGTGCACTTCCGGTGAGCAGGATGTGACATATTTACATCCAATGAATTTGGCGGTGCGTTATGCCCTGCACCCGGATGAAAACATCTATATTCCCGGCCGCCAGACATATGAACACATGCCCAAACTCGTTCTACCCAATATAACCTTTCCCAACTCAGACAATTGGGAGAGTATTAGTAGTAAGGATAAGAGGCTCACCATGGATTTTAAGAAATTGATACAGAAGGCAAAGAAAAATGAGAAACTCTATGCCTCGAAGGTTGATACTCTTCAATCAAAATTGCCTGATCTTAACGTTTGATTTTGACCCGTCCTCCTTTATATCTATTCCGGGCATACTGAGCGTTCTCGCAATAATTCTGAGCGCTACATGTTTGTTCATACCAATTGTTGTTTGGTATCTTGCCCGCAGCTTCCCATGCCCCCGTACCCACTGTCTCAAGTACCATATTGGCTTCAAATGAATCTGTATTTATTCCATTGCCAGGCCGGTCACAGCGACCCCTGTTGACCATTGTCCCATCAGAGTCCCTGTCTATGGAAATGATCCTGTTAACTATAGTGGTTATTATGTTGGCAGCTCTGACCTTATATCGCTTCATGATTTGTTGTTCACGCCATATCGGCCTGTTTTTTCCCGCATTGGTAGGACAGCCCAGAACGAGAATTATTCTTCGGCTTTTCAATTATAGGGACTGTCTGGATATCATTATCATGTCTTTACCTAGGTGCCCAGAGCCATATTTTCTTGTGGACAATCCCCGTTTCCACAAGATTGCCATCAAGGCATATTTTCCATGGCCAAAGATTGCTTTGGAGGGGCCCAGGCTATGTGTAAGGCACGATGCTGCGGGGTGGGCAGCGTGCATTCCTGATACAGTATCACTGTCTCCGCTTCTCCTGGCCAGGACCACAAGGATGCCGAAAACCCCCTATTCAGCATTAATGTATAAGGCCTATGGCGGCTTAATGACATCATTGTCCGTTGTTGGGACGGACAACTTATTAAATGATTTAGATGCCTCATCTGAATCAAAACTACTCAACATAAATTAGTCATATATAGTTTCCAAATTTGAGAATGGGTTTGTAACCATGAATATTGTATATAGTGTTTGGATTGTAGTTTTCTGAACTCTCCACTGAATTATCATCATCCACACATGCACAAGGGGTGCCCTCTTTAACACTGTTAAGGCACTAGCTGTATGGTTTTGGATTTATCTTCACCATAAAAATGGGGGTGGAGAGTGTATGAAGAATTACCAGTTAAGATGATTTTTCTTTCCTAGTCTATGCACCTTATAGCCTTCAAGCATTGGGCAATCTATATAACAAAAACAATATATGTATTCTCATTAGTGGGTGGTACCTTAAACATTGCCCGGAGGTAGGATTGCGATTGATGCTCAACAGTGATTGCGAACAGTGATTATGACTAAAGGATATTTTCAAGGAAGACACTATCATATTCTAGAAAGAATTATTTCACAGGCTCACGGATTATTATATTACATTTCTTGGGAACTAGACTCCCACATGATTGCAATCGATTGAATTCAGTCTGCACATCTCCCCCTCTTATGTTAAGTCATACTGGTACCACAAATTCTTTGCAGTCCAGATTATTTCATCCCAATCCTTCCGCATCGCTAACGCAAAAATTATTATTCAAGAATCCCAAAAAGGCATGCTGTGGCTGTAAGCACACATGGCTTGGCCAGGATTGTCCTGACATTACATCGTTTATTATGATGATATGCACGTTGTGCACACTCTGGTACCGCAGTGATGCGCAGCTGCTGCACTGGAGTCGAACACATCGCACATCTCAGTTATCTCAGGAGGAAGTTTATACAAGTCCATGACATTATCACTTCGATTGGCATAAGCTATATCCAATGTCAAAGGAAGTTGTCTGGAGTTACCGCTTGGAACAGTCATCACAGATCATGGAATTATAGATACTTTTTTGGTCACATTTTGACTTGCATCGTATAGACATTAATCTCATGAAATTTGCTTAACTTTTCACTATATTATATACTTCAGAATGCCTTCATGGTGACCTGGATTACCCCGTGCCAAGGACAGCTACGATGAGTGGACTTTAAAAACAAAAACAAAAACAAAGAGGAGGAAAAATTGTTTCATCAAAGCTTGTACCTCATTTCATTCAGCGTCCCATGGCTGATCAGATGTACTGAAATATTTTCGGGAGCGAAAATTATTCAAAGGGGGACGTGTTAGGTAGTGGACCTATTTGACCATTCAGTTTATAAATAAGTAAGGGAGTATTACTAAATTTGGTTTGTGGCATCTTGCCACAGGGGTTATAAAAGGAGTACGTCTGGTCGTATCACGCCATATTATATGTTTGGTCAGAGCCAAGTCCTGATTGGGTATTCTGGGAAAGAGGGGATGATGTATAGTTGGTTACCAAGGGTGGGTTTTCTTGTTGTGAAAAAGGGACAGAGAGAGAGCTGGCTTGGCCGTGAAAAGACATCCACCATCATCCACGAAATAAGACAAAGAGATTATATTAGAATCATCATCAACACACAATTTCAGCTGTGGATCTTAGTTCTTACATCTCGTAATACCACTCAACCCCACATAGACCTAGAAAGGGGCAAGCCTTCCACTACGATAACTACAAGGCAAGGGAGATCTTCCAGCTATTGCTCAGAATATTAGGCCTTCAAAGATGGCCAAGTGTGGATGAAGGAAAACACTTGACCTTATATTGTGTGGGCCTTGCCGTGAGGTGCCACCACCTATGTGGAGAACTTTGAGAATAAAATGAGTGTCGGTCTTTTGATTCAATTTCATAAAGATTCGCGGTTTTCCAACTTTATTTGCGAGGCCACGTCTCAAGCTCGGCGTAGGAGCCTCAATAAGAAACACCTGAGGATATAACTGCAATCCTTTCAGACTCCCCAAGACTGGGGATGAGACAGAGAAATGCAAAGTGTTGAGTAGTCCGATGCCTTCAGGCGACCCCGTTATTGTCGTAAACAGTTTTTCAGCTTTTTTCAGTGATAAAATCAGAAAAATCCGGGCGAAGCTCGACGATGTGTCATCAATGACTCCCGTTGACCAGGCCTTTGAAGGTACACCACTTGTCACTTTCAATCCAGTAACAGACGATGAAATCAGAAAAACTGTGTCGAACATGCCAACTAAGTCATGTGAGCTCGACGCGGTGCCCACATGGCTTCTGAAAAAACACTTCCCGAACTTTTTCCTGTTATTACCCAAGTTGTTAATGAATCATTGTTAAGCGGTGTTTTTCCGGACGACCTCAAGTGTGCTCGAGTACGCCCATTACTGAAGAAACCATCACTCGATCCGGAAATACTATCTAACTATCGTCCGGTCTCAAACATTCCATTTCTATCAAAAGTCATTGAGAAAGTAGTCTCAAGACGTCTCTCAGAACACCTCGATTCCAACCAGTTGTTTGATCCCATGCAGTCAGCTTACTGCCCTCGTCACAGCACTGATACGGTCCTGTTGATAGTACACAACGACATCACACGTGCACTGGATACAGGGAAAGCGGTCTTCATAGTGGCACTGGACCTGTCCGCCGCGTTTGACAGTATAGATCACGAGATACTTTTAAGTCGCCTAGACCGGAGATGTGAAATTCACGGTACTGCCCTGGATTGGTTCCACTCGTACCTGTCCGGACGAACACAGGAGGTGACGGTCAATGACGCAGTGTCAGATGCTTCTCCACTCCGCTTTGGTGTGCCGCAGGGCTCTGTTCTAGGCCCTCTGCTGTTCACGGTGTACAGTAGTCCTCTAGGAGATATAATAAGATCTTACTTGTTGCCATACATTCTGTATGCCGATGACAGCAACCTTTACGTTGCGTTTGACCCAAAAAATCCGTCGGAGGTGAACTCTATCTTAGCGAGGCTCTCAAAGTGCATCACTGAGATTCAAAACTGGATGACTATCAATAAGCTTAAACTGAACAATGACAAGACGGAATTCTTTGTTGCTAGTGCCAAACCTCACCAGAAACTTCTTGCCAATCTGAGACTGAATTTCTGTGATACAGAAATCGTACTCAGTGACTCTATCAAACTTCTAGGAGTGACTTTCGACCATGAAATGACAATGAGCAAGCATATCACCAACTTGTGTCGAGCAGCCAATTTCCAGCTCTACCGTCTTGGAAAAATAAAACATTTCATCAGTCAGTCGGCTACAGTGAGTGCAGTCAGAACTTTGGTGCTATCACGTTTGGACTATTGCAATAGTATACTATACAATGCATCGGAGTCAAATTTGAGGAAACTACAAATAGTACAAAATTCAGCTGCACGTCTCGTCATGAGAGTGGCTAGAAGAGACCATATCACCCCTGTGCTTCGTGACCTCCACTGGCTGCCTCTGAGGGCGCGCACGGAGTATAAGATCAACGTCATGGTCTTTAAATGTCTTTCAGGAACTGCTCTGCAGAACCTCGCAGACTGTGTATCGGCTTATGCTCCGGCCCGCACTCTCAGATCAAGTAATAAAAGTCTATGCCGGGAGGTCCGCACTCGCAGGGCGATTGGATCTTCAAGCTCCTCTGTGGCGGGGCCAAATCTTTGGAACCAATTACCAGATGTTTTAAAATCCATAGCTAACATCAAAACTTTTAAGTCACACTTAGAAGCATATCTTTTTAGGAAGCACTTTTTCGGTGACAATGCACTCTAGAATGTTTTATAGTCATCTGTCTCTAATTGTCTTACCTAATGTCTTATAGTCTCAGTTATATCTATTATTGTTTTACAGCAAAATTATTGTATGCATTGAATTTTTTTTTTTTTAAATTAAATGTAAAGCGCCTTGAAGTGCCTTACAAAAAGCGCTATATAAATTGTTTTAATAATAATAATAATAATAATAGGTGGATGGAGGTGCCTTGGTAGCTGCCAACAGTTGCCATGATGACTTACAAACTGGCCCACAGGCATAACATTCAATGAAAGAGCCGAAAAACTTGCTTGGAGTGCGGAACTATTCGAGGGCCTCATACTGACATTATGTTCTCGCAGAATTGTAGTTTCAGCAAATACAATTACTGCTTGAGTGGCAGGATGAGCTTTAGTCTGTGGCGAGACATGTGACCTGTGGACATAAGATTGGCGAGCCATGAGTGAGAGAGGTATTGACAGGGAACTTCAAAACTAGAGAAGCGAGGAGTGCTCAGCCAATGGACGTTGAGGCAACAAATAGAGGTGAGCCATAAGTGAGAGAGGTATTGACAGGGAACTTCAAAACTAGAGGAGCGAGGAGTGCTGAGCCAATGGACGTTGAGGCAACAAATAGAGGGGAAGGGACAGTGCCACTACTCCATTGTAGCTACAGGTGAAAGCTGAAATTATATAATATCTTTTAATGATTTTTGCATAAATTTTCTGATGCTCAGTTTCTAGCAAAAAGAATTGGTTATGATATATCGTCATGAGTCGCACCAATATAATGATATCATTAAGCAAAAAATTCAGTAATCAAAATAAGGCATTCAGATTGGATCAGATCGAACTTCAGTGACCTTATCTGACGACGAAGACGAACGACGGACGCCACGGTATCGTATAGGCTCACCTGACAGGTGAGCTAATCAACTAAACTGGTGATTACCTCTTATGCAGTTCATTGACTGGTGTCAGTAATGTTATGCAACGTTATGCAATGTTACCCAGATGCCCAGCTCACATAATCAACTATCTGGGGAACTCAAAACTGCTAATATTTATCAATGGACGCTTATTCCCGCCTTAGGTTTTCACTGGACTGTTCAAAACTCCCCATTCTTAAAAGCGTTTCGCTACAGCTACAGGTTTCCAAAATATTTAGTAATCTATATAAGGTTTTTAAATTGGATCAGATGGAACTTCAGTTTCAGTTGAGTTCAGATAGGTCACTTAGGAGATTATGTGCATGATTCCAACCGTGCTACAGAAGGCAATGTCAGAAGAAGCCACCATGATTCTAATCGTACCCAACTGGCCAGTGCAATCCTGGTTCCCTACAATACTCAAACTACAATTCGACAACCCAAGGATATTACCACGTGGGCAATGTCTTTTTTTGGTTGCCCGGAGGGCGGCTGAAGTTGCATCCGCCTCGGGGAAAAATGACACTATTGGCCTGCGCCTTATCAGGCAGGGCCTCTCGGTAGATGGACCTCAGGTGGAGGTTGCTAGCGTCATCTTCACTTCGTGGAGAGACTCTACCAGGGCTCAATACAAGTCTTCACTGGCAAAATGGGAACGATATTGTGAGGATAATGAAGTTGATAAACTTCATCCCTCTATGCCCTAATCATTAGATTTTTTGCATAGCTTGTATAAGGCTGGGCTTGGTTTATACAGTGCTATGAACACAAAAATATTCAGTAATCTATATAAAGTTTTTTGATTTGATCAGATCAAACTTCAGTTATCAGTTGAGGTCAGATGAGGTCACTTGGGAAAACATGTGTACAAAGTTTGCTCAACTGTGTCCTTTCGCGTATTGCCATTTTTACGCCAGAAATTTTATAACAAGTAAATCAACATTTTTATACCATAGTTGAAACACAACTGTTAACAGTTTATAGTACTTACAATAAAGTACTTGCTCTAACTAAAACCTATAAAACAGAAAATATTTAGTCTTAAAAAGCAATGAAACAAATAATACCTCATAAATACACTTGTAAATAAGATGATTTGAGTACAGTAGGCCTACAGCAGCACAAGGACCACAAAATTCAACATGTGGACCTCCTGACACTTTATCCCTCCTCACCTAGCACATGTATCGGCAACAGTAGCACAGATGTTGTTTTACTTTTCTAAGAGTTCCTTCTCACCCTCAAACTCCATGAAGAGTTTCAACAATCCGGGTAGAGGCAGCTCCTTTATAGAAGAGAGAATTTCTCCATCGTGTCTCGCAGACAGCAATGTCTCTCGTACAGTCTGGCGACAGTGGTGCATGAGACTCCGTGGCTCCCGTGCGGACTTCTGTAACCACTGCAACAGTTTGATCTGTTCCTGGTATTTTCCGGGCAGATCCAACCAGTTCTCGCCACGGAGATCCCAGCCGGCATAAACCAAGAAACGTGCCGATTCCAAGTCGCCTCTCCACACCAACCAACACAGCGGCGAGTTACGATGTTTACGGCTGTAATAACGAATGACACAATACATGTATTAGAATGTGAGACTTCTTTTTACCTGGCCCACTTCTGGCCCCCTGGTGACCAAGTCAAGAATTAGATTGGACCGAAGATCACTGTCAGAGGTCTCCTGACCTGGGGGGGGGGGATCCTGTGTACAAAGTTTCAAGTTTATATCTCTAGCGTTGTGCTACTGTTTTTGAAACAGGATACAGATGACGACGATGACGGACAACTGACACAGCGGTGTTGTATAGTCTCCCCTACGGTGAGCCAAAAATTTGTGCAAATCAAGAAGCGAATATTTGGACTAATTCATACTTTTAGGGCATACATGTATAATCAGGATCAGTTGCAAATAATAATGCTAACTTTCAATTGTGTACAATCATGAGATGCATACTAATTGCCAATTTAGCATAATTAGACTAGAAATAATTTGCATAATTTATAGTAATCTGTCAATGGTAATTAGTCTAAGCTCTACAAACATTGTGCATTTCAATTTTGTAGTGCACCGTGCCTACACTGCACAGCCTCGCCACTTACAAATGACTCGGGATATTCCGTCAAAACACTTAATGGTTAAGGGCTAGTGGTCGACCCGTTGGCCACAGTGCTGGAAGACTGCAAGTTAACCATTTCAGTGCCCAAGATCGCACATGTACGCCCTAAATTTTAAGGTATTTTAGTTCCTTCAGATGACACCAGATGTCCCCAGCTACTCTAACGTGTTCATAATTATGGTTTCTCTGACCTGAGGTGTCAAAACTGAATAATGTTTTCGACTAAGAGGGTGGGGTGTGGTCTGCCACCCCCCATTTTAGGTGCAAAATGGTGAAAATCGGCCAAAAATACCACTCCCTTAAAAAAAATTAGAAAATAATCCTGATATGCCTCCACTTATTACTGCTGTTTCATTGAACAAGGGGTAAAGACAAAGGTTTTGAAGAATTTTGATGAGTGTATCTCAATTATTTTGTGGGTTTTTGGGTGGTGAAAATGCCCCAAATCCTAGGCACTGAAAGAGTTAAGCAGCACTGAGCGCAGTCATAAATTGGATGGTTGACCAGCGTGTACTCGGTACACCAGCAAACCAAGGCACGTGTCATCAAGATTGTTCGCTTGAAGCGCCTCGCAAAAGAGCAATTTAAAAAATTGCACGCAACAATAATTGCTGGTTTACTGAGGTTATGGAAGGTCCATCACAGGTTTCAGCGACCTGCGACTCGAGTCGCTATCAAACCCAGTGATTATCGGATTAACCCCGCTAATGCGAAACATCATTTTGTCACACACAGCAACAATTTTAGGTGGCTGCGATTTCAATCACTCATTTGCGTGGCACTTAAAGGCCTACACCGTTCGCTAAAAATTTTGAATTTGTAACTGAATTTGGAAAATTTTCAATTGCGTAAATGCATACTACATTTAAATACAAATTTCAACATTGCCTTCCTGTAGACAGATATGTATACAATACAAAATGTCAACATATTTAACTTCGTATTCATAATAACTGCACTACGGCATTGTGTATAAGTTAATTGGACTTCTATTTTAACTGGGCCACCAGTAATTACGAACGGCGTACCCCTTTAAGGAGCAGCAGGCCTTGTCTTTTAAGTCATAACGCGCCTAAATTCAGAACGAGGGGTGCAAAAAAAATGCGCATCTAGCAATAAACATCATTCAATTTTCGCACGCCAAATGATACTACGCACATGGTCCAGCATTTAGTTCCAAATTTCACCAACGGCAGATTACAGGTGGGGCTTCAATGGGAGAGATGACAAAAACACCTCGCTAAATGTTGCTGCATAAATTACTATTGATTGTGTGGTTTTCTGTTGATAGAACAGGTTATTCGCATGCAAAATGGCTGGAGACCCGTGAGTTAGTTTATTGTGATTGGCGGAGAGCGCCGTAGCTTGCCAATGCCATGTGCTTTTGTTGACATAATCAGAGACGGCACGTTTTTTTCGTTGCGTTTCAGCCAAGAGAAAATCAAGGTGAGCACTTTTCTGCTCACCTGCAAATTATTGAGCAGCGATGGTGTAGTGGCAAGGACCTCTGACTACTGATCCCGATGTCCCTGCATTGATTCCCACTGTAATTGGCGTGAGACTCTTGGAAGGTCACTTGGCCTAATTTTACCCAGCTGCACTAATGTGTAAGTAATCCTCAGGATGTGGCGTAGATTGAGCTTGGAGTTCTACTGAAACACCATTGAGAATGCTGATCCTGAACTCCAGGCATTGCGGGCCAAATTGAGGTTATCAGTCATTTTGTATTGCCCCGATACTTTTCTAAAAAAAACCTGAAAATTGAAGCTCCCGTGGTATACCTAAATATGGTATAGTATCTAACTGATACACTTTACATAACATTAGAAGTTTATTTTTCCTTAAAGCAAGGGAGTGCTGTTTTCCGAGACACACGATTGAGAGACTAGGAATTCAGGAACACAAGATGATTCGTAACCTGGACCTGCCACCTGATGTGTGGAGTTCAGGATTCTGATTCAGCATGGTGTGAAAGAATACAGCATATATATACAAGGCTATAAATGTAAAGTGCACTCTGTACTGAGAATGTCGTACATTATAAAGCGCTATATAAAAATCATATCCATTATTAAGCGCTATATAAGAATCATATCCATTATAAAGCGCTATATAAGAATCATATCCATTATAAAGCGCTATATAAGAATCATATCCATTATAAAGCGCTATATAAGAATCATATCCATTATAAAGCGCTATATAAGAATCCTATCTTTTTTTTTTCATCCACAAAGAAATATGTCTGCATTGGAACTTTGGATGGGTTTGAAAAAGTTCATGTCACCAGAAATTTAGAAAATACCAATCAAATGTGACCCTCTCTTATGCAACACCCTGCACATGCTGTAAGGTGGTCGGAAAGATGTTTGTGTGTTATCTGTGATTCAAGAGAGCGTGTTATGTGAATAAACAGAAATTGTTATACCATCAGAAACTATCGTGTTTTCAACTGAATTGAAACACTGGAAATGGCCCCAAAGCATGGGCTACATAATCAGCTCGGAAAATTATTCCCCACCTGATAAAAACAATGAATAACATGACTGAACAACTACAGGTACCTACATCTCTTGTTTCATTTTTTAAAACAGATTCTTGAAAACCACTGGCATTTCAACGAGACCTGCATCTGTATCTGAACCTACCTCTCGGCAAACCTCGGCTGTAAGTGTGCACCAGCTACAATCATCAGTTTTAGTGTTTCCCGGTCAAAGTTGGATATCACAGATTGAAACACGCATCGATCGAGGGGGGTGTAGCCATTGATATCTGTCTGGTTCATCTTCGTCCCATTCCTGATCAAAGTCTCTATCATCTGAAGACGGACTGGGGCTGCAGCGAATGTTAAATTGCATCAGAAAAATGTTTCCAAGACAATTCCAAAAGAACCTAGGGGAAATATTAAGAAGTGTTTAGACCCAATTGTCGTTTAGACACAAGATAGATCATATCGTGGTAATTTTTCCTTGTTTCCTCCTGAAGGTTTAAGTCCTCAACCTTTGGTCATGGTGATCTAACATTGCTTCACAGAAAAACCACTACAGCTGTTCATTTGTGACCCATCACAGCAAAACCATGTCGCTGAGCTTGGCAGGTTGAGATGGACTGTTCATTCATTTCTCTATTGTCTGCCTTTTGTGAAATATGAGCATATCAATTTCTTCCATTATCTCCTGGTGTCATTTAGGCTCATCTTCTGTGCGACATGCGCCTAGCTTTGCTGTGATGGGTCACATTTCGTAAGTATGCACAAGTTTTATTTCACAACCGTCTCCCCCTCCACCTGCCCTTTTACCCTGGCACCCGTAAGCTAGATCCCATAGCTCTCCCCCCCCCTCCCCCATGACAGTTTATACAGCGCATACACCGTTTGGTAAAGATTTGAAATCTTTAATTGAATAACAAAAATTCCAATTGAATAACAAAAATTCCAATTGAATAAATATGCACTGAACTGAGATCATTACTGTTGTGTAGACAGATACACATACCGGGTACTCTATAGAAATACTCTATACAAATACTCTAGATACACATACTCTATACAAATACTCTATACACATGATCCACAAGTTTCAGCAAAGTAAGTTGCATGCATGCTGACTGCACTATGGCATTTTGTATTTAACTGCTTTTCTTTTTTCCTAGTCAAGTCAGCTGGGCTACTGCCTGAACCGTGAACGGCTCATCTGACCGGAGCTTATCCCAGTTTCCATAGCATTAAGCGACCAGGAGTATTACTCCCCCTGGATAGGATGCTGATCTATCGCAGGTAATTTCCCAGGCAAGCCACCCATTTACTCCTGGGTGGATTGAAGCAAGTAGGGTTAAGTGTCTTGCCCACGGACACAAAGACAAAACACTGTCGATCCGTCCGAGTATTAAACCTACGACCTCCTGGTTATAAGGCCAGCGCTCTAACCACTCTGCCACTGATCCCCCATCTTTTTTCCTGACCTATGATTAAATACAAACGGGGTACCGGGTATCCCTTGGCTTAAACCTCACCTTTCAATACTTGTGCCTTGTGAAGTGCAGTAACACCATTTTTGTCTGGAATGTTAGGACAACTACCAGCAGCAAGTAACACCTCGACGATGTCCAACAGGCCGAAGCTGACTGCAATGATGAGAGCTGTTTCACCTGAAATTGTCGGAAGATCCACATCAGCATTGGCATTGATGAGCAGCTCAACAGTATACCTCTGGCTGTTCAGGACGGCCACGTGAAGCGGCGTCAATCCTAATCTGTCCTGAGCATTCACATCGGCGGGAGTGGCAGTGATGAGCGCTTCAATGACCAGTTGCTGGTTGGTCTTGACAGCAACATGGAGCGGCTTTCGGCCCTCAGCATCCGATGGAGCAGCAACATGACCGTGCTGGAGAATGGCACAGAGCGTGCCAATATCTCCCGTCTCTGCTGCAAGATGGAGCGGCGATCGACCTCTGGCATCCGTTACAGACAGATCGGCACCGTTCTTGCACAGGAGTTGAATCACATCATACTTTTTTCCGCTGATGGCTTTATGCAGCGGCGTTTGTCTCTTGTCATCAGCCGATATGATATCCACCCGTGCGCCAAACCTTATCAGAGTTTCAACGGTGTCATAGAAACCACCACCACAAGCTATGTGCAGCGCCGATTCTCCCTGCAACACCGAGTGTACACGATTCACCTGCGCACCCTCTTTGACTAAAACCTTCACAGTCTCTGTCTGGCCGTATTTGCAGGCATGGTGTAGGGCAGAGTATCCTTGGGCGTCCGAAGCATTTACAGCGGTCCCACAGCGGATCATCAAGGACACGATATCCGGGACTCCAATCTCGGATGCGTAATGCAACATGCGTTTTCCAGTCGAGTCAGTGTAATTAAGATCTACACCGGGGGCAATTATGATAATTTTGACGGTTTCCACGTGACCAGTCTGGATGGCCTCGCACACGAAATGGTTGATGTCAGTCTCTGGGAATGAGCCACAGCGATACTTGTAGACGCATATTCGTACAGCATCAAGGTTGTGGTCCCTGATCATAAGCGAAAAATGAATTTCAAACTCGTCCTGTGTTTCGATCAAATCCATGGCTCCCTGCAATTTAGAAAAGTGAAGTAGTTTAGAAAGACACACACATCATGACATGTACTGTGCAAGTATTGAGGTCAACGCTATGAACCTTGGTTGATTCTTTGGTCACGTGAAGGTTACCAAACCAGATAAACAATTCATCTTCAACTGGAGGCAAGGTTGATGGAATGCAGGCAGTGCAATCCAATGATGTAAAACCCGGCGTCCACCATCCAGTGTCCAGAGTCCAAAATCGTTCAAAATACTTCAAAGAAGCTACTCTCTTGACTCTCTCATCAGCGGCCATTACTCAGAAAAAACGTATCCGTATCGAGTACGAAATAAACACAGTGCATGCGCTTCAACCATAACATGAATTGCTTTTAACCCTTTCAGGACCAATCTCGCAAAATAGCGAGCACCGCAATACCTCCATTCTGGACGAGTCTCGCAGAAATGCGAGATCGACGATCTTTTCACCTCATTGGTTTTCCAGTCATTTCTAATGCCAATCTGCATTTTTTAACTGCTCGGAGGGGATTCCCGACATCCTGGGGAATACCTTGTTCTATTCATGCCAACTTCATAGCAATTTTTGCAAAGCCGATATTTTGCTTTCAAAAACTTTCGATTTTGGATGAAAAACTTGAAAAGTATCCAGTCCAGAGCAGAGGTTTATTCTCTGGTGAGGAGATTGATTACTGCACGTGACAATGGTGGAAGATGCCAGCTTTGCGATTTTCTCGTCAATAATGTGCAAATATGACTTTATTTCTTCAAAGTGGCTATTCTTACGGTACCATAACAATAAAAATTTCAGCGATTTTAGGGATTAAACTGAAGATTAGGGGACAAGGTTAGTGTTAGGGATGGGTTAGGAGGGGTTAGTGTTGCTAGGAGTAAGGGACAGGGTCTAGGTTAGGTTTGGAGTAGGATTAAGGCTCAAAAGTGAAAATGACCGCCGTAAGAATAGCCAGTTGTTCGCATGTAAAATGCATTAGAGACTGCCGTATTAATAGCCACAGTCTTATTTCTTAGTTGATTTCGAATTTAATGCATGTGTTCCGCGCATTTTACCGATCTGCGCTATCTTAAGATTGCGCTGCGCATTCTTAGGATCCTATAATTGCGCGGCAATCTCAAGATCGCGCAAGGGTGAGCGTGCGCTTTTTGCCGATTGCGCATTTTAAGGATGGTGATACTTTTACATGTTCATGATGTTTGGCTTTGCATTGGTAGCTTTATTTTTCACCTAAGTTTTTGCTACACCAACAGTCACATTACTGTCATGTGACTGTCTATGGGATGCTGAAAGTAAATTAATTCAATCCCGGCCAAAGTTGACTGTCTAATGGTATTTGGTTCCTCAGTTAATAAAATAATAAAATACCAGATATTATAGTGCTTCGATCATGCATTGCATGCTCCGAAGCACTTTACATAAAAGTTGTATCGTGATGAAGTGCCAGGCCCTGCACCTTGTACTTGAAAGACATGCAAGAGGAATTCGTTTGAGAAGGGAGACACGTAGACCTACATGTAAGGTTTTATGTTATCTTCTCATTATGAATGATAATAATGTCAACTGTTTTATATTTCAGGTTATCCCTGGGTTATCCCCCCACAGCTTGCTGACGGACATCCAACCTGATAGCAATGCTTTTGATTGATCAAGTACATTTGGTTGTAATCTTGCATCCGGATTTACTTAATGAATAAAGATTACATAACTAAGATATAAGAAATTATCAGGAATAAGAATTGAATCAAGCTAAATGAACACCTCCACAATTTGACCAATATTCACTGACCATCATCTCAGAAGCCTAATTAGCAGTGCTAATTAAGGCGGCCATGCCTTTGATAATGTGAACAGATCTCACTATGACACTTTGACCAATATTTACTGACCATCATCTCAAATCCAACAATAAATCCCTGAACAATCATTGAACAATATGGTAGAACGAATTCTACTACTTGTAATACGTAGGGGACACCATTTTCTTTCACACCAAGTTTCCCGTCCTCATTTTCTTTCATTCTGTCCCTTATACAATAAAACATTGCAGAAGTTGATTTTACTTTTCAGAATTCAAGCCCATGATCCGTGCAGAAGATTATTGTTGGAATGGCTACCCATATTTCATATATTTCATCATAATTTATGCAGTTTGATGTTGCAAATTCTCGGAGAGAACATAAACTCAGTTATATTATTTGCAGGACAACATCTCACATTGGCTCATGCAACACACACAAGACCCCAACTCCCTTGCGCGATCTCGAGATTGCCGCGCAATTATAGGATCCTAAGAATGCGCAGCGCAATCTTAAGATAGCGCAGAACGGTAAAATGCGCGGAACACATATAAACACTGTACAGCTACATAAAGAATATACATTAATTTGGTAGATTCTGTAGGTACATGTTCACTTTTTATAAGATTTGCACAGTCGTAGAGTTTTTTCCAGGTTCTTTGATATGCAACACTTCCACGTGCTTTCATCTACGCGGTACTGCTCTGCTGATATCCGTACATCGACGTTAAATGGCGTAAATTCGATTGTCTCAACCAATATATGTCAATGGTTCATTTGACTACTAAGGTTTTACCAACTAGGCCTAGGTTTACCTGGATACATGAATAGCATAGGGCCATACTTAGTGTACTAGCCTCCGAGTATCTCATGTGCCATATGTATGTATGTAGCCTATAGGCCTACCCACGAATGCCACGCCGGCATTTTTCTACCAAAATTTCATTAGGAATATTACTATTTACTACTGATAAACACTGTGTTATGTTCATGTTTATTCACTTTAACATAAAATTAACAAATCATAAGCCTGTTACCCTTGCTTGTTGCGTAATTCGATGAAATGTAGAAGGTAAACAAAGACGAAATTAATGACGGGTGCGGCCATGTTAGAAGTACCGTATCAACCTTAGGTCTCGTTAGGGAGTTTTTCCCAAATGTACGCGATGATGACGTAACATCTATTTTAAAATGCGTTTCCAAAGTGAATGCATGAGGACAACCCATTTGTGTCGTATATCACTGGAAACGCCCGATTCCCCTGATTCTGCAGGATGTTAAATCGGGCATTTTATTTCTTTAAATAAATCATATGCGTCGCAATATTGCCAATTGGGCCACGATATCAAAACAGACCATCAGACCACAGACACTTGAGAGTTGTGGTTACACCTACCAATTATAGATGGCATGTTGGTATACTGCGTTGTTGCCTGACGGGATTTACAAGTATTTATGACTTGTTAATGGCATTCGCAAACAGCAGGGCTATTATTAAGCCGCTATACATCCGTGTCCAACCGTTTGTCATGTACGGTGGCTGTAAAAGGCCACGCAAAATCTTTTTTTTAGAATGCCCGAATTTATTTTTTATAACTCGAGCGCTCGACTTATAACTCGAGCGCTCGACTTATATCTCGAGCGCTCGACTTATATCTCGAGCGCTCGACTTACGTAAAGGTCACGCAAAATCTTTTTTAGAATGCCCGAGTTTATTTTTCATAACTCGAGCGCTCGAGTTATCATAACGACCAGACGGATGATGACGTATTTCAATTAGGTAAGACTATACCACTATCGCCGTATCCACAGAATTAGGTCGCAGATACACTAGCATGACTAGTAGCCTCTGTGCCGATACACCATCACCAAGCATCACTATCAGTGTTGATACAGCAGCTAGCAGTAGTGTCCCGATAGCCGATAGCCAGAATAGCCGGTCGTTTATGGCTGGCGGGAGTGGACAAATATCTGAATTAAGGGTCGGGATAAATCAGATTTATACCACGACTATATTCATAATAGTAGACAGCCAATCAGAACCCCGCATTTCATGAATTATGGTGACCATTAAATCTGAATTATACCACGACATAAATGAATCAACCCACGACTATAATCGTTTTAGACCCACGACTATATTCGTAATAGCAGACAGCCAATCAGAGAGCCGAATTTATGGACGGAAGTGCGATTTATGCCGCACCATAAATGATACGATTGCCACCTTCTGATTGGTCTAAATATGCCACACCACAATTCCTATTTATGCCGTGGCATAATTGTGAATTCTGCCGCGCCATTATTCACGAGATCCGATGCTTTGATTGGTTGATTTATGCCGTGGCATAATTCTGAATTTTGTCCACTCGCGCCAGCCATAGTCGTTTATGGCTGGCGCGAGTGGACAGAATTCAGAATTATGCCACGGCATAAATAGGAATTGTGGTGCACCATAAATCGACCAATCAAAACCTCGGATTTCGTGAATTATGCCGCGGCATAAATAGGAATTGTGGACGGAAGTGTCATTTATGGAGGACGGAAGTAAATCAGAATTGTGGTGCACCATAAATCAACCAATCAAAACATCGGATCTCTAACATCCGGCGTCCATAAATAGCACTTCCGGCGTCCATATATCGCACTTCCGGCGTCCATAAATCGCACTTCCGTCCATAAATTCGGCTCTCTGATTGGCTGTCTGCTATTAGGAATATAGTCGTGGGTCTAAAACGATTATAGTCGTGGGTTGATTCATTTATGTCGTGGTATAATTCAGATTTAATGGTCACCATAATTCATGAAATGCGGGGTTCTGATTGGCTGTCTACTATTATGAATATAGTCGTGGTATAAATCTGATTTATCCCGACCCTTAATTCAGATATTTGTCCACTCCCGCCAGCCATAGTCGTTTATAGTTTCTTTGCTGTAAGTCGAGCGCTCGAGATATAAGTCGAGCGCTCGAGTTATAAAAATTAAATTCGGGCATTCTAAAAAAAGATTTCGCGTGGCCTTTTACAGCCACCGTAGTCATGAGAGATCTTATCACACCATTATTGTTATCACAATACTGTCACTGCGGAGAAAGTATAGATCGGAGACCTATTATTGCGAATTCGTGTTGTACAGAGACTTGTCCATTAAAGGGGCACTATAGGCAGCATCTTGGTAGGCAACATAAAGTTACACAAAGTAGCCAGTGAGTCTCTCACCTCTCACAGTTTGTCCTAACCTAGTCACGCCTGTAACAGGGATACATTCAGTGATGAATCAAATAAGACCTAATGCCCTTACTCTGTTTATAAGTCAGCTAAAGTTGGCCAATTTGACCCCCTGCTCCTACATAGTCCCCCTTTAATGGGAAACTATAGGCAACAGCTAGGTAGGCAAGATAAAGTTACACAAAGTCGCCAATAAGGGTCTCTCACACAACAGTATGTTGAAACTATGCACACGTGTTCGAGTAAGTGATAAATCTAACTCCTCCCCCCCCCCAACCAACCCCACCCAAACGAACGGCCACCCCTTTAAAGGGAGATCGACTATATAACCCACTCGTACTCGTATGGTTTTTGCAGGTCAGTCGTCAGTTGGAGTAGGTCTAGTTACTCAACGGTAATTCAGTACGTATTTCCGTAGTTGGCGTACGCCTTATTCCAATAATCCCAAGAACGGGCATCAGAGAAGCTAGGATAGCAGCCAACGCCATCTATAATTGTTCCAAGAAACCATGATCCAATGAATCGACCGCTATTTTGATATCGTCATTATGATCGCTCCGCCTGTTCGCGTGGTGGCGTGGTGGTGGCGTGGTACCCGTGGTGGCGTGGTGCAAATACCGCCTGCCAAATATTATACATTTCTTCCTGAATAATTCTTACAGTAACCATTCTTCCATGAAAGACAGTTGCTTAAGCTACACAAAAATCAAAAAAAATCGAGGGTCAACCTTTGAACTTTTGAGATATGTTGAATTTTGCACAAATCAGCGATAAACGCACCAACTGGCACTGGACGGCATTTCAACACGGGACCGACGCACATCGCAAGATCAGTGTACACATACGTCGGCAACAACAGTATAAATGCGTAGTTTCTTGTTAGCGCCTATTGAGTAGCGCTCTAGGTTTCAGAAACTCCATAAAAACATGTCTTTGCCAAAACAACTGCTGAATCAACACTGACATACTGTAAGGACTGAGAAATCAATGATTTAATGAACTACGGTGAGGAGGGGGGGGGGAGGGAGGGGTGCGCATGAATAATAAAAAAACTCCCTAATGAGACCTTACAACGCCGGTGTTCTCGAAGGAGTCAAACACGCGAGAACGCGTTCGGGAACCGTCCCTGTTCCCAAATCTACGAAAGCCCAGAAGGCTCATTCAAAATTCAAAATTCAAACCTGACTTCAATACTGAACCGTTGATTTCAGTATTGAAATCAGATATTTTCAAATAAGAAAACAACAATCATACATTAACAAACGTACAAATTATTCTAGCGCACTGTTTTAACATTTGACCTCCCTCTTTAGTGTCTTGAATGATTTGTTCACTTATCTTTGCAGGATTACTGAATAAAACATTCAATATTTCAATATTGAACCGCTGGCTTCAAGATTGAATATTGAACCTTAAACTTCAGTATTGAACCCGAACTTCAATATTGAACCCCAATTTCAATATTGAACCCCTGTTTATTCCACTGTTGCGGCCCCTCCGCATTAGCCTAGATACCATTGGCCTAATTACCATTGCATTAGCCACGCCTCCCGCGCTACTTTAAAAGCCAATCGGCTTTATTGTATTGTATGTATTTCCTGTTGTATCATTTACCATGCATGTGAGTTAGTTGAGAATAAACCTTCATAGGATATAGATCAAACCCTTGTCTTCTCGTTCGCCATCAGCTCAACTCTGTGTTCATGCGCACATCCACCATATAGTTTACTTTGTCTTTTTAGACTACGACATTTTAATACTACGGCCTGAAAAGGAGCACGATCCCTTACAAACTGAAATCTTTTCAGAAATGTCGGATGCCATGCTCAACACGCGTGACTGATGGAGTGATGGAGGCGGGGGTTCAATATTGAAGTCCTGGTTCAATGTTAAAATTTGTGTTCAATGTTGAAGTGGTTTACTGTGATTATTGAAATCATGCTTTATCAAGTTATCCTACAAAGATAAGTGAAAAATCATCCAGGATACTAAAGCGGGGGGGGGGGGGTTAAAATCAACAAATCAACAAATCATTCAAGACTAAAGAGGGAGGTCAAATATAAAAATAGTGGGCTAGAATAATGTATTTGTACGTGTGATAATTTATGGTTGATGTTTTCTTATTTGAAAATATCTGATTTCAATATTGAAATCAACGGTTCAGTATTGAAGTCAGGTTTGAATTTGAAATTTGAATATTGAATGAGTCTCCTTGGTTTTCGTAGTTTTCCCGTGGTTCCGATAGGGTAGTTATGACAACAGTACTAACTCATTCGAGACCCGGGAACATGTTCGCCTGTTCTCGGTCCGTTCCAGAACATTGGAGAACAGGAAGTCGAATACACCCTACAACTACAAACTCGTCCCAGTGCCGGAATTAAAAAATTTCAGAAACTGGAATTGATTAATTGCCGCCATTTTGGATGTCGGCATCCTGAGATTCAGGGTTTGATGATCCTACGTCATCCACTGCACTACTGTACATCTTATTCAGGTCGAATTAGTGCAACTTTCTCTCATAAAACGTTTATTCGTGAGAGAAAATATCTTTCCGATCCCGTAAAATCGAGAAAAGGAGTTCCTATTACAAAATCGACCTGGATTATCTTAATTGATATTATTCAAAATTAAAAAAACACACCAAAATGTTGTTTGCAAATCAAATGACTAACATTCGAGGTGGTATTCGGGCATGACAGGGCTTTTTAAGCAGCGCATTTATCATATTTCATATATTTTTTGTCCCATGATTGCCGCCGGTCATCTGTGCAAGTGTGTGGAGGGTCGGCAGCAAGCTGACAAGGCCTTTGCCTTCTTTTAATTACCAACCTATGTGACTTGATTGTCCTTGTCAGACCTGGTGGAATTATCATGACTTTTGTTATCCACCCCTCCCCCTTTCGACCAATCCCCGATATGGTGGGGGGGGATTTATTAGTCCCCATATCACCTTGAGGTTAGGGGGATTGGTCTTCCTTTGGTATTAACTACCCTGACAACGGCAGGGCTACAAAAAATGTCTATAGACTCATTAGAGTGTTCCTCTCCACGGAAATCTTTAGTAAAAGGCGAAAGATTTATGCGTGGGATTGAAGAGAAACCAGAGTGATGTGGTGAAGTCAGAGTTGTCTAGAGTTTGCCAAGTTCTTCATTATGCGCTTGGTTTTGGATAATGAGATACCTAGTAGTTTTTGATTCTCTAGACAACAGGAAAGCGTTGCAAGCTAAAAACTATTAATAACCAACACTTGCCACTATTGCCAAAAATGTTTTGATGTTGCGACTTTAAATTTTTGATGATACAATCAACATATTATTCAGCTCGTTGTGAGTTATGGCCCCATGCACGGCGTACATCCATGTCGGCCGTGCCAATTGCGGATTCAAAAAACATATAAGAAAGAACACCGACGCCTGCGTTATCTAACTTTGACCTTTAGTCAGTTCTAGCCGACTTAACCCTGCAATAATATTGGTCGATTATGCAAAAAGAAAAGGAAAAAAACCAAAAGTCTACAACACGTGGTATTCCGAGGCGGTCACCCATCCACGTACTAACCACGCTCGACGTTGCTTAAAGCGAACTGGAACCGCCGAGCCAGTTCGTATGACCTCGTTTTCATTTCCCGCGTATCGGGTGATCAGAACGAGGCATGAATGAAACATGGCGCCTAGCTGTCAATCATTGAGTGACGTCACTACTATGGAATTTACTACGAAAACTCATGAATGAAAGATCGCATGACTCACGTGATTCTCACATGATTCTCAATGATAACAAATTGAACTGCGCATGCTCGGGCACTGGGGGCGGAGCTACAAATTTGAACTTGAATATGAAGTTGGAAGTTCGACTTTCTCGGGCGGTGAAAGTCGAAAAGTTGAATAAATCGCTCTTCGGTTCCAGTTCCCTTTAACTTCGGTGATCGGACGAGAACCGGTGTTTTCAACGTGATATGGTCGTAGACATCGGAGGCAGACTTTTTGGGCTACTCATAACAGTAGGCCAGCGACGTAACCATCTTTTCGACAGTATACATGTGACAGTATATATTCAAAGTGTTTTGGCAGTAGTGGGCCTACTGTAACACTGATTGCCATTTGAGAGTCTCGAAATCGTGCAGTTTTACAACGAACCGAAATTCCGGATGGTCAGTAGTGACACCTGTGTATTTGTTTCGCCACTAAACATCTCGAGCAAACCGTGGTGTCTTGCAAAAGTGTATTTCCCTTTCCCTCGCCCATCGAACATGCAGTGCCTGACTTCACTTCACCTCCCCGAAACACAAACATTACAGGTTTGATCAGTAAGGTAAGCCGTACGAGGAGCCCACGAAACATCATGGAAAAGGTAAACGGAGACTATAGGTTGATAACCAGGCGGGCGAGATTACGTTACTCGATCGAAGTCAGCAACATATGTTTGTTCTATCTCCTAATAGCGCTTCTTCTTTAGACGAGCCCGAGTTCCGTAACATCGAAATAATCTACCAGATACAACCGTTTTGTCATCGATACGGCTGCTTCTCGTGCCTATAGTCCCCCTTTAAAAGAAAACGACAGCGCTCCGAGGCTTTGCAGTACACCGGAGTCATGGGCTCAGTACGCAATTATATCTGCTATATCGTCCGTGTACATAATATTAATGTATACATACATTTTCGTGATTTAAAAAAAATCAAAGCTTCGAACTTTGCAGAAGTGCAGTCATATATCTTGTCAATGTCATCAGTGAATTTGTAAAAGTTCCAATGATTCAAAATTTTATTGTTTTATTTGCGTTTTCATGAGACATGTCAGAATATGACACAATACGCGGCCGTGTTTACTGCCCGTGAGAGAAAATATCTTTCCGATCCCGTAAAATCGAGAAAAGGAGTTCCTATTACAAAATCGACCTGGATTATCTTAGTTGATATTATTCAAAATTAAAAAAACACACCAAAATGTTGTTTGCAAATCAAATGACTAACATTCGAGGCGGTATTCGGGCATGACAGGGCTTTTTAAGCAGCGCATTTATCATATTTCATATATTTTTTGTCCCATGATTGCCGCCGGTCATCTGTGCAAGTGTGTGGAGGGTCGGCAGCAAGCTGACAAGGCCTTTGCCTTCTTTTAATTACCAACCTATGTGACTTGATTGTCCTTGTCAGACCTGGTGGAATTATCATGACTTTTGTTATCCACCCCTCCCCCTTTCGACTAATCCCCGATATGGTGGGGGGGGGGGGCGGATTTATTAGTCCCCATATCACCTTGAGGTTAGGGGGATTGGTCTTCCTTTGGTATTAACTACCCTGACAACGGCAGGGCTACAAAAAATGTCTATAGACTCATTAGAGTGTTCCTCTCCACGGAAATCTTTAGTAAAAGGCGAAAGATTTATGCGTGGGATTGAAGAGAAACCAGAGTGATGTGGTGAAGTCAGAGTTGTCTAGAGTTTGCCAAGTTCTTCATTATGCGCTTGGTTTTGGATAATGAGATACCTAGTAGTTTTTGATTCTCTAGACAACAGGAAAGCGTTGCAAGCTAAAAACTATTAATAACCAACACTTGTCACTATTGCCAAAAATGTTTTGATGTTGCGACTTTAAATTTTTGATGATACAATCAACATATTATTCAGCTCGTTGTGAGTTATGGCCCCATGCACGGCGTACATCCATGTCGGCCGTGCCAATTGCGGATTCAAAAAACATATAAGAAAGAACACCGACGCCTGCGTTATCTAACTTTGACCTTTAGTCAGTTCTAGCCGACTTAACCCTGCAATAATATTGGTCGATTATGCAAAAAGAAAAGGAAAAAAACCAAAAGTCTACAACACGTGGTATTCCGAGGCGGTCACCCATCCACGTACTAACCACGCTCGACGTTGCTTAACTTCGGTGATCGGACGAGAACCGGTGTTTTCAACGTGACTAGTTGGTACCCGTCCTACGGACGGGTTGTACTGGTACGGGCATTGTCAATTGAGTATTTCTTTGAACACCCACTGCCGCTACCCCGAGAAGTCAAGTTAGCCCAAGGTCTGCTGATTGTCGCACTCCCCGAGACTTCTCACCGAACACACATCCAAATGACCGAAGACAGATATAGATGCGCGATCCACGGCTGACTCGGAAATGAACACGGGGTGGTTTACCATGTCAAATGGATTTGTCACAAAATCACCAATATCTGAGCAAAAAGCACTTAAAAACTCGAGAAGATCCCCAAATATTCTCGGTTTCGGTGGTGCAGCCGCAAGATGGCAATGACGGTAACTCACAGTGGAAAAATCACGTCATTCGACCAAAGGAGTAAGCTGAAATCGGTACCTCAGTTGTCCATGGCCAACTCCGAATTTTATTATAGATATGGTCGTAGACATCGGAGGCAGACTTTTTGGGCTACTCATAACAGTAGGCCAGCGACGTAACCATCTTTTCGACAGTATACATGTGACAGTATATATTCAAAGTGTTTTGGCAGTAGTGGGCCTACTGTAACACTGATTGCCATTTGAGAGTCTCGAAATCGTGCAGTTTTACAACGAACCGAAATTCCGGATGGTCAGTAGTGACACCTGTGTATTTGTTTCGCCACTAAACATCTCGAGCAAAACGTGGTGTCTTGCAAAAGTGTCTTTCCCTTTCCCTCGCCCATCGAACATGCAGTGCCTGACTTCACTTCACCTCCCCGAAACACAAACATTACAGGTTTGATCAGTAAGGTAAGCCGTACGAGGAGCCCACGAAACATCATGGAAAAGGTAAACGGAGACTATAGGTTGATAACCAGGCGGGCGAGATTACGTTACTCGATCGAAGTCACCAACATATGTTTGTTCTATCTCCTAATAGCGCTTCTTCTTTAGACGAGCCCGAGTTCCGTAACATCGAAATGATCTACCAGATACAACCGTTTTGTCATCGATACGGCTGCTTCTCGTGCCTATAGTCCCCCTTTAAAAGAAAACGACAGCGCTCCGAGGCTTTGCAGTACACCGGAGTCATGGGCTCAGTACGCAATTATATCTGCTATATCGTCCGTGTACATAATATTAATGTATACATACATTTTCGTGATTTAAAAAAAATCAAAGCTTCGAACTTTGCAGAAGTGCAGTCATATATCTTGTCAATGTCATCAGTGAATTTGTAAAAGTTCCAATGATTCAAAATTTTATTGTTTTATTTGCGTTTTCATGAGACATGTCAGAATATGACACAATACGCGGCCGTGTTTACTGCCCGTGAGAGAAAATATCTTTCCGATCCCGTAAAATCGAGAAAAGGAGTTCCTATTACAAAATCGACCTGGATTATCTTAGTTGATATTATTCAAAATTAAAAAAACACACCAAAATGTTGTTTGCAAATCAAATGACTAACATTCGAGGCGGTATTCGGGCATGACAGGGCTTTTTAAGCAGCGCATTTATCATATTTCATATATTTTTTGTCCCATGATTGCCGCCGGTCATCTGTGCAAGTGTGTGGAGGGTCGGCAGCAAGCTGACAAGGCCTTTGCCTTCTTTTAATTACCAACCTATGTGACTTGATTGTCCTTGTCAGACCTGGTGGAATTATCATGACTTTTGTTATCCACCCCTCCCCCTTTCGACTAATCCCCGATATGGTGGGGGGGGGGGCGGATTTATTAGTCCCCATATCACCTTGAGGTTAGGGGGATCGGTCTTCCTTTGGTATTAACTACCCTGACAACGGCAGGGCTACAAAAAATGTCTATAGACTCATTAGAGTGTTCCTCTCCACGGAAATCTTTAGTAAAAGGCGAAAGATTTATGCGTGGGATTGAAGAGAAACCAGAGTGAAGTCAGAGTTGTCTAGAGTTTGCCAAATTCTTCATTATGCGCTTGGTTTTGGATAATGAGATACCTAGTAGTTTTTGATTCTCTAGACAACAGGAAAGCGTTGCAAGCTAAAAACTATTAATAACCAACACTTGTCACTATTGCCAAAAATGTTTTGATGTTGCGACTTTAAATTTTTGATGATACAATCAACATATTATTCAGCTCGTTGTGAGTTATGGCCCCATGCACGGCGTACATCCATGTCGGCCGTGCCAATTGCGGATTCAAAAAACATATAAGAAAGAACACCGACGCCTGCGTTATCTAACTTTGACCTTTAGTCAGTTCTAGCCGACTTAACCCTGCAATAATATTGGTCGATTATGCAAAAAGAAAAGGAAAAAAACCAAAAGTCCACAACACGTGGTATTCCGAGGCGGTCACCCATCCACGTACTAACCACGCTCGACGTTGCTTAACTTCGGTGATCGGACGAGAACCGGTGTTTTCAACGTGATATGGTCGTAGACATCGGAGGCAGACTTTTTGGGCTACTCATAACAGTAGGCCAGCGACGTAACCATCTTTTCGACAGTATACATGTGACAGTATATATTCAAAGTGTTTTGGCAGTAGTGGGCCTACTGTAACACTGATTGCCATTTGAGAGTCTCGAAATCGTGCAGTTTTACAACGAACCGAAATTCCGGATGGTCAGTAGTGACACCTGTGTATTTGTTTCGCCACTAAACATCTCGAGCAAACCGTGGTGTCTTGCAAAAGTGTCTTTCCCTTTCCCTCGCCCATCGAACATGCAGTGCCTGACTTCACTTCACCTCCCCGAAACACAAACATTACAGGTTTGATCAGTAAGGTAAGCCGTACGAGGAGCCCACGAAACATCATGGAAAAGGTAAACGGAGACTATAGGTTGATAACCAGGCGGGCGAGATTACGTTACTCGATCGAAGTCACCAACATATGTTTGTTCTATCTCCTAATAGCGCTTCTTCTTTAGACGAGCCCGAGTTCCGTAACATCGAAATAATCTACCAGATACAACCGTTTTGTCATCGATACGGCTGCTTCTCGTGCCTATAGTCCCCCTTTAAAAGAAAACGACAGCGCTCCGAGGCTTTGCAGTACACCGGAGTCATGGGCTCAGTACGCAATTATATCTGCTATATCGTCCGTGTACATAATATTAATGTATACATACATTTTCGTGATTTAAAAAAAATCAAAGCTTCGAACTTTGCAGAAGTGCAGTCATATATCTTGTCAATGTCATCAGTGAATTTGTAAAAGTTCCAATGATTCAAAATTTTATTGTTTTATTTGCGTTTTCATGAGACATGTCAGAATATGACACAATACGCGGCCGTGTTTACTGCCCGTGAGAGAAAATATCTTTCCGATCCCGTAAAATCGAGAAAAGGAGTTCCTATTACAAAATCGACCTGGATTATCTTAGTTGATATTATTCAAAATTAAAAAAACACACCAAAATGTTGTTTGCAAATCAAATGACTAACATTCGAGGCGGTATTCGGGCATGACAGGGCTTTTTAAGCAGCGCATTTATCATATTTCATATATTTTTTGTCCCATGATTGCCGCCGGTCATCTGTGCAAGTGTGTGGAGGGTCGGCAGCAAGCTGACAAGGCCTTTGCCTTCTTTTAATTACCAACCTATGTGACTTGATTGTCCTTGTCAGACCTGGTGGAATTATCATGACTTTTGTTATCCACCCCTCCCCCTTTCGACTAATCCCCGATATGGTGGGGGGGGGGGGGCGGATTTATTAGTCCCCATATCACCTTGAGGTTAGGGGGATCGGTCTTCCTTTGGTATTAACTACCCTGACAACGGCAGGGCTACAAAAAATGTCTATAGACTCATTAGAGTGTTCCTCTCCACGGAAATCTTTAGTAAAAGGCGAAAGATTTATGCGTGGGATTGAAGAGAAACCAGAGTGATGTGGTGAAGTCAGAGTTGTCTAGAGTTTGCCAAGTTCTTCATTATGCGCTTGGTTTTGGATAATGAGATACCTAGTAGTTTTTGATTCTCTAGACAACAGGAAAGCGTTGCAAGCTAAAAACTATTAATAACCAACACTTGCCACTATTGCCAAAAATGTTTTGATGTTGCGACTTTAAATTTTTGATGATACAATCAACATATTATTCAGCTCGTTGTGAGTTATGGCCCCATGCACGGCGTACATCCATGTCGGCCGTGCCAATTGCGGATTCAAAAAACATATAAGAAAGAACACCGACGCCTGTGTTATCTAACTTTGACCTTTAGTCAGTTCTAGCCGACTTAACCCTGCAATAATATTGGTCGATTATGCAAAAAGAAAAGGAAAAAAACCAAAAGTCTACAACACGTGGTATTCCGAGGCGGTCACCCATCCACGTACTAACCAGTATACATGTGACAGTATATATTCAAAGTGTTTTGGCAGTAGTGGGCCTACTGTAACACTGATTGCCATTTGAGAGTCTCGAAATCGTGCAGTTTTACAACGAACCGAAATTCCGGATGGTCAGTAGTGACACCTGTGTATTTGTTTCGCCACTAAACATCTCGAGCAAACCGTGGTGTCTTGCAAAAGTGTCTTTCCCTTTCCCTCGCCCATCGAACATGCAGTGCCTGACTTCACTTCACCTCCCCGAAACACAAACATTACAGGTTTGATCAGTAAGGTAAGCCGTACGAGGAGCCCACGAAACATCATGGAAAAGGTAAACGGAGACTATAGGTTGATAACCAGGCGGGCGAGATTACGTTACTCGATCGAAGTCACCAACATATGTTTGTTCTATCTCCTAATAGCGCTTCTTCTTTAGACGAGCCCGAGTTCCGTAACATCGAAATAATCTACCAGATACAACCGTTTTGTCATCGATACGGCTGCTTCTCGTGCCTATAGTCCCCCTTTAAAAGAAAACGACAGCGCTCCGAGGCTTTGCAGTACACCGGAGTCATGGGCTCAGTACGCAATTATATCTGCTATATCGTCCGTGTACATAATATTAATGTATACATACATTTTCGTGATTTAAAAAAAATCAAAGCTTCGAACTTTGCAGAAGTGCAGTCATATATCTTGTCAATGTCATCAGTGAATTTGTAAAAGTTCCAATGATTCAAAATTTTATTGTTTTATTTGCGTTTTCATGAGACATGTCAGAATATGACACAATACGCGGCCGTGTTTACTGCCCGTGAGAGAAAATATCTTTCCGATCCCGTAAAATCGAGAAAAGGAGTTCCTATTACAAAATCGACCTGGATTATCTTAGTTGATATTATTCAAAATTAAAAAAACACACCAAAATGTTGTTTGCAAATCAAATGACTAACATTCGAGGCGGTATTCGGGCATGACAGGGCTTTTTAAGCAGCGCATTTATCATATTTCATATATTTTTTGTCCCATGATTGCCGCCGGTCATCTGTGCAAGTGTGTGGAGGGTCGGCAGCAAGCTGACAAGGCCTTTGCCTTCTTTTAATTACCAACCTATGTGACTTGATTGTCCTTGTCAGACCTGGTGGAATTATCATGACTTTTGTTATCCACCCCTCCCCCTTTCGACTAATCCCCGATATGGTGGGGGGGGGGGGCGGATTTATTAGTCCCCATATCACCTTGAGGTTAGGGGGATCGGTCTTCCTTTGGTATTAACTACCCTGACAACGGCAGGGCTACAAAAAATGTCTATAGACTCATTAGAGTGTTCCTCTCCACGGAAATCTTTAGTAAAAGGCGAAAGATTTATGCGTGGGATTGAAGAGAAACCAGAGTGATGTTGTGAAGTCAGAGTTGTCTAGAGTTTGCCAAGTTCTTCATTATGCGCTTGGTTTTGGATAATGAGATACCTAGTAGTTTTTGATTCTCTAGACAACAGGAAAGCGTTGCAAGCTAAAAACTATTAATAACCAACACTTGCCACTATTGCCAAAAATGTTTTGATGTTGCGACTTTAAATTTTTGATGATACAATCAACATATTATTCAGCTCGTTGTGAGTTATGGCCCCATGCACGGCGTACATCCATGTCGGCCGTGCCAATTGCGGATTCAAAAAACATATAAGAAAGAACACCGACGCCTGTGTTATCTAACTTTGACCTTTAGTCAGTTCTAGCCGACTTAACCCTGCAATAATATTGGTCGATTATGCAAAAAGAAAAGGAAAAAAACCAAAAGTCTACAACACGTGGTATTCCGAGGCGGTCACCCATCCACGTACTAACCACGCTCGACGTTGCTTAACTTCGGTGATCGGACGAGAACCGGTGTTTTCAACGTGATATGGTCGTAGACATCGGAGGCAGACTTTTTGGGCTACTCATAACAGTAGGCCAGCGACGTAACCATCTTTTCGACAGTATACATGTGACAGTATATATTCAAAGTGTTTTGGCAGTAGTGGGCCTACTGTAACACTGATTGCCATTTGAGAGTCTCGAAATCGTGCAGTTTTACAACGAACCGAAATTCCGGATGGTCAGTAGTGACACCTGTGTATTTGTTTCGCCACTAAACATCTCGAGCAAACCGTGGTGTCTTGCAAAAGTGTCTTTCCCTTTCCCTCGCCCATCGAACATGCAGTGCCTGACTTCACTTCACCTCCCCGAAACACAAACATTACAGGTTTGATCAGTAAGGTAAGCCGTACGAGGAGCCCACGAAACATCATGGAAAAGGTAAACGGAGACTATAGGTTGATAACCAGGCGGGCGAGATTACGTTACTCGATCGAAGTCACCAACATATGTTTGTTCTATCTCCTAATAGCGCTTCTTCTTTAGACGAGCCCGAGTTCCGTAACATCGAAATAATCTACCAGATACAACCGTTTTGTCATCGATACGGCTGCTTCTCGTGCCTATAGTCCCCCTTTAAAAGAAAACGACAGCGCTCCGAGGCTTTGCAGTACACCGGAGTCATGGGCTCAGTACGCAATTATATCTGCTATATCGTCCGTGTACATAATATTAATGTATACATACATTTTCGTGATTTAAAAAAAATCAAAGCTTCGAACTTTGCAGAAGTGCAGTCATATATCTTGTCAATGTCATCAGTGAATTTGTAAAAGTTCCAATGATTCAAAATTTTATTGTTTTATTTGCGTTTTCATGAGACATGTCAGAATATGACACAATACGCGGCCGTGTTTACTGCCCGTGAGAGAAAATATCTTTCCGATCCCGTAAAATCGAGAAAAGGAGTTCCTATTACAAAATCGACCTGGATTATCTTAGTTGATATTATTCAAAATTAAAAAAACACACCAAAATGTTGTTTGCAAATCAAATGACTAACATTCGAGGCGGTATTCGGGCATGACAGGGCTTTTTAAGCAGCGCATTTATCATATTTCATATATTTTTTGTCCCATGATTGCCGCCGGTCATCTGTGCAAGTGTGTGGAGGGTCGGCAGCAAGCTGACAAGGCCTTTGCCTTCTTTTAATTACCAACCTATGTGACTTGATTGTCCTTGTCAGACCTGGTGGAATTATCATGACTTTTGTTATCCACCCCTCCCCCTTTCGACTAATCCCCGATATGGTGGGGGGGGGGGGGGCGGATTTATTAGTCCCCATACCACCTTGAGGTTAGGGGGATCGGTCTTCCTTTGGTATTAACTACCCTGACAACGGCAGGGCTACAAAAAATGTCTATAGACTCATTAGAGTGTTCCTCTCCACGGAAATCTTTAGTAAAAGGCGAAAGATTTATGCGTGGGATTGAAGAGAAACCAGAGTGATGTTGTGAAGTCAGAGTTGTCTAGAGTTTGCCAAGTTCTTCATTATGCGCTTGGTTTTGGATAATGAGATACCTAGTAGTTTTTGATTCTCTAGACAACAGGAAAGCGTTGCAAGCTAAAAACTATTAATAACCAACACTTGCCACTATTGCCAAAAATGTTTTGATGTTGCGACTTTAAATTTTTGATGATACAATCAACATATTATTCAGCTCGTTGTGAGTTATGGCCCCATGCACGGCGTACATCCATGTCGGCCGTGCCAATTGCGGATTCAAAAAACATATAAGAAAGAACACCGACGCCTGTGTTATCTAACTTTGACCTTTAGTCAGTTCTAGCCGACTTAACCCTGCAATAATATTGGTCGATTATGCAAAAAGAAAAGGAAAAAAACCAAAAGTCTACAACACGTGGTATTCCGAGGCGGTCACCCATCCACGTACTAACCACGCTCGACGTTGCTTAACTTCGGTGATCGGACGAGAACCGGTGTTTTCAACGTGATATGGTCGTAGACATCGGAGGCAGACTTTTTGGGCTACTCATAACAGTAGGCCAGCGACGTAACCATCTTTTCGACAGTATACATGTGACAGTATATATTCAAAGTGTTTTGGCAGTAGTGGGCCTACTGTAACACTGATTGCCATTTGAGAGTCTCGAAATCGTGCAGTTTTACAACGAACCGAAATTCCGGATGGTCAGTAGTGACACCTGTGTATTTGTTTCGCCACTAAACATCTCGAGCAAACCGTGGTGTCTTGCAAAAGTGTCTTTCCCTTTCCCTCGCCCATCGAACATGCAGTGCCTGACTTCACTTCACCTCCCCGAAACACAAACATTACAGGTTTGATCAGTAAGGTAAGCCGTACGAGGAGCCCACGAAACATCATGGAAAAGGTAAACGGAGACTATAGGTTGATAACCAGGCGGGCGAGATTACGTTACTCGATCGAAGTCACCAACATATGTTTGTTCTATCTCCTAATAGCGCTTCTTCTTTAGACGAGCCCGAGTTCCGTAACATCGAAATAATCTACCAGATACAACCGTTTTGTCATCGATACGGCTGCTTCTCGTGCCTATAGTCCCCCTTTAAAAGAAAACGACAGCGCTCCGAGGCTTTGCAGTACACCGGAGTCATGGGCTCAGTACGCAATTATATCTGCTATATCGTCCGTGTACATAATATTAATGTATACATACATTTTCGTGATTTAAAAAAAATCAAAGCTTCGAACTTTGCAGAAGTGCAGTCATATATCTTGTCAATGTCATCAGTGAATTTGTAAAAGTTCCAATGATTCAAAATTTTATTGTTTTATTTGCGTTTTCATGAGACATGTCAGAATATGACACAATACGCGGCCGTGTTTACTGCCCGTGAGAGAAAATATCTTTCCGATCCCGTAAAATCGAGAAAAGGAGTTCCTATTACAAAATCGACCTGGATTATCTTAGTTGATATTATTCAAAATTAAAAAAACACACCAAAATGTTGTTTGCAAATCAAATGACTAACATTCGAGGCGGTATTCGGGCATGACAGGGCTTTTTAAGCAGCGCATTTATCATATTTCATATATTTTTTGTCCCATGATTGCCGCCGGTCATCTGTGCAAGTGTGTGGAGGGTCGGCAGCAAGCTGACAAGGCCTTTGCCTTCTTTTAATTACCAACCTATGTGACTTGATTGTCCTTGTCAGACCTGGTGGAATTATCATGACTTTTGTTATCCACCCCTCCCCCTTTCGACTAATCCCCGATATGGTGGGGGGGGGGGGCGGATTTATTAGTCCCCATATCACCTTGAGGTTAGGGGGATCGGTCTTCCTTTGGTATTAACTACCCTGACAACGGCAGGGCTACAAAAAATGTCTATAGACTCATTAGAGTGTTCCTCTCCACGGAAATCTTTAGTAAAAGGCGAAAGATTTATGCGTGGGATTGAAGAGAAACCAGAGTGATGTTGTGAGGTCAGAGTTGTCTAGAGTTTGCCAAGTTCTTCATTATGCGCTTGGTTTTGGATAATGAGATACCTAGTAGTTTTTGATTCTCTAGACAACAGGAAAGCGTTGCAAGCTAAAAACTATTAATAACCAACACTTGCCACTATTGCCAAAAATGTTTTGATGTTGCGACTTTAAATTTTTGATGATACAATCAACATATTATTCAGCTCGTTGTGAGTTATGGCCCCATGCACGGCGTACATCCATGTCGGCCGTGCCAATTGCGGATTCAAAAAACATATAAGAAAGAACACCGACGCCTGTGTTATCTAACTTTGACCTTTAGTCAGTTCTAGCCGACTTAACCCTGCAATAATATTGGTCGATTATGCAAAAAGAAAAGGAAAAAAACCAAAAGTCTACAACACGTGGTATTCCGAGGCGGTCACCCATCCACGTACTAACCACGCTCGACGTTGCTTAACTTCGGTGATCGGACGAGAACCGGTGTTTTCAACGTGATATGGTCGTAGACATCGGAGGCAGACTTTTTGGGCTACTCATAACAGTAGGCCAGCGACGTAACCATCTTTTCGACAGTATACATGTGACAGTATATATTCAAAGTGTTTTGGCAGTAGTGGGCCTACTGTAACACTGATTGCCATTTGAGAGTCTCGAAATCGTGCAGTTTTACAACGAACCGAAATTCCGGATGGTCAGTAGTGACACCTGTGTATTTGTTTCGCCACTAAACATCTCGAGCAAACCGTGGTGTCTTGCAAAAGTGTCTTTCCCTTTCCCTCGCCCATCGAACATGCAGTGCCTGACTTCACTTCACCTCCCCGAAACACAAACATTACAGGTTTGATCAGTAAGGTAAGCCGTACGAGGAGCCCACGAAACATCATGGAAAAGGTAAACGGAGACTATAGGTTGATAACCAGGCGGGCGAGATTACGTTACTCGATCGAAGTCACCAACATATGTTTGTTCTATCTCCTAATAGCGCTTCTTCTTTAGACGAGCCCGAGTTCCGTAACATCGAAATAATCTACCAGATACAACCGTTTTGTCATCGATACGGCTGCTTCTCGTGCCTATAGTCCCCCTTTAAAAGAAAACGACAGCGCTCCGAGGCTTTGCAGTACACCGGAGTCATGGGCTCAGTACGCAATTATATCTGCTATATCGTCCGTGTACATAATATTAATGTATACATACATTTTCGTGATTTAAAAAAAATCAAAGCTTCGAACTTTGCAGAAGTGCAGTCATATATCTTGTCAATGTCATCAGTGAATTTGTAAAAGTTCCAATGATTCAAAATTTTATTGTTTTATTTGCGTTTTCATGAGACATGTCAGAATATGACACAATACGCGGCCGTGTTTACTGCCCGTGAGAGAAAATATCTTTCCGATCCCGTAAAATCGAGAAAAGGAGTTCCTATTACAAAATCGACCTGGATTATCTTAGTTGATATTATTCAAAATTAAAAAAACACACCAAAATGTTGTTTGCAAATCAAATGACTAACATTCGAGGCGGTATTCGGGCATGACAGGGCTTTTTAAGCAGCGCATTTATCATATTTCATATATTTTTTGTCCCATGATTGCCGCCGGTCATCTGTGCAAGTGTGTGGAGGGTCGGCAGCAAGCTGACAAGGCCTTTGCCTTCTTTTAATTACCAACCTATGTGACTTGATTGTCCTTGTCAGACCTGGTGGAATTATCATGACTTTTGTTATCCACCCCTCCCCCTTTCGACTAATCCCCGATATGGTGGGGGGGGGGCGGATTTATTAGTCCCCATATCACCTTGAGGTTAGGGGGATCGGTCTTCCTTTGGTATTAACTACCCTGACAACGGCAGGGCTACAAAAAATGTCTATAGACTCATTAGAGTGTTCCTCTCCACGGAAATCTTTAGTAAAAGGCGAAAGATTTATGCGTGGGATTGAAGAGAAACCAGAGTGATGTTGTGAAGTCAGAGTTGTCTAGAGTTTGCCAAGTTCTTCATTATGCGCTTGGTTTTGGATAATGAGATACCTAGTAGTTTTTGATTCTCTAGACAACAGGAAAGCGTTGCAAGCTAAAAACTATTAATAACCAACACTTGCCACTATTGCCAAAAATGTTTTGATGTTGCGACTTTAAATTTTTGATGATACAATCAACATATTATTCAGCTCGTTGTGAGTTATGGCCCCATGCACGGCGTACATCCATGTCGGCCGTGCCAATTGCGGATTCAAAAAACATATAAGAAAGAACACCGACGCCTGCGTTATCTAACTTTGACCTTTAGTCAGTTCTAGCCGACTTAACCCTGCAATAATATTGGTCGATTATGCAAAAAGAAAAGGAAAAAAACCAAAAGTCTACAACACGTGGTATTCCGAGGCGGTCACCCATCCACGTACTAACCACGCTCGACGTTGCTTAACTTCGGTGATCGGACGAGAACCGGTGTTTTCAACGTGATATGGTCGTAGACATCGGAGGCAGACTTTTTGGGCTACTCATAACAGTAGGCCAGCGACGTAACCATCTTTTCGACAGTATACATGTGACAGTATATATTCAAAGTGTTTTGGCAGTAGTGGGCCTACTGTAACACTGATTGCCATTTGAGAGTCTCGAAATCGTGCAGTTTTACAACGAACCGAAATTCCGGATGGTCAGTAGTGACACCTGTGTATTTGTTTCGCCACTAAACATCTCGAGCAAACCGTGGTGTCTTGCAAAAGTGTCTTTCCCTTTCCCTCGCCCATCGAACATGCAGTGCCTGACTTCACTTCACCTCCCCGAAACACAAACATTACAGGTTTGATCAGTAAGGTAAGCCGTACGAGGAGCCCACGAAACATCATGGAAAAGGTAAACGGAGACTATAGGTTGATAACCAGGCGGGCGAGATTACGTTACTCGATCGAAGTCACCAACATATGTTTGTTCTATCTCCTAATAGCGCTTCTTCTTTAGACGAGCCCGAGTTCCGTAACATCGAAATAATCTACCAGATACAACCGTTTTGTCATCGATACGGCTGCTTCTCGTGCCTATAGTCCCCCTTTAAAAGAAAACGACAGCGCTCCGAGGCTTTGCAGTACACCGGAGTCATGGGCTCAGTACGCAATTATATCTGCTATATCGTCCGTGTACATAATATTAATGTATACATACATTTTCGTGATTTAAAAAAAATCAAAGCTTCGAACTTTGCAGAAGTGCAGTCATATATCTTGTCAATGTCATCAGTGAATTTGTAAAAGTTCCAATGATTCAAAATTTTATTGTTTTATTTGCGTTTTCATGAGACATGTCAGAATATGACACAATACGCGGCCGTGTTTACTGCCCGTGAGAGAAAATATCTTTCCGATCCCGTAAAATCGAGAAAAGGAGTTCCTATTACAAAATCGACCTGGATTATCTTAGTTGATATTATTCAAAATTAAAAAAACACACCAAAATGTTGTTTGCAAATCAAATGACTAACATTCGAGGCGGTATTCGGGCATGACAGGGCTTTTTAAGCAGCGCATTTATCATATTTCATATATTTTTTGTCCCATGATTGCCGCCGGTCATCTGTGCAAGTGTGTGGAGGGTCGGCAGCAAGCTGACAAGGCCTTTGCCTTCTTTTAATTACCAACCTATGTGACTTGATTGTCCTTGTCAGACCTGGTGGAATTATCATGACTTTTGTTATCCACCCCTCCCCCTTTCGACTAATCCCCGATATGGTGGGGGGGGGGCGGATTTATTAGTCCCCATACCACCTTGAGGTTAGGGGGATCGGTCTTCCTTTGGTATTAACTACCCTGACAACGGCAGGGCTACAAAAAATGTCTATAGACTCATTAGAGTGTTCCTCTCCACGGAAATCTTTAGTAAAAGGCGAAAGATTTATGCGTGGGATTGAAGAGAAACCAGAGTGATGTTGTGAAGTCAGAGTTGTCTAGAGTTTGCCAAGTTCTTCATTATGCGCTTGGTTTTGGATAATGAGATACCTAGTAGTTTTTGATTCTCTAGACAACAGGAAAGCGTTGCAAGCTAAAAACTATTAATAACCAACACTTGCCACTATTGCCAAAAATGTTTTGATGTTGCGACTTTAAATTTTTGATGATACAATCAACATATTATTCAGCTCGTTGTGAGTTATGGCCCCATGCACGGCGTACATCCATGTCGGCCGTGCCAATTGCGGATTCAAAAAACATATAAGAAAGAACACCGACGCCTGTGTTATCTAACTTTGACCTTTAGTCAGTTCTAGCCGACTTAACCCTGCAATAATATTGGTCGATTATGCAAAAAGAAAAGGAAAAAAACCAAAAGTCTACAACACGTGGTATTCCGAGGCGGTCACCCATCCACGTACTAACCACGCTCGACGTTGCTTAACTTCGGTGATCGGACGAGAACCGGTGTTTTCAACGTGATATGGTCGTAGACATCGGAGGCAGACTTTTTGGGCTACTCATAACAGTAGGCCAGCGACGTAACCATCTTTTCGACAGTATACATGTGACAGTATATATTCAAAGTGTTTTGGCAGTAGTGGGCCTACTGTAACACTGATTGCCATTTGAGAGTCTCGAAATCGTGCAGTTTTACAACGAACCGAAATTCCGGATGGTCAGTAGTGACACCTGTGTATTTGTTTCGCCACTAAACATCTCGAGCAAACCGTGGTGTCTTGCAAAAGTGTCTTTCCCTTTCCCTCGCCCATCGAACATGCAGTGCCTGACTTCACTTCACCTCCCCGAAACACAAACATTACAGGTTTGATCAGTAAGGTAAGCCGTACGAGGAGCCCACGAAACATCATGGAAAAGGTAAACGGAGACTATAGGTTGATAACCAGGCGGGCGAGATTACGTTACTCGATCGAAGTCACCAACATATGTTTGTTCTATCTCCTAATAGCGCTTCTTCTTTAGACGAGCCCGAGTTCCGTAACATCGAAATAATCTACCAGATACAACCGTTTTGTCATCGATACGGCTGCTTCTCGTGCCTATAGTCCCCCTTTAAAAGAAAACGACAGCGCTCCGAGGCTTTGCAGTACACCGGAGTCATGGGCTCAGTACGCAATTATATCTGCTATATCGTCCGTGTACATAATATTAATGTATACATACATTTTCGTGATTTAAAAAAAATCAAAGCTTCGAACTTTGCAGAAGTGCAGTCATATATCTTGTCAATGTCATCAGTGAATTTGTAAAAGTTCCAATGATTCAAAATTGTATTGTTTTATTTGCGTTTTCATGAGACATGTCAGAATATGACACAATACGCGGCCGTGTTTACTGCCCGTGAGAGAAAATATCTTTCCGATCCCGTAAAATCGAGAAAAGGAGTTCCTATTACAAAATCGACCTGGATTATCTTAGTTGATATTATTCAAAATTAAAAAAACACACCAAAATGTTGTTTGCAAATCAAATGACTAACATTCGAGGCGGTATTCGGGCATGACAGGGCTTTTTAAGCAGCGCATTTATCATATTTCATATATTTTTTGTCCCATGATTGCCGCCGGTCATCTGTGCAAGTGTGTGGAGGGTCGGCAGCAAGCTGACAAGGCCTTTGCCTTCTTTTAATTACCAACCTATGTGACTTGATTGTCCTTGTCAGACCTGGTGGAATTATCATGACTTTTGTTATCCACCCCTCCCCCTTTCGACTAATCCCCGATATGGTGGGGGGGGGGCGGATTTATTAGTCCCCATACCACCTTGAGGTTAGGGGGATCGGTCTTCCTTTGGTATTAACTACCCTGACAACGGCAGGGCTACAAAAAATGTCTATAGACTCATTAGAGTGTTCCTCTCCACGGAAATCTTTAGTAAAAGGCGAAAGATTTATGCGTGGGATTGAAGAGAAACCAGAGTGATGTTGTGAAGTCAGAGTTGTCTAGAGTTTGCCAAGTTCTTCATTATGCGCTTGGTTTTGGATAATGAGATACCTAGTAGTTTTTGATTCTCTAGACAACAGGAAAGCGTTGCAAGCTAAAAACTATTAATAACCAACACTTGCCACTATTGCCAAAAATGTTTTGATGTTGCGACTTTAAATTTTTGATGATACAATCAACATATTATTCAGCTCGTTGTGAGTTATGGCCCCATGCACGGCGTACATCCATGTCGGCCGTGCCAATTGCGGATTCAAAAAACATATAAGAAAGAACACCGACGCCTGTGTTATCTAACTTTGACCTTTAGTCAGTTCTAGCCGACTTAACCCTGCAATAATATTGGTCGATTATGCAAAAAGAAAAGGAAAAAAACCAAAAGTCTACAACACGTGGTATTCCGAGGCGGTCACCCATCCACGTACTAACCACGCTCGACGTTGCTTAACTTCGGTGATCGGACGAGAACCGGTGTTTTCAACGTGATATGGTCGTAGACATCGGAGGCAGACTTTTTGGGCTACTCATAACAGTAGGCCAGCGACGTAACCATCTTTTCGACAGTATACATGTGACAGTATATATTCAAAGTGTTTTGGCAGTAGTGGGCCTACTGTAACACTGATTGCCATTTGAGAGTCTCGAAATCGTGCAGTTTTACAACGAACCGAAATTCCGGATGGTCAGTAGTGACACCTGTGTATTTGTTTCGCCACTAAACATCTCGAGCAAACCGTGGTGTCTTGCAAAAGTGTCTTTCCCTTTCCCTCGCCCATCGAACATGCAGTGCCTGACTTCACTTCACCTCCCCGAAACACAAACATTACAGGTTTGATCAGTAAGGTAAGCCGTACGAGGAGCCCACGAAACATCATGGAAAAGGTAAACGGAGACTATAGGTTGATAACCAGGCGGGCGAGATTACGTTACTCGATCGAAGTCACCAACATATGTTTGTTCTATCTCCTAATAGCGCTTCTTCTTTAGACGAGCCCGAGTTCCGTAACATCGAAATAATCTACCAGATACAACCGTTTTGTCATCGATACGGCTGCTTCTCGTGCCTATAGTCCCCCTTTAAAAGAAAACGACAGCGCTCCGAGGCTTTGCAGTACACCGGAGTCATGGGCTCAGTACGCAATTATATCTGCTATATCGTCCGTGTACATAATATTAATGTATACATACATTTTCGTGATTTAAAAAAAATCAAAGCTTCGAACTTTGCAGAAGTGCAGTCATATATCTTGTCAATGTCATCAGTGAATTTGTAAAAGTTCCAATGATTCAAAATTTTATTGTTTTATTTGCGTTTTCATGAGACATGTCAGAATATGACACAATACGCGGCCGTGTTTACTGCCCGTGAGAGAAAATATCTTTCCGATCCCGTAAAATCGAGAAAAGGAGTTCCTATTACAAAATCGACCTGGATTATCTTAGTTGATATTATTCAAAATTAAAAAAACACACCAAAATGTTGTTTGCAAATCAAATGACTAACATTCGAGGCGGTATTCGGGCATGACAGGGCTTTTTAAGCAGCGCATTTATCATATTTCATATATTTTTTGTCCCATGATTGCCGCCGGTCATCTGTGCAAGTGTGTGGAGGGTCGGCAGCAAGCTGACAAGGCCTTTGCCTTCTTTTAATTACCAACGTATGTGACTTGATTGTCCTTGTCAGACCTGGTGGAATTATCATGACTTTTGTTATCCACCCCTCCCCCTTTCGACTAATCCCCGATATGGTGGGGGGGGGCGGATTTATTAGTCCCCATATCACCTTGAGGTTAGGGGGATCGGTCTTCCTTTGGTATTAACTACCCTGACAACGGCAGGGCTACAAAAAATGTCTATAGACTCATTAGAGTGTTCCTCTCCACGGAAATCTTTAGTAAAAGGCGAAAGATTTATGCGTGGGATTGAAGAGAAACCAGAGTGAAGTCAGAGTTGTCTAGAGTTTGCCAAATTCTTCATTATGCGCTTGGTTTTGGATAATGAGATACCTAGTAGTTTTTGATTCTCTAGACAACAGGAAAGCGTTGCAAGCTAAAAACTATTAATAACCAACACTTGTCACTATTGCCAAAAATGTTTTGATGTTGCGACTTTAAATTTTTGATGATACAATCAACATATTATTCAGCTCGTTGTGAGTTATGGCCCCATGCACGGCGTACATCCATGTCGGCCGTGCCAATTGCGGATTCAAAAAACATATAAGAAAGAACACCGACGCCTGCGTTATCTAACTTTGACCTTTAGTCAGTTCTAGCCGACTTAACCCTGCAATAATATTGGTCGATTATGCAAAAAGAAAAGGAAAAAAACCAAAAGTCTACAACACGTGGTATTCCGAGGCGGTCACCCATCCACGTACTAACCACGCTCGACGTTGCTTAACTTCGGTGATCGGACGAGAACCGGTGTTTTCAACGTGATATGGTCGTAGACATCGGAGGCAGACTTTTTGGGCTACTCATAACAGTAGGCCAGCGACGTAACCATCTTTTCGACAGTATACATGTGACAGTATATATTCAAAGTGTTTTGGCAGTAGTGGGCCTACTGTAACACTGATTGCCATTTGAGAGTCTCGAAATCGTGCAGTTTTACAACGAACCGAAATTCCGGATGGTCAGTAGTGACACCTGTGTATTTGTTTCGCCACTAAACATCTCGAGCAAACCGTGGTGTCTTGCAAAAGTGTCTTTCCCTTTCCCTCGCCCATCGAACATGCAGTGCCTGACTTCACTTCACCTCCCCGAAACACAAACATTACAGGTTTGATCAGTAAGGTAAGCCGTACGAGGAGCCCACGAAACATCATGGAAAAGGTAAACGGAGACTATAGGTTGATAACCAGGCGGGCGAGATTACGTTACTCGATCGAAGTCACCAACATATGTTTGTTCTATCTCCTAATAGCGCTTCTTCTTTAGACGAGCCCGAGTTCCGTAACATCGAAATGATCTACCAGATACAACCGTTTTGTCATCGATACGGCTGCTTCTCGTGCCTATAGTCCCCCTTTAAAAGAAAACGACAGCGCTCCGAGGCTTTGCAGTACACCGGAGTCATGGGCTCAGTACGCAATTATATCTGCTATATCGTCCGTGTACAAAATATTAATGTATACATACATTTTCGTGATTTAAAAAAAATCAAAGCTTCGAACTTTGCAGAAGTGCAGTCATATATCTTGTCAATGTCATCAGTGAATTTGTAAAAGTTCCAATGATTCAAAATTGTATTGTTTTATTTGCGTTTTCATGAGACATGTCAGAATATGACACAATACGCGGCCGTGTTTACTGCCCGTGAGAGAAAATATCTTTCCGATCCCGTAAAATCGAGAAAAGGAGTTCCTATTACAAAATCGACCTGGATTATCTTAGTTGATATTATTCAAAATTAAAAAAACACACCAAAATGTTGTTTGCAAATCAAATGACTAACATTCGAGGCGGTATTCGGGCATGACAGGGCTTTTTAAGCAGCGCATTTATCATATTTCATATATTTTTTGTCCCATGATTGCCGCCGGTCATCTGTGCAAGTGTGTGGAGGGTCGGCAGCAAGCTGACAAGGCCTTTGCCTTCTTTTAATTACCAACCTATGTGACTTGATTGTCCTTGTCAGACCTGGTGGAATTATCATGACTTTTGTTATCCACCCCTCCCCCTTTCGACTAATCCCCGATATGGTGGGGGGGGGGCGGATTTATTAGTCCCCATATCACCTTGAGGTTAGGGGGATTGGTCTTCCTTTGGTATTAACTACCCTGACAACGGCAGGGCTACAAAAAATGTCTATAGACTCATTAGAGTGTTCCTCTCCACGGAAATCTTTAGTAAAAGGCGAAAGATTTATGCGTGGGATTGAAGAGAAACCAGAGTGATGTGGTGAAGTCAGAGTTGTCTAGAGTTTGCCAAGTTCTTCATTATGCGCTTGGTTTTGGATAATGAGATACCTAGTAGTTTTTGATTCTCTAGACAACAGGAAAGCGTTGCAAGCTAAAAACTATTAATAACCAACACTTGCCACTATTGCCAAAAATGTTTTGATGTTGCGACTTTAAATTTTTGATGATACAATCAACATATTATTCAGCTCTTTGTGAGTTATGGCCCCATGCACGGCGTACATCCATGTCGGCCGTGCCAATTGCGGATTCAAAAAACATATAAGAAAGAACACCGACGCCTGTGTTATCTAACTTTGACCTTTAGTCAGTTCTAGCCGACTTAACCCTGCAATAATATTGGTCGATTATGCAAAAAGAAAAGGAAAAAAACCAAAAGTCTACAACACGTGGTATTCCGAGGCGGTCACCCATCCACGTACTAACCACGCTCGACGTTGCTTAACTTCGGTGATCGGACGAGAACCGGTGTTTTCAACGTGATATGGTCGTAGACATCGGAGGCAGACTTTTTGGGCTACTCATAACAGTAGGCCAGCGACGTAACCATCTTTTCGACAGTATACATGTGACAGTATATATTCAAAGTGTTTTGGCAGTAGTGGGCCTACTGTAACACTGATTGCCATTTGAGAGTCTCGAAATCGTGCAGTTTTACAACGAACCGAAATTCCGGATGGTCAGTAGTGACACCTGTGTATTTGTTTCGCCACTAAACATCTCGAGCAAACCGTGGTGTCTTGCAAAAGTGTCTTTCCCTTTCCCTCGCCCATCGAACATGCAGTGCCTGACTTCACTTCACCTCCCCGAAACACAAACATTACAGGTTTGATCAGTAAGGTAAGCCGTACGAGGAGCCCACGAAACATCATGGAAAAGGTAAACGGAGACTATAGGTTGATAACCAGGCGGGCGAGATTACGTTACTCGATCGAAGTCATCAACATATGTTTGTTCTATCTCCTAATAGCGCTTCTTCTTTAGACGAGCCCGAGTTCCGTAACATCGAAATAATCTACCAGATACAACCGTTTTGTCATCGATACGGCTGCTTCTCGTGCCTATAGTCCCCCTTTAAAAGAAAACGACAGCGCTCCGAGGCTTTGCAGTACACCGGAGTCATGGGCTCAGTACGCAATTATATCTGCTATATCGTCCGTGTACATAATATTAATGTATACATACATTTTCGTGATTTAAAAAAAATCAAAGCTTCGAACTTTGCAGAAGTGCAGTCATATATCTTGTCAATGTCATCAGTGAATTTGTAAAAGTTCCAATGATTCAAAATTTTATTGTTTTATTTGCGTTTTCATGAGACATGTCAGAATATGACACAATACGCGGCCGTGTTTACTGCCCGTGAGAGAAAATATCTTTCCGATCCCGTAAAATCGAGAAAAGGAGTTCCTATTACAAAATCGACCTGGATTATCTTAGTTGATATTATTCAAAATTAAAAAAACACACCAAAATGTTGTTTGCAAATCAAATGACTAACATTCGAGGCGGTATTCGGGCATGACAGGGCTTTTTAAGCAGCGCATTTATCATATTTCATATATTTTTTGTCCCATGATTGCCGCCGGTCATCTGTGCAAGTGTGTGGAGGGTCGGCAGCAAGCTGACAAGGCCTTTGCCTTCTTTTAATTACCAACCTATGTGACTTGATTGTCCTTGTCAGACCTGGTGGAATTATCATGACTTTTGTTATCCACCCCTCCCCCTTTCGACTAATCCCCGATATGGTGGGGGGGGGGGGCGGATTTATTAGTCCCCATACCACCTTGAGGTTAGGGGGATCGGTCTTCCTTTGGTATTAACTACCCTGACAACGGCAGGGCTACAAAAAATGTCTATAGACTCATTAGAGTGTTCCTCTCCACGGAAATCTTTAGTAAAAGGCGAAAGATTTATGCGTGGGATTGAAGAGAAACCAGAGTGATGTTGTGAAGTCAGAGTTGTCTAGAGTTTGCCAAGTTCTTCATTATGCGCTTGGTTTTGGATAATGAGATACCTAGTAGTTTTTGATTCTCTAGACAACAGGAAAGCGTTGCAAGCTAAAAACTATTAATAACCAACACTTGCCACTATTGCCAAAAATGTTTTGATGTTGCGACTTTAAATTTTTGATGATACAATCAACATATTATTCAGCTCGTTGTGAGTTATGGCCCCATGCACGGCGTACATCCATGTCGGCCGTGCCAATTGCGGATTCAAAAAACATATAAGAAAGAACACCGACGCCTGTGTTATCTAACTTTGACCTTTAGTCAGTTCTAGCCGACTTAACCCTGCAATAATATTGGTCGATTATGCAAAAAGAAAAGGAAAAAAACCAAAAGTCTACAACACGTGGTATTCCGAGGCGGTCACCCATCCACGTACTAACCACGCTCGACGTTGCTTAACTTCGGTGATCGGACGAGAACCGGTGTTTTCAACGTGATATGGTCGTAGACATCGGAGGCAGACTTTTTGGGCTACTCATAACAGTAGGCCAGCGACGTAACCATCTTTTCGACAGTATACATGTGACAGTATATATTCAAAGTGTTTTGGCAGTAGTGGGCCTACTGTAACACTGATTGCCATTTGAGAGTCTCGAAATCGTGCAGTTTTACAACGAACCGAAATTCCGGATGGTCAGTAGTGACACCTGTGTATTTGTTTCGCCACTAAACATCTCGAGCAAACCGTGGTGTCTTGCAAAAGTGTCTTTCCCTTTCCCTCGCCCATCGAACATGCAGTGCCTGACTTCACTTCACCTCCCCGAAACACAAACATTACAGGTTTGATCAGTAAGGTAAGCCGTACGAGGAGCCCACGAAACATCATGGAAAAGGTAAACGGAGACTATAGGTTGATAACCAGGCGGGCGAGATTACGTTACTCGATCGAAGTCACCAACATATGTTTGTTCTATCTCCTAATAGCGCTTCTTCTTTAGACGAGCCCGAGTTCCGTAACATCGAAATAATCTACCAGATACAACCGTTTTGTCATCGATACGGCTGCTTCTCGTGCCTATAGTCCCCCTTTAAAAGAAAACGACAGCGCTCCGAGGCTTTGCAGTACACCGGAGTCATGGGCTCAGTACGCAATTATATCTGCTATATCGTCCGTGTACATAATATTAATGTATACATACATTTTCGTGATTTAAAAAAAATCAAAGCTTCGAACTTTGCAGAAGTGCAGTCATATATCTTGTCAATGTCATCAGTGAATTTGTAAAAGTTCCAATGATTCAAAATTTTATTGTTTTATTTGCGTTTTCATGAGACATGTCAGAATATGACACAATACGCGGCCGTGTTTACTGCCCGTGAGAGAAAATATCTTTCCGATCCCGTAAAATCGAGAAAAGGAGTTCCTATTACAAAATCGACCTGGATTATCTTAGTTGATATTATTCAAAATTAAAAAAACACACCAAAATGTTGTTTGCAAATCAAATGACTAACATTCGAGGCGGTATTCGGGCATGACAGGGCTTTTTAAGCAGCGCATTTATCATATTTCATATATTTTTTGTCCCATGATTGCCGCCGGTCATCTGTGCAAGTGTGTGGAGGGTCGGCAGCAAGCTGACAAGGCCTTTGCCTTCTTTTAATTACCAACCTATGTGACTTGATTGTCCTTGTCAGACCTGGTGGAATTATCATGACTTTTGTTATCCACCCCTCCCCCTTTCGACTAATCCCCGATATGGTGGGGGGGGGGCGGATTTATTAGTCCCCATATCACCTTGAGGTTAGGGGGATCGGTCTTCCTTTGGTATTAACTACCCTGACAACGGCAGGGCTACAAAAAATGTCTATAGACTCATTAGAGTGTTCCTCTCCACGGAAATCTTTAGTAAAAGGCGAAAGATTTATGCGTGGGATTGAAGAGAAACCAGAGTGATGTTGTGAAGTCAGAGTTGTCTAGAGTTTGCCAAGTTCTTCATTATGCGCTTGGTTTTGGATAATGAGATACCTAGTAGTTTTTGATTCTCTAGACAACAGGAAAGCGTTGCAAGCTAAAAACTATTAATAACCAACACTTGCCACTATTGCCAAAAATGTTTTGATGTTGCGACTTTAAATTTTTGATGATACAATCAACATATTATTCAGCTCGTTGTGAGTTATGGCCCCATGCACGGCGTACATCCATGTCGGCCGTGCCAATTGCGGATTCAAAAAACATATAAGAAAGAACACCGACGCCTGTGTTATCTAACTTTGACCTTTAGTCAGTTCTAGCCGACTTAACCCTGCAATAATATTGGTCGATTATGCAAAAAGAAAAGGAAAAAAACCAAAAGTCTACAACACGTGGTATTCCGAGGCGGTCACCCATCCACGTACTAACCACGCTCGACGTTGCTTAACTTCGGTGATCGGACGAGAACCGGTGTTTTCAACGTGATATGGTCGTAGACATCGGAGGCAGACTTTTTGGGCTACTCATAACAGTAGGCCAGCGACGTAACCATCTTTTCGACAGTATACATGTGACAGTATATATTCAAAGTGTTTTGGCAGTAGTGGGCCTACTGTAACACTGATTGCCATTTGAGAGTCTCGAAATCGTGCAGTTTTACAACGAACCGAAATTCCGGATGGTCAGTAGTGACACCTGTGTATTTGTTTCGCCACTAAACATCTCGAGCAAACCGTGGTGTCTTGCAAAAGTGTCTTTCCCTTTCCCTCGCCCATCGAACATGCAGTGCCTGACTTCACTTCACCTCCCCGAAACACAAACATTACAGGTTTGATCAGTAAGGTAAGCCGTACGAGGAGCCCACGAAACATCATGGAAAAGGTAAACGGAGACTATAGGTTGATAACCAGGCGGGCGAGATTACGTTACTCGATCGAAGTCACCAACATATGTTTGTTCTATCTCCTAATAGCGCTTCTTCTTTAGACGAGCCCGAGTTCCGTAACATCGAAATAATCTACCAGATACAACCGTTTTGTCATCGATACGGCTGCTTCTCGTGCCTATAGTCCCCCTTTAAAAGAAAACGACAGCGCTCCGAGGCTTTGCAGTACACCGGAGTCATGGGCTCAGTACGCAATTATATCTGCTATATCGTCCGTGTACATAATATTAATGTATACATACATTTTCGTGATTTAAAAAAAATCAAAGCTTCGAACTTTGCAGAAGTGCAGTCATATATCTTGTCAATGTCATCAGTGAATTTGTAAAAGTTCCAATGATTCAAAATTTTATTGTTTTATTTGCGTTTTCATGAGACATGTCAGAATATGACACAATACGCGGCCGTGTTTACTGCCCGTGAGAGAAAATATCTTTCCGATCCCGTAAAATCGAGAAAAGGAGTTCCTATTACAAAATCGACCTGGATTATCTTAGTTGATATTATTCAAAATTAAAAAAACACACCAAAATGTTGTTTGCAAATCAAATGACTAACATTCGAGGCGGTATTCGGGCATGACAGGGCTTTTTAAGCAGCGCATTTATCATATTTCATATATTTTTTGTCCCATGATTGCCGCCGGTCATCTGTGCAAGTGTGTGGAGGGTCGGCAGCAAGCTGACAAGGCCTTTGCCTTCTTTTAATTACCAACGTATGTGACTTGATTGTCCTTGTCAGACCTGGTGGAATTATCATGACTTTTGTTATCCACCCCTCCCCCTTTCGACTAATCCCCGATATGGTGGGGGGGGGCGGATTTATTAGTCCCCATATCACCTTGAGGTTAGGGGGATCGGTCTTCCTTTGGTATTAACTACCCTGACAACGGCAGGGCTACAAAAAATGTCTATAGACTCATTAGAGTGTTCCTCTCCACGGAAATCTTTAGTAAAAGGCGAAAGATTTATGCGTGGGATTGAAGAGAAACCAGAGTGAAGTCAGAGTTGTCTAGAGTTTGCCAAATTCTTCATTATGCGCTTGGTTTTGGATAATGAGATACCTAGTAGTTTTTGATTCTCTAGACAACAGGAAAGCGTTGCAAGCTAAAAACTATTAATAACCAACACTTGTCACTATTGCCAAAAATGTTTTGATGTTGCGACTTTAAATTTTTGATGATACAATCAACATATTATTCAGCTCGTTGTGAGTTATGGCCCCATGCACGGCGTACATCCATGTCGGCCGTGCCAATTGCGGATTCAAAAAACATATAAGAAAGAACACCGACGCCTGCGTTATCTAACTTTGACCTTTAGTCAGTTCTAGCCGACTTAACCCTGCAATAATATTGGTCGATTATGCAAAAAGAAAAGGAAAAAAACCAAAAGTCTACAACACGTGGTATTCCGAGGCGGTCACCCATCCACGTACTAACCACGCTCGACGTTGCTTAACTTCGGTGATCGGACGAGAACCGGTGTTTTCAACGTGATATGGTCGTAGACATCGGAGGCAGACTTTTTGGGCTACTCATAACAGTAGGCCAGCGACGTAACCATCTTTTCGACAGTATACATGTGACAGTATATATTCAAAGTGTTTTGGCAGTAGTGGGCCTACTGTAACACTGATTGCCATTTGAGAGTCTCGAAATCGTGCAGTTTTACAACGAACCGAAATTCCGGATGGTCAGTAGTGACACCTGTGTATTTGTTTCGCCACTAAACATCTCGAGCAAACCGTGGTGTCTTGCAAAAGTGTCTTTCCCTTTCCCTCGCCCATCGAACATGCAGTGCCTGACTTCACTTCACCTCCCCGAAACACAAACATTACAGGTTTGATCAGTAAGGTAAGCCGTACGAGGAGCCCACGAAACATCATGGAAAAGGTAAACGGAGACTATAGGTTGATAACCAGGCGGGCGAGATTACGTTACTCGATCGAAGTCACCAACATATGTTTGTTCTATCTCCTAATAGCGCTTCTTCTTTAGACGAGCCCGAGTTCCGTAACATCGAAATGATCTACCAGATACAACCGTTTTGTCATCGATACGGCTGCTTCTCGTGCCTATAGTCCCCCTTTAAAAGAAAACGACAGCGCTCCGAGGCTTTGCAGTACACCGGAGTCATGGGCTCAGTACGCAATTATATCTGCTATATCGTCCGTGTACAAAATATTAATGTATACATACATTTTCGTGATTTAAAAAAAATCAAAGCTTCGAACTTTGCAGAAGTGCAGTCATATATCTTGTCAATGTCATCAGTGAATTTGTAAAAGTTCCAATGATTCAAAATTGTATTGTTTTATTTGCGTTTTCATGAGACATGTCAGAATATGACACAATACGCGGCCGTGTTTACTGCCCGTGAGAGAAAATATCTTTCCGATCCCGTAAAATCGAGAAAAGGAGTTCCTATTACAAAATCGACCTGGATTATCTTAGTTGATATTATTCAAAATTAAAAAAACACACCAAAATGTTGTTTGCAAATCAAATGACTAACATTCGAGGCGGTATTCGGGCATGACAGGGCTTTTTAAGCAGCGCATTTATCATATTTCATATATTTTTTGTCCCATGATTGCCGCCGGTCATCTGTGCAAGTGTGTGGAGGGTCGGCAGCAAGCTGACAAGGCCTTTGCCTTCTTTTAATTACCAACCTATGTGACTTGATTGTCCTTGTCAGACCTGGTGGAATTATCATGACTTTTGTTATCCACCCCTCCCCCTTTCGACTAATCCCCGATAGGGGGGGGGGGGGGCGGATTTATTAGTCCCCATATCACCTTGAGGTTAGGGGGATTGGTCTTCCTTTGGTATTAACTACCCTGACAACGGCAGGGCTACAAAAAATGTCTATAGACTCATTAGAGTGTTCCTCTCCACGGAAATCTTTAGTAAAAGGCGAAAGATTTATGCGTGGGATTGAAGAGAAACCAGAGTGATGTGGTGAAGTCAGAGTTGTCTAGAGTTTGCCAAGTTCTTCATTATGCGCTTGGTTTTGGATAATGAGATACCTAGTAGTTTTTGATTCTCTAGACAACAGGAAAGCGTTGCAAGCTAAAAACTATTAATAACCAACACTTGCCACTATTGCCAAAAATGTTTTGATGTTGCGACTTTAAATTTTTGATGATACAATCAACATATTATTCAGCTCTTTGTGAGTTATGGCCCCATGCACGGCGTACATCCATGTCGGCCGTGCCAATTGCGGATTCAAAAAACATATAAGAAAGAACACCGACGCCTGTGTTATCTAACTTTGACCTTTAGTCAGTTCTAGCCGACTTAACCCTGCAATAATATTGGTCGATTATGCAAAAAGAAAAGGAAAAAAACCAAAAGTCTACAACACGTGGTATTCCGAGGCGGTCACCCATCCACGTACTAACCACGCTCGACGTTGCTTAACTTCGGTGATCGGACGAGAACCGGTGTTTTCAACGTGATATGGTCGTAGACATCGGAGGCAGACTTTTTGGGCTACTCATAACAGTAGGCCAGCGACGTAACCATCTTTTCGACAGTATACATGTGACAGTATATATTCAAAGTGTTTTGGCAGTAGTGGGCCTACTGTAACACTGATTGCCATTTGAGAGTCTCGAAATCGTGCAGTTTTACAACGAACCGAAATTCCGGATGGTCAGTAGTGACACCTGTGTATTTGTTTCGCCACTAAACATCTCGAGCAAACCGTGGTGTCTTGCAAAAGTGTCTTTCCCTTTCCCTCGCCCATCGAACATGCAGTGCCTGACTTCACTTCACCTCCCCGAAACACAAACATTACAGGTTTGATCAGTAAGGTAAGCCGTACGAGGAGCCCACGAAACATCATGGAAAAGGTAAACGGAGACTATAGGTTGATAACCAGGCGGGCGAGATTACGTTACTCGATCGAAGTCATCAACATATGTTTGTTCTATCTCCTAATAGCGCTTCTTCTTTAGACGAGCCCGAGTTCCGTAACATCGAAATAATCTACCAGATACAACCGTTTTGTCATCGATACGGCTGCTTCTCGTGCCTATAGTCCCCCTTTAAAAGAAAACGACAGCGCTCCGAGGCTTTGCAGTACACCGGAGTCATGGGCTCAGTACGCAATTATATCTGCTATATCGTCCGTGTACATAATATTAATGTATACATACATTTTCGTGATTTAAAAAAAATCAAAGCTTCGAACTTTGCAGAAGTGCAGTCATATATCTTGTCAATGTCATCAGTGAATTTGTAAAAGTTCCAATGATTCAAAATTTTATTGTTTTATTTGCGTTTTCATGAGACATGTCAGAATATGACACAATACGCGGCCGTGTTTACTGCCCGTGAGAGAAAATATCTTTCCGATCCCGTAAAATCGAGAAAAGGAGTTCCTATTACAAAATCGACCTGGATTATCTTAGTTGATATTATTCAAAATTAAAAAAACACACCAAAATGTTGTTTGCAAATCAAATGACTAACATTCGAGGCGGTATTCGGGCATGACAGGGCTTTTTAAGCAGCGCATTTATCATATTTCATATATTTTTTGTCCCATGATTGCCGCCGGTCATCTGTGCAAGTGTGTGGAGGGTCGGCAGCAAGCTGACAAGGCCTTTGCCTTCTTTTAATTACCAACCTATGTGACTTGATTGTCCTTGTCAGACCTGGTGGAATTATCATGACTTTTGTTATCCACCCCTCCCCCTTTCGACTAATCCCCGATATGGTGGGGGGGGGGGCGGATTTATTAGTCCCCATATCACCTTGAGGTTAGGGGGATCGGTCTTCCTTTGGTATTAACTACCCTGACAACGGCAGGGCTACAAAAAATGTCTATAGACTCATTAGAGTGTTCCTCTCCACGGAAATCTTTAGTAAAAGGCGAAAGATTTATGCGTGGGATTGAAGAGAAACCAGAGTGATGTTGTGAAGTCAGAGTTGTCTAGAGTTTGCCAAGTTCTTCATTATGCGCTTGGTTTTGGATAATGAGATACCTAGTAGTTTTTGATTCTCTAGACAACAGGAAAGCGTTGCAAGCTAAAAACTATTAATAACCAACACTTGCCACTATTGCCAAAAATGTTTTGATGTTGCGACTTTAAATTTTTGATGATACAATCAACATATTATTCAGCTCGTTGTGAGTTATGGCCCCATGCACGGCGTACATCCATGTCGGCCGTGCCAATTGCGGATTCAAAAAACATATAAGAAAGAACACCGACGCCTGTGTTATCTAACTTTGACCTTTAGTCAGTTCTAGCCGACTTAACCCTGCAATAATATTGGTCGATTATGCAAAAAGAAAAGGAAAAAAACCAAAAGTCTACAACACGTGGTATTCCGAGGCGGTCACCCATCCACGTACTAACCACGCTCGACTATGGCCTGTTATGTGTAGCACTATGCGATTCACTGATTCATTCAATATTTCAGTCAGAAATCGAATGAATAGTTTCTTTAGTGAAAAATAAATCAAATAAATTGTCTATCGAATCGAATGATAGGTTGTTTTATCAAAAATGTATTGGAAAGAGTTTAAAATATCAAGACCGAGATCAAACAATCTCATTCGATTCTTACAAATCACCTATTCAATATTAATCGCATAATTCGTCATATAGATTAAAGTAGATTTCGATATAATCAAATAGTTCTTACAAAAAATTGAATGATAATTTGATTTCAAGAATGAATGTTCATTCGATTCCATATCAAATGAAAAGCAATATTCGATTTAAAAATCAAATGGTCTATTTGATTTAAATCGAATGACCTATTCGATTTAAATCGAATGAGTATTCGATTTCTAAATCAAATTGTCTCATTCGATTCTGCTCCTATTCCATTCGATTCTAATTGGTTGCTAGTTTGTCACGTGACTATGATTGACCAATCAAAATCGAATAGAAATCTACACAAAATCGAATGACCTATTCGGTTTTAAATCGAATGGTCTATTCGATTCTGCTCCTATTCCATTCGATTCTAATTGGTTGCTAGTTTGTCACGTGACTACGATTGACCAATCAAAATCGAATAGAAATCTACAAAAATCGAATGACATATTCAATTTTAAATCGAATGGTCTATTCGATTTTAAATCGAATGACCTATTCGATTTAAATCGAATGAGTATTCGATTTCAAAATCGTATATACTTCTTATTTGATTCTGAAATTGAATATACTTTGATTAAATTGAAAGATTTGGTGTAATTAAAATCGAAAATGCTTCGTTTTTTGACCAGTTAATGCGATATATTTGAATCTGATTTTGATCTATTTCTTTCACCTTTTGATTTTTTCTAAGTTATATTCGATTATGAATTTATAGTGTTTGATTTGATATACAACAAGAACAGTATTTTTTGTTGATAAATGTTTGAAAACAATCGAATGAATATGCAAAAAAATCAAATGATTGAGGGAAGAATCGAACAAAGTTGATTAAAATCGAATAGATAGGCACAAAAATCGAATTTTAATTGCAATGTTGCTCAAATCGAATTTTGCTACAAAAAACATGCCATACTCGACGTTGCTTAACTTCGGTGATCGGACGAGAACCGGTGTTTTCAACGTGATATGGTCGTAGACATCGGAGGCAGACTTTTTGGGCTACTCATAACAGTAGGCCAGCGACGTAACCATCTTTTCGACAGTATACATGTGACAGTATATATTCAAAGTGTTTTGGCAGTAGTGGGCCTACTGTAACACTGATTGCCATTTGAGAGTCTCGAAATCGTGCAGTTTTACAACGAACCGAAATTCCGGATGGTCAGTAGTGACACCTGTGTATTTGTTTCGCCACTAAACATCTCGAGCAAACCGTGGTGTCTTGCAAAAGTGTCTTTCCCTTTCCCTCGCCCATCGAACATGCAGTGCCTGACTTCACTTCACCTCCCCGAAGCATATTTCAACACGGGGCCGACGCACATCCCAAGTTCAGTGTACACATACGTCGGAAACAACAGTAAAATGTGGAGTTTCTTGTTAGCCGCCTATTTAGTAGCGCTCCAGGTTTCAGAAACTCCAAAGAACATGTATTTGCCAAAACAACTGGCATACTGTGTGAGAACCAAGAAATCAATCCAATCATTTTTTAGGAACTACGGTTAGGGGTTGGCCGCGCATGAATACAAGAAAACCCTCGCTAATGAGACCGTAGTTCATCAAGAGCAGAGGTGAGTCTTCTCAACTTTTAGGCCTGCTTTATGCAAATACCGTTGTAGATTGATGTCCAACATATTCCAAGCAACGTGCAACTCAATCATCAACCCGAAGAGCAACTGCCATGGCTGCTCAACCGACACCCGCCAAAACGGTATTCGCATGCGTTCAGGCATAATGAATTGTTCTCCGTTAACGCCGTGCCAGTTGGCCTATTATTTAGGCCCCTAAACACTGCCGCAGTATCAAACTTGTTAACCACGTCAGCATTGGGCATTGGGCATTGGGCATTTCTTGGCGTTGGTGCATGTTTTTGTGCCGATGAAAAAAGTTCAGGTTGCATGGAAAGTTCTCGTGAACTATAATGGCTGAGATCACCACGGCGATCAGCACCAACCACGCACCAAGCACAATTGTCTCAGACCTCGCATTTCAGGTATACGGTCTCCTGAACACGCCTAGGCGCCGTGTCGGGGATGAATCTCTAGGGGAGGGGTGGATAACAAAAGTCATGATAATTCCACCAGGTCAGACAAGGACAATCAAGTGGAATAGGTTGGTAATTAAAAGAAGGCAAAGGCCTTGCTAACCAGCGTAATGAATGCTGATATATTAGGTACCTCAAAGTTGTACGATGGTCGTGATGGACATTTTGCGGCTCATCAATGAAGGGGGTCTTTGATAGCTGAAACTATGAATTATTCAAGACACCAAACAATACAAGGGATCCTGTTGTTATTTGTCATTTGAAATCACATTTTAATTATTTAGAAATTATTGTTCTGAAAAAAATCAACCGTTATTTGTTGCCTGAATCTGAAGTGCATTTGCAAATTGCAGTGGAGTAAAAACGCTTAGTCATATCCTCGATTGTTATTTGAAATTAGTGCTGATTTCAGAAAGGGAGGGGGTACTAACTTCTGAAAGCAGTAAAGTTGTGGTGTTGGCCACCATAATAAGATTTCAAGTTCGAAAAGAAGATCATCCTGAAAGCAAGTGAATTAGAATAACTCGCAAGGGTTCATCTCTGAGCGCAGGCAATTCGCACCACTGTCTATTTTAAGCATGATGAATTCATCTCCAACATGGATAAATATGGACAAACACAGGATACCTATCGACGCGGACAAGACCATAACTTATTCATTATTTTCACTCCGCATATCTCAGGACCTGGCGCTTTTACGAAAGACGAAGGTATTTGATACACTGAACGCCCTGCCCCATTCAGGACCCACTGAGCAGTGACAATGCATTACGGGGCAGGATGGGTATTTTAGGTTGTCTTCTATTTTTGACTGTTCGTTATCCGACAGTCCGCCAATTCTCATTCATTTACCTTCCTGCTAAAACACAGTAGCGTGCGCAGTAGCATCAGCTATAGCATGCCATGAGATGAAGAGTTCGCCATTCACTTCCGTGAGGCTGTTCGTCAACGCATTCTATCAAGACTCATCAAGGGGACGCTTCCGTGACTATTTGAAGGACACGTTTTAAATGGACATTAGTTCGAAGGAAAAATTCGCGGAGGATACGTTACTCGGAATGTGCGCGTGTTATACATACCTAAAGGTAAGTTTTTTAGTGCTTGGAGTGACATTATCTTCAAATGCAGAAACGGTTTTCAAAATAATTGTTTTACCCTTTCCTGCATTGGGTGGGACTTGAATGTTTGTTTCTTACTGAATCTTTTCTGTCTTATCTAAACGATACAATTGAAATAGACTCAACGAACAATCTTCAATTTTTCACTGTTCCCCAAATTTAACCTCCCCTGTGTTCGCAGAAATATATCGAAAAATACAGTGGAAAGCAATGAGGAGATGGTCCAATGAAGGGATGGTCCGTCCCACGTGTATGGCTGGCCGGAATGGACATATTTCAGAATTAAGGGTGAACATGAATATGAATTATTGTCGGCATAATTCCAAATTATGATGACAAATCAGCCAATCAAAACCTCGGATCTCCAAAATATGCCTTTGCATAAAGCATGAATCATGATACCTCGCCTAAATTAGACCAAACAGAACTGGACATGTCCTTGTATTTATGGCACGGCATAAATCGCAAAATCACACTTCCGGCTTCGATAAATCACACTTCAGCCCGCAATTCACAGCCACGTGTATCTGATTGGTTATATGTTTTTGCCGAATGGACGTGCACCACTTATTCAGCTTTATGGCGGGGCATAATATTCGGGATAGCCAGTGTATTGATTGGTTAATTTATGCGCGGGAAAAATTAAGATTCATGCTCACCCCTAATTTAGAATTTTGTCCACCCCCGCCATACACGTGAGCTCGTTTCGTTAGCCTCGGTGGACTAGCATTAGCTCCCATGCCGCGAACACGGATTCGTACTCACTTTCAATGTACAATTTTAATTATGTGACCAAATTTCGAGTGACAAGAGGGTCTAAAAGTCATATAAAATTGAAATGGCATATAGCATATTCAAGCAGGGACGGAGGCTGCCACGTGCGTGATTACCATGATCGTTGCTGTTGTCGGTGGATCTGAACCCGCAGTTGTTTGATTCAATTAATATTAACTCTTGGCAAGTATAGACAGAGATTTACCCATGTATTATATAAAAAATTTCTAGGGAGAGCTGTATTTTACAGTATTAGTCCCCCCCTCCCAAATATAACGTATGATTGGATGTGTTATTCACTTTGCGGCCATGTATGGCGCATTGAAGGAAGGTCACCATGCCGCTTCCTGGAAATAGTGTCAGGGTCTAGGCCCTAAAGAAAATGCGGCAGCGAAGAACTGACATGGCCATAGATATGTGTATGTTTGTTGTGTCAGCCAAAATAAGCCTTTTATGTTCCACCGACACTTCAGTTGCAGCACCACCATTTTGGCTAGAACTTGAAATCCTGTAAAGCAATTAGAACGCAGAAATGAATACTATTTTCAATGTTGAAAGTGTGGTCTTTGTTCTTTAGACTGAGAACAGCCTCCCATTATTTGGGTCTCATTTCTGCTAATAATTCCTTTTTCCCAAAATTCGTATGCATACCTCCCTCCCATATTGAAGTGCAAAATCAATGCAAGAGAGAAAAAGTATTGGCAATATTTCTCGATGACTCAGCAAAATTTAAACCAACGTGGCTGCCGGCCACAATGCTACGATGATAAGGGTGATGTTTGTGTCTCCCTTTGCAGGTAGGCCTAGGCCTAAAATGAATGTATGTATTTCGTATTGTTATCTAACAAAGTTTGATTGACTTTAAGCACAGGTGCGGTGCCTAGACCTACAGATATGTACTGAACGACCAAAAGGTGTATAAGAAGGAGATAAACTGGAGGGCAGGTTTAACGGCCTTACTATCCCTTTTGAAAGACACTGTTTACTAAGGATGGAGATCCACCGAAGTGTTTACTGTAAGTATGCTAAAGTTGTATTCGTAGATTTTTGCTATAACATAACATATTCAGCCATGTCAGCACTAAATAGTCCATAGCATTACAATTTTATTATCAGCTGTGACATTTCCGAGACCGCCCGGGATTGTTCAAAAGATTGGTCATATGAATAAAAAAGGGTATTTACTTGCTAGTAGAAGTAAGTAGTAAAATTATCTACTGGTTAGTATTATACTTAAAGTAAAAGTAAATACTTCATTTCAAAACTTTTCATTACCAGCTATTGCGGGCCTAGCACACTCTGTTTTGAATAGAGGGAGACTCCATCATTCCTATTGTTTGAGATTGGAAAGGTGTGAATTAATCTGGCAATTAGCCTCCTGTGCATTGGTGCATAAAAACACTAAAATGTTTGGTTTTTGCTGATTTAGGGTCAAATAAATCAGCCAAAAGTTTTGAAAGCTTCACAAATGATTGTTGCAAGGAAGTACTTTATGATAGTTTGCGAAATTTTGATTAATTCTAGGTGGAAAGTAATATTTTTCGCATATTTGTTGGGAAAAAAATTGAAAATCCTCCAATTTTCAACCCCCCTATGGACACTATGAATTTTTCTCCAATAAAGCTGAAATCTTGGGCATATAATCCTAAGAGTTATATCAACCACGTCTGAAGTCGGGAGTTTGTATCAAATGTATAGTTTCGGAGCTAGCGCAGCTAGAAAAGCCCCCAAAACCCACTTTCTCAGGAATTTACACTACGGGCTACGAGTGAAGCATTACAGATTTACCAAAATTTTCAACCTATAGATGGACACATCGAATTTCCATCCAAATCACTCCAAATTTTGCCAGTAAATACCTAGACATATATAGAATTATGTCAGAAGTCGGGAGTTGGGATTATTTTTAACCCCCGCCCAAAAAGCCAACTTTATTGATATTTCCTATGCATTTTCCATTAGGCTTGCCAGGACCAATTAAGCAGGTGCACTAATTGGCTTGATTGGCTAGGCCCGCAATAGCTGGTAATGTACTTTTACTTCAAAGCACCTACTTCTACTAAAGTAGTCCCTTCTTGTTTGTGTCCTGTGCTCACCGCACTCATAGTGATCAGATCCATGACAAGTTTGGTAAGGGGTTCTTCTCCTCAAACTTCTTTGTTCCTCAGAAAGGCCATTTAGACGGCAGGCGAAAAAAACACATTTGGATCGGATCTGGATGCGAGCCGATCGAACCACATTCAAGACTCGAAAATTGCACGCATTCCTATAGTTTCTCTAGTCGAATCATTCATAAAGTGTTCAGCCATCCAAATTACATTTTTCTCGTCAAATCGGAAATAAGTTCTATATTTCTTCTCCTCGCAAGTTCGCTTTTGGGCATACACCTTCTCTGGCGCGGAATTTGCAAAAATGCTTCCATCATAAAAAAGTTGCTTCTGGTCACTCCGACTTCCAAGGTAGGTCTGAAGCTACCTTTAAAATTTATAGTATCTACTTGAAAAACATTAGTAAATACTCAACTTTATTCATACTGACTATAGTATGTACTATTTTCGGAGTAACTACTGTACTAGTAAATAGTACAAACTTTTACTATTGGCAAATAGTATTTACTAAAACTGTTTACTAAATTATTATTCATATAAATGGTAGTAAATACTTAAAATTGTGAGGTAAAAGTAAGTACTTCTATTTATTCATATGGCCCTCTCGAATAGTGACTAACTGACGATAACTGAAGGAACTTACACCACTAAACGTCAGTAACTTAACGTGTTTGTCCAACCAGACCCTGATTGCATGCTAGGAGTTTACAAGACAAGCGTGGCGTGTTGAACTTCGTGGCGACGGCAGTTTAAAGGGATTACTTGTACTGGTAGTTCTCAAATCTCGTTCCTGGTGAATGGCATCCTGAGGAGATAAGGGGTAAATGTTCGCTTCTCCGGCCCTGCACACAAAACTGAACTTCATAAGGCTGAAGCGTGGCGGAAGCACGGTTTTTAACGGCAGCGAAAATTCTGCTTTGAATATCGGAAAATTTGGACTAGAAAAACAATTTTCCAACGTGTTGCTATTAAAATCTTACCAGAAATATTTTGTTCGCAGCATAGTCCCCCTCCCCCCTCCCGTCCTCAAACACAGAAGTGCGAGTGATCTTCGAATACTTGGCCCAGTTTCTAAACAAAAATAGAAACAAGTGGCTGCATGTCTTTTTTATCTATCAATTATTTCTTTGAATGTATCAAGTGTTTGTCTAGTCTGCTGATAAGGCCTGCAGGCCTATATTCGTATTTTCGTGGTGCTGCTGTGGCTGTGGAGGTAAGATGTTCAAAAGGACGTAGGCCTCGTTTATCTTGTACAGTCTTCATGCACACGAGGCGCGTGAACTGACGGGAACTTATACCATGAGGCGAAAGTTTAAGTGCTGTGTTAACGGATCGGGTATCACTCCTAAGACGGCAATGTGACAATCTTTTGCTCTTGGAATTGGAGTTCCCGTGAGATCTCGCCGTTCTACCTCTGACTCGAGTCGTACTCGTCTCCTCTTCCACAGTATATATATACGGTGTAACCTACATGGTATTCACGTGGAGCGGGGAGATCTGATGCGGAGAGAGGCCTCTTTGTGGTAGGATTTAGGCGGCTCTTGCCTCAGTTGTGTTGAAGAATTACTCATCATGCAGCTAGGACTAGTAGGCGTCAATAGGCAACGCCCTGCCTTAGGGGCACTGCCCTTATCTTTGACCAACATCTTTTTTCTTTCATCTTAACGAGATCTAGAATATACCTACATTTAACAGGTATGTAAGACCATGAGATTTAGATTATAGTGGACTGCTCTTCGGCATGCAGGTGCAAAATCTTGAGATCCTGACGTCATAATATACATGTAGGCCTCTTATATTCTCTTCTTTCAGCGATATGAAAATCAGACCGCCTTCGGAAAGCCCCCACTAGTGTATCGGCTACGGTCTTGCATACACGTGAGAGAGATGATGGGTACCCCGCACATAGGAATCGCCCTCTGGCTAGAGAGGATACAACTGTCACAGTACAACCACACTTTCAGGAGGTACACTGGAGTCGAGGTAAGATTTTCGCGTGGGCGATGTGAGAGTTCGTTACCCCGTGGACAAAGCTGATCGTTGATGATAAGGCAACCCACACAGTTTGCATATCTATAATAAGGGGGGGGGGGGGGCTTTTGGAGTATTGGGTGGGTATTCTACGTTGACTGACATCGGAAATAGATAACTGTGGGGTTCATCAGCCCCCTGGCCGACATCAATCCTTCGAGTAACCAGGCTGGTTACTGTAAAATCAATCCGAATATCCATCGGTTTTAAAATAACAATTTAAAAGTTCGAACAATCTGTTCACTGGATTCGAATTTACAGAACACGCCACTGTGGTCCACAGTGTGGACAAATGTGAAACTAAAGACAATCTCCAGGTACTGTGATATATAGATGACAGTTTGTGAAATCCTCTTCGATGCTTGTACACCATCGCCGAGACGGAGGTCCTTGGCTCTCTAGCTAGCTTTTTGGAAGTGGTTGGGGGACGCCACTTTCTGCTTTCTTGGCCCTCAAACATGTCTAAATGCATTAAAAAACCATCTGAAAGCTGCTTTTGTTTGCAATAAGATACATTGTATCACTAGCCAGTGGTGATCAGGTCCGGATCGTAGCCCCCCCCCCCCCCCCCCCCCCCCCCCCCCAAAAACCAAACAAACTAGCTCTTCAATTTAGGGGGATTGCCATGGATACAGATTGGCCTACTCTCCCCTATTGCTACTTGTTCAAATGTAAATGTCCGAGGTATTTTGTGAAGGGGTAGCTCTGACGATTATTTGAGCAAAGTACCAGCTTCTTCTGTGCACTTACGCGGTGAGCAGGCCCCGCCTGCTATTTATAGCTCAACAGGAAGTTGACATAGACTAGTGTCTGTGAGATTGCAAATGTTCTCTTAGTAAAATTTCGAGGGCAAAAAACTCAAACAAAAGCCGCAACACCACTCTATATTTATATAAAAGATTTAAATAGTTGTCATGCCCAATACAATGGTGACTCCATTAAAATGCAGAATTGGGCCTACTCTAAAACCTTTAGGCCCTACTCTAAAACCTTTAGGCCACACACGGGGGTTAAATTGGCCACAACCGGGCGCCGATTATTCTAAACAATTCACAGTCAATTTCGTTATCCACCACAGAAATTTGTCGTATCACGATCTTTCTTCGGAATCAACTGATGATATCTCGACGATGAGACAAAGATTGCCAACTGTCACCTCCATAGAAGTAGCCGATTACATTCATAAGTTACACAGTGTGATCGTTATTATGCACTTGTAGATTTAATTGATTCGACAAAAAATTTCACGTAGGAAAATCATCGACCAAACTCTGTAACATGCGTTTAAACATCATTGCGAGACGAGACGGTCAGAATTGCTTCATTTTTTTTCAGTTGAACATGAATTATTTTGAGTTCAACCGAAATTATTTCGGTTAAACTGATGTCCTTTTTCAACGCTGTAGTTCTTCTCACTGGTTGCGTAATGAGGAGATTTTATCCGAGAATTGAAGTACATGTATAACTAGAATTAACCGTGTATTCAGTTGTGTATGACTGGTCATACACTGCTAGTAAAACTCATACTAATATCAGTTGAACTAAAAATGTGGAATGTGACTCATTTGCTGGCGTGGAATTAGTGTTGCTGATTTCATTCAATATTTGTTCAACTTGGAGTCCCTTGAGGGTAATCAAGGCATTTATTCAGAAGACAAATTACTGTGCACTTACAAGGCACGAGTGCCGTGGCTTATAAATCATCGTAAATTGACAGTTTGTTAGATGAAATGAGAGTGTCTGAGTGATACGGGCTGTGTTATATCTTGGAATCAAACATATACCAGTCTCACCAAACATTGGCTGCTATCTTGTCTATCTTAAAAGTGAGTTATCATGATACGTGTACACAGCGTGGACAGAATGGTGTCGATAAGGCGGATAATTGTATGAGCAATACAATGCCCTTCCCGCGCCTCGGTCGGTATCAACCATCAAAGTTTGAGACGATTTTATGCTACCGCTATTTCTTATTTTATTTTTAGTCAATCCTTCATCTGAGTGAGAAGGATGTCTTGGAACTGGGTATCACAAACGGTGCTCACAGGGCTAGAATTATCACGAGCCTCGTCATGCTGCGGGACAAGTTTCATAGAAGTAAGTTAGGCAGCGACAACCAGTCGCCGAGTGTGGCTCGAGGCAAACACACCCCAGGCGAAATATCCGTTTTTTGCTGCGACCAGTGAACATGATTGCATGGAACAATAATCTCTCGTTTTGGTGGTCACGCCCGCGACAAAAGGTGGTCTGAAGATTATCTGCTCACCTGTTCTTCTAACTTAACCTCATACTACAGCTTCTAACCAAAAAAGAACGTATATAGTGAGTTTGATCATGATGGAATTTCACGGGACTGGCCCTTGCTATTTACCCGACTGAATATAGCAATCCTGTTCTTGTCAGAAAATTTCATGAAAATGTCACGTTACTGAAAATATCAGGAAAAACATTAAAAATGTACATTGTTTCTACTAATGCGGGCATCCATGATTTGGCTTGATATCAAATAATATATTCATACAGTACGTTGTAGAAAAAAGAATATTTACAGTGCCGATAATATCACGAGGTATGCACTGAACTTTGAAGTTTTATAGATATCACGGAATTTAACTCATTTTCAACATCCACCTGGCCTCTCTTGTCACAGGCACGTGAAACAAAGAGTTCATTTTTTTACACAAAAAGTCGAAGAGTGGACCAGAATATGATTCTGTTCCATTTGAATATTAATAACAGGATTTAAAAAGATAGGTTTTTCATGACATTTTTCATGCAATGCCAAGTTCTGCATGTAATCAAAGAAGGAATAGGTAGGAGACACACACCATTTATTAAAAGAAGTAGTTTTGGTAAGAATTGCAGAGTTCACTCCAAATTTTCAAGTCTATCTAAACTGTTTTGATCAGATCCAATGATAAAAGACTGATCGAATTAGCTGAATTCATTGATTGATGACAATCACCATTTGGTTCTTATATTGTCAAACCATTCGGTTTTTAAAGTTGCTCCTGTATATGCATCATGGTAAATTCTGAGGCCAGATAGACTAGAAAGCAGCGATGTCATTACAGTTATGCTTTTCGTGATACTAATCATCATCTTGAAATATTCATCTGACAAATATAAGATTTCTGCCCATTGATCAATCCGCCACGTGCCGATTCATGTTTTACATCATTACTGAGTCGACTTGGTTTGGGGATTTCCCATATTCGCAATGATGTCATATACCAGTAGCATCCTCCAACGCAGTGCAAGGTCTATCACTGCGCAAGGAGTATGATGTCGGCAGCAGCAGACCCAGACCTCGCTCTGTTTCCTCTTTTTCGAATTGGCCCTTGCGCACCTCCCTTGCGAATCCATCCCCAATTAAAAACGGGTCGGCGCGGCGACGACGAAACACCAAGGAAAGTGGAACAGGAACCATGGTACCACATATATAAGTGTGACCCAGGAAACCCGACCCTATGAGGTGACCTCAGCTAACAGATTCCATGAACATTGTTATACTGACAGTGGACAGTGAATGAATTAAATCTGTGGTCGAATAGAAAATAGGTCAGTTATGCGATAGGTTCAGGATCGAAAGCATTGAAATGGTTGCAATGCAATGGTAAGTAGTCTTTATGCATGTTGTGTTTGTTTTTATTGCGAACATTGCTCTGTGTGGAATTCATGCATTTAGATATACGCACATAGGAAGTAAGTTAAATGATCTCATATCTATGCTTCGTTTTCAAAGTTCTGATTATTCTGTTGGAATCCGCGTAGTATTCCGCCAGCTAGTGTTGGTCTGTAAATGTGATCAGATGTTTTCTCAGACATCACAACGCACAGTACAGGTTATAAATTCGTTACTGTGTGGAGAAATCTGATGTCGCTACTTAGAGGAAAAATTAGTATATAAATAAAATGTTTTGTCGCGTAGCTGCAGGCCAAACTTTACTAGAATTGTACTAGAATTGGCTTAATATTTCGGTGAAATTCTTGTAGACCAGAAGTCTCTTTCCTGTATTAAGTATCTATCTCGAACTACTCTAATAACGTCCCTCTTCATACTATTCATATATATAATATATAGTCAGTATGTATAAAGTCTTGGAGGATGAATTTGAATTAAATTGAAATCTGCCTAATTTCGCGTTTGCATCCGTACTTCAGAGACTCACACTCGTCACGAAGATGGCCTTGTTATCATATCCATTCACATCAACTTCTCTACGATACAATATTTTTACATGATAACAACGCCGTCTGGACGAACACGTATCGAACTATAATCTGCACGTACGTTACGCGACGGTGGGGTTATAAAGAAGGGGGGAGCTACTAACAAGAAACGTGAATTGATTGATATGGCGTAAAAAGACAAAACTACATGACAAAACTAATGATAATTGGGAGAGGACGCCGTTCCGAATATGCTTGAATATATCTACTTGCAGAAAGGCTGGTTACACTGCTGATGAAGGCAGTAGCGAGGGGGTTTTTATGCTTGGAGTAAACAGTTAAAACTACCTGAACATATTTTTGGATATGAGCCTGTTGTCTGACTGCAGCTGTATGCTGGCTTACTAGATTCCCGTCTACTATCAGACTGGTGTGCAGTGGGCCTAGTGAATGTAAAGACTGGATTCCTGTTGGAAAATGGAAGGGCATCTGTTCATGGAGGAATGCATTCATTGTCCCTTACTACATGTATATGTCTCTCGGATGGTAAAGAGTTGTGGTTTTGCATATTTCGTTACAATATACTAGGAGTGATACCGGGGAAAGTAGGATTAGTGGACGAAATATCGTCTCATTTGATCGGTTTGATCGAGTCTTCGTCATGGAGCTGAAAAACATTGTCATCATCGGTAGGTTTTTATGCAGCCACAACCGAATTGATATTTGCAAGTCATAGCCTCTGCACTCCTTCATAAGCCACTCGCCCTGAAAAACTGATATTGCATCCATAATTTGACGGCGTAAACTATAACAAGAATAATAAATGTGGACTGAATAATATTGACTCAACATTAACCTTTGAAAATACTGTAATTTGTGGTTTTTATTAGCATTTTTTATGGCCCAGGTTTTAAGAATCATCCTCGTGATTTTGACAGAAAATTCATAAACATAGAACAAAGAACTAATCATAAACTGTCTGCTTTTCAAGAGACGGGAATCCGTAGAAGTTCAGGGACGACAGCCCCCTTGATTCATTCAAACAGGTAAGATTTGCCGCTTTAAGTGAGTCAGTGGATGGCATTTAAGGAGATCTAGTCGTGGCACAAAATCTTTATGTAGACTAGCTGAACGTAGTAAAAATAACTAAATTAGTGATTACCTGTTATGCAGGTTCACTGACTGGAGTCAGTAATGTTATGCAACGTTATGCAATGATGCCCAGCTCCCATAATCAACTACCTGAGGGGAACTCGAAACTGCTAAGATTTATCAATGGAAGTTTATTCCTGCCTAGGTTTTAACCGGCGCGTCAAAACTCCCCATTTCTGTAAGCTTTTCGTGATACGTTTCCTTTAATGTCATTCGAAATACTGTTCACCTATGAGACACAAGCAAGATGAATCACAATTGTTAATATTGTGAAAGTGTGAGACAGACCTGAAACTACTGTGGTGAAATGGCCTATTGTAATATAGGTTCCCTATACCAAAATTCCAACATGGCCGCCAGGCTGCCATCTTTGATTTCCGGGAATCCAGGAGACTACGTACTCACTTGCAAGAATCGAACACGGGGGTGTAGAAGTTTAAAATGTCCAAGTACAGGATGGAATGTTGGGGAAACAAAAGATGATATTATGCACTTTTAGTCTCTTTGGTATCGATTGTCATTGCCTCTATCGAACCGTCAGAATGTAGTAGGGCCGGACGCTTTTTCTGGAGGGACATTTTCTACTTCTATACCGGGATCTTAGAGGTGCCAGGAGCTGATGTTTCCTCTGCACCAATCCCACAACCCTGATTGTATAGGCATGTATAATTAGGTCACCCTATATATGGTATATCAAGTCCAGTTGTGTCATGTAGGCTGAACTTGTTATCACAAGTGACGTAAAGGCTTACTAATTCCTTGATAGATGCTCATTATCGAAGTGGCCATTAATTGTTTTCCACTGGTTAAACACCATTTGATGGCGGGGAGAAGAGTACGGGCTTTTCGGATTACAAAGTCCTTCATGCCGTGCCTGCTATTGTCATTTATCGTTCGTAGATTGCAAGGCTTTTGCAGCGATTAATAACCGAACGTTTGGGGTACAGTACACAGGATAAACGAAACGAAGGCAGGCTGAACTTTCGTGATATTTACGGCGTTTACAAGTACATGTGCGACATGAGTTGAAACGTATCATGCCGATCCTTAGCTTAACGTCAAACCATGAGCGAGGAGTTAGGTGCTTCGACCAGTTAAGGATTTGTCGGATAAATCCCATTTCGTCACATAAAATATTCGTTAATTCTTTTAAACGATATACCGAGCATTACTTTCAGTCCTAAATATTTATTTCTAATTAAAACAAAAATTTTTCCTTATTATTTTTAGCTTTTCCTATTCCGACGCCTACCCAGACTATGCCAAACTCAACGTGACGAACTCTTCGCCAAACATCATGTCGTCCCCTAAGCAGACGTTTAACATAGAGTCCCACCCCTGGTACCATGGCAATATTCCGCGGGAAAAGGCCGAAGCCGAGATGCATCAAGATGGCGATTTTATCGTACGAAACTCTATATCAAATCCAGGAGACTACGTACTCACTTGCAAATGGAAGGAAACCATCTTACACTTCATGGTTAACAAGCAAGTGGAACCAACAGGAAAATACACAAAAATGAAATATCAATTCGAAGACGATTTATTTGACAGTGTGCCTGGCCTCATCAATTTTTACGTAACGTGCAGAAAGCCAGTCTCAAAGGTTTCAGGGGCGATAATCAGTCAACCTGTTGCGAGGGCGACTGGTGAATTTGAAGGATTAGACATGAGACACTCTGTTGTCACTATGCCCCAAAGGTTTTCTAATCAGAACTCTCCGATTTATCAGTCGACAAAGGCAGCAAAGATCCACAATTTGTCGCCGAGCAGTAGCCCAATGTCTAGTCCGAAGAATAGTCCTAATGCGACACGGAAGGCCTTGCCCAAAAGGCGGATAAGTCAGCCTGTTGTGTCTCAAGAAAAAGGGTGCGAGTCTCGAGTGGAGTCGCAAAGGGCACGGTCAGTGAGCCCGCACCCGCAGTCCTACGCTAGTCTACCACCACGAGTTACAATCACTCCAGATAGAGACACTGATCAAAGTACGTACGACAATGTCATTCCGCGACCACTACGCAACGCCAGTAGATTCCGATCTGGAAGTGATCCCAACTTGAGCATCGAGGATAAAAACCGATTGAAAGTGAGTCCGAAGTCAAATTTAGCAACGGTTCCAACAGGGTCCGAGTCCAACCTGAGTAAGGCACCTCCCCCCAAGCCTAGTCGCGTCCCGTCAATAAAATATTACAGAGAACGCCCGATTGTTCAAATCCGAAACAGGGCATTATGGGAAGACGATGATAAGGATTATTCGGATTACGCCCAAGTGAAGGCCACACCCTCTATCATGTTGGATGAGCAACAAAGGAGAGAGCTGGGCCAAGTGGATGATGCTGATGTTGAGGAGGAAAATGGGAAAAATGGTGACAGCCCTGTGAATCGGGTGAGCAGGCATCAGCCACTCGCCGTCAATGACGCAACTGGGGCGCTTACCATCCAGGGGCACATCAGGTTACCCGAGATGAATCCAGATTCCTTTTTCAATCCTTTAAATCTGACAACGCACCTTCTCCAACCAGACAATAAACCATTGGACAGTGCCTGCATATTTAGAGTTAAGAATGCGATATTGCATAATTCCGCCAGAACGTTAGCGGAGCATATCACTAAGCTGGATATTGATCTGTTGAATGTCCTTGGAAATGATGACCTTGGGATGAACGTGACCTCGGGACTGGAACTCATGACCTTGCCTCAAGGTCGTCAACTTCGACAGGATATTCTCGAAAGGTAAGTAGGAATTCAATGTCACCATGACGTGTGGTATCCAACCATCGATGTACTCTAACGTTTGTATGACCGCCGTGGCACTATGTTAGTTTCTCTTGGCGAACTACTCCAGCCATCTTGTTAAATGACCGATAGGGGTGATCACCTGTTTGCGCGGCCTAGGGGATAACTTGGGCGTGGGATTTACTTGGCCAGGAGGATAGTGTCCCTGCTCGCCACCATGCGCCACCACTTGTAGTATCACACTAATGATGATCTCTAATAAGGATTTTCGCTGGTGTTGCGAGGCAGTTTTGGACATGGCTTATGAATTGAAGGCAAGCCTATGGCTTCACCCCCTTCTGGAAGTCTGAAGTATGAAAAACCAACATATCTCATGCCCAAGTTGTCCCTTTAAGATAGAATGTTTTATTCCCAGGGCCGGAATTCCATATTCTGTAGTTTCAGATCCCTTTCACATCTCAGTGGTGACTGATACCTTCCACACCATAACAACCTGGGCACAGTCCAGATTCACAAGCGCAATTAGAAACACGTCATGTACCTGGATGATATCAATCTCGTTCCCGTCGGTACAATATACCTATGGCAGATCCTGCAGTAATTGACAACAGAAATCTCGAGAAACATGAGATTTTTCCCTTTCCGAATTAGTCGTACCGATGATTCGAATAGGGCCTGATGATTCAAAAAATGGTTCCATTCATGACATTCATTCCGCATTATATTTTAGAACTATGCAGTAGCGCGTCAGCACAAGTTACAGATTCACTAAATTAGCAAAAATTAGCAAAAATTAGTTCGTTATTTATCCGTAAAATCAAAATTTGTCAACAAAGACCACCTGCATTTTATAATCAACTGGTTTTATAGGCAATTCCATTCTATTTATTGTATTTCAATTTGGACAGGATTGTGCCGATAAGAGTAAATATGTCCATAAATATTTGTCCATAAATATTTCGAAGAAGCTTATGAATGTTTTTTATGGTCGATCTTTTTTAATTAGGACTCGACTAGAACTAGGACAGCTGGCATACGGGCCAAGTTCGGATTCTGGTTAGATACCTTGATCCCCGCTCATGGTCCTTCTCTGTATATATGATGTGATCGGAATGAGAATTCGCACAGTGAACATATCAATTCCCTCTTTGGTCTGAATAATTTCCTCCCAAATGTTCTTCATTCACAGATACCACTGTCTTCAGATGCTAGTAGGTCTGGTAGTGTTGACATGCCATACGTTTGCCGAACGCTCACACACACTGCGACAATGGATCAAGGTTGCCTTGGAGCTAAAGAGTAATCTTGGAAACTTGCTTGGTTTTGCAGCAATTATGGACGGCTTGGAGCTTCCCCAGGTAAGCATTGAAGAGAGAATTCTATTTTTAAGTCAACATGTTTTATGTTGAAGACATTGTACTAGTTCGACACACAGCGTGGAAATGGTAGTCAGCCCAAGATATTCCGATTGATATTTTATTACGAAATATTTTAATGCAAACCACGAACTAAACCCTATTATACATGTACATCGTTCTAGATTGTACTTATTTAAGTTTCGAGATAAACTGCATTAGCACATCATATTTTCTCTAGAAATAGCAATGGATGTCTCAGCACAATTGTCCAAAAAAGGCCTGAAAGACTGCATACGATATAACATTGTATAATAGTAGGATATATACCATGTATACCATGCACCAGTCATGTCAGTATACCATTATCTGTTAGAAGCCCTTTCAGATGGTGAATGGGCATATTCCCATTAATTATTACATTCAAATGAATTGCTCTAATTATGTGTCATTCTACAAATTGTACATCACTAATATATTGACATACTTATGATGAGGACGACAGGAAGTTTCATGTAAAACAACACAACTAGGAACAAATATACTGGTTAACCCACTTCGTTGATGCGATGATCGGCAGGTTTCGCATTCCGTAAGACAACCTAAGAATTAAGATGTGTGATGTCATCATGTCCTGTGCCACATGTAATTCATTTACTCGATATCTGTAAATAATCTTTTATCGTTGTTGGAGGATTCGGAATGTTCTGGAATCCTCGATAAAATGCATTAGAATGTTACAAATTCGTATTTATGAACGTATTCGTGTCGTTAGGATTGTGAAACCCCCGTTTAAACCATAGTCTTTGTGGCCAAAAGCCTCACTCAGATAGAATCGTGAAGAGCCGGTCCATTGTCACGTTAAAAAATAATGGCCGGGTCTATTTGGCAAGCGGCTCGCCGAACAGGCATCTTTTTTGTCCTGTTTGGAGAGCCGCTTGCTAAACAGCACTAAAAAGCCACCCTGTTCGGCCAGCCGGGCTTGCCAAACAGGTAAAAAATCTACCGTGTTTGGCGAGCCGGAGACTTTACTTTAATATTAATGAGTTCGGCTCTCCATTCAGGACAAGAAAAAGTCGCTGTTTTGGTAAGCCGGGCTTGCCAAGTAGTCACTTCCAAAAATAATAGGGCGTTTTCAAAGCTCACGCGAAGGGGTTCGCATAAGAGACATTGGATGATTTCAAAGTCAGTTTTAAGATGATGTTTTAATACAAGATCTGACACAAGAACCACGGATTAGGCCAAGGTTAAAATCATGCTTGGTGTTCGATACTTAATATTAGCTTTAAGTCTGTTTCAAAGTAGGTTTTAGTATCACACCAGGTTTTACACTTGCACTAAGAGATGGTTTTGGTGTCCATCAAACATTTAAACTAATATTAAGATAAAACCTTGTCTTAACACTAAGAAACATGTGCTTCTTGGTGTAAAGATTAAAATATGTTTTAAACCCCGAATTAAATTCCAATTAATGTTTTCCATTGTAATCTCCATATCTGATAAGAATACCTCTGAAAAAAAAGGAATTTTTTGAATTCCAAAACTAGTCAGCTGATGCAAGTTGATAACCAACACCAACTTTGACATCTGTTCGTTGTTAATGCCTCACGCATTAGTGTTAAAGGTAAGACAAAATACATTGCTTTTACTGAGAACATTACACCAAGGTAGGATTAAGACCGCTCTCTTGGTGTTAGTGTGACACTTAAACCCAAGGATAAGACAACATCTAGGTGTTAAAAACTAACACTTTACCAGATTTCAATTCCGGTTTTATCATAGGTTTTCGTTTTAGCGCCAGTGTAAGTGTTAGTATTAATCTGATAGCAGGATAAATAGCCACAGATTAACACTAAGATTATCACTAAATCTCAGTGTTAAAACCAAATCCAACTTTGAAGTCACGCACTTCCCGACAAAGGTTTCTTATCATAACATTCGCTTCTGAATGTGACCAAGAGAAATGTAATAATCCAAATGGGGTTCGAACGCAGGACCTCTTAGACAAATAGACAACACTAATTATCAACACTATCTGATCGTGAGACTTCGTCAATAGCCTCTATAGTACACCAATGGAACGTTTTGGAAAACAGAGCGTTTTATTGGCATGCATGACAACACGGATAAACACTTCATGATATGACGTCATTATCAGCGGACAACGAGGGAAAATCTCGAACACATCTCGAGTACTGGCTTGATCACGAGACCAAACCGAGATTTCTCGTCTGAAACTCAAATATCATGTTTTATGTTTTACGCCAGTATTTGAGGAATAGCCGGGTGCAATATTGATCTTTTTTTACTTCGCATTGAAAACCTACTAGATTTCTGCGAAAAATGACCATTAGATTTGGGAAAATGTTGAAGTTTATTCATGTTTGGATTTCGTCTGCATATACAATATGGCCGCGTATGTTCGGTTTACTTACAATGCTATCTCCTCAAAATCGGCTACAAAAGGTACCAAAACTTAGGATGAATATATTTTCTTTCTTTACATCTATACTGCTTAGTTGTATAACTTAGTACTAAAGTGCAATTCATCCGTGATAACAAGATGGCTGGCGGGGCATCCTGCTCTCATTATCAAAACAAGCGCCTGGAGCCATTAGTAATTTTTTTAATGTTTGTATTACGACTACAGAATCTTATTTCACAGGTGGTCGGGGAATTGCCGTTCCCAGCATCGATACCTTGGCATTCTAGAGACAACCTGAATATATAGAAAAAAATGAGTGTTGCCGTCGAACGCTCGATTTAAGTTTTTATTGTTTAGTTTCAAAAATTTATATCCCGATGTGAACATATCAATTTGATCATGACTGTTTCATTTCAGGTGCTTCGCCTCCGCCACACGTGGATTGCCTTCAGCCAACAATTTAGCGACGAGACATACCTCTACAAGATGAAGCTACGACCTCTGATGGCCTCCCTGAACCAAGGCACCGCAGCCCTGCCGCTGCAGAACGTCTGCATTCCTCACATAATCCCACTGGTGGAACTCCTCGAGCGCGACCTTGACACTGTCCTGTCCTTGACGTCGTGGGAGGAAAACGACCCCCACCAAGGTATGGATATCATCCTAGCACATTTAGACACTGCCAGGATTGTGACTGAACAATGTGGTTTATACCGAATCAAAGGACAGTCGATTGTGGATAAATTACAAGCGGACACAGAACTTCTGGATGTGTTTAGTACCGATCTCCATCTGCGGCTGCTGTGGGGAGCGAAAGGGGCGGGGGTTAGGCGCTGTGACAGGCTTGTCAAGTTCGAGCAGTTGCTATCATTGTTGTCGGAGAGAGCGGAGCCTAGTCAGCAGCCAGAGTCATCTGTGTAGATTTGGCAATAACGCCAGATGATGGTATAAGCAATTGATGTTTTCCTAGAGAATTAGTCTTGCCATACCGTATTGTTCAAAGATTTTCGAGGCCGAATGTCGGGGATTTATGGCCAATGTGACCAATGCCTTAGATAGAGTTTCGAGAGAGTATTTCTTCGTCAGGCGTACTACAGCCTGCCAACAGGGTCTTGGGTTGCCAGTCACTGCGACATGCTGAGAGTCGCGGAGGTTCTTGGCTGCATCCGGCAGTCATGGTACGTTCAACATGAATTAAACCGATAAACTGTAAATCCCCGAATCCCCAATTTCTCCTCCACTTGAAATAAGCGATTTTCCTACGAGCATTACAACGCCCTTCCCGCGCCTCAGTAATTGACGCATCATCAAGTCATACGCGAGATTCTGAGTGAATTCTATTGCGGTCTCTATCGTCCACATATTCATCATGACGAATCTTACAAGCTGATCGTGCAACGTCCCCTTTAACATGTTTAATATGGAGTGTTTTGAGATAGTGCAAAACTACACCAATGTTCTTTCCCAATCCGGATATCCACTTCAGCTATTTCACGCACTGTACTGAATTGTTTTGGTGCTCTGCTACTATGTACAGAATTAGCTTTGAGCTTATAAGACCACGAGTACTAGTATGTACGTTAGCATGTTTTGGATGGAGTCCAAGCAGATTCCATACCACAGAGGCCGCTTTGAATAGACCGTTTCCGTGTCCATGGGCCTCCATATTTTATGCTTGACAATCAACATGCCAAAAGTTAAGAGAGGAACACAAACCCCGTAAATTCAGAAACAGGATTTACTTAACTGAACAAAGAGTGCCAGAGTCTTGAAAGAGTAATGCCGGGCTTAGCCGGAAGCTGCACGTCGTTACCAGACCATCCTCTGTGGTAACAAACCCGCTAAGCAATTTTCACAAGGTGAGGCCAGTGCTGTATACCGTGTCGACCATCTGGTAACGAATCAACGGCCGACACGTATATCACCGAACGCATCATCACTATGATTCCCCGTTCAAGCCTCTTGGCTACGTAAATAGGTTACGGGTAATTCTACTTCACATTCGTGCACAATATAATAATAAACATTTGGTCAGGAATAAAGACTGAGCCTTCTGAGCTAACAGTTCGGTACATGCCGTCCTTTACTTTGAAGCCTGTCCCCAGGCTGCGACATGCACTGCAGTCAACAATAGCCCTTATTCTGATCAAATGCTGAAAACCGGAAAAATCATTGCATTCGATCTCCCGCTGCTCTTGGCCTGCAGATCGTTTCTTCCTTGACTGCCGACATTGCTGTGACTTCAAATGTCAATGAATCAGGATCTGTCAGGAATCTTGATGTATTGACTATGTCGATGTATCATAGGAATGTTGGAGATGAATTGTACAAATGATGACGTCTATATTGTCAGTAAACAATTCGACAAGGCGGTTGCGAATGTTATAGCACTTGGTAGTGCATAACTGCAACAGTACATGATGTATCATCTGAGTTCTGTTTATCCCGAATTACATGTAACATGATTGTTGTCTGCGTCCAGTTGAGTCTGAGCCAATGTTCAGGTTAAAAACGAAGAATAAGTTCAGTAGTTGATCGGACGCCGTTTTTGATAGAGTGCGCTCCGAACTGCATGACATTTCTTACTCCTCACACTTCTGTAGCCTACTCTCTGCCTCGAGTATTAAATTCATCAGTTCCATCCGATGATGTCAGTATAGGTGAACATATAGTATACCGCACGACGACGAAGTTTGACAGTGTCTCAATTCTTATAGCTATTATAATAATACCTTGATAAGGTGCGGGACATCGATTTAAATGTTGAATAGCAATATCTCTAAACGTATTGTTCCTATTGTGTTGTACTCCTTGGACTAACCTAGCTCCTTTCAGCATTATCTTTCACAGCGTCGTGAAGATCATAATCACAGTCTCCGTTTCTGGCGTGAATTCGATTAGTTTAGTGTCTAAACTACACTATAAGTAGCAAAATATGCATTTTGATTTGTTAACTATCGATATCCCTGTTATTCGCACGGCCACCGAGTCACATTATCGGCCGATCACGTTGCGTGAAGAGACATAACAGTCAATCACTGTATACGGCTGAGCTCTAACGTCATGCACGGCATTTCAGTCTCACTTGAAAGTCACTCCACAACTTGGACGAGCTGACGTGTATAATGATCGAAACTTAAGTGTCCTGGACGCCCAACGTTTAATTTTGCAAAATGTCATATATACTGGAAGAGTCCTTATGGAGGTACAGTTCGTATTCGCTGATCCATCGCTTACTTGGAACAGTCGGTGTTCTCGCAAGACTCCTCCCCGCTCACGGTTGTATGACTTCATTTCGTCCTCGATATAGGCCCAGTTGTTGTCGTCCTTGGGAGTTGTCGGCAATGATTTCTCAGCGAAATAGAGCCTTAAAATATAAAATAAAAACGCGAGCAGTTTGTGTTTACAACTAAAATGTTTTTGATCATCCCGATTTGTCAACTCATGGGAATATGTCTCAATTAATTCGTTTCCCTGATTGTTCTTATCACAGATAAATGCCAAAATATAGACTTGATCAATAGTCATCTCAGTTCTAGCGGGAACAATTTATATAGTCTGATGTAAAAAGCACAACTTGCTTTATATGACCCTATATACTGGTGCTTTGTTATAATCGATATTTTGTGTTGCTGACAAACTTATACTAACTTAGGGAAAGGATCTCTGCAGACAGTCGGTCGAACATCAGACCTCTGGAGGTCGTGGTTAATTCCCCCCTCCAACAGTGACGACTGGTGGCGGTTCCCGCCCAGTACGTTACAGCACTCGAGTCATTCCACGTATGGTTGACATGATCGTAATGAATTATTTAGATGACTATCGGCATTGTTGAATGACTTGTGACTACTTATTAATTCAGAATTTTTTAAAATGATAATTCTTCAGATTGATTTTACACCCTCCATTCCTGGGATGCTGCAGTCGTTATTTGCAAGATGCTCGAGTTAGGAGATGCTACGAACTAGGGGTGAGTGGTTCGCACAACAGTTGAGCCGCGGCCTTGTGATTTGGAGGTCCCGGGTTCGATACTCAGCCGGTGCTGCTTGAAACTCTCAACTGGCCTGAAAGGTCCATGTGTGCGGTAGATTGTGGCTGCCCTTGGTTCTCCAGAAATGTGTCTGGTATGCTGGGGTAATTGTAAAGCGCTCTGAGACTGTACATTGTAGATACTACAGTGAAAAGCGCTATATAAAAAACTCTCTATTATCATCATAATATTATTGTAACCTGGTCCTATCCCTGGCTTTGTTCAAGCGTCTGAAAACCAGGATATTTGGCGGCTCTTTATTGTTCGTTTTGTAAAGTATTTGCTGGCATATTCTAATGAAATCTTACCATAATCACCTCGTTTCTAAGGTAAACTAAGTGCAGTAAGGTTGACTCTCAATTAAGTTACAAAATAGTAAAAAAGGCATATTGTTACGGGTATTTCTTGCCTCTGTATACAAAAATGAAGTACAACATGTGCGGTACCCTTGGATTCGAAGGTTTTACAGTGCTAGTGTCGGGATTCTTCATGAAGAAAATATTTGTTTGTTTTGTACGAAAGACCGTATGGCAAAGCCGTAGTGTGTCTAGTTTTGGATCAGATGATCTTTGTGTAAACGTTTGAAATTTCCCAAGATAGCATGTCTGGAAGTACGTACATGTATTCTATAACGCACATTCAATCGCTTGGGTATTGACGATTGTGGTCTCTATGGAACCATATTATTATAATCCATCAGAATACAAGGTCTTGGCTACATTTTGTACTGCTACACCGGGTAATCATCGTTGCCTCATGGCGTTACCTTTCGTACCGGTAAGAAAAAACCCCAGATGATCAGTACAATATTACGCAAATACATACAAGCAATAAAGGTTTGTTTACAAAAAGGATTCTTATGAATATTTTATGGCACTTTATAATATTAATATTGTCGTTACTTATCACTGAATTTTGTCAAGGAATCAATGCATGACGTAACTACGATGTAACGTAACGTGATGTACAATGCATTTGATTCGACGGTAAACTTGACTGTTGGCAAGTTCAGCATGGCAAAAAAAATAATCATTCTTTCTCAAATCTTTGAATGGCTTTCTTGAGGAAGGCGAATATAATGTGGAGTTTTCGATGGTAAAATTTCTCAAGGCGTGAGTTTAGAACTTCTGTTCGGTCCCAGTCGATATTCTGGCCGTTGTTCGTAACGTGTTCATAAACGCCGCTGATTTTGGGTAATTTAAATGCTCAGTGATCCTCGTAGCGAGGAGGGGCCTGCATGTTTCTCCAATGTAACATTAAAAAAAAATCATTGTAACTTATCTTGTGTTTATTTTTTCTGTCGTCTGCTGTCCTTCTATAGAAAGTATGTCTCGTACAATGCAGTATGTCATTGTACATTGTCAACAGGGTATACCCAGCTCCATGATACAGCTAGTAATGAATTTTGCCAAATAGCCAGCTAAAATGCTTTGGTATCTAGGCAGAAAGTACGGTTGCGGCCGTGGGAAAGGTCATATTTTTTTATGGGCGGGACGATAGAGTTATGAAATTGGGGGGACGGGCTAACAAAAACAAAAAACGAAGAAAGTGGTTATTTTTTCGTTTTTTTGCCGTCATTTTCATTATCTTGGGGGACGACTTAGTAAGTCGGGGGGGGGGGGGAATTACGGAAACGATACTGGGCTTACCTATCAGAGCCTTTCAAATAAACTGTGCTGCCTAAGTTTACGAAACGGTTTCGGCGTAACCATAATAGATGTCAGGGATTGGCATGGCGCAATCGGTGCCCGCTTATCACCTGGTGCCACAGACTAAGCGATTTCGCTGAAGTTGAAAGCAAACTTGTGTACACAAAGTCCCTGGATACGGGGTATCCAGAAACCCTGCTGCCGTAAACCGGCTGAACTTGCAAAGAGACTAACTACTGGTAGAAGAGGAAGCCGGAAGACAAGAGTATTAATTAGAATACATGTAGTTTATTCGTACTTACAATCGCAATCAGTTTGTAATCCTTAACGGCAGAGCACGCTTAAAGTCCTAGTTCAGAGGTGGTTGGCAACAGAGAGGAAAGAGAGAGCGAGCTGACGTGCCCAGTGCTTAAATACCCAGACGCCAAGTCACGGGCTCAGAGTCCAGGATTACGGAAGACGAATACTGCTGTCGCCGCAATCCCCTTGGAACCGCGTGTCTCGGACACCTGGACTCACTGCTTATAATGTGTAATAATATTAATCAAGGCTAAGAACAATGGCGAACAGCTTGGTAAGGCACGCCGGTATACTTCAAACGAGTTGAGTTAACCCTATGAACACCGTGAAGCCTACCTTTTAAGGGCTTCACGGTACACTTGGAATGAATCGAGTTGCAATCCATTATTCATGATGCTTACAGGACCAAACCCATATCAAGCGATTTAATGCAATGGATCGAGGAGACATAAATGAATCTGCAGTGTATGACTAGACTCCCCGGGCAGTCCATTGCGTTATCCTAATTGGGTCTCCTTGGTGAGGAAGGACGAGGAGGCCTGTCCACTGCGTCCAGACTGTATGTACGGCCGGCTGTGCGACGTCTTTTACCGTTGAACCGTGCGCTCCCATCCATCGTAAGTATAACAAACATTGAGTGATGCATTGCAATAATATTTGAGTTGCGATGAATGACTTTGTTTGCGATGGGTTTACAATATTTCGAATCGATTCTTCGCATGTGACGACAACTATTTGAGATGTTCTCGAATTCAAACGAATCGCTTGGTATGCGGCGGGCCTATACCGGTGAGGAGTGAGATCAGCGGACAATCGCTTATACCGACATCAGGCATCGATTGAATCTACTTGCTGACATGTGTATTTTCGTTTCATAAGGCTCAGTCAGCCTCGTTTCCGTAAGACGACCCCACGATGTACTATAGAAAGGCGCTGCATGGAGCCATATACTCTCAACTCAGCTCTATAAGACCAGCTTGATAATACCACCCACTCAGTGTACAACCTGGGTCAAAACTTATACAAAATAGGCCAAAGTCAGCCTCGTTCTGGATTGACCTAGTTTGTGTACTATCTAGTGCATTCCAGTTTCAATGCACTATGATCTCAGATAGTGCTTTGATAGCTGGGGTCATTATTTGAAATGACTCTGACACAGCCCAAATCTTTTTTTACCTCAATAAACATGCTTAATATTGTTAGATACATACCACACTACAATCCTAATGCAACATGTATTCCATTTAAGCACTTTTCAGAGCATAAAATGCATTTCATTGTGAGTACTGTCCAACACACACCCCACCCCCAACTTCTAATTGGGATAGAAAAAGTTTCTATGTCTAAAACAAGAGACCATTGATGGGAGACCTTTGATTGACATCTTGGCTGTGGAATTCAACCACTTTTCTCAATGAATATGCACACCCCTTGATGTATGAGGCTTATGAATGGCTGGAGTCCACCCAGCACAGCCCCCTCCCCCTCAACTAAACTGTCAATAACATTCTTGGTGGTCAACTTGTGTATGGTATCATGATACAGCCTGGTACAGGGACCTTTCTGCTTGATTAATTACACACATTTGGGTTAATTTGTTTATACACTTGTCTGCTATAATCTCTCAAACTCAGCAGGCTGCTTGTTTGCAAGGCGGCATATTCCTTTGATCTTGTAATAGGGATAGATTTTGTTTCTGATACTTCAAGTGCAGAAGGTCAATTCCAAGGTGTTGACCATGTCTTACTGTAGTGAATGAGTACAATTTACACCCTTTCTGGTCATCAACGAAGTGGCTATCACATTTTTGATGTTGCTTGTCCAGCTCATTATCAGCCGCTCATTAGCATATTGACCACAGTAACCATGATGAAACACGTGGTGGTGAAGATCAAGTGCTTCCTGCCTTGTCAATTTTGTTACATCTTTCCTGGTTCCAGTTCTTCTGAACAGGTTAAACTTATTTTGTTGTTCCTTTGGTGGATTATATTCTTACTTCTTTTGGATTATCAATGTTTCACCTTTGTAGGCCTATATTCATTCAGTGACCCTTACTTTGATTTATATTTTTCGACCAAAAAAGGAATATGGAATGAAATAATTGTTTGGATATTTGGATATTCTTGATTCAATGGATTAGGGATGTTGAGAGGGTGATTTTATTTATTGCACTGCAATAGTGAATTCAATGCACATTTCAGATGGACAAACTCCACTTTCCATGCATGGCACTATTATTGTTTACATTCCTAATATAGGTAAACTGGGACATATTATGCATGAATCTATGTCAGTGGGCAGCCAAGTTTATGCTAACCAGGTATACTGAACCGAGGCTATAATCTGCCAGCAACTGGGTCACTTTGGATATCAGTTACACTTTGGCTACCCAGAGCACTCACTGACTACCACATTCATGATGTTTATTCACAAGGATATTCATCCAGGTTAGGCCTATACATATTCTCGTCTGACCTAAATGGTTGGAATCGTGATTTTGGGTAATCCTACATGTATGATTAACTATAGTGGGCGGGCAAGAAATACATAATCTGGTCTTATATAGCCGAGTTGAGTATCTACGCTGTGAGGTCTTGCTGTACATGTAGATATCGATTTTTGTTCTTGTTGCTTGGCGAATCGGGGAGAGTCCCAAACAATCTCGGTTGCGGATGAGGTTACTTGTTATCGTTCGAACACAAAAAATACACTGCGCCTACATACGTCATCTTTTTGGCTTCGAACAAGAAGAAAAATAGTAAATAAAAGGCGTATTTGCAAGGCTTCATCCCCCGGCAAAACAACACTGCCTTCGAAGCCGAGGTGAACTCAAAACGACGGTGCAGAATTCCGCCGGCTTCGGGAGCGGGAAAGAAATTGGCGCCGGCGCTAGGAGTTCAATGACCCTTTGAGGGCGAGGTTAACGAAAATCGTGTTTTTCTTATACCTGAGAGTAAAGACAAAATTTAGGAATCGTCAAAAACGTTCTGAAGTATAGTTTGCTAATGAAACAGGCGAAGAATATACCCTCCATAGGCTAGGCTGTATCAGTTTGTCGAGTATGCGCTGGTAAAGGACAGTCATTGATATACCTTAGAGTAGGTTACTCTGAGATATAAGTGTGCATTCCAAATGTTTTATGCCTGTTTCGCCTATTCCTGTTTCGCCTACAAAATTCCTGTTTCGCCTATTCCTGATTCGCCTATTCCTGTTCCGCCTATTCCTGTTTCGCCTATTCCTTTTTCGCCTATTTCCTGTTTGGCCTATTTCCTGTTTGGCCTATTCCTGTTTCGCCTACTTCCTGTTTCACCTACTTTCCAGTACCCCTACAATAAATCGACTCTCCCAGGGGAACCTTAGGGATGCATGTCCATTTTATGGGGAAAATGTGAGGGGACAATTGGATGATGTTAACGATGTGATGACAATTTGACTAATCAAATGCCATCAACTTTGTTAACAAACCATGCCATGACCGTTTTGAAAGAGTCACCTTGAAAGCGGGGACAGTTCGGGACTTATTTGACCATAGGACCATAGGACCATACTGACACACAGTAAAAACTAATAGATTAAGTAGAGTAAAGCAGTCGTTTATTTTATAAAAACTGAATTCATGAGTTTTTGATAAAAATACATAATACTGTACATTCTCATAATTATTTGATCAAAATCAGCTGTAAAACCCATGTCATAATATACATGTAGATACAGCACATATAAAGTCAAACAAGGTGGAAAATGATATTATGTCAGACAAGGTAACGATGGCATCAACGTAACTCATTATGTCCCTCTCTCCATTGACATATTGTAGCCTTTAACACTATAGTAAGGGACGGTTCATATTCCTACGTCTGTGGGGAGGTTAGCAATACATTTGAATAGGCGAAACAGGAATAGGCGAAACAGGAATTAGGCGAAACAGGAATTAGGCGAAACAGGAATTAGGCGAAACAGGAATAGGCGGAACAGGATTAGGCGAAACAGGAATACATCTTCCAAATACCGGCCCTCTGTAGACCTCTTTTCAAAGGTGATTTTTCGCCAATTTAAATGACCCGTTTTATTGCTGAACCAAACACCAAGTTACGTATATATCTGTGAATTATATCGATTAGTTGCAGGTCCAATTATGTTGTAGGTTCAAACTTATCAACACCTTTGCCTTTCCGGTGGCTATACTGAAAAATTTGATAACCTTGGATTTCTCAGGATATTCCCTAATTTCCATTTTACACACTAGTCATCTAGAGTTCAGTTTGGCTTGCAGAGCAGTAGGCCTACATGAAATTCATCACCGACATAGATATCGGTAAGTGACTGAATGTACAAAACCTGATATTTCTGTCTACAGAGAGATCCCTTTTAAGCTTTCTCAATCGCAATATAATGGTCTCCCAAACTCAACTCTGAAATTGCCTACGAACATATTATACATAACGGTAGTCCTTTAGCCGTAATGACTTTTTACAATTGAATAAATGGGCAACTTGCTTTTATTAGACTCCCTGGGCAGCCAATCGCGTCATCCTAATTTGGTCTCCTTATGGGTGAGGAACGAGGCCGGTCCACTGCATCCGGAGTGTAGGTTTTATTGGCTGGACGAAGAATAAATGAGTGATATAGGCCTATAAGATGAAACTCATAGTCAATGATTACAATATCACAGATTTACAATGTAAGCCTAATATGTAAGTGACAGTCTCCCTCACTCACTATACACACCTACATAAGTACTAATGCATTACATTAGGGCCTACGAGTAGATATCCTCAGTCCAAAACCGGATGCGGACATTCTTAAATGCTCAAGTGAAACCGAGTCATTATTCAGAAACAAGCGGTCATATTTTAGTACAATCACCAAACACCAGGTGGCGACAGCATACGGTCCACCATGGCTCGACAGACCACGCGAAAAAGAAATGGAAAAGCGGCTCACCGTGGTCACTTGGATCTGATGCGGTTGTTCCGTCTTGTGCCTCAGAGTGGTAACAGCCTGACGCTGAACGTTGTTCTATTTCTTATAAGCCAGCTGAAAGCAGCTCGTCGTTTGAAACTTTATACGACAATGCCGACTTCGCCAGCGAGAGGTGTTTTTTTCAATACATTGGGCATTGGCCGGGAAGATACATACGGTCATTGGGTCAAAGCACGGTATGTGCACGTGTGGTTGGAAGATTGGAGCGATACATCGCCAACAGTAAGGCAAAGTTTTCAGAACACCTTAATGATCTGGATATTGACCGCACCACTTCTAAGTGCATTTTCGAAGGTGCCGGGTTATGCTGCACTAAAAGCGGTTCTATCCTACGTTACGTTATCGTCATGGATGTTATTGATAAATTATCGATCATGAAATTGGCAGTGAAACGTGGTAACGCCCTGACCAGCTCGTCGCCTAAGGAATATTAGAGGTAGGTACAATGGGCTACAGTGAGCCTATGGGCAATAGCTAGGCTTTTAACAGTCCCAGTGTCTGGATTCAGTGTTCCAAGTGTGTTAAGGATTTGGGGGCATGGTTGGAAGGGGACATGAGCATGCGCATGCAGGTAAAAATGACTTGCAAAGCCGCCGTCGCCAGTCTTTATAAGATCGGCCGCATTAGGAAATTCTTGGACAAACGCAGTGCTGAAAGGCTGGTCCAAGCCTTCATTACATCAAGGCTTGATTCCAACAATGGAATTCTATACGGTCTGCCTGATACGACTCTTGCACCGTTGCAACGGGTGCAAAATATGGCAGCAAGGCTGATATGTCGCGCAAAGAAATTTGACCATGTAACGCCCTTACTCAAGGAGCTACACTGGCTTCCCATCAAAGCCAGGATTGAATTCAAAGTTCTGTGTGTGATCCACAAGTCACTAAATGGTGTCGGACCGGAGTACCTCAATGACCTCCTCCTGGAAACAGAAGGTCGCACTAGGTCAGCCACTTTCAAGACCCTTCAGGTCAAGCGGACCAGATCGTGGTACGGTGACCGCAGCTTTTCAAGGTGCGGCCCGTACCTCTGGAATAAACTTTCACTTGAACTGAGGTCCCAGCCTGAGACAATGTTCAAAAAACAATTAAAAACTTTGCTTTTTAATCAATTCTTCGGGGAGGTGGCGCTTTGAGCGTGGTGCTACCACGGAAAGGCGCCCTATAAGTGTAGAATTCATTCATTCATTCAATCACAATTCAATACTTGACTTGCCAAACTCAGAAATGAGAAATGCAGTGCCACTCGCGGACAAAGACAGAACAACTCGACATTTTTTTCACCGGTTTTCGCTGCGCATGCGTACCAGCCGTCATCTTTAGTTGATTTCCGCTTTTCGTGGTCATGTTTACATGATTTATGTGGACGGTGACAGTTCGCGGCGACGGACGAGAAAAACAACTGTTCTACACGCAGTGAAAGCAAATTCACACAGTGAAAGCAAATTCAAACTGGTTATAACTGTGGTACGTCTGTTTCTTAACACGTAATAGTTATCAGATTGCTAAATTATCTTAAATCATGAGCCTTAAAGAACTTTTTGAACTCTCCTATATTGACTTGAATTGAATTGGGATGTAGCCTTATGTAGGCCTCCTATTGGTATTATATGAAATCTAGACTAACTTTTTAAAAAAAGTGGTCCGATCAATTCCTGGTTTGGCTACCACCTGGCAAATGAATCGAAAACAATAACTTGTCTGTGAAGAGGTGAGCACGGCCATTTCATCCAGAAGTAAATGACCGTGTGCAGCCTTTTGGGTTGCTGTGCAAAAACCACTGGAGTAACTCAAATATATAAACGGAAAAAAACTTTATTAATGGTATTATTAACATTACATTACAAGAGAGAAATCAATCATTAATTTACTGTATTATTATTGCTATATCGAGCACGTGTGTTTGTTTACATGACCTTGACATTCGTTTGCACACGGTTCGCAACCTGTCTGATCCTCCTTGGGAGTAACTATAGGTTGATTTCCCCATATTGCAGTTTTGCGAAAAATGCTGACTTGTCTTAGACTAGAGCCCCTGTCATATTGTGGTATCATAGATAATCAGGATGAAGATTTTTAAGAGCCGTTTTTTATAGCTCAGCTGACGAAAGTCGTTGCCTCTGTATCCTGTTCCAAAAACAGTGGCACATTTCTTTTAACCGCTACAGCTATGAACTTCAAACTTTTTACACAGGACCCCCTAGGTCTGGTGACCTCCGACAGTGAATTTCGGTCCAATCTGATTCCCCCGGGGGCCAGAAGTGGGAACCTAAAAAGTTTGATATCTCTTATGAGTGACTCGTTTTCGGTAAAATCTTTATGGTAGGTTTTCCTAGCAAGGATCATGACATATCATACGCGTTTTTGATTTGACCTAGTTTTTCAAGGTCACAGGTCAAATGGTGTAAATTGTCAGTTTGAGTAAAACTGTGGCCTCTCACAGGGTCATGAGACAAGACCCGGCACCATTGATTTTCCAAGCCATTTCCAGTTATTTCGAATGCCCGCCATCAAATACTGCATGGGGTTGTGAAACTGAAATTAAAATATGATATACGGGTTAGTCTTGGGAGTAACTGGTGCACTATGGCCAGGGTGTCAAAATTCAAAATTAATTTCTTCATCAAATAATTTATTTATGTCTGTAGACTTGCCACAGTGAATATATTTTCAATAACTCTCCAAATATTTACTTGATAGTTAAAACATGCGCGTGTCTAATTGATAGGTCTGGAACCTTCAACCTATGAATTCAATGGTGGTATTAATCTCAATCATTCCAATATCACTGGGGCCACTTTATTTCAACCACATTTCTTGGATTAGCACAATGTTCTGGGCTTCATCACTACATCAAACTTCTTTATTTCTTCGCTCGTAAGTGAGACTTTAGTGTGCATATTTCATCACAGAAAATCCGGTTAACCCTCTCTTAACCCTTTCGCTGCGAATGTACGCTTTTTTGCGACCAAAAAATTTTTCCGATCTGTGCGGATGTACGGAGAACTGCGACTTGGGAGAGACCTGAAGCAGACGATGTTTTCAATAGAAAATTAGTACAGAAACTTGTTGCTAGCTGTCCTGCCATGTTGTTTACCGCTAGAACTTCCGATTTCTGAGTGAAAACTTCGGTGTTTTTATTCAAAGTTTAGGCGATATTTTGAGTCCAAAGTTTTGTGAACAAATTTAAATGGCTCAGTCACGTGTTCGACGACTGCAGAATCAATAATTGATGAAATAGTGAATTCGAGGCGTTAGAAGACGAGTCTGATTATGATTCTGAACATAATGCTAACACAGCGTGCATGGGGATGAAAGTGTGCATGATTCAAGGTCCAAGGGGGGTGATAGTGATAGCCTGGGTCAAGATGAAAAATCTTGTTTTTTTCCACGTTGATTAATATCAATTAGCGTTAATTAGTTAATTAACATAATTTCAGGTAATTAACAAATGCATAATTTGAAAGTCCATGCTGTCCCCAACAGCCTTTTCCGATAGTCCAAAGCTCTATCTCTTTTCCTTCAGGCTGTATATTGGCCTCAAAGTTACCTATGTTAAAATTGGCTTTAACAGTATTTTGGGGGCAGCAAGGAATCAATATTGAAATAATTTTGAGCGGCGCAGCAAAAGGGTTAAACAAATTTGGAGCCAATTTCTGGAACTTCTAGTTGGGAAAAACACAAAATATATCTTATTTGACCACGAAGTAAACAGTCTATTGTTAACCCAAGAACTACAGTACAACCTCTCTATTGGGGACACCCATGGGACAGGGCCCAGGTGTCCGCAATAGAGAGGTGTCCGCAATAGAGAGGTTATGCCAAATCGTCCGATATGTGGATTTGAAGTTCCCGCCTTGCAGGTCTTGGTTTTCTCTGTGTCGACATCTAGCGTAGAAACTTTAAACCTGTTGGCTGATCGGTATTTGCTTGTGATGTTGCGTTGAATGACGTGAGCTACTTTGGAACTCAGAGAGTGAATAATCTCTCTAGTAAAAGGTGCCCCTTTTATTGCAAAATCTCTTCGACATGTCATAATGTGTGAAAAAAACACCATAATTTCTGTCCATCAGCCACCTTTGATTAATAATTAATTTTTTCTAATTTCTCTACTAACGCATATTCGCCGCAACACTGACAAAACCGCGTGGATTTATGAGTGTCCGTCGACACAATAGGCCTATGTGATTAGTTGAAAAGATGAGTAAACAAATGCCGCGGCTTAATTAGGATACAAAAACACAATGCCATGGGGTAATTACGTTGATTAATTACGCAAATATCACACCTGTCGGGCCTACTTGACTCTCCAAGCGCACGTGGGAAACCATTGTTTTTACCTACTGTCCGTAATTGGGAGGGAATTGGACCAAAAATTGGCCATCGCCCTGTCCGCAATTCGGAGTAGAGAGGTGTCCGCCGTACAGAGGTTTTTGTTATTGGAAATGACTTAGAAAAAATCGGGACTGGCCGGACGAGTCCGTAATGTAGAGGTGTCCGCCTGGCAGAGGTGTCCGCTAAGGGAGGTTCTACTGCATGCAGTAGTCTACTGCATGTTCTACTTCAGAAACAGTAGAGGTTGCAGTAGAATGTGGAGCAGATGATGCAGTAGTCTATACTGCTCTTTGGTGGGGCTCAAAGGGTTAATTGGGGATTACTGAAGAATTACTTAACAGATTTAATTTAAAGGGGAGCTATGGGAATATATTGATGCAGCAAAATCAAATATTTTTTTAAACAAATACATACCAAGTTACATGACAAACAAATACTCTACACCAAGGATATGATGAATATTCCTAGATAGTGCAGAAAATTGCATTTAATAAGCAGTTTGGGGGGGTAGCCGTGTTTGTTCAAATCTCCCGGGCGAATGACGTCATGGATGTAGTGGGGTTTTTTCATCAAGGCGAGTACTACTCGTTTCCAGACCTCTTTCTGCCCTGGTACCTTGGCTCAAACGCATAGGGAACTAGACCTGCTTGTTCTTCTGCTGATGCACGGTTGTAATCGAAGGATTCATCGCCGGACGTCAACGAAGAACCCGAAGAAATCAAAGAACTGTCATCTGTCATTTCGCTGTCATTCCAAGCATTCGCCATTGTTCGTACAGCTGATTGTCACAATGGCTGCATCCATGACGTCATTGGCTCGCCGTTTGGAGGAGAGAGCAGATTAAAATCCACCAAGATGGCGGCATACTTGATTCAAAAATAAGCAATTAAAATCATCCATTTCACTCATGTTTGTTTATTTATAAAACCAAGAGCCACAGTTGTTGTTAAGAATACGCAGTTTACGTAGATGTTAAGGTTGTAACTGTTGGTCGAATGGGGAATCATTCCAATAGCCTCCCTTTAAAAGCTAAGCTGTTTGTTAGAGGAAATATAATTTTTTTTTAGAACAAAAAGCGAAGATCCGATTGAGATATGACTGATTACTTTACAATCATCTGAAGAAAAGCCCCAGTTGCGCTATCCTTTTTGTGACTTTTATGTTTATTCCTTTATGCAAAAGTTATTTATACAAAAGACAAGTGACCTCAATTGATACAGATGAAACAAATGAGACCACAGAAAGGAGGTTGAGGACAATGACAACGTAAAGTAGGAATAGGATCAGAGTATCAAATGGTACGAAGTGAACTAGATGGCTCCTGTATATGAAGTGTCTTTATTGACTAAGATTTATGTGAGCATGCGCATTACAACAAATACATGGGTAATGTATGAACAAGATACTATGACACAGAGGGTTAGATATTATCTAGGGTAGGCCCTAAAAATAACTGCCTGCTGGAGATGGCGTGATTACATTTTTCAAATTTCACATTTTCAGTATTTGGAAGAGTGCAGATTTTCCTTGGGAGTTTTAAATGAAACTCTGCGGAAGGCGACAAGTGGAACACCTCCTGAGCTAGCAGCCTTTCTTCATTTGTATCTGCGACATACAGACTTGTGTCGACTGAACATCATGTAAGTTACAGTGCTATTTTCATTTTCTTTTCTGGGTGAGCTCTCAAAGACATGGTAGTCCACCATGTCATCCCCTGGTACATGTGACCTAAAAAAACAATTCCGATAGATTTGATTCTTGACGAACTACCACAACCACATGGCCAAAAACACTTCAACTCTTTTTATCTCACCTCCATTTGTCTGACTGTCGGACTCAGAGGTGATCTAGCTAGGGCAATCAGGCAGCATCAGTTAGCAGGGCAAGTTTTGTAACTGACTTGAAATGGTACATTTCTATTTCTATTTAAGGGTATTTCACATACCCGTTCAAGCAGGTGTGATTCTTGGCTTAGTTACCAAGGTCCCACAACCGAAAATGCATAAAACCTGAACACATGACTGGATTATCCTAAAATCTATCTCCGTATATTTAGTAAGGATACATGATTTAACTGACAGGTTTGTGGACCCCATTATGAGGAATGTGTTGATTGATATACTTTTACAACCTACAGAATTTCAGACTCGGGAGTCCGGCACTCCTAACCCCCAGGAGAGGTATGACTCGCTCCCCAAGCACAGTTTCAGGGGACTACCACACCCCAAGAGAGGATAGAGCCAGCTTTCCAATGGGAAGGGATTACCTCAGTGGCAGTGTATACCCCTTGATAGGCACTCATCACCAGATCAGAGTGCAATATAGCTTTTGAGGCTTCACTCTAAGGAGGCTCAAGGGGTTTGGAACAACCAGTCATAGTGTATTGGTATCCTCCTATATTCCATAGTAAATCACCATTGTGCACTCTTCTTTTTCTGCAGTCCTGGGACTTCCACCAGTCTTAGAATGAAAATTCTGGAGACATGGGTTTCATCTATGTCAGAAATACAGTATGGAATTGGAATGTTCAATTCCAGCAGAGAATTTCTGGTGATCACTATTGGTGAGGTAAGTCTGCTTAATACGTTGTGGTGTGGCATCCCTTGTCTTTCTGATAGCAGGATTGAGGAATGCGCATTTTGTGTTGAGTTGTAACTCGGTACACATGTATAAATTCCCATGTAATGATACCTTTGAGACCAAGTTTCAGTATGGTCCAACTCTTGGTTTGACCATCAGATGGTTAAAGCTGAAGAAACAAGAGGTGCTTTATCTCCTGAGCTTATAACCACATCATCGTCAAACTTTTGTCAGATAGTAATAATGCATGACTATCATATCAAACAGGTTTTGATTCGACCTTCTCATCTATGTCACAGGGAGCATTGTTCGTCTGGGGAGAGGTTGGAGATTTGGAGATTCAACCTCGCCCCAGAAAAATTGGGCGTGCTGAGGAGACAAGGTAAATACTAGGTTTCGGTAATACCTGGTTTTTACCTCACCTGGGTGAGCTTATGTCATCTCGTCTTGTCCGTAGTCTGTCCGACTCCGTTGAAGAACTCGTTTCCAGAGCATATCTCTGTAACCAAGTGCTAGGCATTTCATGTTTGGGTGGTATGAATGTCCTATAGTGTCATTGTGCTTTTTGGCAGTTTTGATGATTTTCACACTATGCTTGGCCCCAGGGGCGCTTCATGTGGAAACTGATTTTGGCTATAGTTGTAGTTCCACCTATCATAAAACCCCGTGTTTTTTCAAGACCCGTGTCTTCGCCGTGTGTCAAAAAAACCCGGGTCGACTTACACCTATCAGTGGTGTTAGATAATGGTTAATAGCCCCGGCGACAGGTGCGCTGTAGGTAGGGAGCCCTCCTGTGTTTCTTTCCTGTTGGAGGGGAATTTCGCATGCGCAATACCGAGGCGACTACACCGTGCCATCTGTCACTGGATCTTAGAACTTGCAATTGCCGTGTCTATTCAGATTCCACCGACCTATCAAAAAACCCGTGTTGAACACGGGTCTAAATTAGCCCCCGATTAGCCCCATCAAGCTCGATGGGGCTAATAGACACGGGGATTTGACACACGGGTCTATTTAGACACGGCAATTCATAGGTGTAAGCGCAAAAGACACGGGGATTTGATAGGTGGAAGTACAACTATTATCTCATGAATTCTGTGCGCTAAAATCATAAAATTTTTACTGTTACTGTGGACACTGCTTGTGAGACAACATTAGTTGTGGTGTCACTACAGGGTTTAGATCCATTTCTATCGGATCCGCATGAGGTCCGAAATTCGCTTAGTCCTGACTAACGAAGGTGGTGCAGTTCGACTACAGAATCGGTAAGTTAACACGTACAGCAACAGGCGGCGCCACGCTATGCACGTTAGGCTAAGAATAGCGAGGGTTTCCACCTCTGTCCATGAACAGCGAGCCATAGCCATCTGTAGCCGTACTTAGTAACTTGATCATAATCCAGACTAATGCGGTTCCATTACACTACAGGTAATTTCTGCTTTAGATCCGGGTCTATTCTGATTTCGGCTATAAATCTGCTTGTCCTATCCGAACTTAATAAGACCGCTCTTAGTGAGATCCGGACTTGTGTAGTCCGGATTAGCTGTAATGGAAGCACAACTAATTCGGAAGACGTCCGCACTTGGCTGTAGTGGAACTGCAACTATACATAACATCATACCCGGGTTTTTGATTTGACCTGGTTTTCAAGGTCACAGGGGTCAAATAGGGTTAATTGACCGTAATTGGTTCCTGGGCATATCTTCATAACTATTGAGGCTTTTCATCTTTGGGTGGTCGAAGGTTGTGTCTCTTGGCAGTTTTGATGATTTTCGAACTACACTTGGCCCCAGGGAGCCAATCTTGTGAAAAAGTACTTTTGGCTATATCACATGAATTCTGTTTGCTGAAATAATGAAATTCGTACTTTGGCACTTGCTTATCAGCCAGAAAAGTCCCGTTTTCTCACAAACTCACAAGGGGGATCAGTGGCTGAGTGGTTAGAATGCTGGGCTTATAACCAGGAGGCTATAATTTCGATACTTAGAGGGATCAGCACTGTTTCATCATTGTATCCTGGGCAAGACGCTTAACCCTACTTGCTTCTCTCCACCCAGGAGTCAATGGGTACCAGGCTTGCCTGGGAAGTTAACCTGCGATAGATCAGCATCCTATCCAGGGGGAGTAATTCTCCTAGTCGCTTAATGCTACGGAAACCGGGATAAGCTCCAGCCAGATGAGCCGACTTTAACTTAACCCTTTCGCTGCGGATGTACGCATTTTTGCGACCAAAAAAAATTTCTGATCTGTGCGGATGTACGCAGAACTGCGACTTGGGAGAGACCTGAATCAGACGATGTTTTCAATAGCAAATTCGTACAGGAACTTGTCGCTAGGTGTCCTGCCATGTTGTTTACCGCTAGAACTTCCGATTTTTAGGTGAAAACTTCGGTGTTTTTATTCAAAGTTTAGGCGATATTTTGAGTCCAAAGTTTTGTAAACAAATTTAAATGCCTCAGTCGCGTGTTCGACGAACTGCAGAATCAATAATTGATGAAATAGTGAATTCGAGGCGTTAGAAGACGAGTCTGATTAGTGATTATGATTCTGAACATAATGCCGATGTACACAGCGTGCATGGGGATTGAAAGTGTGCATGATTCAGGGTCCGAGGGGGATGATAGTGATAGCCTGGGTCAAGATGAAAAATGGTGTTTTTCTCCTCGTTGATTAATACTAATCAGCGTTATTTAGTTAATTAACATAATTTCAGGTGATTGATAAATGCATAATTTGAAAGTCGATGCTGTCCCTAACAACCTTTTCCAATAGTCCAAAGCTCTATCTCTTCTCCTTCAGGCTGTATATTGGCCTCAAAGTTACCTATGTTAAAATTGGCTTTTACAGTATTTTGGGGGCAGCAAGGAATCAATATTGAAATAATTTTGAGCGGCGCAGCGAAAGGGTTAAGTTTTGAAAACTTTCTGACAAACTTCTTTTCAGCTATATCTCATGAATGATACGCATAGTCCACTAATACAACTTCCCTATCGTGTCACCTTCAGTGTGTGTGGGCCGAGGGGTTATGCTCGCCTAGCGATGCTAGTTTCTTCCTTCGTGTTGCAAGTCATTACCGATTACAGAAGGTTCATTTCCAACATCGTGGTGATCCAATATATGGGTATGGCCACCACACCAGATATCTTTGGCTTTCTCGGCCATTTGGGTGGTGGAGGGATGTCATGTCTCATCAAGCTAACTTCTTGAGTCGGCCTATAAAAACTTCTTCTGGTCAATGATGACAAAACAATGACTGTTCTTCATGCCCTGTTGAGGGGGGGGGGGACTTATTGAGCACATCAGCCTCTGAGAAAAAGAATTTTTCTTTGGTAATGGTAGATCAAATGTATAGTCAATTAGATTTGGAGGAAATGTACAGCTATTAAAGTTTTGTTTTGGTTTACTTCCAGCGGAACATGAACACAGAGTAACACAAAGCCAAGAATCTGATGATGGAGATGATGATGCTCTAGAACCAAGCACATCAAAGAACTGTAAGCTGAGCAAGGAAGATGAATTAGGGACTGCTGCTGAGCATTACAGACCAGCGCCAAGCTTCTCAATGTCAAATTCGAACAGAGGATGCAGTGCCAGTGGTTACAATGAACTCGATAGCAAAGTCTGTGGACAGCATGCAGCTGAACTTTTGCCTGAATTACCACATTCTGGAAACAAGCGCTCTGACTGTATGTTTGGACTTATTGTGCAAGCTACAATGGTAGGTTTATATTCCCTATAATTGCTTGTTTTGTCCCGTTGTCCATTACTTTATCATTGTCATACATGTTTACCCTTTGTGCATTGATCCGGCGAACAAAACTGCAGAAAACTAAATTTTACCCTGAAAGTTTCATTTAACCCTTTGGAGCCCGAGTTTCCACAGAAATACCACCCCATACAGCCAGAGTTTCCGGAGGAAAATGTTGTTTACATCACATTTGACGCCAAAATACTCACAAGACTCAAATTTTCTCCCTGGAAAACCTTATATAAAAATCATGCTCAGCTACCGCAGTACGTTACCAAGGTTGTCATTTGGAATACCTCAGTTGCACACTATTGTAGAGATCGGGGAAACAGAGAGGTTTTTCTTTGACGGCTAAAGTCGATATCAGGCTTCAAAGGGTTATAATTTTCAAACATAACAGGAAGTGAACCTGGGGCAGTGTTTCACAAGAGAGTCTTCATTGCCCTTTTAATAATAAGTGTGTATTTTGAAGAAAAATTTTGCACCTTTATCATATTAGAGAGTTTGAGATCGGTAACTTAAAGCAAAACTTATACGTGTACTTATAGTTTTTGCCAAATGCGTCATTAAATATGGGTCAGATTTTTTCCCAACATAAGTTGCACATAAGTCGAATCTTCCAGCCTGGATAAAAATGCTCTGGCTGTTGAGTCATGACTGAGATAACACAGCTCCAATAATTAAGGAAACTATAATAGCTCATTTCTTATTACAACTGCCAACAGATAACCACAGACAGAGAAAAAAGGCAGGTTTTGTGGGTCCTTTTCTGCATTCAATCCGCCAAATTCTTATACGCGGGCCTCAGCTGAATACGAAATGCTTCTATGCTGTCATCATCATCAATCGGCCCCGAGCTAGAAGGTTCTAAACTTGTGTCGACATATATCTAGGGAACTTCAATTCTACCCCAAAAATTTGGACATCGAATATGGCGGCCAGGTGGCCATCTTGAAAATTAAACAAAGTCCTATTTCTCCGAAACTAATGATCAGATTGCAAACAAATTTAATGTGATTATATCATCATATCATTACCGGCGTCGTAACCCTATTGGATTTTTGCCGGAGGTATGGAGTCCAGTATAGGCTACTGTCCACCTATGTAGGATCTTTTACTTGCCCTGGCATAGACACTCAGGTACAAGGGACCACGGCTTTTAGTCTCATCCGACAGACCCTCGAGTATTTCATACGTTAATGTACGTATTGTGAAGAGCCAGGAATTTTAGTTCCTTGAAAGCCACGCCGGTTCATCCAGAAATACAATCCTGGGTTCTCCCCGGGATCGAACCCGGGCCCAATTGCGTGGTAGCCAGCAGTGTTAACCACTAGGCTATAAGGCTCTACTATGTAGGCTAGGCTATGAGGCTCTACTATATATCTATGTACTCTTAACAGTATCCTCAATTTTCAGTTAAATCTGATGACAACTATGGCTGCCATCTTGAAAATTCAACAAAGTCCTATTTCTCCTAATCTGTTGAACAGATGTCAACGAATTTCCACGTGACATGTACATGTGCACTCTACAATAACCCTGAATCTCAAAAACAATATGGCCGCCAGGTGGCTATCTTGAAAATTCAATAAAATCTTTAAATCCTCCACACCACTTCTAAGATCGCAAAATTGACATCCATGACCAAAACTGTTCTCCCCTTATCCACTGCAAGTGACATGCATTAACATTATCCAAGTTGAGCACATGGTCCCTGGACCATCTAATTTTCAATTTTCAAAATTTTCCTAAAAATTCCTTACTTTTAAACATGTTCTCCTAAAAAAACTTATTTTCTTCCATTTCCAATTATGGACATCGGCAAAGTGTCGTTGCGCTGTTGATTATGTTCTTCTGCAAGCACTACACTGTCATGAATTCTGCTGGCTCTCATTCGACTTTGACAGAACCATGGTGCAAGATCTAGCAGTGTAATTCTCATCAAATAGGCCTGCAAGTGTGACACTTTGAAACAACAGCATCATGCTTTTGTCCCAAGTTTTGTTGTTATTCGTAAGTTAGCTGGTCATTTAGCAAATTAAAGGTAAAAAACCACTCTTTTTCCCTTTGCTGCAGTGCAGTCGGTGAAATGTCCTTAATGTGTTCAATTGACATTTTTTTCCCTTGTTTTCTTCCTTTTTGGCTCACCGTAGGGGAGTCTATACAACACCGAATTTCAGTATTATCTGCTTCTCTACTTGGCCACCAGGGGGCCAAAACTAAAAAGATAAAAAGTTCAATATCTTGCTTATTAGTGACTTTTTTTCGATGATTTTTTTATGGTAGGTTCTCCTAGCAAGGGTTCATCACATATCATACGGGTTTTTGATTTGATCTAATTTTCAAGGTCATAGAGGTCAAATGGTGTAAATTGGCCGTTTGAGTGTAACTATGGCTCGTTTCTTAACCGCTAAAGCTATGAACTTGAAATTTGGTACACATGACTCTCTATCACATGTTACCTCTGACACCGAATTTTGATCCAATCTGATTGTCAACTTGGCCACCAGGAGGTCAAAACTAAAATAGGTAAAAAGTGCAATATCTCGTTTATTAGTGACTTATTTTCGAGGATTTTTTTATGGTACGTACTCTAAGCAAGGATACATCCCATGTCATACCGACTTTGGTTTGACCTATATACTTTACATGTATCATGTTTCTTAACCAGGATGAATTCCTAACCACCAAATATCTATACGGTGAGCACAATGGCCCCTGGCCTTTTCATTCGAATCAGAAGGCCTGTGGTCACCACAAGCAAGATCTAGCGAGGTTTTGAAGAAGAATTTTTGAATGGACTAATGTGGTGATAAATTAAGGCATTTGTCAACATGCATATGAGGACCTCCCACCAAACTCTTGCAGCAAAAACCACATCGTAGCTATCCAAGGCCTATATGGTAATTTTTATTATAAAAACATCAATATGTACTTTACCTTTTCTGTGCAGTTGGCGTGATATTTATCAACAGGAGGCAAGGATTTTTATCAATATAACCTATTCTCCAACCTCGGCTTTGTTTTTGGCTGAAGGGTATCAGGTGCGACAAAGCACAGTACTTTTAGCTCAGCTGATGAAAGCTGAGCTAATCTAATAGCTATTCGAGTTATGTCCTTTCATCCATCCATCGGTATGTGGACACGTTTGGCGTTTTGTAACTGTTAGACCTAGACACCAGGGGGCGGGGTATCAGGTGCGACAAAGTACTTTATTTTTAGCTCAGCTGATGAAAGCTGAGCTAATCTAATAGCTATTCGAGTGATGTCCGTCCTTCCTTCCATCCATCCATCCATCCATCCATAGGTACGTGGCACATTAGGCATTTTGTAACTGTTAGACCTAGACACCAGGGGGCTAAAGGCATAAAGGCATAAATTACAAAGAAATTATTTGTCGTTCTAGTCCAGCAGATATAGGCTTGAAATGAAGTTGAGGTCTGAAGCATGTAGGTTTTGATGTAAAATATAATAGTTTTCTTACAATACCACCAGCTTGCCTTATTTAACAAAAATCTGCGTTGACATAGTTTTAAACTTGATTTGAATTTTCTCTTTGCATTTTTGAAAGGTTGTGGGTTTCGATCCTACTCAAGAGTGTTGATGGCAAACGTTTTTGATTTGATTTTTGATTTTTAGCTCAGCTGACAAAGTCAGCGGAGCTAGTCAAATAGCTATTCGATTGGTGTCCGTCCTTCCATCCATCCTGCCATCCTTCCATCTAGCCATCTGTAGACAAAGTTGGGCATTTTGTAATCATACAACCGAGACACTTCAAATCTAGTCTTGCTCATAAACACCGCAGAAAATGTTGCTTACGGAAAAAAATTTGGGCGATTCGACTCAAATTAAGCTCCCCAGGGGGCAAAATGCGTAAATGAAAAAACAATTTTTTGACGCTCTATTCCAGCAGATAAAAGCTTGAAATAAAGTTGAAAAGGTCTTCATGATACAGAAGTTTTGATATAAAATAGATTAGTGTCGATTTATATCACCAGTTGGCGGTTGTGAGCAAAACTGTTGTTTGACCCCGGATGATTCCGCTTTAAATTTCCCGCCGAGGTTACCTGGAGTACTATCATCAAGAAAATGGCGGTGACCTTTTTATTTCTACCGGAGCGATGATTTTGTAAGTGACAAATTTTCTTTTTTAAGCCTTTACGGAAACGTATTTTGGTACGAAACTTCACACGTTTATAGAAACGATCAATGAGAATGTAACAACCTTCGAATGGAGTCAACTTTCTTTGCGAAATTGAAGCGATGACCTCATTATTTATCGTAATTTATGCAGATCTGAGTCCAGCTGATGGGTGATGTTCTGATTTGTATTCAAACTATTGGAAACTTCGGAAATTAGTTCTATTAATTCTACTATTCTGCAGGAGTATATTATAGCCATATATAAAAGCACGAAAACTTTGTTCAGGTTTCTCGTCCAACCACGTGACCTCTCCAACACTCGATAATGCACTCTTTTCTTCCACGTTTTAGGCCAATCTTCGGCATGAACATGAAATCTAATAAGCGCAGTACTTAAATCAGATGTTTCTCTCGCCTTGAAAACATTCCTGGGTAAAATCCATTGAGATTAGCCGAGTTAATCTACTTTTTCCGTGCTTAAAATCTCTGCCGCTGAATTCTATAAATAGAAACTATTAACATCGCGGCAGTGTGGTTCCCATTGTGCGCCCTCCCACTTCACACCATGTCAGGAAGTTTTACGAAGAGGGAGGGCGTGCGGTAAGAAGAATAGCCAAAATGACGTCACGTTTTCCTGGCCAGACTAGTCAAGCATTGGGAAAGCATCTTTAATTCAGACAACGTTAGAACTAGAAAAACGAATATGTTAATTTGCAAAATTAAAAGCAGATTTCACCACTAACCAGTCAAATCGGAATACGACGGCGCAAAATGTTCTCGCTTTCCTCCTGCTAAAAAACCTTGTTCCCGCACTCCTATTTTAATTTATGCCAAGGAATATGATATGATCTGTTTTCACTTAATGAGATCAATAGTAGTGTCCGTGTCAGATCCCATCGTTTAACTAGTCTTCTCTCCCCAGGTGCCTCACACGAACCTACAGGTCCCCATACTCAAGACCAACTCTTTCGATATCGCCCTCAAAACAACCCTGGAGTCATGAATTCACAGGTGCTCCTGTGAAATCTCAGTTCTGGTTTATTTATCAAACTTTATGGAGTGTTATCGAATTGAATGGATGTGTCGATCGTCGGGGCGGATTGATATAATGTGGTTAGGTTGTGCGTCCAAGGTGATTAGGTCATTCAGTTAGTTTGAGAAAGATCATGATCATGAGGATGCGTGTTGTGTTATCATAACTGGAAAATATGTTGAAGTTATTATTAGTACTACGATTCTTACATGAGTAAAAAGTAGACGTTTTAAGCAACACAATAATGTTACTCCCATAAAAAAACTGTCAATTCTCCTTACCACTCACAGAAGCCAAGCCATTGCTGTTAAGTTATGCAGGGGTTTAATCAATTACCTGCACTCCCTGTGGGGTGAATAACATTACCTTTTGAACAGCTGGCTGTAGGGGGATGATTGGAACAGCCGGTATACCTGCTGACCTGCTGAACCCAGGTTAATGTTATTTTCAATCCACGATTGCAGGTCTCCTGATTTTCGAGATTTCGCGGGAAATGAAATTGTTAACAAACGCATGTGTGCAGTTCAAATGTAAACAAAATGTATTTTTGGTACTTTTGGTTGCTGGACTTGGGTTTTCCCGCAGTTAGGACTAGGAGCTAGGGTCAAATTGGTGGTCTATTCTGCTGTTTTAGTCAGAGGTAGCCCTTTATTATGAAGGGATTTTCAAATTAAGGTGACCATGGTCTTTTTATGTGCTCAGCTCACCACAGCTTTCAATACTTGAGATGTATCTGAAGAGGCGCGCGGAACCTGACATAGCCTTACCAAGGAGCTGCTCACGGTGCTGAACTTCTAGCTTGCCTGTCGACTAAGTGCCTTTTTGGTCGAGACATTGCTACATGTAGGAGGAGCACGCATTTCAAATTTATAGTAATGATAGTACAGTTGGTTCGAGCCATTTGGAAGCCGACATGTGAAGGCCTATCTGGGTTCTCCTTCTTCTCCGTATAAAAAGGGGCATATTGCTGACTAAGGAACAAGGCATATTGACATTGCCTCATCATCTCTATGGGACCGATTGATATATTTTATATGCACGCATACATCATGCCATTTCAGGGTCCGAGTCTGTGGACAATTGGTTTGATTAATTTGTCTCTTCGATATTGCTCCTTTATTGCATTAGATTTTCATCGCAATTCAATCTATTCAAGATATAGCCAATTTGAACCTGTCTGCGCCAAGGATAGATTGGTTCCAGATTGACTCACTAGGGATACGCAGTAGAGCACAATGTCGTGAAAAACAACCCTTTGTATTGTAAATTCCAATCACCTGCAGGACAGGTCAATTTCTCTCAATAAAATTAATTTTGTTGACTCCTGTAATCTCTACCTTATTAAAAACAAGCAGTCTTTAAAAAAGACTGAAGGGGTGGTTCGAATTGTGGGCAGGGTCTGATGTTTTTGCTCAATTAGCCTATTCTGGAAAGTGCTGATAAATATTGAGACAATATAAAGAATGAACATTGATATGGAACTGCATTTGTTCACATGGTATCCTGCACTTGTTGGTGTCATGTCGTGAAGTTTGGGGCAAGTTTGCAGAATGGGTCAACATGGCGAAGAGGAACCTCAATCTGGAGTGGTATGGCTGAACATCCTTGTCCTAAAATTCCAGGATAACTACCCCATTCATAATTCAATGGCATCAACTTCCCACTTGCTTTGCTCACTTTATCCAAAAACGACTGGTATTGCTACACCATCCACAAAATGGTGTCTTCCAACATGGCTGTTGATGAAGTGGATCCAGCTAAATATATGGGAAGCTCTGCATTGTACATGAAGAAATGAAGATAACAAGGGGCTTAACAAAATGAACTTTATTGGTAAAAGATTGACCTGACCAGCAGGTGATTGGAATTTTAGAAAGGTTGATTGAAATTATGATAAAAATCATAATATGTGAATCACTGATACATAAACAAGAATAAAGTAAAAAAATGACGACATGAGAATCCCTGCAATGTGATAGAGAGGGGGTTCTGGAAATTACGCTACTGCTTGAATTAAAGAGAGGCACATACTTTCAAGAAAAATGTACATGTAGTATGAAAAAACTAATTTGGAATATTAGAGAGTTTCTGCATGGCTCATGAACAACGATTACCATTATGATTTCTTTGTAATTGAACAGATTAGATGCGTTTACACTAAGAATTCATAATTGTAATCGTTGTTCGTGAGGAATGCAGAAACTCACTATGGGAATTACAATTACAATTTCAACTGATAATAAAAATTACAAACACATTGATTTCGAAATTGGGTGTGAACAATGTCATTCAAAAGGTATAAATGAGAACAGGCTGATTCTGTTCAGAACTGATGTCACGTCTGAACTAAATATCAATAGGCTCTACATTTTGAATGATTGATTGCTCTGTGTTAAATGTGTACAGGAGAACAGGTAATGTCAGTAAGATTTCAGTTAGTTCAGTTTCTGTAACATTATCTGAGGTGACAGTGGTCCATGCATCTTCATCTTCATTCTCGGAGTTAGCAATATCCAGGAGCTTGGTGATGATGGGGCTGAAACATGTCAGCCAATATTTGTTTATATCATCTTTGAGGAAGACTCTTGCAGACAATTGGCTAGGACATTTTTTTTTCAGTTGTTTGAGTCCACATGTTTCACACTTTACAACAGCTGTGGGTGCATTGATTTTCTTTTTGCAGTTGTTGCAGGAAACATAGTGTGTGACACTGTCAACACCACTTATTTCTGTAGCCACTGCTTTAACAAGGCATGATGATGATGTTGAGGGAGATGAAGTTTTACCGACTGAGGATGTTGCAAGAGGGGCTGCAGTGGTATCTATGATTACATCAGTAGGCTTAACTGTGGTGTCTGACACAGTGGTGTTCACAAATTTCTTATGATCTTGGTCCATACGAACTCTTAAATTCCCAAAGACATACGTATGGTTATTTTCAACTTTGGAACAGAAGTCTTCCCAAAGAACTAGTCTGATAGAACCAGTTGCATCAGTAATTTTGCATTCTTGCATCTTGAGTTTTGTGTCATTCTTGGGAATTGTGTCAATACTAGACAACTCAGTTACAACAGCAGTCAGACTTATCAATTGGCCACTGTTTATGTCCAATATTTCTGCAATTTTAGATTCGACAGTGGCAGTACTGGCATCATTGTCACTGTATGGGAAATCGCAAGTTAGCATCTGTTCCAGTTTGGTCTTCTTGTTGACAACAAGTGAAACCGGATCACCTGGCCGTTTGCCTGTAAAGATAGAGACTAGAGTAGTTGGTTAATGATGATCATCACAATTTTGAATGTAATAATCGTGATCTGAAGACTCATTGAAACTATTAGTATTTGTTGATGCTATTCAAGCTATTACAAACCAGTTTAGAAATCTCAATAACATGTCAAAGATTTAATATTGCTTCCAAGCAGATGGAAGGTTTGAGGCTTGTGGATAAGGGCCAATAGTCATCCTTTGCCCACTAACACTAAAACCGCAATAAGCAAAAAACCTATTGAAATTGATATTGATACCTTTGCTGGGCGAGAAGGCTTTTATTCGGCATGGCTGTATGAGCTGTTGCGGCTGCTGTAATAAATGGCTTTTTCTCTGGCGAAAAGCATACGCTTCTGATTGTCTCTTTTTCTGTCTGCAGATTGAAGTTGAAGTATGAGTGTCCTTTTGAGCCTTTTTTGATGGATGTTACGGAATGAATGTATCTTTTTATTTCATCGGACGTAAAAATGTCAGGCACATCAGAAGTTGTCATGATGCTGAAATAGATAGAAGGCAAGTTAAATGAAAGGAAAAATATGGTGCTGACATGTATTTATACATGTACTAGTACTCAGGTTTAGATGAAGACTAGTTGTGACTGATTGATACCTGTTTGTCAGTGCCAGGAGACTTGGCTGGTTCCGCAAGATGTACTAGTCGAGCCATTTCCTCATGGACACATTTAAACGCAGTCAGTTTTTTAGGATTGAAATCCAGTAAGGCTAAAGAGGATAATGACTGGCATCTGCTCAAAGCCACATAACTTTGTCCAGCGGTGAATACCTTATTGCCTATATCTATCACTGCATGTTCAAGGGTTAAACCCTGCACTTTATGTACAGTGGATGCAAATGAGGGTATCAATGGAAACTGGCTTCTGGTAAAGGTTGTTCCACAGAGACCTTGAAACCTTGTAGTGATAGGAGTAATTGGAATAGCATTCTGGTTGGAGCTATCTTGGAGGACTTGACCTACAGCAGCATTATCGAACAATACATGAATTGCAGTAGGAAGGGATAATGGAACATCTTGAGTAGTTTGATTATGATCAGAAAATTGAAAGCTGTGTACAGTGCCTTGTGCACCATTGACTAAGCCTTCTTCACTGAGAATATTTCTAATGAGCATAACTCGTGAGCCAATGGCTAAATGTAGTTCTGTATAGAGTCCTGCTGTGTCAGATTCATTGTTAGATATGAACTGACTGATGTCAGTTTCATTGCGAGTTTGGGGAGGTCCGTCAATTAGGTTATCCACTGCTTTCAGAACAATGACACTGCATTTTGTTGTTTCTTTAAGTGCTGATAAGCAGAGCGTATTGTAATCACGGCATTGCTGTTTTGTCGGATATATTCTCAAAGCGTGACTAAAAGGCGGAGACGCAACATCCACATGAGGAACTGTTCTAGTTTCTAAAAGCTTTCTGTCGTTTTCTGACAAGCGGCCTAGCCGTGCTCTATTGAGGAGACTGGCATAAGTCCGATCATCACCTTGTCTGTGATTGGTAGTCAAGAAAACTGGTGTGAAAAGGTCTTGCCATATATTGAACAGGTTTTCATTTGGACATGTGTTTTTGAAGATGAAGTTTCCAAAAACTGGTTTCAACTGGTAGAAGTCACCAAAGGTGAGAATGTTGAGATTTCCAAAGTATTGGGAATCATCTACATCTTTTATTTCACACAGTCGGCGATGGACAAATGTCATGGTTTCTGAGCTGACCATACTGATTTCATCTGTGATAAGAGTGGTGATATGCCTGAACTTGTCTCGAAGGTCAGCTAATTTCTTGGCTGAAAGTGGCAGGTAAACAGCTTTGCCGAAACCTTTTTTCCCATGCTCTATTGGTAAAGAAAGTGCAGAATGTAAAGTATGTCCTTGAATCTGAAAAGCAGCAACACCAGTAGGGGCAGTCACTAACACTGTAGGGACAGCATTATTTTGCAATCTTTCAATGTACTCTTTCGTCAATTTGATCAGAAATGATTTTCCTGATCCAGCTCCACCAAGGATTACTAAGTGTAATGGTGGATTGGCACCTGTCAAATCTCTGAAATGGTCATGTATCAAATCAAGAGCATGCTTTTGGTTAGGTGATACCAATTTTAAAGTTTGTAAGAATTGCTGATCTGTCATTGATCGGCCAGAAAATGCACAATGTGAAGAAGAATCGAAGATTGGCTGTTCATCTGCAGATGGCAAGGTACTAGTACTAGTAGTAGTATCAGTTAAGTGCTGTAATGCTGTGTTGTCTTCAAAAAGGTCTAGCATTATTTGATTTGATTCTAACTCATCGTGTGATGTGCTTGGAGCTACTGTTGCAGCAATGTTTGAAATATCTTCATGTTGTAAAAGATGAATTTGCATGATTGCATTTTCTAGATCTTGTGATAGACTTTCATAAGGCAATGCTGATCTATCTATCTGCTGTTGTTTTGCTATGAATGATTCTTCAGCTGAAGAGAATCCGTCTAATAAATCGGATTCTTGTCGCCATGGATAGAACAGATACAGTACATGATAGAAATAATCATCTCCATCAGATGTGCTCAACTTGGGTGTTTTGAGACAAGCTGGTTTTTTTTCTTTTTACGATCCACTTTCCACCAGGTAGTGATGGGGTAGCTTGATTTTTGGGACAATTGGTGGTGACAGTATAGTTTGAAGCAAATGTAGCCAAGGTGGTTTTGTTCCAATTTTCTGTAGTTGGACGGGAAGCATAGTGTTGTGGATATCCAGAGACAAAGACATCCTTCGATTCTTCTGGCATTGATTTTATTTGTTTAACAGGTTTTAACATTCTTGTTCGTTTTTCTGGTGTTCTAGAATTAATCCAGACTGTGCTTCGTGATGAACACACCAGTGGCAAATGGCCCAATCTGTACGCTGCTTCTTGAGCACTTAATTGGCGATGGGAAAGGACAATGTTTCCAATTGTAGACAAACGTTTTTGCAGAGTTGAACCGTCTGGTACTACTACCAATTGCCTGTGCTACAGCATTTCTTAGCGATTCTGGTTCAGCCTTGGAGACATACATACATACATAAAATGCAGCTCCATATTTTGATCCAACCATCTGGATATCCATATTAGCTTTCCAATGTCGTAGAATAGTTGGATTATATGCATTGACCCACAAGTCATTTTCACTTCGTCAAGTAACGTAGAACTGTGCAGAGGAAGCAATATCTACATTGGTTTTTAATCTTGTTTGTGATTGTGGAAGCGACAATGTACTCCAGGTCTTCTACATGTACCTCTGTGATCATGTATTTGCAATTTTTTTACAAGGCTGTAAAGTTCAGGATCACTGTTTTCCTCTGGAATTTGAGTGGAAATATATTTGTCAATGAATTCGCTTGCTGATTGCCTGCCTTCAACTGTATCAAGGTTTGGTGCATTCTGCACCCATAGGAACATATGCAGATGAGGACTTCCTCTATTCTGAAATTCCACACATACCCAGTAGTCTGCTATGTTCCCTAAAGGGCGTTCTTTGTCATTTAAGAAGTAATGAATGAAAGCGTGTGTTCGCCGATGGAAATGGAGAGCAGTTAGTACTGGATCTGACCTCATTTTTTGCCACTTCTGCTGTTTATCCAAGTGGCATGCATCATCATATGACAAAGATGTATCTAAAGTCATAAAGAGTTCTGGCCATTCAAGGTCATTTGCCGATAATGTCACGAAAAAGGTTGGAGGACCTAACGTGTTCATTTTTGCAAGAAGATCTTGTAACTGTTCATGCCAGTAACCTGCAGTGCCACGAATATTCTTCATGAAAGTATATGAGTTTGAGTTTGATGTAGACGAGTTAACATTAGTAGGCCCCCTATTTGTAGTTGTCTGGAGATCACCAGCTGTAAGAGGTTGGGCTGGGCCTTTGTTCATTCTTGAAACTATTGATATTTCATCGTAGAGCTTCTTAATCTCAAATGTGTTTAAGGACCAAAACAGCCATGACATGTTTTTTCGCCATCTGTCATCAGCACTCATGAGTCGACAATGATAGTATTCTAAGTCAGTTAAACGCCTTTCTCTTTCTTCTGAGTAACCATTTTTACCAAATGGATATAACAGTGCAAAACAGAGTTCTTCAACATTTTGGTTACTGAAAATACTAAGTGGCTTGCGGGTGAGTGAAGACTCCGGTTATGCGTCTTGTCACATCCATCCACTCCGCATTTTCCTAACCCGGATCTGGACATTCACACCGGATGATGGTCCTTACATATAGTACACCTGGAGCTCACTGGCTGACCTGTCATGCTTGTACTCCTGTTCTTTATTTTTGAACTATCCTTTTGACTACTTGCCTTATTTGTTTCAGGCGTTGTCTGACTAGTGTGCGTCGAACTTCTCTGTGGTTTGGACTTTTTTGATTTGAACTCTGGCTTTTTAGGCCTCCTTTTAAGTGCATCTTTTAATTCAGCCATTTCTAATCTAATTACAACCTGCCTGCTCAACCACTCTGTGAAGTAAGAAAGGCCATCCTTGCCCCCTGTCAGTCTTCTGTCTTTGTACTCCACGAGTAGGTGGTCTGGTATCCTCTGCATGGCGAGGCTGTACAGTGAGGATGGACCATACACCTCCGCTTCTCTTAGCCACCATATCTTGTAGGCGATTTCAGAAGGCCTCTAGTCCTTTGAGATCTTGCTCGTTTATCGAATGTACTGCCATGATGGCATCCATATGTTGTTGTAACTGCCTGGATTCCCCTTCGTATTTGTCGTGAAGCTTTTCTACGGCCAAGTTATACTGGGCCTCTGAGTAACCCAAGCGTTTTACTAGCTCCGCTGGTTTTTCGGCAAGCGAGCTTTTTAACATCAGCATTTTGTATATTGTGGGCACATCAACATTATGAACAAAAGCTTCATAATGCTCCCACCAATCAGCAAACTGCTCTTTGTCACCTATAAATTTTGGCAATGCGGGTTTTGCCATTCCTTGAACAGTCGCTTGATTTCTTCATCTTCACGCTTTTGCTGTGGCGTGTAGCCCCGCTTTAGTGGGGAGCATGGCATTGACAGTCCTCCACATGGACTACTCTCCGTCCGCTCACGCTTTGGACCAGTCTCTTCGAATCCAGTGAAACCACTTTCTGCATAACCTGGTTTCTTCCTAATGATTCTGTCCGGTGTGACGAACGTGTCAGGTGTTTTTTGATCATTTCCATGTCTGACTTTTTCCTCTGGGGATTCAACCTTTATATTATAAAAGTCTACCTTCTTTTCTTTTCGGCGTAACTCGGCCCTAAACATGGCCCTTTCGGCTTTGTCTAATCTGTCCTGGAGGGTTAAATTCTGCTTAACGTTGCTTCTCTTCGTAAAGCCGTTTTTCTTGTACCGCTTTTAGTTCAGCGACCTTACTTAAGATTTCTTCCTCCGTCGATCTAATCTCTCCATCTTCAAGAGATCTGTCATCATCCTGGGGGGCGCCCAGGTCTTCGCAGATTGCCGTCGAGGTTTTCCCTGTAGGCATTGGCGCGGAGTATTTTTTACCCTTCTTCAACGCATCTAGTTGATCCGAAATCTTATCCTGGCAGCTCTCGATCTGCCTTTTGGTTACGCTCAAAACATGAGCAGCATCCTCTGTCTCCTGCGGGAAGTTCTCTTCCCCAGCACCTAGTATCATCTTGGTGATACCCTTTAGGCCACATGTTTTTTATTTCTTGGTTTACGGGAAGAGCTTTCCAAAATGTATGGTCGGGTGGTCGAAATAAAATAAAAATCAAAATCACCCAAATAGCTATGTATGATCGGAAGAAATAAAATTAAGATTTGGAATCCATCCAAACAGTGTCTGTTTTCAATTTGTTCATTGCACAAAACTTCAAATAAAAGAAAAGTTACAAATTGTTACTTGTCTTGACATTTTATTATTAAAACTAAAATGTGATAAAATTGTATACTTTTGTCAACAACATATGTATTATACAGTAGTATAGCTATCCAACCACAGAACAGCAACTAATTTCTGACGAATACTGCACGTTACACAAAAGAAACAATCTACAACAATGTTCTTGAGACAAACCGAAACCAAATATGATTCAAACTTCTATTACTTCCGGCCAGGAACTTTCTAAAACACTAACTTGGATGTTAAAGTTGACTGGGCTAGGCACTATCCAACCACAGTCTACAATAACTGATCTGGGCCCGAACATATATGACCACAGACCACGGTTGACTAAACTATGACCTCTGGGCTGGGCGTTATCCAACCACAGAGCTAATGTAGCTATGCTATTTATTAGAGCTCCTGCCTGAACTATAACCAGTCCGGATCAGTTATGATGGCTGGTTGTTCTCCTTTCGTACATCTTGCTGCCTGCGATGGTCAACGCTCTCCTGATTGAGAAGTGGTATAATCTTAGACCTTCTTGGGTTGTGACATGAATATGGTCTTTACTAATGCGAGACTCTGTCCTTATTATAGTTCTTGCCATAGGCATCTAAACAAAGACCTGATCTCCCCTGGATAAATACTGGGTTATCACTTGAGAATCCGAAGTTCGCAGGAAAGTCACAATCAATACCCAAGTCTGTACAAAGTTCTGTGGACTCCAAATACTTCCTATATCTTGATATAAATGAGGATCCGCATATCAGAGCTCTCATCACAAATTAGATCTATTGTTCATTGTATCCGGTCGGAGAGACCAATTTATATGGTGGGGCGTGGCGCCATATAATACTTATTTTGGGACTGTATGACAAAGAAACGAAATGTACGCCCTCGACGACTCAAATTAAATAACTATAAAACTCACCGATTACTCTCTTCCTCTTGAATCCTTTTACTCATACTCTAGCCATCCCTGTGACGACTGGCTGGACCCGCTATCTGTCCGTTTACAGCTACGAGTTTCTTGGTTTAAGATATATACATAAATCACATCAACCGGCCAGGTTGTTCCAATGAATAAACTCCCACATCCGAATGTTGATTGTTGCGGTAGTGGCACATAGACAACTCCGACGTACAAAACTAAATCACAAAACCACGCGCATTTGAAGTTGCATTGCGGTTATTCAAACATATAACACGAATGATTATCACGGCATAAACACGACGAAACGATAACTCATATATACACGAACTAAAAGTCGCTTAGGAATACAGCGAAAACGCGACGAGCTAGCTCGCAAAAATAAACATACGCTCTGACAGTCTCCGAAAAGATCAAAGTCGTACGACGCACGAGGTACGCAAGCAAGCAAACCGCGAAATCGTAAACTTATATATACGACACAAACTAGAATCTTGATGACGATATCCAAACGAATGTTTTGTAGACAACCTCTAAATTCAGGTTCTACGTCTTCTACTCGATATAATCTCCCAACAGAATAACTTTGATTCCCGAATCGAACGATATAAAGTTGCTAATTTGGCACTAATCTACGAACGAAGAGCAAACTATTCTAATACTAAAAAAACGCCATTGTCTTTCTTATCATTGTCTTTCTTCCCGTTGTCTTTCTTCCCATTGTTCTCATACCATCCAGGCACTCCCTGGTCTCACTGACAAGTCAGCCGTTCGGTGGGCCTGCGCAAGCCGACGCCTGAACACTAGTGGTCAGAGATTGCGAAAAACACTGCTCTACTGGACATGAGCAGTAATTTGATTCCTGGTCCAGTACATTTTGAGCAACATACAGGGACCACAATTTGTGTCGGTCCAGTTAGGAAAAACTTGGTATAGGACTGATTGAATTTTTTAAACAAGAGGCCCAGGGGCTTTATGCCACCCCCACTAGTGAGACTTAGTGCCCATTGGGGCCAATTTATAGATCTATCTCTGCATAATATTATTTCATATAATACTATTACTTACCTCCTGGTTTTTGCCTCCAAGAACAGTTTGGTGCGTCCCATTCTATGAACTCCAGAACATCATCGGTAATAGACCTGATCTTAGCTGTTAATTCCAAAATTTCCTGCCTACCGGTATCAGGGATAGGGAAGTCTTCAGTTTCTCGTTAATCTTGAAGTCTGTAACAAACAAAAAAATTCTCAATTTTTCATGCAGAGACATTAATGGATTATTATTATGCAAGTTTTATATGAGTTTAAGGTTAGGGCTGTTCCAATAAAAAATGGTCCACGGACCATGTGCTCACCTGTGGTCCTGAGGACATGGACAGGAGACTCCCTGGTGGCCAAACAGTGAATAAGAAAAGGTTGAAATTCGGTCTCTGATTAGGAGTTGCACCAAGTTTCAGATCTCTGGCAAAAGTGGTTACTAAACGTGCCAGACTTTTTGACTGGTGGCACCACCGGTATATTTTGACCTCTGTGACCTTGAAAATTAGGTCAAAAAATTAACATGGGAAATATGTGGTGTAGTCTTGATAGAAGTACCCACCATATTGTTTTTCAAATTTTTCGGACCAGTACAAGCGAGAAATCGCATATTATTTTCACTTTTGACGTTTAGCCCCCTGGAGCCCTTTCTGACAGATTGACTGACTAGTGGACGAGAATTAAAACAGTAAATAAGTCATACTAACCAGTGGTTCCGTCTGTGTCGGTAAACCTCCACTGCTTCTTCCTTGAGACCCAAAAAGCCTCCTTCAAGTGGTTTTCACAAGCTGTAAATAGTGTCTGTCCTATGCGGACATCTAGGTAGATGGTCGTCTTTTTTTTCTTTACATCACTCAACCCCCTCTTTTTTGGAGGTGATACAGATTCAGAGCCAGAGCCCGAGCCTGATTCGACGAAGTTGAATCTCTCTCTCGCTCTCTTGGTACATGACCTAGTCGGCGTCCTGGAAAACAATAAATAAATTATTAATCAACTAGCATGTATTATAATATTTGGTGTTACCCTGTGACTATGATTACAAATAGACCACTGGCGGGATATAAATCTCCGAACTGAACGAAGCGATTGAAAATTCTGATACGGCAATTTTCCAATTGGTCCAGTTAGGGCCCGATTACAAAAAGTCAATTTTAGCCATGGGTTCACCATGAAATATCACCTGATTACGGGCTGAAGGTCAAAGAACTCGAGAGAGTTGGTTCAGATGACTTTCAGTTGGGGATCCCCTGAATTAACCACTTCATGGCAGATGCATTCTTGTGAATTTAACCCTTAGAGCAGTAAAATGCACTCTTCTAAATTAACCCTTTGATGGTGGGAAATATTTATTTCTGCCGCCCATCCTCGATTAACACTTTGATTAGATGATTCTTGATGTGCAACATAACATTACAGCTGTTGTGCAATCAGTATCATGATCATGCCACACCATTCCTTCCCTTCGGGTTGACCCTTTGTTTACTGATTCTGCACTTCCACTAACCTCGAAGCTCAATAGCCCAATAGCTCCCGTGAGACCTTCTGAAAATCTCATAACTATAACAAGCAATTGTGCACTTCTTCACCCCTGCTGCTTTACACTGGCACCTCACTCGGCAACGCCCCGTTTTTGCATTTACATGATGTCTTGACATAGTTTGGTTTTCCCTCTTTGGTCATTCTGACTGCAACTAGTGTACCCTTTTCTATGTGTCGTCCAAATGATGTAGGGTGTCACTTCTCTAGCTTTTTTGCAAATGATTAACTGATTGAGCGCTCTTAGCAGATGAAGTTTGAATGCATCAGAAGTTGGGGGCAGTGATCTTAAGTCTCCATTTTTGGTCATGAAAAGATGGCATCGTAGTTCATCCATTGTCCCAGTGAAGCCGTTCTTGCCATACAATGCAAAGAAGTATTTCTCAGCAGAATCAACTGCAGATTGCTCGACATCTATGACATCTTCACCGAAGTCTGCCACTGGGCCAAGATAGTTAGTGCATTGTAGTGCCTCTTTCAAAGCCCGTTTCTTACCAATACGGAAAGGGTAACTAACTGTGTCACAACCTGTTAGGATGTATGCTGCCAAGATTACCCCTGTTATATTTTGATTCAGGAATGTTTCCTTCAGATATGTGGAAATGGCATGGCAGGAGATGTACACATCTGATGCTATTGTGTGCTTGTGAAGCCAGAGTTCCTGCAAACCAAGTACCCGATGAACATAGAATATACCCATCATCACTATATCTGTGTCATTTGCCTCAATGATTATTCTCTGAATGTTCTGTTCTTGAACCATGTAGACAGCATGAGCGAAAATGAGTGTGTCAGCTTCCTCGTGATTTGAATTAGAGAGAGTTGATACTTCCTGGACCTGCCGGCCTCTTGCCAATTTCACTGTGGTTTCAGTGAAGCCACCGACGAAGATTTCAACTCCTTCAGGGATATCATTATCTCCATTGGACCATGCGTCTAAAAGAAACTTGAGAAGGTTTCTCTTGTTTTCTTTCTTTCCGAAGAATTTTTTCCATTTCGGCAGGGGCAGGTTAGGCTGTGGAATGAAGGTCTTCAATGACCGAGTTTCTTTCTCCCGACAACTACGTTCCTCCTGCTTCAAGCTTCTCTCTGGACTAACGTCATATCGATCCCCAACAATATGGATTAGTTGACATCCATCAGGAAGCATAGTAACCATCTTATGCAGGTAACGTTTCTGGAGTTGATTGAAATCAGTGCAACACATGTCCTGAAAGCGCTGTACAAATGCCATCATATCCACAATCACGCCAGTGCTGCTTTCAAATCTATTGGCTTCATCTAGTTTTTCGCATTCAACCCAAGATGTTCCACAGGTCTCTTTCAGAGCAGTAAGGTAGTCGGCTTTATTACCTTTACGCATTGCAAAGCCACATGGGTGTTCCCTATCTTGGTCAAACAGTGAACTAGGATATCCGGTCCATTCATGGGAAAACGCATCAATCCTCTGTGTTTCATCCAAATTTTGAGCAAAGCACAAAGACCGCATGACATCCTCTTCTTCCTGATGGACCTCCTTTTGTTTTGACTCTTTTGAAACTGGCTTGCTTTTCTCCTGGAAGGTTTTCAGATGAAGGGGAACTACCTTAGCTGCATCATTCTCTTCTGCCAGCTTAAGTGCAGCAAGCCCTTTCTCTTTGGCTGACGCAAGTTCTGCGGAAGAAGCTACTTCACCTGTTGCAATATTTGTCAGGGACTCACTAACACAACTCGTGAATGGATGAATGAACTTCTCACTAATGACCTTGATTATGTTGGAGACGCAGTTGTCCTCCTTCACTGATGAACCATTTCTCGGTAGAACGTCATCCTTCATCATGTGGACCATTTGAAGGGTTTGTTGTGAGATTGAATTAAGTTCAGGCAATGCCTTCAGATACTTGCTGATCGTTGCTTGGTTTTGTGAGACACCGGAGAACAACTTCGTCTTAGCATCTTTATTGAACGTTTTCTCCAATGCCATGTCAGTCCACACTCCGTTGTATTTACCACGCGTTTGTCGAACGGTGAACTTTCCCATTTCAAACTGAGATCTGACAGTTTCTGGCAGCTCTTCCATTGCTTGTATATAGTGGGGTAGACATGAAACATATTTGTGACCCTGCACATCAAAATGGGTATTAAGTAGCATTTTGAAGGTCTGGAGTTATGCATATATTCAGATTCCTCGTTTCATAAGCTTTCATTTGGTACCAGTTTCATATTTATACCTTTTCTGGTTGTCGAGATATTGTCAATTGAATATTGCCGAGAATGGGAAATTTGAAAACTAATGTTTTTAGAAAATTGAGGTTAAGACCTAATCAAGGCTCCATTTTGGCTCGATCATCCACTACCCACAAATAGGACTTGATTAAGACCCAATCAAGGCTCCATTAAGGCATGATCATTGACTGCCTACAAATAGGACTCGATTAAGACCTAATCAAGGCTCTAATAAGGCACGATCATCCACTGCCTACAAATAGGACTCGATTAAGACCTAATCAAGGCTCCATTAAGGCTTCTTTCAAAGCGAGGATGGAACTTCTTGATTGGAGCGATGCATGTTCATTAACCCTTCAATCATAAGGCAAATACATCCAGAATCATGGTTTGACTGAGATGCATTATTGAAAGAGTTAACCCTTTGAACTCTGAATTGTCTGAGGGTAGTGCATACGAAACCCTGAGTTATCCAGCGGTAATGCATTATAATGCACTATAATGTACTACTCTTCATTTATCTTGTGTTATACATGGTTCTGTAAGAAAACATTCCTGTATAATGAATAATAAATGTGTCCTACCTTATATATGAGTCCTTTTCTTCAATTATAACCAGTATTTGACTTTGGTGTGGCAGTTTTGCCAGCAGTTAGAGCCAGGTTTCCCAATGCACAAGAAGACGTGACACTGGTTGCACCAATAAACAGTCTTTGACATTTTTGGCAAGTCCTTGTAGTTTGCATTTGGGTTGGCCTCCTTAGCTTTCTTGTGCTTCTGCATACAGACTGTACATCTGTTGTTAGAAGTAGCATGTTCAGCACGCTCAACCATGTGCTGCCCAACGTCAACCAGGCGTGCGTCAATGTCAACATCTGAACGACGTCTTCCAACCGAAGTGTTATTCCTCACCCCACCAACAAGTTCATTGCAGAGCTGCTCCAAGAACAAGTGAAATGTCAGTGTCATCTTGTTGTTCACAGCATGAGGCCTATAGAATCCCTGAATCACATATGAATTGTACGCAGTCCACATAAAGAATTTCATGACCAACCTTCGTGGCCACTTGTAATGGCGTCTGGACTTGTGGAGGCGAGTCATCTGGTCATTCTTATCTGTCCCTCCCATAAACTGATTGTAACACTTCACTGCCATTGGGCACCTGACTGGAACTCTCCTGTGTTCCTGAGGATCATATCTTGGCACAGAGGTGATAGGACTGTCAACATATATTGAAGTAACAAAGTAGATGGGCCTTTTGTCCATCCACACAATGGCCGCGGCATTCCCATTGAAGAGAAGTTCAGAGTCCCCCTTGTTCATTTGTCTGTTGGTCCTCTTGAGACATTTAGGGAAGGACCTTCTGTTAGTCATTGCAGTCCCACAAAGACCAACACCTTTAGTAAGCAAATATTCTGCCAGTTGAACAGTTGTGTAAAACCTGTCCGTGAATACACAATAGTTCTGATCACGATAGTCCTTGGTCATACGGACAACCAAGTTCCCAGTCACACCCAGGTTATCCACATCCTGATTATCAGCTCTCCTACCTGTGTACACCTCTGCATCTATTATGAATCCATTTTCACTGTCTGTGCGAAGGAAAGTTTTGATGCCCCACTTTATAGGTTTATCCTTTTTGTATTGTCTTTTTGACAAAGAGTTCTTGGTAGGGATCATCCCTTCATCCAGGGACAACTCTTGTTCGGGTGTGTAATGCCTCTTGAATCTCTCAAGGATGCAGTTGAAAATTGGCCTTGACTTGTATATCTTATCAGTTTTATCTAAAGCTGGGTCCTGTTCATCAACACAATGCAAGACTGACCAGATTGCCAAGAACCGATCACGACAAAACACTTTTGGGAACCCTGGTGTGACTGTCAACATGTTCTCTTTCACCTTCCAATACTGTTCATACCTGTCTTTATGGATAAGCATTTCCATAGCCATCCTACAGCCAAAGAAGGCTTTCATTTCAATGACAGTACAATCTGTCCAGTTTTTAGCAACATAATTGTTAGGCTTAGCAGTTTTTAGATGGGCAGCCTGCCTGTTCGTCTCGGTTACTAACAGTTCCCAAAGAACGTCATCCCAAAACAATGAGAAGAACTGTAGTGGGGTACTTTCATCATTTATATTATCAGGAATAGCAGTAGGCCCAGGATCTCTCCTTGGATTGAAATCAGTTGCAGTAAAACGAGCAGTATCCTAGTCCAGGGGGGTGGAATAACCATATCCGCAGCTCTCCTAATGCCACCACCTCTTCCACGACCACAGGCGGGCCGCCCCCTAGCAGCAGGTGGCGGTGGAGGACCCTGTGCATGTAATACAGGCTGTGCATCATGTACATCATCACCGCTACTGTCACCATCACTCGCCCCACTTTCCGACTCATTCTCACTCTCAAAATCACTATCGTGACCGTAGTCACTTTCATCTAACTCCTCATCGTCACTTTCTAACACCTGTGCCAAGACTTCCTCAGCACTCACCCTTTTTCGGGCCATTTATCCCTTTTTCTAGCGAAATCGGTTCGATTTTGGTTCATCCGGGAGTCTCAGAAGGATGCTACCGAACGCCGATGAAAGCCGGCTTCTGATTGGCTGCTGCATCGCTATTATTGGCAGTTGTCAACAAGACCATGTGGATGCCGGTTTTCCGGCATTTCGGGTATATACGCTTTAGGGAAAATGCCGGTTTTCCGGCATTTCGGGTTCAAAGGGTTAAGACTTGCAACTTCCATAAGTTCCACTGTTCTAGTATATTCTCCTGCAAAATAATGAGAGAAGATGAGCATTATTGAAAGAGGCAATGAATCCAGGTGTAAGCCACATAATATCCATGTTGAATAAAAATGCCACACAAAGACAGTGTAATCCATGATAACATATTGTCGTTGTCGGATGAAAACCTCGTATACGCATTTTGCAGGTTTTTCAGGAGACACAAAAATATTTATCATTTTTTACTCTCATGTGGTAAATTTGTGTTTTGGAAGCAAATAACAACAAAGGAAGTCGTTTTTAACTTGAATTTTAATTGATTCTAATAAAATGGTTTAAAAATACACAAAGTTGTTTACGAGGTTTTCCCTCTCAAAATTGTCCCTGATTGTTCATATACGAGGTCTGACCACTGACCTAACAGAACAATGTAGTATCATATCTAGCCAGCCCTGGGCGAGTTCAATTGACCCTGGGGCCAAAATTCACTGGGGATGTTAGAATATTATCACCTATGCCACATATATTACATGGTAAATCCCAAGACCGACAATACTTTGAAGGTTTCACAGTATTATTTCACAGTATTATTTCTCTTGAAATAAAGGTGTTTAGGCTTTTTTGTTGGAGAATGGTGGTAATTTTGTGGCCAATTGTATTCATCCAGAAAAAGCAAAGTAGACATTGATGTGTGGGTGATTCGTCCAGGGCTGGCAATATTGAGATACTACAGCAATTTTGAATCACTGTCATAGTAGGCCTAACATTTAACAATAAACGACAACAAAAACAGTACAATTTAAAAAAAATACACTCAACTTGTGCTTGTCAGGTTGCACTGACTATAACAGTGTTATTTGACGGCAGACATGGCAGAGCACAGACAATCCCCCAATGGCTAATACACACTGCAGTGTTCTCCACTGGAGTTTTATTCCCAATTTTGGCATCATAGTCAAATGGAAGTGTATTATGCAAATTATGGGAGGGTGGGAAAATTCTTGCAAAGGTGGTAAAAGCCTGGCAAACATTTCAGTCAGTTGGGCCTCACACCTAAATAGTCCAATGGAGAACACTGCTGTGATAGGCCTATGTCACCACTGTATTGGTCAATATTTGGTAGGTCTTGAATTGAGGTAGTGCATTATCAATGACTTAGTCGTGAGGGAGTTTGTCATAAAATGCATGGAAGTCAGCTGGAATGATGGTTTTCAGCTCTTGGAGATGCTTCCATTTTGAGCCTTTGATGTTGATGGTATTTCGATACAGAGCTGGAACAGCAACAGCCAGGTCTTGAGCAGTTGGAGCCTGGTATCCACGTGCCAGGGGTAGGGGAGTATACATCTCATCATCATGACTGAGTTTGAACTCTATTGTGCCGTCTGGGTTGTACTTAATACAGCGGAGCTCATTGACTGTTGCATCGCCAACTCTGTTGCCGGGTCGGATAGTGGTGAGGGAATTGAGGGAACTGTAGTTTTTGAAAAAGTCATACTCAACATACTTCACAATGTATGGTTGACGTTGTCTAGCCTCTCTCATAACGGAGACGTACTGGGCTGGTCAGTATATCTCCTTATGTTTCAATTTACGCTGGATGACACTGTGGGCTGAGTCGACCTCCATCTGTGTATGGCCTCTCTCAAGAAACTTCTGTTCTACTGTTTTCTTCTTTGTCATGCCGCAACCATCGCTCCATATTATGAACTTCTCGAACTGGTCATCGTCGTGGCTGTTGAGAAAATCATTCACACAAGTGGCGAATTCATTAGCAGTGAGACCTCCTTGGCCCTCATGCCAGACATAGCAAACAACACTGTGGTCGCACAGATTGTAGCAAGTAAAGTTGTGGACACCAAGTTTTGTTTTGTAGAACAAAGCTGATGCCTCCAACCTTGGGCAAAGAAGTAACGCCTGCAAGTCCATGGTAAATACCAAAGTCTTGCTCCCATCCATCGTGCACTGATCTTTGTCCGCCTGTTTCGCTTTCCTTGCACTCTCTTACTTTCTACAGTGTGTTTCATATTCGGCTTCCGAAATATTCTTGGCTTTATATGAACAACAGGTGTCACACTGATCCTTCTTTGGTTGCCAAAGACCAAGGTTTTCACTTTGGAATACGTCTGTGAATACCTGGCATGACGCGGGTTCAAGGGGCTGTTCCTTGTCCTTGCAGTCCTGCACATGCAACCCATGAAGCTGGAGCATTGATGTCACCTGAGGTTCAAGATACATTTTTGATGTTGACATCCGACAGTAGTGCAATGGGACTTTTGGAATTTTTCGTAGGAAGTCCTTGACCTGTTCACGCTTGACCTGATCACGCTTAACTACTCCCATCTTACCTCGCTTGCCCTTGTCAGCTGCGGTAGCCCCTGGTTCCGTTGTATCAACTGCCCAAGCATGAACTGACCATTCGCCAATGTTGAGTGTTGAGAGAAACATGTTTCTACAGACTTGTTGCTTTTGACCCCCTTCAACTTTGAGATGATATGTCAGGCTATGTTTACGTCGAGATTCATCTTTGACACGCTTAGCAGCTACCTTATTCACCAAACCTCGTGCGTAGGCCCTTCGACCATCCCAGTTCAGTTTTGTCTAAAAGTGATTAAAAATTGCCTGCCGGTTCTCCTCTGTGAAAGAATCACAAAGGCGATTCTTTCTTTTTTTGCAAAGGTCAGATGTACATCTTGGACCCATGAAGCGTGGAGGCTTTGTGACGTTTTAGCCATCACAATCTCTAACTCGGCTATCGTATGTTTTTCCCTGAGATCTTCTTTCCTTGTTCTCCTCTCGTTTCGATCGTTTTCGGCTTGGCTCTTCTTCCTCTGGTTCTGCAAGAGTAAAATATAGCTTTAGGCATGTAATTTCTACATGTAAATTGTGTTACCAACAACTGATAAAGGTATTGCTGAGTCCAAAAAATTGTGCGACCCTGTAAGCAAAATTTATGGAGGTAAACATGGTCAATGCAATTGCAGGACTAAATTGAAGATGAACTTTCTCACATTTCTGACAAGTCTGATATTTTTATTATATTTTGTTGGTTGTTTTAAAATATATTATTATATCCAGCCAGCTATTAAATCCAAAGCTATAGATACCTTCTGAATCTGATTGAATGTCTTCCTCAACATCATTTTCTCTCTCCTCACCATCACTTGAGGGACTGTCACGCTGGCTGTCATCTTGGCTAGTTTTCTCAATGTCTGACTTATCATCATCTGGCCCTGCAATCACGAAAATTCATGAAATCAAAAACAGATCAACATTCATTTGTTTTCATTTTATTTTGCGATCCATTTACTTTATACTTTAGATGGCGAGTTGTCCCCCATACTTACCTTCATCCTGAGTATCAGTTTCTGTTTCCTCGTCATCACTTGAAGGGTTCCTGTCGCTGTCTCGTTCTCTTGATCTATCCTGGTTGTCATCTTGGCTATTATCCGCACCATTCCGGATCAGTTTGTCATCATCTGGTCCTGCAAAGTAAAAGATAAAATTTTATAAGGCATATTATCTGGGATACATAAAAATGTTTACAGGATGCCCACTTTACATCCCAGTTAGGGCCTACATGTAGTTCTACATGTAATTCTGGAATATTTCATTTGCCTTACTTATCCATATAGCAAAAGATAAGTAAGTGTTTTTTCCCAGGACACACTCTACAGGGTGTCCCAGAAAGTTTGTCTTTCGTTTTTCAAACATTGAAACGAGTGAGGGAAAACTTCCTGGGACACCCTGCAGTAGGACAAATACTAACCTTCTGATGGAATGGCATCTCGTGTATCGCTCTCAGTTTTTGCAGCAGCAGTTGAAGGTTTCCAGTCAGGATCTTTTCTGGAACTGTCTTCACCCTCACTCTGGCTGATCTCCATGCCATCACCAACATTTTGTGCAGTCGCAATGATTGGGTCAATCAGCATCGTGTCTGTCTCTGGCTGCATATTTATCGCTGGCTCGACAGAGATACATTCACGTGCACCATCTTCGTAAGAGGATAAGTCATAGTCATTTTCATTGTAAGAAACATTTGCAAGCTGACATAGTTCTTGCAAACTTATGCCGTCATCCATTTTTCACTCCTGAAAAGGAATTAATAAATACAATGTAACACAGTTGTGAACAATTCCTATTTGAAAATCAAACAAATCCACAAAACCTTCAGTTTCATGTTCGGGAATACCAACAAGATAAGTGCAAACTTCCAATCTCCCAACTTTTCAATAATTTGCCTGAAGCTGGTTCAGGTATTTAAATGATTACACTCGTATTTCTGGATTCACAATGCATAGCACAGTCCGCATCACAGGGATTCCCGGCAGCAGCTGGATGGGGATTCCCCTAAACGGGAGACTACATTATAGTCGACCCTTTAAGGGTTAATGGGAACATTTCCAGAGTAGGCCTAATCAATCAACACAGCCTGCTAGAACTAACTTTGGGCCTAATCTTACAACCTATAGCAAAAGGAAATTGCTTCAAACTCATCATAGTCATAAATCTAGGCCTAGGCCTGGGCTTAACCTAGCATTAGCACCAGACAATGTGAAGCAGGAGTTAACAAACATCCATGAGCAGACAATACATTCCATTGGAAAAACTTGTATCTGCATTCCATGCAGGTGCTTGGTCATCCATGGTCATGGAAAAACTTGTATATGCATGCACACAATTGGAAAAACTCGTATCTGCATTCCATGCAGGTGCTTGGTCATCCATGGTCATGGAAAAACTTCTATATGCATGCACACAATGCATTATGCAATGTACTGAATCTCATTGTTTAAGTACATTTTTTACCCAGTGATGACATTGATTTTGTCATGATTATTGATGTGTATTTTTCGGTAATTTGTGACTCTATGCATCCTCTGATATATATTTTATCACAAGAATGCAACAATTACTTGTGTCATTACAGCTTACTTACAAAAAAGTGGGGACAAATCGAAGAATGTGTATTTGAGGTCTTCCCTGACAGCTTCAGCCACCATTTTGTATCCAAGGTGGTGTCACATGACATTTTTAGGTATTTCCATTGGTTCATTAACTACAAACCTAGTTACATGACCTGCCCAGTCACTTCAGTCTCTTCCCATGTGGAAATCTAATAATAGCCAAAAATGCGTAAACGAGGTTTTCATCCGACGACGACGATATGTATTATCACTGAACATGAATTACATTTTAAGATCAGCCCCCCCCCCCCAACACACACACTCTAACTCTGTTCAGGATAGTGGTCGTCAGTACGTCCCTTGGCTGATGTATCCTTAGCGTTCTTTTGTTTTGGTGGTGGGGCAGCATTGAAACAGCAGCTGTTTATCTTCTTTGTGACGTCAACTCTGGTCATTGGCGCACCAGTGTAATCCTTGCTTCTCTGACCATCCAGAATATAAGCTGAAGACAAGGAGAGATTATGTTTCAATATGTGTTTTTCACCACAAAAAAGACGGTGCAATCAAACGTGTTCATAGGTACGTAGTGCAGTTTCAATCTGCATTGTTTGGCAAGGGTCAACCATCTGACTAGAATTGAGTTTGGATGATCTGGTTTCAATCCACATGAATTTAAAGTATAGGAAAGTATTCAGAAATTGGACATCAGGGAAAATAGAATGTTGAAGAATTGATAAAAGAATGGTCTAAAATCAAAAGGCAGAACATTGGAGCTAGGAGCGAACAGTTGAGAAGCTCATACCGTATATAGCTTGAGTGACATCACTCGGAAGACTTTTCTTCCCACCCCTCTTCCCCAGGGCCACGCTTGACCCCAGCACCTTTTTGTCGAGCATTCTCCAAAAAGTTTTCTTTTTTCAAATAGCTTGCAACCATCAGCACAATTAGTATAGATGACCCCTCAGGACTAAGGCCAACTTTTACTTCCAGTGGTTTGCCTCTTCCAAGGATTATCATCCACAGATGGCTGGCCAATTGGCATTTCATTACATGAACATTTTGGGCACCATGAAATGAAAATCTCGGATACTTGCACAATAAGCAGACTAGTATTGCTATCAAATAGCACATGATTTTACAAAACTTTACATCAGATGTTTCTTCAGCAGTTTTGTGATTTTTTCAGGTTTTTTGTATCTATTCTTGACTCCAAGTGAAACCAGTTTTGCTTTCATTTCCTCTACAGTCATATCATCAACATTTAGTTCATTTGGGTCAACCGCTGGTATATCAGGTTCAACCCTTGCACGCTTTTCATAGATTTCTTCTTCCCAATACTCAAGCTTTCTTTTCACATACCCCCTATTCTCCCGACTCGCATCTTTCAGTTGTTACTGTCTCATACACAGGGCGAAATGCGATTTTTAAGCAGGCATAAAGCTGACGTAAAGGTGCCTGAAATGTAACCTTTCAACGCCTTTAAGTTGCTTTAAAGATTGGATTTTAAGTCGCCTTTGAGCAGTGAGTAAAGGTGCTTTATGGCCCCTTCCTTTCAGCAGGTTTAATGGCCACGTAAATGCCACTTAAAGCAAACTTAATGATGCCTGAAATAAACCTTTCATAACCTTTAAAGCTTGGTAAAGGTTGAATTTAAGTCACATTTAAGCAGTCCGTAATGATGCTTTATTGTGGTTCCCCACATTTCAGAATCTTTAAGGGTCCAGTAAATGACCCTTGAATACACATTTCAGACTCCTTTATGGGTACTTTTCAGGACCTTTAACCATTATGCATTTGGGCAAGCAATGCCTTGAAGCATAATGTAAATGTAAAGGCAACCATGTCAAAATTTTAGGCAGTTTTGACAAGGCAAGATTAGAATACTGTACTGCCAAAGGACACTTTAGTCACATCCTTTAATGACTGAATTCATAGTTATTACAAAAAATGAAGACTAAATTTCAAAATTAGAATATATTTATTTCTCTTGCAATATAAAATCATACAAAAATTTAGTTTTTAGATACCTGAGAAGCAAAGATGTATAAAGTTGACTGTATCAATAATTTTTACATGAACAACAAGGCAGGGGTTCAGTTTGGCTTAGAATAGATGGTTAATTAATTGGGTTTTCTTAAAGACATTCTGCATCAAGCTTTAAGGAGATAGAATTGGATCTATTAAGCTCTCAATATACATACAGCTAATACCCCAAGTCTCGAATTTCTTCTAGCTTAAAATAGAACGGCGCAGCGGCTCTGCCCCTCTAAAAATGCTCCCTGTTTTTTTTCAAACACTTTCTATTATCCATACAGATAAGGCGACTCCCATGTCTTTTTTCTCAGGTTACCCTGCCGTTGCTAATCTAAAAACCCTAACCTAAGTTTCTTTAAGAAACACTACTCTAGCCTAAAATCTAAAAAGTAACAAATATACGGTACATGAAAACAAACACATTTTTATAACTCCATGGACCATCTCAAAAATAGTGCCGTTTTGAGTATCATCCGTAGGGGCCATACTTTTATAATATGTACGCATCAGGGGGGGGGGGGGGGTATGGGAAATCAGTGTAAAAATGCATACTCTTATGTGTTTGCTGTACATTATTTTGTATCTACTCATGCGTACAGGGGGCAAAAACAGGGAAAATGTGCATACATGTACATACTAAAAGTATGGCCCCATATCATGATGCAATGTGACAACTTGGGCACGTACAGGGCCAGAGACATGTCGTATAGTACCACACTTGTAGCTATCACCTGTATATGCCTCATCTCTTCAATTTAACATTCAACTATTCTTGTAAATGCTCACTAACCTACATATCTCCAAGAAACATTTCATCATTGACTAATATCCCAACCTAGAGTTACATGTATTACTCGGTCTTTGGACTATTACTCGTAGTAGCGGAACCCGACAGATACTGAAGGCATGAGCGAAATAGGTGCTCACTTGACCCGCAGATGTAGCAATTTCTTGCGTATGGGCTGGGCCCACCTCTCCCAAAAGCACTACGGAAGTTTCGCCTCCCTCTGAAGCCCCTTCTGCTGAAGCTATTATATCCAACCCCAAAATTTTGTGGCGCGTTATACCCCGAAAAAACCGGCTCGTTCTTTTTCTCCTTCTTCTTCTCCTTTTCTCTTTCTTCCTTCTTCTTAGCCTTACGCCAAGAGTCCACCGCCGCCTGTGCTTTCCGCGCCTGGTCAGTTCCGACCAGACAAGTCACCAGTGATTGTAGCTGACCCCCGGAGTCATTCTCCCGGCACATCTTAAGCGCCACCTTGAATTAATCAACGTCCTCGTGATCCACCCTTAGAGCGGTGTCGTACAGCATCTCCATCGCCGCCAGCAGCACACCATTATCCGTACTCTTGCGTAATGCTATGGTTCTCACCTGCTTAAGAGCTGTGACGACTGAACCCTTGTCCTGAGTCTCCTTCATCTGCTTAAGAGACTTCTCGAGTTCCTCCAGCCTCGACGACGATACCGACGATGCTGACGACAGCCCAACAGCCGGCTCCTTCGCGTCCAACTTGGCGTCATCCGCCACTCCCTGCAACAATATAAAACATTACTGTTTACGTATGGGTTGAATGTTAAACGTTGAACACACCTCCCAGCACAGACCCGGACCAACATGATACTACCAAATTAATCCCACTTGCGAAGAACTCCGCAAACACTACGGGGAACAAACCACTACTTTAAAACGGAAACTCACCCTCTTTACTCCCTTCGCCGATGACTTCCCACCACTCGTGCTCGCCTTTGCGCTCCCCGTAGCCTCCTGCTGAACTAACCCTGGCTCCGACACCGCGGGAAGACTATTGGCCTGAAGCACGGCACAGTGCAACATATATCGGCGGTTCTCAATCGTATCATCCGCATCGACGATCTCCAACAGAGACTACAACAAACAAATAAAAATTGTAAGCCATCAAAACCAGACCAACTTCCGGGCAAACACTGCCTGCCAAACGTAAACCCAAGTAATTTCCCCCCTTAGCATTCCCATCGTCATCACCAACACATGATATTTTGACGCATTTATGAAACAATGACCAATCTTTCCACCTGCGTCGGCCTATTCCGTTGTTCAGCAAAGTTTCCCTTCCTTCCTTTACTGTAAACAATCCTTATCCATAACCGATGATAAGTTCCTGAAATATTTCCCCTGCTGGAAAGGTCAATGTGTACGCTGAGTGTACGAAGATTTTCATGCAAAACGAACCCACATGCTCCGGTCGAGGAAGGCAACATAAGTTGCATCCTGAATCTTATCAATGACTACCCCACCCAAAACCATCTCAATCCAAGCAAAATAATTACTCACCGATGCCTCGTGACCCATGAGCGTCACTGCCTCTCTGTCCAACTCATCCTTCGCATATGAATGCAGCAGGTGTTTTTCCGTAATACTGGCCAACAACTCCGGGGCCCGAGCGAATTCATCTGGATTCAAACTTTTGAACCTCTTTATCACAGGCAGCGTATCTGCCCCCAGCAGGGAGTGACCCTTTAACAACCAACACTAATAACTTCCAACGCCTAACGGTAATGTTTAAATGTAAAATGCGTGGTGACGTGACGATCGGCCAACACTACATTATGGTTATGCAAACGTTGTCCCACTCCCAAGGGCATGTGGATCTAGGCCTATATAGACAACAATGAATGATAGACAATGCTAGATCATGTACTATATCAGCCTAGGCTAGATCGTAGATCATTATCATACTGGCCCTAGATGTAAATTGTAAATTAGTAAAATGTAAACATTCTAACCTGGCAAGGGGAAGAAATCTGCAGCTTCTGCTTTTGTTGTCGTTTACTGGAACGGTTAGGACTCGGCGTCTTCTCGCTTTGTGCCTAGATTTTCTTTAGCAGTTCAGCGTTCTGTCGCCTTTCTTCCTCCAACAACCCCAATATTGTTCTGTTCTCCTCCCTCTGTTTTTGAGACTCCTCAATGCTTTTCTCGAGGAGAACACAGCGTTCATTTATGGATGGAGGTACCACCCTTTCATTAGCCATTTTAGCGTCAGAAGAACAAATATATTGGAGAAATATAGGATAGTGATCTGTGGGCCTGGTGTGATGGTTGAAATTGGCGGCAAAATGACACGAGGTGAAGGTGAAGGTCAACAATGAAACCTATTTTTATCCTATAAATAATTCCATATCTTATAATCATAGGCCTAATTATAACACCAACCATAAAAAATAGTCTTCTAAATGATAGAATAACGAAAATAAATTGTTTTAAAATTCATAGCATGTGTTTCTCAGAAAAGTCGTCCCACAATGCACCTCTCCTGTTTCATGATCAGATGTTCACAAAAATTGTTGGGTGATCATAATTGGTCACACCTCGTCTTCTGTCTCTTTCAGTCCTCTGACATGCAAAACGAACCCACATACTCCGGTCGAGGAAGGCAACATAAGTTGCATCCTGAATCTTATCAATGACTAGCCCACCCAAAACCATCTCAATCCAAGCAAAATGATTACTCACCGATGCCTCCTGACCCATGAGCGCCACTGCCTCTCTGTCCAACTCATCCTTCGCATATGAATGCAGCAGGTGTTATTCCGTAATACTGGCCAACAACTCCAGGGCCCGAGCGAATTCATCTGGATTCAAACTTTTGAACCTCTTTATTACAGGCAGCATATCTGCCCCCAACAGGGAGTGACCCTCTACCAACCAACACTTCGGAGACAACATGATCCCACCGAAACCAACAAGCGAGTGTTCAGAACCCGACGTGTTCACACAATTTTAACCAACGGCCTCACCCAAATATGCAATCCTTAAAGTTCCAAGGCCGGTGGTGCACGCCCTAAAACTACTAAACCTGATTTCCTTGAGACATATATGTAAAAAACCTCAGGAAACTTACAGAACTTATTACATTCCTAACAATAGAATGTCATTCCCACTAAATACACCTGTTGCCTGACCCGCTTACCCCGCCCAAAATGACGTTCACGTCCAGTGAACCAGTACTACAGCCGACCACTTTATCCCCCATCAGATCAGTAAAAATAGCATGGGCTATCAACCACATAAATAAACCCCCTAAGATTGTCAACTATTCCAACTTCCATAAACAACAACATGAAACCTGTTTACCAAAAACCACTAACTACTAATCCGACGAGACAATGAAACGACTCTGTCAAAATCATAACCGAATCCAGCCTAACAATAGAATAGCTACGGCTTGGTTACCTTCCTTCTAACCACATAAAAACACACCGCCTAGAGCCCGACCAACCTCGCAGTCACACAATCGACACGTATTTCTTAAAAGGGGCACCAACTTTCCGTGCCTGACCGAGTTGGCCCCGGTATGTCTATAACCAAAAACCCGTTAGTCTTGAACATACATGTAAATGCACTGCAACATTATGCACTAAGCTCGATAATGGTATACTCACTTGATGTACGGAAACATACATATACATATAACTAAACAACCCACTCGGTTCAGCGCCATCAACTTCCTACTTCACTTTATCAAAACGCCCATTGCGGCCACAAAACTTATTTCCCAAAGGCGGCCAGTGCTGACAACTCCCCACCTTGGTTCCTCAATGACTTATTCTACATTACTCTGCACAAGCTCAAACAGCGCCCGTGCTACCATTCTACTTTCTTATGTCTCATCTGGGCAAACCTAGCATGGCCTGCCCTCGGGCATATCCCAACCAAACAGGATAACCCGTGATTTGCACTTTCGAGAGTCGGTCCTCTAGCTTATCACCTCGGCCATCTTGACGAATCAAACATTCCGACAGCCTGGCCCCCTTGTCCAACAAGGTCACGCCCGGCTTATCGCCTCGGCCATCCTGACGAATCAGGCATTCCGGCAGCCTTGAGCCTACCCTCGCCAAGAAGGGTTACTCCCCGGCTATACACTAACTCACTGAGCCAAGTGCATGTACTACTATAGTGCACAATCCACAATAATAGCGCTGATTTCGAAACCAAATATGCCGAACACCAGAGCTGCCCAACAGCAGGTCCGTCACGGTCGGATTTTCAAAACCAGCTGAGCTCATTAGGCAATCACGTGCTCTTGACGTCACACCACTTCGGATTTTATCCTGGTTAAGGAATTAATCCTGGTTAAGAAACATATGCTACATATGTATATAGTACAAATGTCAAACCAAAGTTGGTATGAAATGTGATGTATCCTTTGCTGCACCAAGAGGGTCAAGGTAATCTTCCTAAGCTATATTACATGTAAACAATTGTAAGTCAGCAGTTTAGATTTGGTCTTAGCCACCTTATGGGCAAACTGAAAATTTGACCGGACAGAAATTGGTCTCGAAGGTGACAATACATAAAGATACATGTGTACATGTGCACCAAGATTAGACTCAATAGCCCTAACAGTAAACAAATTGTGCCCAGGTAACGGACAATCACAACGTACGCCACACCAAAGCAAAAGGGATTACTGCTGCTCTTCGAGGTTGGTTGGTCGTTCCTTGGCCGAACGCACACAGTCCAGCTTAGGGCATGAACAGCTGCAGGAGCTGGCCGATTTGAATATATCCTGTCTCGCACTCTTGTTGTCATCATCGTTGTTTGTCTTGCAGAACGTGACTCATCACAGATTTTGCGCAACTTCTTTTTTATGCTACGCATTTTTTTCGACTCCCACTTGAGGCGTTTAACAACAAAAACATTAGTTTCAATCCCCGTCTTATCACTAATTTCAACGTCACTTTCTTCGGAACTCATGAATTCGGGGGCCATGATTCCTTCCGCTTTCCTTACTCCTTCTTCGTCCCAACCGCTCGCTGGCAGAGCTCTTTCGAGTTGTTCACACTTCTGCAAAATACAAGGGAAAACACACCAAAACTGAATGCAATACTTTCACTTTCTAGTGCAACGGGTGTGCTGTACACTCCAGCATGGCATTGTGCACTCTGCATCATCAATTTGCATAACTAACCTCCGAGATGCAAGATGTACTGCAACAATCTAAGACAAATAGGATTTCAACAAGCTACCAAGCAGCCTGCAGATTGGACCATATTTAGCAACTGTCCACCAATGATACAAGTAGTAATTTTCTGTGCACGCTTAATCTATCCAGCATGGGATCAGACATGTCAGAAAGAAACGGCTGGCAGTCAGTCAAAAAATACTAACCTCTCTGAGACGTATTTGCCGGCGGCACTTAACCTTATGGGCATTGTCTACGACCTTCGATTGATGTTTATGCTGGTTTCTCAGGCTTCGGAAGTAGATCCTTAATGCCTCTGTAACGATATTCGTATCAATTACAAAGGAGCAACAATGGAACTTTTTGCAGGTGTCAGCAAAGTGCAAATGTTATTCAATTTGTAATGAATAGTAGAATAGTCCAGGACTTGCAAAAGTAGCCTCTTGCACCTTATCTCGCATCATCATGTCACCAACAACACTCAAATCTTTTCAACGTCAGGCATTTCTATTCTAGCAATAATCGCCTGGCAAGATATTCAAAATCACAGTGATTTAACTGAACTACATGTACATTGTACAAAAATCAGGAATTGCCTGGTTGTGAGAATATTTGTTTTTGAGAAGGACCAGCAGTGGGTACATGTAGTTGTCTTGTTTCACAGTTGTTTCTAGAAGACTGAATCACAGCTGTAGCATTCACAAACGTGAAACTGTATTTTTTTGAAGAACTTTTTCTGCTTACTAATGTTACTGGTGTTGAAATACAAAAACCTACCTTCAATATGCAAATGTGGAAAGTCGCCTTTCCCACTGACATCAATCACAGCCATGATGATGCGCTGGGTGACGTCCTTGTTGGTGACAGAATTAAACCTGAGAAAAGAGGCAATTAATTTTAAAAGTAAATAAAAATAGAGGTTGAATTTTCCCTCGATTCACTCGTTTTGAAACTTTCTCACAAAAATTTCAGGGTTTACAGTACCAGTCTCATGTCTGTACTAACACATGTTTTGGCTAATCGTCAGGGGAGTCTATATGCAACTCGATATGCGATATGCAACTCTCTTTTTAGCATAGAACCGCACTTAAAAGAGTTCACACTGGTGTAGCATAGCACCGTACTTGACCAGTGATCGATGTCACATATGTTAGGATGAATTTGTTGTTATTTATTCAACATTGACATCATTTGTTGCGATTCATTCTCACACACTAGTCTATCTGCCATTGCCACCATTTGTTAAGATAAATTTTGTTGGTATTCAGCAGTGACTTCACCAGCATCATTCCTAATCCTAATCCTGATAGAATAGAATTACTAAATGAAACAGAAACAAACCGAAAATCAATACATTCATCCCTTTCCTGTTTGCCTCAAATCCATTTCAACCAGATGCAAGGCATTATAACTTGCCCTCGAGTCCGACTACATTTCTTCAAAGTTGTAATCATCAAAGTCATCCTTCTTGGCAAGTTCTTTGTAAATGTCTCTGGTCTTCCTCTGGAAAGAAATGGCACAAAATAAGCTAGCTTTGTAACCACCATGGTAGGGGGTTTAACCGGGCTTTACTTTTCTCATGGACTTCCCTCATGGAAACCCATGAGGAATGGATTGGAAGTTCATTGTTTAGAAATACATTAATTTTATTCCATGGGCATATGTCATGATGTGTATTTTGTGCACTGCACCAAGAAGAAAGCGACCAAAGAACAAGGTCAAGAGGCGCCTCCAAGTCCAAACTCCACCAGCCGAGATGCCACAGTATTCAAGAAATCGGCCAAGTAGTTTTTGCGCAGTGACCCAAAAGGGCAGTGTCGGTGACATTTACTTATAAATCCGACCGACTAGGTAGGCAAAATGCTAGGGAGTGTAGGCCTAGTGTGGACGCAGAAGGTTCAACTCAAAGACCAAATTCTTCAGACGGTTTCTTTATTATAAGAAGAGGTTAACTGCAAATACAAATTAATTACAAGGCATAAATATATTGCCACACAAACATGAAAAGTCAAATACAATCATTAAACACCAGAAAGACAAAGGCACAACCAGTGTCTTCAAATTAGACCAGTAGGTGCTTCCACCTAGGAACACGGAATGAAACTACACTAATGCAAGAAGCATGGTCAGAACCGAAAGGAAGTTCAGAACTGACACCAAATAATAACTACAGTGGGTTAAATTGATAAAGATCCACACCCGCTAAGTAAAATAGTTGCTAAACTGATTGCAACCAATCATAGAACATACACAAGCCTAATATAGCGGCAACAAACCTGTAGACAGGCGAAAAAGAGGCTGCAAATTACCGCAGCCACCTGAAGTACATACAATGGCCAGGTAGGCCCAATGTAACTGACCAGAGACCAGCAGCCTCAGAAACAGGTCACAGAAAAACATCCATTATTCATCATACAGTACACTACACAGCAAAGAATGTATACTTACAGAAACTTGGTGGCATATTAAGTTAACAGGAGAAACCTGGCGCCACGTGAGGTTGGCTAAATATCAGATTTTGTCAATAATAAACAAAGTGTCCTAATCAATATCTTCACAAACAAAGTGTCTTGGCCAAAAGCGCATGGCAAGTAAACCATGGAGACGAATTCCGTCCCAGCCGTGAGACCTGCCTAAGACAGAGAATGGCGCCAACACCTAGGCCTAGTCCTACAAAATGGCCTAACGTCAGAACTCGTAATATGCCACTTGTTCCTTTTATCGCCATTTACGTCATGACGCTAATTCCCTTTAAAAAGTGGCGATCTACAATGCGCAATCTTCTCATGACGTGGCAATACAATAACTTCCAACGCCTAACGGTAATGTTTAAATGTAAAATGCGTGGTGACGTGACGATCGGCCAACACTACGTTATGGTTATGCAAACGTTGTCCCACTCCCAAGGGCATGTGGATCTAGGCCTATATAGACAACAATGAATGATAGACAATGCTAGATCATGTACTATATCAGCCTAGGCTAGATCGTAGATCATTATCATACTGGCCCTAGATGTAAATTGCAAATTAGTAAAATGTAAACATTCTAACCTGGCAAGGGGAAGAAATCTGCAGCTTCTGCTTTTGTTGTCGTTTACTGGAACGGTTAGGACTCGGTGTCTTCTCGCTTTGTGCCTGGATTTTCTTTAGCAGTTCAGCGTTCTGTCGCCTTTCTTCCTCCAACAACCCCAATATTGTTCTGTTCTCCTCCCTCTGTTTTTGAGACTCCTCAATGCTTTTCTCGAGGAGAACACAGCGGTCATTTATGGATGGAGGTACCACCCTTTCATTAGCCATTTTAGCGTCAGAAGAACAAATATATTGGAGAAATATAGGATAGTGATCTGTGGGCCTGGTGTGATGGTTGAAATTGGCGGCAAAATGACACGAGGTGAAGGTGAAGGTCAACAATGAAACCTATTTTTATCCTTTAAAAAAATCCATATCTTATAATCATAGGCCTAATTATAACACCAACCATAAAAATTAGTCTTCTAAATGATAGAATAACGAAAATAAATTGTTTTAAAATTCATAGCATGTGTTTCTCAGAAAAGTCGTCCCACAATGCACCTCTCATGTTTCATGATCAGATGTTCACAAAAATTGTTGGGTGATCATAATTGGTCACACCTCGTCTTCTGTCTCTTTCAGTCCTCTGACATGCAAAACGAACCCACATACTCCGGTCGAGGAAGGCAACATAAGTTGTATCCTGAATCTTATCAATGACTAGCCCACCCAAAACCATCTCAATCCAAGCAAAATGATTACTCACCGATGCCTCCTGACCCATGAGCGCCACTGCCTCTCTCTCCAACTCATCCTTCGCATATGAATGCAGCAGGTGTTTTTCCGTAATACTGGCCAACAACTCCAGGGCCCGAGCGAATTCATCAGGATTCAAACTTTTGAACCTCTTTATTGCAGGCAGCGTATCTGCCCCCAACAGGGAGTGACCCTCTAACAACCAACACTTCGGAGACAACATGATCCCACCGAAACCAACAAGCGAGTGTGCAGAACCCGACGTGTTCACACAATTTTAACCAACGGCCTCACCCAAATATGCAATCCTTAAAGTTCCAAGGCCGGTGGTGCACGCCCTAAAACTACTAAACCTGATTTCCTTGAGACATATATGTAAAAAACCTCAGGAAACTTACAGAACTCATTACATTCCTAACAATAGAATGTCATTCCCACTAAATACACCTGTTGCCTGACCCGCTTACCCCGCCCAAAATGACGTTCACGTCCAGTGAACCAGTACTACAGCCGACCACTTTATCCCCCATCACATCAGTAAAAATAGCATGGGCTATCAACCACATAAATAAACCCCCTAAGATTGTTAACTATTCCAACTTCCATAAACAACAACATGAAACCTGTTTACCAAAAACCACTAACTACTAATCCGACGAGACAATGAAACGACTCTGTCAAAATCATAACCGAATCCAGCCTAACAATAGAATAGCTACGGCTTGGTTACCTTCCTTCTAACCACATAAAAACACACCGCCTAGAGCCCGACCAACCTCGCAGTCACACAATCGACACGTATTTCTTAAAAGGGGCACCAACTTTCCGTGCCTGACCGAGTTGGCCCCGGTATGTCTATAACCAAAAACCCGTTAGTCTTGAACATACATGTAAATGCACTGCAACATTATGCACTAAGCTCGATAATGGTATACTCACTTGATGTACGGAAACATACATATACATATAACTAAACAACCCACTCGGTTCAGCGCCATCAACTTCCTACTTCACTTTATCAAAACGCCCATTGCGGTCACAAAACTTATTTCCCAAAGGCGGCCAGTGCTGACAACTCCCCACCTTGGTTCCTCAATGACTTATTCAACATTACTCTGCACAAGCTCAAACAGCGCCCGTGCTACCATTCTACTTTCTTTTGTCTCATCTGGGCAAACCTAGCATGGCCTGCCCTCGGGCATATCCCGACCAAACAGGATAACCCGTGATTTGCACTTTCGAGAGTCGGTCCTCTAGCTTATCAGCTCGGCCATCTTGACGAATCAAACATTCCGACCGCCTGGCCCCCTTGTCCAACAAGGTCACGCCCGGCTTATCACCTCGGCCATCCTGACGAATCAGGCATTCCGGCAGCCTTGAGCCTACCCTCGCCAAGAAGGGTTACTCCCCGGCTATACACTAACTCACTGAGCCAAGTGCATGTACTACTATAGTGCACAATCCACAATAATAGCGCTGATTTCGAAACCAAATATGCCGAACACCAGAGCTCCCAACAGCAGGTCCGTCACGGTCGGATTTTCAAAACCAGCTGAGCTCATTAGGCAATCAAGTGCTCTTGACGTCACACCACTTCGGATTTTATCCTGGTTAAGGAATTAATCCTGGTTAAGAAACATATGCTACATATGTATATAGTACAAATGTCAAACCAAAGTTGGTATGAAATGTGATGTATCCTTTGCTGCACCAAGAGGGTCAAGGTAATCTTCCTAAGCCATATTACATGTAAACAATTGTAAGTCAGCAGTTTAGATTTGGTCTTAGCCACCTTATGGGCAAACTGAAAATTTGACCGGACAGAAATTGGTCTCGAAGGTGACAATACATAAAGATACATGTGTACATGTGCACCAAGATTAGACTCAATAGCCCTAACAGTAAACAAATTGTGCCCAGGTAACGGACAATCACAACGTACGCCACACCAAAGCAAAAGGGATTACTGCTGCTCTTCGAGGTTGGTTGGTCGTTTCTCGGCCGAACGCACACAGTCCAGTTTAGGGCATGAACAGCTGCAGGAGCTGGCCGATTTGAATATATCCTGTCTCGCACTCTTGTTGTCATCATCGTTGTTTGTCTTGCAGAACGTGACTCATCACAGATTTTGCGCAACTTCTTTTTTATGCTACGCATTTTTTTCGACTCCCACTTGAGGCGTTTAACAACAAAAACATTAGTTTCAATCCCCGTCTTATCACTAATTTCAACGTCACTTTCTTCGGAACTCATGAATTCGGGGGCCATGATTCCTTCCGCTTTCCTTACTCCTTCTTCGTCCCAACCGCTTGCTGGCAGAGCTCTTTTGAGTTGTTCACACTTCTGCAAAATACAAGGGAAAACAAGTAGATCCTTAATACCTCTGTAACGATATTCGTATCAATTACAAAGGAGCAACAATGGAACTTTTTGCAGGTGTCAGCAAAGTGCAAATGTTATTCAATTTGTAATAAATAGTAGAATAGTCCAGGACTTGCAAAAGTAGCCTCTTGCGCCTTATCTCGCATCATCATGTCACCAACAACACTCAAATCTTTTCATCGTCAGGCATTTCTATTCTAGCAATAATCGCCTGGCAAGATATTCAAAATCAAAGTGATTTAACTGAACTACATGTACATTGTACAAAAATCAGGAATTGCCTGGTTGTGAGAATATTGTTTTTGAGAAGGACCAGCAGTGGGTACAAGTAGTTGTCTTGTTTCACAGTTGTTTCTAGAAGACTGAATCACAGCTGTAGCATTCACAAACGTGAAACTGTATTTTTTTGAAGAACTTTTTCTGCTTACTCATGTTACTGGTGTTGAAATACAAAAACCTACCTTCAATATGCAAATGTGGAAAGTCACCTTTCCCACTGACATCAATCACAGCCATGATGATGCGCTGGGTGACGTCCTTGTTGGTGGCAGAATTAAACCTGAGAAATGAGGCAATTAATTTTAAAAGTAAATAAAAATAGAGGTTGAATTTTCCCTCGATTCACTCGTTTTGAAACTTTCTCAAAAAAATTTCAGGGTTTACAGTGCCAGTCTCATGTCTGTACTAACACATGTTTTGGCTAATCGTCAGGGGAGTCTATAAAGCCCGGTGTCCGTCGTCTCATCCTGTGGCACGTTTCTTAACCGCTGGTGCTATGATGAACTCGAAACTTTGTACACGTTATGCCCTAGGTCACATGACCTCTGTGACAGTGAATTTTGGTCAGATCCAATTCTTAATTCATTATCATGCACATTTAATTTGGCAAAGGATTGCAATCACTGATCTGACATTAATTGGAGTTTGTGTGATGACATTAAAATAAATGTTAAACTTAGTGTGCTGTTCTGGTAGGGATATCATTGCTTTGACGACACAATTGGTGAGATAAAACCAATGAAATTACACACAGTTTTGAAACATTCTAACTGTGGATCTGCATTGTGCACAGGTGAAAAACTTATTTTGAATTGAATCAAAGGGTATTAGTATTGCTGAAAAGTATTTGATCCCAACATGGGATGGTAATTTCATTGTACCTAATACTGCTGAAATAAATCTTTGATTGAGGCCCAGTCGCCTTGATTGAATCATATCATCAGTGATAACTACAACATGGATCAATTCATCAAAGGATTGAAGTGAATGTTGAAAAAAATACAACGCAAAACACACTGCGATGTGCAACTCTCTTTTTAGCACAGAACCGCACTTAAAAGAGTTCACACTGGTTTAGCACAGCACCGCACTTGACCAGTGATCGACGTCACATACTGGATATCCTCACCTCCAAGACATAGCCAGGTTTTAGCACAGTGTACATTGAGAGGTACAATGGGTGAAGGGTTTATGCAGGGCGTATTAAAGCACCGGCCCGGCCCGCGATTTGCATGCGAATATAGCCAGTAGACCAGCCCCTATCAATAGAGAGGAAATGGATCGACCACAGAGTAATAAAGGGTAACACTTAGCGTTCCCTGTGTAGTGGTGAAGAGACACGTGTGCCCCAAGGATTATACGGGGTGTTTTAAAAACTACTACACTCAAAAAACCTTGACGAATATTCTTGACGAGAAATTTTAATAACCGATTTTATTAATACAACACAATGGAAAGAATAACTCTGGTATTGTTGTTCTTTAGGTTTGCGCGCTGGACAGTATAAGTAGCATACATGACAAAGGAACACCCCCTCCAAAAATGGAGAAAAATCCTAGTTATTATTTCAAATGTCACTGATCTTGCTCCATCACTGGAAGATATTCAAGGCCATCACCCTCCTCGTCATCGTTGGCTTCTACTTCATGTGCTCCGTTACCATCGCCATCTTCATCATTGCCATCACCCAATATACCGGCGGCGAGAAATCCGCTGATTACGACATTCAGGGGAACTTCATCCCATGCTGCCCCAATCAATCGTGCAACATCAAGGTGGCTAATGGGCGGGCACTGTCCATCAACGGTGTCCGCCTCCTTCCATGCGTGCCAATTGGAACGGAGCTTACTTTTAAAACTTCCCATGACAGTCAAATCGAGAGGCTGTAAAAGCGGAGTACATTGGGGAGGTATCAGTTCAATGATACCACCTATCTCAACCACTCGCATGGCGACATCATCATTCAGGTGTACGCGTGCCCTGTCCCACAGATGGATATACGGTACGTCAACCCCAACAAATGGTATTACAATCTCCTCGATGAGATCCAGCAAGACTTGAGTCCTGACCCAACCAGTTTCGGTGTGAGCGATATGGACATTTGGCGGTGGATTAGCTCTTAACTCTTCCCTTGCAGCAATTGTTGGTGTTTTAAAGGTAATGTGGCATGGCATCTTCTTTCCATTGCTGGTTATGCCAAAGGTTACGCTACATCCAAGGCGTGTATTCCCACGCGATGAATTTATGTTGACTTGGCGATTGCCTTTTGTATCGTATGTGTAATTCGGCAATGCGTCGAAAAGAGCGAATGTCTCGTCTAGGTTTGCAATGAAAGATGGTGCGGTATCTCAAACTGTGTTGTGGAATGCATTCCTAAAGTTGGTCACCACCTCATCAGCATGTTCCGGAAGTTGCTTGTCATCCTTGGTTTTCCGTCGGCATGTAATGCCGTGTCTTTTAAGGAAACCTAAACGCCATCCGTTAGATGCGGTGAAAACGGAAAGTGTCGGCTGCTCACGGAAAATAACCGCTTGGCGGTCCATCCCGGAAATAGCCCTGAAAGTACAGAAGGCAAACGGCATGAATTAAGCGGTGTCGCATCGCAATTTTCAATGCTAAAGGATCTCAAGCAAAATTGAAGAAACATTATAGCAAAAATCGGTAAGGAATTACACTAACCTATTCCTCTCTCAAAGCACGCTTGCTCAGTTCCTCTTCTCTTTGAGTCCTCTTGATGCTGGAGGATAACCCCCTCATCGTTTAACCAACCAAAGAACGTATACCGTGATAAGTTGTTGTCTTTTGGAAATGCAGAAGCTGAAACATTTTCATTATTTGCCTGGAGGAGTCTAAAATCTGTGAGCAGTTTGACCTTTTCATTTAATGAATAGTGCCGACGGCGTTTAGGGGCAGGCTGCGGCTCCATAACGTCTTCCTCCTTCCCTTGCTCGGTTCGTGGCAATGCTCGGTTCGTGATAATCTTCATGAGGATCTTCATTTCCCAATGACAATGACAATTTGTGTTCATCCCAATACTTTGCTTTTAAACGGTTAATAATGAAGGTCGTGTCGTCGATGCCCATTGAATTACAGAACGGGATTCCACTTCATTGGCGTGATGCTATCGATCTTCAAGCCATGAAAACTGATCTTTAATAGAGTGAATGCTCAACATGATTAGGCCTAGATGATTTCCGATGACCCATCAATCAAAGGAATGGGTGTTTCTAATACCAGCTGGATACATGTTAGCCTCCTATCGTGGGCCTTTTTTAATGTACAGAAGTACATCCCGAGCATTGTGTGTCTTGGAGGTGAGGATATCCAGTATGTTAGGATGAATTTGTTGGTATTTATTCAACATTGACATCATTCGTAACTGCGATTCATTCTCACACACTAGTCTATCTGCCATTGCCACCATTTGTTAAGATAAATTGTGTTGGTATTCAGCAGGGTCTTCACCAGCATCATTCCTAATCCTAATCCTGATAGAATAGAATCACTAAATGAAACAGAAACAAACCGAAAATCAATACATTCATCCCTTTCCTGTATGCCTCAAATCCATTTCAACCAGATGCAAGGCAGTACAACTTGCCCTCGAGTCCGACAAAGTCACATTTTATCAACTATGTCAATCAATGTACTTACATTTCTTCAAAGTTCTAACCATCAAAGTCATCCTTCTTGGCAAGTTCTTTGTAAATGTCTCTGGTCTTCCTCTGGAAAGAAATGGCACAAAATAAGCTAGCTTTGTAACCACCATGGTAGGGGGTTTAACCGGGCTTTACTTTTCTCATGGACGTCGCATCATGGAAACCCATGAGCAATGGATTGGAAGTTCATTGTTTAGAAATTCATTAATTTTATTCCATGGGCATGTCATGATGTGTATTTTGTGAACTGCACCAAGAAGGAAGCGACCAAAGAACAAGGTCAAGAGGCGCCTCCAAGTCCAAACTCCACCAGCCGAGATGCCACAGTATTCAAGAAATCGGCCCAGTAGTTTTTGCGCAGTGACCCAAAAAGGCAGTGTCGGTGACATTTACTTATGAATCCGACCGACTGGGTAGGCAAAATGCTAGGGGGTGTATGTTTCAAGTGGTGATTCTTATGTTTTACAAAGACAATAAAGACGGGCGTTGCGAGAACAATCTGTATTCAGGAGCCATCTTAGTTACACAAAGAATCTTGGGAGGTCATGTGACCATAGGCGCGCGAACATTCAAAAGACAATATAACGCATATTGTAACATCCTTTCCCTTAAATGATACCATCCAAATCAAATCAAACACATAAAACTGCACATACAAAACTAAACAGTCCAAGAGTCCTATTGTGCAGACTAATAATAATCTAAACTTGGATTACTACCTCAAATAAGAAACATAAAAAAACTTGACTAAACTTGTCAAAACAAATACTGTGGCTGTGACAAATATCAAACAGAATGACACTTTGAAATACACATGGACAAAAGAATGAGCAATGATTGTGCTAACTGTACGGTACATATGAATAATGAAAACTGGCTAATAATGCGCATAAATGTTTCTGTCTATTGTCTATAACAGAAAACCATCGAAATTGTCTCATGCTTTGGACCTTTCACTTTTAACACTCTCGTATTCAGAGCATAAACCATTCTTATGAAGGAGAGGTTACTAGCACTTCACTTCATTTTCTCACATCATGTAATCATGGAACTTAGCGGGTCTTTGCCTCACTCTTGTGGAGCGGCGAGGCTCTACAACAGGGTCAGGCACAACACTTTCGGAATTATCAGAACTAGACTGAGACACATCGATTTCCGGTGTCAGAATAACATCATCCTGAATCTCTTCGAACTGTTGTGACAAACTAAGCGGCGCTTCGGATGTTTTATGCAGATCTACTCGATTTCTACAGAAAACTCCCGTATCAGTTTCGACCTTGTAAGAACGATTTCCATCTCCTGACTGTACGACACCCTTTTTCCAACTCTTGTCTCCCTTTTTGTACGGTTTCATCCGAACAACGTCTCCATCCTGTAGCCTTGTCAGATCTTTAGCTGCGCGGTTGTAATACTTGGCCTGACGGGCTTGTCCTTCGGCCATTTTCTCACGAATATCGGAGTCCACTGGTTTACATTGCAACATTGTTGACGTCATGGGCAACAATGTACGTGTTCTACGATTGAACATTCTCTGAGAGGGACTGCAATCCAAACCTTGTGTAGGAGCGTCTCCAACACAGCGAGATACTGGTCAGTGCCAGACTTTATAGCCTTGCGCAATGTCCTCTTGGTGGCTTTTACAGCGGATTCCACCTTACCATTGGACTGACTGTGACGCGGGCTAATCTTGACATGATCAAAATCCCATTTTAGAGCAAAACTAGCAAATTCTGCAGAGACAAATTGTCCACCGTTGTCACTCACAACTTCTTCCGGACAACCATAGCGTGCGAAATGCGCTTTGAGCTTTCGGATAACTGCTGCACTAGAAGTAGAACGAAGTCTATCAATTTCCCAGAAATTGCTAAAATAGTCTACAGTTATTAGATAGTCTTTGTTGTACCATTCGAACAAATCACATCCAACCCTTTCCCAAGGTCGTGATGGCAACTCGTGACTCTGTAGTGTCTCTTTCTGCTGACAGCTCTCAAATTCACGACATATCTCACAAGACTGAATGTATTCTTTCAGTTCACTGGTCATCCTTGGCCAGTACAGTGCTTCTCTGGCCTTGGAGCCTTCGCGGGGCTCTCACTAGGGGCTTCTTTAGGATGCTTTCTAAAGGTTTGTGGTCACTAAGTATGGTTGTAAATTCGCCAAACGTGTACTGGTTGAATTTTTTTAGGGCAAACACAACCGCAAGCATCTCTTTCTCAATCTGAGCATACCTAGTCTCTGTTAACGTTAGTGCACAGCTTGCATATGCTAACGGACGGCCTTCTTGGAGAAGAACACATCCTAAACCTTTCTCACCCGCGTCTCCTTGAATCACAAGAGGCAGCTTAGGATTGTAATACACTAGGACAGGGTGTATCGTAACAAGACGCTTCACTTCAGCGAAAGCTTTGTCATGGACTTCAGTCCACGACCACTGCGTTTCCTTAAGAGTCAACTTTCTAAGAGGTTCTAGAACATCGGACAACATTGGCAGAAATTTCGCAAGATAATTGACGAATCCAAGAAAGCGGCGCATCGACTCAACTCCATCCGGCTTGTCTAACTCCAGAACAGCTTTGACCTTGTTGGGGTCCATCATGAGTCCATCCTTAGTGACACGATGTCCCATAAAGATGATCTCAGATTTCCTAAGTTCAGTCTTAGGCAAATTCAGCAAAATTCTGTTCTCAACACAGCGCTGGAGAAACTTCTCCAAAGTAACATCATGATCGGCGTACGCTATTTCGTCGGTTTCACCAAACCCACAGACGAAAATGTCATCATGTATACAGTAGACACCGGGTAGCCCAGCTAGGGCTTGCGACAAACGCTTCTGAAAAATTTCAGACGAGCAACTGAGTCCAAACGGTAAACGAAGCCAACGGTAACGGCCTCTGGGGGTCTGAAAGTAGTTAACAGGCTGCTTTCAGGGTCAAGTTCACAGTGCCAATAGCCATTTTTAAGATCAAACTTTGAGAACACTCGGGCTTTGGCAAGTTCAGGGAGTACATCATCAATGACAGGAATTTGATAGTGTTCCCTTTTCAATGCCTGGTTTAGCGGACCAGGGTCGGTACAGATTCTCAGATCGCCATTTTTCTTAGTCGCAACGACAAATTGGCTAACCATGTCAGTAGGCTCATCTACTGGGGCCAACACTTTCACATCACATAAATGATCGAGTTTTACATTAAACTTGTCCCTAATGGCGACTGGTACCTTGCGCGGCGGCAATATCTTCGGACTAGTTGAACCATCAGTCTCCAGGTGGACTTTACCTGGCAGAGTGCCAACATCACCACAAAACACTTGCTTATACTTTAGCAACAACGGATCCTTGAGGTGATTGGACTCAGACACAGCAGCAACAGTAAAGTTATCAGTATTGACGGTGATCAACTTCATTTGTTGTATAGCCTGAGCTCCAAGTAATGGCACAAACGGTTCATTCACAATGACGAATTCAACAGAGTACTTTTTCCTAGTCTTAGGATTACGGATAGTAACACGACACTTTCCGATTGGCTTGATTTCAGAATTGTTCCACATTCTGAGAGTTTTTACTGAACAGGTCGCTACACCTCGGGCTGCAATGTACTTTCTCGGAAGTGCATTCACGGACGCTCCAAAATCGATCTGAAATTTCACGGGCTGATCGTCGACAAGAAATTTGGCAAAAATTTGCTTGTCACACGACTTGGTATTGTCTACAGAACTTATACTACCAATGATCTCGGAGTCTGTATCAGACTGGGAATCGTCTTGAACAAAGTTAAGTTTAGGCTTGCTACGCCTAGAGGTTCGATGAGAGTTTGACTTGTCTTTATTCGTACAACATTTTGAGAAATGATCTGGACCATGACAAAGATTACACTCTTTCTTTCATGCTGGACACTTCTCACGATCCTTGACATGATGGTAACCACAGAACTTACAGTCAATGTCACGTTTTCCACGCGAGAAGTCAGGCTTAGATGAACTGAAACTAGACTTGTTTCGACTACTCGCAGACTTTTGACCTTTTGGTTTACTAGAAACGCGATTTATGTCAGCTTTATTTTTGTCACCACTAAGGCTTTTCAACTGAGAAGCTGAAGTTTTCATGCTCCTGCAAATGTCTATGCACTTCTTAAGCGTAAGAGCACGTTCTTGCAACAGTCGTTTGCGGGTACGATTGTCATTCACCCCAAGCACAATTCTATCTCGTAACAGTGTGTCTTTAAAGGGGCACCTGGAGTATAAATAGTGTGGGAGGGGATGATAGCATGCAAATGTCTGCCTGTTACTATCATGAAGAGAGCTCCTGGGATTTTCACAATGTTTTAAAAAAATTCTTTGTCACTATCAAACACATTTGAATGAATTTGATATCAGACACTTATGAATAACATAGGAACATGATGTATTAAAATCAACCTGAGAAATCGTCTATGTTATGAGATTAAGGAACTTTTTTACACAGCACTGTTGAAAAGCCTTGAAGTTGAAGTTACCAGCTTGAATCTGATTGGTTATAGCCCTGGTGATGCATTATTTACAAACATTGAGCACATGGCTAATAATCATGAGTGAGCATGCAGGAAAGAACTAGATATGCTGGAGATCATGCATAATAAAGAGTTTCCTACCAAAGTGATTTTGGTCTGTTTTCTGTATCCTTTAGTATATATCCTTATCCTACTGAATTATATATATTTTAATCCTACTGAATAATGTACATTGTATATGATACTAATAATCCAAGTCTATAACTATGTGATGTCACAATCCTACTGAATATTGTTTTGTTTAGATTATCCATGTCTATGATAGGGTAGTCTACGCAATTCTATAATTCTAAAGCATATATATTTGCTAATCCGCATAAGTATTATGATAGATATCCATGGTATCTATGATTGAAACAAGGAGCAAAATCCTAGAATCTTCGAAAATTAAAACTGTCACAAATTTGTCGAAGTGCACTGTAAATTTCAAAATCGTCCAAAACACCTTCTCAAAAAAATAATGTAGTCTATCTATCAGTGCTGCTGAAACCTATTGCCACTTATGGCCCATGTATGGAATCCCTGGCGGATTTGGATAAAGATTTCTCACAGTCTCCAAAACACAATCTGGCATCACTTCACGACATGTCCAAACTATTGATGGGTCATCTGCCATATACTGCTGTTGCATCTGCTGTTTTTTGCCAATATAGAGAGGATGGTTCCAGGATCCCCGGTCCTCCATCATTTTCCAAAATTTTTTGTAAAATTGTTTCCTGATCACATTATTTCCATTTCTGGGTGCTTGTCCATTTCCCAGCCATCTTTGTGGATGAGTAGTCACACATGGAGAAGAATTGCAATGTTGGCACATATCTGCCCCTGGCACAGGAGCAATAACTGGTTCGGATAGTTCATGGTCCTCCTCCTGTGGTTGTGGTGGGGGTGGATCAACTACACCACCAGGCACAGGCAAAGGTTCCAGCTCATCATTATCTCCTTGAATATTCCCCTCATTCTGTATATCATCTTGCAGTGCTTGATTCTCCTCATTTGGAGGATGGTCTAATTCAACATAGTCCCAATTATAGAAATTAAAAAAAGCATGTATAGCTTCCCTTTGTTCAGTAGTAAGTGCAAGGGAAACAACCTTCAATTCTTCTGCCATGGTGTGATCTACAATCTACTGACTTGAACCTGGAACAGGCCCGCCAAATTCACTATGAATGGGACAGTCCAAGCGTGGGGGGTGCATGGATGTGTGCATCCACCTATCCAGAATCTCATCACGGTAGTCATAAGTTTTTTTCACCAACACTGGCTTCCCCACTTGTCGCCTTGGTGCCTTGGCATCAAACACAAATTTGACGGAGGTATGGTCACGGTTAACATTCGCGTTCCAGTCGGTCAAAGCCAGATTTGTCCTCAGTTTGTAGGACCTGTCTCCAAAGACAATCCTTTTGTCGTGAAATTGGAGGAGGGCGTTGTTGAATGATTCTACGTACAGTGTGTCTTTTGATCCAGCATAATTTTGGGGTCTTTTATATATGTCCAATTTGTAGAGATAGTCTTTTAGCAATTTCTCTGTGACTGTGTCCGTAATCAGTTTCTTCGAGGGCTCGTAATGTTCATCCTGGCATCGCGAATCTTTGCTGCATTTGCTGTGGTTGCCTTGATAATGGTCAATGATATTACCAATCCCAGCTCTCAGTTTCTGTTCATCTGCGTCACAGTTTTTAATGCACCAGTACACATGCGTCTTAATCGACGCAGCTTTGTCAGCTAGCTGTTGATGCCATTTTTTCCCCATGTCCTTTTTTGGGCCTTGCGTTATCTTCCTTACACTCTTGGCAATACCCTTCGTGGTATGCCAGATGTCTTCGGCGTTTCGTGTTTCTTTTCTCTCCTCGGTAACAAACTTTGTTATGCTGTTGTTGTGATCATGACTGTGATAATGTACAGGAACTTGTTGGTCATCGAGTACTTTATAAATCTCTTTCACACCGATCAGCTCATGTCTTTGTGTCACAGGATCATCCACCGTCTTCGAAATGGTAGCGATGTGGAGCACCTTGTGGCTCTGGTCGCCAAGGCAAACAACATCACTAAATTCGGCATTCTTGCGCCAGCAGTGGCGAGCATCTGTCGAAATATCTATCGCTTCTACACCATTTGCCATTGAAAGGCTACTTTCCATGAAGATAGCATCTTGTTTTGACTCTTCAGCCTGTTGCTGCACAATCGGACAATAAGTGTCCATAAATCTGTTCAGGGTTTCTGATGATAGCACTCCAATATCAGAGCTTTCCACGAATTTGGTGTATTGCACTGGCAGTAGTCCTGATGTAAAAAAGCCATGGGCTAGCCTCGCATTGACTAGAAACTTGCCACCATTCTCAACATGTGGGGAAGAGGTCCAGTGGAGATTGTGCTGCTCCGTTCCTTGGCATGCTAAGGTCAAACAAGCTGTGTGACCATCCCTTCTGAACTCCTTCGTGTGCAGATTGCCCTTGCAATTTAGGGAATGGGTCTGTACCCTGCCAATCAAGTTCCTGATAGAGGACCCGGTACAGACAAAAAGTGGCTGCTTGATATCTTCTCTTGCACAAAGCTGGTAACTGGGTGTTACTTGAGGCACAGTTGTGCTGGTCATTGCTGGTGATGAAGCGTCATCATTTTCATTGTGAGTCGCATTATTTTCCACATAAAAGTCAATCACTTCATTCAGGAATTGATAGTTGGAGACCACTGAACATATCCCTCCACCAAGTTTTGCCTTTATCCTGTCCATTTTGTTAAAAAAGTTCACCTTTTCTTCATCGTTTGCGCAATAAAAATTCAGTCCTCCTTTCACAAGAGCTTTCTTCGTCTCAGTTGGCTCATTTCTCGATCGATTGGTACTTTTTCGTTTCCTCGAATGCTGTTGGCGGTTCTCATCACGGAATCTCTCCAGGCCTAGGTCTACATCCCGGACCCCTTCACTACTAGCAAGAATGTTCATTTCACTTTCCATTGTTGTCATTTCAACTTCTACTGCAATTTTGAGGGCTTCAGTATAACAGTTATTTAACCTATCTTACCCAGAAATGGTACAGTCCGGCTAATTACCAGTGTCCTGGCACAGCCTGATGCAACAGGATGAGAATAAATAACTTCAGATAGCAAGTTTATAAGTACCCCCCTCATTTCTCGATCGATTGGTACTTTTTCGTTTCCTCGAATGCTGTTGGCGGTTCTCATCACGGAATCTCTCCAGGCCTAGGTCTACATCCCGGACCCCTTCACTACTAGCAAGAATGTTCATTTCACTTTCCATTGTTGTCATTTCAACTTCTACTGCAATTTTGAGGGCTTCAGTATAACAGTTATTTAACCTATCTTACCTAGAAATGGTACAGTCCGGCTAATTACCAGTGTCCTGGCACAGCCTGATGCAACAGGATGAGAATAAATAACTTCAGATAGCAAGTTTATAAGTACCCCCTGGCAACTGACTTCTGTAAATTTGTAATGTGATTTTATTTCTTCTTGTCCAATTTTAAGAAAATTAGATTAAACAAAAACAATGAACTTTTACATTGATGAACAAGGCAAGAAGCTGACAATTTGCTTGACCTTTCTTTGGCTTATGAGTAAGAAAGTCTGGCCACATGTTCAAACTATTTCAAAAGCTGTTGAACTAACTGAACATAACCACACTGCTCAAATGCAAAACCACTCAATAAATACTGTAGCCATGTGGAAATTTGGCGGGAGTGACATCACAAGATAGCATGACAGATACTCATCAGCTGTGAATGGCCAATCAGGTCAGGTTAGATACCACATGCTGTGTTTATAGAACAACCTCCAGATTGTCCACTAGTCACCAGTACCATATGGCCCTTTAAGACAGTCACAGAAATTGCAAGTTTGAGCTAGTGTCCTGAGAGCTGTGACATAACTCTCAATCATTTCAGACGTACCTTGACTTCGACTATTAAAGTTGTAACGTTCGTAGGTTTCGTTGGTTTCTCCAATAAAATGATCGTCAAACTTCTTGACAATGTGAGCTAGAATGTTCTTGTCCTCACCCACACCTAATTGCATGGCATTATAAATTTTCAGGGCTTTTGCACCGATCGAGTGTAGAAACAGCGCGATTCGGAATTGTTCTGGTTGTCCTTCAAGCTTTGCAACAACGACATAGTTGGACCACATTTGTTTCCAGAGTTTCCAATTACCAATGACATCACCGTCTTCATCATCAAGAGCAGACGGTGGGGAAATGCCTGTCAGGGGCAAATTCACAGGTGCAGCAACCGGAGCTGGAGCAGCACCTCCTGCAGGTGGATCGTCAGGTGGCGCCACCTAGACTAATTAATGTAAACGACACGGCCTGGGCAGCACGTCACTCGAAAACGAATGTCTAGAAAGTTCGATTATAACGCTCTCGAAAAGCGGGTGTACTAACTAAGTTCTTCTGAACAGTCTATAATATTTTCTCTTTCCGTTTATCTAGCTGTCACCATGTTTCAAGTGGTGTTTCTTATGTTTTACAAAGACAATAATGACGGGCGTTGCGAGAAGAATCTGTATTCAGGAGCCATCTTAGTTACACAAAGAATCTTGGGAGGTCATGTGACCATAGAAACAGCGCGAACATTCAAAAGACAATATAACGCATATTGTAACAGGCTGTCTCCTCACCATCTGGCTCTTTCTTCGCATACACCATCCCAGGGTTTTCAGCATCGAACCTGAAAAGACAAAATGAGATCTTTGGTTAGCATTTTGATACTTATCATGACAATGAGGTTCACTGACATTCATGGTAAGTGGCACAATATCAAAACTTTATTATAGATACTAGTACACTGCAGGCACTTTGGCAGTAATATTGTGAATCCAATCAGTATGTAATTTTTAACAATAATTGTTGTACAACAACTTAACATTGAGGATCTGAATTTAATGCACCTCTTTTCATGTACCTAATGTACGTCTGTATTGTATGCAGGAATCAATGAAACATACTTTCATTTCAGGATGACACACAGTTTGTGAGAAAAAGTTTCTTACTAACCTGAAATGTTGATATTTCTTGATTTCAGGGAGTGGTTTACAAGTGCCATTGAAGAAGGCCTGCCAATCGCCAACAGGAACCAGAGTCGTGCCATCCTCCTGTCAAATAGCCTGAGCCGTGTCAACAGAAGAGCTCCCATCTTCTAGCACACTCTGAGCTGGCACCACGTGGCGCCTAAATGCCTTTTTCAGAAGCCCAAAACACCAATCAGGTGCAAACTTGGTGTGCCCAGTTATGAGAAAATTGAGAGTCACAGACCTATGCAGGCCTGTGGGAACTCTCCAGGCAAAGTACCACAGGACAAAACGGTTCTTGTTTTGCCCTGAACAATTATCACAGTGGAGATGCACATCAGTTTCTCCAATGCCATAACGGCTGAAGAAAAAGTGGAGGTACGAGATCACTGCATTTGACCCCTTGCTGATGAGATGGACTTCATCAACCAGGAAGTTCACTTGCCGAGGAAGTCCCTCACAGCAGACACCAAACAATCCATATTTCCTTGGAACAAGAAAATAGATGGGGCCTGGCTGTAAGGGGTTAAATGGCAAGTGAACTTGCTGAGCATAGTCAAAGGAGTAGTGCATGGCTACAGGATGACTGCATTGATCTTGAGGTGACAGATCTTCGATTCCATTGTCCTTGCAAACTTGCTTGGCGTCCTGCACTAGGTTGTTATACAGCGACCTCTCTGCATGAACAATCAATAGGTGGTTCTCCTGCTGCTTGATTCTTTCAGTTTTGTCAGCCTCTGACAGGTTTGCACTGCGGAAGATAAGATTGTTGTTCTGCTGGCAAGTCCAGCAGAGGTCTGTCATCAGCTTTGTTGTCACGATGAAGGGACACAGCTGCTTCCAAAGGTCAAAGAACGTAGATGATCCAACTAGCCGGTCTTCTGAAAAGTAAGAAAGAGTACTTAAAAAGGATCATTCCAAGGATAGGATGACGACCCCTCCGCCATGGTACAAGAGACATAATTACTTGTACTGATAGTATTTACCGGTACATTGTATATTAATCCAATGGCAGTGCAACCCAAAGTAAGCACATTGTAAAGCTGCAAAGTTTTTGATTCAAAACCAATTCATGCAGTAAAAATTCTTACCTGTCCCTTCAAAACAATCCTTGTAGCATTTGTACACTGAGACCTTGGTGTGTGACGATGGAAGAAGCTGCAAGTCGTCACGCTTGAAACCAGGCACGCGACCAGGCAGAACAAGTGCATTGTCTGTCACGTAGTTTGTGATAAACCGCACCACCCTCTGGACATCTTCGTACTCAAAGGACTTGACATTCGATTTCCTTCCACCAGAGTTTTTTTCTTTGGGGAGATACCTTGATGCTTGTAGTGGCTCTGAAGAGCTGTTAGACGACCCTTGCTTCCAATCCTGAAGTAGAAATGTCAGTATGTAAAGTCACAACAAATAGCTAGAAGCAACACTAAAAGATCTGCAAGGGAAAGTGACAAAGTCTAAACAAGTACACAATGTAATTGCCAAGGAACATGTGCAATATGCATAAGCATGGCTACAATATTCATATCTTTTTTTAGGCAAATTGATTCTAGTTCTCGTTGGAAACAATAGCATGAATGGGTAATGTTTCACCAAGCAACCAATATGCACCACAACATAAATCATTTTATTGACCTTGTGATCAATAGGTCTACCTACCCATGCAAAAATCTGAAGGTGTCCCTGCATATTCGATGCCCCTCTAACCAGAAGTAGGTCTTCTGTCCATTTTTCCTGGGGGTCTGCTCTTTCTTCTTGCTGCAGGTTGTTATTTCTGACAAGTTTATCGCACACGAAATCTTCCCCAGCATTTGCTCCCCTGAAAAAAAAAATGTTGAGATTAGGAATACATAAAAATATAGTGTTCAAAAGTCAGGGCAAAATCATTTCAAAGGTTTGTCATCTTCATCTTTTTTGGTAAAATTATTTGAGGCATTGCAACTTTAAACTCATAAATAATAAATAATAAAATACCAGATATTATAGTGCTTCGATCATGCATTGCATGCTCCGAAGCACTTTACATGAAAGTTAAAGGATTATGTATATATTATTTAAAAGAAAAAAAGAAACATTGATGATAAAAGATTATATAAAACAGTAGGCCTAGATGAGGAGATAAAAAAAATATAAACACAAGTAAGAGCGACTGTCCAATAAAATATGTCTAAAGAATTGACTAGATACCATAGGTGTTCTTAAAAAGAAAAGTTTTCAAAGCACGTTTAAAAGGTCCTATGTCGTGAATATCTTTTAGGTAAGATGGAAGGGAGTTCCACAGTTTTGGGCCAGCCACCCGGAAAGACCTGTCGCCATACAGCTTTGTTTTGGACCGTGGAACAGATAAAACAACGGAGTTGGAAGATCGTAATGATCTGGTTGGTTTTAAAATGTCGATCATGTCGATGATGTAACCAGGTGCCTGATGATGTATGGCACGGAAAGTGTGTAAAATCAGTTTAAAATCAATGCGTGCTTTAACCGGGAGCCAGTGTAAATTAACCAAAGCAGGTGTAATATGGTCTCGACGCTTAGTCCTAGTAATGATCCGAGCGGCAGTATTCTGAACACGACGGAGACGATTGATTGTAGTATCAGGGACACCATAGAGTAGAGCATTACAATAGTCCATTCGCGATGTGACTAGAGAGTGTACCAGTGTCTTTACAGCATCATCAGGTAGGAATCTCCGAATACGTCCAATGTTTCTTTGATGCATGTAACATGACCGTGTAGTGCAGCTTATGTGTTTGTCCATAGTCAATGACTGGTCAAGGACCACACCCAAGTTCCTCACAGATGATGAAAATGCAATATTTGTTCCACCAACGGTAACGCTGCAATCAGATGCGTCCTTATAACGAAGTGTTGAGAATAAGATGGTTTCCGTTTTGTCACCATTTAACTTGAGCATGTTCGTATCCATCCACGACTGAATATCAACCAGACATGATTTGAGACGCTGGATAGCAGATATCTGACAGTTCACATTGCTTTTCTTAAAAAAGATGTACAGTTGTGTCGTCAGCATACATGTGATATTCTAGACCATGACTGCGTATTAAGTCACCTAATGGCTTAGTGTACATGGTATACAATTTGGGACCAAGTACTGAACCTTGCGGAACTCCGAACTGAAGTGGAGTCTTACTGGAGACTTTGCCGTTGATCGAAACGGATTGATAACGTCCGTTTAAATAGGAAGAAAACCAATTCAGAGCGGTCCTGTAATACCGTATGTTGTATTGAGACGTTCCAAGAGAATCGAATGGTCGATAGTATCGAATGCAGCTGAAAGATCCAACATGACAAGGATACCCACATTACCAGAGTCCAGTGCACTTATGATGTCAGACTGAACACGCATCAGAGCGGTTTCAGTCGAATGGTGAGCGGTATAGGCACTTTGAAAAGGTTCTAGGAGGGAATTAGCAGCGAGGTACCGATCAAGTCTCAAGCCAACCACTTTTTCCAAGATCTTTGAAATAAAACTAAGATTTGAAACTCATCAGAGAGAATGCAATGAAAGTGCTATCGCAGTCTGAAAATACTGCGGAATACTTGACTTGCCAAACTCAGAAATGCAGCGCCACTCGCGGACAAAGATAGAACAACTCGACATTTTTTTCACCGGTTTTCGCTGCGCATGCGTACCAGCCATCCGGAAACTAATAATGGCGGCAATCTGAACTTGTTTTGTGTAAGTTTTTGAGAGTTCAAAAAGTTCTTTAAGGCTCATGATTTAAGATAATTTAGCAATCTGATAACTATTACGTGTTAAGAAACAGACGTACCACAGTTATAACCAGTTTACCTGTGTGAATTTGCTTTCACTGCGTGTAGAACAGTTGTTTTTCTCGTCCGTCGCCGCGAACTGTCACCGTCCACATAAATCATGTATGGACATATCATGTACATCATGTATTATGGTGTGTGTTTACAGTGCCAGTGGCTAAACATGTAGGCTGGGACCTACCAAGTGATCAAAAACGGACAGTATGCCTTTAAAGCATGCTCATCATGCTCATTCTTCTATTAGGCCCCCTCTCCTGTAGCATGTAGTACCATGAGTACAGCACTACTATACACTAACAGCTACAGGCCAGGGGCAGGGGCCTTAGGCTAGCCCTTATCGCTGTCAATCACTCAATGTCTGACTGGGTTTATCGGCATTATTTAACACAACAAGCAACGATGGACTCAAACTCAAAGGTCGAGATCAACAGACAACGAAGAGGATGCCTCCCTGGCACGGCTGCTATCACATGGAATGTGTTTATACATACTAGTATATCCAACTTAGTTTTCCAATTTCCGATTTCTATGTATCATCTTCCTGTTAAAACTATATGAAACAAAAAATGTTTTAAGCGTCTTTTTGTATTGCCGAATTGATAAGCTCCACCAGAAGGATGTGCAGTACATGCATGCACCTGGTCCTGAGGAATCCACATATTTGATGAACGGATGGATGATTAAAATCCTCAATGGGGATGTTCTTGGGATGACAAAATGAACGAAATCCAATGTGAATTGCTTAGAAGAAATCAATACTGCTTTCACTGTGGATGAGACCTTCCCCCTAATGTCTGCCTTGGCATCTTGAGGTTTACTATGTTCATAGCCTAGGTGTCTCCAGCATCATCCTGAGAACCAAGTGTTCACCCCCCGGCATTGTCCGAGGGCAGGATGGCATGGATCGCGCTGATTTGTCAGGAAGCCAGCATTGGAATGTGCTAAAAAGAACCCATTTAAGAATTTCAACTGAAGCACATTCCTAGATTTGACCACATGATAATTTACCCTTCACCAAGGTGAAGTGTGTACGACATGTACAATATTTCTTGACCCATCTGTGGAAAGAATTGTGTGACATTTAGTCTCTTCTTACTTTATATCAGTGTCCTTCTGTATATGAGTATGTGAGAATTTATGAGTTTGAATGACCCTTGACAGTTGTGGTGTCTTACGTTATGTCTTTGCAGTCAAATGTCTATTATTACTACGATGTGGTGTCACTTTGTACTTTCTCTTTATATTTGCCTTCACACATAAATGAGCTGGGCCATGCCAGTATCTCAGTGTCTTGGCATCATACTCGAACAAATCATAGAATCTATCAAATGTCTCTCGGTTCGGAAGACCAGTGTAGAACTTTATATCAGTGTCCTTCTGTAGATGAGTATGTGAGAATTTATGAGTTTGAATGACCCTTGACAGTTGTGGTGTCTTACGTTTTAATTGTTCTTCGATCAAGTGATTTTATCTTGGCTTGCAGTTTTCTGCAAGATACACATGCTACCTTTTCATCTTGTGTACTAGTTGTTACATGAATGGCCCCAGGGCTTTTTCCTGCCATGGCAGGAGATGTGAATGATTGGTCTTCACCAACACTGATTGTCTCTTGGCTCTCCTCCATTGCTGCATGAGATGTTAACAGTCCTTCTGACTTGTCGTCTTCAGGAAAATCATCAACACCGGTGGTGCAAATGAAGACTGGGCTACTAGTATTATCCATTCCAACTGAAGCACTGCCTGTTTCATCACGCATGTCACGATTCTGATCCTGATGGCATCAGTACAATTGGATCTGATTCTGAATCCACAGTGGTACGGATAGAATGATCACTAACCCCTGGTTGAGGTGAAACGATCTCACTTTTTTCACTGATACTACCATATACTGCAACATTTACGTCACTGTTTTTTGTATTGGCTTCACAAAGCGACTCTCCACACACTTTCCACTTACGAGAAATATTTTTCTCCAAAGGATGCCCCATTTTACACACTGGATAGGGATTTTCCTGCGATGGAAAACCATCCACGAAGTGGACAGAACAAAGACACGATCTTTCATTGGGCTCCCACGGTCGTTGTCTCTTATCCAATTTGTTGATCAACAGTATCCATTGCTGCCTTTCCATTATTATCCTCGGGAAGCGATGGAGAGTAAACGGAAGAGGGCATGAGCATGCCTTTTCAGTATAGGCCACATCATTCTTTAAACATGTCCTCAAGCTCCATTGTTCCAACACTGTACCGGTGTTTGGGCAGCCGATGGCTTCGCAGACGTACTCTCTTTTGAGTGGCATGATGCACGATCGGAAGAGTCAAGAACAGTATGGAATGGTTTTTCTACAAATAACGTGTCACCACTCATCACTCTACAGCCTGAAAGTGACAGAGAGCAGATATCAGTGAAGAGCAGTAATATACGTAAATGCTCACTTTCTGTTTCTCCCTAATAGAAAATCCCCCCCCCCCCCCAGACATTTGCCCTAAGGATAGTCACCTACAGTGTTCAATTTTCCCAGTCACCCATGATGACCTGATTTCATGACAGACTACCTGTCCGGTGGCCAAGTGCATCTTGTCCTCTTGACCACTGTGCATGTCTACATACTGGTGACCATCCAGTCAAAAGTTCAGAAATCCCATCTGCCATTCTACTTTTCCGGCTTGCTGGCAACATACATATGGAGGACAACCTTAGCCCATCGGTTTTAAAATCGAACAATGAGACGTAACTATGGGAATGTCTGATGGATGTCCTTCAGTGGGGGCATATGACAGATACTAGTAGACATGACCGCCTCGCTTGATTCCAGCTAAAATGACTTTGCATGAAACATTGAAACTTACGATATGGGCCCTCAAGAGGGTTTGCAGCAGTGAGCGTGTGTCATAATGTGGTGGATGGAATCAGAACAACAATCAGTATGGAATAGTTTCTCTACAATCAACGTGTATCCACTCTAGATTTCATGCACGTCCTCAGTCTGAAAAAAAAGCAGATCAGTAAATGTAAAGAAATGTCACTCTAATTCACTCAGCAATAGTGAAATGTCCATCTTCTTCACCTGGTTTTTGACTGTATCGATCTGTTCAATACCATTTGTAACTGTGGTAGATTTTCAAAAAGTTTTACCAGTTGCTGGCAGTAAAAGTGTTAAAGGTGCCTGGTTGTACATCTTGATTAAATGGTTGTCCTGTTACAAGTTAAAAATGAAAATTTGGGGGATCAGTATTTGTCCTCAGTACAATTGGCACACAGACATCACTTGTTTGTCTGAAATTCTAGTTGTCCTTGCTAAAATCTGACATTGTCGATATCATCTACCACATATGAGTAATTCCAAAAACAGGGAAACAGAAAATGAGAAAACAAGAATGTGGAAGACAAAAACCTCTGCTGTTGTTGTGATTTATTATTTTCTTCAGGGTGGTGTATCACACCCAGGGACAGGCCATCTTTGGACGTCACATCCATGTTGTGTCACAACCTTGTTTCGTACAACATTGCCTCATCCTTGAAGACATCTCCTTATTCTTGGTATGTTCTGTAGTATCTTATGATGCCTTATTTGTGTTTTCTAGTTATACTTTTGCTATCTATACATGTATATCATGTAACTATGTACTAGTACCTATCATCATCGCAATGATTGAATAAAGAATAAGACAGATTACGACCAGGATCGTACTACTAGTATACCAAAGACTTTCGTTCGGTCCTTGATTTTTGGAGAAGTCACAGTAATATAAAACTCACCAGGATTGATAGTGCCACCAACACTGTTCTTTCCTTCAGTAAGTTCTTCCCATATTAGTGCAAATGACTGACAAGTACGCGACATGAAGGATACTGTCACCACAGTGAATGACTGCAAAAGAAAAAATGAAGTGGATATATATCCAATGAAGACAGTGAGAGTGAGACATTTTCATGACACACTGGCTTTCGAGCACATCACTTATAAGACTTGACTTGAAAGCCAGGCGAGCTAAACCATGTCCTGGATACTAGGCCTTGGTCATGTAGCATGCTGGTCAATTTCAAACAGGCCTTGTGTCCAGGTAGGAAGTGAAGTTCAACCATGCCACACACATTGTACATGTTGTTACACTTCTACCTGAAGACCAGCCGGCTTTGTAAACAAGGGTATGCCTGTAAGTGGCCCATTCTGCCCTCAGGCTTTCTGTCATCAGTCCGTCGTCGGTTGTGTCTGTTTTGTACACAAAATTTGTACAGGCTTGAGACCCAAGACCAAATGACGTCGTACACAGAGGGTCATGCACTGTCACTGATGCAGTGTTGATGACGTCGTATGCATCATGATACCATTTATATTTATTGGATTGAATGATCTGATGATGCATTGTATTGTCATTGTCGACATTGAACTCGATGATGGGGTGGATGTGCCATGTGAATGTCATGTGCGGTGGCACCCCGGCCTGGGCCCTGCCACTGCACTGGCAGTGTCAGCAGGTCAGCATGGTCCTCTAGCTCAGTGACGAGTGTCAGTGTCGACAGTGACACTCATTGCACTGTCACTCACTCACTGTCCACCATGTCCACTGACACTGATGTGCACACTACATTTTGATCCTTGGACCTTGCGATCAACGCCATAAAAACGGATAGAAAACGACGTTCATCCGCAGCTCTACCTTTGCAACTAACTACTTTCCGAAAATGATCATGATTCTTTCAACATTTTTACCTTTTTCTGATCATTTTGTCGGTCGGCGAGAAGATTTATAAACATGACCACGAAAAGCGGAAATCAACTAAAGATGACGGCTGGTACGCATGCGCAGCGAAAACCGGTGAAAAAATGTCGAGTTGTTCTATCTTTGTCCGCGAGTGGCGCTGCATTTCTGAGTTTTGCAAGTCAAGTATTGGTAGCATGTGATTTACTTCCTTGTCAAATCAAATTACCTGTAGTACTTAAGTAAAGATGCATGCAATAAAGAATTGTTTCTATTCCAAAACTTGGTTATTTTACTTACTTGGTGTTAGATCTCTCATAGCCATTCTCCCATTTCTTCTGGGGGGTACCGGCGATAGCAAGGCTGTCCATCGAAGTATTGACAACTGCAACTGGAAAGAAAAAGGAACCACAGATTAAGAATAGAAAACAGAAGCATAGGGGCCTACACAATTAATACATTAGAAAAGAATGACAAAGCAAAGGGCCTTTTCAGCTTTAATGAGTTAGTTTGCCCATGGGATACCATTATACTCATGACATAGGCATAGGGACCTACGCATGTAGGCCTACTGTTGTTCAGCTGGAAACTACACGATCCTCAACCCATCACTCCTGTCCATTCTCCATCCTATTGATTGATACCAGGAGTTGTGTGTATGCACTGGAATGCAGTAGCCCAAGATAACTAAGATTGCTTGGTTGTGTGTACATTTACACAACACTGTACTACTATTGTAGGCCTACCATGTGTAGCTAAGCCTACATTGCTGTAGAATCAGCTGTGTTTGTTGACATTTTGATCGATGTAGGCTAGGCCTATTTTCAACAAAAACACGGGGTTCTGCGGCATCAAATATTGATGTAAGTGTGCCAAAAACATGGAGAAACGTTATGATAAATCACCAACCTGTATTTTGTTGCCTTTTCCCTCTTAACCTGGTCGATACTGTCCTGAGTGTACTCCAAGTACTCCTCAGCTGCCTCATTTTCCATGACTGCAGCGAAAGTGCCGGCCGTTTGGTCAAAATCATCCTCGCCCTCGTCATCTGACCCACCCAAGTCTAAGTCATTTTCTTCATCATCATTATCCCAATCAGTGTACAACCTGGGTCAAAACTTATACAAAATAGGCCAAAGTCAGCCTCGTTCTGGATTGACCTAGTTTGTGTACTATCTAGTGCACTCCAGTTTCAATGCACTATGATCTCAGATAGTGCATTGATAGCTGGGGTCATTATTTGAAATGACTCTGACATAGCCCAAATCTTTTTTTACCTCAATAAACATGCTTAATATTGTTAAATACATACCACACTACAATCCTTATGCAACATGTATTCCATTTAAGCACTTTTGAGATAATAAAATGCATTTCATTGTGAGTACTGTCCAACACACACCCCACCCCCAACTTCTAATTGGGATAGAAAAAGTTTCTATGTCTAAAGGCCGATACACACGCAGCAAACTTTTACAGGCGATCTCCAGCAACCAGCAATCTGTGGCACCCTACCTGCGATGTTCAGACGTGGCAAACTTCAGCAACCTCTTAGGTAAAAAGGTTGAAGAAGGTTGCCAATAATTTTTGGAGGGAAAAGCTAATTTTGGGGGGGAAATGCTATGTAAAATGGTGGAGATGGAAGCAGAGAGTGCTGCTGCTGCAGCACCAGTCATTATTTTAGTCAATAAAAGACGACGACAGGCCAGACAGAAGAAGAAGAGGTTGTGGAGGAAGGACTGGGATGGTAGGAGGCATGAACTTGGAGCATACCATACCCTCTTGAAAGAATTAGCAATGGAGGATATATCAGTGTACAAGAACTTTTTACGTATGAATGCAACCACATTCGAAGAACTGCTGCAGAAGGTAGCCCCGATCATCACAAAGCAAGACACAATCATGCGGGATGCCATATCTGCTGGCGAAAGACTGGCAGTCACTCTGCGCTTTCTGGCAACAGGTAATCAATATTCTGACTTTCTATTCCTAATTTCTATAACAAAAGTTTGTCCATAATGAAACATTTGTCCTGTCGGTTTTTAGAGGGACCTTCTTATCTAGGGGCGGGTGCTACATTTGCTATGCATGTAATTATAATAATTTCAATTTATAGGTACGCTCCACAGAGCTACATAACATTTTTCAGGGGGAAATGTAACTATTCATATACTGGGGAATCTGTCAGGAGCCGTCACGTCTTTCTAGGGGGCAGCAAACACATTGTAATGGAATGGTGCTGCCACCTAGAAAGACGTGTCGGTTCCCGAAAGATTCTCCAGTGTGTATGCAAGAACTCTGTAGAATTCTATCAATGATATATAAATCTAGAAGGTTCTCTGGAGATGTCACTTGTCAAACAATACACATTTAATCTCAGATTTGCATTTTGGAGGAGTCGCTTAAATAAGTAACCGCAACACATTACCTTTGATGAAAATATATAATGTGTTAAAACTATTGAATATACACCAGTTTACAAAGAAAATATCTATGAAAATATGAATTTTTGATTGTTCGTACTAAGTCCCTTTCTATGTGTCTAAATATTTTGCTATATATACCGGTACATCGGTATTTGTATACATATATGGTACTAAAGAAGTCAAAGTACTATGAATAATATTCTAAAGTTGAACTAGGGCTAAGATAAATTGAAAAGCAGTTCCAAAATGTGTCATCTATATTTTGCTTTGATTTCTTTGAGGAAATGCATAGTTTTGTTTACCAGTAATGAATAAACAAATGCAATCATACATGTATACAGCGTAAATAAATTGAGATGTTAAATTTGGGGTATGAGGTATTACACATTTTGGAAATTAGCTGTACAATTTTAATCTACACTACTGATAAGCATTATACTTTATTTCTAGGCGAGACATATGCAAGTCTGCGATATCACTATAGAATACCTTCATCAACTCTCTCTTACATCATCCCTGAGGTCTGCGCTGCAATATACACTGTTCTGAGTGAAGAATACCTAAAGGTACAATTTACTATACTTCATACTTCATACTTCATGCATAGTGTAGAAGAATCGATGTTGATGATATGTCCACAAAATACCCCTCACGTCTTTGAAACATCTATTTACAATATAGTAAAACTGTTGTTTGAAATAGATGAATAACTGCTTGGAGCAGGGGAGGGCGCGTTGGAGGATGAGCATGACGGATACTGAGTTTCATACCAGTTTACTGCATTTCGTAAATAAGGCTTTGAATTTTGAACTTCATGTGTCTTTTCAGACTGTCATCTTTTACATTGCGGAGTTCACTTGCTATGTAAAGTCCAAATTGATGATCACTGTCATTAGTCTCAGATGATCTTCGCACTTTAGCATTTTCAAGAAAATTGTATGCACTTTCAACCATCATTTCCTCTTTTTCAACCATTTTGCGTTTTGTAGTTTTCACCTTCTTTGACTTTGCTGTTTGACATTTTGTTGATCTGATGGGTATTGTGTCTTCGTCCTCATTAATCGATTGGTCTCCTTTCAATTCCTCTACATCTATGGTAGTTGTATCATCGTCATCGAAAGCATCTTCATCTTCACCTTCATCTTCATCTAAAACAGCATCCTGAAAAATAACAATGCGAGATACTTACATTTTTTATTTGAAATTTTCCAGGTACCAAGCACTGAACAAGAGTGGCAAAAAGTGGCACAAGACTTTGCAGGGAGGTGGAACTTTCCAAACTGCATCGGCGCAATGGATGGAAAGCATATTGTGCTGAGGTCACCAATAAACTCTGGTTCATATTATTTCAATTACAAGGGAACATTTAGCATTGTCTTGCTGGCAGTGATTGATGCCGACTATCAGTTTGTCTATGCGAATGTTGGATGTAATGGTAGGGTGTCTGATGGTGGAGTTTTCAGGAATTGTGCCCTCAGTGGAGCTCTGGAAAAAAATGAGCCAGGAATACCAGATTCATGCCTCCTTCCTAGATCTCAAATCAGACTTCCATATTGTATAGTTGCTGATGATGCATTCCTATTGAAACCATACCTCCTCAAACCCAATTCTCAAAGGGGCCTCACTAAGGAAAAGCGCATCTTCAATTACAGGCTAAGCAGAGCAAGACGTATTTCAGAAAATGCATTCGGTATTGTGGCCAACCGCTTCAGGATATTCATGAAGCCAATCTGCCTCGAGCCGACGAAGGTGGAGTCCATTGTAATGGCATGCGTTGCATTACATAACCTTCTCAGGAGAAAGAGTGGTGTTCGAAGGATCTACACACCGCTGGGGAGCTTGGACTGGGAACGTGACACAACTAAAGAGGTGGTGGAGGGCGATTGGCGAAAAGGCAAGCAACCAAAAGGATTGACTCCACTAGACCCACTACCAAATGCGGGACTCTCTTACAGTGCAAAGGAATTTCGTGACCACCTTTGTGAGTACTTTCATTCTGAGGACGGACTTGTTCCTTGGCAGGAAAAAATGATCTAGAATTAAACTTAATGACTGTGTATTCTGACTCACCTCTGCAACTTTCAGGTTGGATAATGTCTTCTTAGGAGTGATGTATTCGCTAAGGAAACTCAGAGATCTGAAATGGCACCATTTTGATGTGTACTTTGCTCCATTGACTCCACTTCCACTCTTGGTTGGCTTGGCCTCCTTGGTTTTCTCCTTCGCAAAAATGGTCCTTAGGTTCTTGATCTTCTTAGTTACGTCGGCCACTGCAAAATAATATATTGTTCGGATGAGGAGTGTATGCCATGGAATAGTAATATAATGGTATTATGCATATTTCCTAAAATGATGATTGAACCAAACTCTTCTGGCATTGTCTGGCTCGGACTGACCAGCTAGCCATTCGATGCATATTGTAACAAGCTACTTGTATAAATAATGGTAGGCCTGCTGCTGCTGTATTGAATGCAGTGATTAAATCATAGAGAAATATATCACATATAATCATTTAGATCATAAAAAATTTTAAAAAAAATACAAATATATAGATATAAATATTGTGGTTCTTTATTCTGTTTCAAGTTGGACTCATGAGATGTGACTAAGGGACCGTCCATAAATTCCAATGTGCATCACAATAATCCTAACAATGTTAGGATTGACTCTGACCCCCTCCCCTAATCCGAACAGCCAAAGCATTGAAATTGAAAATTGGATCGTCTTGACCCTTTGATAGGAGTTTGTGGTGGCACGGCTGCAAAGTTGAAATGTTTTATTCAGAATTAAAATTGGATCAAGGCCTTTCGTTAACCCCCCCCCCCCCCCGCGCCCCTCCTTACATTGTTAGGATTGCGATGCACATTGATATTTATGGACGGTCCCCAATAACCTGGTACCAGTAGGCCTACATATTGTGCTTGACTACAACGGTTAATATGATAGGAGCTATTAGGAAAGCCTTGGATTGGAAGGCTGGCCACAGGCTAGCATGGCAATTGGCTATGGTTAACAAAGAATTCAATGTCATCGTCTCAATAAGGCAATCTACAATGATAGAGTATGGTATAGCTATACCTGGCCCTACACATGGGAGCTTCAACAGGTCTAGGTGGAATTATATACAAGTGATATGTCCACATCACATACACATGGCATGAACAGTTATTATTGAACCTACCTGTTTTTCCAGTTAGCTGTGCTAACTCTTCTTTCGCCTTGGATCGTTTATTCCTATCTTTATAGGAAGAATCCTTGACATTGTACAGACAAGCATAATATTCTAAATTTGCCACTAAAATGTCTTCACATTCAGTAGTCCAAGATGCCACCCCTTTGCCCTTTGCTTTGTTCATTTCCTCTCCAGCTGTTTCACCTTCAGCCATTTTACAGTCAAGTCATGTGATGGCATACAAAGCATTCTGGCATCTGATTGGTCAGATGCTAAAAATGTAACTGATACTCTGTTCGACCTGGTTGCCAAGAACCAACACGTCGGTTCCAGATTGCTGTTTGCTACAGGTTGATACAGGTTGCCAGATGGAGGTTGCTATAGTTTGCTTAACCTATTCACACGCAGCAACCTCAGGTTGCCAGTATCAAATTCAGGGTCTTTCAACCAGGTTGCTAGAGATCGCCTGTAAAAGTTTGCTGCATGTCTATCGGCCTTAAAACAAGAGACCATTGATGGCAGACCTTTGATTGACATCTTGGCTGTTGAATTTAACCACTTTTCTCAATGAATATGCACACCCCTTGATGTATGAGGCTTGTGAATGACTGGAGTCCACCCAGCACAGCCCCCTCCCCCTCAACTAAACTGTCAATAACATTCTTGGTGGTCAACTTGTGTATGGTATCATGATACAGCCTGGTACAGTGACCTTTCTGCTTGATTAATTACACACATTTGGGTTAATTTGTTTATACACTTGTCTGCTATAATCTCTCAAACTCAGCAGGCTGCTTGTTTGCAAGGCGGCATAGTCCTTTGATCTTGTAATAGGGATAGATTTTGTTTCTGATACCTCAAGTGCAGAAGGTCAGTTCCATGGTGTTGAGTTTGACCATGTCTTACTCTAGTGAATGAGTACAATTTACACCCTTTCTGGTCATCAACGAAGTGGCTATCACATTTTTGATGTTGCTTGTCCAGCTCATTATCAGCCGCTCATTAGCATATTGGCCTAGTAACCATGATGAAACACGTGGTGGTGAAGATCAAGTGCTTCCTGCCTTGTCAATTTTGTTACATCTTTCCTGGTTCTATCAGTTCTTCTGAACAGGTTAAACTTGTTTTGTTGTTCCTTTGGTGGATTATATTCTTACTTCTTTTGGATTATTAATGTTTCACTTCCGCACCTTAAACTGGCCCTTCACAGCTGAAATTCTGTCTTTGGCAGACAAGGGTGTCAAAGCCTCCTCCATGTCTTCCCCAGTCTGCCACAAACCACCAAATTTGAATAGATCATTGAGCATGTCTTCCTTATTCTCCCTACTCCGAACCTCCTGCCTTGATTTTTCAGCCTCCTTTTGTTTCAGCCTTTCAGCTTGAAGACTTTTGACCCTCCTTTCCTCTTCTTCTCTTTCTCTTTTGTTGACCCGTGCCTGCTTCCGAGCTGCAGGGATGATAGTGTCTTTTGTACCTTTCTCTTTATCCTCAAGCCACTGCCTTGTCTGATTCACTTGAAACAAGATCTTGCTTTCGTGTACATCCTTTTTTGCATTAGGTTCACGCTTGATAGAAGAGTCCAACATGGCAAACACTCGCTCACCGCTTATGTTGTTGGCTGCACATGAAGCAGTGGCAGACTTCATTTCTCCAGCAGGTGAGTGGTAAATGCCACCAGACAGTTGGTCTTGGCACTGCCTTCTCAAGACTTCCAAAATGGCACCACACATGCGCTGCAGGAGGACCTTGGTGCGATCAGGTACGTCATCATTTGAAACCAGGGACTGGAAGATCTGATCATTGGTGAAGTCTGTTTCTCCTATTGATGATTCTCCACGGAGTAGATCAGTGGCATCCTCACTCCATGTTACCAGTTTTCTTTCAGCCGCTTCATAGAAGGGAGAAAGTTCCAGCACAGGCCTGTCCACCATGGTAAATCTTAACCATGGTGCAGTGAGGAGCTTCCCCAGTAACCCAATGGCTAAGCAAGCATCTCTGAAGAATACAACAGTCAAGTCCTTCTGCACAGCCTGCAAAAGTCGGTTTGGGGCACCCCACACTTTCTCAATGAAGTGGGACAAATGGTCCCACAAGAAGAAAATACTGGCTCCATTGTGGAACAGGATGTGAAACCTCTGTCCCACGAAGTAATACACCAAGGTTCCCTTCACCCCTTGACTTTCTAGATACGACTTTATTTCAACGGGCACACCTGAACCATCCTTGTGGAATAACTTTGCAACGGCATGTATGAAAGACGTCGTCGCACTTTGTGACCTGTTGCTGAAACCACAACATGTGACACCCTCCTCCTCTTCTGCTTCCTTCAGCACCTTATCACAGGCCTTAGTGAAGGTGTCAAGGGGATGTACTCCACAGAAGAAAGTCCTTATAGGAGTGGCATCCGGCTGAACATCTTTCTTGAAAAGTGATAGCTTTACCATAGCAGAAGTGTTCACAGAACATCTATCTGTCATCGAGTTGGAAATTGAAGAAAGAATGTCACCTCCAGTGTCAGTCAAGCCACAAGCCAGGCTATGTTGCCCCAGGGTATCAACTCCCCGTTTAACAGTGTCACAATAGGTATCTGCAGTACCATCAGCAGTTTTGGATAGGCCAAGGGTGTACGTTTTTTCTGCAGTTGCTATTTGAGTCTCGACCCAGTGAGTTTTTGCTTTGGTTGATCCATCAAATTTCACCGTAGTATTTTGTGCCCCACTAAGTTCCTCACTGACATGCATTTTAGAAATTGCTCCCATTTCCCTCAGAAGGGAAGTACAGGTAGTTACACAGGGAAAACCAGAAATGGATCTATGTGCTAATTTTTCCATGATGAACTTCACCCTCAATCTTTTCTACGGCAACATTATTTGCTAGGCATTGATAAAGCACTTCCCTCATTTCATTAGAGTAAGTCTTTCCATCATTTTTTGTAACGACAATGTCTGATAGGGCACTTTCTAGTTCTTCTTTGAGTTTTTGGTTCTCATTCTCAAGAAAAGAAATAGTTCCTTTAAAATTCTCGATCGTTTGATTCAGAAGTCGCAGCATATCCTTTTTAGCTCACCTCTTAGCAGAGGTGAGCTTATCCCATACCGTGGCGTCCGTCGTCTGTCGTCGTCGTCGTCGTCGTCGTCGTCGTCGTCGTCGTCGTCGTCGTCGTCGTCGTCGTCGTCGTCGTCGTCGTCGTCGTCGTCGTCGTCGTCGTCCGTCGTCCGTTAGCAGGGCACGTTTCGTAAATATGGTAGGTACTTCTAGCAAAGGTGCATCATATATCCTCCGGGTTTTTGATTTGACCTCCTTTTCAAGGTCACAGAGGTCAAATGGTGTAAATTAGCCGTTAGGATGTAATGATGGCACGTTTCTAAACTGCAATGACTATTGATACCAAATTTGGTACACATTTACCCCTTAGTCAGGTGATCTCAGGGACCGAAGTTTGGTCTAATATGATTCACCACTTGACCACCAGGGGGCAAAATCCAAAAACCTTAAAAATGTGATTATTCCTTAACTTCTTGCCCGATTGCCACCAATTTGATATCATGGGTACATCTAACCACCATACAGTATATGTCACACAGGTTTTTAATTTGACCTTCTTGTCAAGGTCACAGAGGTCAAATGGCGTAAATTGGCCGTCAGGCCGTAACTATGGCACGTTTCTTAACTGCAATGACTATTGATCACAAATTAAGTACACATGTACCCCTTGGTCAGGTGATCTCAGGTACCGAAGTTTGGTGCGATCTGATTTGCCGTTTGGCCTCCAGGGAGGGGGCCAAATCCTAAATTCTTCAAAATGCCATTATTCCTAGTAATGACTTGCCCGATTGGCACCAATTTTATATCATAGGTACATCTAATTCTAACAACCATTCAATGTGTCACCCGGGTCTTCTTTGATTTGACCTACTTTTCAAGGTCACAGAGGTCGAATGTACTGTAAATTGGCCATTTTGGGGAAATTGTAATTGCTTGGACCTACATCAAACCTAACACTACATGACACAAGACCATGCTCTTTATCCATCTTTCCTCCACATGAGGTGAGCACAATGGCCCTGGCCATTTCATTTGAATCGCATCCTTTACACGTCTTAAACCTATAAGACCTGATGTTCTTTCTCTTCTTTGAAACAATGTTAGTACCAGTTCTTGGCCCCTGATTCAAAGACTTATTCAGCCCAGTTATGTTAACTCTAAGTTCTTTTATCTTCTTGTTTTTCCGCTTTTTCATCTGATTTACAACAGGTGGTGTTAACTTTTTCTGTTTTTTTGCATCAGTGGCAACCCTACTAATTTCAGTCCTAACGGCATTACAAGTTTCCTCCAAAGTTTTGCACTCCTTGGCAAGCTTAACATTTACGTCCTGTATTGTTTCACAGTCTCGACACTGATGTTTGCTAGAACTGCTGGCACTAATAACAGAGCGTCTCTTCTTAGGCCAGTCATATGGTTCGTCGAGATAGCGATCCATCTCTTCCTGACATAAACGTCTTGAAAATGTTCTTTTCTGGCCTTTAATCTTTTTGATACTCGAATTGAAGGTCGAAAATGGCATATCCTGGTAATTATGCGTGACGTGCTCCCAACAAGCCTTCACTGTTGACCGAGCTTCCACGAGGGCCAACATCCCTCGCCGGGAGAGGCGGGCTTCAGACCTGAAATAAAATAATTTAGACGTCAGATGTGATAGAAATTTTGCATGAAAAGGGACAGTGAAGACCTGGAAAAATGAATAGGCCCCTTAGGGATCACGTCCAAAGTCCGCACGCGAATATGGTCGAATATCGCCACATTCATTCGCCTCCAAATCGCTCCCTGCTTCGGCGATTCTATTATGATCAGGCGAAAATTCAGACTGAATAAAAATCGCAGGCGAAAATAATAATCGCGCCTAATTCGCTCTCACCAACCATCGGAACGAAGCGAATATTAAAGGCCTATATGTGTTGTAGTATGCCTATTCCGACATCAGCTGATAGCAGACCGAACAAAAACACAAACTGGAATTCCCGGTCAACCTGACTGCAGTAATCATATACATCACATCTATCCACGAGGAGCTACACAAATTTGGCACAGAGGTTTGAGGTTCTCAGTATTATGGTATGTATTCCGAAGGATTGTGGCGGAATGTACCGAATCATACAGCTAATCATAGTTAGGCTTATGTTTCCGAGTCTCAGCCAACCAATCAAGATCGTTGTAGTATCCGGTTATCCTAAACAGCGTCCACCAGCGCTTACCAGCGCCCACCAGCGTTCACCAGGTTTAAAGTCGGGTATAAAGTCATCAAAATAATATTTTGTGGCCAAAACGTAATACGTACACCATAAAAAATACATTTCCTAAAAATTTCATGCTTATTTCGTTTAAGACCATTAGATTTTACTTTGATGGTTTTAATGTATGTATGTGTTTAAACCTGGTGGACGCTGTTTAGTATGACCCGATTTGTTTACGTGACTGCACTTTTCCGCCAATAAAACAAGACGAAAGTCGTTGCAAAATCGTTCCGAATATCGGACAAGCATGCAAGAGCCACCAATTTCGTAAAATCGCTCCATTATCGCCTGGAGCGATTTTTGGGGCAAAATCGAAGAATTGGCGCGATTGTGGGCGAATTTCGCATCTGACATTCCGGCGATTTCATATTTTCGCCTCGCATTCGCCGGTCGATTTTCGGACAGATTTCGCAGGCGAAATACTGTAGGGTGAATTTCGCCGGCGAATATCACGTGCGGACTTTGGACGTGATCCCTTAGAAGACACCATCAGTAATTCCTAAAAGGAAACAGCCCACCTGCAGCTGATGTACAAGTCATTTACCTAATATACAGGCACATTTTAATGAGACGCCCTGTATAATGATGGTTATGCACACGGCCGCCAGGTGCGCATAGTCGCAAACATAACTGTCTTGCGACAGAATAATAACAACACCTAATAAAAAACTAAAGGGATAATTGGATTAATAAATTATTATTACACATCTACAATACTTGATATGTGATCAGGATGTGTTTATTTTGAAGGATTACACCCGATTCTGAATCAAGATTCCAGCTGCTCTCAAATCCAAGATGGCGGCCCCCATTCCTCCAGGGCCCCCCCTGTACTCCTGTATACAAAAATGCATGTAGCACCGTTCGGCATGGACGCACGGTGATGAAACTTTGGATACTTCGAAAACAATGGATATTCTTCCTAATAAAAGCATCGTATATCATCGTACACCACTTTAGGTGGGTGTTAAGGTTGTGGTTAGGTCACCTTAGTTGCTTGAATCAGAACAAAGTGAGTACTTACCCAATTTCAACCGAGTTCGTTTCAGAATGATCCGCCATGTTCGAAAATTGTTTACAAATGGTTTTCAGCCAATCAGAACGCTTCTTACATCCAGGATAAGGCAAACTGTGAGGGTGACAATGCACCGCAGCGAACCTAGCGGTAACAGTAGAACTAAGCATAAAAACAGTGCTGCCGCTACTGACGGAATTTGAAGTACCTACCCTGATGATGGAGGGGCGGACTTGACCCTCCGCCTCAATCTTCATCTCTGGCCCAACACTACAGTACACCATCCTTGGTCCTCGCATCGATCATGATGAGGACTGGTCATTCATGCTCAACTGTGTGCTGCCTTAGTCCATGGTTGGAAATGCTAAGTCCAGTGTTGTCATGACCTAGCAAGGCCGGCCGGGTATGCATGTCAATTGTCATGCATTGATTGTGTGTAGGCGCAGCCTTATAGGCTAAATCATGAAATTGCTTGAAACCCTACTGCACGTCCTTGATAACATGGTTATGGCGAATTAACTTGACACACCGACACCCTGGAAACCTTGTTGGCCTTGGCTACGTGTAAAAATATAGGCATACCATTCTCCCAAACGATCAGTGTCCAGTCGCCATCTCTGATCATCCGCATCTTCGGCCATGTCCACTTCGACTGCGCCTTCATCGGCCTCAACTAGCGGCTCAAACATATATGGTCCAAAATGAATAGGTTCTGCTTGTTCTTCACCATCTCCTTCGTTATCTTCATCCCCATAATCAATGAAACCTAGTGTAGTGTCGTCAGAATCTTCGCTGAAGTCGCTTTCATCACTCGAATATTCCTCATTGGTCGCCATCTTGGTTCGAAGTGGATCCCAGCACTCGTTCTAGGAATGACGTCACGGGGCTATTAATAGATTCGCAGCTTGGATCGAGTGCGTTTTGCGAGGTACTTACAAAAAAGGCCTAATAAATCATTGTGCGCATTGTTTTTATGCATAAAACTGGTAAGGACGCATTCTAGTGGAACTTATATACAAAAGAAAGTCAATTATAGCTATTTTGTTGGCAAACTGACAGTTCACCTTTAAGTCGAACGGCCTGTGCCTATGCCTTTGAATTATTCACAGAAAGACTTGTGGGTAGGCCCCTAATCTAACAACGTTCTGCCACGTTCGACTTCGTCGTCATGATGTCCATGATCGATAAACATGCCTGCCTTTGATTGATCATATTGCAGTTTGCAAATATAGTTTTAATCGGGGCGAGCCCAAGACATTCCTTTCTTATCGAAACAAAAGCTTTTTCAATTCAATGGCAACATTAGTTTACCATGACATGAAAATTAAGTAGCTTCAAAGCATTTTATGCCTGGTTGAAGTGCATGGGCATGGCCAGATTACCATGCCCAAGTTCTCACTAACATTACACGATACTCTGTTGCCAAAGTCTAAGATCGTGCATAAATGTTGCCACTTTGAAATGGGAATAGACGTGTTGACCACGCCCCACAGCATTTGACCAAAAAGTCAACCTCCTGTCATGGTCAGCTTTGATGGTGGTGTGGGTAGAAGTTATGTATTGAATTGAGGTCTTTTATAGTCTTGACTTTGTTATACAGAGATTAGGCCTCGAGTCGATAAGACCAACAAGTTGTAGACATTGCTGAGGTCTATTTTTCCTTATCAGTCCATATTTTCGGGTTTACCCTGCTGTCAGTGGCTGTCTTCATGGACTGATTTTGTCATGAGGGATGTTGGTAGGATTGTGACGACCTTAAATCCATCCAGTGTTACAAGAGTACAAAAATTATGATCCTTCACCCACTCTTTATTATTCCTGAGGACCTCCTGACTGGTAGTAGTTTGAGTTACATTTTGTAGGTTTTTGTGGAGAGTTCAACAGTGGCAACTTGGCTGCTCTGACATTGTCTGACATCGTCTATGGAGAGGACACCACCACGAATATTGTGTTTTAACACATTTTTGGATGATAGAATATTGGGTCTGATATTTTGTTTTTTTTTCTTTGGCTATGTTTGGGCTATTCAGAGAAAGCAGAATGGGTCATCACCTCAATTTCTTTTACTAATGAGTGGCATTTTGTAAAATGGAGCGCAGTGTGAAAATCCAGAATTTCAGGAAAATTCTGCCAATTTTGATGCCAACTACCGCCTCTGAGGAAGCATCACAGTGAATAATATTAATATTCAAATTTGTTTCCTCAACTTTTTGGGTCTAATCTTGGTATATACCCAGAGAAATATTTCTACAAAAAAATTCATAAGTTAGTATCTTGTGCAAAAAAGATGACCCATTCAGTGGCATTGTCATCTCTTCCCCAAACAGCTGTCAGCATGGCCTGTTCACTTATGATTACAATTATTAAGATATAACCACACTGAATTAAGAACAATATTTTTATTTGAATATACATGTAACATGTAGTAAGCAAGATCACCAAAACTACGTATGTAGTTCGAAAACACTGCAATCCACTTCAGTTGTTGGCAATTTACATTTGAAGAGAATTTCCTTATTTTTACTGTTCAAGAAGGACAATATTTTTTCAAGACCAAAATGTTTCCAACTGTGAACAAAATACAACCTTGAAATTAATTCAACTTTGACTTCATAATTTTTTTTCAACCTTGAATTATTATCAAAAGATGTCTTACCTTACATGTATAACACTTTAAAAGCTTCAATAAAGAAGATTTGAAACTCTAACATTATAAGCAACTTTGCACCCTTAAATATTTCAGTTCAAAAGCATGTGACGGTATATTCAAGCCGCACTATTCACTTTTCATGATGATTGATATGCCATTTATGACTCCAAAAGGAATTTTGTTCTTGCCATGAACTTTGTTCTTTAGTACTGACATCAAATAGAAACTGCATAAAAGCTAATAACATGAACAAGATAATACTCAGAACTTTTCATCAAATTGGAAACCCTCATTAACTATTGTCATTGTTTTACCCACTTTGTTACTTCGGAGATGGCTTATACTGTCTTAGTCACATTCCAAATCAAAAAATCTCATACAATTTCATTTCAACCAATGAATATTTAATGAATACTTATGCTTTACTACTATACTACTAGTACTACTACTAGTATGTAACAATGTGCAATAATTATAATCAACCCACAGTACCTTTTACCTTGGTTGAAGTCCTGTTACAAGATGTAGTTAAATGATGATAACCCTTTGAATGCACAATGCACAAACTCACTAGTTACATGTATCAATGTGCATGTATAGTAAAATAGTATACTGGATCCTCTTGCCGGAGAGGTCCGCCTGTCCAATTGTATAGTGTACATTCTGGGGACCACGATGGACATAAAGGCCTACCGTGGGTAGGCGTCATTTTGAAGTAGCGATTATTTACATGTCAATACCTTTCTATTCCTATTGTGGTGGGACTTCACCCAACATACTGGCCGTCTAGGCCTTGTGGTCACTGACCTAGTCGTGTTCTGTTGCATAGCCAGATGTCGCTGGACACTATGGTGATGGGTGAATCGGTAGAGTGCAGGGCTCACGCTGGTTTGTTGTGGATGATTTTACAAAGGGTGACACAAAAAAACGAAGACGACTTTGTAGCAAGAATACCGATAGGGTATTTTTTATTCCACCAATGACATTTAGTTTTCTTCCTCTTGTTCCATTACAGGAATGAAATGAAGTCCATCATTCTCTTCGGCGTCTTCTCCGGCGTCTGCAAGAGCCTCCCCCTGTGCTGCATCGTCCTGCACAAGACTGGCCGCTCGAAATCCATTGAAAATCACGTGTTGTGGAACTTCTTCCCATGCCCTCCCAATCAGATTGGTAACCTCAAGTAGGGTAATTTGGGGGCAGGCACCGTCCGCCAGTGTGTGGGCCGTCTTCCATGCTTTCCATACATGTCGAAGTTTTGTCTTGAAGCTGCCCATCACTGTGAGGTCTAGAGGCTGTAATAATGGCGTAGATTTAGCTGGGATCAGTTGAATTAGTGCCCCAAGCTGGATGATTCGGACAGCAACTTCCTCATTGAGATGGACCCTGGCACGGTCCCAGAGTTGGAGATAGGTTGTGTCCTTGCCGACGAATGGCTCGAGTACCTGGTCGATGTATTCTATCATTGTAGTGACCCTTAACCATCCTGTTGGCGACTGGGCAATCTGCAAGATAATCATAATGGCTGAAAAGCTATGCCACATTTCAGTGCATGAGCAAAATCTTGTCAGTCATCTCAACATTCCATTGGAGCCTGTGAAATGATTTTGGGTGCAGGTTATCATTGACAACTGATAAACTTGCGTTTATGACGTTTTCCGAAAACATCTTTTCGCAGCCCGCACGACGTGCATGATTATCAGACCTCTGCTGTATGATTTGCTACCTCAGGAATGTGGTTATCGCGGTAGGGAGGGGGGTCACATCTCGTGAGAAGGGTAGCGAGAAGTATGAGCAAAGAGAAACGAGGGGCGGTGGATAGAGAAGTTTTTACATGCCTGCCAATACTTGAGAAAATCATCCCACTTACGTGAACATTCTCAGGGGGGTTTGCCTCTATCTCCGCCATTGCAGCTCTCGTGGGGGTTTTGAATGTAATGTGAACTGCCATTTTCCTTCCATCGCCAGTAATGCCGAGTGTCACTGAACAGCTGAGACGTGAAATTTTTTGATAATCGACAAATTAGACAGACATTGATATTTCCACTCTTTTCAGCCAACTGGCAGAAAAAACTCAAAACACGCCCCCTATTACCCAATTGGCAAAATTCGAAATTAATTTTTTCATCAAATAATTTCTTTATATCTGTAGACTTGCCACAACAAATATTTTTTCAATACCTTTCCAAATATGTACTTGAGAGTTAAAAACATGCACTCGTCTAATTGATAGGCCTCGACCCTCCAACCTGAATATGAATATTCATTAGTGGTCTTGTCTCGTAAAGTTGCAATTTCTCTGTCCATGTTGAAAAACGGAAGTGGATGAAAATTTCGAACTGGGCATGCGCGAAGTGATTTTGACCAATCAGAAGCGGCCTTTCAGCCTGATTCTACCAACAAAGACTTTTTGTTTACTAAAGTGGAGGTTGTATTGCGGCCTCTCATTGGTTTATGTGGGTAATGACGCATATCATAATTAAATATGCATCTCAAGGGAATCCCAAGCTTTCTATTGATATCAAACATGGTGGGGGTATCCCTGTCTGCCGTGCGGCAGCAGATGGTTTTATAGGTTGTTTTTTCCATTTTTTTTCAAGACCCTTTTCTTGTGGATTTAGCAGCACCCTCTCAATAAAAGCATGTTTTGAAGCATTTTAGGTAGGAGTTTCACAAAAAAATTCACTGGGAAGTGATCATTAGAGATTTTTCTGTGTTTGAATCATAAATCTAAAAATTTATGATTTTCATATGAAGAATGCATTTGGGCCTATTGCTAAAAATACGGCCGTGCGACTTCCGATCGGTTTTGTGCTGGAGGGTCACATATTAACAATATGAAAATAAATATCATATACAGTCTCATGAGATAACAATTTAAGATAACAATTCTATACAGTCTCTACAGTCCAAAAAAGCCTTTAGCAAATTTATACTCCTCTCACTTTCTCTGTTCAGTTCAAACTCAGCTCTCAACTCAACTCTCTCTCTCTTCAACTTCGCAACTTCCAACCTTAACTTTTCTATCTTGAGTTCCAAAACACATCTCCTGAGTTCATTGTTGCGTATTTCTGACTCAATCATGTTGTGCTGCCTTGCACAATGTCCGCAAGTTTTCTCCTCTGCTGCCTTCACCAGGGAGGGGGCCTTGCTCGTTTTGACTGCTGACTTCTCCCTCTTTCTACCCCTCCCAATTCTTTCTATTCGTCTTGCCATCGATCTCAGCGATTCAAGTTCTGCACCATCTTCTTCCATGGGCATTACCTCAAACTTCCACAGGTCCTCAACATGTCCACTGGAGGCTTCAATGCAGAGGCGTTGGACTTCTTCTTCTTCCCGTGTTGTTTCAAGCACAGTCAACGAGGCTTTAAAAGAGAATAAAATAACAGTAAATTCAATTACCAAAATCAAAGGTACATTTATAACATTGTGTATACTGGTATTGATGTTAAACAAGGATTTATGTTTTATATAATATTTAAAAATGACTTGGAATATTTTCACAGCAAATATAGATTTTAGAAAACTTACTACTTTTTCTCATAAAGATGAAGTTGATTTCATCTTGTCATGACATATTGCAACTATATCATGAACTGAAATGATTGTCATATTTGAGCCACTAGCATGGTATTAGTACTGCATCTGCACCCTATACTGCTGAGTTGAAGGAGCAATAGCTGGAATCATAGGTATTTGGGCAATACACTACAATACAATGAGTATTTTCAGTCATTTTTAATTTAAAAATTAGCTATCAGAAAAATTAAAATACGAAACAATAAATTGCATTCTTTCAGGTTTCATTTTTTTTTGTACTTATTTAATTTTAAATCTCAAAAACTTTGACAACAAAATATGTTAATGTAACTCAATCACCTGTGACCATTGGCTTTGCAGCTGTGTGCATCATCAGTGTGCATGGCCATGTACATTTCCTGAAGCCAACCGGACATGCATTGAAAGTAATCTCGAGTCAAAGCATGTTTTGGAGGCATAATTGGGAATGCCATGACTATTAGGTGAGCTGTTGTAAAAGATTATATTCTGGTGAACACTTTAGGGTGTATTGTATGAATAGCCAGTCTTCCTTTCAATGCAGACGGACACAGAAAACCCATGCACTGTGATCAGATTGTCAGAAGTAGCATGGCCGCCATTAATGATTTTTTAGGGTTGGCACTGGCACAGTGCCAAATCATGAACTGCAAGCAGACGTATTTTTTCAAGCTTATGAGTTAATTTTACCCTTAGAACAATAAAGATGTATGCTCAAGAACAAACTGTCATGACTTAGGCAATAAAGATTTGACATTAAAAGGCAAATTTAATGAAGGAGTATTTGACATAAAAAAGATATTAGAAGTTTTTGATTGGTTGCTCATTTGCATTGCTGGCTGTCATTTTACTTTTGCCCTTTAATGTGGCAAATTTTGGCTTTGAAATATGCACAAAAGGGATGATTTTAACATACATGACATACCTTGGTCACAAAATGCTGGCTCTGGTCCAACTGTCAAAGGAAAAAATGTTTCACTGGCAACATTGGCAATGGCATGATGACTTATGGCAGTAGCAGCAGGGGGAGGAGTAGTAAACACACAAGCTGCAGACTCCGAGCCTCCTTTAATTCCCTCCCAGCTTGGGTCAGCCTTGCAGCTATGGTCTCTGACACCATATCCAGTGCGACAACTGGGCCACCTCCCGTCCTCTTCTCTTCTTTCTTGGGCTTGGCCTGTTGGGATTTGGCCTTGGCCTTCAACTGGCGCCACTTCTCTTTCACCTCATCCGAGGTTCCCTTGCAAATGCCAACAGCATTGACACTGGTGGCTATCTTTGTCCACAACTCATTTTTCCTATCATTCTCGGTCATGTTACGGAACTTGGATGTCATCATCGACGCATTCTGCCTCACCATCTGAGTCGGAATTGCTACTTCCCTGGCTGTAAAATTGGGCTTCTTGGATTTCTTTGTCATCATCTTGAATTTTTTTACAGGAAGTAGATCAATTCCAAAAAATTTGCAATGATTAAGGGAATTTTTTTTCTGAACAAAAGATAAATTCGTATGATAAAGTTCCGTAAATGATTGTAATCCTTCTGAATTGAAAGTTTTCACTTGTAACTTGCAAATTGAACTTGTAGTAACTTGAAAAAGAACAAAAACTGTCAAAATATGTACATTCCTCAGTGTTCTGTCAATAAACCTTTATGCATGACCGCCAGACCCCGTTAGCCAAAGTTGAGCGAAAAAGGTGGAATGCCTCTCAGCTGGATGTTCAGATAAGCTGATTGATTGCACTCCGTGGCCTTCCTCCTAGACATCTGCTATTGCACGACAGACACCACCTGCTGTGTTAGGTTTACCTGTCTTACTAGGTTCATTACCCTTGGTGCAATATGGGTATGTGGATTAGTGGATTAGATCGAATGCACTCGATGTGTTGCTGACATGGCTGAATGGGGTGCCGGTGTAGACGTTTAAAATGTCCTAGGATAAACTTTCCGGAAATAAAGGATTCTAGTATGCGCTGGAGATATTGACGGTCATGGCCTCTATAGAACCATATGCCATAAATAGGCCCGGACACTTTTTCCAGGAGGGACACTTTCTACTTTTACACAGGCTTCATAAAAGAATCGTTTTTCAGATCATTTTTACAACAAGCGGACGACGATCCATTGTTTTTATGTGTTAGCACTGGGAGAATGTCAATAGTGGCTTTTGAAAATTATCTTGCATTTCTGAGTCTATCGGTAACCTATTTACAGGTGTAAAATGGCATTAAGCAGGTTACTTCTGAAAGAATTTATTAATCTTGACCTGCTTGACGGGCTGCTTATGATGTCATTCTAAACCATCAGGCCGGTAATAATGGGAATGGACCACTGATTTTGATTTGTGGGTTATTATTATGTTAGCGTATTTTATAACTTTTTCACAATTTATTTTGTCCGACTTTTAACAAATTTTCCCTACTAATTCATAAGACTGTCAATATCATTAGGTCTGCTTATCGATGTTTACGAAACTACTTTTCACCAATTTTATAAGCTAACATTGCGTAGGCCGAGTCCAGCATGTGAACGTCCACTTATGACATTACTCCCTGTTATCACAGACTTGACATTGGCATGTCGTGTAACTTTTGAATAATAATCAAAGATCAATCAAATCTCACTGCCACAACCATTAATTAAATACTATGTGTCCGACCCAAACAGACTCTAGGAACCGGTCAACATTTCATTAAAAACGGCACGTTCCGGATTGATGAGACCATCTACATGTTATAAACGTTATTAGGTCTGCGTATGTTCTCTTTCCAACTTTCCAAAAGTGGAGGAGGTCTATTGGTCATTGAAGCCAAGTTTTCAGGATGTTGCCAGGGTGTCAGCATTTCGAATGGCTCAGTCATAGCATAATTCTGACCCCGGTTAATAGGGGATAGATTTGGACTGAATCATCAGTCGTTTCGCTATGGAGTCAAATGAAAGTTTCAAAACACCATTTGACATCTTGATCGCTTTCTTCAGGTAAGCATCCTTATTATTCAACACCATTCTATGTTTCATAATGAAATTGTCCAGATGCAGTATAGATTGGCTGACTTCTTCATTAGAATATCATTGTAACAAATAAAGATTGAAATTTATTATTCATAAGCGCTCCATGGGGAATCCTATCAAATCACTCGCAACTCCTTCCATTCGGGACTCTTCAGTAAAAGTTGCTTGTCACCCAGAGGAAACAAGGGCGGGATTTTTCTCATCCACATCTCCTCATGATGTCAAGGATGCGGAATTACTCCTCAAGATTCTGAAATGCTGACCCTGAATGTTGATGACTCCTCCCATGGGACTCCTCTTTAATATGCCTGTCATCCAGAGGAAACCAGGGCAGGTGTTACTGCCCCCCCCCTCCCCCATCTTATGATGACAGTAATGCGGAAGAGCTGTCCCAAGGATGATGCTGACTCCTCCAGTGTGGGACTCTTCTGTAAAACATTCCCGTTGTCGAGAGGAAACAGGGGCGGATGATACCCCCCCCCCCGTCTCATCTCGTCATGATGACAGGGATGCAGAACAGCTCCTCCTCAATGATTGTTAGAAATGCTGCCAACTGGATATGGTGGCTTCTCCCTTCGCAGGCCTACCCTTCATGCGGTGGCACTTGGAATGCAGAATAGCGAATCCCTCAATGTGACGCATTCCTTTGGACATTGGAAATGTAAAAGAGCAAGTGTTGCTTCATACATGTATTCCTGCGTTATTGCTGTAGGTGCAGAGCAGCTCCTTTGGGACTGTGGCAAAAGTACTTGAGACTTGAGGACATGCGAAACACGTTTTTTTTTTCATTCGGGGGAGGGGGTCAAAGAGCCATTTCGTCTTATTTTATTAAAAATGTCCTCAGCCTAACAAAGTATTGAACACGCTTTGCATATTTCGTTTCTCATGTTCTCAAGCACTTATGCTACGGTCACTTACATGTAGTAGAACTCCATCTGAATGGTTGAGACCTCCAATGTAAAGTTCCATTGAAGTTACTGATCATCCTGAGGGAAGCAGGGAAGTGGGTGACATGGGGCCGTACAGTACTGTACTCACACGACCACAAAATGTATAGGATAATACAGGGCAAGGCGTTGGACTGGAGTGTTTAGCTAATTTCGGCCAAGGCCTCGGCACACTGACCGATTTGCAACGCGTGTCTTGCGATTTCCACAGGCATTTTGTCCAAAACGTTTTTACAACTGCCTGTGGAAATCAGGCAGAGATATAAATCGGATCAGTTTGCCCGAGCCTTAACACTAGCATGATAGACCAGTCCTGTTAAGGCCCATTTTCAAATGACTTGTTCATGTGGTCCAGTTCACGTAAGACTATGTGTTTCAGCGAAAGGCCTTTGTTTGCACCAAAATGCCTTCCGTGATTATGTCGCGAGGTGTGTTATAGCTCTGTGTGAACTGGGCCTCAGTGCAAAAAAAGGAAACTCGATTTATTTTTCAACTACATTTTTATTGATGATCATTATCAGTGCAAATTACTAATGGTACCATTACAACCAATTAGTATGTATACAAACAGAAATCATTCATAATGACAATGTTTTTCATGCATTGTAGGCTAACATTATGATTCAAAAGGGCCGCACTGAATTAATTACTGCTCATGACCACCATATAATCGAGAGAGCTAAAAGTAACTAAAAGGATTGATTCCCAGAATTTTAGTGAGAAATGCAGTATTTCATGTAAATTTTACTACCTGTTTGCGAATTCGGGCCACAGCTCACTGACCGGATCAGCGGCTGCAACAGATTGAAACACGGTAGCTTGGTTCCATTCGCCTCCGCCAGGGGTAGAAAAGCTCGATTTTGGCCGGTGGGGACTGTATTGCTTTTCAAAAAGGGAATTGTGAAGGTCCACTTTTTCAGTGCCACCACCTTTTGGTCATAGAAGCAGTCATTATATACAGGGTGGACGATAAAATAAAATGCCTTGTTTATAATCACTTGATCCAGAAACAGGACATTTCATTGTCGTTACATACATGCATGTCGTTGAAATAAAGTGTTTTCTAATCCAACATCTGAATTGTCGTGAAAAACAAGAATTAAAACATTTTCCACAACCTTTGCAGAAGAACAGTTATACCGAAATACAGAAACAAAGTGTGGAAGGTCTATATTCTCGATTATTTTGGGCATTCATAATCAAATACAACAAATACATAACAGATTTATATACATTTATCACTGATGAAATTTTAAAAACGAAGAAGGGCTTAGAATCAAAAACTGATAAAGGTAATTTCCACATACATTTTGGAAATTGAACTATTGGACAAATATTTGTAATACCAGTAAGACTTCTAGCCAATTATTAATTGAATGATTATCACTATAGATGACACTTCGTTTCATTTGTGTCTCAGTAGACGACTTCAGATTTTGCACTGGTGAGAGAGTGTAGTATCTGTGAGTGTTTTCCCTACAATGTTGCATTTCTTTGGGCATAGCGAGAAATACCAGTTAATAATTCTAGTCCCTTCATACCTTTATACCAGCAGGCTTCGAAATACCAATTTATTCAATAGATGATCATTCAAAATTGTGTATAACAGATTGTATTATTGTTGCACGGCTGCAAATTCAAACGTCAAATATTTCCGATACTGGTATTTTAGCAGACAGTGTTTAAAAATGTCACCATAACAAATGTTCAAAAAAAGTTGAACTTTATCCGAACTTGTTTCTCACAAAGACTTTTAGGGTTCAAACGGGTACTTGGTAGTTTCTTTCTGACCCAGGATGTATAGTCAAGAAATTAGGTCTGGGTTTCAAGATCCCAGATATTCCCATGATCTGTAGCAATAATTCTTTGATAACAGGAAAGGAATTGCAACAGTAACACATCATTTCTTATCCCTAAATTAAATAAAGAAATACAAAATGAACATGGCTAGAATGACCTATGCTTTGTACAGTTAAATCTAATGATTTTAAGAAGATAGGTCTTTTCGCTAGATATTCTAGGGCAGGCCTTTCAATTTGGTCTCAGCTAAACTGGGTTCATTCAAAATAATCATATGCCCTAATAATAATGAGTTGTCACTCATGTACCGTATATAGTAAATGCCTTTATAATGAGGTTTTGCAATCTTACGGTTAGGCCTACATTGTAGTGTTCCTGAAACTATCAATGTTGGTGGTGTCTCGACTTTGTTGGATGGGATCGATTAAAACAATCTAGTTAGTGTCCATTGACACCAGCTGCCCGCATTACAATGTACAAATGTTAGCAATGTCACATAACAATGCAAATGCTAGTAACGAAATTGATCGAACGAAAATATAAAATGTATTTTTGGGGCAAAAGGTAAGCTTGTGAAACCTCATCATATGTGACTTTCTCCAGTCCTGCCTAGTGATTTGCTCACAGGCTTAACACACCATTACCGAAAACCCTGGATCAGCATTGAGCATTTGACATCTTGGTCATGTCTGGGCAAAAATAGATAATGCATTGGATATAGTCACTACATATAAAATCACTAACTACCGTTGTTGAAGAAAAAAAACATTTACACCATTTTGGAATCTCTCTGAAGTCGCGAAAACTAGAGATTTCAATTCTAGTATACACGTATAGAGTTGAATCTTTTCTATGCATGGTAAATGAAACTGCCGAAAATATATACATCTCTGATAATATGACATAATAAGCCGACTGCTCTCTGAGGCCCCCCCCCCACCACCACCACCACCAACGGTTAATGTGAACACATCTCTCCAACAGTTGCAGACAGAAGGCCTGATCAAGTTAACATCTCGGGGGGGGGGGGGGGGGGGGGGTTGCAGGTAAAACGCAGGCGTTTTCTCTATCTTTCAAATATTACTACATGTACATCACTTGTGAGCTTCATTTAGTTTCACAGAAAATTTTTAAATTGGTTCATATGAACTCAAACCACTTGATACTAACTAGGATGATGGCGAAACGAGTCGAAGTAAGGCCATGAAGAAACTTTATCATGTTGATTTGCCGGTAAGCTTATATTGTTTTGCAAGTAAAAATTCAGTTTCTTGTTTTAGACACATTTTCCCACTGGGCCAAATTTAATGCTACGGGACAAAATTGATGTAGCGCCTACCAAGACTAGGCCGGTTGTGGCAGAAGTTTTCATGTCCAGCAGCATAACAGCCTCCTAAATGAAATCGCATCCAACTGCAACAAATACATGAAATATTTAATTCGGAAAACTGACAGTGAATGCCGTATATCCCGGGATGCCGAGGAACAAGTTGGGCTCACCCCTTACTACAGCTGAAAGGTCGGATGTCGTCCTGGGTGCCGATAAATGGTACCCAGGTTCGAGATCGACTGGACAATAAACACCCTGGGTGCCATTACACTAGACAAACAGCACCCAGCTTCTTTTTGCCTGGCTTACGGATCTTAGGGACGACGTTTCTTGCAATCTCGTTTTATCTCGCGCCGTGGTACTTGTGGCATTAGCAGTGCGCGAAATAAAAAGAACAGATAAACAGAAAAAAACGCGTTTAGGGCTAAAGGTCTTTGAAAGCACATTTTGGATGATTTATTCAGAAAAGGTGTATAGGAGGGATATATCCGAAATGTGCTTTCAATGACCTATAGGCCTAAACGCGTTTTTTTCTGGTGTAATGGCATCCAGGGTGCTTATTGTCCAGTCGATCTCGAATCTGGGTACCATTTGTCGGCACCCAGGACGACATCCACCCTTTCAGCCTTACTACAGGCATTTGCTGAGTTTCATCATCCGTCGGCCCACTGTCTAGTGCTTCATCAACCAGTTGCATAGTATTGCATGAAACCCAACTAACGTACAATTTGCCAAGCTCATGATACTCAAATTATCAGATTAGCGGAAACATTGGCGCTTGTCCCGGGCCTACATTGATATTAGACGATGTAGGTATGTTTACGTTTACCAGGCAGGGCATAGTTCGGACTACCCGCCTGTACTCAAGATATACTATGATAAAGGCCTACATCATAATCTCGGGCCTTTTTCCTGGGAGTGCTGCCATAACCACTTCAAATTATTCCCACAATTTGCAAGTTGTCTGTAACAGACAATGACCCTATTTGGTCGAGATTTAGGAGCTTGTGTGGCACTCTCCTCATCATAGGCCAACATCTTTTTTTGAAAAGAATATGATAAATAAACGACCAGTAGACTGAAAGGTGTTGGCATGGAAAGGACGATACTTCAATTCATTTCAGGCATCCGGCCTCGCTGGTCTGTTTTTTAATTCTATTGTACTTTTCGAGTAGTCTTCCCTTTTCATCGGCCAAGCGGATGATTTCTAAATTTGCATTAACCCTATCCTTCCATCGCTCTCTCCACACTTTCTTCTCCGCTTCGATCAAGTTTCTCCATTCTTCAAAGTACCCTGCTTTTAGTTTGGTCTGTGACTTAAAGTCTAACTTGACATGTTTCAGAGATATATCTTGCCTTGTATTTACATACAACTGTGCTGCATTTCTACCTGCTGATTTATATTCGCTGTGTGAGATGCATTTTTCAGCCGACCATTTTCTTCGGCGACAGCCTTTGATCAATGTGAGCATTTGCGGAGTTTTTGAGAAATGCTTCTCCTCTATTGTAATGTCCGGGACAATTTTTGCTTCCAGTTTCTTTGTGTTCAATCTATAGGTGTCGATATCACAAGCATTATTCTCTACAGCTTTATGTATGAAGTCATACGAGAGGATGTCAAATTTTCTTCTCAGAGCTATGTTCATGCATTCTGGAACCTTACTTCCATCAATGCGTGCTTGTGCTGAAAGTACAGTGTACCTTTTTGTTGACAATCCTTTTCCACTACCGTCCGGCAAATTGGCTGGGCCAATCTTGCCTCCGTTGTCTTTAATAAGTTTCTTCATGGCATCTTGAGTAGAAGATTTACCATTGTGCGATGGAACTTTACCACATAGGATGAAATTCAGTCCAGACAGGCAGCTGGCTTTGGATTCAAGAGAACAGCTCCTGTCTTTGATGGTTTCAGTAGGAGACTTGGAGTGCTTGGTTTTCAAATATTCCCTCACTCTGTTCTGAATTGTAGTTGCAGCCAAATGTTGTTTGACATATCTCTGGAAATCTAAGCTTGCCTGTCTTGCATCTGGTTGGTCAGATGTCATCTTCGAATCTATTTCGTATCGTAAATCCTTCCAAACCTTGAATAACATCTCCCTTGTAGTGTCTGGCTTGTCCTTGCCCCCGCCTCTCCTTGTGTGGTGATAGAAGTAAGTTTTATGCAAGTAATTTGCATGTTCGCCGCCTTCTGATTGAAATCGTGCAAGAGGAAATGGCAACTGAAGCATCAGCTGTGGGGCATGATCAATGAGTTTTATCATGTATGGACTGAGTTCCTTGCTTCCATATCGGAGCGTGAATAGTTGGTAAAAGCTTTCCGATTGGTGCTTTTAGTTTGCCATGTCGCCGTCCCCATAGCCCCATCTGTAATCTTCTGTCATCTTGGATCCCTCCATTCTTCCAGGAATCAGCTCAGGGTCAGGATCTTTTGATAGAATTTCAACCATTGCATGGAAGTGAGCAAATATTGCTTTTGTCAGACTCAAATGCGTGTACTCTTCTTGAAGGCTCAGTGTCTCCGCCACGTTCTTGTCCAGCTTCTTTCCAAATTGTATGTCGTCTATTACATTTGAGAATATATGTGGAAATTCAGCTGATTGGTCTTCAGGGGGTGGGGAGATCACTGTTATTGCATGTGTCTTGTTCAATTTCACTGGTTCTGGCTCACTGAAGTTGTTCTTCTTCTTGAAAAGCACTTTGAAATTTCATTGTCTAACTCCTCGTTTGTTGATGTTATTGACTAGGGAAGAAACCCTGTCCTTGATATAGGCTTGTCGTTCTTCACCCGCTTTGCTTTGCTCAACAATGTTACCCTGTGAAATGATGGCCGCAAATGACGGAAGGCTTTTACTTGGGGAAAATTACATGTACAGAGCTTGGTCCCTCACTCGTCATCGCAACGACTAACAGTAAACCTATTTTGGATAAATTGCCTGTAGTCAGATGGTAGGTGGCCCTCCAAACGCGCCGTTTTCACTGTCAACTTTCCCACTCCATTGATATCCAGACGAAATGACAGTTCCGTCACGCAACGAAAGAAACTATCAGGGAGAGGCAGGACATCCCACCTCTTCCCGAGAAGGCTGTCGATAGAATTGATATTATTTTGCCTGTAGCTGTATTGCTGTATAGCTGTTATTTTGCCTGCAGCTTTATTCGCAGTTGTATGTAATCCAAATAATTCGGAGTCTATATGAAGAGTTCAGATTCAAAAGCCTCTAAATCCATCTGAGGCCTTTTGTTTTAAATGAGGTTTTTTGCAGGGGAATGTACATCGGTGTTCCCCCTGTTCATTTCTATTGTAATAGATGCTAATGTCTCATTGAATAAAAGGTCAGAATTTCAAAAATCTATCTTTATTAAATTAATTAGGTTTTTTGCAGGGGGATGTACATCGGTGTTCCCCCTGTTCATTTCTATTGTAATAGATGCTAATGTCTCATTGAATAAAAGGTCAGAATTTCAAAAATCTATCTTTATTAAATTAATCAATTTCATCAACACACTAATTATGTTTGGTTGCAAAACCAGCTAAATCCATATTCGATTTTTTTGCAAAACCCTCTAAATCCAAAGATCACAGCTGTTTCAGCTAGAATAGAAACGCAAGTTTAATCAGACGGCACCAGACGCCGCTTTTTAGGGAGGTGCTGGCATGAAGGTGTTAATTGCTACCCCAATAAACAACCCAGTTCCTCACCCCAACCGCTTAAGGATTACATGAAAGGCCTGAATCCACCCATGTATGCCCCTTAATTGTGTTAGTAGTAATTAAGATTGCATGCGTTTATTAGAACCAACTTGACCTGAACCAAGCTTTGTGTATTATATTCCGGCTGCCATCTTGGATAGGCTTGGGCCTGCACTGTGTAGTGTATAAAAGATGACTTTGATGGAGTTTTTCTGTAAAAATATTGATGATTGTTTGCACCTCTATTATGTTTCAGCCCAGATACCAATTCTTCTGTAAAAAGCATTTTAATATTCTGCATATAACATAGCTTTGTATGGCTGTGATTAGATTAGGTTTGCACTCAGGCAAAGACAAATAAAAGGCATTTTGAAAGGGCCTACTTCGTTATTCGTTGTGAAGAATGGTCGTCATTTGAAAATGCCATGCCCATTACTTATGTTGTGGTATGAAAGATTGGTGCCCTGTTGTACACAAATGAGACAAATAGTCGCAAAGAACAGGTCTTTACCTATAGTATATATAGGCAGGACAAATGTGTCCTATTGTAGGCCTACCAAGATGAGACAGTTAGTTGCAAAAATCGACAGGTCACAACCTATGATATCATAGGCAGGACAACGGGTGTCTCATCCAGCTTGGGGTCTTGTAATTCCGGGAGTGAAATTGAGACAACAGTCACCAAGGACATGTCACAACCTTTGTTATCATAGGCAAGGAATGTAGTTGTCTCATCCAGCTTGAGGCCTTGTTATTAAGAGAGATGAGACAACAGTCACAGAGGACATACCTTTATTATCATAGGCAAGGGATGTAGTTGTCTCATCCAGCTTGAGGCCTTGTTATTCCGAGAGATGAGACAACAGTCACAGAGGACATTATATGTTACAACCTTTATTATCATAGGCAAGGGATGTAGCTGTCTCATCCCGCTTGAGGCCTTGTTATTAAGAGAGATGAGACAACAGTCACAGAGGACATTATGTCACAACCTATCTTTTATATGCAGGGGATGTAGGTGTTTCATCCAGCTTGGGGTCTTGTTATTCCGAGAGATGAGACAACAGTCACAGAGGACAACATATCAAGGCAGTACCAGTACACAAAAATTAAAAGTCATGATTTCAATGTACACAATATTATTATTATTAATTATTCACAATATGCATTTAATTTACATTCAATAGACTCATACATTCAAAAAATAATAATGCAAAGTTCACATCTTCATATTCCTTGCTATAGAAGTTTCAACTTTAAAGGGAAGGACCGGTGGTTTTTTACCATGCAATTATTGCTTGTATTTGATGCTTTGTACAGTAAACAACTCTCTCAAACACTTCGCCCCTTGTTTATCAAATTATTTTAACCCAAATGACGGGACTTTAGACACTGCAAAACTGGCTGAAAACATCGTCTGCTAAGAGTGAGACTGCAGCGCCACCATCGGACAAGTGACGTCACGGCATGTATCCATTGTATCCAGATCGTCCATTTTATGTTAACAAAGCAGTGATATTGATATCTGGGTCGCGACAATTTTGCTATTGTGTGCCGATATTCTATTCAAAATCGTGAATGCAGGAGTTTAGTGAGAGGCCGAAGAGGCAGAGGAGAGATGGGGGAACTCGCTGTGCCGCTTGGGGCTGTGATAAATCGAAATTAAAGGATGGTGTTGGAGTGTTCGAGTTTCCTGCCCGTGAGAAGTCGCCGGAAAGATTCGATTTTTGGTGCAAAGCAGTTCGGAGGACTCGCCAGGATTTCAAGTTCGTCAAAGGCACATCACGGCTTTGTGGCGACCATTTTGATCGGGACCAAATCGATAACTGGATGCAAATCAGGATTATGTTGGAGGATAAGGGTCTAGAGGCGGCTCGAAAAATCTCGTGGAGGTTAGTGCCCAAGGCCAAGCCAAATCCGGACCTCTTCCCCAAAAGGCCAACCCATGGCACCCCTAGTCCTAACGTTAGGCCTTCTGTTTCTTCCTCTTCCTTCGCCGGTGGTTCAACCCCAAGACGACCCCCAACTTCTAGACCTTGGGCAACCAAAAAAGACAGGAGAAAGGTACGTGCATCATCATACATTATTCTATATTTCATTGTATTTATTTCATGATTTAGTCTAGTTCGCCAACTTTAACTTACTTTAACTTAGCATAGCTCTAGCAATAGCATAGCCTAGCTAGGCCTAGGCCCTAGCCTACTACTTGTACTTAGACTAAAGTCATTGTCAGACAAGTAAACACACGTCATGTGAGTGTGTGGAATGGGAGGAGGGGGGGGGGGGTGCATATTTGCATTATCCCCAACCATTGAGTGTGAAATGTATTAGAATTTATGTATGGGAAAAATATAGGCAACTAACCGTAACCCTTACCCATATTGGGGAGATAATGCAGTTGAGTTAAGCCAATAAATTTATTATTTATGACCTTACCCCTGATAAAAATATTGTTCCATTTCAGAGGGTCAAAGAAGCCATGGAAGTATTACTTCCAAGTTCTGGAATTACTGAGTCAGCTGATTCCACTACAGCACCATCATCACCAGTACCAGGGCCATCATCATGTGAGGCAGACTCAGAGGCGATGGAGATAGAATGCAATGATACAAACATGACAAAGTTGGTAAGAAACATGGCCATCCCACTCATTTCTTTTTTTCCCGAGAGTTGTCTCAATCAAATACTGCCATCATCACACATTGACATCACTTTCAGGAAAAGAATGATATCAAGTAATTGCAGTCTGACATTTGTCTGATTGGTGTCAATAACAGCTATACTTGAATTTGTGGAGCATTGTTGTCATGTCATGTTCAGTGCAGTACACATCATGTAGGCCAGCACATGGTATATTTTGTGTCTGAAATGATATTCCTCATTCTAATCTCAAATTTTTGTATTTCAGCCAGAGCTTGTGGATCAATACGTGCAGACTAAGAGAACGTCTTATCGTTCCTTTCACGTACAAGTTATGCCAAACACTTTTTCACAAGGTAATTTTAAGATTTCTTTGCAATATATGAAACATGCACAATGGATGAAAAAAATCTTGCCCCTCCAAAACCACAGCTGAGCTGTAAGTGTAAAGTCTTTGTAAATTTCATGAATTCACAAATGGTTAATATACATGTATTTGCCAATCACAATGTCAATTATCTGGTTTTTTTTGTTATAATCAATTCCTGTGGAGGTTGTTGTCATAACTGAAGCAGTTAAGTGCCAATCCGCTGTGGACAGTGAACTGAGTTAATCTTGGGATTTAGTACTAGCAAAGCAACTGTCTTGGACAACATGGACATGAGGATGTATGGACATGAGGATGTATTCTGGTATAGATGGTGCAATTCTTCAATTATGGCATTATGCATGTAGGCTTAATATAATGTTGCCCCTGTGTTTTCAGGAACTCAAACTGATACATGTAAATGTATGTGCAATTGTCCCCAGGGCTGTGACTTGCCAGATCCACCACTGGAGCCAGATGTTTGTAGTGGTACTGCCATGCCTGTTGAAACTGATGACGACTCGGTCATGGAGACAGAGGATGAAATGCATGATTCTGTTGATCCAGATTATGAACCAAATTCAGCTGATGAATCTGATGATTGTGATGAAAGGGAATTCGAAGATTGGCAGAATGAAGTAAAGTAAGTGCTGCTGACTAATTCCTTTGAAAGTTAAGAATAATAACAAAGATTTCATGTTGAACTAAAGCAAATGGGTTTTCTCAGATTCTACTACTGAACAGCTACATGTATTTTGTTTTGGCGGGAATACCAGATTGAGGACGATTTTGTTTCAGATGTGCTAGTATCAAATTGTCAGTTGTCTGTTTGTCCTTCATGTGTTGTCATTTTCATTTCCAGCAAAGACCCAGTCTCGGAGGAAAAGTATTTCGTTTTTCATTCTTGTCTGATGACTTTGTTTGCATCATGTCCAGTGTGTTCATCAGAATCATCGGGGCATATCAAAAGGATTGGAACTTTCATATCGATTGAGCAGCACTGCAGTAACAGTCAATGTGGATTTTCACGGTACGGTATAGTTTTCATTTGAGTCAAATAAGCCTATTTTTATGTCTCTTCATATGGACTGATAATTATCATTTCCTCATTACTGGTACATAAGCATTGTGGATTAAAATATTATTCGAGGAGTGCAAGCGTCTAATTAAGGCATTATAGCTACTCATTTAATTAAACTGGGTGATGCTATTGTTATGTAGGAGGAAACCGGAGTCCCGGGAAAACCTATGCTGTCAAAGAGTTGCCTCTCTATCACATAAGTGACCGGATTCGACCGAAAATCGAACTCGGGACCTCAGTGGTGACAGGCGCCGATGTTGCCAATGCGCCACTCTGACAGCCCATTGTGAATTACATATGATTTACTAGAGTGTGCACTGCTTTCTTTGAAATAATTTACCGGTATGTGTATGTATTTCAGATGGCTCAAATGATATTCCATTGTATATGCATTGCAAGGTCATTTCTTCTTCCAGGGTTTGGCACAGCCAACCGATGTGTGGCAAGGTACCAGCAGGGAACATCCTCTTGTCAGGTTCCATACTGTTTTCGGGCAGCATACCAGCCAAAATTCTTCGTTTTCTAAAGTTGTTTGGTTGCCAGGCCTTCTCCAGGACAACGTACTTTAATCACCAGCGCATGTACCTTAGCCCAGCCGTGACAGAAGTATGGAGCAAAGAACAACATGCACTACTAGTTGACGTTAAGGAGAGTGATGCCCCTCTTGTCGTTGGTGGTGATGGCAGGTCGGATACACCTGGCCATTCAGCCAAGTATGGATCGTATTCCCTCATGGACCTTGACAATAAAAAGATCATAGCCATGGAGCTTGTCCAAGTAAGTTTTTTTCACCTCTATACCAAGTTATTATTGATATTGAAAAGTTTTTCTGTGGTTTTCCTCACAAACAATGAGAAACAAGGCATTAGGGCTGTTTGTAAATACTTTTGAGCCAGTGGTCTCAAGTAAATTAAAACCTTGCCTAAATAAGTAGAACTCACAGAAGTCGAATTTTGCCAAAGTCAAAGAAAAATCATAGGTCCAAAACATGACACATGAAAGTTGTATTTACCGGTACCATGACATTTCCATTCCAGAGTACAGAGGTCAAATCTTCAGTTCATATGGAGAAAGAAGGGCTGATCCGCTGTGTACGCATCCTTGATGAAAATGATGTATCGATTAACAAGATAATCACTGACAGACATTGTCAAATACAGAAATGGCTCAGAGAAAACCTTGGGGGAACTTCACATTTCTTTGATGCATGGCATCTTGCCAAAAGTAAGTACATGAAGCCTACATGTTTTCATACGGATGTAAAAAAATTAAATCACTAAATATTGATTTCAGGCCACTCTACAATAATCTTTCACCTCCTGCACGGAGTGCTTAATGAAATTCCATCTCAGCTTGTAGGCCTATTGTATATGTAGACATTGTCAAATATTGTTTACCAGTACATGTAATGTGCATATACTGCTAGTGCTAGCCCTCGATTGTGTGAATCCATGACTTGGTACTTGGGTGTCATATGAATGTCTTATTTCCTTCTTGAGTTCAGCAAAAGACATGCAGAATTGTTCATTCAATCAATGGTTAATTGGGATTACTTTTTTCCAGATGTGAAGAAGAAGGTTCTGAAAATTGCGAAGCTGAAAGGGTGCGAAATAGCTGCGGAGTGGTGTAAGGCCATCACCAACCACCTCTATTATGTGGCATCGAACACCCCTGAGGGTCAATCTGATCTGATAATTGCCAAATGGAAGTCATTGGATAATCACCTTCACAACATCCACAAAGGTCATGGCAACCTGTTCCCCAAGTGTGGCCACGGTAGACTTCGAAAGCGACGACGCAACAGCAAAAAGTGGCTTACTGCAGGTATTGTATTTTAATGAATATTTTCCTGGGGGGGGGGGGGGGGTTCCATGTTATGGTAAGAGCAAACTTGTGAATTGTTCATGCTGTATGGGTAAGTTTTGTTTTCATTTTCAGGAACAAGGGTGTCCAATGAATTGACCAAAATCATCACTGCCCCAAGATTAGTCAAAGATATTGGAAAGATATCCTGTAGTCAACAAACATCCGGAATTGAGGCGTTTCACAGTGTGGTGAACCATTTCGCACCAAAACAGATCCATTTCTTCCCTGATGGCATGGAAAGCAGGTAGGACAGTTTTTGAATCATTTAAATAATCAGTGCAGTGATGCTGAACAGTTGGGCAGTGCAGGGGGTGCAATAATGAAAACTGATATCCCCTAGCTACTGAATTCAATCTTCATGTACATGTTTACCAGTACGTACTTAACTTTAAACTTATTTTGTTGACATGAATGGCACTATAACTATTATTGGCTTTAAGATGCCTATGGTTCACGAGTGGTCAATATGTTTGTTCCAGTGTACTTTCAATGCCACATACTGTAAATGCTCAAGTAAGCCAGCCAGCCACTGCCCAGTCACTGGCTTACTTCAGCTGTTACAGGCCTACGCTGTCACAGGCCTACGATGCATTTTCATTTTTTTTCTGTTTGATTTCAGACTATGTATTGCTGCCTTACATTATAATGAAAATGGCAAGAAGGAGCAGGCAGTCAACAAAGATGGGAAGGAGAGGTGGGACGTCTTCTTTCCAAAAGTGAAGAAGGGGGGTCATTCTGTTCGACCAGTGAGGAAAGAGAGCACATATGGTAAGTTCATGTACTTAACTCTGATCAGACCCATTACCACTCAAACAGTCCCAGCACTGCTATTAAACATAATTCTCCACAATAAAATACTGTGCTGTCATCTACAAGTGTCATGAATGTACAGAGTGTCAATGACTCTCACCAGAGTTTCAAGTAGGTACCCAAAGGAAGGGTCATTATAGACAGGAGCTGATACACCCCTTACCCCTCTTGCAATGATTGCTTACTTTTCCACATTATGAATTATTTCTTGCATGATTTTTCAAAGGAGCGAACATATTAGACTTCAGATTGAAAAAGAATTACTTTTGTTTCAGTATTATGAAAACTTTAATATTATTATTATTTAAACATATTTCTTTACATAAATTACAATGTCTATTTTTAGGCTATGCAAAGAGACTGATGGATGAAGCTCATCATAGATGTAAGAACAACATGAAGATTACAAACAAACGAAAACATGACTTTCTGAGTAGCAAATATGTACATCCTGATAAACGTGAAGCAGTAGAAGGCTACTTGGCGAGGTACAAGCGTTTCAAGAAATTATAAAGACCAGTCTGTTTGAACATTGAACAGTGTCACTGACTATTATTCCGCCTTTTTCTCTTAGTGCCTTTGTTCTTGAGTGGTGGATACTTAAAGCCCACAATTTCGCCTTCTGGAGGAAAAGTCTTACGGATTAAATGAACAGCACAGGCTGGTAATGGCACACGATTCCCTTCTCCAAGATATCTCCAACACCATCGGATTAGTTGCCGATATGCAACATATCTGTATTTCCTGAAATGAAGAAATGGATTCTGTCATAGATGGCATAATTCAGGCCTGCGTGTACTGGTCAGAGCTGGTAAGGCTTGAATTCTAATGGAGCAGAAAATATGCTTGACCATTAGATAAAAATTATCTTTGTGGTTTAAAAAGGTTTACTGGTACAATGATACACAACAAATTTGATGCCATATTGTTCTTCTTTTGTAAAAGTGTACACACTAATACAGTGAATAATTATAATTTAATAAAAAAATAAAAATAGAAGAAGTCTTCTTACAAGTTTATTGCTCCTGGCACTTCCTTCTTATGAAAGAGCCTGTATGCAAGCTGCAGGGACCAGACATCGAGGCAATTGCTGTGGAAAGCAGGATGGTCCGTTATGCATGCGATCTCTGGCTTGAAGTCACAGTTGTACTCCTCGAGTACTCCATCAATTGGGGCCTTCTCCCGGCAGCAGGCATTCTCCTCTGGTATCAGTGAGTTAACACATTTCTTGTCACATTCGCACCTAAAAAATAATGAACATAATTATAATGTGTGTGGAGTGATGATTAGATTTTTTGAGGAAATAACATTTGATAGAAACAACCACAACCAACCAACTCGCTATGCAACTTAATATGCAACTTAATATGCCACAGACTATATATCGCCAGAGACTGTAAATACAACGACCTTTTATAAGGGTTTCTCGATTCTAGCGGGAGGAATTCACGAACGAACCACTACCAGTGGTCTATCATCATTCACATCCTGAGGTATTAAACATTGTTACTTAAACAGGACTAAGACATAGGCCCTATATAGTAGCTACAGTCAATATTGACTTCCCAACACTGACTGGAGATGAGTGCATTCACCTGTCATGCATGTAGTAGTTGTGTATATTTTTAGTGCGTCCATGTATGTAATGTAGGCTAGTGGATTTGTACATTGGGTGAACTGGTATCTTTGAACATGTTTAATTATGGCCAAATTCGACAATGATTCAACGAAAGATTTGAGAAACGATGACTGGCAACCCAGGACATTGAAAGGAAAAACTAATTACCATTTCGTTGTGGTCATTCGTTCCCTCCACTTGGCCATATTTGCGTCTTCCTCCGCGGATTCTGAAGACGAATTTGAAGAAAATTCAGAACTGCCATCTTCATCGCCGTGCGGCTCGAATTGGTATCCTTTCACCGCCCCACCGGCACCAATCTGTTCTTCGAACTCTTCCTCGTCAAGATCAATAGATTCGGAGTCCCTACTCTCATCGCTATCGTTGAAATTATCGCTTATATCGGACAGACTTGAAGAATCATCACTCGAAGCCATCATTTTGCGTGGATCTGAACAGCTGATCGTAAATTGTATACATGCCGTGACGTCACGTACGTGTGGTGGCGCTGATGTCAAGTTTTTAGCAGACGACGAATTAAACCAAATTCAAGCCAAACAAATCGTAGAATTGTGATCAAATTAACAGTGCATTTCGATTAAAATGAATTGAAATTGATTTTTAAGACCCCAAAGCATATTTATTCATGAAGTTGTGGGTGAGGATTTGTCCTTCCCTTTAACTTTCTTTTAATCAAAGTGACAGACAAATGAAGGTGCGCACTGTTCCTGTATAGTCCTCAATTTGGAAATGATGTTCATCAACTTGACTAAGAACGGTTCCAAGATAAACGTTTGAGTCCAATCTGAACAACACGTGTCGTCGACATTGAATATACGTTTTCCTGATTTGTCAGTGGATTTCTTGGACTTCTGTAACTGGGGGTGGCTCCAACAGACACAGCTTCTATTCTAATTCAATTCTGACACTGACCAGTGTTGAATCTAGAGAAAGAAAGGAAGTATCCTACAGATGTCCACTTTTATTTCAATGTAGATTCAAATAATATTTAATTGCAATCAAAATAGCCTCGGAACTTACCATCAGTCCAAAATCAGAGTAGTAATCACGCCTGTCTATAATGTCGGTTGCATTTCTGGTGACACATGTTGGAGGCTGAACCTGAAATAAAGAGTAATTTATTAGATAGAATACATGCATACAAAGCCTACGGGAATACAGTATAATGATTTCAATCATCTGTTTGTGAATACATAGATGAAGGGAAACATCGCTTAACTTACCACTTATCTTGTTCACTGCCGGATCAATGATGTCGACGTACTGGGCCTATATACATGTAGCCTCTCGAATCAACTAAAGCATCACATCAGCCGGATTAAGTCAAGAAGTTATCTGCAGTACACACCATGCAACCAGCTGAAATTAAAGAAAAAGGCATTTTAGTAACTGAAGGAATGTTTACCAGTCAACAAAAGGCACTGTTTTGGCATCACCCTGTACAAAAATACCACAACAAACTGGAATGTGGGTCAATGGGCGAGTTCATTTTGCTAACAGGTGGATAATATACCAAGAACTTTTCTATATTTGGCGAATTCTTAAGACTATATTTATCAATTACATCTGTAAAGATATTTTCAACATAAACTATGGTATATGCTAACTCATGGCTTGTTCATAAGCACGATCATGACTTATTATTGTACTATTACCCATGCTGTACCCCTTTCACCAAAATAGACCCGACCATCGAACTTCAAAACTCAACTATTTTTAGACATTTGTTTTTCAAATGCATTTTCTGCATGAATAGACAGCAAACTAACATAAAATAGATATATATTTTAAAAGTAAAGATTTAAATGAATACTGGAAGTAACTCGTTTTGCTAAATAACGATCAAGGGAATTCGATGTTGTACGATGAACTTGGCACCCCATCTCAATCTCCGTCTGCAAGTCGGCCATTTTGAATTTGAGCAGATCAAAGTTTGAGAAATTTCAGAATAAACGCACGATTCTGTACGAAACTGAAATGAGTTATGCAAAACAGCCGGGGTATTTATGATATATGATATTATACCTACCCGGCTATCTAGTCTTGAAGAATTCCGAAATCTGTAACTTGTCGAAAAATCGATAAAAAACATGGAAATCGCCACTGTTTCGTTAATTTTGGTCCAAATTTCATGAAATTTTCAAGCCGGGTGAATGGTCATGTGACACAACTTATGAGCCAATGAAAACCGTCGTATCTAATTCGAGCACGTGTACAGAAGCGCGCTGATGTTTGAACGATGCCAATGCATTAACCCTTTGGCTGAATGGGTATTGCGATAATGTGTGAGATGTGTATTGGCGACAATAGCCGCACTTACACCACCTGAAAATGGACCACCAATCTTGGTTCGGGAACCAATGCCGCACCATCGAAAATCCACCAAGCGCTTACACCAGCGCTGCAGCTAGTTATAAAATCCGGCTACAGATGGCGCGCAAACAATAAGCAGAACGCAGAAAGCCTTAGCAGAAAGCGCCATTTCGAAAGCGCCGCCTGGAGCCGAACCATCTAACTAGCTAATTGCCGATCCATTTGCGCGTACACCACGACAAAGCCGAGCTTTTAACAAGCCGGGCGAATTTGGACCATCAAGCTTGGTGGGACAAATTCGCTCGGCAATTTGTATCGGCAATGGATTGCCGAACCAATTTGTCGCGGCAATGTGGTGGTGTAAGTGCAATTGGTCCACCAATATTTCGTGGTGTAAGCGCAGCTAATGTTTACATAGCGGTTAACAGGCTTTTCGCATGGACCAATCGTTGGGCAGCAGGCTAGTAGGCAGAATGGTTTATTTCGATGTCATGTTTAGGCTTAGCTGAAACAGCTGTGAAAGGAACATAATAATTTCCTTGATCTCGTCCTTATTTAAAAGGTTCGGTTCGTCATCTTTAATGAGTAAGAGTTCTCGAATTTGAACACCTACTGTAGTCCAGTAAAAATAAGAGTGTACCTAGAACAAATTGCAACAGAAGGTTTTCTTTTTTTAAGTTGTTCTATAGGTCCCCCTTAAAAACATATCCAAAATCCTTTCGCCTCAGAGGCCGGGAAATGGTCAAATTAGCATAAACTCAAAAGTAAAATTTCAATGTACAGGTAGATTTTAAATGCTTGGTTTTAGACCCCATAAATGTATTACAGACATATAGGAATATGATATCAAACTCTCTAATAAGACCATTAAAAACATTCTGTGACGTCACCATGACGTAGCATTACGTCATGGTACTGTCAAGGCAGCCATTTGCCATTATAAATGTACAAAACCTGATGGATTTCTGTCACAGTCAAGCATTAAAGTGATAAAGACATTTGACAAGTCGATACATAAATGCTTTCATCATGACGTAGTACTACGTCATGACGTAGTACTACATCATTTTCATGGTATGTACCTACGTAACATCTTCTTCGGTTTTTAAGGCAAGCTGTTCACTCGATATCCATGTTGCTCAGTTCTTCTGCAATGTTTGGTGTATTGGTACAACTGACACCCTTACATTCACTGCATGCACTGGTACACTGTAAGCCATGCTTTCTGCAGCTACATTTATTATTAGAACAGTTTCCTTTGCACTGACATCGAACAACTTTGAGAACACTCTCTGGTGCTGGCCGACAGTCCATTGTTCGTGGTACCAACTTATCCTGTTGATATTGCCATCCCCAATCATCTGGTTTTAATTCACCATCTTTGCCCATCCACAATTTAGCTTGGTACATCACACGGTAACTGTGGTATTTGGTGGCATCGGATGTAGGTGGGAGGTTTTGAATCTGAACACTAGCTACACTTTTTACTACTTTGTCTTTGAACTTCCGGAGTCGTAAGGAATCCAATGTCTCATGTTCCATGCCACCATACAAAGACACCAAGGCACCTTCCCAAGCAATCTGAATTTCCTTCGGAGTAGAACCTTCCAGAATGGATTCCATGTGTTTACATAGGTTTGCGTCTGTCTGTACCTTTCTTAGCGGAACCCCCTTTCCTATGCCATACAACCTGGAGGTTGTGTCACAACTACCTACTGCGTGGATAAGAGGCAGCAAGTAAGAAACCTTATCACCCAAGAGGTCTCGTAAGAGGTTGACATTCCAACAATTACACTTGTTGGACTTGTCTGTTCTTTTCGGCTTATCAGATCTGAAGATCAACTCGTGCATTCCCGGTTGTGTGTGGTGGCAGAGTAGCACTAGCAAGTCAGTATCTTCCCCAATAACATGCGTCACACCAAGCTTGGCACATTCCACACCAGTTAAGGCAATCAAGAGATCCGCATCGCCATCAGCATTCAACGTTCTTACGCCACTAGCCTGGAGCTTTTCACACAGGAATTGTATGAAACTCTGTTTATTTTCTGTGTTTCCGAGAAAATGTCCCTTTTTTGATTTTAGAGTCATGCTGCCTGTGAACAAAACTGTTGGCCCAACAGCCCCCTTTGACCTTCTCATATGTGTTACGTGCTTTGTGGAACCACTCGACTTGTATCCATCGAACACAACAGCAGGATTAGCAAAGTTCTTCACTGTATAGTCCACATACATGTTGGCAATTTGATCAAATGTAGCCCCATTCCTCCATTGAAATCGGTGAAGTAATGATCCTCCATCGAACACATGGTATTCTGGCACGGACTGCGGCTGCGATAGATGATCCTTCGGCGATAGATGATCCTTCAGTGCATCAGCGAGCTGTGGTTTGTTTGCCTCGCGTAGAAAACCGTGCTGTCAAACAAGGCAGTCGGATAGGTAGACAGTTCATATTTTAAAAGTTCACCAAGGTTGCAGTCAGAGTTATTAGCCACAATCAGCAACCGCTGGAAAAGGAGCTGTGGATCAACAGCCACAATTTCACCACCAACAACTACTGGCTTTGGTCCAAGTCTCTCTATTTGGGCCTGTCTACTGAAGGAATACTCAAATGCGTTTTGTCCTTCCATTTTTTGTAGGATATTCACGCCCACATCTTGTGCTTTGTGCTGATTGCATGAAGCACTGGCTGTAATTCCAGTGGCAATGTTGTGCAATGCTTCAGACGATACAAATGGACTGTACTCCTGGAAGTGTACAAGAATTTTAAAGGTATCATTGTGATCTCTTTCCTTTCTTGCAACAGTCAAGTCTTTGTGCTGATCACTCGTGACGTATTGCGCACCTGTCACTGTAACCCCGGGATGGGGTGGACCTGCAAGGATAGGGAGAAAGTGAGTGAAAGTTGACAACGGAAATTTGGACCGATCTGAAGTTTATTTCCTCAAAAATGGCTAGCCTCCCCAAAAGGAGGGAAGACAACAAATAACAATTGTACAGGTACAACATAAGAAGAGCTCCCTTGAACAGTTATACATGTATAGAATTAACCTTACCATTGTAGGGGTTTTAACATCAATATTCCCAACAAGGGTTAACATCAGCTTTACCTACTAAGGTCCTTATTCCACAAGTTACATTTGAATGACAATTTCCATCACACTGAGATTTCACACCCATCTCTTGCAATGACATTACTAATAGTATTTAGTCTTGACAACCATCAGTGCTATATTTCTTACCTACTTACTAATCCCTTCCAGGGAGCTCAAAGAGAGAACCACGAACATATCAAATAAGGTTTCTCAACACCAAAACATCAGGGGTTTTCCCCAGATATGCAAATATGGGACGTGCCCATGCGTTCCTGCCACCTATCGGTAGAGTTACGAACTAACCCGACGAAGCCTCTGCATGAATTCTACTCAAATTCTGCCACCATTTTACCAGCTGTACACACACGTGTTATTCATTGACTCAGGCTTAACCTTCTATCACTGACCGCAGCCAAAATACCTGGCTTAAACCATGCAGAGCCTCGTAAATGGACTTTGATTCTGTCCTGCCGCCACGGCGGGAAACGGCCCCGCAGCCAAACTGACGTCTCTACGACCGGCCGGTTCCAAGTCTAAAATAACTCTACCCGAACTGATTTCAGTCCACTTTTGTGGTACCAGTACATGCACTATAACTTATGTTTTGATCTGAGTAAAAGTCTTTCACCTTACCTGCAAGGATAGGGAGAAAGTGAGTGAAAGTGGACAACGGAAATTTGGACCGATCTGAAGTTTATTTTCTCAAAAATGGCTAGCCTCGATTTCAGGTGACGCTATCCCCAGTTACTACGGGGAACAACCACGCGCTCCCCTGACAACCGCCTACACCATGTCCCAAAATAAACGTTGCTCCTACAATTAGTAAAATTTTAACGACCCCTGTTTTTCCCTCGGTGCCGACTGTCACACTCTCCCCCCCTTAGAAAATGTCGTCCCTGACATTACTTATTCTAAGAGTATAAACTGATGAACTGGACCCGCAATCCAACCTTACCGGTTACTAAAGAGGCTTTCCCCCGATTACTTTAAGTCGAACTGTATAAGTGGCCACCATATACTTATCAACTCATCGGACCCCTCGAATGTACAGCACATCCTGTCCTGGATCGCCCAATCGTCCTGTCACCATTACACTTGGTCAACACCAGCTTCCCTGCAGGTTTAGATGGTTGCCTGAAAACAAAGAATTTAAATGTTACAACTTTTGACACAAATTTATAGTCTGAATCGAATAACAATGAATGAACATAGAACATATTTACAAGTTGGCACTTGCCCAAAGTTGAGTTCAACAAATCTTGTTAGCAACTTATGCTTCACTTGGGGCAATCAGGTTGAAGTGAAACCCATCACAAATAGCCATGTTGATTACACAGCAGTCTAAAATCGTATCCCGCAGGGCCAACCACCCGACTGTGGCTCAGAGGTGATGTTGTTTTGACCAATGCGCCAAGACAGATAACCAGGATGGTACATCCCACCAGGTTCCACTCCTACTTTCCAAAGTTTGGACTGATATGAGTGCTGGCCTAGTGCATCATAAGTAAGTGTGAGCGGTTTTGTCCTCTGCCGCACGGGTCTATTTGGTTGTGTGTCCCCTGATGAACTCTCCTGGGATCCCGACTCTGCTCTTTCTTCGTCTGACGGTGATGAACTGGGGGTGTCGCCCTCTGGGGTCTGATCTGCATTTGTGCCAACATCCTCCCCTGCCAGGCCTCCACTGTCATAAGCTTCAACCTCAGACTGTGATACTGGTTCCGCCTCAATAATCGGTAGATAATAGTCTCCTGAGGTTTCGCTACCACTGCCAGTATCAGGGGGGAATGTCTGCTCTGACTGTGACTTCCTTCTGTCCCGTGCTGCCCTTGTACGTAACCGTTTCCTTGGCACCTCCTCAACTCGGCCTTCAATGGGGAGCTCACTACATTGAAGCAGTAGGTTTCTGTGAAGTACCCTCTTTCGTCCTTTCCCATCTTCGGACCTCACTTCATAGACTGGGGCATCGGGGGCTAGTCTTCTCAAGACGACATGTATCTTGTCCTCCCAATAGGACCTCAACTTGCCCGGTCCCCGGCGTGGTGTCAAGTTGCGCACAAGCACTCGGTCACCTTCCTTCAACTCAGTGCTCCTCAATGACTTCTTATCATGGATCCGCTTGTTCTTTTGTGCAGCTTTTCTTGATTTTTCCTCAGCTTGAGCATAGGCTTCCTTTAATCCTTCTTACCACTTATCGCCAGGCCCTCTCCCTTGAGTATCTAGTCCGAAGATCAAGTCAACGGGCAGCCTTGGATTGTAACCAAATAGCAGGCGAAAAGGTGAGACCCCTGTGCTCTCATGCCTTGTGCAGTTGTACGCGTGGACCAGTCGATTGAGGTGGTTCTTCCAGTCGGCTTTCTGGCTATTCTCCAAGGTACGCAGCATTCCCAGGAGGGTTCTGTTCAAGTGCTCACATTTCCCATTGCCTTCTGGATGATATGGTGTGGTCCTGGAGTGGAGTATCCCACACTTCTTGTCGAAAACTCCGCACTTCGGGTTTTCTACTGGGGAGTTGCTGACTACAAATTGATGGTGAACTTGACTCTATCGTATCTCTTTTACAACTGACTTTATTTCTACAAACTATTGACTAAGTAAACAAGATTACAAATTTATTATTATTATTATTATTTATTAAATCCAAATAAACAAAATTACATATTGAGACAATTGCCAGGGCTTAGGCTGAAAGCATTAATAGCCCTGGTTACAATGGTATACAAAGAACAAGTTGAATCAAGATAAGGTACTTTGAATGGAAAGAAAGGGATGCAAGTAAAGGTAAAGTAACACAAATAGTTATAGTTTGTACAAAGGTAGTGATTGATGAGGGGTTCAATTGATCTGGCACTAGTTACCAGAAAAGGCGATAATATTACTGAGAAAAGTGGCTGTTTTTTCTACAACAAGCCTGTTTGAAGTAAGGTCCAATGAAAATTGACCATTAAGAAGAAAATGGAGCCTCTCATCAACACGAAGATTGAAAAACCTAACAGAAGTAAGGTGTGGCAGCAAACCAGGATCATTCAAGAAATCGTTACGTAAATCATTTAATAAAGGGCAATTAAAGAGAAGGTGTTTAGTAGATTGGGAGTGAGCCCCGCAATCACAAGATGGACTTAAAACGTTGGTAAAATTGTGGGAATAAAAGTGACACCGAAAAACTAAGTCACACCTTGTCCTATTGAGTGAAAGTTCATTTTTACGAGTAAGAGCCAATTTTGTAGAAGTAAGAAGGTTATGTTTACCTCTCAGAAAAATTCGGATATTGTATTTAAATGAGTTTCTTGAGAAGCAGTTTTTTATATTGACAGGCACAGACTCCCAATCTCTAATTACACATGGCACAGTTGACTTGCTAAATCTTGCAGATGATCTAGGGGGAAGTACATAGTCTCGCTGAGTCCTTAAACGGCCAGGAGGCGCCCGATTACGATAAATGTCAAAGATTTCATTGACATAACATGGTACCAAATTGTGTTGTACCTCATACATAAGCACCAATCTTTTTTCCCTACGCCGAGCAGAAAGTGACATCCAATCCAAACATTTTAAAACCTTTTGGGTGTTAGTCCCATGAATACAACCACTGACTATAATGGCACCCCTATAATGGATTTTATCTAATTGAGAAAGTAGACCCTGATTGGTAAAGTCAAATATAATAGATCCATATTCAAGATGAGGTAATATAAATGATAGATACATGCGTTCAAGATGCCTTGATTGAACCGTAAACTTCAAAGCATTCAGTGGATTTAACATGTTGTTACATTTTACTACAATATTGTTGATATGCATGCTAAAAGTCAAACACTCATCAAGTGTAACACCAAGGTGCTTATGGAATGCGCCCCTTGGAATAACTCCCGTACCCAAAGACAGAGGTGGATGGTTATTGATAGTTTTACGAGGAGAGTGAAATATGACCTCTTTGCTTTTTGACGCTTTAAAATCAAGTTTCCACACATCCGACCAAACTGACAAATTGTGAAGGTCATTTTGAATAAGAGTATGGGTTTCGTCAGTGGAATTCGGCAAGGCCGGGAGAAATAAAGAACTGTCATCAGCATAAAGATACAAGATACAATTTTTAACAACATCACTTAGATCATTAATATACAATAAGAAGAGGAGCGGGCCAAGTATAGAACCCTGTGGAACACCACTATTAATATAACCTGTCGGGCTCAGATCCGAAGAAGAACTTTCGATCTTTACCTTAACCTTGCGGTTTGAAAGGTACGACCTGAGCAGTTCAAGAAGTTTTCCCCTTATACCATAGGCCTTAAGCTTTTGAAGGAGAAGAAAATGCGGAACAGCATCAAAGGCCCCCGCAATATCAAGAAAAACCCCTCTAGTTTCCATACCATTTTCAGAATTTGAAAGAATCATATTTACAATACTTAGAAGCTGCTTATCAGTACTATGACCAGGAAGAAAGCCAGATTGACGTTTGAATAAAAGCTCATTGAGCTGCAAATGATCATACATAGATGAGTACACAACCTTTTCAAACAACTTAGACATGGAGTTTAGCAGGGTAATAGGACGGTAATTAGAAGGACATGACTTACTCCCTTTATTCTTATAGATCGGCACTATGATGCCTAATTTCCAACAATCAGGAAAACTGCCATGCTGTAGGAGGACATTAAATAACTCAGACAGTGGTTTTGCAAGAGAAGAAGCTACAAGTTTGAGCATTTTATTTGTTAGACCATCGACGCCGCCTTGTTTTGAGACGTCCAAGTCCAATAGAAGTTTTCTGACCTCGAGTTCAGTGGTCCTCAGGTCACTAATTGATGCCATTGTCCTTGCAGGGAAAACAGGGGACAAGACCTCATTGTGGTCATGATGAAATTTGACCATAAACTGTTCCAAGAATAGCTGGCACTTTTCCTGCTGGGAAACATACATATTATCATTGTGAACAATACATGGGATACCAGAGGCAAACTTTTTACCGAGCAGTTGCTTAATAATATGCCAATAGTTTTTGCTGCTGGACGAACTGGTATCAAGAGACTTACATACATTTTCATGAAATGTCTTCTTAGCTGAAGTAACTAGGTCAGACACACACTTAGCACAATCTTTGTATCGAGCAAAATTGCCAATACTATTGTTCCTTACAAGTTTCCTATACATTTTGTCCCGTTTATTTACAGCTTTCTTAATCCTACTGGAGAACCACGGCATGTCCTTAGCTCTGATAACTTTGTCATGATGCGGTATCTGCTCATTGAATATACTGGATAACGCCTCAACAAAAGAGGAAGTGATGTCATTTACATTGTTGCCAATAAACACTCTTTCCCAATCATTGTCAGCGACAGCAGCATTTAGGGCATCAATGTGTACCCTCGAATAGCTCCAGATTGTTTTGGTTGTAGGAGTGTCAGTCACTGGTTTAGAGAAGTCCAAGGAAACAATAGTAGAACTATGATCTGACATGGCAATTGGGGCTTCAACCGTTGCGTCCAGCACATACCCAGGAGCATTACTGAAAACCAGATCAATACAAGATTTGGAACTGTCAGTGATCCTGGTAGGTTCATGAATAAACTGGGACAGTTGATGTTTAACAGATAAATCAAACAACTGAGAGCCTTCACACGTATTAACATCCCCGTCCCACCATAGTTTATTCCTAGCATTAAAGTCACCTCCAATTAATGTAACATCTACTTTTGATTTAGAAGCCAGGGTACAACTCCTGTCAAACTCAGCAAAGTAAGCGTCCCTTGTCGCTTTATCCTGCGAAGGTGAACGATAAAACACCCCTAAGAGAAGTGTTCGCCGCCCTATCTTTACATCCAACCACATACAACCTTCATGTGTCTCCAGGTCAAATCGCCTATCGACAACAAGAGAATCATGAACATAGACCATTAGACCACGGGCACTTGCCTTGTAAACAGACTGGTCAATGTTGTGGTATCCACTAATTGTACAATCACTTGGGTTCAAATTACACCCCGTTTCACTTAGGCAAGCAATGTGAATATTGTCCGTTTTTAGACGCATGCTTAGAGCATTGAGTCGCTGACCTTTTTCAGCGGAGAGACTGTTTATGTTTGTGAACAATACATTAAAAGCATTAATATTAGGCCCTGGATTACATTCAACATCACCAGCCAGGAGAATAAGTTTACTCGTAAAGTCAGGATTAACAACAAAAATGGTCAAATCCCACAGCCCAGGAACCAATAACAATAAGATGAAAACTGTTGAAGCATAGTAGACAATACCACGTGGAGCTAAAGGATGCGACAATAAGTTTTTGACAATCAGAAATACACCAAACGGCACCACGAGAAGTACAAGTCTTATCACTGAGAAGAGGCAACAGTAGATAAGGACCAAACCAAGTTTTTGGTTAATTAACATAAAAAGCATACAGAGTAGAAGAGCAGTGCCACCAAGAAAGGCATCTCTTTGGATTAATAGTAATGGCACATTAACCTTATGCATAAAAGATGACACACCGCCCCTAAAGCGGAATGTAGTTCCACCGTTAAACTCACCAACTCTCGCCCTCCAAAGGGCTAACTCAATCGCCATTAAGTACAATAGAATACAACAATAGGATCCTGGGAAGCTGCCAAGCTAGAAACATACAGTAAAACAAGTACATAATGAAGAATAAGGTGAACATTTTAGGAGGAATTGAAATTAGTACAAGTACCACAGTAGATACAGGATTAAGTGGATTGGCTTGCCACAAATGAAAATAATTATGTTGTTGGAGTGTAATGAACACATTTACTTGAAACGCTTATAGTAGGTTGTTATTTTTTAAACCTATTAACAACCGAAAACAAGATATTGATACAGTCATCAGTGCTATTGTGGCTCAACAAGTTGTGTACAATCATATCGCATAACATTTGATCTCAGCCTGAGTAACAGGTTTGGTTGGAAAATTGAACTCACAACCACATGCGCGACTAATCTGCAAGTTACCTACACACCCATGTCAAAACTGTTGGCTGAGATTACTGGCACAATGTTAGATTACAAATTAACAGATGTTAAGAGATGAAAGAAGGTGCTTAGACGATTAAGCTTAGCTTAATCCGCAAGGATTTCCTCAGACTTCCTGGCCCCATGCAGCTGCAGCGATTTGTCGAACTAATAACTTGATTCAGGAAATGACTTGGTTCAGGAATGCGTAATTCCTGACATTCCCCCCCGCCCGCAAGCACATGGTTAATCCTTTAATCATATGATTATTTTAATCCCTGAATAGTTAAACAGTGATTGGCTAATCATCCTCGGTGGTCTGCAATCCAGACTGACTGATACTAAACGGTGTTCGAAACCGCTAACTACACAAAATACTTGAAGTAAACATGAGATGGTAGATAAGCTTCAATACATGCAAAGTACGTTAAAGAGATTAATCCGTATTGAGATTCTAAAGTTTCTAAACTAAATGTCGAGATGATGATGATCAAAAGATGAATATCTATAGCACGATGGTGTCAAACATGTTACAACTAACTAATATTCCATGATAATGTTCTAGTATTTCAATATAGATGAAATTCAAATGTCAATTCGATTATGTTGATTGTCTCTTCAGTTTCTCATGGACGACAGGCGTCGTAACCCCGACGGAGGGGAGCATCCACATTACTATACATTGCCCAAGTGTATAGCTTTGACGAAGTGAATATTAAAACGGAATGTCACGTACGCTACAATATCTACTGTCCGTAGTAATCCAAGTGCTCTCTGATTTTGAGCCTCGTAATGTCAGTGGTTGACCGTTTTGGTCGAGATTTTGTTTTTTGAACAGATTTGATTTGCGCAGACCGTTCGATGCTCTCGTCAACGGTTAACTCAAGCGGATACAATTTTCCGATTGCTCGGTTAGATTGCCCTGTGGCAGTTTTGACAAGCGCAGATCGGGTCAGCCCATCTTGGCCTCTGTTGAGTTCTTTTATGATCCCAAGTTTCCAGTGTCTCCTCTTGGCATCCTTGTCGTGTACAAGAATGACGTCATCAATTTTAATGATGTCAGCTTTGGCATTTTGTTTGCTAAGTTCGTACTGGTGTTGTTCCCGTAGCCTAGCGAGATACTCGTCATAGAAACGTTTCTTGAATGTTTGTAGTCGTTCTGCGCGTTTGTACGCCAATTTCTCAAGTTTATCTCTGCCGGCGTATGTTACATCCAAGTTATCTTCTCCTTCGTGTGGCAACAAAGACATATCATGTCCGTATATCAGATTATTCGGTGTTATCGCTTTGAGTTCATTTGGATCTGATGACAAATATGTGAGTGGTCTGTTGTTTACCGTTGCTTGAATTTCTTTGATGAGAGTTTGAAACTCATCAATTGGAACGAGTGATTTGCGCAAGGTTTTCTTAAGTGCAAGTTTCGTCACACCAATCAGTCTCTCATGAACGCCAGCAAACCAGCTGGCTTGTACGGGTGCATATTTGAATGTTATTCCTTTCTTAGACAGGTGGTTTTGGAATTGTTCTGTTCCCACAATGTTGTACAGCCGTTTCAGCTCGGTGTCGGCGCTTGTAAACGTTTTGGCATTGTCACAGTAAATGAGGCTAGGCACTGAATGTGTTGAAGTGAAACGTCTGAAAGCTCTTAGAAATGATTCAACAGTTAAGTCCGGCGTGATTTCAAGGTGTATGCCTCGCGTGGTGCAACACGTAAAGAGACAAACGTACACTTTTTGTATCGAGTCCTTAATTCGTACGTAGAGGTGTGATGTAAAATCTACAGCAGTGGACTTGAAAGCTGACAAGTCGTTAATCCGAAAGTCTGGCAGTGGTGGTGCGATGGGAGTCAGATATGGACGCCCAGACACTTTCTTACAGATTACACAATGTCCGATGATTTTCTTAACGGTTGAGCGCATTGATGTGACCCAATACTTCTCCCGAAGATAAGCCATGGTGGACCCTAAGCCGTAGTGTACCACGTTGTGGTGGGCGTTCCGGACGATTAACGTTGTTATGTAGGATTGATTTGGCAGGAGAATTGGGTACTTCCTGTCTGAGCTGACGTCTGAATTAGTAAGCCTCCCGCCGCAACGAATTGTTCCTTTTTTGTCAAGAACGAGCCCTAATTGACTGATGATTGTGGGTCGAGAAGGCAGCTTATGCCTTCCACTTTGTTCTAACTTCAAGTAATCCGTAACGTGCTTATAGTGTTCGTTTTGAAGATTTGTAATCCATTTTTCTTCCGCGTTAGCGATATCTTGTGCAGACAGTTTATTCCTGTTTTTGAGTCCGGGTTTGAAAGCGCGTGATACTAAGGCGGTAATTCTCAGAAGTCTATTCCATGAACTGAACTTGTCCTGTGCTATAACGTCGCTGATACTTGCGACAGGTGTTGTTGCGACCATGCTTGTAACAACGAAGTCATTTTGCATTTCAAACGCAGCTGTCAGAGAGACGGAACTGTTCAAGGTTAGGTCGGAAAGTGCGGTTAAAGGCCACGTGGTTTAATCATCCTTGAGCCATTTTGGTCCCTGCAGCCATGAAGAGTCCTTCAATTCCTGATGTGTCGCACCACGTGATAAGATGTCTGCAGCGTTTTGTTTGGTTGACACATGGTACCAAGAAGTCAAGTCTGACTTCTGACGTATTGTTTGCACGCGGTTGTGAACAAACTGCTTGAGTTTTTTATTGGATCTGAGCCAATAAAGCGCTATCTCTGAATCAGTGCTGTATACCACTTCGATTGTCTGATACTGCGTGATGTAGGTATTTCGCAAGGTCTCTGCATAATTTACCCCCAAGACCATGGCCATCAGTTCAAGCTTAGGGACTGTGAAATTGACATTTTTCTCTGAGATGACTTTGTTCTTAGAGCCGATGAGGGCGACTTTATTGTTCTGTTTAGCGTAAGCGACACAACCAATGGCGGTGGTGGGACATGCATCACAGAATACTACGATTTGTAACGGTTTGCTGGTGTCACCCCCTAGCCAACGGGGTATAGATAGCATGTGCGTGAGAGGGAGGGACTCCTGTTTGATTGTTTCCCATTCTTGCCGTTCGGTGATTGATAAGTGTTCATCCCAGGTTTTTTGGCCTCTCCACAGGTTGTTCACGTAAGACTTAGCAGGGACTGTCAGCGGTGCTACAATTCCGAGCGGGTCGAAGATTGATGCGGTCTGAGATGTTACTTTACGTTTTGAAAGTTCTCCTGATGATTTGAGATCCTTTTTCGCGACTGAAATCTGATCAGATTTGGTATCCCATTTCAGTCCAAGTACCCCTACAATGTCAGATTTTGTTTGTACTCCTTCCGATCTGATTCTTTCATCGAGTGTTTCCGAGTTTGAACTCCATTGGCGCAAATTGAAAGACGCGTGGTTCATGATCTCACGAGACTCCTGGAAGTAATCCAATGCTTCCTGATTTGAATCGACTCCGGTTAACAGATTGTCAACGTAGAATTTTGTTTTCATATCCTTGGCAACTAGGGTATCGTAACTAGACAGATGCTTGTGCAGAGTGATAGCGAGGGCGAATGGGCTGGAAACATTTCCGAATATGACAGTGTTACAGTGATAAGGAATCAGTTCTTTCGAGACATCATTGTCTTTATACCAGAGGAATCTAACCCACTTCCTCTCCGATTCTAACAAATGCACAGCTAAAAAGGCACGAGCGATATCTGCGGACAGACCAATCCGTTTGGTCCGAAAGAGCATGATCAGTTCAGTTAGGTCTTGAAGCATATTAGGTCCTTCATAAAGGCATGAGTTGAGCGATGGGCTACCACTACTGGCGTCAAAAACGATTCTCGGGGGGGTTGTTTCACTGTCACGGAGTACGGGAAAATGAGGCAAATAGTGGCCGGTGTCACAGTCATCTGGGCTGCCCTCTGAGATGAAACCCTTGTCCAGGTTTTCCTGCATTACTTGGGTGTAGTTGTTGAGAAGGTTTAACTTACGTAATCTTGCCATGACTTGACGTAGCCTGGCTTCGCATTCCCTTCTGTTAGTGAGTAGTTCCGCGTGGTCTGGTCTCCATGGTAACGGAACCGAATAGTTCCCATCCTTGAACTCGATTTTTTGCATGAAGTCCGATTTAAACTGTTCATCGAAATCAGTGTCATTTTCATCCGTTGGCTGAAGAGTGCTGCTGTTGATGAATTCCTCAAGTGATTGTATCTCGGGATCATTGTCCTCGATGATATGTTCGTTTGCGGTTGTGTTGATTCGATCTGCTGATGTAATCACGGAGTGTTCGATTTTAACGGGAAACAGTGGTCCTGACACAAAACATCCCAAATTTGAATACTGTACTGTCGGCCCGTCCCCTTTCACTAGACGATTTTCAAGGAACTGGAAGGCATGATCACATCCAATCATGATATCCACGGTGAATTCATCGGCACTAAAGTTATTTGCTAACTTGTTTTCAATATTCGCTATGTATGGGTACTCCTTACATGTATTCCATCCTCGTTGATTGATGGGGTTGACTATTTCATCGGTGATGAGAACTTCAATTATTTTGATGCCGTCAGTGGTTGCAATTTCAACATTTGCAATGTCGTATTGCCGTTTTGAAGAGTGGCCTCCGAAGCCATTAACACTTATGGATTGGGAACGCACCGGGTTGAGTTGAAGCTTTTGTGCTGTATCTTTGCGAATGTAAGAGGACATGCTTCCTCTATCAATCAGCACTCCTGCTGTGGCTTCCTTCCCTTTATTCTGTAAGGTAACATACCCTGTTTCTAGTAGAACTGTGGACGGCCTATTGGTTGCGCGTTTTTTGGAGTTCACGTTTGTTGTTTTAAATCCCACGTGATCATTGATATCGATTTTTTGTACATCGGAGTACTTGGGGGTTACGGCACACATTCCTGTGTTACTTGAATTTCTGTATTTCTGTTCAAAGTATTCGTGAAGACTGGTGTGGTGCTTTTTACCACACGTGTGGCATTTGCTGCGGTTGTTACATTCCTTGGCGATATGAGATGTTCGAAGACAGTTGCTGCACAGGCGTTTGTTGAAAACGGCATTGTATCGGTTTGTTGGTGATAGAGTGCATTCAAAACAACTGTGACTGGAGTTGCAGAATTGACACATTTTGGGTTTGGCTGCGGGCACACTTACAAACGAATCCAATGAAACTTTACTCCCGTTCAGGTTTCGATTCTGATTCTGCGTACTTTTCCTATGACTAATATCCGACTGTGGAGGAGCATCTGCGCGTTCTCCAACGTTTTCAAGCTGTTCCGAGAAAGACTGCATGAATCGCTTTAAGTCAAAAGCATCCTGTTGCCCTGAGGTTCCCATTTTTTCCCGGAAGAATTTCGGTAACTTCTTTTCGATGATTGGTACAATAAACGGAGCGCATTTGTAGATATCGACGTTGAGGTTTTCTAGGGACCGTATGTCCCCCATTACTCGGTTGTGGAATTCCCGGAGAGCATTATAATGTCCTGCAGGCCCTGGCATTTCTAAGAGGTTATTCACATGTGATCGAATGATTTTTCGGGGTTGTCCGAAACGTTCTTTCAAGATTTCTACCAGTACTTTCAGGTTTTCCCCTGAAGCTTGAAGACCAGCAACAGCGTCTGTCGCTGAGCCCGTTAACTGTCCCTTGATATAATTGTATTTCGTGATATCCGCATAGTTAGCACTGAGAACATCTGCTTCAATCGTGTCCCAAAAAGATTTCCATGATGTGTAAGACCCGTCGAATGTCGGTAATTTCAACTTTGGCAGTTGCGCTGTTTTGGGTACTGACGCGGCTGGCGCGTCGACTGTCGCTGGCTTTGCGACCGTTTTCTTGGACTGTAATTCTACAAACTTACTCACGTGCACTAGTTTAGTTCGATTGTCTATATTCCTCTGTTTCGTTTGTAAGATTTCCTCTTTGGTGAGGTCATCTTCCTTCTGTTTTGTAACTAGTTTCGCTATTTCCACGTTTAGACTTTGTAACTTGACGAACGTTTCGTCGATTTCTGTTGAACATGCTTCAACTTTTGACAGTTCGAATTTCGTTGGTGACTCCTTTTCAATCACGGCATTTGCCTGTTCGAAACCGGTGTCCTAGGCTTCCTGTAACAAGTCTCTGTTTTTCTTGAGTTGATCAATTTTATCCATTTTGACCTTTACGTTAGTATATCGCGTTGTGTATTTACTCGGTGAATTTCCCAGATCCTGGTCACGGCACCATGTCGAAAACTCCGCACTTCGGGTTTTCTACTGGGGAGTTGCTGACTACAAATTGATGGTGAACTTGACTCTATCGTATCTCTTTTACAACTGACTTTATTTCTACAAACTATTGACTAAGTAAACAAGATTACAAATTAACAGATGTTAAGAGATGAAAGAAGGTGCTTAGACGATTAAGCTTAGCTTAATCCGCAAGGATTTCCTCAGACTTCCTGGCCCCATGCAGCTGCAGCGATTTGTCGAACTAATAACTTGATTCAGGAAATGACTTGGTTCAGGAATGCGTAATTCCTGACACTTCTGCTGTAGTTGACGGAAGAGTGCGTTCTCAAATTCCCCCCCTTGGTCTTGGTGCAATCTGCTGGGAAAGCCGAACCTAGGGATAAAATCGTTGAAAATTATATTTGCCGCAGCTTTACCAGCTTCATTGCGTGTTGCATAAGCCTGGGCAAACCTAGTGAAATGGTCAACAATTAAAAGTATGTACTCATAACCACCCTTGGCCTTCTCGAGATGTAGGAAGTCAATGGAGATTAATTCAAATGGGCAAGTGGTATGAATGGGCTTAAGCGGGCTACGGGGAAGGCTGTTTGGTTTCTTATCCTTGATACAAACACACCTTTTTGTGACATAAGTAGTGATATCCTTACTCATGCCTGGCCAGTGAAAGCGATCACGGGCAAGCGATATTACCCTTTCCGCGCCAGGATGCCCCATTCTCTCGTGAAGCTCCTGGTAAACCAATGGATGATACTTGGCGGGCATACAGAGTTGATTGACCACATTCCCATCTGGTAAATGACACAACCGGCGGAGGATCCCATCTTCGGACACCTTGAGTCTGTCCCAGTCTCGTAACCAAGCCTTTACCATCTGAGATTCTCTGGACAACTGCTGTCGTGTTGGCCTCTGTTTCCCTTTACACCAACCCATCACCTTCGCCAGCTCAGCGTCTTCCATCTGGGCCTGTTGAATCTGTCTATCGCTGAACGTCTCAATGCCTTCAATCTCTGCCTCATTCTCTCTATCGGTCTCGGCTGGACAATTTACCCAACCCGTGTCGGTGTCTGCCTCACTTTCAGGCTTGCCATGCGATCCCAACACTGCCAGTAGTTGATCTCGGTCCGTGGTCGCTGTACACTTCTTCATATAGCCATGCACATCCAATGGTAATCTTGACAGTGCATCCGCTGCTGTGTTCGTTACACCTGGCTTATAATTAATGTTAGATATATTATAATCGGACAGTTCTGCGACCCATCTGTGACCTGTGGCGTTAAGCTTTGCTGTTGTGAGTACATATGTGAGGGGATTATTGTCCGTATAAATGTCAACAGAGGGTGCATAATACAAGTAATCGGGGAATTTCTCCGTCACCACCCACTTGAGCGCCAGAAACTCTAACTTCCCCCTGTGCAGATGATAGTTTTTCTCAGCTGGCATGAGAGTGCGAGAACCATACGCTATCACGGCCATCTTACCATTTTCTTGCTTTTGGTATAAAATCGCCCCCAGACCCTCTTGTGACGCATCAGTCTGCAGCACAAACGGAGCATTAAAATCCGGGAATGCCATGACCTTGGGGCTTGTGAGGACGTCAATCAACCCTTCAAGAATAACTTTGTGCTCTCCTGTCCATGTGACCTCTTGTCTGGATGATGCCTGACCTTGCTTATTACGCTTGTTACCTTTCTGTCTGGATCTCGACTTTGGTACCAGTTCCTCTCGGGCTCTCAGTAGGTCGTACAAGGGCTTGGCCTTTGACTGAAATCAGGAATATACTTAGGGAAATAGCCCAGGAGGCCAAGCAACTTGCGAACATCCCCTACAGTCTTTGGTTCCCTGTCCTTCAACGCTGCTACTGCCTCTAAGTCTGCCTGATCAACTCGACTACCAGCCTCTGAAATTAACTGCCCTAAAAACCTCACCTCCTTCCGGAAAATGAAACATTTCCGGGGTTTTACTCTAATCTCCCACTTACCTGTCCCATTTCCAAACCCTATCGCAAGTGACTAAGTCCGAATATTGCTAATTTTGGTTGGGGCAGAGCTCAATTTATGGAACAGCCTGGAGTAGTGACATGACAATGGACACTGTAAGGCTTTACGACAATCTTGCCTAGTCACGTAGTCGTTTACGTGTACTGCGGCTGGGCGACCGGGGCAATTAGGGTCACGGTTTCGTAACAGCTCAAGATCACTGTGGCGATTCGTTCACCATTTAACACACTGTATTTACACAATGGGAGCTACTACAACCGATCAATTGCCCAATGGAATAAGGGTGATTATAGAAGAGTCCTGGCTATTCTGCAGTTAAGCAGTGAAGTGGTCTAGGAACACCCACAAGGAGTCTTTAAACTGTGATCGGGCCTGATTGTTGATTTCATCACCTGTAGTTAAAAAGAGTGGCCTCGTCTTTGACATGGAAGGGTAAAGTCACTAGATTGGAACTGGGACGAAAGAACAGGGTGATCTACTGCCTGATAATGGGCATTAAAGAAAAAATTGAACAGAAGATTAACATTCTGATAAGGTTTTATTCATCATGAAAGTCAACATCAGCGTCATCAGGGTCAAACTCAAGCTCATCATTAACCTCTTCAAGTTCCCCATCTGCTGGATGCGGGATCACTGGGTCGTCATTCCCGTCCGGAAGAAGTCCACTTAGTCTCCACCCACTGACTATCACTTGGAATGCCACTCTTTCCCAGGCGAGACTGATCATACGTACTACCTCCTGGCGGGAAATCTGATCACAGTGTCCATCATCTTCGGTATGTCCAATCTTCCAGGCTTTCCACACCAATCTGAGATGACATTTAAAACTGCGATTTACAGTTAAGTCCAAAGGTTGCAAAATTGAAGTGCATCGTCCAGGAATGAACGAATCCTGTCCATTTTGCCGCGGAATTTCCTCCGTAAACAGATGATGTCTATGGGCAGGGTAGCGATCCAAGATGAGGAGAAAGGTTGCTCCGGCAATAAATGGCACAACAATGGCTTGCAACCATTCGATCAATGACTGATGTCTTGCCCAGCCATTCGGAGTACCTGTAACCTAAGATTAAAACGTTTCGTTTGGAAATAAAGAATAAATCGGTGCAATTCATGAAAATGTATGACTCATTCTCCGATTGTATTGTTGCTCAGCCAGCTGATAGCTTTGGGAAATGGTTTCAAAGATCAACGTACTGCAATGATTCTAAAAATAGAACAGGATTCGTAAAAAGACCATTAAACACGAGGAGCAGGCAGATCATAGAGCTAGCTCAATTGGCAGTTGAAGATGATATGGTCATCTAACAGCTAATAAACCAGGATTAGTTAATGAAAAGGTTTACTTACTCGCACGTTCTGGGGAGCATGGGCTCGCAGTTCTGCAATAACTTCGCCTTCAGCATCCAAGCCCCTAAAGTTGACCTCAGCTGGTAGTTTTCGTCCATCGCTGGAGACGGCCAAGGTTACCGTGCATCCAATCTTCCCGTTCCCTCTTGAGGATCTGATGTCGATCGAATGTGATCCTGTTGTAGCCATTGTGGTTTTCGGCACCATGTCAAAGTTGACAAATGTTTCATCCATGTTGATGATCACATGGAAATTTCCATTTTGGATGATTTGAGACGTTTCCCTACGATAGACGGCCGCTATTTCCATAGCGTTGTCGGGGAGGGTTCGCGTGTCCTTATTCTTTCTTCGATGGCTTATTCTTTTTCTGAAAGGAAAAGGAGACCACTTTTAGCTTTGAAAAACGTAGCTTACTCCCCCATTACTGTCCATTTCTTGGTCATTGGGCCCATTATTCCATTATGGCAGAACAAAAGTTGTGAGAGAACCCAACCCAAGTGAGATACCAATTTACGAAATGGCTTCGTTGTTTTTACCTTTCTTTGAATCGGGTCAGCCAGTGATCTGACGCTCGGAAATCCTGATTGCGAGGCCTTTGCGCTCTCGTCTGCTGCCTTTGTTCCTCCGTCAGATTAGTCCACCATTGTCTGTATTCTCTGGCTGCTTGTGACTGGAGATCGATCCCGGATACTGGAATTCCATGCTGGCGGCGTTAAATAAACCAGTCGTTGAGCTGATTTTCCATGTCTGCCCAAAACGCTGAAAAGGACAAACGGTAGGCCTATCAAGCAGACGGTGAAGGGATGAATCGGAGGGGGAGAAGAGTAGAGTATGCCTGAAATCTAAGAAGAGTCCCTGAATAATGTCGAACTATGGATAAAACCTCATTTCACAGTGAAAGCCTGAACTCACTGTCGCGCTTTTGCGCCGCGTTTTCACCGAGGCGCGGAAATCAATTGTTATTCATTAGGTGAACAAAGGATTCCCCGCCCGGCGGTGAAAATGCGGCGGAAAAACGCGTCAGTGAGTACAGGCCTTAATCTTATGGGCCTACTTCACTTAAAATTGTACATCTTTCGTAAATTCCTGACAAAAATGAGTTACCTTGTTCATCATTGCCATGCTGCCGAATCCTCCGCCGTCTCCTCTCAATTTGGGTGCACCTGTCGCGGCGTTCCGACATCTCTTCATACTGGTCTAGCCATCTTGAGAATGTTCTTGGATGGATGCGGTGATGTACGGCAAAAGAACGACAAGACCGGGCATGCGCAATGCCCATCGCATGGTGCAGCCTAAAAGTATCCACGTAGTCCAAACACTGATTCAAGCTGTAGCCATGAAGATGTCTCCTTTCTTGGCCTTCGTTAGCCGCACCATTATTACCTCCGTCGTCACCACCATCACCATGCCCACCATTACCGCCACCATCACCGTCGTCACCGTTATCCATCGAATTCACGACCCAAAATCCAATGGCAAAGCAAAAAATCCAAAACAAACGCATCTCGTCGATTAACAAATCGAACCTCTGACAAAAACATCAATGAGTACACAAGAACTGTCCAACTTCTCTTATACTGTTTTGGAGAATACGTAATTGTTATGTCACTGAGGTCATCCGTAACCTCACCTGATTAGGCCTAGTGTAATTCTTTGCCAGGCTCTGGGGTGTGACAAGGAAGTCGACAGAACAATTATAATATTGATCCAGGGCATTCTGTTTCCGACCATACCCCACCCCATTTTATTGGACTTAGGATTTTCTGATGATTTTCCGGGTTCAGGAATGGGACAGGTAAGTGGGAGATTAGAGTAGTTTGATCCCCTTCTTCCGTAATGTTTGAAGCACCGCCCGGACGTCCTCTAAATGCTTCTCAAAACTGCCACTGAAAACTAAAACATCATCTAAGTATGGTACACAATTCTTGTCGCGAAGGTCCCATAAAGTCTCCTCCATAAAGGCCTGGTAAGCTCCAGGGGCTCCAGACAAGCCAAAAGGAATACAGATCCACTCCCACAGGCCCCAAGGACTGATAAATGCTGTACATGGCCGACACTCAGGTTTAACGAACCCCTGATGGTACGCTTTACCTTGATCTAGCGTTGAAAACCAACAGTTGCCTTTTAAATTGTCAAGTGCGTTCTGAATCCGGGGAATGGGCCTTTGGCTCCTTTTTAGCTCACCTCTTAGCAGAGGTGAGCTTATCCCATACCGTGGCGTCCGTCGTCCGTCGTCGTCGTCGTCGTCGTCGTCGTCGTCGTCCGTCGTCCGTTAGCAGGGCACGTTTCGTAACTGTTAGAGCTATTGAGTTGAAACTTGGTACACATGTACCCTTATGTAATGACACCTTGGAGACCAAGTTTCAGTCTGATTCGTTTCATGGTTTGGCCACCAGGGGGCCAAACGTTAAAAGTGAAAATATGCAATATCTCCCTTAATAGTAGTCGGGAAATTTTGAAAAAAATATGGTAGGTACTTCTAGCAAAGGTGCATCATATATCCTCCGGGTTTTTGATTTGACCTCCTTTTCAAGGTCACAGAGGTCAAATGGTGTAAATTGGCCGTTAGGATGTAACGATGGCACGTTTCTAAACTGCAATGACTATTGATACCAAATTTGGTACACATTTACCCCTTAGTCAGGTGATCTCAGGGACCGAAGTTTGGTCCAATATGATTCACCACTTGACCACCAGGGGGCAAAATCCAAAAACCTTAAAAATGTGATTATTCCTTAACTTCTTGCCCGATTGCCACCAATTTGATATCATGGGTACATCTAACCACCATACAGTATATGTCACACAGGTTTTTAATTTGACCTTCTTGTCAAGGTCACAGAGGTCAAATGGCGTAAATTCACCGTCAGGCCGTAACTATGGCACGTTTCTTAACTGCAATGACTATTGATCACAAATTAAGTACACATGTACCCCTTGGTCAGGTGATCTCAGGTACCGAAGTTTGGTGCGATCTGATTTGCCGATTGGCCTCCAGGGAGGGGGCCAAATCCTAAATTCTTCAAAATGCCATTATTCCTATTAATGACTTGCCCGATTGGCACCAATTTTATATCATAGGTACATCTAATTCTAACAACCATTCAATGTGTTTTGATTTGACCTACTTTTCAAGGTCACAGAGGTCGAATGTACTGTAAATTGGCCATTTTGGGGAAATTGTAATTGCTTGGACCTACATCAAACTTAACACTACATGACACAATACCATGCTCTTTATCCATCTTTCCTACAGCATGAGGTGAGCACAATGGCCCTGGCCATTTCATTTACTTCTGATTAACCGCACGGTAGTCAATGCAAAGACGTAAACGTAAATCTCGTTTCCGGACGCAGACCATGAGGCTAGAGTACGGGGACGTGGACTTCTGAATCCACCCCTTATTGATGAGATCGATCAGGTAATCTTTTACCTCATTATACAATGGTGGAGGTACTGCATTGTACGTTTTTCGGACTGTTTCCTTGACCAAAAGCTCGATGTCCAACTCGAGATCTGGTACGCACCCGATATCGTTGTCATCTCTTGAAAAGGCCTCACACTCTTCACGTAACATCTGCCGTACGAGCCTAACCTGATCAGGCGTTAAGACAGCTTCATCTAATTCTAATTGCGGATCCCAGGCTGTCCCTTGGTCACTGGCCGACACAGGGTTTTTGGTCTGATACACCTGGTTCACACAGGTTTGGTCCTTGTAGGTTTCAGGTGGTCTCATGGCCACCACCGACTGTACTGAATGTAATTCACCAATGATTGTACCACGGTTTAATACGACTGTTAGCCCAGAGCTGTTCTTAACCGGAATATTCAAAGAGCACAATTTACCCTTACTGAGCCGCACCAAGGATTCAGGCATTTCAAGACTGCCATTTTCAGCCATAGTAACAGAGGGAGAAAAGATGCCCAACTCACCCCCATTGGCTGCACCAGGATGAAACATTTCAACGTCTTGCACTCCCCTGGGGCCAGGGTCACAGGCTGACGACCAGTTTTCACTAGACCAATGTCCTCTTCCCGTCTTTGCCGCACCACCCGAGCCACCGAGTCCACTGTCTGTTGCTTCTGCCCTGGAAAAACAGAACTCAGAGAACATGCATCGGGATGGTTATTAACGAGATGGGCAATAACATTATAGCCTAATATCGGGTTCTCTAGCTTGGCGATAGTCACCACAAATGGAACATCTATCAGTTGACCACCAAACTCAGTGTGAAATGTCACATACCCCTGAATCGCTAAAAGACCCCCACTGACCGATCGAAGAGACAGATCCCTATGAAACAACTCCTCAATTGGTTTCACATTTTTTTGTGGAAAATTACTTTTTAACCAGTCAGTGTTAACTAATGAACACTGTGCACCTGTGTCCCAGAGAAATGTCTGAGCCTTATTGTATATTTTAGCTAGAATATTACATTGTTCACCCACTAATTTAACCAGTTCAGATTTTGCCCTTGGAGTCAGTCCATGCACAGTTCCACGGAGTGATGCTGCTGTCACAGAGTCTTTTCCCAGTTCCTGTCTCCTATTCTTCTCCGCTTGAATCACCTTACAAAGGTTCCTATGCACCGCCCAATGCCCTCTCTGACATGACTCTCTGACAGAACAATAAGTCACCGAGTGACATCCCGTACACACCTTCACAATTTTTTGTAAACCACAACCACAATAATAGCAAACAGGAGTAGGGGACTTTTCTGACACACAGGCCACTGACACCCCCCTGTCAGTAACCTCTACTCGTTTCCCTGCGACTTCGATTTTGTACAATAGGCCCTGTAGTGATCGCCACTTCCACACAGGTAACAATGGAAACACCGCTGCACTTCATTGTCCACACATGCCTGACATCGATTCCGTCTCCTTTTGGTAGTGCTGTGTGGGTCACGCGGTTTCTGCTGGTCGCTGTTCGTGCTGTCCCGCTCCTTCATCGACGTGCGCAGCTCCTTCACTTCCAATCGTAGTGCTTGGATTTCCGCTAGCACATTACTAGCCCCTGCCTCATCCTGAACCATTGAAATCTTAACTTTGGTGGGGCCACCGATCTTAACTTTACGTTCCTCAAGTTCCTTTGTTGCCTGACTCAACCCTGCAACTAGTTCCTCGTCATCCTTGTAGCTTTTGAGCAGTACCTGCATCTCACTTCTAAGTAGGTCATCACGCAGACCAGTCTGATCGTAACTGAATTTAGATTCCTTTGAGGCAAAAGTGATTTTCTGGCGGATCTCCAATGCACGGTAAAGGAAGTCCTGCGCCCCCTCTGTTTGGCCCTGAGTTAGGTTACACAGTTCTTGATACAATTCAGTGCTGTTCTTTTCGTGATAGAAGGTTCGTACAATCTTCTGCACCACTTCTAATGTCAGGTCTGTTCAGCCTTCCAAGTAGCTCCTTAACTTCGTACTGGGCTGAATGGCCCGGCCCTTACCACTGCATTCACAATCTCCAGATTGCTGTGCCCCCTAGCCTTTGCTGCCTCCATCTGATGTAGAAAACTCATGTACGACATGGTTTTATCACGATCCGCGTCACCGATTTGTCCCACTAACTTCAAGTCTTTCCGCCAGGTGACGCCCACAGGGGTAGTAGTACCCATCGCTACTGGAACAGGTTCCGCTTTGACGCAAGAAGCAATTACTTTATTCACACTAGCTTGTAGTCGGTTCAACACCGTTTCCCCACCATCCGCGTCACCTCCACATCTCGTCATCACGGCTTCGAGGTCGCTTAAAGTTTGTCACGCGTTTTCTCGGTCGTTGTCATGCCACCAGCGGTGGCCATCGCTGTTAGGTCATCATGACTGGCCGCATACAAGCTGGTATGTATGTTGGTCAACAACAGCAGCCTCGCACCCTTCTCCATGATTCCCTCGTTGTCACTCCCTGGTTATTATCAGATGTTGTTCACTTGCTGTTGGCTTCCCGGCTGAGTCCCCAAAATGTAACCCCGGGATGGGGTGGACCTGCAAGGATAGGGAGAAAGTGAGTGAAAGTTGACAACGGAAATTTGGACCGATCTGAAGTTTATTTCCTCAAAAATGGCTAGCCTAATCTGCCAAACACCAATTGTTCAACTGTTTTGTACTAGTGCTGTATCTTCTTATGATATTACCAACTTTGATATCTGTTGAATTGGGAGGAAGCTTTTCTAATTCAGTATTAATTTTAATCAAAAAAGTTCGATCCTCAAGTGGTGCTGTTGGGAGAAATATTACATCACGAGTTGCTTTGGTAAGAGGTAATTGCATGACTAGATATGCACTCTCTTGAGCTGATATTTCACAGGCATTTAGGAACTTATTTCCAATTTGTCTGACTTGCTGACGTAAATTGCTATTTTCATTTCTTGCTTCTTTACAAGCATTGTGTAATAAATTACTCATACCACGAGCTGATTTGCTAACATATGACACAATGTATGTTGCACACGCAAACGCATCTAAAACAAACTGAATGTCATGATTGGCTTTATAAGCATTCACCAATAATTTCATGTAGGCATTTACTCGAATTTCAGATGGTTTTCGTTTCAAGAATATTTTAGGCCCATTAATTGATGTCCTTAGAGCAGAATAATATTCTTCTTCAGATAACTCCAACTGATTAAGAAATTCATGAAATGATATGTCTGAACCATCTCCCATAGAGTATAATTTATTTGTAATTCTCGTGTAATTTAATTTGTGTTTGTCAATGTCTTCTGGCTCTATTTCAAATGAATACAAGATTTTAGTAGCAGGCATTGGAGGCAGAGGAAAATTGAAACGGCAAACTGCTTTTCCATTTTTACGACAAGTTTTACTATGTTTGTGTATTTGCAACTCAATAAAGGTTGCATCAGATTCATCACAAAATGTCAATGAACAGCTTACATATTGGTCTATGAATTGGATAAGCTCTTCATCAGAGTTTTTATTGAGCTGTGGAGCACCATCAATCCACATGAGCATATGAATGTGAGGACTTCCCCGTTGTTGAAATTCAACTCGATAGAAAAAATCAGCCACTTTGCCAATAGGGTGATGTGGACTTATCAAGACTGTATGTAGAAATGTATGGATTCGATGATCGAAAAATCTTACACACGTAACAGGGTCAGTTTTAATTAAGTCACTTTTTTTGGTCCAGCTAAATTCAAGAATTTCTTCATCTGAATAGTTTTTGTTATCTAACAAATTTCCTAAAGTGCGCAGAAGATCAGTCCATCTAGTTTCAGCAGCAGACAGTGATATAAACCATGTTGGCAATCCCAATTGTCTTATCATCGCAAAAAGATCTTTTTTTCTTGCTTCAAAATATGGTGGAGAACTTCTTATTGTTCTGAAGATCCGATATCCTTCATCCAGTCTAGCTATTTCACTAATGATGGAAGCATCGAGTAAGTCCTTTGCACAATATGTTTTACCTTGTGTCTTACATCTTCGCATAGCGGGTTGAACTTTATCAGATATTTGTTTGATTTGCAACTTTTTCATTTTGTAGAAAAGATTTGGTACAGATGTTGCAACTCGTCTATCTGCTGCTCTTAGTTCCCATTTGCATATGTCACTATAATGAACAGGGACCTTACGCTGTTTATTATCTGGACGTCGCTGTCCAATGAATATTGATGGAAAGCAAAGGTATTCAGAATCTTCATCCTGGAAAAGGCCAAGTGGCCTCTGATTTTCACCTGGTGCAAATGAGTAAGTATAAGTGTTTGATATTTCAGGTTCATCTAATAATGTATCCAAATTGCCTGAATTATCATCTTGGTCTTCCTCAAAATGGTCATCATCTTTATATTTTTCAGCCTCTTCAAATTCTTTTACAAGGGTATCAACATCTTTCTCATTGTAATCACTTCTACACTCATTGTTGTAATTGACAGTTTCATTCTCTTCAACTTCTGGTGGAAAACTTTGAAGCCATTCATTATTCACTGTCAAATTTGCTGTTTTATACAATTCACTGTTTTTCATTAAATAATGCAGAGCACTGATGATTACAGCAGGGCGTACATTTTGTGTAGTAACAGCGTGGGTGTAGGATAATTTTCTCTTTAACTTGATTGGAATTGTGCAAGTTTTATCAATTGTTCTCGGAAGTGAATTGACTGTAGTTTGCACATCTGTCGGCACATTTACTACTGATCCTTTCATAGACAATTGTGATCCTCTTGGTAACTGTCGTATTTGCATAAATGGTATTCTCAAAGCTATTAGTCTCTCTTCAAGCTGATGTAAATCTACTAATTCTGTTGGTCGAGAAGGAAATTTCATTCCATTTACAACAGCTAATTTAGGAACTTTGCCAGATTTAAGGGAGTCCAAACATGTATTACAGAGCCATTGTTTACCATTCACAGATGATTTTTCTGTCAAAGCGCTTTTAACAAATTCAGAGCCAAAATTTTTGGGCCATGATTCTGAAGATTTTACAGAATGTTTGAACCAAGTTTGGTGGCAACAGGTGCATACATAGATTGGACCATCACATGTTAATGCATTAAATATGGCAATATTTGCATCTAAATTGCATCCATACTTCTTTTTTGTATACGAGTTATAAGATGGTGTTGTAAGTGGAATTTCATTTTGATTGATATCTAATCTTTCATGACACGATTCACTCGATTTATTATCAAGCCGCTTTAACTTTTTTCTTAAGTTTTCAATGTTACAAAATGTACCATCTTGACGTAATTTCCTTTTTCTTGACGTATCGTTTACATTCCCGATACTCAGTTTTTGAGGATCAAGTCTTCCCTTTATCTTTGCTTGCTTGTCAGCATTTTTTTCTTTACAACGCTTCTCCTCATTTTGTCTTGCTCTCAGTTTGGAAAGTTTCTCATTTATTTTTAGCTGTTCATGTTTACTCTTATCCTTTCTTGCTCTTTGTTTGGAAAGTTTCTCATTTGTTTTAAGCTGTTTTTGTTTACTTTCATTCTCTCTTGCTCTTTGTTTGGAAAGTTTCTCATTTGTTTTAAGTTGTTCGTGTTTACTCTTATCCTTTCTTGCTCTTTGTTTGGAAAGTTTCTCATTTTTTTTAAGCTGTTCATGTTTACTTTCATTCTCTCTTGCTCTTTGTTTGGAAAGTTTCTCATTTGTTTTAAGCTGTTCATGTTTACTTTCATTCTCTCTTGCTCTTTGTTTGGAAAGTCTGTCATTTGTTTTAAGCTGGTCGTGTTTACTCTCATCCTTTCTTGCTCTTTGTTTGGAAAGTTTCTCATTGGTTTTAAGCTGTTCATGTTTATTTTCATTTTGTCTTGCTTTGCATTTTGACAATTTGTCAAAATGCTTCATTCGCTGATGCTCATATTTACTTGGTTCTCGTCTTTTTTCTTGCATACACAGTTTGAAATATTCATGTTTTTTTGCTTTTTTAGATTGATCAACGAAATACTTTTCAACCAATTCCCCTGATTTACGTTTATCACTACTTTGAGCATTGATAGCTGAATCCTGTTCATCTTCTTTAGCATCTGACTGAACATCATCACTATTGACATGGTTGATGGAACTGTGTCTTTTTAGACCAAGCTTTAAAGCCCTGGATGTAACTTTCTCAACCTTGTAAAAAGTTACCTCAAATACAGATTGATTGACATTTGAAGCATACTGTCTTAAATACATATCTAACTTCGACTCATTTGAGAATGTGAGCAAAACTGAAAAACCATTTGGAGAAGGACGACCTGATCTATCTCTACTGTGCGCATCAAACATATAATATCGATTGTCAACATGCATTACAGCAAATGCCTGTGATCCAATGATTACAATAACTGCATGACATGAAGCCATCTTTGCAAGAAATTCTCTCATAGATATAGCAGATGAATTTTCATTGTACACCAAGCAGATATTCTGTGACACCCCAACCGGCTTTATTTTGAAATTTTCGCTCATCATTGAATGATATGGTGGAAGCTGATCAACAGCTAAGTAACGTAAACTTGGTACTGCCATTTTAATTTGTTTATACCACGAGTCACCTTCATCCAAGATGTCATCAAGTTCTTGTGATTGCCAATGAGCAGGTGAAATTATAAGTGAGTACATTAAAGCTGTAGCGGCATTGGTCACACATTGTCTGCCAATTGACGCTTCTGAATATTTTGAATTGCCCTGATGGAATGGGCCTTGTGTGACTTTATCAATATACGCAGGAATACCAGAAGCAGAGAAAACTTGATCAACTGGACCTGGATTTGTTTCAATATCATTACTTTGTTGTAAAATCCTTCCTCGACAGTAGACGATGGCGAAGATATAGGTGCCCTGGACAACGTATCTGCAGTATAAAGTGCTTTCCCCGGAACATGTACGATGTCATATGAGAAACGCATCATACGCAGTTTAAAACGTTGAACTCCCGCAGGCAGTTCATCGACACTCTTCGAACCTAGTAGCACAACAAGCGGCTTATGGTCCTTTTCTAGGGTAAAGCGCTTACCCAGATAATACACTTGGAATCGGTCGCAGGCCCAGGCTGACGCCAATGCTTCCTTTTCCACCTGCGCATACCTTTTCTCAGTGTCCGATAATGATCGCGACGCATATGCAATAGGCTTCCACATATCGTCCTCCTGCTTCTGTTTTATCACGGCACCTAACGCGAAAGAGGATGAATCCGCAGAAACAACAGTGTCCCGGCTTGGGTCGTACATTGCGAGTACCGTTTTAGAAGACAAACATGCTTTCAAGTCCTGGAAAGCATGGTCCTGAGATGACCCCCAACACCATTGATTCTTCTTGCTGAGAAGAGACCTAAGAGGCTCGGTTTTGTCCGCTAAGTTTGGAATAAACTTTCCCAACTGATTTACCATGCCAAGGAAACGCCTAATGTCTGACACATTTTGCGGTTTTGCCATTTTCTGGATAGCATTTATCTTGTCACTATCTTGAAATTCCCTCGGCTGTGATCAAGTACCCCAGATACTTAATCCTGTCAACTGAAAACTCACACTTGGCCTCATTAAGTGTGACACCAGCATCTTTAAGTCTCTGAAGAACAGCTTTGAGTCTCTCATCATGTTTTGCCTGATCAGCCCCAAACACTAGAATATCGTCCATGTGGCACACTACCCCTTCCAGACCATCTAACATCTCCTGCATCCTGCGCTGGAAGATTTCAGGAGCTGATGAAATCCCGAAAGGAAGGCGGTTGAAAACAAATCTCCCGAATGGCGTTATGAAACAGCAAAGACGGGACAACTCCTTGCGAAGAGGAATTTGCCAAAAGCCAGAATTTGCATCTGGCTTAGAGAAAACTTTGGCTCCACTGAGCCGCGCTAGTGTAGAGTCAACTGATGGCAGAATGAAATTCTCACGTTTTACACTCTCATTTAACTTGGTTAGGTCCACACAGATCCTAACAGTTCCATTGGATTTTGGAACAACGACTATTCCCGCGCACCAATTGGTAGGCTCAGTTATTCTTGAGATTACCCCTAATTTTTCCATACGTAACAGTTCGGCTTTCACTTTATTTAAATTATAGAGCGGTATGGGAACTCTACGTGGTGATGAAATTGCGTACGGATTCGCACTGTCTTCCAACTTGATCTCGTACTCACCAGTCATTTTCTCAAGATTTGCGAAAAGTTCTGGGAACTGTTTTTTCCATTTGGTGAGTTGACTTTTACAAACGGCTTGGACTACTGACACAAGATTTAGCTTACGAATCGCTTTATCTCCTAGCAACGGTTTTGCTAGGCCGCGCGCAACATACACATCTGCCAATGTGGCGTGCTGCCCTTTAGCAAGCTTAGCATGAAAGTTTACTGTCCTGTAACCCAACGACAATTCGATCGCGAATTAATTCATCGTGCAAAGTTCCAAAGTCACATTTCTCCACGAGTGTATGCAAGTCAGTTATGAAAGTATCGACACTTTCACCTTTTCGCTGGAAACGTTGGTTAAATTTCGCCCGTTCAAAGATCACATTTCTCTTCGGTTCAAAATAACCTTGTAATTTGGTTTTGATTACTTCGTAATCTTTCTTCTCGTCATTAGTGAGTCTCAACGAGGTCAGAATGTCCTCTGCCTCATCTCCCATGGAGTACACCAGCGTGTTGACCTGCTCCTCTCCCGACTTGGCAGCAAGGCCAGACACCTGTCGAAATCTGTCAAATCGCCGGATCCACTTATTCCACCCTTCAGGTTTACCAAAGTCAAAAGACTCAGGTGGCTGCACTTGGAATTGTGCCATTGTTGTAATAACAGTAACAGGGAAGGGCAAAATGTCACGAAAATTCCTTAGATTATCTTCAGATTCATCATTCATGGGCGCAACTCACTGTTCAGCACATGAAAAGTCACTGCACAGCACCTTTATACACATGATGCACACGAGATGTACATGCAGTCATCAGAAACATTTGCTCCGACTGGGGAAAGATTCACAAATCTTGGCTCAAAGCTCATCAACATCGACATCTCTCAACAAATATAACAGTCTCTCCCAGTTCATGAGTGTCTTTTTTAACTTCTGACACCATGTTCAGTTGCCGATGGGCGTTCCGAAAGAAGATAACGATGGATTTAAACTCTGAACACTTGAAGTATATTTCTAGAACATGACAGCCATTTTGTACTGTCCCTAATCTATCACGAGGTGGCACCACCTCAAACTCTATGACCCATTTATTGAGATTACACTACATCACTGTCATTGATTATGTGGACATATACAGTGACGGTGACGATGATGTTGATGACGATGATGATGACTAGAAAATTACACAATAATATTTACAAATGTTGCTGTAAGACATAAACACAAACAATCGCTACATATTTGTGCTTACAAACTCACAAACAAAACATGAAATGGGTTTCATTATGACTTGTGAAAAAAATTGAGAATGGGCTTAACAGATCAATGATGGTCATTATTATTATTATTATTATCATTAACATAGTTAATAGCCGAAGGGCGAGGTGTGGAAATCGCGGGTCAGGTAACGTTTATCATACACAAGTCCATACTTTTTCACTTCGCGAACTGTAGCAATTTTGAAATCCTTCCTTCTCCTTATCTTGTAAGGATTTTCGACGGCAATTGTGTCCGAAAAATTTAAGTTTTGCACCAAATCCTTCATTGTTTCAAAATTAATTTTTTTACTGTTACTATTGGTAAGAGTGAACCCTCTGCCTTTGCACACAGTCTCTTGGCTCCCTTTCACACGATACCCATAGTTTTTAGGCCCTCCTGATACAAATTCTTCAATGGACCCCCCCCCGCCCAACTCGTCTTTAAAATCACCCAGATAGTCGCCCAGAGGTGGATTGATGTGGTTCGTGTTTGTTTTGTCATGTACGTAAATAATGCTATCTGTATCAAAATATAGCACCTGTTCCCCTAGTTTTTCCAATTCCTCGTACAATTTCAACCGTGCATGAGCGGTTGTGTAAGCTGCGATGACACAATTTGTGTGAGGACAAGGTTCGACGAAATCTGACTTCGCACAGTATTTTAACAAAACGAATTCTTCATTCACTAACAGAGAATCGGTGACTTCGATGCTATCATCGGTCAGTTTGTCAACATAAACCTCGGGGCTATCTGTGTATAAAGTCTTCACAAAGTTATTTCGCATTCCAAACCTACCCCAAAGTGAGCAAATACCTGCCTTGAAGGTACAGCGCATGCCTGCGTTATATTTGATGTTGTACTTGTCTAAAGTAATGCCCTCGTTGTGATGTGACACTATCAAGGAAAGCAACGACGATTTCGACTCTAAGAAGACGTCTATTTATCTCGTAGTATAGGCATAGGGTTAAACTGAAAATACAAAAGTGACAACTGTCACAACCTTGACAGGCGCTCAAAGACAAAGGACTAGACGGGATGTCCCACCCACAGGCGCCCTCTATACTGAGGACGGCCGAACTAAACCAGTGACACGCACTTTGCTTAAGTCTCAATTTACACAAATGTACTGGGTGGGCTATTCTAACATGATACATACATCTTGTTGTTAGTTTCCTCTTTCCTAGTGTCCTAAATGAATGCTGATCACAGCATCATTTACTACTATAAAAGGCGGAATCATCCGCGGAACAACGAACCCAAAATGGCCGTTTTAGCAATAAAATGTTGGTAATGCACCAATTCCGGAGCGGCCGTGAACACCGCAAGACGACACGACATAGCGGCCCCAATAAGCTGACTGAACCTTTAAGCAGCTTATTATACAACCAGGAGTGTCGCTTCTAACTTATCCACAATAGATCTTAAATCAACCTGTCCTTCATTGTCCAACGGAATGTCACTACACTGCATATAGTAATTAGTCCAAAGAGATTGTCAATTCCAGAGTCTAGCATTTAACCAGTAAGATACCTGACTCAATGATCACAAGAACCAAAGGCATCGATTATGCAAGTAACAACCAAGAGCAGCGATCCGCCTACACTCTCAGTACTAAATAAAACATCCAACATAATGAACGTCCTGAATTCTCACTCCATCAAACGAATGAAGTAAACGATAAAGAGCGCAATGATACTAGGCGCAAAACCAAAAGGTGGTATAAGACTAACGGAACGACTACACAAGTGTCATAGCACGAATATTGCCCGTTTGGCAAGTCACAATTACGCGCGCATTTTCCTCACTGAATCGCGATGGTTACAACGCGAGAATCACGTAATGTTTAACGTCCTGTCTGGTCTGGAGATTCCTCCAGCATGCACAGCTTGGCTATTGGGCGGGTTAACTCCCCGGTGGAAGTTTTAACCAAAGCTGCACGAGCCATTCCATCGTCTCCTAAGATTGACTGAACGACGCGTCCGAGCTTCCACTGATTTCGGAGAATTCCGTCATCCTTCATCATGACTAGATCACCTTCCTGAATATTACGCCGAGGTGTCAACCATTTTGACCATTGCTGGAGACTGGGTAGGTACTCTGAGATCCAGCGTTTCCAGAACTGCTCCGACAGGTATCGAATCTTCCTCCATTCTTTCCTACGGAGGCCATCCTCCTTCGTGAACACCCCAGGTGGCAGACCTGCCACTTTCCGCTGCAGCAACAAGGCCTCCAAATCATTGATGTCCTCAGACACAGCACAAAGAGGTCGATTGTTGAGGATGGCTTCAACTTCAGCAAATAGTGTCCTAAGCTGGAATTCAGTCAACAATCGGTCTTCAGCAAGAACCCTGAGATGACGCTTCGTAGATTGGACCAATTTCTCCCAGACTCCACTCATATGGGCAGCAGTAGGGGGATGGAACTCCCATTTAACCCCTTTCTGTTGTAGCTCTTTCTGGATTTTCTCGTGATTCCATTCAGCAACGGACTCCTGCAGTACCCGACTGGCTCCCACAAAGTTGGATCCGTGATCAGATCTGATCTCCTCTGGCGGCCCCCTGCGACAGATGAATTGACGCAACACCATGATGAAGTCATCCGTACTCAATGAAGGCGCCACTTCCAGGTACACCGCTCGTGAGTTGAGGCAAGTGAATAGACATCCCCAACATTTCTTGGTCTTGTTGAGTCCCCACTTGAATTGCATAGGTCCGAAGAAGTCGACTCCCGTAAATGTGAACGGTGGTTGGTATGGTACGAGGCGACAGGGTGGTAACTGTCCCATCAACTGCTCCATGACACGCGCGTTGGCAATACGACACTTGATGCAGTTTCTGACCATCGACTTAGCCAGTCCTTTCCCTCGGATAACCCAAAACTCTAGCCTGGACTCGGCTAGAGTCTGTTCTCTACCAACGTGAGCAAGCTTCTCGTGGTAATGTCGCATGACCCTGACAGTCACAGGGTGATCACGAGGCAAAATGATTGGGTGTTTCTCGTCCCAGGATAGGATGACAGCTCTTTCTAAGCGACCCCCAACTCGGAGCAATCCGTCAACGACGATTGGCCTCAGATTGGTCAGTTTGCTCCCTTCCTTGATTTCATCCCCTGCTTGGATTGTGGCGATCTCTTCGGCAAAGGTTTCAGCTTGGACAATACGAGAGACGACCCTGGCGGCCCCTTGAATCTCCTCGACAGACAGACCACCTGGGACAGTGACTTGTTTCTTGTCCTTGATCCATTGACAGAACCGTAGCAACCAGGCAACCATTCTCAGCAGAAACTTCCATGAACCGTAGTAGTGGATTACACGGCTCAATCCATGCTGTTCAGGCGCTACCATCTCAGTGTCCTTGACCCTTGTCGAGACTTGACAGACCTGCTGACTTCCCTTGCGTACCTCAGGGTCAGATTCTGCTAGTGGTTGGACTTCACTATTCAGCCACTGGTCCTCATCCTGCCACAGGAACTCTGGGCCATTCCACCATCGGTCTTGACTGGCTAGTTTCTGAGGGGAAAGTCCCCTTGATGCAAAGTCGGATGGGTTCGACACTCCCGGACAGTGTCTCCACTGGTTGGGACTGGTGGCATCACGAATATCAGCTATCCGGTTGGCGACGTACGTGTGGAATCGCTTGGATTCATTCTTAATGTACTGTAGTACTGTCATAGAGTCAGTCCAAAAAACCACTCCATTGATGGGGTAGGTCAACTCCTCCTTGACAGTCAAATACATCTTGACTGACACTGCTGCGGCTTGCAGCTCAAGCCTGGGAATCGACATCGGACGTAAGGGTGCACATCTACTCCTCCCAGTCAGGAATGAACAACTGATGCTCCCATCTTGGTATACCATCCTTAGGTAGGCACACATGCCGTAGCCCTTCTCTGATGCATCAGAGAAGTGATGCAGGCTAATTTCCTTTACTTCAATCTGGAACTTGAGGTAGCATCTAGGAATCTTGATCCGAGAAATCGCCGACAGACCGGTGAGCCAATCATCCCATGCTGCCAACTCGTTCTCTGGAATGGGATTATCCCATCCTACCTTGGCTTGCCACAAGCGCCGCATGATTTGCTTTGCCTCAAGGACTACGGGGCAAACAAATCCGATGGGATCGTACAAAGATGAAAGGGTAGATAACACTCCACGTTTGGTCATCGGCTTCTCTTGCAGCTGGACCTTGAACTGGAAGACGTCCTCCTCAGTATTCCATTCAACACCTAGGGCACGTTCCACGGGCAGCTCATCTAAATCCAAATCAAGGGTAGGTTTGGCTCGTTCATTCTGAGGGATGGCCCTCAAAATCTCTCTCACGTTACTGTAGATCTTCGTAATACGAAATCCTCCCTTGGCGAGCATGTCGATTATTTCTATGATCAGTTGGATGGCTTCTTGCGTTGTCATGTTGAGAGACCTAAGGAGGTCATCGACATACATCTCACGTTCAACGGTTGTGACTGCATCCTCACTATACTGGTCCTTATTGTCCTCTGCGGTACGTTTCACTGCGTAGTTGCAACAACTCGGTGAGTCTGTGGCACCAAATATGTGCCTCAGCATTTTGTACTGCTGAAGGGGCTTGTCTAAATCTCCATCGGGCCACCAGAAGAACCGTAGCGAGTCTAAATCTTCATCGGGGACTGCGACCTGTAAGAACATCGCCTCAATATCGCCGACAATTGCTATGTGGTACTCCCGGAATCTCAGCAAAACTCCCAATAAACTATTGGTATAGTCCGGCCCTTGTAAGAGTTGGCTGTTCAGAGATACACCATCTGTCTTCGCAGCAGCATCAAAGACGACGCGTACTTTGTCCGGTTTTTGGGGGTTCACCACACCATGATGAGGCAGAAACCATGTCCGCTGTCCATGCATTTCACTCTCCTCCTGGGTCAGCTTACGAGCGTGACCCTGTCTAACAGTTTGTCTACGAAGCACTTGTACTTGCAGTGAAAGTCCGCGCTATTCTTCAACTTTCGTCTCAGAGACATCATCCTATGTTCCGCAGCCTTTTGGTTGCTAGGTAACTAGGTGTCTGGTGATTTCCATAGCATGCAAACCTCATACCTGCCATCATTGAGGGTGGTGCTTTTCTCAAGCATCGCTTGGGCTCGTCTATCTTCGGGCGACATCCCCTTCTTTATGCCAATGATGGCGGACTCCTCAATGCCAACGTACTGCCGCATCTGGTCCTCCATGGAACACGGATCCTGGTCCTTGAACTGGAGGAAGTTGACGTTCAACCTCTCAGCTTGCTGCTTGGTTCTCAGCGGCCCCAGTATGGACCAGCCTAACAAAGTCTTGATAGCGTAAGGTTCCCCGCGTCCTCCTACATGGACTTCCTCCTGTATGTGGACTTGTGGCACGTCCACCCCAATCAGCACCTTTATCTCAGCGATGTCTGAATCTGCTGTTAAAGCTGTGTTGATTCCGTCCAGGTGTGGCCACCGACTGAGATCGATAGGTCGGGTCGCAGTGATATTCAAGCTTGTGACGACCTTGGTGTTTTGCACCGTCACTCCGTTTCCTCCTTTGGCTGGCTCCACGGAAAAGCTAACGTTCCCAACTGTCTCGGTGGTGACCCCTGACATAGTGCATAATTCTAGAGTCTCATAGTTCTCAGTTTTCAAAGCCAGCTTGTCGACTAACGATCTAGCGATAAAAGTTGCTTCACTGCAAGGCATACGTGGTGATTGTCCTTCCATCTGCTCCAACTCTACGCACGGGTGTGGCTGGTAATGCAGTGCAGGTGATTCCCATTGGTTTGTCCTCAACCCTACATGCCGTATTGTTGTTGATTGTCCTCTCTTTGACACTACTAGCCTCAGCTTTGGTCGATTCGGTCTCCGGCTTTCGCCCCACCTTGGCTTCAGATGGGGTTGATGCAGGCCTTTCTTCATCGCCCTGCCGGTCTATGTCCCTGTGGAGTAGCGTGTGATGTTTCTCCTTACATCAGTTGCAGCGTCCTGTGCTGGTGCAACGATCATAGTAATGGTCGCCAAAACAATTGAAACACAGTTTCTTGTTTCGAATGAAAGAGTTCCTTTCCTTTCTGTTTTTACCACGGAATTTCTGACAGTTCTGCAGCTTATGATTGTCATTACAAAAGTGGCACCTGCTCTGGTCCTGAGGCCTAGCACCGCCAGCCGTGATTGTCATTGTTGTTGCTCTTGGCGGTTTGGTCCCCAAGCCCTGTGGCTTTGGCTTTGACACGTTCGAACTGTTGTTGGGAAAACCCTTGGAATTTTCCCCGACATTGTCGAAAATCGGATCATTGGCAGCCTGCGCTGCGGTCTCAACAAACTCCACGATATGCTTCAAACCTGGACTCTCGCCTTTGTCACGGATTCTCTGAGCCTTGTCCCGAAATTGTCCTTGCAAACGTAAAGGAAGCCTTCCAACTATCAAACCCAGGTTGGACATATTCATTTCGCTCATCGCGGACATCGAGTGTAGTGTTTCGTAAATCATTCGGGCCTTGTCAGCATATTCCCTCAACCCTTGTTTATCATTATTGGCAATGTTCGGTCCAAGGGTGAGAGTGTCCACACAGGCCTGCGTGATCAGGTGGGGTTTCCCAAAGCGTTGCTCCAGTAGGTCCAAGGCCTTCTTCAACCCACCAGTGACGCCCTCATATCACTTCACTGCAGTCTTAGCATTGCCATCTAAGAACTGGAGAAGTCTCGACATTTGTTGTTCCTCAGTCAGGTCGTAGGACGCCACCATCTGACTGAAGCGTGACTTGAACTTCAAATATTCAGAAGGTTCACCAGCGAACTTCACCACTTCCATGGGCTGTAGACTACTCTTTACGGATAGTCGTTCCAAGCTCTCAGCAACCTTGCCCATGACTTGGCCAACACTGGACATTTCAAATTGACTGTTTTGCTGATCAGTTACATGGCACTGACCAGGTGTGCACCTGTACGACGCCCCATGGATTGTAGGGCTGTTGCGATAGTCTTGGGGTGTAGAGGTAACCGGGGGGCGGGGCTCAGGGTGCCCGACGTGATTACTTGGCGGTACGGGATAATATACTGTTCCTCCAATAACTACTGGTACGGGTGCAGCAAAAGCAGCATGGTACAACTGCTCTGGTTCGACTCGTGGATTATTTTCGAAGGGTGGTTGTGACAAACCATAACCACCATGTTGCTGTAAGTGTCCTCCACTCACACTGGCTGATGGCTGTGACAATAGGCCACCATCGACGAGTGGTTGTGACCACGCACCACAACCATGAAGTAAGTGTCCTCCACTCACACTGACTGATGGCATTGACAATGGATCACCACTGATGACAGGTGGTTGTGACAAACCATAACCACCATGTTGCTGTAAGTGTCCTCCACTGACACTGACTGATGGCTGTGACGATAGGCCACCATCGACGAGTGGTTGTGACATTGCACCACAACCATAAAGTAAGTGTCCTTCACTCACACTAACTGGTGGCTGTGACGACAGGCCACCATTGACGACGGGTGGCCATGCCCATGCATCACCACCGCGTCCATACTGAATACCATCAGGGCCCTGCACCGCAGGGGTCTTCCTCTCATCTCTACTCCCACCCTCATCCACGAGGCGGCGTGGTTGAGGCCTACTTGCCGAAGCTCCACCAAGTAGTAGGGTTCCACCGGGTGTATTTGCGATCTGCTCCGTGAGTGATTCGATTTCCCTCTGGGTTGTCTCGAATTCTTCTTCTAGCCTCCTCATTGTGGCCTCCGACAGCAAATCCAGTCCTCTACGGGATGTCATCTTGAACCTCAAGATTTTAACTGTGATGTGACACTATCAAGGAAAGCAACGACGATTTCGACTCTAAGAAGACGTCTATTTATCTCCGTAGTATAGGCATAGGGTTAAACTGAAAATACAAAAGTGACAACTGTCACAACCTTGACAGGCGCTCAAAGACAAAGGACTAGACGGGATGTCCCACCCACAGGCGCCCTCTATACTGAGGACAGCCGAACTAAACCAGTGACACGCACTTTGCTTAAGTCTCAATTTACACAAATGTACTGGGTGGGCTATTCTAACATGATACATACATCTTGTTGTTAGTTTCCTCTTTCCTAGTGTCCTAAATGAATGCTGATCACAGCATCATTTACTACTATAAAAGGCAGAATCATCCGCGGAACAACGAACCCAAAATGGCCGTTTTAGCAATAAAATGTTGGTAATGCACCAATTCCGGAGCGGCCGTGAACACCGCAAGACGACACGACACTCGTATTTCTCATAATCAGCGATGTATTTGTTTTTGTCATCCTCTGTCTCACACCAATCGGGCCACCGGCTAGCTTCCTGCTTCTGTTTCAGAAAAGAGTTTATAAAACCTGTAAATAAGCCACCCTCTTTCGTCACAGGGTCATATTTGCTCGTTTCTTCAAAATCCCAAATTTCGTAGGTTTGCAATAAACTGTAACCCTTTTCGACCGCTTTTCTGACTTCGGATATAACCCATGTGCCTAGCAACGCGCTTTCATCGTCTGAATGCTCACATATTTTAGATGCCGTCTCTGCACACTTCGCACAAAGAGGAACTTCAAACTTCAAACTTTAACTTACCGCCCATTCTCTGAGGTAGTACAGGAAAATACAGGCGTTTTGGTGGTAAAATTTTGCATTTAATTAGACCTTCACACTTAAGAGGATCTTCAATCTTTTGAAGATTTTCACCGCGGTAGACAACAGGATGCCCAAGTGGATAATGACTATATTTATTGACATACGGACACAGGGATGTAAAGTCTACGTACTTGATATTTTCGGTTTCAGTGCATTTATGATACAGTTTCACGGCGTTCGTTCGACCCCCGAAAAACGCTTCTCAGGGGTTAAGAGGATCGCTGGTCTTTAAATCTTCTGCAAATGCCGCTAGTTCGGGGTCCGCCTTAATATCCGCCTTGAATTCGCACTCGCGTTTGGTAATGACTGTATAACCGCGGTCTATCAGAAAATTACGTCGAAAAATAGTGCGCTCTTGGAGCTCGCCCATAGTCGAACCTGTACGCGTGTTCATGGTATCTTTATTAGGAAAACATTCCGAACTACCGTGATAATAGCACCCATCAAAAGAATATACAACGTTATTTTGCGCGTCCCAGCCGTCTACTTTGTAATTCACAATCGCCTTTTCACCACCGTTCTGCGCGTGTTGAATAAAGAGATTCGGCGTTTTTGGCATGACCCATTCCAACCACTTAATACCGATAGCCGACTGCTTGTCGCCTGTATAACCATAGGGCGGCAGTACTGCAATCGTTTTAGGTTCCATGTAGTTCTGACGATACACTTGACTACATGCAGATGCCATGGTAACGCTTTTTTCAAAGGGGTTCACCTTCAGAATACTATTAAAATACCGTGCAAAAAGGACACAGCAACGACGTAGAATTGTAACATCACTTTTGCAATAGGCAAGAAGTTCATCTGCCAAGTTGTATGGTTTAACTATTTGTTTTTCATAATAATAATAATAATAATGAGTCTTTTATATAGCGCAATTCCTATAGTTCTCGCTCAAAGCGCTTTGGGATATCATATTATTACCCCGGTCTCCACAGAAATCAATCAGGGGTTTCAAGGAGCAACCAGAAGGTGCTCACTTTAACTCGACCAGTAGGGGAACTAAGCAGTGACTTGGCCGGGAGTCGAACCCATGACCTCCTGATCATGAGGCTGACTCTCTTCTGTAGTGGGGGGTCTTCGACCCCAGTGCAATTTGCGTGAATAAAAGTGTAGAAACTATCCGTCTTCTTCCTTTGATCTTTATTCGTACAAACTTGATGACGAACACAACGATGAAGATGATGATGATGATGATGATGATGATGGTTCAACTGTAAAAACAAGCGACAAACAATGTCTTAACACTAGTCAAAAAATACAACTATCAAAACAGGGCCAGGAGATCCACTTGACCTAACAAAAGGGCCAGTAATATTGTCATACATATCATCAAAGTTACCAAAACAAACTAGGAAAACTTCTCTAAAAACATCCACATGGAAGACAAGGTTGTGACACTACTGTAAAGCAGGACAAGCAGGACAGGACATTCAGTTCCATAGACGGACGGCAGGTGACAGCACCATACAGCCACTGCAAATGCTTAAATTAACCACTGGGAACAGCAAGTTGGTCCCAGGAACTACAGAACTGTCTTCTCAACATCTTAACATACATCTTATGTCTTTAGACAAGGCAGAAAGGGACTTATTTTTACTTTAAAGAGAACAAAGGGTCACGTGACCAAGATAGCGGGAAAATCTGCCCGGGGTGGAGGAGGCGTGGCAGTTAGCACCCAAAATACCTGATCCACTTTGATCAGAACACTAAAAAGATGCTTGCTATGGCATCTATACTTACATCACATGATTGTCCACGCAAATGCTATAGTTAGGCACGCTTGGTGCGCCAACAAAACCCGCAAACAGGGTTGGACACTCAGAAACCGCACCGGTTTCGAGAAATACAAAACGGCGAAAGCGTCACTTGTTGAGGTTTCTTGGGCCCATTTCCACCTCAGCCGCGAAACGCTCAAGCCAACCTGTCTTCAGCAGGAAAGACACTACAGCGGCCCCAACAAGCGAACCAGAACTCCCGATAAGCTTGTTCAAACCCACTGTGTCTTTCCCACAAAGGACAGCACAACCTCACAACGAGGACAGGTTGAAATCATCCAACCAAAAAAAACCCAAAAATTTTTTTCGACTAACCACCAAGCCACAAACCAACCCAAGGCAAACCATACCCAACCCTAGAAACATCACACTAGAGTTTACAGTAACCACTAAAGTGTTAAATCTTGACGCAATGTTTCATATGCACAATTAACCAAGCTATTGTCCCATACTCCAAGACAATAGAGCACTTGAATGTCTGTCTGTCGGCGTCTCAGCTTCACAACCTTAAAAAATTGTCAGTCAACGTCAGTGTGCCATTCACCATCTACACACTGGCAAGACAAAAAGGGGAGTGTCCACTTGCACTCTCAAATCAAATCAAGTCTTCAGAGAACTTATTCACATCCTGTTAACGAAAGAAACAAATGATTTTTCCAACCATAACTTGTGCTGTATTTCAGTACTGTATTGGTCGTCTGATCCCAAAACCATGTTACTCCATGGTACAAATTCTCTCTCAAAAAACTAAAAGGTTCAAATTTTAGAACATGAAAAAAAAACTAGAGAAATTCTCAACTTACAAACACAGAATAAAGAGGCAAGACAACCAATGATAGTACCTCAATATCTAAACACAAGAATTATTCACTTTCTCTCAAAAACACACAATTTTAGACATCCTGAATCTTCCAGAAATCCTCCAGAATCACAAGAAAGATACCTGTCCTGGTATTTTTCTTCACTTCTCCATGAAAATGACTATAATGACGAGTCATTTTTCAAGCGCTTTCGCTTCACAAAGAATGGATTCAATTGTCTGACGGATTTCTTGGGGCCCGACTTGCCAGACGCAGCGAACCAACGTGGAATCCCTTTGACACCAAGGACACAACTGCTAGTGGCACTTCGATATTTCGCAACTGGATCATTCCAGATCGTTTCTGGTGACTTGTAAGGATTGTCAAGACGGTTTCCAGAGCTATTAATACCAGACATCAAGGACAGATAATTCGGTTTCCAACAGGCCAGGACGCTGTGAGGAATAAGGTAACATTCTATGAAATGCATGGCTTTCGTGATGTTCTGGTATGTATCGATGGTGTTCACATTCCAATACAGGCCCCAAGCGTGGAGGAAAAGAGATCTATCGATGCGGCAAGGGATTTATGTCCCTGAATGTGTATAACAATTATCTTTGACAAGACTGCTTTATTACTGATGAATTAACGTAACATTCAGACAGTGTCAGAACAAAACAAAACATGTTGTGATGCTTAAAATCACTTGCTTCAGGGATATTTGTTTCAAAAAGACTGCAGTGTCAGTGTTCCCACTTGTATTTCAATCCTAGGAATGGAAATGTTTTCCATTTATTTGTTTATACCATACAACTGTACCATGATTCAGTTAAGCTCAGAATAAATACTAAAAAGTTGGTAATCAGTGGTGTTGTTTGCTGTTTCCTGCTCTGATGATTGTGCCACTTGTTTGTTGGCATTTACCAATACATTCATCTGATGCCTGAACAGTTCCATGCGCTTGTCATGTTCTTCCCGTTGAAATTGAATCTTCTCCTCCAGATATTTCATTTGCGGAGCATGCTCCTTCCTCTGCATTTCCAGAGCAGCAGTCATAGCAGGGCCGTGGGCAGGGCTTTTGGAAGACATGGTTTGCTGTTTGGAGGATGTAGCAGGTGTACCAGGCGTACTGTCATCGATATAGTGGGCTGGCTCACTTCATCTTCACTCCTGGCTGATGGATTCTCTGCATCAGACTCGTCGGTCGGCGGTTTTCCAGCAGCTGTATGCTTCTTTATTGTTTCTGCAATAGGAACAAGAAACTCAGTGAGAGTTAGGTACCATGGGACATTCCAGCATCTGCAAGCAAATTACTTATCCTTCAGCAATGCACATTTCAAGGCAAATAGTGTATATGCCTACTAACCTGGTACATTATGATAGTCGTTGTCATCGTCAAAGCTGTTATCCAATTGGTTCAGCACTTCATCACAATAGGATGCAACCGTATGCGACAGATCATCGGCGACAGTGTCTGTCTCCTCGGACCCCCCCTCCTGTCTGTTGGCGAGTTTTCTTCTCCTGGGCGACGTCTTATTTGGCCTCCGCTTTCAAGTTCTCAAGGACCTTCTTCAGCTGTGTGGCACTGCACTGCACTGCACTTCCCCTTTCTTTATTGATGGCTGCTCATTGAACTTTTTGACAATCCTATCCCACACCTGGTTTTTTCTGCTAGTAACTTTGTTCGTATTTTTTTCAAGTCCAGAATACTCTTTTCCTTTTGCACAAGATTCATTAGGAACTGCTTCTCTAATTCATTGAAGCTTCGTCGCGTTCGACCTTCGGAACATTTTTTAGAGGCATGGCTGTGCAGATGTTCAACTCGCAGATGTCTGTGATGTTCAACTTACTTGCAGAGGTAGCCTACACTGTATACAATGCATGTGCTCAATGATAACGTCATGAATGCGTTTAGGTAACCACATGTGGAAATGCATTTTATCACCGAATACATAAGCATAAGGGTCACTTAGTAAAAGGGACACTGCTATAAGGGGCCCTTTTGCAATTCTTTATTAAAGTGACACCTTAGTGGAAGGGAAGCCAAAGTCTGGTTCTTGAATACGGATGGCTGAGGGACACTTAAGGAAAGGGACACTTAGCTAAGGGACACTTAACTAAAGGGCCCTTTAATGTTGATTTAAGGAACATCTTAGAATACGGGCCCATATCTCCGACCTTCAGATTCTGACGTTCTAATCTCCACTTGTCCAGTCGCTGTTGGCTGGGCACGTACTCTCTCAGCCAACGTTCCCAGAAGAGATCGAGTAGGTACTGGACCTTCCTCCACTCCTTTCTCAGGATGGAATCCTCTTTCACAAACACACCGGGCGGTAGTCCTTCCACCTTCCTGTGCAACAAGAAGTGATTTGGAGTTAAAACTTCCATATCCTTAGGGTCATCTGACACAGGACACAGGGGGCGCCCATTCATGACAGCTTCTACTTCGGCTAGCAATGCTCGGAGACCACAGTCAGTAAGTTGGCAGTTGGCTGACACGGTCCTAAGATGTCCCTTGGCGATTTTTACCAGGCGCTCCCAGACACCTGACATGTGCGATGCAGTGGGAGGGTGAAACGACCACTCTATTCCCTTCTGCCGCATTTCGTCTTCTATTGCCTGTGTATTCCAGTCTTGTAGAGCTTCTCGCAGCTGTCGTTCACAACCAGTGAAGTTGCTTCCTGAATCGCAAAATATGGCTTCTGGGGGACCTCTTCTACTGATGAAAATCCTCAGGACTAAGATGAAATCGTCTGTGCTCAACGATGGCACCACCTCAAGAAAAACAGCTCGTGTAGTCAAGCATGTAAATAGGCATCCCCAACGTTTCACTAGGCTGCGACCCCGTTTAATCTCCATTGGTCCCCACAGATCGACTTCTGTATAGGTAAAGCTCGGCCTATACGGCATCAATCGGCAGGCTGGTAAATGGGCCATAACTTGTTGCATTGGCTGTACATTCTGCTTTCTACATTCGAAACACTCCCTGACTGTCTTCTTGGCTATACGTCGTCCTCCCAATATCCAGAATCTGCGTCTGGTGATGGCTAGCGTCTGTTCTCGCCCAGCATGGTCCGCTTTCTTATGAGTCTCTTCCATGATCAACCAACTGACATGACCACTGGGCAGAATGATGGGATGTTTCTCGTCTGCTGATAGCGTTGGAGCATTTTCGAGCCTTCCTCCCACTCTGAGGACACCGTCTGCCAATATCGGACGCAAATCTGCTATCTGGCTCCCAGCGGGGACGTTTTTCCCTTTCTCCAACAGTGCAATCTCTTGTTTGAAACATTCCTCCTGTGCTATTTTCACCAAACACACGACTGCAGCCTCCCTCTCTTTCTCCGTCGGATTCTCGGTAACAGGGCCGATCATCCCCATGGTTGTCAACCAGGCTATCTTGTCTATCAGTTCCGACCATGACTTGCTCTCATTGATTATCTTGTCAATACCAGTCTTCTCTTTGTTTGGCTGGGTATTAGTAACGTTCACGTTAACTTTCTCCTTAATCAGCTCTGCATTGTCCTCTGATAAAGCTGGCACTACGGTCATGGGCCAGTTTTCTTCAGCTTCCCAAAAGAAGCTTGGACTTTTCCAAAGCATTCCGACCTCATATCGATCATTTACCCGTTTGGTTGTGTCCTCCAATGTCTTCAAAGCCTTCTTGTCCTCGATTGACATTCCCTTCTTGTCAGAAACGCCAAGACCATCCAACTCTAGAAACTGACGGAGTAGCGTGGTTTCGATTGGATCGTTGCTGTATTTGAGAAAGTTCGCTCGGGCTCCTTTCACGTCTCGACCTTCGGTGTCACTGTTATTGCCACTGATAGGACCAAAAATCGACCAGCCCAGGATAATACGTGCTGCAAACGGCTCGCCAGGCTTGCCTATGCGAGTTTCGAGATGGAGCTGAACTTCAGGTACGTTGGTACCTATCAGTACAGACACGTCTCTTACATCTACATCGGGAATTTGTATTCCCTGCAAATGAGGCCACTTGGTGATGTCTGTAACGTAGGTACTATGAATGTCAAGATTTTCCACAACCTTGGTGCGGACATTCACTGATCTCATGGGCTTGACCACTGCTTCGATTTGGATGTTTGCCGAGGCCACATTTAACGTGCTCTCACCTGCCATGGTCGTCACCATCAACGTTTCTTGCCCAGCGACAGGTAGCTTCAGTCGAGTGGCTAGAGACTGACTTATGAAAGTTTCTTGACTACCTGAGTCAAGAAGGGCATAGGTGGTAAGGGGGGTATCGCCCCCGCGTACTCTAATCGGGACTACCTGCAAAGCCACACCGGGCCTACTAGTGAGAGTGAAATAACCAACTCGCTCAGATGATGTCTCTTTAGGTTCTTCCTTCTTGTCAGGCCCCGTCTCATTGCTGTTTGTAAAACGATGCAACAGTGTAGCGTGTTTCTGACTGCACACTGCACATTTCACCTTCACTGCACATTTCTGTACCGCATGGCCTTTATTCAAACAGTTAAAACAAAGTCTTTGACTTCGGACAGTTGCCATTCGTTCCTTGAGCGGTTTGTTCTTGAACTCTTCGCAAGTGGCTACTGTGTGTGCACCTCCACACACACAGCATTGCATCTTCGATTTACCATTACCACTACCAGCTCCTCCTGACGCCGTCCAACCAGCCTTCACCTGACTGGTGTCAGTCCTGACTACTGCGGTGGAGTAGGAACCAGTTGTCTTCTTCTTAGGATGGTGTGTTTCACCGATCTTGCCAAAAACAGGATCACTAGCTACGTCAGCCGATCTTTCAATGAACATCACTAACTGTTCTAACTGAGGGGACGTGCCTGTCGACCTCAACCTTTGTGCCTGTTCCCTCCACCTCACCTGGAGGGGAACTGGCAATTTTCTGGCCATGTGTGCCAAGTTGGCACTGTTCATCTCACCCAGTGCATTGAGGGACTTCAGTGTTTCATATACGGCTCTGCCCTTGTCAGCATATTCGCACAGGGCTTGGGTATCAGTTATGGCTATGTTTGGGCGATTTATAATCGATCCTACACATGCTTCAGTTACTAGATGTGGTTCTCCGAAGCGTCTCTGTAAGATCTCGAGTGCCCTTTGCAGGCCACCTTCTACTCCGTCGAAACTAGCAATCGCCCTCTTGGCCTTTCCCTCAACAAATTGCATTAGGTGAGCCATCTTTTGTGAACTTGTTAGGTTCTGGGACCCCACTAATTGGTTGTAGCGATTTAGAAACCTGTGGTATTCAGCTGGGTCACCAGAAAACTTTACCACATCAAGATCTGGCAACGATGCCTTCACAGCCATTCGGTCCATGGCTTTGACAACCTGCTCAAACTGTGTGGTGAGCTCCGCTGAAGCAGTTGATGAAGTGGAATCTACTGACGATATATGCAATATCGGACTACACGTAATCAAACGTTGCGTAATTTCTTTTTCTAATGATTCAATGTTCCTTCGTGTACTTTCTAGTTCTTCATTTAACCGAGTCTTCATGGCAGCTGCCTCGGCCAACACTGCCAGACGATCCTCATAACCTGAAGCCATGACGAATCAGTTGTTTGAGTTATCACATACCAATGATGTGATTTGAACTGTAGTGGGGGTCTTCAACCCCAGTGCAATTTGCGTGAATAATAGTGTAGAAACTATCCGACTTCTTCCTTTGATCTTTATTCGTACAAACTTGATGACGAACACAACGATGAAGATGATGATGATGATGATGATGATGATGATGATGATGATGATGATGATGATGATGGTTCAACTGTAAAAACAAGCGACAAACAATGTCTTAACACTAGTCAAATAATACAACTATCAAAACAGGGCCAGGAGATCCACTTGACCTAACAAAAGGGCCAGTAATATTGTCATACATATCATCAAAGTTACCGAAACAAACTAGGAAAACTTCTCTAAAAACATCCACATGGAAGACAAGGTTGTGACACTACTGTAAAGCAGGACAAGCAGGACAGGACATTCAGTTCCATAGACGGACAGCAGGTGGCAGCACTATACAGCCACTGCAAATGCTTAAATTAACCACTGGGAACAGCAAGTTGGTCCCAGGAACTACAGAACTGTCTTCTCAACATCTTAACATACATCTTATGTCTTTAGACAAGGCAGAAAGGGACTTATTTTTACTTTAAAGAGAACAAAGGGTCACGTGACCAAGATAGCGGGAAAATCTGCCCGGGGTGGAGGAGGCGTGGCAGTAAGCACCCAAAATACCTGATCCACTTTGATCAGAACACTAAAAAGATGCTTGCTATGGCATCTATACTTACATCACATGATTGTCCACGCAAATGCTATAGTTAGGCGCGCTTGGTGCGCCAACAAAACCCGCAAACAGGGTTGGACACTCAGAAACCGCACCGGTTTCGAGAAAAACAAAACGGCGAAAGCGTCACTTGTTGAGGTTTCTTGGGCCTATTTCCACCTCAGCCGCGAAACGCTCAAGCCAACCTGTCTTCGGCAGGAAAGACACTACATCTTCCACTGCGCTTCCGCTGCCCCATATACCAGGTCATAAATTCCTGTCTTCCTTCAGAAGACATACTATTGGGGTCGAAGTACTCCATGGGAGGTATCTCACCGACATAATTTTGATTATCTTTTGTATTGAAATGGTGTGGGAACCAGCCTTTTCGACATTCTTTCAGATTGAATGTTTTCGGCAATGAACTCAGTGGCATAGTCAGATAACTCAGCGAATCAAGAAATTTTACACCGCATGCTTCGAATGAAAGATATTTCAAGCCTACCTGTATAACGTTTGTGGGTTTTATACTAACGCTGTGAAGATACTGGATGATGAAAAAAGCATCATACCCTCTGCTGTTGTGAGCAATTGCCACCCGCCCCCTATTGTCACCACTGAATAGCCATTTACAAAACTCAGACACCGTGTCCACCCCCTTGAAGACGCATTCTTCACGCCTCTCTCGACACAAAATACACTGTGTGTCTCCGTCATTTTCAACGCTTTCTTCATCGCCACAATGATAACAGCAACGCTGTGCAACACACAGATTGGGCACGTGCTCCTTTGAACCATTGCACAATACCCTCTCCTGCGTAGATTCAAAATCATAAAATACAAAATTCATGTTACTTATAGGATCGCCAGGCACCGGTTCCTTTCTCACGATTTTTTTAATGTAACAATCGTGTGAGAAAGGCCTGTGGTCTTCGCAAGTACGACAATATGAATTGTAGCAAATATGCTTTACACGTGCGTCATAAGACTTTGCACATGTTTTGCATTTTTTAAAAATATCACACACGCTGCGTTCGTGGGCATTTTTGACGAGATGTCTATCGTAACACTGATCGCTTTTAAAATCACGCATGCACCCCATGCAATTCTTCCATTTGTCAATAGGACAAACCATATCACTTTTGCAACAAGCACAGGTTCGATCGCATATATGCGCTTTATAGTTCTGATATCCAGTATCACAATGCGTACAAAAATAGGCTTTCTCCAAAAACCCTGTCATCGTTGTTATAGGGGCGTAATGGTCGCCACAATGATAGATATTCAAACGATGCTTCGCGGGTGGCCCTTTAAAGCATATGCCGTCCATAAAAAGCGTGGAAAATACAACTAACTGAAAATCGGGCACCAAGTGTTTTTGAAATAGGCGCACCTGTGGAATACCACATTTCCGTTTGGGCACACCCGCTTCTTCATGAAGCTCGGACGCTAAACGGAGTTGATGTTTATCATACCCTTTTCGGATAGACGAATAATTGTCATACATATCATCAAAGTTACCAAAACAAACTAGGAAAACTTCTCTAAAAACATCCACATGGAAGACAAGGTTGTGACACTACTGTAAAGCAGGACAAGCAGGACAGGACATTCAGTTCCATAGACGGACAGCAGGTGGCAGCACTATACAGCCACTGCAAATGCTTAAATTAACCACTGGGAACAGCAAGTTGGTCCCAGGAACTACAGAACTGTCTTCTCAACATCTTAACATACATCTTATGTCTTTAGACAAGGCAGAAAGGGACTTATTTTTACTTTAAAGAGAACAAAGGGTCACGTGACCAAGATAGCGGGAAAATCTGCCCGGGGTGGAGGAGGCGTGGCAGTTAGCACCCAAAATACCTGATCCACTTTGATCAGAACACTAAAAAGATGCTTGCTATGGCATCTATACTTACATCACATGATTGTCCACGCAAATGCTATAGTTAGGCGCGCTTGGTGCGCCAACAAAACCCGCAAACAGGGTTGGACACTCAGAAACCGCACCGGTTTCGAGAAAAACAAAACGGCGAAAGCGTCACTTGTTGAGGTTTCTTGGGCCTATTTCCACCTCAGCCGCGAAACGCTCAAGCCAACCTGTCTTCGGCAGGAAAGACACTACATCTTCCACTGCGCTTCCGCTGCCCCATATACCAGGTCATAAATTCCTGTCTTCCTTCAGAAGACATACTATTGGGATCGAAGTACTCCATGGGAGGTATCTCACCGACATAATTTTGATTATCTTTTGTATTGAAATGGTGTGGGAACCAGCCTTTTCGACATTCTTTCAGATTGAATGTTTTCGGCAATGAACTCAGTGGCATAGTCAGATAACTCAGCGAATCAAGAAATTTTACACCGCATGCTTCGAATGAAAGATATTTCAAGCCTACCTGTATAACGTTTGTGGGTTTTATACTAACGCTGTGAAGATACTGGATGATGAAAAAAGCATCATACCCTCTGCTGTTGTGAGCAATTGCCACCCGCCCCCTATTGTCACCACTGAATAGCCATTTACAAAACTCAGACACCGTGTCCACCCCCTTGAAGACGCATTCTTCACGCCTCTCTCGACACAAAATACACTGTGTGTCTCCGTCATTTTCAACGCTTTCTTCATCGTCACAATGATAACAGCAACGCTGTGCAACACACAGATTGGGCACGTGCTCCTTTGAACCATTGCACAATACCCTCTCCTGCGTAGATTCAAAATCATAAAATACAAAATTCATGTTACTTATAGGATCGCCAGGCTCTGGTTCCTTTCTCACGATTTTTTTAATGTAACAATCGTGTGAGAAAGGCCTGTGGTCTTCGCAAGTACGACAATATGAATTGTAGCAAATATGCTTTACACGTGCGTCATAAGACTTTGCACATGTTTTGCATTTTTTAAAAATATCACACACGCTGCGTTCGTGGGCATTTTTGACGAGATGTCTATCGTAACACTGATCGCTTTTAAAAACACGCATGCACCCCATGCAATTCTTCCATTTGTCAATAGGACAAACCATATCACTTTTGCAACAAGCACAGGTTCGATCGCATATATGCGCTTTATAGTTCTGATATCCAGTATCACAATGCGTACAAAAATAGGCTTTCTCCAAAAACCCTGTCATCGTTGTTATAGGGGCGTAATGGTCGCCACAATGATAGATATTCAAACGATGCTTCGCGGGTGGCCCTTTAAAGCATATGCCGTCCATAAAAAGCGTGGAAAATACAACTAACTGAAAATCGGGCACCAAGTGTTTTTGAAATAGGCGCACCTGTGGAATACCACATTTCCGTTTGGGCACACCCGCTTCTTCATGAAGCTCGGACGCTAAACGGAGTTGATGTTTATCATACCCTTTTCGGATAGACGAATAATTAGGATCTTTTAGAGTGTGGGCTCTTGCCGTTACGATTGCACGGGCCAAGCAGAGGGTGTCATTGTTTCTAATTGTTTCTAACCCTCTCCACGGTCATCAGATCGGGAGCTATGAAAGGGATACTTATATGTTTCAAACCATCACCCGAAATGATAAGTCTGACCCTGTCTTGAGACTCTGCGTTCTTCATGAGGGTGGCCAAAAGTTCCGAAAAGGCATTTGACAGGTGAAATAAGACATCATTGTACGATGAACTTTTTTGTAAGCCATCAACTTTAATATCCATTTCAATTCCATTCTGTCGATATTTTGGAATGTATTTTTCACCTGTTGACACTACCTGAAAAACAGGTTGTATGTGTTCGCGAGCCTCATCAGTGTCAGAGTCAAACTCATCATCACTAGTGTTATCACAGTCATCGTCATCATCATCATTATCATCATCATCATCATCATCATCATCATCAACATTGTCACCCCCATCGTCACCGTTGGCTTCAGCAATACGAGTATTTTGTGCCAGACGTCTGTTACCGCCAGAATGCTACACCATCAGGGGCCTATTTCGTTGTGACCGCCTAAATCTAAAAAAGACTGGTGTGACGCGACGTTACGCTCCGAGGAATCGGGAACTTTTAAAGGATACTGTCTATTGACAGTATTCCCTGGAGCGTAACGAGCTCCAACACCCGAAGGCTCCGCTATATTGCCCTCAGATAAAAGACTCCTTAGAATCGGGCGATCACCTTCGGTTGTACTTCTTTTTCTTTTTTCTGCTGACGAAAAGGAATTTTCCGCTTAGGTGTTTTGTACAAAGGGCACACGTAAGCGTCTGAAGTCGTTGCGACTTGAGAGGTGTGAAGAACCTCTATATTAGATCGCTCCGGTTCAGGCAATGTTTCGAGAGCCGTTTGAAGGCCAACATCATCGATGTTTTGCCTGCTCTGGACCGTCTCAAGTCCCAACTGTCCATTCGCAAGATAATCAAACAGCTTCATACAATTCTAAAGCTGTTCAACTATTTTCCTGTCCAATTCCTTTTCATCAGCAACAGAAAATGTAGGGGTTGATAGCGTTGGCGGTGATACTGTCTGTGAGGTGTGTTCACCTGTGTCACACGATACTATTATGTTGCTGGTTCGGGTGGGGGTACTAGCTGGTCAGAGTTCAAATAAAACTTGAAGACATGAATAACTTACTAAACTATATTGTTCCTTCACCATATACACATCTACACAATCATAGGTCACACAGTTTCACAGTTTGGAAGTCCAAAACCGGTAGTGTTCTTCTCAGGCTGGAGTCCAGGACCTGAATGACCACACATAAAATATAGATTCACCAAGAAAATTGGTTTCTAACAACACAGAAAACTTAATGACATAATTACAACAACAAGCTAGGACAGATGGCTTACCAATTAATTATAAGACAAAGGTGGCACAGATTACAGGGTGATTTGTCCACATAGCGATAATCCCAGAATAAAGGATGTCTCTTAACCATGAATGGGTTGTCGCCTAAATGCTAAGCAAACTAACATAAAAACAATGGTTAACAAGCGCAACAGCTCTGGGCGTATTTAATCCTAAGGGACTTCCCTAATTCAGAGTTTGTAGGACAACTAAAGTGAGAAATGGGAATTCTTCATAAAAATTGAAATAAATTATTAAACTTAATTTGAGATGAAAAGCCACCATAAAAAGACCATATCACAGGATAGCAAGTCCATTAGATCAGGATAATCTGAGGTATCATGGGTCACAGGTAAACCCTCGATAGGGTTAACAGGTGGCACGCAATACTCGTTTGCGTCTAGCTGCGGTTCCTGCCGTTGCTGCTGCTGCGGTTCCTTAGCCGATGTAGACGGGCTAAGTAACCCAGGTAAAGCCCCTTCACCATCTTGCAACGGCACTGCACCTGGCACTCCAGGAGGTGTAAGAGGAAAATATAGACGAGCGTCTATATCATAAGGGTCTGCATCGGCTGGAACAACCGCAGCAACGGCATCAATACGTGTATACGACCCCGGAATTTGTGAAGGGGCGATGCGTTCCTCAGAGGGGGAGTCGGGAATTATAATTACGTCCTCTGCATTAGCACCTTTAGACGTGGAAGAAGAAGAGGAAGAAGTGCTCTGCACAGAATGTAATACCTGTTCTGACTCCCCCTCACATTTTTGCACATCGTCCTCAATATTATTATTATCATTTGCTCTAAGGAAAGGGTTGATTTGTTGAACAACCTTATCATACTCATGTGGTTCATGCATTGCAGTTGGTAGTCCAAACCGCCCCTTCGATGCCCTCTCATTTAGTATAGTGTTCACAACACCCATCAGACGGTCCACGGCGGTTTGAGAACCTATATGAAAAGAGGGAAATGTGTTGGTTAATTTACATACATGAAGGAACTTCATTGATCCAGGCTCTAGAACATTGCTATTGCATCAACATGCACACGCACAATACATGTCCATTAATAGTGTTTTATTATTATTATTATTATCATTATTATCATCATCTTCATGAAATATACATACCTTGCATTTGGGTGTCGTCGTCGTCTGTCTTACCACTAGGGGTAGGTGGTGGTGGGTGCCCTGCGGCTGCGGCCGTAGTCGACGCTGGAAGTGTATGTGACGAGTTTCTTTTTTTTGTAGAACTGCACATCTGTGTTTTCAATGTTTCTGAAAGCATGGAGGGTATGCAACTGTAAATCAGATTCGTGTGATTGAACAGTGATTATTATAAAATAAACTTTCAATCAAACATGTGTTCACAGAGATCCAGTGAAATTTTTTTTTTTTTTAGATATCAAAATACATGGATGTCTTATTTTTTCTACTGTATGTGCGGTTCTTAAAGCCTATATATATACATGTATATATATATAAATACTGTTTTAGTAAACCTACCTTGTTTGTTTGTTTTTTTCTGTAGGCCTCTCCCTGTTGGACCTGACACTACAGGTAGTTTTGGCGTCTGGGCTGTGGGTAGCGGGTGTTCTAGTGTCGATTTTCGTTTCTTCTTGTTAAGAGCCAAACCTGTAATGTTGAATATAGAACGTTAAACAGTAGTTACAATTATTATTATAAAAAATAAACGTATTGTGGTTACTAGCTGTGGCACATATGCAGAATAATAGCGGTATGATGAGACTTACGAGATGTCCTTTTCCTTTTTCGTTTAACCGTTACCCAAGGCGTCGCATCCGTAAATTCGTCCTCTGAATCTATGATGACTGTCAAATAAAAAGAATTATGACACCTGTTACTTCATGACCGGTCTGAATAACGCAAAAAACGTAACATGTTGGGGTTTTTTCAAGCAGTGCTTCGTAATTTGGATTAGTGACGCATACATTATTCAACATTAAACCTGACAGTGAAGAGTATGCTCCATGTGGATCGAAAATCGATTGCCTGTGCGTGTGGGGGGCCATATGTACAGAGTCAACATAGGGTTAACACCCATGAAATTCATGATTGCATCTTCCTGTGTGGTTAATGGCTTTTAAAATCAACTCACCAACGCTAGCGTCTTTTCCAGACACTGCATCTGCATAACATAACTTCTTGAACATTTTTACAGGTTTTCGCTGGAAAAAAAAACACCCTGTATTATACTCTCTGCACACCTGATAATATGACATGTCGGACAACTAAATGAAAACAAACTTGCCCTTTCCACATTAAATGATGCCATGCCTTTTCTCTATAGACACACGCTTTGTTTTTTTTTTACACAATATACAAGTTCGGTTCTGACATCGCATAATTGCGTACTATAATATTTTAATACATAGCATCCTTAAATACCAAGTAAAGGTTAGTGTCATTCGTGTAATATGCAGACCGACAACTTTGCAAAATGAACCACTGCCTCGGGGCTATTACGATTTTAATAATTTGCATTGTGTCTCGTTCAATAACTATAACACGTGAGTCATCGGCCATTTCAACACATGTCACCACCCCTGGCACCACAATGACACCCTCGCAACTGTCTAATTCAGGGTTATACGCTGTAAAATGCAAACTCAAGGGATTTTCTCACATAACTTGGCGGACACCTTTACAATACAGATTTTCCATTTTGCTGCAGTTCCCAGCCTTCATCTCGAGATAGAGTGTGAATGTCAGGATATTTTGCAAGATATTCTATGCATTCAACAGCTGTCCGAACCGTTGTTCTTTGCATTTTAAAAATCTCAAGCATCTCAAACAGTCCATATTTCTGCTTTACAGGGATGGTGCGATTTAGACAGAAAAGCGTACTGTTAATCATTACATTGCCAAGAGACACCATTTTTACACATCACTGGAAATGAGCGACATTGCTTCCCATTGGCTGAATACAGTAAGGAGAATATGGAGCCGATTGGTAATGGAAAATTCATTACAGCATGACAAAAATAGTATCAAATTGCGTCCAGATCCAGATCGTATGGAGCCTTAAATTGCATAGCCAATATTTGATACAACTTATTTGTTGAAATTATTTGTGAGTTTTGTGCACTTTTAACAGTTTGGCAAGACCACCGAGCTGCATACAACCAAGGAATTTACTGTGTATAGTGGGCTGACCTAAGGTCGAAAATCACCTCTCTTCTCAAAATTAGAGCAAAGTCATTAGCATCCCCAAATCAATTTTCAAAGTTGAAATACTCCAGGATTTATGTATCAAATTAGCTACTACGAACGATATAAGACCTTTGTGCACTTTTTCTATAAACAAGAGGCCCAAGGGCCTGGCGCTCAGCTGAAATACATGGGTTAATGCAGGGGTACATGTTTATTGATATTTCATTCAACCATGAGAATGCGGCCTCTTGAGGTCTACAGCCAATGGCTTAAAATGGCAATTGGCAAAGTTGGTGTTAGTGTTAATTTTGGGAAAGTGTTGTAGTTCTTGAGCAGCCCTGAGAATGCATCATTTCCACAAACAAGGCTGTCTACCCTAAGATTACGCCTAATGTTCGTGTTGATCATAGCGTCATTCTGAAATATTGTCTTGTTGCTACATATAAGCCCCAAAATTTTTACAAAATTAACACCAAGACCAACTTTGAAGTCACGCAATGTGTCATAAATGGCTCCAGACTGATTTCACTGTCACAAGCCACACTCGCCAGACACTTTCCTTTATAGACACCTTTGCAAACACCATCATATCCAGCAAATACATTGTTTGGGGTTCTAACATTACCATGTACTAGTAATGTGACTAACATTACTACGTACTAGTAATGTGAACTGATTGGGGGTTGCAGAGAGGGCTTGTTTTGGTTTTTGTTACAATATTGAAACTGTTGATAGGTTCTTAAGCGCTGTTAAGAGGTTTGAATGAGTGGGAAGTCAGTCATTGAGACAAGATTTTATAAAAGAACTAGTTTTATTCAATATTGTGAAAAAGTTAAAAATGGTGATATCCTGGCCAGCAGGCAATTACAGTATGTACATAAATGATTGCAGTCAAAAGAAAAATAAACGGATTTAAGAACACAGGGCTCTTGGCATGTGAGTTGGACTAGAAATTGTTGAATTTGCATACTGTAACCCGGAAAATATTTGCGGCTGGTTATTTTCGCGGATTTGTAAAAAATCAATGAAAAACTTATATTTTGCGCTGATAAATTTTGCGAACACGAGATTGCTCTTCAGTTAACAAGAAAGAAAGATTATATTTCGCGCTGGTTATTTTTGCAGATTACTACCATGCGCAAAATCAGCAAAATTAAACAGCTCGCGAAAATTTCCAGGGTTACAGTAATTACATGTAGCAGAAAATTTTGTTAAAACTGTGGTTGCTTAAATTTTGAGATGATCTATTTATACATGAACACAATATAGGATACGTAAAATAAACTTAGAACATAATGAAACAATATACATATGTAGGTACATTATGACCAAAATTACAAACAATTACAAATATCTAGATTTTGCATCTGGTTATGCATGCGTATGAATTCATAATCATGTACATGTATGTGTTCATACGCATGTGTAACTTAATGGATCATAAGGACGTATTTGCGTCACAGTCCTTAGGAAAACATTAACATAACTTTGTATGTGATGAAATTAGTACAAGAATTAACAGAAATTACAATGTTTATATGCAAGATCATGTTATCTCTCCTGGGATAAAACTTCTGAAATGATCCCTATATCTATGAACATAAAGGATGCATAAAATAAACTTAGAACATAGAAAATAATACCTTCTTAAGAAGTATAAACAAACAATTACAAATGTCTACATTTTGTATCTGGTTAATATGCATGAGTATTAATGCATTCATAATCATACACGTATTTGTCTTATTTATTTGCATTTGTAAGAGTATACATAATGTGGATGTTTTTGCGGCACGGTCTTTAGACAATGTTAGAAGGGTACTGAAAATGAACATTTATGTAACTTAGTATGCAATCAAATCAGTATAAGATTTGTAAGAAATTACAATGTTTCATGATAATAAAAGGCTAAACACAATAGACTTTCAATTAGGAACATTCTGCTTGTATTCAAATTATAACTAAATAAATGCTTTTCGTTTCCAAAACTGAATGAAATTACTGCACAACCCGAAGGGCGCTTTTAGTGCTGGTTTACATATCATGTCAAACTGTGGTGCACCATTTTCTGGGAGGCTTTACCATAGGCCTGGATCATGTGCATTTGAAAATGAATTATGCAGTTTGACGAATTGGGTTCAAAATTTTAGAACAAGTCTGTCCACATTGTATGTTACTGATGGGATAGTTTCTAAATTCAAAATGAATTCCTCAATGTCGTCAGTCGTGACATCATTAGTTATGACTAGTCCCTCTTTCAGCAGAAAGTCAATCATGATCTGGTCTAGACCTGTGACAGCGATTCTTTCCTTGTCCTCTGCCATTAAGAGCAATTTTACCCGAATGTTTTGTGTTAACATTTTGGTTAACTGGCGCATGTCACAATTTCCACACTTTGTGGTGTGGTGGTCGGTTGTTGGCACAACATGTTTACAAGACAAGCATGCCTTTCTCATTGTTACAGAAACTTGCTGAACTGTGGCATTCTTCACTGTTGTGTTGGTGTCATCGAGATGTTGTTCCTCAATTATATCTTGTGATATATCAATCACCGTTATGTCAGTATGAACTTTGATAGCAGTTTCCGGGGTGGTTGTTAATGAGTTTTGGTCGAAATAGTATACGGACAATTCACTGAACTGGTAGGTTTTTTCATTTTCAACCATAGGTATCAACTTTTCCCATAATGTTAACTTGGCACATCCGGTGTCATCTGCAACAAGTATGACTTTTGCATTTAGGCTTTGTCCTCGAACATCTTTGAGGCAGGTGTCTTCAAGTACTTTCACCACCTTCGCTGTGATGTTGAGCTGAAATATAATGACAATTAGTTGTTAGACATGAATGATGCCAAAGTGTCACAGGGTCATTTTGTTGGTAAGAGAAATGTTGTTCTTTATAGTTGTTGTGAGTGGAATGCTTTATTGCCTATCTGATTATAGTACATGTATGTGTGATGCATGATGGCATCTGAATTTATTTCAAGAATACACATACACTGAACATTGTGCAATGTATTCTATAGTGGGAATTAGGAGTCTGAAAGGTTGGTGTTTCATGTTGAAACTGTTGCTCTAAGTGGGAAATGGTTCTTGTCATGTTTAGCACTTCTAGTTTTCCAGTACGTAGATTATGCAGGAGGTGCTCTTCATCTTGATCAAGTACTTCACTATAAGTAGTACTAGCCTACATGTGGTATTGAGAAGTTATTAATTCATATATTGATTGGGTAATACATTAACTCAGCACCTACCCTTTGAGAAATCCTTTGGTTGTTCAGGGAGTTGAGCTTGATAGTGGGTGTGACTTTAACTTTCGGGGCTTTTGGTTTAAAGTTTAGAGGTTGCGTTTCAATAGACATTCTTGTTTGGTAGGTCACTTTTAAGTCATTTACTGAATCGTCTTTAAAACCTTTTGTAAGGGCAGCATCCCTCAGTTTGACTGGGCTTCTGCAAATGAAAGGAAAATGATGTAGACTTTATGTTATTGACATTAGAATGAGATTTGTAAGCACAAGTTAAAGCTATTGAATACTTGCTAACTTCCAAGTATTTGGGAGGTAAGCAATGGAGAATAATTTTTGGAGTTTGCCTGGAGAAATGTCCATAGTCAGGTTGCAAATCTAAAACAGTGGAGATAACATGGTGAATAATCAAATTGTTCCATGTCTATATATTAAGGACACCCTTGGGACTGGCAAATGGTGTCCTTAATTGAGAGGTGTCCTGATCACGGAGGTCAAATTCAATGGAAATGACCAATTTGGGACCAAAAACAGTGTCCTTTATAGAGAGGTGTCCGCTAAGGGAGGTTCCACTGTATATGCATGCATGAAGAGAAGAATTAGCAAGGCAGTATAGACTTACTTTTGTTGTTCTGCTCTTCGAAATTGGCTGTGCAATTTGGGCTGGAAGCACACAAGGTCCATGTAAGTGTTTTTATTTGTTTGTGCAATGGCTTTGAAATAATCCTTGTTAGCCTTACTTGTCTTCATTGGACTGGTGTTGAATACATAAAGATCTTGGGTAATTTTTGGTTCATCCTCAAATTTTCTTTTGTTCGAATTCGATGCCATGTTGTCGATGAAGATGTCTGAAATCAGAGAAGATAATGTTGCAAGAAAAGGAAAAATCTCATTGTGCTTTAAAGCTTCTTTGTTGTGGTAAGAGTGGTAACCAAGCAGTCACAGGGGCATGAGGTCTATAAAGTAAAAGATAGTTGATTAAAGCTTTAACGTGAAAGAAGAACTGATAAATTCTGATGCCTGAAAAGAAAAGGTCTTGAACATTTTCAATAATTACATGATTTCTGCACTTCCATGTTATCTTGTTCCAGTGAACTGTCGTTTCAACTTTCCTCTGCCACAGACGGCAATGTCTGCTACCAAAATCTTGCGTCCATAAATCCATGAGATTGATAATGTTAATGTCTGTGTATACACCGTTTTGAATCCTGATATCACATGTTTGAATTGATGTCCATCCACCACTCACAAGAATTAAATACTAATGTTTTTGTAGTAGATCGCTTTGAATCCTGATATCGCCATATTGTGAATTGACGTCCATTAGTCTTGTATTCATAAGAATTAAATGTCCAAGTGTTTAACTGAATTTTCTGACACCCTATCCCCCCCCCTTCTATTTTGCCCTTCTGTCCAAGTTGCAGCCCCAGTAGTAATCTTTTTAAGCTGCAGGTGGTGGAAAGCTTTAGTACTGGATAATTTTTCATTTAAAATGTTTATCATGAAAGGTTGGATTTTGTATATTTAAATGAACTTTGTACACTTGGTGGATGGAGGATAAGGAGTATTGTTTCAGTAATTTGATTCTGGTCCACACTGTTTCTTTTTCGGTTCTGCCCCCCTTATTATGGATCTGTTATAATATTTATACATTTTTCTGTTAACATAGAGAGTCAATAATTAGGTCTAAGAATTACATGTACAGTACTCTGTTCTGTTGGAACATGAGTGATCCTGACTGCAGTGACTTTATTTTGAGGCACTCAGTTGAGTTTGTCCACCCATTAAGTGCCTAAAATCAATTGAGGTGGGAAAAAAATTGTCTACCTGACATCAACAACTGAGCACCTAAAACATGTAATACCAGGTGAGCTACAAGCCCCTGGGAGAAATGAGTCCACCTAAACAATTTCAGGTGAGCAAAAAAACACTCGCCTGATTTTTTTAAATGCAGTCACTGTTGACCTATCCCAGTTTGGTCCACCTCCCCTCATCCTCCCAGTCCACCTTCCTCTTCTGAATTATTTTTTTCTTGTAATGATTATATTACTATTGACTATTTGGAAGGCCTATTAGTACTATTTTATGGTCTGACCATGTTGATTCTATTGTTGATGTAATAAGATTGGTTCGATTGTAAAAGACCATGTCAATCTGTGAATCATAATCAGTTGTAATTTCGTTGATGAATTGTTCACATTCTAATATTTTAGATACTTTTTGTAAATGTGATTTATTTTTGCCATTCCAAATGTCGAAGTTGAAATCACCAACCACAAGTAAAGGTTTTGTAAGATCTATTTCTGATGCAATTGTTTGAAGCTTTGCACACAATTCTGTAAGTGAACACGAAGGCGACTTGTACAAGCAGATGATTTGGAGGAAGAGCATGGATTTTGACAAAGAAATGCAGGTGGCTTCGAAGTTTGGAGTTGATACATGTTGAACTGTACAGAACTGAGAAAGAGGAGCCGATATATATATAGCCAAACCATGTGGTGGTCTTCTTGCAGTAGTTGTATTAAGTTGATCATTTCGAAACAGATGAAAGTTTGGGATGTCAAAGGAATCATTGGTGTCTGTGGCAACAAGACGAGATTCTGCTATAAGTAGTATGTCTGCCGCCATCATATGGTGATCAGCAGATATATCATTCATATGAAGATTTAAGGATCTTGTATTGTGGAATATTAATTTCAGATAGTCTTGTTCAAGTACTGTTGGTATGGTGTAATTGAAGTTCAAGTGAGATTTGTTTCTAAGTCTATCCATTTCTTCAGTAACAACCGAGTCAGTACCTATTTTGTCTTCTTGTAAATTCAAAATGAATAAGCCATTGATATTTGTAACTCTGCTCAATGCAACATAGTGTACGTGGTTGATTTTTCTATGTGAAGTCATGTCGACAACGACTTCTTTTAGGGAATAACCTTGTGCTTTCCAGATAGTTTTTGAGGCTCCAATTGTTAATGGAAACTGAGTCCTTGTAACCGGTGTGAAACTCTTGCCACGGTAAAATGTGCGTTTTACTGCGAAAATGGGAGTCCAGTCTTTAGGGGTATCAGTTGAAAAGAATGATTTGTAAGTAGATCGTATAGTTTTTCCAACTTCTGGATCTTGAAACAATACCCAAAGAATTGCAGGTCGCTCAAAATTATTCATATATTGGATTCTTTTCATTTCACACATGGTTCCATTAGTCAACCCATCACTTATATTTACATTACATGTGATCATGTAAGGCAGGCCAACTGCTACAGAGAGTTCATTCACTAGGCCAGCTGTTACAGAAGGGTCATCAGGAATACGTTCAATAATGGTTTGTTTGACTTGATCACTAAAATCACTTAGTACTGTGTCAACGGGTTTGACAATGATTTTTTCAGACGATATGTGATCAAAGACAAATTGGTTGTGTGTTGATACATTAGCTCTTGTACAGTACAAGTGTAATGCATTTTTAGGATAATTAGGATCATCTTTGGAAATTACTCTCGAGTTTAATGTTTCAATGTCATCTTTTGTGTGTTTGCCTTCTCTTAAACGATTGAGCAGTTGTGCAAAATCCATGTCATCTTTTTGGCGCATAATTTCGGTTAGTTCAAACATCTCGAAATGGCATTCATTTTCATTTTCAGCCTTATTAGAATAGGTCTGGTTTGATTCATTATCATTATTAGTATCGAATTGTTCACCAGTCCACAAATTGGTTGCTAAATTTCTATAATCAACCTTTTCTCTTTTGGCTGGATCTGAGAAAATCCACTTGTCCATAACTGGTTGTAGTTGGTACAGATCTCCGAAAGTAATGACATGAATGCCACCAAATGGCTCTTTATTACCTTTTAGTTCTTGTAATCGAAGAGATAGAAATTGGAACATATTGCGTCCGACCATACTAATTTCATCAATGATGAGAACAGAGAGATTTCTGTAGTATGTTATGTATTTTTCACTTAGATTATTTGGTAATTTAGTGTACTTTAAGCCTTGGTTTGGTAAAATATGGAAAGCTGTGTGCAGGGTGGTGCCACGAATATTGTATGCCGCTGTTCCAGTTGGAGCAGTTAGTAGAATACGACAATGTTCAGGGTCATCACCTGCATTCGTAGACAAACAACGGAGTAGACTTTGATGAATAGCTTTAATAGTAACACTTTTGCCTACACCAGCACCACCTGTGACAAATAAGTGTAATGGCTTAGACATGTTAGATGACGTTTTGATATGTTTCAACACATGTTTGAAGATGTCACGCTGTTTCGTATTTAAATCTCTCACCAGTTGGTGGTATTCTTCGTCAGATATTCTACCTGGTAGTTTATCAAAATGGTGTGATTCTTTTTGAGGATGGAGTCCAATGTCAACCCCTATGTCATAGGTTCTTATTTGCTCACTGTTTGCAGGATTGAAGAAAGCTAATTCTGGACAATCATGAACTGTTTGATCAGCATCTTCAGCTTCTGTGTGCATGTTGCCTGGGGCAATGCCATCAAACGATTGTGATTCAGTTTCAGCTCTTTTTGCAGCTTCATCAAGGATGTCAGCCATGTGTTCATATTGCTTTCTTTTGATATCGATTATGGATTTCTTGGCATTATAATGGGCATAATGTGTACTATGGCCACCAAGTAAATCTGATGTTTCATTTCTCCATGGCAAGAAAAGAAGAATTCTTTCTCGGTAACAGTTTTCAGGATCAGTGTTTACATTGTATCGCACATATCTAATGACTTTTGGGTTCTTTTTCAATTTATAGACTACACCACTGTTTGTAGTGAAGTTTACTTCATTTTCATCATTATCAGCTTGCATATTTTCAGTGTCAAGGTTTAAAATAAAGTCTTCATTAACATCGTCTAAATTATCTTTGAATGGGTCATTATTTTGTTTCGGATAAGTGATATTGAGTTTTGAAGCATAATCTGCTAAACACCAACTTTCCAACTGTTTTGGTCGAGTACTATATCTTGATATTATATTACCGACTTTGATATCAGTTGAATTTGGAGGAAGTTTTTCTAATTCAGCAGTACTCTTGATTAAAAAAGTACGATCATCAGGTGGTGCTGTTGGAAGGAATATAACATCACGTGTTGCTTTAGTTAGGGGTAACTGCATCACCAGATAAGCAGATTCTTGAGCTGATATTTCACATGCATTCAGAAATTTGTTTCCAATTTGTCGAACTTGCTGGCGTAAATTGTCGTTTCTATTTCTTGCTTCTGTACAAGCATTGTGTAATAAATTACTCATACCACGAGCTGATTTGCTGACATAGGATACAATATATGTTGCACAAGCAAATGCATCCAAAACAAACTGGATATCATGATTGGCTTTCCAAACATTTACCAATGATTTCATGTAGGCATTTACTCGGATTTCTGATGGCTCTCGTTTCAAAAAGACTTTAGGTCCACTGATTGATGTCCTGAGAGCAGAATAATATTCATCTTCAGATAATTCTAATTTATCTAGAAATTCATTGAAGGATATATCTGAACCATCTCCCATTGCGTTTAATTCAGCAGTTATTTTGGTGTAATTTGCTTTGTGTTTAGCAATGTCCTCTGGTTCTATTTCAAATGGGCGCAAGATTTTTGTGGCAGGCATTGGTGGCAGAGGAAAGTTGAAACGACAAATTGCTTTCCCGTTTTTTCGACATGTCATACTGTGCTTATGTAGTTGGAGTTGAATGAAGGCCAAGTCAGATGTATGAGAAAGTGAACATGTTACGTATTGGTCTATAAATTTGACTAGATCTTCATCAGAGTCTATATCAAATTGCGGTGCATTTGCAATCCACATTAGCATATGAATGTGTGGGCTTCCTCTTTGTTGCATTTCTACACGGTAGAAGTAATCTGTTACTTTGCCAATGGGATTATGAGGACTTAACAATACAGTGTGAAGAAAAGTATGGATTCTATGATCAAAGAATCTCACACAAGTAACAGGATCTGATTTAATCAAGTCGCATTTTTTGGTCCAATTGAAATCAAGTATTTCATCATCTGAATAGGTTTTGTTATCCAACAAATTCCCCAGAGTACGAAGAAGGTCAATCCATCTTGTTTCAGCAGCAGATAGTGAAATAAACCAAGTGGGCAAACCCAATTGTCTTATCATTGCAAAGAGTTCCTTTTTTTTAGCTTCAAAATATGGTGGTGAACTTCTTATAGTTCTGAAGATTCGGTATCCTTCATCTAATCTGGTAATTTCATTTACAACAGTAGCATTCAGTAAATCACTAGCGTGATATGTTTTACCTTGTGTTTTACATCGTCGCATAGCCAGCTGAACTTTATCTGAAATTTGTTTGATTTGCAGTTTTTTCATTTTGTAGAAAAGATTTGGCACTGATTTAGCCACTCTTCTATCTGCAGCTCTCAGTTCCCATTTACATATGTCACTATAATGAACAGGAACTCTACGTTCTTCATTATCTGGGCGTCTCTGGCCAATAAATATAGATGGAAAGCAGAGATATTCAGAATCTTTATCTTGGAACAGGCCAAGTGGTCTCTGATTTTCACCTGGTGCAAATGAATATACATAAGAGTTAGATATTTCAGGTTCATCTAGTAAAGTATCAAGATTGCCTGGCGTATCGTCCTGAATTTCTTCAAAATGATCATCAGGATTAAATTGTTCGGCTTCTTCGAATTCTTTTACAAGAGTGTCAACACTACTCGCATTGTTTGGATTATTAATATTTGCCTCGCAAATGGGAGTTTCCTCTTCCACAAGTTCAGCAGGGAAACTTTGAAGCCACCCATCATTCACTGTCAAATTGGCATTCTTATATAATTCACTATTGTTCATCAAATAATACAGGGCGCTTATGATAACAGCAGGACGTACATTCTGTGTAATCACTGCATGCGTATAGGATAGCTTTCGTTTCAATTTTATCGGAATTGTGCATGTTTTATCAAGTGTTCTTGGAAGTGAATTGACTGTATTTTCAACATCTGTAGGTACATTGACTACAGATCCTTTCATAGATAATTGTGAGCCTCTTGGTAACTGCCGTATTTGCATAAATGGTATTCTCAAAGCAATCAAACGCTCTTCAAGTTGGTATAAATCAAGTAATTCAGGTGGTGTTGCTGGAAATTTCATTCCATTGGCAACAGCCAGTTTTGGGACTTTACCAGATTTTAAAGAATCTACACATGTATTACAAAGCCATCGTTTGCCATCCACAGATGTTTTTTCTGTCAAAAGACTTTTAACAAAATCAGAGTCAAAAAGCTTAGGCCAGGATTCAGAGGACTTTACCGAATGCCTAAACCACGTTTGGTGACAGCAGGTGCAGATATAAATAGGACCCTCGGCAGTTAAGTTAAGAAATAAATCAATATTTTCTTTTAATGTTACACCGTATTTCTTCTTTTGATATGAAGACATTTCACTGCTCAATTCAGTTATATTGCATGTAGGACAAGTTGGTAGGGTTTGGTCTGTTTGTTTATTACATTTCTTTTCCATGTACCTGGTCCGTTTTTGTAAACTTTCTGTTTTTCTGTAAGAAGGATCTCCACGCTTTCTCTTTTTTCGAAGCATCTCTCTCTCATTTTCATGAACTTTTTTAGATTGATCAAGTCGTGCCTTTTGCTTCAATATTTTCTCAATGTTTTGAACATGCATTCTTTTAGGTCCATCGCGCCTAGCTCTTTGCTTTAATCTTTTCTCAAGTTCTTGAACATGTTTTCTTTTACAATCATCTTGTTTGGCTTTCTGCTTTGATCTTTTTTCTATTATTTTAACATTTTGTTTTTTCAAATCATTTTGCCTGGCTCTGTGCTTTGATCTTTTTTCAATTTCTTGAACTTTCTCTCTTTTTGAAACATCTAGTCTGGCTTTTTGCTTTGATTTTTTTTCAATTTCTTGGACTTTCTGTCTTTTTGAATCATCTAGTCTGGCTTTTTGCTTTGATCTTTTTTCAATTTCTTGAACATTCTGTCTTTTTGAATCATTTAGTCTGGCTTTCTGCTTTGATGTCTTTTCAATTTGTAAAATTTTTTTTCGTGTAGTTTCATCAAATCTCGCTTTTTTAGCTCAGCTGACAAAGTCAGCGGAGCTAGTAGTATAGCTGTTCAAATGGTGTCCGTCCTGCAATCCATCCATCTAGGGACCCATCTGTGGACAAAATTGGACATTTCTGACCGGGAAGGCCTAGCCACTTCATTGACCGTGCTAAATTAGGAGTTGCCCAAGGTGAACTCAAAAAACGAAAAATCGGCGCGATCCGACCTGTATTAAGAGAATGAGGTCATTTCGCGTTTAGATTTCTTTCCCTTTTTACCTCGGTCCACAGAGCAAATATTGTTTTCAAATGTGGCTGAATATTTTTAAATATTTTTTCATTTTTTACTTTTAATGGAATTAATTTAGTTTTCACCGCCAGTTGGCGCTGCAGGCACATTGCCTGAATTTTGGCGATTTCAAATTTGGCGGTGGCTTAACTTTTTTGCAAGCAGTGCCGCTGATTGGCCGATCGATAGAAGAGATGCCACCATTTAAAAATGGCGGTAGTCGCTGCTTCAATGAAGGTGAGTGAACTTCTCATGTTCAATCGGTTGATACTCTTTTAATCAACATGACCATGTACCTGAAATTTGTTTAGGTACTGAAAAGAGTCTATATAATTCAGATTTATCAATAGTTTTTTATAATATTCCGGAAATTTTGTGCACAAATCAGCGGAAGTTGGTGCTCGTCTCATGTCATTTTAGAGCGAAAAATTTGTTTCCGTCGATCTCTACCACTGAAAAATCGCTTGCATAGCTTCGAATTTTTGTGAAAATAAGTATCTGAACTTGGTTTCAAATAGTCTAGAGAGTTACCTTTGTGGTGATACATATGGTATGTGATAAATATTTGTGGAATTTGTGAAATTCGGTTTTCAAACGTGCCGATGATGCAAGCGATCTCGCGTGAATTTTGCAAGTCCTGATATGTCGACCGGGTGTCAAAAATCACTCGCCTAAATTCAATTCAAAGATCGAAAATGACATCTGAACTTAGTTTCAAATAGCCTACGCAATTATCATTTCGGTGATATATAATGCATGCATGTAATAATTGATTAATCTACCTAAAACGCGCAATTAAAACGGCGAAAGATCGTGATAAACACTCTGGTGGCGGTCGCACTAAATAACGACCGGTAGGGCCCGGCGTGTGGCGGAGAAAAAAAGGTAGCGCCCGGAGGTTGAAACGGGATTTTTATGCACTTTTAACTGTATATATATGTTGTTTAGATGTATTTCTAACAGTTCTGTAACTTTTATGACCAAGCTTGCACCCAAAGTTGGTAAAATTGATGCTTGTTTATGGACTGCGCTAGCGACCGGAGAATTCGCCGTCGGCCATTTTGGGACGGTCAACAAATCTCGCCATTTACGTTTGTTTACAATTATTTTGAAAGTCACATTAGGCCTATGACATCGTAGTATGAATTCCACTGCAGTTTCCTTACGCAGCAATGCTCATGTTTTTGGTTGGCAATCCTGTACTGTCTGTACACTGCGCTGTGCAGGCTTAGAGTATAACTCAACAGGCCCTCATGATTCATTTGATGGACACCTTATTTGATAGTACCTCATCATTAAGTCCACTAGATCCTGTTCTGTTACATGATAGACAATTTTCAAAATGTAGTACACCACTCGCTCACGGCTCACATCATGTGGGCACGGTTGGCTGTTGAGTGTTATGGTTCAGTCTGTGAGACTAATTCAAAGAGGTTACACTTTTATTTTGAATTGGAAAACAACCCCCAGGACTGACTTTTCACTGAGTGATAAGTGTGCCCTTCGAAGGTTAAGTCTCTTTCTGGATTTGCTTCCATAGATGCCTTGTTCAGGATATCATCTGACCGATGCCTGATCAAGCACAGACTGTATCCGGTGGTGTACATTTCCCCGTCTATGTCACCCTTTTTGGCTCACCGTAAGGGGAGTCTATACGATAGCGCTGTGTCCGTCGTCGTCGTCGTCGTCGTCGTATCCTAACAGTGGCACGTTTCTTAACTGCTAGGGCTATGAACTTGAAACTTTGTACACAGAATGCCCTAGGTCAGCTGACCTCTGACACTGATTTTCGGTCCGATCTGATTCTCTGTTTGGCCACCAGGGGGCCAAATGTCGATATCTAAAAAGTGTGATATCTCGCTTATTAGTGACTTGTTTTCGATAAAACTTTTGTTGTAGGTACTCATAGCAAATATACATTTTATATTATACGGGTTTTTAATTTGACCTTGTTTTCAAGGTCGCAGAGGTCATATGGCGTAAATTGGCCATTAGAGTGTAAACTATGGCACGTTTCTTAACGGCTTGTGGTATTCGACTCGATGACTCGACGACGCGATGACTCGATGACGCGATCCGGTTGGAATCTTTTTAAAGAATATCACTGCTTGGACTGTAATTTATACATAGAATCATAAGTGGAGGAAAATAAAAAAGAACCGATCATTACCAACCCCTTTCAAGCTGTTTTCACCGTATCTAATCCGACCATTTTTCGTTTCCTACAAGTTCGCATTTTTGATAAAACCATGCGCCATGTTGCTATGCAAGCCACTGGTATCTTACCGTCAATACAGCTAATACACCTAAATATAGCTGGTTCAGATCAACCTCCTACCCAGGATCTTTACGAGCAGAAATTCCAATGTTAAAATGACACGCGAGTTCCTGGAGACAAGGTTGGCTCTGGATATCCGTTCAGCACGGCAATATTAAATGTCCTATACACCTTTCCAGAAATGGGGCGCTGAGTGTCCGAAATAGTGATGTCATAAGGGGAAACTAGGCCTGTGGTGGAGGGACAAAGGAGATAGTCATGGTTGACCAACACACTTGAATGCCTTTAATGACGGACAAGGGGGAAAAAGTTAGTTCCAATGCAAGCCACCAATTTCGGAAAGCATGTATAGGGGCTGATGTATTGGGGGGGGGGGGGGGGGGGGCAGATGTCAAGGGACAGAAGAGGGACTGAGTGACTGAGTCTAAAAAACTGCACATATGCGAAATTCCGATTCTTGACAGACTACCACATGACATCTGACATTGGCCACTAGAAGCTTGTTTGTCAATTAAATCTCCGGTCATTTTGCATGCTATGAAACTTCCACGAGTCCTTTAAATATCAAAATCAATCGCGGGGACCAATCTTCAGTGGCCATGGCTGGGGGGGGGGGGGGACATCCTTCCACATACCGTAGCTTGGTATGGGAAGGCCGAGCTAAAACCTCTGCTGTTGCAGCGGTAGCCCGGAGACCAGGATCATGGGATTCCGTATTTTAGCAAAATCCATAGCAACGATCGCGTCATCGAGCCATCGCGTCGTCGAGTCATCGAGTCGAATACCACAAGCCTTTCTTAACCACTAAAGCTATGAACTTGAAACTTGGTACATATAACCCCCTATATCACATAGCCTCTGGTGCTGAATTTTGGTTCGATCTGATTCCTAACTTTGCCACCAGGGGGCCAAAAGTGGAAATCTAAAAAGTGTGATATCTCGCTTATAAGTGACTTGTTTTCGATAAAACTTTTGTTGTAGGTACTCATAGCAAATATACATTTTATATTATACGGGTTTTCAATTTGACCTACTTTTCAAGGTCACAGAGGTCATATGGCGTAAATTGGCCATTGGAGTGTAAACTATGGCACGTTTCTTAACCACTAAAGCTATGAACTTGAAACTTGGTACATATAACCCCCTATATCACATAGCCTCTGGCGCTGAATTTTGGTTCGATCTGATTCCTAACTTTGCCACCAGGGGGCCAAAAGTGGAAATCTAAAAAGTGTGATATCTCGCTTATAAGTGACTTGTTTTCGATAAAATTCTTATGGTAGGTACTGTTTTGAAGAATACATCACATATTATACGGGTTTTCAATTTGACCTACTTTTCAAGGTCACAGAAGTCATATGGCGTAAATTGGCTGTTAGAGTGTAAACTATGGCACGTTTCTTAACCAGTAAAGCTATGAATTTGAAACTTGGTGCATATAACCCCCTACATCAGATAACGTCTGATGTCGAATTTTGGCCTGATCTGATTCTTTATTCGGCCACCAGGGGGCCATAACGGAAAAAGGAAGAAGTGCAATATCTTGCCTATTTGAGTGAATTGTTTTCGATAAAATTTTATGGCAGGGACTCCTAGCAAGGATACATCACATTTCCTATGATTTTTGGATTTGACCTCCTTTTCTAGGTCACAGAGGTCAAATGGCGTAAATTGACCGTTCGAGTGTAACTATGGCACGTTTCTTAACTGCTAAAGCTATGAACTTGAAAGTTGGTACATGTAACCCCCTACATCAGATAATCTCTGACACCGAATTTTGGCCTGATCTGATTCTTGATTTGGCCACCAGGGGGTCAAAACTGAAAAAGTAGGACGTGCAATATCTCGCTTATTAATGACTTTTTTTCGATGAATTTTTTATTGCAGGGACTCTTAGCAATCACACGATATTGATCTTGTTGATGTCATAGACAATTATTGGTTGGATCATAAACTTATATATACTGCCCTGTCTTATTACTTGACATCAATACACATCTAAAAAAAGTCTTCATGCCTGATTGTGTTCACCATATTCACCTCTAAACTAAGCATGATCCTGCCTAATAAAAGATGTATACGGTGAGCACAATGGCCCCTGGCCGTTTCATTTATTCAGTCAGTGTTAATTTCTCTTCTCTTTTTTTACAGATTAACTGTTGTTGGTTATTGCAAGAGGAGTCGTTGGCACATTTCAAGTCCAGGAAAGCACTTGCTGTTCCCACATTCAGAGTAAGGTGTGCTTACTCGTTTTACTGCTTTCCATTCCTGGAGAGCGTTATCAAATATCTGCCGCAAGGCAACAAATATCTGCCGCAAGGCGCTTCAATATCTGCCGAAAGGCATCAAATATCTGCCGCACCAATAAAGTTCATTTTGTTAACCAACTCTTTATCTTCTTCGTTGCCTCATAATAACGGTACCGACACACACTTGACCCTTGCCTTCACCTATCCATTTCAGCTGAGCGCCAGGCCCTTGGGCCTCTTGTTTTTAAACTGCTTTTGTTGTTCTTGCTCATTTTTGCGAAATGTTTCCATGCTTCTTCTGCACTGCATGTACAATTTTTTATCATGTTTTCGTTTTTCTTGTTTAGACTGATCATTAAAGTAATTGTCCATTAATTTATTTGTTGCCGATTCTGATGTTGGTAACTTTTCAATGTTGCGTTTGAATGTTCTTTTTGAGACAATCTGTATTTTGAAAAATGTTGCTTCGAATATGCTTAAATCATTAAAATTAGCAATGTGCTGTTTTAAATAGGCACCTAATTGTTCTAAATCTGTAAATGAAAGTAAAACTGAAAATCCATCCGGTGATGGCTTACCAAATTTATCTCTACTATGTGAATCAAATAAATAATATCTCTCATCAACACAAACAACAGCAAGGGCTTGAGATGCCACTACCACAATAGCACCATATTCTGATGACATGTTGGCAATGAATTGTTCTGCTGAGAAAGCTTCGGAATTTGCACCAGAATTAAATGAATAATTGTATGACACACCAACAGGTTGTATTCTGAAATGTTCATTAAAACATGAATGGTAAGCAGGTAGTTCATCAACAGCCAAGTAATTTAAGGATGGTTTGGTCAACTTGATTTCCCTGTACCAAGAATCTCCTTCATTTAAAATATCATCAAGATCTTGTGATTGCCAATGTGCTGGTGAAATAATGAGAGAATATAAAAGAGAAGATGCAGCATTTGTAACACACTGTCTGCCCAAGGAAATGTCAGAGTATCGTTCATGGCCTTGGTGATATGAACCTTGGACAACTTTTCTTAAAAGATAACCCTCAGAGTGATCAACTGGGCCAGGATTTGTTTCAACATCATTACTCAATTTCAGAACATTGGATGTGTACACTTCATATCCCAAAGCAAGAACACACAATAATACTAATGACAATTTAAAGACTTTATGTTTGTTATGCCACAACGACGTTACGCAATTACTTTTCATGGATGGATGAGGTGACAGACTTGTTCGACTATCGTCAGTACCGGTATCCATTTCATAACAAATGTTGTGGTTTTTCTTGGTTTTATAATTAGTGACTATTCTTGCAAACCATTTCGACTCTGATTCAGTTTCTTGATTTAATTCCTTGATATTATTGATGTTATTTAGCTGCTGATTTTTTTGAAAGATCTTCTTTGTATTCTGCATATGGATCATAACCAGCCAGAGTGAGTTGAAATACCACATAGATCTAAAGTCATCTTCATCTCCCTTTGTTATCCATGATATTTCAGAACGATCAAGTTGCCACAAATTGTAAGCATAATAACAACCACAATGATTTCTGTGAAATGAGGGACTGGTTCTCAATGCTTTTGAAGCGAACTGGCCGATAGCTGATCGATATTGTGCAAGATCAATACCCATCTTAACAGATTTTAAATTGTCTTTAAATTTTAATTATGTAATTTATGTAATTCTTTTTAAAACGTTGTCTTTTGATTTCAATTTGGTTATTTCACAATTTGTAATTTCTGTTAATGCTCGTTTCAATTTGCAGTGTTCATTAGTATAGCAGTTTTTGAAGATTTTGTGGCTTTGTTTTGGTGGTTTTTGTGGATTTTGTGGTTTTGATAATATATTGAGATTTTGGAAGCAACGAGTGTAATACGCCTCGTGCTTTGCTGTTCTTGTAAGCTGGCCCAATGTGAGTGTAGTGTAGCTCACACTTGGAAGCAGTGAGTGTAATACGCCTCACGCTTTCCTCCGTCACGGCTGGAAGTTGTAAGTGCAATTTGCCTTACAGCTCTCGAAGACAAGATTTCAATTCTGCTTGGCAATCAATCCTGCAAGTAAAAGACAGAATAAACCAAAGTTTGGGCCATTGTGCCCGCCGGATCGAACAGCTGGAGGTCTGAAAGCAATTGCCAAAACCACAAACACCATAGAGCAATGTGTCTTAAATATCTAGTAAGTTTAATGTGACCTTGATAACTACTTATAAAATGTCAAAGTATGAGGTCTCATCACATAGACTAGGCCAACTTTTTTAAACATGTACTGTAGGTAGCCCAGATGCTCGAGTATAGAGCAGCTCCATGTCCTAAATATTCAAAGTAGACTTAAAGACAACATCACAGAGGATTGCATCCGAAACACCCACATAGATTTGATTATAAGGTAAGACAGCAAGGCACCCAAATATTCAGTCGCACTGTCTTATTTCTGTAATGCATGTAACCAATATACATGATATAGGAGGGTGTCCTATGTATCAAGGTAAATAATAAATATAGGAGGGTGTCCTCTAAGGTAAAACTTTTTAAACCACACCACCACCATGACCATGACCATGGAACAGGGTGTCTTATGCAGGCGTACCTGATAACAAGATACCACAAGTTACCCTGAAAATCTAGTTGCTCTTGACAATGAGGTCTGTCACTAGTGTCAGAGCAGGGTGTCCTAAATATTTAGGTGGACTTGACAGTGAGGTTTGACAGAGCATGGTGTCCTAAATATCTAGGTGGTTTTGACTATGAGGTCTGACAGAGCAGGGTGTCCAAAATATTTTGGTGGTCTTGAAATTACTGTCTGACAAAGCATTGTGTCTTTTATTTAGGTGGTTTTGAATGAGGTGTGACAAAGCACCACTGTCCTAAATATGTAGGCGGCTTTAATAATGAGGTACCATGGACACAGGTGTACTTGATTACAAGGTACCATATAGCAGGGCACCTTAAATATGCTGGTCTACTTGATCACAAAAAAAAACATTTTCAGCAGGGTATCCTAAATATGAATGTGTACTTGATTACACAGTACCATAAGCCAGGGTGTCCTAAATTATGCATGTGTACTTGACTAAAAGGTAACATAAAGCAAGATGTCCTAAATATGCAGGTGTGCTTGATCAGAAGGTACCTAGCCTATCAGGTTATTTCAGAGCACTTGACAATAATGACAGAGAGCGTGTTCTAAATTTAAGGTGGACTTTACAATGAGGTACATGTACCATTAAAGAAGGTACCATACTATCGCTGGGTGTCCTGAGTAAGTAGGTGTACATGATCACAAGGTACCTAAGCAGGTTATCTCAATGGATTTGACATCAATGACAGAGAAAGCAGCCTGTACTAATCTAAACAATTACGTGGACTTTACAATGAGGTATCCTAATTTGGCAGGTGTACTTGATCACAAAGTAACATAAAGCAGTGCGACCTCAATACCCAGGTGTAATACGTGCCCTAAATACACAAGGGTACTTGACCACAAGGTTACAAAAGAGGGTGACCTAATACGCAACAACACTTGATCACAAGGTACCATACAACAGAGTGGCCGAAATATGCTGGTGTACTTGGTTACAAGTCTATAAAGTTGGATGTCTTAAGGGTTGACCATAGGCACCACCATTTTGGCTAGAGCGCGAAATCTTAGAGCAATTAGAACTCCTTCAAAATGAAGTGAATACCACTTTAGGGGTGGGATGCAGTTCCCTGGAAAACAAAGAACTGCATCCCATTTTTTAAATTAGCATTCACTTCATTTTGAAGGAGTTTTAATTGCTCTAAGATTTCAAGTTCTAGCCAAAATGCTAGTGCCTATAGCCAACCCTTAAATATGCAGGTGTACTTGGTAACAAGGTACCATATAGCACTTTATATCTATAGACTTCACAATGATGACACAGACATCAGCGTGTTCTTGTATGTCGTCTAAACATAGGTAGGTGGACTTCACACAATACTAAATGACAATGAGGTAGCCTACCATAAAGCAGGATGTCCTAGATATGCAGGTGTACTTGATTATAAGGTACCATGGAGCAGGTTATCTCAATGGACTTGACAATGATGACAGAGAGTTCGTGCAATTATCGCCAAATATTTTAATGGACAGGAGATGCAAAATAACGTTACAACGTAAATGGCGATAATATGCACCTTCAGCAGCAGGGTGTCCTCAATATCCAGGTGTAGGCCTAGGCCTATTCACAATGAATTCCACCAATACTACGCCACTAGTCACCCATTACACAGCTACTACCACATCAGAACCGTATGTACGTATAGCTACATACACGGCATGCACACCGCCAGCAGCCAGCCACACTGAGAAATCATTCATGCATTGGCCATCCGATGCGTTATTTCACGACCACTTCTCTGTCAAAATTCTCAAAAACAGGAGTACATTGCAATGACAATAACACTGCCACTTAGTCATGTACACTACAGTTACAATCAGTGCAACAATTTCGAGAAATCTTTGTTTACACTGTGTCCCTAACCATGAAAGCATAATGTCGTTTTGGCCGAAGTGCACCCGGCCCGCCATCTTCTCGGATTGCAACGACCTCATTCTAACGATGAAATTTCCACTTTAGCCGAGAAAATCTTACGGGATCGCAAGCCAAAAATTACAGCATATTGCTACGTAACGAATCTATGAGATTCATACTACAATATTACATTTCAAATAACAGTTCTCATGGCCAATGACAGTAAGAACATCAAGGGAAATATAGCGATATAAAACCCTCTTACCTTCACACAGCTGACCATGCTGCCAGATAACGGCGTGAGCTGGCGTCGTGCCAATGCGGCACTACTTTCCTTCAATGTGCGCTCCCAAGCTGTTATTTCGTGCAGAAAATGACAATAGAAACACACCAAATAGCTTTAGATCATTTATCGTTTATTACTAACACAATAACACGCATCTTACTCGAACGTACTGAAAGACCTATATCTTCTACCTGGGCTCACCTACCACTTATCAATCCGCTTCCTCTGCACAATCCGGGAAAAGTTCAGAATTTAGACAGGTTTCCAAATTCGAACAGTTCAACGTTAAATTATAGAAACTACATCGCATTTCCGAACGTGTCCAATTTCTGACATTTCCCGACGTTTACGTCACTGGAATTTCTGAGGGAATGCCTCGAACCGCGAAATTCAAAACAGCTGGCAATGTGCCAACTTACACTTTTGCCCAATTACTGCCAACTGGTCACATAAATCAAAATTAATCTATTTTATATCAAAACCTGATTGTTATGCAGACCTCTTCAACTTTTTTTCAAGCTTCGAACTCCTGGCATAAAGCGACAAAAAATATTTTTGTAATTTACGCTTTTTGCCCCCTGGTGGGCTGAATTAGAGTCAAACCGGGCTAAATTTTTCTGTCAGCAGCATTTCAAAGGCTATTCTTCCCACTTGTTAAATTTGAAGTGCCTAGGCCTTACGGTTACAAAATGCCCAAAATGTCCACAGATGGATGGATGGATGGATGGCAGGAAGGACAGACGCCACTCGAATAGCTATTTGACTAGCTCTGCTGACTTTCGTCAGCTGAGCTAAAAAAGAGACAAAATTACTCACTCAGAAGGATTTTGAACAGTTTTGTAGGTTTGCGGAACCCCCTTGTTGCAACTCCCAAACCTTTCAAACATGAAATGAAGTCCACACTAGAAGTTTAAGCTGAATACACCTTGCCATTCACAGTCACTGTGTCTTCTGTTGTTCCTTGAAGGACGCAATTACCAAGATGGCTCGAAACAGCACATTTTGGTATCTTTTGTTCTGGTGAACTGAAGTTATACTGCCTTGGAACTCTCTTTCTGTTGCTCAGATCAGACATTCTTTGGCAAGCAGTTTGAATGTCATAGCAAGGATCATGTTTCATAGATTTGGACTGATGGATGTGCCTTGCTACATCATTCTTCTTTTCAACTGGTTGGCCAGAAAACTGCTTGATGTTTTCCAAACTTTGCGATGAATACTGGCACATGATAACACATTGCATGAATGTATGGTGTGACGTGTTTCTTGTTAAACCCAGGCATCTTGCCAGAGAGACTAGTGAAGTTTGTCACCTAGGCACTTGCCCTACGAAAACATTCCTCGGAGCTCCAAGGATACCAAGAAGTTATATTCTCATACACCTCCAGGAAGTCAAGCCATAAGTCACGCAGTTCTTTTGCCTCAGCCCCATCAAGGAGTTCATGGAAGTGGTGTGGCAATGTTTTCAAAACCTTTTTTCTTGTAAAATGGAAAATGGAAAATCCAGACTTGTAAAATGGAAAATCCCTGAATCTTTGCCATCGCCATCTTTCTTTTTCCATACAGAAAAAGATAAGTGACATTTTTCTTTTATAACCCTTTCTAACAATGTGAGTCTGGACTCTTCCTTTAAGTGATTGAAGGACTTCTTCTTGTCAATGCTTGCTAGGTGGTCAACCAGGTTTGATGTCAGTACATCAGTGACTCTAAGGAGCAGATGTAGTTCATCTAGAACAATGTACACAGGTTTTATGAACAGTAGAGGCAAATTATGGCAACTGAACTTTTCTTCAATTGCCCAGTCTCGCATCTTTTCAAGTGTCCTCACATTTGGACGCTCATTCCAGTAGCTCAAGGTCTTTGTGACATCATGCCTCATATCTTTGTGACATAGACACCAAATACATGAGTAATCTGATGTTGCCTGACCAAGGCCCATCATTAACAGTAGAAATTTCGTATCTGCCCCAAAATACAGTTCTACCGTAAATCTCTTTCCACCAACAATCAACTCCTTAGCTTCAGCTAGTTGATTAATTTCTGCAAGAACCTCTTTGAGGCTGATCTGAAGAACACTGTAGCTTTCACTTGCCTTTACAACAGCCAATGGCTGAACAAAATCACAATTCAGAGCTGCTTCTTTCTGATGATTCAGCAAACTGTATGAGAAAAGCAGAAAACTTGACTTCCTGGACATGTTCGCCCCATCACCACTAATTTTTACATGGATCTTTGATGTCTCAGGATTTACCTTTATCAACTTTTCTACACTTGACTTTAACTCTGTCAAAAACTTCACTTGAACCCCTGCATGCTCACCTGGGGTTCTTTCAATGACATGCAAGCTGTTCAGTGCATCCCTGCATTCTTTTACCAAGTACGAACGAGGCATATCGTTAGGGCCAAGCATGGTCAGTTCAATAATGAATAATTACCCCAAATCCAAATCAGCGGCCGAAATTGAAGCAACCTGTGCCATGATTTCTTCCCCATGATCACGAGCAGCAGCACCCTGGGAAGCATCAGCATCGTCATCTACAGTGTTACGGAGTTGCTCCAATTCCCCTGCAATGATATTTAGGACAGCAAGAATCTCCTCGCCTAGATCTCCACCTTCTGCTACTCCACCACCGGTCTTCTGAATATCGAACTTCTTTTTCCGGTGGGCTGCTTTAGCTTTGTTTTTAAGTCTTCTCCATAGTTCCTTCAATTCCTTAGTTGAAGTCATCGACCGTTCAGGGAATAATGCCTTCATTTTAGTTGTAACATCATTCCATGCCACCTGTTTGCGCTGGTTTGCATATGCATCGCTCTTTTTGTCCTCAATGTCTTTTTTGTGTTCATCTATTGATTCAATTAGACCCATCCGTTCATCAGATGTAAAATTCACACTCCGTTTTTGCTTCGACATTTTCGTACTGTGCAGGACTACCGTGAACTGGCGACGTGGTTAGGTAAAACGTGACCTGACCAACAATAGAATATTACGCAACGACCTTCATTCTTTGCATAACCACTCAGTGCGGGTATTTGAACAGGCGATGAACACCAACTTACTCGCGTCTAGCAAATCGCGCGATGATCGCATTTCGTAAATTCGGATAAACACATGCGGTTAGCTGTCCGCGTACAAACCATGTTCAGTCAGTGTTTAAGACTTAATCGGCGACTGGTAAAACACATGAAAAACACCCTTCGTAAATTCGGCCCAATGCGTTCAAGATGGATTCCTCCTGAAGAATACACAAAAAAATCGCACCACAACCGACCTGTTATGAACATTTGGGCTTGTACCTGGGCGAAATACGCGTGGTTGCGTTTAAGATGGACACGCCCATCTTCCCCACTGACTAACCATGGTAGGTTTTCTGCGGTAGGAGAAGTGAGTGGGATAGATGATGGACATTTTATTTCTAGCAAACCTTCTCCACAACAGTCGCAACTTACAAGGCCATCAGGACTTGCCCCGAGGTAGGGATACTGTGGATGAAGAAATAAACGGGTTTCCTTTACTTCTACATTCGGATGGCCCACACTTTTCAGCAGTTCCGAGTAAGCGCTCCTCGCCTTTGGCTCCATTGCTCTGCCATATTTAAATTGAAATACATGTTCTAGAGATTCCCCATACCCCATTAGTTCGCTTATTATCGGCGCAGTGTCCTTCGAGAGACCTGAACCAGGATTCACCAGTGTCTTCATTCTAGTATAAACCTTCCTAAAGTTGGAAGCAGTGATTCGTCCCTTTCTCATTTCCTTCCATCTAATGCTGTCCCCCTGTTCCCTTGTGTCTGTTTCTAACATTTCTACCTGGGCTTGGGAAAGTGGTTTGATGGATGCCACAAAATCCTCTGCTGAGGGTTGGCCAAGACAGTTGGCACGGTATTCATCTGCCAACTCATGCATACTAAGAACTCTCTCTGGCACTGTCTCTGGCGTATCGGTTGGAATCAGGGTGGGTTTATTCGCAGCATTCACTGGCAGTGCATCGTTGATCTCCATTGCTGTTTCTTCTGTTGGTGGCTGCAATGTAATTGAAAGATTTATTTGATACGTCTCAAAGTTTTGGTCAAATAGAACCCCACTGCCGAAGACAAGATCAACTAGGAATGGTTTAAACTGATTGATGTGTCAGCAAGAAAATGCTTTTTCAATGTAAAAGTATATACATGGCACGTGAATGAAATTGCTCAGTGCCTTGCGCCTGACCTACCGTTTCACTTCCATCGACCTGCATTTCTTCTTCGTTATTCTCCCATAAACCACTAAGGTTCCCATCAAACTGGGGCTGTTGACCTTGCTCATCTAATTGTTCAAGCTCCTCGTCATTGAGTCCTGTCAAAAAAACTGCACCGGGCAAACATTTGAGCTTCTTGGCGAACTGTAAAGCGGTTGGAGCTGGCGTTCGGCTCTTCTTAGCTTCAAAGAGTTGTCGCTTCGACGAAAACATTCGATATCTTTCACTTTCACCTGAAATGAGTATAATTATATCAGATGACATTGTTCTCTTAAAAGGGGTATAACACAGTAAATTACATTTCTAGCAATATTTAAACATTATTTTACGTTCAAAATTGATTGCATTATTAAAATTAACTATAGTCCTGTTCTGCTTCCACAGTCTGACAGATTCATTTTATTTATTATTTGATAAATCGTTAGCACCAGATTCTATCAGAAGTGTGACTTCTCGCTCAACATGAAATTCTAATCGTGAAGTGCGCCCCATGAAAAAAAACCCCTCATTTAGTACACAGAAATTCAAGAATCAATCAATACCTTTGCCTCTTTTTCCACGCGTTGGTTTATTCCAATCTACCAGCATCGTCACTATGGGCTTGTTCGAAACTTGTGTAATCTTAGGCGGCTTATTCCATGAGCAGAGTTTGGATGTGCAGGCGGGGTTCGTCAAGCCTGCCATGACTGCGGCTTCGACTCTGAACAGCAGCCCCGCGATATGATTACATGTTCCTCCCAACCTGAAAATTGAATGTTAGCGTGAGAAATTTTGTATTTCCACGGACTTGCCATTAAAGGGCTACCACGATGCACTGTACATTTTTGCACTTTTTGGGCAGGAAAGCAATATTATGTCCCCGCCCTTTTTTACCGGCCGGGGCTTCTCTGTAGCTGTTTAGATGTAGATATGTAATTTACCGCACGTTAAAAATGACGCCATAAAATGGCGGGAAATTGGTGAATCTGCCATGACACTGAAATATCAGACTACATGACTCCATGACTTGACATGCATCGATTAGGGTGCCTGGGAATGGAGTTGTAGGAGTATAGACCCCAAACAAACCAAACTTACTTCATGAAACCTTTAACTTACCCTGCTGTACATGAGCAATAGGCGCGCAAAATCCGCCCCGTTTTCTTATCTGCTGCTACCCATACTTCATAGGGGGGTTCGTTGAGACGTTCACTCGGCGTGCACTGATTCTTTAGTAGGACGACTGAACTTTTTGATGTCAAGACTTCATTCACATACACTTCCTTCACCCACTCCCTTTCGTAATAGCGGTAGGCTTTGCCCTCTTTATAATCATTCAAAATTCTGTGACTTAGATCACAATTCCCCGGTTGATCCAACATCAGAAAAACACAAATGTCATGATAAAATATAGGAGGCCACTTCTTAAGGCCATCCGCCTCCCCAATCCAACCAGTTCGGACTGAGAGTGGATCTGGAAGCTTCGTGCCATTGTCCAATGTCAGTAGCTCGAAGTACTCTTTCCGAGCCAGGCAAAGTTTTTCATTGGAATCTGGTACAACAGGGATGCCAAGCTCGTGGACCACAAAAACACGTGCTACCAGGTCCTCCTTGTTACCACCGACTCTAAGACCTCTTTTTACCAAGTAATCTTTTAACGACTTTACAGACCAATGTTTAATTGAATCCAGAGACAAATCGGGGGTATCAGAATCATTTTCCATCGTGTTTGTGATATATCTTGAAATGTACGTTTGGGAATGAAGAAATTTGGCCCGGGATGAAAATATGAGGCCAGTGTAGCAAAAGAAGCAACAAAAAAATGATTCATAGTACGCATTTTATTTTCAATGTGAACAAGAATTTTCTAATTTAATAGAGGCTACAGATACAAATTTGTCATAAAACATACATTTTTTAGTCACATGCCAGTACCGTGTGATGGTAAATCAAATCACTGGGGCCTATACCATATACACTATACACTATCGATAACAGTAGGCCATGATATGATACACTCGGCTAACCCCATGCACTTCGATGACATAACAGAGCTCTAAATTCTAAACAGGTGTGTCAGAACAGCACGTGCTGCATCCCGCTCGACGTATCACTACAGAACATGCCGAAATATGTGCCGACAGGTACCGAAGATGACGAAAGCACTTTATGAATATGATAATTTCAAGGCCAACCTCGTGTCCACCAGACTAATGCATAATTGGCAGTTGAGCGCAACGCAGTATTTCTCTGAAGGAGAAAAGCTTGATAGGTTATATCCGGTACGCGCGAGACTACCGCAAAGACTTATGGGTACATACCGCCAGCTCCCCCGGTCTGTACATCTTGATTGTAGTATTGACCTACGTTGTTTACTAAGCTTGATATAGATGTCGACACCGCTGCCTCTGCCTCCTCCGCCCCCAGTGTGCCTAGATTGGCCGATTTGTTCCTCCTTTAGCGTTCCTTAGTCTGCGTTGAAAATCATTATTTGAAGGAAGAAAAAATCCAAAGGCATCCTCTTTTGGTAATTTTCGAGGGTCGCTTGATGAACACGGTGTCTGATGTTTCATGTACTGATGCATTGTAACTCCTGAAAGGAGGAGATTGTGCGTGTGGAGAACGTACAAGGGGGATATTCATGGATTGTGTATGCCATGATTGTGTAAAGGGGAAGGGGGGGGGGTTAAAAGATTCTGTTTATGTACAAGTAATACTTTTATGCTCCCTAAATTGCTTTGTTTTCCAATTCCCATCCCTGCAAGCGTAGTTCAAAGGGCGGAGTGACTCATCACCAACTACTGTGCACCTGTTGGCTGCCCCTGCATTCTTAGTCACCCAGAATCTTGCACAGACAGGCAAATTTCACTGAGTGCAACTGCTGATAGCATGCAGACATTAAGCTTGGGGGCAAAATAATAAAAACATGTCTTATCAAATGAAATGATCCTGGAAAATTGTTCATTTTCCACCATAGGTTTGAGTTCTTTATAGGGTTTGCCTTGGGACCACCTATCGAACTTCTGACCGCATGTGGACACAGAAAAATTGTTCAGAATCAATTACTATTTGATAGACCTGTGTGCAGTTTGACCAGAACATGAATCCGTGCTATCAGCAGGAAGCAATGAAAACGTTAGAAATGCATGTGGGTTTGTAAGAATGCTGGAACAGCCAAAAAGAGGGTGAGCATTCGTGAGCACTTAGAGGATTCTTCCTCTAAGGTGAGCATTATAAAGATACTAGGAGTCAAAATTTAGAAACTTTAGAAAAAATACAAAACTTTTATTCCAATCATGGCAGTGATCAAGGAGTACCGCCGATGGGCGGCATTTTCAAATCGACCGGTGTGCACAATCTACATATTGCGGCCTATTCAAACAATCAACGTGCAGATTAATGAAATTTCAACAATGAAGATATAAGGGACCGTCATAACATTCCAGTGATGCCATGCAGGACATTATCTCTAGTCCGGTCCAGTTACCTGACATCAAGGTAACATGAGATGAGACTACTTTCTATCAGTGCTTAAATAGTGGTTTAGATCGGACCCTAGAACTCCATTAAAATCGCTGGAAACCCTATAAAAGGCACTTTTTCATATTCCTTCATATTCACATGTATGCCGGTAATAGAAAAGGTCTACAACAGTCTATCCTTCCAGGCATCATACTCCCGGACGGAGCCAGAATCCAAGATCATGAAATTTCCCTCCGATTCGAATTCGATTCGATTCAACAGGAGCTCTTAGGATTATACTACATTCCAAAATTATCTGTCGCAAACGTTTTGGCTTCTGCTGTCAAAACTACTTGGCCAAGTAACTTTCAGTAAAAATTCCCATCCCGGCAGCAATTTTGTGTACATTCAATGCATACAAACTGGCTGAACGGAGTGGGAATTTTTACTGAAAGTTACTGAGACAGATCTGTGAATACTTTATCTATGCTGCTGAAACTCAGCATCATAATTGGCCAGGTTTTATAGGTGAATAAAATTCAAACTTCAATGAAATTGGCCAAGTAGTTTTGACAGCAGAGGCCAAAACTTTTGCGACAGATAATTTTGGGATGTAGTCTAGTCATGGAATAGTTACAGGTTCTTCATGGTATTTTTGAAATTATGATATTTTTTTCATGATATTTTGTCCACATCACTAAACCCTGGCAGTTAATCTTTAACAAAAGTGTCAGACACAAAGCTCAAGTCAAAGAGCTGAGCCATGTCTTCACAATTCCTGACAGTTAGGTCAGTGGCCCTTGGAATTGGCAGCTTGAGGACATTTGCACATGTTGAAGATGTGCACAGCATTGAATTAGAATTGACAAACACAATCGATGGTGTTGGAGCAAATCCAAACACCGGCATCTGTGGGCAACCCGTTGTGTACTGAAGAATTCTCTCTAACGAGATTGGCCCTCTTTCTCCAGCTAAAAGTAAAGATCAAAGCTTAATAATGATTTCCATTTCCTCTTCTCTTTTATTTAAACACTCCTCTCCATGATTGAGTAACGTCCATTTTGTTCGCAGGAATCAATACTCCCAGGTCAGATATCGTAGGTGGCACATGGCACATAGTGTTTAAAAGGTGATAACCTCTGTTAAACAAACTTACGTTATTTCAACATTCAAAGACATGGAATGATTGTCAATTTAAAAACAAAATGATTAGAAGAAATATTGTGGACACTAACCCGCCACATCCCTCAAGTATTTTACAAAGGTAGCAAATGTTGCTACTTCTCTTGTTTTCGTGTTCGTCCCTTCCTCCGAATATATTGGACGAAATATATCAATGAATGTGGCCACTTTCAGTTTTGGTGGAGATACTTTGGTGCTGAGGAAATTTGCCACAACAGGCTTTGCATCCATCAACTGCAAAGACAAAGATGACATGCACTGTACAGCAATCACCTGGCTCAATGCAATTCAGGAAACTTCACTGATCAAGAAGACAAAAATTCATGATAAAACGTCCTAGAAATGATTCTTCATAAATATAATACCCGGTATTTAATACTGAGTATGACCTAGGTACCAATTGTATGGGTACAAACTTTCCAGGTGCCAATTTTCCAGTTTTCATGTTACTCCTGCAGGGCTCCAACTGGACGGTTAAAGAACTGTAGCCAGTTTGGATGTTTTTGATAATAGTAATACTTTATTGAGGCAGATAAAAAACTGAGAAATTTTTAGCCAATGCCATATTTATCGCAGCCAATGTTTGGTAGCCATTGGCTCCGTAAACAGTCCTAGCTGGAGCCCTGCCTTGCATTGGGTACAGTACTAATGGTAAGAAACTTCAGAATTATTCACCATATACATACCTGCTTCAGACCATATAGGTCAAAGCCTTCCAAGAACTGCTGTAGTTCTGGGCCAATTTCTCCGATTCCCTTCATTTTCTCTATTTCTTCATCTGAGAAGAATGCAGGAGGTGGCCCACCCTGCAGAAGTGAAAGAGCTGAAGAAAAGAAATGAAAATACTGTATATTTGGTCGACGGTTGGGCAGTGTCATTGTACTCACATCTCCCAAAGACAGGTTATTAGAAAAGATCTAGATCGGAAATGGCTATCTATCTTCCAGTACTATCTAACCAATTAATGCCAATAGTGACATGCAAAGGGAGTATAACTGGTCAATATTAGGTCAAATTCAACCGAGATGTCAGTCAAAACATAAGCCGATTTATGCGTTTTGACCTATGTTACCTTGACAAGCAGGTCAAATCAAAAAACACTTAGTGATATGTCATATATCATCATTAAATGTATCTATGATGAAGATTTTGTGATGATCAAGCCCATGGTTACAGAGGTATTGCACTATTTAGCTAGCCTGGTACTATATACTGTTTGATGGGCAAAGACTGCAGTGAAATGATGGAAGAACGATGACTCTCACCTGCTGCAATCCCAGCGAATTTGTATTTGCTTTGTTCTAAGAACACCTCGTTAATAACCAGGCTCTCCCCTGAACCAACGATTACGAGCTTGATGCCCTGGAGGAGAAGGGTCAAAAATTCCCGCTGTGGACCTCCGAGATCTGCAGCTAATTCAGATATGAAGTTTACTTTCATTGGTAGGCGACGATTAATCTTGGAATCCATCAACTCATCGTAGGCCGACTTCATGACATTCCTCGTGACAAAAATGCCCAACACCTCTCCGTCCATGGCCATTGTCCTGTCCTCATCAACATCTAGGGGTCTACCAACAATAAACTTGTCCCTGAACATTTCTAGGATAGTTTCCTTATTTTCTGAAGCTTCACTGAAGTATAAAAAAGTCAATGATTATGTAGGAATGAAGAAATGTCTTTACCCCAACACACTGCTATCATCAACCCCCCCCCCTCCCCACCCAAGTGAAACATTTAATTGTCATACATTTTGCTGAATTATTTATTGTTCACTTACATGCCATCTATGATGGTCTTCACTGACCATTCTTCGGGTACATCAGGCACACTTTCAATCTCAGTGGGGTCAGTGTTCATGTCATCAAAGTCCTAAATAAATAGTAAAATAGTGTAATAATCTCCTATACGCCTATTATCAGAATGTTTTTAAGCAAATAAGACAAGAAACAGTCAGCAAGCTAGCTTCCACCAAGTAAAATTATAAAAGAGCTTTGAGTTGATAATGATGCTAATAATTGAGTTCATTATTATGTAACCTACTGAGGGAATCTTCAATTTTTCACAAATGATTCTTTAAATGCAGCCTAAAAGTCAAGAGTCCCAACACCAAGAGATTTGATTCTCACCGTGCATGAAATCATGTGGTCACGCATGGCAGTAACATTGACCAATACGCCACATGTTTGACAGATTTCCTGGTCTTCTTCATGTTGCTCGGCCTCGTGGAGAAAACTAATCTCCTCCTGCTTTGGTCGCAGGTACAACCGGCTATTGGTACTCGCTGCCATGGCCGTCATTTTTTGAATGGAGAATGAACCAGTATGAATGACTTCTAATATGGTCCTACTTCCTTCACGGGGTTTCAACACTTCAAAACCACCGCCACTTTTTAGGAGGGGAAATACACTGGAAAGAAGAAAATTGTCAGCATTAAAAAAATTATAACAATCTTCTTCTCCCCCAAACTCATGTCATATAAGCGGGATTTGGTGGAAGAAGAAGGCACTGCTTCGTTGTCTGGTGATGACAAACACACAAAAGTGCGTGTCACCGTATAATACCTCTCTGAAAGAGACAAAAAAAGTACATATAATTTGAAAAAGGGCTTGCACCTTCATGTCTTAGTGAATCTTAACAAACTTAAAAAGCCCTCCACATTGTGTACATGTACATGTATTACTTTTAACAAGAGGTGAGATCTAGAAATGTATCCTTTATAGTAGGAGAAGGTGTCACTGTTCTAATTGAATCATCCTGCCATCTAGTTTTACATTCACATCATGTGGTATAAATGAGAAGCCTGGCTGAAAACTTCAAGCAGCCAAATTCTGAAGAAGACTGCCTACAAACCTGACCCCTTGCTGAACTGCCTGCTCCCTCTTGCTGCTGCAGAAGACTGGGCATTTACCTAGAGTGTCAACAACGGAAAAAAACATTGAAAAGCTTGTACCAGTTAAATCATAATTTGTTTCTTCAGTTCAGTATTTTGTCATCGGCCTTATTTACTGCTGTTTGATAGAAATTGTAAGAAGGATTTCATTGGATATATGTAATATATGTGGCAAGAACATTCCCACAGGACTAGGCCCTACATTACAAGACATGAATGTTTTGAAGAGAAAGCCAATACGTACATTTCTTCGAGATGAAGGCCGAAACAGATTTCTGTGTTCTGCCATGACACTGGCGTAGCTTGATCCTGAAAGTAGAAATTAACTTTCTTTTAAACAAATATTGAATTGTGGGTTGAAAGGCATGCATACTAACATGCCATACTGCTGGTAATATGACTATCATCCTAGAGGAAATCAATTTGTGGCCGATAAGAACGTTCTACTGCATCCTCACTATCACATTTTAGGCCTTGGCAATAGCCCCTGTATGGTAACACGGTAGGTCATAGCAGACCTAGGCCTAGCCTATTTTAGTGATGGATGAAAATGCCTAGGTTATATAGACCTAGGCCGGCCTGTCTACTTCTAGGGCAATACGTCTCCGTGATTTGCCCTGTGGTGACTGACATATGATTTTTGTCCAAGTCTTGGTTTTATACGGCCATCTATTTTAAGACAGAGTGCGTTATTGTACTGTACTATACTGACCCTAGGCCTGGCAATAGCTAAAGGTTAACTGTTGGTAGACCTAGGTCCCCTATACGCCATGAGACTTGTACGGGTTTATTGCAACTCATTCTCATTTCATAGTCAAGAACACGGGGCCCAAGGCCTATATTCAAAGCCTCTCTTACCTATCCCAGCTCCTAGACCAGCTGTTGTAGGCTTGTGGTCGTGCCGGTAGTCTGGGTAGAACTGCCAGCAGCAGCCGTTGGAACCCTAGGCCTGGGCCTAGCAGCAAGCGGAGGTCGGGCAGCAGCATCGAGACTTCTCGCCATGGAGTTCACAGCACCTGTCATAGCTGCCACAGTGTCAGTTGCACGAGCCTGGTCAGCAGCAGTGTCAATGACAATGTTGGCATTATCATGCCTGTTGACGTTGTTGTTATTCGCCACCTCTCTCCCCATTATTCCAACAACTTGTTGAAGGAGGTTGACACAGTTTTCTAACTTATCTCTATCCATGGTTATGATATACTAGTATGATTGATGATGTTGAAAAGAAAGGGGATCTCAAAATAGGACAGTCTACTACGAATAGATGCAATAGTGACATAACAACACATGTGCATTTTCCCGCTAGTCGCTTATATCAACAAAAACCTGAAGTTGTCGATGTCGTTTTTACTTTTCCCAAGACGGTGGCGCCGTCTGTTGACTTCACATCGCTATCTTTGACGTGGTGTATGGTCCAGAGAGGTATTGCGGTCATGTCTTATCTGTGCTGTGTATGGCTCATGAAAACAACTGTCTATCCCAGAGAGGTTGCGGTCTAGTTTTATCTATGCTGTATCAAACAAAAACAAAACATGCATTCCAGATGTCTTTGATGTGGCACACATAGGAGTATCAATCTACGTTTCCTTGATATGCTACACAAGTGTCTTTGCTTTGGTTTGTCTTTATTTGCGGTAATAACCGCCCATACAGCATGGGCGTGTTGAAGTAGAACTGTCTCGTTGATGAAGTCAAGGGATGGGGTCGTAGGCGGAACACCTCCGTTCAGCCAGGTTGGCCCAGACCACCATAAGTCTGAGTGAGTCAGCTCCTCAGGTGTAATACCACGTGTCAAGAGGTCTGCCGGGATTTCCTTTGATGGAACATACTTTATCTCGCCCGCTCCGAGTAACTCCATGCGTGGGATAGTTGTATTTCCCATCGGTTTAACCCTTGTCTTGGCCATGAGCAAGGATGCGTGGTTTTCACTGACCAAGTATGCGGCACTTCCATAGCAAGCGGGCGATGCGTCACTAAATATGTGTAATTCACATGCATTGACATTGATGTTTGGGATAAGCTGTCGCGGTATTTCAATATTCTGCGCGTCTTCCAACTCTGTCACAAGGCGTTGGAATTCGTTAGTAAAACCGTCTGTTATGTTTTCATCCCAACTGATACCTGCTTTCCAGACCTTCTGGATGAAATGTTTGGCTTTGGCATGGGTGGGGGCTAGGTAACCAAGTGGGTCAAATTTTCCTGAGATGTAACTGACCGCTTCTCGCTTCTCGTTTGGTTGGTTGGAGCGTCTGGGGTTTGTTCCTCTTGTTGTAGGTCAGTGTGTCGGCTTCAATATCCCAAATCATCCCGAGTGCGGGAACCTTGGGTTTGGGGTCATCAATGTTGTCGGCGTGTGCTCTTTGACGGATGGTTACATCATTTGAGGTCCAAGCGCGTAACTTGAGCCTTGCGTCATCCATCATTTCGTTGGCCTTTTCGTAGTATGTCATGGCATCTGTTGGTTGAACACTGGCGAATATGTTGTCCATATACGTGTTTTCCTGTATGTCTGCTGCAAGTGGTGTGTCATATGAGTCAAGGTGCGTCTTTATTGTTGCCAACAGCATAAATGGTGATGATACCGTCCCGAATGGTACCAACTGAAATTGAAACGTGCGGAATCTACTCTCGGGGTCTTCAGGGTCTGCTAGCCATAGGAACTCGGTGAACATCTGGTCAGCGTCAGCTAGTTTTACATGGAGAAAAGCTTTCTGGATGTCGCTACTCAATCCTACCGGGTGGGTGCGAAATCTGAGAAGGATTCTGCCAAAGTCATTCAGCAGATTGGGGCCTGGTTCTAGGCAGTCATTGAGACTTGGTCTACCAGCTGTTCGGCACGATGGGTCATATACGATCCGAATGGGCGTGGTGGGTGAATCCTTTCTTACGGGGTGATGGGGGAGGTAGTGACCACAGGTGACATCGTCATCCAGCACTTCGCGTATGAACTGGCGGTTGAGCTGGTCAACTATGATGTCATTGTACGTGCATCGCATGTCACTGTCAAGCTTTCTGACCATGGCCCTTGTCCTTGCGTATGTGACGTCATAGTTCCATGGCAGTTCCGAGTGGCTTTCTTTCCATGAGAGATTGGCTATGTACTGTCCGTTTTCGTCATGTTTCAAACTTGTGTCCTTGTAACGTTTCAGAAAGTCCTTGTCAGGGTCTAAATCGTCTTCGTCTGTCTTGATGCCGATGGTCTCTAGTTCCCAAAAGGCTTCGGCGATTTTTTCTCTTCAACGGTGTGATCAGCTATGCCACTTAGGACAGTGACGAGTGCGGGGGTAGCGGAGTCATTGCGTTGTGAGTTTGCGGGGTCGGACCTGAAAGTAGCATTACCACCTTAAAATTTGAAATCAACACAATGGCCACACTTAGTGGTTGTCCTGAAAGAGCTAATTGCATGGATAATGGCACTTTTTGAATTTTTGGATAATCTTGAGTAGTTCCAGAGATATGGCCAGTCGAATACCACAAAATAAGGGGCACCTTTGGATCGGCCCTAATGGAAAATGAGTAAGAACAGGGATGGTCATAAGGGTCATTTAGGCCAACTTTAACACAATAGCTGTACTGAGAGAGGAACATAAGCAATGTAGAAAGAGGCATAACTTTTTTATTCTGTGACCAAATAACATGAAATCGCACATCAACATGGCCGCCAGTATGACCTTCAAAAATATGTAAGAAGAAGACGACATGGCGGCCATCTTGGATTTCAAAATGGCCGCCCGAGTAGCCTGTTTATGCACTCAAAAGAGCCATATGTTTTCCATTAGACACCAAATCTGTTTCTAATTAAATGCTGAAACATACAAGATATCCATTAGAAAACTTCCATGGAACATAAGACCTCATAAATAAGGTGCAGCGGCCATTTTGGAATCCAATATGGCCTCCTAGACGGTTTTAGAAGGCATATTTCTGCAAATAGGGTATTTCCTGTGATGAGAAAATCCTAATATTTGTCTAATTGTTAGACATCTGATTATGTAATAGCACTACTTAACAATTTGCATCTATCTAGGGCCTATTGCTGATCCAAGATGGCGGTAAAAATCCAAGATGGCCGCCAAATTGCCACCGAGATAATTTCTTATTTCAGTCTATGGTAGAAATGGCGCACCACTGATTTATACAAAATTAGAAACCCATGAAGTATGCATTCCAGAGTTGAGGTTAACATTTTTTTTATATTTCAGCTTATCTAGACATGCTGTCATGGTCATTTGTTTACTTGAAATGCCAAGAAAAACAATATTCTATGTAGGAAACCAAATTTCGACAGCTCCCTAATTACCATTACCATTTGTCAATTTAATCCGAATGACCCAAGTGACCCTCTTTCGGCTTAAATTGTTACATACCATACCTACCAAAATTAACAAAGTTTTCTTTTTTCTAATACACAATTTTCTTTCAGATTACTGCAGTCTTTCTCTTTCCTAAAAGGTTCATAAACCATGCACTAGTAATCAAACCTAGTATAGAATTTACAGGTCCACTCCAGTAATCCGGAGGTGTTTCTCATAACCTGGCCAACTAACGTTCAAGTTTTCATTTCCTGTCAAATCTGTTTTGATATTTTCATTGTTCAGAGTTGATCCTTTGGCACCACAGGTAGGTGGAAGAGACTGACATGTCCATTTACAGTTACTAAGTTAAGTTGGCTCCCTGAAGGTTTCACCACAAAACCAGAGCTTTGCGGTCAGGGTGGTGTCCAATTACCATTTCATCCTGAAATTAATACCATAAAATTAATATACAAACAGCAAGGATAGAAATAGCCAACTAATTACTAGTACTACATTTTGAGCCTACTTATGGAATATGTCAAGTAATACTCCTTCAATTTAGAACCATCCTTAAAACAGATGTTGTCAAAGTTAGTACTTTTGATACTGTGAATCTCTACTTACAATTTCTTAAACTTTTGATATTCTTTACAAACAGCTTCCTCGTTAGAAATGCTGTAGGCCCCTCTGCTGTTCACAGGCACGATCCCCTTCAGAACACACAAAACGAATTTCTCAGATACCCTGCAAACTTCCGGGTGCTCTTCTTGCCTCCATTTGTTTGTGGTCACTAAGTGCTTCAGGAAAGCCACCTCCACCAGGTCCTCATTGTCCTCTCTCAGAAGATGCTTTACACATCCTGTCAAATAAAGAAGAAGATGTACATTTTGGATAAATTTTTGACTATTTCATTAGGTACATGTTATGATAAAGCCTACTACTGAATTGAATGACAATCTTCAATGATTTTTTTTCTTTTTACAGGCAATTGCTCCAGATATATGAAGACTGAAGAGACTGGCACCAAGTAGATATGACTGTGTACTCTCGTAGAAGTTCTGTGAGTGTGAGGTGTGAGAATGATTGATGTCAACAAAAAGGATGAATGAAAACATCAATAGTGAACAGGAAACAGGAAACAGGCAAGCAAGAGAATAAAGAAACGTCCATGACAGCAAGCCAATTGCAGTTCTAACCTGGATACCATCGATCATCATATGCTATTGCCACCCAATCTCCCTCTTTGGACTTGACCAATTCCCTAGGAGCATGCACACGAGCCTGAGTTTTCTTTGCTTTCTTGAGGACGTTTGCTGCCCTTTTATTCGTAGCCTTAGCCAGTACACGCCCCTGTTCCTCCTCTAATATATCGAGTTGTTCTTTCTCAGCATCACGATGTCGTTGGCGCATAATCTTTGCTTCCTTGATTGCTTGTGACCAGAGGGATTTTTGTTCATCTGTGGAATGGCTGCGTATCCAGGACGGAAATTTGTGACGGCATGACTTCATTAGAAGAATATTGGAATGATAATGGAGGGTGGCATTTTTCCTACGATTCATAGAGGAGTCCAAGGTACCGAAATGACGTTCGCATGATAGGTTAGTAACATGTGCTCCTTTTGTCCTCTCTTTCTCAACTTCAGATGCAGGATGACTGTATGGACCTTCTAAGAATGCACTGAGCTGCTGCCCAATACATTCGTTGATTCCTTGAACAATGGACTTTGTTATCTCACTAGCTTCTTCAGCTTTTTCAGCAGGGATAGGGGTTGAGCAAACGGTGTGAAATAATGGACTGTTAAAGTCAACTGGCAGATTTTCTACAGGATGACCATTTGGCTCAAGTAATGGTGCTGGGTCCTCTTCCATTTCAATGCAAAACTCTCTAAGTGGTTTTATGACTGTAAAGAGGTCTAGGTAATGGATGTCTCCACTTGTTATAACCTCCCAGTAGGGCCCTCTCAGTTTCAAATACATGATGCCTAACAGCTGCAGCGTTAGCATGACTTTACTATCCTTCAAGTCAGCGAGGATGGAGACAATCTTCTTATTTCTTCTCCGGTCCCCTTTCAGCTCTTCAATGCATTGGATGATGTGATGGTGATGGTGAAACACAACAGCTGCACCTTCAAATGTACCATTAAAACGGTTGTCCCGATAGTTGATAAGGTGCGATTTGATGTGATGCTGACGGCAGTAGGTCTCCCAGCTGTCTCGTATGCCATTTTTTTTCATCTGGTATCGGGCCAGCAACTTCACACACCATTCGGGCAATCCTGAGGGCAGCAACTTCACGTGCAAAGAATCGGAACTTGGGTAGGTTATCCCGGCCTAGGGTTTCACCAGCAAACTGTACTTCTAATCTCTTTTTAACATATGAATGGAACCCAAGTAACACATGAGCCATGCAATGGAACTGAAGAACCATACCAATGTTTTCCTCAGACAGTCCACCATCGAGAAGAGTTTCTTTGCGCCATTGATCAATGAGTCTGTTTGACATCTTTTCGTTTGCAGCACGGTCACTCATTAGAAAGGACAGCTTGCCTATTTGATTTTGAATGTAGTCTGCTGGTGACTCATCTGTCCCAGAGGTACAACTTATGGCAATTTCTAACAAGTTCTGTTTGGCTGTTTTTGCGATGGTTTCCCCAGTCTCATGGGCAACTCTTTGAAACCCTAGAGGAAAGACCTCTCCTGTGTCAAGAGTGATTGAAGCATTCAATATTTTTCTTTTCTTCCTTGAAGTTCCGTCCTTACTGTAACCAATGTTTTTACGTTTACGAATCTGTTCCCCATAGTACTTCTTTATCAGAAAGTGACTTTGGTCAGCATTATTTGCACACGCCTGTCTTTTCGGTAATTCTTTTTCACTGAATGTGACACCAAAGATGTTGGTTGCAACAGTATTGATGACTAGTCCTATTTTATGCGTGGCAACCTCATGTGATGTAAGTTCTGCAATACAAAGTCTAACATTTGGTTTTAGTTCTGAATTTTTACCAGTACCTTCCCTCAAAGTAATGCGTTCATTTTCATCATTGTCAACCACTTCTACATACTGATCTGCTTCTTCTACCTGTACACATGTTTCAGCCTGTTCTTGCTTTCTCCCCCTTCTTTTATAGTAGCTTTTCATACTCCTTTCCCTTCCAAGTTGCTCTCTAAGCACCTTATTCTCTTCCCTCAGTGTCGCCAAAACATCCCCATTCAATGCTTTTATCACTTTCTGCAACTCTTGGATTTTCATCTTGTGGCGGTGTTCCCTGCGTTTAGCATTGCGCACGTCAAAGTCTTCAAGTTCTAAAATTTTGCTTTCCAAAGCCTGAAGTTTTCTTTCTTTTACCATGGTTTCTCGGTCAAGATGATGTTGACTTGCTGCCTGCCTCGTCTGTACTCGACCTGACAAAGTTTCCACCTCAATTGGCGCAGGGGGTTCCATCGTCGGGGCTCTGACGGTTGGCAGTGGCAGTGGAACTGGCATGACTGGCAGGAGAAGTTCCTCAGTTGGCTCTGGGTGGTTGTCATCTTCAGCTGTGCCAGAGTTTCCAACTGTTGGAAGCAGCACTGGCAGTAGAGGTTCGGCAGTGGGTACCAAGAGGTCTTGCAGTTCAACTATTGGCAATGGCAGAGGGGGTTCTATCATCGGGGCTGCAACTGTTGGCAATGGTGGCTGAGGGGGTATGTCTGCAGGTTGTGCCGCTTCTAAGTTGAATAAAACTGCCTCAAGAGTTCCAAGTTCTTCAAGGAGTTTACATGATCGACATCCATTGCGCAAGCTTGCGACTTCATCTAATCTCTCATAAATGTGTTTTTGTTCTGCTCAAGAAATGTGGCCAAGTCAAAAGTGACAAGTCCCTTTAACCATGTAAGTGTCGCCTCTCTATCAAGGCGTAAGCGTTTTCTCTTCCTCTCCAAGTCCAAAACTAATCCAATTGTGAAGAATTCCAAAGACAACGCTATGCCATTTGGTGCAGAGGATGATGAAAATACACTTTCAGACAAACCAACTTTGCCAAGGTGGGGATAGCTGATAGTGTTTTTTTTTTGGTATCTGCCCATTTCGCCTTAACCTTATTCGCCTTAGCCAATTTTGCCTTCTCCCATTTAGCCTTCTCCTAACTTGCCTTTTCTCAATTCGCCTTCTACGATTTCGCCATCGTCTTATCTCGCCTTTGTTCCAATTGGCCTTCTTCCTAACTCGCCTTCCTCTCATCTTGCCTCATCCTAGTTTGCCTTTTCTTATTTCGCCTTTGTCCTATTCTGCCTTGGTTCCATCCTGCCTTATCTCATCTTGCCTTTTCCTGATTGACCTTTGTGTCAATTCGCCTTCTTCCCATTTTGCCTTCTCCCGTTTCGCCATATCTCACCTCGCCTTTTATCAATCCCCCTTCGTTAAGCAAGGGGTCTTTTATTCGCAGGGGGGGGGGGCAGTGTTTTGAGTAGTTTAATGATTCTGTTCAAAAAAACTTTGGTACTTGTATTATCTCATGCTAAGTTATAGCATTGCTGTGAATGAAGAACATCAAACGTACCAAAACCATCTAAAGGGAACACTGCGTGGGACGTTCTTGAGAGCTAACTCGTTCTGTAAGAAGGCCTCATAATTCCCCAATGATCAAAGGAATACATCTTCCAGATTGCTGGATTTGAGTAGGCCTATTGACCATAGTCCATAATAAAGAACTTCAGAAGCACTCACACTTTGAATGATCAATAAAATACTTAGCCCCCCCCCCCCCCCATCCCTCCTATATAGTACCAGGTCACAAGTCTTACTCATCAAAGAATGCCAAAACACTATGCCAAAATATTTCCATGAAAGACTTGGAAAACTCTAAGATTTGACAAACATGGGTAAAGATACTAAGTTGGTTTTGGAGATACATGTAAGCTTACATGTAGATGGTTCAGAAGTTATGAAGATTTGAAAATATTGGTAATTAAGAAACAGCCTTGGGTAGGGTACCAAAACATAATTCGTGGAAACACTCTTATATGAAAGACTGGCCCCACAAACATGGGTAAAAGAGACAAAAGTCTTTTGTAATATGGTATGTAATGTAATATGACTATAATGGCTGAGAAGTTATCTACACTTGTAATTTTGGCAATGTCCACCGGGTTTTGGTTGGGGGTACCCCCGAATGGACCCTAGAAGCCTTCAACACTGTTGAAGACACTTTCATATGAAAGATTGACTCAACAAACATGGGTAAAGACACCAAGTTTGTTGCAAAGTAGGAAGAAGGCGAAATGGGAAGAAGGCGAAATAATACAAAGGCGGGGCGGGTAAAGGCGAGATAGGATGAAGGCGAATTAGGACAAAGGTAAATTAGGACAAGGTGAAATAGGAGAAGGCAGATTAAGACAATGGCAAACTGAGACGAAGGCAAGAATGGATAAGGCAACTTGTGATAAGGCAAGATAAAACAGAGGCAAAATAGCATAAGGCGAAAAATGAATAGGCGAAAAAAGACAAAGGCGAGATAGAATAATGCGGATTGGGAAGAGGCAAAATTGGAAAAGGCGAAATAGGAGAAGGCGAAATGTATATTTTTTAAAGGCAAAATGGGAAAAGGCGAAAAAAGACAAGGCGAAATGGGCATGAACCCTTTTTTTTGCCCATTCTGGAAAACATGAATTGGAACCAGTCTTGGGAATGAAACAGTATCATACTCTTCACCAATTTTTGAACAACTACCACCAAATATAATGTTGGTACTATGAAATAGTGTGCATTGCCATGAAAGAGTCAATTTTTACCCCCACACACCCCACCAGAGTTCAGAGACAGATGCTTAGGACAATAAATATTGCTACCTTGCACTGGGCCTATATCTAATAAAACAGGCCTTGTAATTCATCCTGGTTACTCTATGATTAATAATAACAGAAATTCAATGTCATACTCAAGTGCACTTACATCTCAAATCAATGAAATGACTGTTGTTTAGGACAATATTCACAAATAAAACACTGTTTTCACATAGTAAATGCATTTGTTTAGTTATTTCTTCAAACACGTGGGATATGGCATTCTCCGGTAACGGCGGCGTAAAATCAAAGTACGTTACGCTACACTCAGTGCAACACGCCCGCCGAAGAGTATCGCGGGGATTCCCCGGGAATTCCACCTGCGACACTGCTTTGGAAGCGCGTTATTGGACGATCAGATCTCCGGGGCAACAAGCGCTTCATGATCGACGTGAGGCGTGGCTACGCGACGCGCTTCGACCAATGAACGTCGCGGCTGGCTGTCAATCACTGACAGAGCGTCAGTCGTTCAACGGCTGTCGTTGTGTACATTGAAGCGGGGGGTATCGGCTTGTTTAGTGGCCTGTTACTGGGGTAATCTTTTGTAAATTATTTAATGAGTTATATCACTGGAATCTGTGAAGCTTTAGGAATCTGGTAATTACAAACATTATGCATCCGCAATGATTTAGCGACTGCAGCAGCCGGGAGAACTCACCTCAAAACTTTCCGAGCAGCCCATTCGAAAACGGAACTGGTTATGAAAATACCGAGAACTGCGGGCTGAATGGCGAGCTCTTCTCTGATTGGTCAAAAAAAATGGTAGCGATCCGATGAGTCGTCTGCTCGCTGCACTGCTTCCCGCGTTAATGACCATGGAAACCAAAGTGACTCCCGCGTGTCGCGGCTACATTGACGCCGTCGGAGTTATTTATCTTGCGCTACAAGGCGTACATTAATAGTAAAAAATATATAATTTGTTGTATATTATGGAGAATTTGATGCTCTTTCTGATGGTATATTGCTTTTTTCAATTCAAGCAAAGGAATAATGAGGAAAAACAATATTTTATAACGAGGTGCAATTTATTGAGCGGATAACGTCAAAATCCAATACACTAATGACGTTGTGGTGGTAATGCTACTGAAAGCAAATAACCGAACTTGGAGGACACGGCGGTGGGTGCGATCATGTTACCTGGCGGGCGGATGATTTCATTACCAACTACAGACCAACAGTAGGCGGCTCCTATCAAAATGTTAATGTCCATGACTTCTGAATGCGGATTTTTGGCCAATTCGTTACGGATGGGCGCAATGTGCGGCATGTTGAGCATCTCTGCGTTGGGGGTTTTCACAGGCGTCGAGATTTTGTCAACAATGAGCAATGTTAGATTTAGGTCAGGGCCTAGCGTCGTTGTGTTCAGAGTGATTTCTGTTTTCAGGATCTGATGAACTGCGTATGTTTTCCCACCAAAGGCTGTCAAGTTGATGTTCTCTCTTCCATCAGTGATGGCTCCTAGTTTCGTCGCTGACTGTGTGGTTATGAACGAACGCATGGCACCTTCATCTAGTATGACATTTAGGTTGACCTGGCTTCCATCGTGGGCTTCTGCTGTGACGGTAGCTGTCTTGAGTAGCGCTGGTCCCATGGCGTTGACGAGCTTGACGTGGGTCTCGGCTTGGGCTTGAGTTGAGATCGACGGTGTGGCGTCACGTTTGGTGTCTCTTGCGGGTCGGTTGTGGTCAGTCTGCGGTTTTGCGGGGGTCGTCATGTTGGTTGGATTAATCATGCGTGCGGGGTCACAGATAGCGGTGTGATGCTTTCTTCACATTTACTACAGCGGTTTTTAGACTGGCATGCTTTGACCTGGTGATTGCCTAGGCAGTTGAAACAACATTTGGAATTGCGGATGATTTCCCACCGTTTGTTGGGATCACTAATAGAACTGCACAATATGGATGGGTGATTTTGGTTACAAAATGCACAAACTGGGGAGTGAGCAGTGTGAGCAGAAGAATATTTACCTTTGCCACCATGTACACTGGTAAGAAATGCAGCAGTAGGTGGTGGTGATGACACAGAGCATATTCCATTTGAATTCTGAGATACACTATATTCACTTGAATTTGCACCACATAATCCACTCGAATTGTTATATATATCCAAAGTGAGTTCACCAGCTGACATAGTGTCTATTTCCTTCTTGAGAGATTTGCGAATGTCCTACAGTTTCCAATCCGTTCCGTGGTCTCTTGTCATCAGTTGTCGGATGTTCGGCGGGATCTTCTTCAGGACGAGAATATCCTCGATGGAATTCTCCGTGATACCAAGGGCGGCGAGTCCTCGGAGGTTAGATTCCAGTTTGTCGACGAAAGTCTTCATACCTTTTACATCTGAAGACGGTTGTTGTAGTTCCCAAAGGGCGTTCATATGCTCGTGTTTTATCTTGTCTGTACTGCCGTATCGTTCCTTTAGGATGTCGAGGGGGATAGCGTAGTTGGTGTCTGTGAGTTGAAGGCCTTCGATGGCCAGCTTCAGCTCACCTTTTAACTGTCCTCGGAGATACTGCATCTTTTCTACTTTACTTAGGTTGATGTTATTGTCTATTCCAGCCTTGAAAGAGTCAAAGAACGTGTTCCATTCCACGATACTTCCGCTGAATGTGGGCAGTAGCAGTTTCGGTAGTTTTTTTTTTTATTATTTATTATTTATTAAATCCAAATAAACAAAATTACATATTGAGACAATTGCCAGGGCTTAGGCTGAAAGCATTAATAGCCCTGGTTACAATGGTATACAAAGAACAAGTTAAATCAAGATAAGGTAACATACTTTGAATGGAAAGAAAGGGATGCAAGTAAAGGTAAAGTAACACAAATAGTTATAGTTTGTGCAAAGGTAGTGATTGATGTGGGGTTCCATTGATCTGGCACTAGTTACCAGAAAAGGCGATAATATTACTGAGAAAAGTGGCTGTTTTTTCTACAACAAGCCTGTTTGAAGTAAGGTCCAATGAAAATTGACCATTAAGAAGAAAATGGAGCCTCTCATCAACACGAAGATTGAAAAACCTAACAGAAGTAAGGTGTGGCAGCAAGCCAGGATCATTCAAGAAATCGTTACGTAAATCATTTAATAAAGGGCAATTAAAGAGAAGGTGTTTAGTAGATTGGGAGTGAGCCCCGCAATCACAAGATGGACTTAAAACGTTGGTAAAATTGTGGGAATAAAAGTGACACCGAAAAACTAAGTCACACCTTGTCCTATTGAGTGAAAGTTCATTTTTACGAGTAAGAGCCAATTTTGTAGAAGTAAGAAGGTTATGTTTTCCTCTCAGAAAAATTCGGATATTGTATTTAAATGAGTTTCTTGAGAAGCAGTTTTTTATATTGACAGGCACAGACTCCCAATCTCTAATTACACATGGCACAGTTGACTTGCTAAATCTTGCAGATGATCTAGGGGGAAGTACATAGTCTCGCTGGGTCCTTAAACGGCCAGGAGGCGCCCGATTACGATAAATGTCAAAGATTTCATTGACATAACATGGTACCAAATAGTGTTGTACCTCATACATAAGCACCAATCTTTTTTCCCTACGCCTAGCAGAAAGTGTCATCCAATCCAAACATTTTAAAACCTTTTGGGTGTTAGTCCCATGAATACAACCACTGACTATAATGGCACCCCTATAGTGGATTTTATCTAATTGAGAAAGTAGACCCTGATTGGTAAAGTCAAATATAATAGATAGTTTCGGTAGTCTTACATTTGATTTCGTTGTGGCGGGAGTAGTACTTGCGGTTGTTCCCACTGGTTCATCGCTTGCTTTAGGGGGTGCGGTAAGTGCTTCTTGAAGCCGTTTGATTGCTCTAAGGTAGAACGTGTGCTTTTCTTGGATCTTGGATGAATAATCCTCATGTTCCGTTACCACTTTCTCGAGGGTGTCATCCTTGGTTAGGGCTTCTATTTCGGTATCGATACGTAGGACTTCTTTCAACTTATTGGGCAATAAGCTAGCTTTTGCGAATGCCGAGTCGATCTTTTCGGTCACATGTGTGTGTCCGCGAGTAGTGTCCACTTTGATCTCTTCACATAGTTCCTCTATCACTTGTAGAATTTTCGTAATGGCAGCTCGTTTGCCACCTCTTTCTTGTATGTAGCGTTTTACTTTTTCTTCGTCAGTCATCTTGGAATTTGCGTTGCGGGATCCTGGTCACTTGCACCAAGGTCGTGTCGTGCGGGGAGGTCTTACTTGAGTTCATGGCGAACTGAACACATTGAGTGCCTAACTATAACTAACTTTATTACAAAACAACAAACACATGCATATCACAAGGTTACAGTAAACTATACTATGATTGGTTAATGAATACAGGTAGGCGGAGCCTACTAAGTAGCAGGATGCGGCTTGCATCTTATGTTATCTTGTATCATCAGTTCCGACACTTACAATCACGCCATTAATAATCAATGATGTTTTTCTTTAAATGATACCTCACATTCTCGGAGCTCAAGTTCTTTTTCACGCAGTCTCAAATCCAACATTGCCCTCTCATGTGCACGATTGAGTTCAATCTCCTTCAGTTTGGCTTCTCTTTCACTTTTTTCTCAAAGATAGTCCATTAGTGAAGACTCAGTTGTTGTCTTCCTTTGTTTCGAGGGTGTGGCCTCTTTATCTTTACCTGAAAATACATAACAAATTCATGAAAAATATCACCCAAATCCATCCGACAATCATTAGTCATGCTGGAACAAGAAAATTCTAGGAGCTATGTAGCTTGGGTGAGCCAATATATTTGAACACTTGTCATTTTTTGCCATGATAACAAGGAAGAAATAAACCAAGCAAAACAGGAGTGATCATTCCCGCTCACATTGTGGCGGCTTTGATCGAATCTAACTAATATGTCAAGGACGAAGTGAAGTACTGTTTTCCATGACTTCTTTTATTACAATGGATCCCACAGATCACGTAAATCTACAAAGACAAAACGAATGAACATACATAAAGACTTGCTCACATAATAAACAGGGGACAAGAAAGGAAGAACCAGTGACTGTGAGAAAAAAGGATGAGTAGAAGAGGAACAACCATAAAAATTTGTCACATCCAGGAGGACAGACAAGACATACACATTCATGACGTTTCTTGCACAACCATACAGTATCAACTTTGCAGATTTACTCCAGCATTCTATCTGAACATTACACCGAATCTTTAACATAGAATCATGTATTAAATGGCATTTACCTGCCTAGATCCTTACTAAAAATATGCATCTCAGCATTCTATAAACATTTCAGTGCATTCTAAGGACATGCACCAGGGCGTCACCTGGTGTTAAACTATGGAACTATAGCGGGAGCAAACAAGCGTGGGTTTCTACGAATTAAACACATCAAAAACTGGCCTTTACCGGCTCTGTCATGAACTGGGCTTGTACTGTAGGGTTTCTATACATGTTATTTTAGTTAATTACCTTTGTTCCGGCATCGGGTCTAACTAGGGTTCCCGAAAAAGTACCCTTTACTGGCACAAATTCTAAACAGGTCGTAATGACCGAAATGTTTGGGTTCAAAGTGAGGCTGGGCGGAACCGGAATGACGCAATAGCCAAAAAGGAGCACGAAAATGGAGGCGCCAAATCAAATTACCCGCCAAACACGAAAAGAGCGCAAAATAGAGCGCAAACTGCAAAAACACACTAAAACATGCATTACTGACTAAATTCTAACCGACGGCAGTCACATGGCTCTCCTAAATTGCTTGTGCCAATTTACCAACTCTAAAACTCTGAAACTAAACAAATACTCAAAATTTCAAATACAAATGGACTTCAACTTCCACTTCACTTGACCCTTAAAGCTTTTGAAATCAAAACTGTACTTGCCCCTTAAGGCTCTTAATTTCAACTACTACACCTGACCCTTAAAGACTCTCAGTTTAAACAATAACTGATTTTCTTTTGCACAAACTTCTCCAATTACTTTCTTTACAAATATTAGATTCAGAACCAATGCAACATGTGAAAAGAGGCCGAAACCTGGCCTTAGCTGCTTTCATCTCCAGAATCTAAGTTAACATTTTTTTTTTTTCTTGGTATCATTTTATGGCTCTCCATAATTTGAGACAGACTCAGTACCAAAGAAAACCTTTATGCCAAAACTTGTGGCAAAGAAATACAATGTATGGAGGCGATACCCTCATCAAGAGGCTCAAACGATTCTGTGAGCAACTAGATGAGCCTCAACCCACACACCCCTGGAGCCGGCTTTGAAAAGACTACAGGAGTAGGCAGAGTGAGAAATCACCAAAACACAAAATGCAACAGTTTATGAACCTTTAAAACCTGAATGGCATTGACTCAACTGAGGCAGAGGACCAACTGGCACCAAAACCTGAAATATCAATCAAATCTATAACGTCTCTGCTATGCAAGCCTAGATATTCATTGTCTCTGATAACAGGCTTATTCATTGCCCTTTGGCATTTTTGCTAACAGAACGACTTTGTGGATTGGTCTTTCTAGAAGACCTTTGCCAACCCTCAATTTTAACTTCCTAACCAAACCGTCTTCGCTCTTGGGAGCTTCTAACACGCGGGCGCGAGGCGATTGACACCTTGGCAGGGATTCGTCCATGAGAAGGACGATATCATCTGGCTCAACGTTTGGCTGTTCCTTGGTCCATTTTTTTCTCTCCTGAAGAGTGGGCAAGACTTCGTCTCTCCACCGTGACCAGAATTGGTTGGCTAGGTATTGTACCCGTCGCCATCTTCTACGGCAGAATAAATCCTCTTTCACGAACTTCCCAGGGAGAAGTTTGACCGTTTTCGTCTTCAGGGTGAATATCTGGTTGGGTGTCAATGGCTGCAGCGCATCTGGCGACTTGGTATCGATGAACGTGAGAGGGCGACTATTGAGAATGTACTCCACCTCCTTCATCAGGGTCCTCAGGAGCTCATCGTCCAACTGGCTGCCATGCTGCATGAGGAGAGCGTTGAGAACATTTCTAGCACTTCCGATCATTCTTTCCCAGGCTCCTCCAAAATGACTGGCGTGAGGTGGGTTCATTTTGAAGTTTATCCAGTCACAACCATCCTTGAGTAGTTCAGTGGAAATTTCCTTGTCATCCATTTCTGCGAGCGCCTTTTCTAGGACATTTTTTCCCCCAAAGAAATTGCTCCCTAGGTCACTTCGTAGAGTCCGAACTAAGCCTCTGCAGCACACGAAGCGGCGATATGCGTTCAGGAAGGAATCGGTGTCTAAGCTGTTTGCTACTTCAAGGTGTACGGCACGCGAAGACAGACAAGTGAATAACACCCCCCAGCGCTTCAACTCAGATCTCTTTTCTTTGATTAAGAAGTGTACAAAGTAATCCACCGCGGAGTATGTGAAGGGAGCAACTTGCTCCAGTCGATCTATTGGCAAGTCGGCCATCTTTTCTTTACAGGGTGTACCACCCAACCTGAGACAAGTAACACAAGACAAGAGAAAGTGTGTCACGGCAGCGCAGCCCCCCACAATCCAATATCCAGCCTGCCTAGTGCTATTTAGTGTGATGCTGCGCCCAGTATTTCCCTCCATTTTGTGATATTGATCTATGACTAAGTCAGTGATATGACATTTCCGTGGAAGCAATATGGGCTGCGTTACCGATGGCGGTAGGTTCGCGCGTTTGATTCGCCCCCCAACCCTCAAAATTCCTTTGTTGTCAAGAAAAGGATCCAGCGTGAACAAACTGCTCCCTTTTCCTACATGTTTTTGTTGCTTCAGAAGGCTGCAGAAGAGTTGATTGTCAGAGTCGCCCAAGAGAAGGAATACAGCCAGGAGTTTGGCCATCATCTCTTCAAGGCTAACCGACTTATGGCTTCCTCGTGGCCCAGGGTTGAGGTTAGTGCCATCTCCAGCTCTTTTCTTTCTGACACATTCCTGGAGAATCGTCACGTATCGTAAACACAAAGCAGTGGCATGCTTGAGTCGAAACCAGCTTGAGAAATATCCGAATCTCTCGTACAGGCTTGGATAGGGCTGTGGAATAGCACGCGTTGCTAAGGTGACCGCAGTTCTCTTTACTTCAGGGTCGTCCTCGGACAACTGCTGGGCTGCTTCAATGTCTGGTGCAGGCAGGTTGGTCGTCTCCCGTATAAACTCTGGGCCTTTCCACCACAGGCTGCTGGCGAGTAGATCTGTGGCGCTCATCCCTCGTGAGGCTAGGTCCGCTGGATTAGCATCTGTGACCACGTGTCTCCAAGTCTTAACTTCTGTCAGGTCTCGAATCTGCTGAACGCGATTGCTGACAAAGATGTGGAATCTTTTCGCCTCGTTCGAAATGTACCCGAGCACCACTTGGCTATCTGTGTAGAAAACCTTGGCCAGAATCTCCATCTGAAGTTGATTTTCGGTGAAGGCGGCGATCTTAGCTGACGTGAGGGCGGCAACTAACTCTAGCCTGGGAATAGTGACAACCTTTTGCGGGGTCACCCGGGACTTGGCCATTACCAGCGAGGTTTCGATTCTACCACTTTCATCAGTATACTTCAAGTAGAAACACTGACCATACCCAGATTCACTCGCGTCTAAGAAACTCTGCAACTCCACTGAGGTGTCATGGCCCAATTCACTGGTCTTGTAACACTGTGGTATCTTGAGTTGAGACAAGGACATCAAATCCGTTCTCCAACGTTCCCATCGCATCCTGACATCCTCTGGTACATCAGCATCCCAGTTCAACTTCTAGCTGCACAGCTCCTTTAAGATGGCTTTACTTGCAGTATCACCAGAGATACCAGACCCAGGGGGTCATAGACTGAGGCCACAGTCGAGAGGATGCCCCGACGGGTGACAGGTTTATCTTTCAAATTGATAGTAAACCCGAAGTCATCACTCTCGACATGCCACTCCAGTCCCAAGGTACGTTCTATGGGTAGACTTTCACTTTCTGATTGTAAGTTCAATTTTTGGAGGTTTTTCCCAATTTCTGATTGCGGCATTGACTTGAGAATCTCCCTATCCTTAGCGACAAATTTGTGTTCCCTGAAACCGCATTCACTCACCAAATCTGCACTTGAGTGTGCAATGTTTATTGCCTGTTTGGTAGTGCTTTCACTATCTAGCTCATCATCCATATAATATTGTTTTCTAACGAAGTCGGCTGCCTCTTTACCATATTTGCTCTCAAATTCATCGGCCACTGACTTCAGTGCGAAATTTGCCATCCCTGGGGATGAGGTTGCCCCAAATATGGAAACGCGCATTCGGTACTCTACAGGCTCGGACATCAAGTCACCCCCCTCCCACCATAGGAATCGAAGATAATTTTTATCACGCGCGTCTACACCACATTGCATAAACATGGCTTCCAAGTCGCAAGCAAACGCGTATCTTTCCCTACGGAATCGAATGAGAACACCGGTAAGGTTATTGGTGAGATCAGGACCCTGCAGGAGGCGCTTATTCAACGATGTACCCTCGAATTCTACGCTGGCATCAAACACTACACAGCATTTATCGCGCTTGACTGGGTGGTATACCCCATGATGTGGTATATACCATACTGTAGCGTCACTGAGGTTCAATTCATCTTTCGGCACCCTTTCTGCGTAGCCTTTATGCAGCATGTCATCCATCGATTTGAGGTAGTCCTCTCGTAACTTGGGGTTTTTCAACAGACGAGCTCGGAGCTGGGCTAACCGTTTGGCAGCTTGGGTCCTGTTGTTGGGCATTTTTGAATTGTCCTTCCACGGCAGCGGCATCTCGAAATGCCCATCCTCTCTCACATGAATGCCTTTCTTTAGGATATCCATGAACTTTCTATCCTCAATCGACATCTTATCGTTGTCCTGAAGAGAGCCACCATATTCAATGAATTCGCGATCCAACATTGAACCCACTACAGACGGACTCACCTCCCTAGCCGAGGTCCTAAATGTGAAATGACTGGCGGTTTTCCCAACGGTACCAACGACTCCCCAACCCAGCGCGGTCTTTACACCATATGGGTCATTTGGATCAGGGCCGGGAACTATTTCTAGCGGCCTAATAGCGGCGGTGCAATTCATACCTATCAATAGCCCGATGTCTGCATCGGATGATATGGGTGCCAGCTGATCCGCCACCCCAGCCAAGTGTTGCCAATTTCGTATTTGGGTATGGTTAGGGATTTGATCCCTAGTGGCAAGAATGACCTGCCTAGAGTAAACACTGGGCAAGGGGACCATTGTGCCTTCCTGGCCAAAACCCTGCACCTGCAAACCTACAACCTTTTGACAAAAAACCCTTTCTTCCCCAAGCATAGTGCTTAATTTGAACTCTACGGGTGTACCCTGTTCATCTAACCTTTTGACCGTATCATCAGTTATGTAACAAGCATCACTTTGGTCATCCAACAGAGCATACACAATTACAGAATTTCCATTGTCACAGCTCAAGTGAACTGGGACAATGAGGGCACTTTGAAAACCGCTGACATTACACTGTCTGAAGAATGGCAAAATGTTCTTGCCGGACCTGTAGGTTCTGCTGCTGGGGTCTGCTGCGGCGTCGTCTGGCTTGAAGCTCGGTTATAGTCATGCAACAACGTTGGATGCTGGGCCTTACACACTTGGCACGTTTTCTTCTTCCTGCAATCCCGTTTCATATGCCCCTTACGGAAGCAGCCAAGGCATAGGCTATTGGCCTTCACAAAGGCTACCCTGTCAGTTAGCGACAGGTCCTTGAAGGAAGGGCACGTATCTAGGTAGTGGGATTCACCGCACTTGAGACACTTAGCAACTGGGTTTGACCACCCTTTTGGCTGCTCAGCCCTGGCGCCTGGCGAGGCAGCACCGATGCCTGTTGCGAAAGATTGTTTTGCAGGAACGGCAATTTTCTTGTCTGCACCTGTAGAGAAGGACGACGTCTTACTTTTCTGGTTACTAGTGTCTGCTTTGCTGTAAAGTGGACTGCAAGATATCCTGGCTTGCTTCTGTATGAACCCACACAAGAGTTTAAATGGTGGATTTTCTAGGTCCGTTTTACTGTCCTCATACAGGAAATGGTCCACCTTCGTGCACCATTTGTCCTGTAGGGATCGGGGTAGCTTGTGCACAATACTTTCCTGCTCTATGGGATCATCGAGAACCCTGAGTTGACTCAGGGTTCCCATGGATGTTTCACATTGACGTAAAAAGTCAGACAGATCTCGGAGTGCCGGTCCATCCCCATGTTTGATCACGGGCCAACGTTCTATTTTGTCCCTGAATGCCCTAGCCAAATGGACCTTGTTACCATACCGGTCATGTAGAATCGCTTTGGCTTCTTTGTAACTTTTTTCATCTCCCACAGCAAGGAGTCCCTGGATTGAGCGCCTTACAGTCTCGTTCGTGTATTTTCCTAAGTAGTAGCATCGGTCGCTTGGCGAATCGTACCTGTCCTCCACGAGGACCTTGAATGACTGCCACCACTCAGGAAACTTAAAGCCGCTGCCAGCAAAGACGGCTGGTTCCTTGCGAGGAAGTTTGTCTTCTTTTCTGCTAAGTACATCAGCCAACATGCCAATGGCAGTGACCAGTTCGTTATTTGGCTGGGCTGAGGCACAAATCGACACAGCACTAGAATTTACACGAGTTTCTGGCCGTTTATCAACACTGCTACGGGCCTGAGCAAGCTCAGCTTTCAGACGGCGATTGTCTAACTCTAGCAAAGTCAGTTCATCATTCATTGTTGCTGCCTTCAACAGGGCCGAGATGCCTTCCAGCTGGCTTGTCGTAGCTTCGTCGGAATCGTAACTTGACATCTTTCTTCACCGGGTAAAGATTTACTGTGGCGGCTTTGATCGAATCTAACTAATATGTCAAGGACGAAGTGAAGTACTGTTTTCCATGACTTCTTTTATTACAATGGATCCCACAGATCACGTAACTCTACAAAGACAAAACGAATGAACATACATAAAGACTTGCTCACATAATAAACAGGGGACAAGAAAGGAAGAACCAGTGACTGTAAGAAAAAAGGATGAGTAGAAGAGGAACAACCATAAAAATTTGTCACATCCAGGAGGACAGACAAGACATACGCATTCATGACGTTTCTTGCACAACCATACAGTATCAACTTTGCAGATTTACTCCAGCATTCTATCTGAACATAACACTGAATCTTTAACATAGAATCATGTATTAAATGGCATTTACCTGCCCAAATCCTTACTAAAAATATGCATCTCAGCATTCTATAAACATTTCAGTGCATTCTAAGGACATGCACCAGGGCGTCACCTGGTGTTAAACTATGGAACTATAGCGGGAGCAAACAAGCGTGGGTTTCTACGAATTAAACACATCAAAAACTGGCCTTTACCGGCTCTGTCATGAACTGGGCTTGTACTGTAGGGTTTCTATACATGTTATTTTAGTTAATTACCTTTGTTCCGGCATCGGGTCTAACTAGGGTTCCCGAAAAAGTACCCTTTACTGGCACAAATTCTAAACAGGTCGTAATGACCGAAATGTTTGGGTTCAAAGCGAGGCTGGGCGGAACCGGAATGACGCACTAGCCAAAAAGGAGCACGAAAATGGAGGCGCCAAATTCAAATTACCCGCCAAACACCAAAAGAGCGCAAAATAGAGCGCAAACTGCAAAAACGCACTAAAACATGCATTACTGACTAAATTCTAACCGACGGCAGTCACACACATGACTTGACCTGCACATTTTCTGCAGGAGTGATAAGAAATTCCAGTAGCCATCTTTGACTCAACTTGAAATTCTGTACATTCATAAATCACTTCCATAAAATGATGCCCGTTAGATCCACTGCGGGACCCGGCCAATCTTTTCTCTTTCCCTTCATTGCAATGAGGGGACCAAATTGATGACAGCATCTTGAAATTTGAAAGGTTAAAATTCACACATTCCGATATTCTCATTTATACTAATTTTGAGCAGATCAATTCATGAATGTTTACCCATGGGTCAAGCTTGGTGTCGAAAATAATTCTAGTGAAACTTGCCTTCCTCAGCCAAACCCTCCATGGCCCTTTTCCGGATTTCCTTTGCAGTTTCCTCCTCTTCTTTACCCTTTCGCTTCTTGTCTTCTTTTTTCTTCGTGACCAACTCCTCTGCCTCCTGCTTGAGTGCCTTTACCTCCCGAATCAACTCTCCTCTTTCATTTACTTCTTCAGCGGTCCCCGACCTGTATGAATGGAAGATACTGAAGTGACAGACATGGCACCATAAGACCAGAGTTTTGATGCAAAAAAACTGATGTTTGGCATGAACGCTATTTTGAAATCACAGTAAAATAAGCCCAATTAGAGAAATCAGTGAAAGGCTTAAAAGTTGGAAAAAAGCTCGGTAGACAAACTAGTGTACATTAAATAAATGTACATGCTAAATGCATTTGTCATTTATAATATCAAACTTGGAGTATGCTTTAAGGTTCACTGTCAAAAATTGCTCGTCACTATTTAACAGTTTAATATTGTATACAGGTACACTGACACTGACATTACTGCACTCTACTTACGCTCTCAAAGAAGTGAGTTCATCTCGGTTGAACTTGTTGATGAGCATGGTAACACGATCAGTGAGGGTCCGCTCCGAGGGACAGCTGGATAACAGACCATACTGCTTCAGAGCATTGTTATAGTGTACGAGGACTTCCCTCCAGCTTCCGCCATCTGGGTCAAATGGGTTTATTGCTACTATTTCCTTCAGCATTATGATATCTTTCTTCATGTTAAACATGAAGAGTTTCCGTTGTTGTGGAGTTTCAGCCTGAGCCATCTGAAATGAAAAAAAAAACATTTCAAAACATGACAGTATTGACACAGCATGAGCAGGAGGAGCTGGAAGCTAGATCTTATGACTCGTCAGAAAATTTTGCCCCTAAACTGTATTGCGTATGAACGCCTGGCCATCCACCTTCATTCATCCTGACAGGCTATGACAATGTTGTACATGAGGCCATGGAGGTATAAATAAATCTTATTTTTCATCATCATCATCATCATCATCATCATCATCATCATCATCATTGGATTGGAAGCCACTGTAGCCAATACTGGCTTTGGGCTTATCTGAATACAAACTTACTACGAACAGTACGCATGGACTGGGTGCTGACATGCGGTTATCCTTGAGAATTATTTTCTATTTCCACTATGTACATAACTAAGTCCACTAGATTCATCAGGCATATTATGTAGCAACGTCCGGCTGTATCAAGTTGGCGAGTGTGTCATCAAAGACCAGAAGACTCCTCTCACAAAAAAAATAAATAATAATAATAATAATAATAATAATAATAATAATGCAATAGTAACCGTGATGCCCACCATCTACACCTTGTAATTAAATAGCCCATCCCTATTGGACCAATGGTGGTCTAATCTTGCTTTAAAACTTGTTACACTTGGGGCACTGACGACTAATTCAGGTAGATCGTTCTATTCGTTAACCACAGCGTTTGAAAAGAGGTTCCCGCCAATGCGTGTCCTGAAGCGCTTTTTTTCAATTTTAAGCGGATGCCCCCTGGTTCTACCACCTGCTAGTCTCAAAGTTAGGTTGTTATAGGTCGTGAGGCCCTGAAAATATTTGAAGCATTGAATCAATCTCCCTCTGGTCCTTCTGTGTGTAAGGGTCCATAGATCTAAAACCTTTAACCTCTCGGGATATTCCAACTGCAGACCGGATCAAGCACAAATCATCTTAGTTGCTCTCCTTTGTACTTTCTCAACTAACTCGATATCCGACTTATTTAATGGCGCCCATGCACAATTACCATACTCAAAAATCGGCCAGATTAGTGCTTTGTACAGTGTAACCCCCTTTGATCGAATGTCAAACTGCATGTTCCTTTTTAATGTAAATAGGGCCCTTGTTGCTGATGCAGTCATTGACTTAATGTGCTTTGTCGGTTTTAAGTCACAGGAGATTATAACTCCCAGATCCTTTTCTTCATTAGTTTCCTTCAGAAACAATCTTCCTCCGCCATCTGTTCTCATAGAATATTTAAACTCAGGATGTCCTCTACCCACTCTCATGACTACACATTCCGATTCATTAAACTTCAGTTGCCACTTGTTAGACCAGTTTACTAGTGTGTCCAGACCTCTTTGCAGAATTCTGCAGTCGTCCAAATTCTTCACCACGTTAAAAAGTTTGCTATCATCCGCAAAAAGTCTAATATCATTATTAATCCCCTCCTTGATATCATTAATGAAGCAAGTGAAAAGGGTGGGGCCAAGCACACTCCCCTGTGGGACTCCGCTTATGACTTCAGTCGGTGCAGATAACGCATCTACCCTCACACACTGTTTCCTTCCTGACAGGAACGCTCTAATCCAATTTACACAGTCATCGCTGATACCCAAGTCTTGTTATTTCAGGCAGAGTCTAGCATGCGGCACTGTATCAAAGGCCTTTCTGAAGTCTAGATCAATCACATCAACACCCAAACCGTCGTCAACTGCTTTCCCCCATAGCTCTGTACAATCCACCAGGTTGGTCTCACAACTCCTTTCTTCCATGAAGCCGTACTGATGCGGTTCCATCAAGCCATTTGGAACTAAATGTTTCATCATACGTTCTCTGATAATGGATTCCATAACTTTACAGGGAATAGAGGTGAGGCTGACAGGGCGGTAATTACCTGCGACAGTTCTATCTCCTTTCTTAAAAATAGGGGTGACATGAGCTCTCTTCCAATCTTGGGGTATCACTCCTTCAGCTAACGACCTATTGAAGAGTATTGTTAAGGGGTATGATAATTCCTATAAAAGTTCTCTTTATAGCATAAGGTGCATATCATCAGGGCCGGGGCCCTTTTTGGGGTCAAGTCTAGCTAACGTTTTCCTCACTTCCTCCTCGGTTATAGCTATTCTCTCCATCCGTGGGATACCATCTGCGTCATTAGGTACTGGTAAGTTGCCCAGGTCTTCTACAGTGAATACTGATGCGAAATACTCGTTTAGAATTCTCGCTTTTGCTGCATTATCTCCCACCAGTTCGTCTCCAACCTTGAGATTACCTAATCTTCCCCGTGGCTTATTTCTACCCCTGGCATACTTCCAAAAAGATCTTGGGTTTTCCTTGAAGTTTTGAGCCTGCAGCCTCTCATGCGCCCCCACCGCCTCTCTTATCTCTCTTCTGGCCTCATTCCTTTCTGTAATGTAAATATGGTAGTCATCGCCATCTTTTGTTTGCAGGTATCTCTTGAACGCTGCATGTTTAGCTTTAACCTTCCTAAGTGCTGCAGGATGTACCCACAATGGCTTAAAGTTTTTCCTAGAATTGGGTCCGACCACACGCTTAGGTACATACCTAGACTCAAGACTCTTAATCTCATTCATGATAAGGTTCCAGGATTCCTCAACTCTTTGCCATTCAACATATTGTCCCAAGGTATTTGTCTAGACTCATCTCTCATTGCGTCATAACGATCCTTATCATACAGCAGTTTAGATGGCCTCGCATCTTTGTAGCTCACAGAATTCTTATTTTTACAATTTGAGTGGATTTCGAAATTCAGCACACAGTGGAAGCTCCCACCAAGAGGGTCACCATGCACAATCTCGGTAATTTGTGAGTGATGAAATCGCGTTAGTACCAAATCCAATACATTCGAGGCTTGACCATGTCTAATATGCGTAGCCTTTGAGACATGTTGCTGATAGGTATTCTGGATAGTTACTTCGAGTACCTTAAAACTGACGTGATTGTCACCTCAATTTCAGCGCAGTTGAAATCTCCAAGGAGTACAATTTCTCGGTCATTTCCAGTGGCATTCCCGACAGATGCAAGGTGTGCTATCAACTTATCATTCATTTGATCGTCATTGCTAGGGCTCCTATAAACAGTACCAATACAATATTTACCACCATCCTCCAGCGTGATGTCAAGCCACACACTATCTCTGTACTCCGCCACTGGAATGTAACTTGCACATATAAGTCCATCCCTTGCATATGTTGCAACCCCCCTGCTACCCTGTTCAGACATATTAGCATACAGCGTATACCCTTCTAAGTGGATATCGTTTTCACAAAGTTGAACTCAATTTTTAGGATGAATCTCGGTGACTGACACGACATCCGGTTTGAGACAGAAACAAGCTAGTTCCAAGCTCCTTATCTTATTTGACAATGAATCAGCATTCGTACACAATAACTTACACATGTTATTAGTTTTCAGCCCCCTGTTGGGGATCTCCACGAAAGGGCCGCTTTCGGTCCTTGACTAACTTATCACCTCTGATAACCAGGTCCTGCTCACCCGCCAGTTCTCTAGTCTCCTTTTCTTTCAACAGATCCCTGTAATGCTGTCTGGCCTCCTTACTCCTGTCTCTCCTAAAGTTACAATTTTTCAACCAGTTATTTTCCTGAACCCCCTCTTTCAACTTATTTATGCCACTTGAAAATCCTGCTAGCGGTCTTTGGTAGCGAAGATCAGCGGGAGAGATTTTTATGATATTTGATATTTTGATATTTTCACGATAATTTGAAATACTTCGAAAAGCTTTTGGCAAAATCGAGATATAGCCACTGTTAGATGATATGCCATGTAGTGAAAGCCGAAATAGCTCACCATAGGAATAAGGTAAAATAAACAGGTGTATGAATACGTATGAGCACAACTGTAGATAGATATGGGTCTACTGGAGACCAATGGCACTAACTGCCGAAAGCAGCTGTGGCTTCATTGGTGTTGCCACCACAGCATAGGTTACTGTCTGAAAAAGACCATCGAAGTTGTCAAGTTGGGGCGCGAAATGAACGTCAAAGACGTAATGCACTTTAAATAACATGTCAAATGCTTCTATAATGGTTGACCCCGCTTGAATTGGCTGGAAGTCAACCACTATGAAGTACTGGACCGGTCTAATTCTTGGTCCAATGCCAATTATGATTGGCTGCGTGTACTTTGTTGCATCTATCTGCTTGGCCAATACGTCTATGTCGCTGCCAACCTAAAATGAAATGTAAAATAATAATTATGAATAGAGTATATATACGTGAACACACCATTGACAATACACTCTTTCATTATGCCGCATGGGACTGGACTGGGAATCGATGTAACCCAGCCTTACGGTCACTTCTTTTCGAGTATTAGTTTGAGAGAGCAATCAAATTAAAACAGTTACATGATGAAGAAGACAACGAAATAAAAGGCACCTGTACGTAAAAGGAAAACACTGGATATAAAGTATATGTGTGTATAAACGACGAAGACAACCGAAAAATCCGCCTCCGGGATCCGTCCGTGCAGTGATGGGGGGGGCTGATTATTATTACTAGCAAGCCAAGAGAAAGAAACTTTATTCTCAATTACCAACTCATAAGTTGCAATTTCTTTTTTGAATGATGAGGCAATAATTGGCATGGTTTGTTGATGTTTGCGTGACGATTGTCATTGAATGAATGACTTTGATTTGGGCTTTCCCAACTTTCCCCCTTGTAAGGATATTTGAATTTACCCGCGCCATGACGTCACTTGTCAGTGACTGGTCCGTGCACATTCGCTACTTTTGACACCATCTGATTACCTTACTTCGGACGATCGGTGCAGTCGGGTGAAAACACTTGGTTTTAAACCTGATGAAATGGGCAGACTGGTAAGTACTATAGGATTAGGAAAAGATTAGTACGTATAGAAACTAAAGATCATGTCTGGCATCCTATAAATTTCCCCATTGTTGTACAATCGCTGTTTGAATACAGGGTTCTCAAAGAGCACCGAGAGCACGTGGCCCCGCACACATAGGTCATATCAATGTTGTGCTGCCCTCTTTTAGTGAGATCAGATCGTACCCATGCTGATTAATTCTCGGCTTTCAACTACTGATATCTTGAAATAATGGACAGGGTCATTCAAAAAAATTCAAATTTGTGTAAAATAGGCCTATTTCTCCTACTCAGCCGAATTGATGCATGAATGAATGAAATTATTATGGCTTAATAGCTTTGGCCTTATCCACGCCTTCTTCATTCTTGAATCTTGTATGTATAAATAAGTGTAGAAAATAAGGAGCAGACACAGAGTTTTATTTTCCTGGTGAAAACCTTGAGGCCGGAAATACTTCGAAAGGTTAAAAGGATAATGGTCTTTAATTGGCTTACATTTTCGTATCATCTACCAGTACTCCAATATTGAAATTTACAATCAGTCCAATAAATTTGTCCATTGATTTCGCAACTCAGTGTAGTTGATAATTGTGCTACAGATATCACTACTGCAGGCTTGGGGCAAACAGTTGGACATCTTTAGCACTTATAGATGATTCCTATACATCTTTTCAGTGTTTTGGGTGCAACAACTTTTTCCTATTATTCTGATACTTTCAATAAACTAGCTTATTTCTTTTCAGATTATACTTCCAACCAGACCTTTGGATAGACCCCTAGGAAGAAAAGAACCTTGAAGAGGGTGGAAACCATGTGACAGTCCAATCAGGAAAGAAAGCATGTTGCAACACATTGACATTGATGAAGCGTTTCGATTTTAAGTTTCAAAATCAAAACACTCTGTTCAACTTACTGTCCTAGATAGCTAGATGTGTGATTGTTATCATAGTCATCATTCCCTTATTAAGTTATTGTTGTCTTTGTTCAAGGTGTTTTATCTCGCTTATAAGTGACATGTTTTTGATAAAACTTTTGTAAATCTGTGTAAATTGCATCATATTCAAATCAGTCTACTGATATAACGGGTCAGACGTGTCAAAGTATACTATTTTATTGCTGTTTTTTGTTGGTCTGCAACTAGCATCATACTGTTGAGTGAATAAATAACAATTTACCAAATATACATTGCGTTGCCTTCAGGAAGTCGGAAGACCTCAGCGAGGCAACTGGCCAATGCATCAGATTCAAATCAGTCGACTGATACAACAGTCAGACCCATCAAGTAAACTATTATTGTTGGTTTTTTTTGACACCCGCTACATGTAGTATATTGGTTAGTAATTAAATTAAAATTTAACAAATATACATACTAGTAGTATGTTTTGGTCAGTCCCTCGTTACTTGGAGTGCCGGCACACCAGAGTTCAATCTCACATTGGTGAGGTTTTGCAACTTCGTGGCTCAAGAAATGGGCGAATGAACTCCCCGCTGTGACATCACGCTAGGCCCGTGATGATATAATTTTAGTAGGAGGTGTGATGAATTCACTAAAATCATTACCTGTTCCATTATGACATGTATGCATACAAATTGGAAAGCAAACTGCATGGCCAGATAATACGTACCAATTATTGATATAAATTCGCATAATAGTAGAAAACATGTACGTTTAGAGTTGATTGAAGTAGGATGTGACGCGAAGTGCAGTTTTGCAAAATGGCATGTTGGGACTTTTTGCAAAGTGAAGATTTGTAATGGCAATTACCAATATAGACAAACAAAGGGCAAATGTATACCTCTCAGTGTATCCACCAACTCTTGACCAAATCCCTCCTTCTCTAAAACTGCAGAGAGTCCTTCCATTTCAATGGCATTCAGAGTCTGAAAATGCAAGTTGGTACAGCTGCAGAGAATGTTAATGTTGTAAGACCATCTTAGACGGGGCCTAGCCCTAAGATAATGAATACTAAGTACATAAATTGACTTTGCATGCTTGTGAATCTGGCGTCTGCGATAACAAGAATGTATGGAAGTATTATAAAAAGGAATACTTCCCTATTTAAAACCTAATGTCTCTGTACAAGAAGGTCTGTACTTTCCCCTTGGATTGGATGGACAAGAAAAAAGGCATTACTTTTTTACCCCTCAGCCCGAATTGGGCAGAGGGGTATTGTCGTCCCCTTGGCGGGCGGGCGGGCGGGCGGGCGGGCGGGCGGGCGGGCGGGCGGGCGGGCGGGCAGCTGACAAGTTGATTGAAATAGGATGTGACGCAAAGTGCAGTTTTGCAAAATGGCATGTTGGGACTTTTTGCAAAGTGAAGATTTGTAATGGCAATTACCAATATAGACAAACAAAGGGCAAATGTATACCTCTCAGTGTATCCACCAACTCTTGACCAAATCCCTCCTTTTCTAAAACTGCAGAGAGTCCTTCCATTTCAATGGCCTTCAGAGTCTGAAAATGCAAGTTGGTACAGCTGCAGAGAATGTTAATGTCGTAAGACCATCTTAGACGGGGCGGCTGCCAAGTTTGTCCGGAGCTGTTTTCAGTAACGGCTTGGGCTAGGAAGTTCATATTTCATATGGAGACTGCCCCTGGTGGGTAGGCGTGCCTCGTCAAGGTTTCGTCCCATTTTGGCTTACGGCCTGGCCACTAGGGGGCGATATGTGAAGACACAAAAAATGCAATAACTCCGCAAATTTTGATCGCATCTTGCTGAAATTTTTATTGTAGATACCTATTGAGAGGGGACATAATGTATGGTACGGGTTTTGACCTTGACCTTCTTTTCAAGGTCACAGAGGTCAAAGTTCGTGTAAAGTGACGAAATGTTCACATTTCGTAACCACTGAAGCTATTGATACCAGTCTTGGTATGTGTGTACCCCTAGGTGACAGTAACTCGTAAACCAAGTTGCAACCTTATATCATTACTGGTTTGGCCACCAGGGGGCGTTATGTGAAATTCTAAAATACCTTGGTACCGTAAAGTCAACTTTTAAATGGAAAATGCATAAGCCTCGTTCTGAGAGTGGAGTGTTTTGGACACGCAACCAAGATGCTCTACCAAAGTTCCCTCGGGTTGCACTAAAATGTGGAAACCATGTACACAGCTCACATCAACCACCCTAAGTTTTTTAATGAGCACTACACATATTTGCTGAGAAAAACGCTCCAAATAGCCCATTTGCGCGGATTTTAGCATCACTTGAGCGAGCCGATATGCGGACTTCCTATGCGCGCTGCCGTAACATAATGTAAACAACGGCGCTACCGGCGCTCCGGGCAGGCGATGGATGGAATTTGCCAAATTCGCACATATTCAAGTTATTTTCGTGGCCTATCTTTTTAAGTTTGAGGTATTTTAGAATAGAAATTGAACCCTCGGCTTCGGACCTTGGTTGAGTTATCGGCTCGGGTTTGGACTGTATTTTAGCTCCACCCTCGAGTGTCTTGGTAACTCAACCAAGGTCCTCCGCCTCGGGTTCAATTCCTTAAACATAAAAAGTGTGATATCTCAGTTAATATTGGTCGCAGTCTGCTGAAATTTTTATTGTAGATACCTCTTGAGAGGAGACATAATTCATCTTACAGGTTTTGACGTTGACCTTCTTTTCAAGGTTACAGAGGTCAAAGTTTGTGTAAAATGACGAAATTTTCACATTTCGTAACCATGGAAGCTATTGATACCAGTCTCTGTACGTGTGTACCCCTAGGTGACAGTAACTCATAAACCAACTTTCAACCTTATATCGTTACTGGTTTGGCAACCAGGGGGCGTTAGGGACAACACAAAAAGTGTGATATCTCGCATCTCGCTTAATATTGGTCACAGCTCACTGAAATTTTTTTGGTTGTATGAACAGGGGATTTGCAAATTTGAATTCAATATCTGGCGTTATCTCACTCATGGTTTGGCCACCAGGGGGCATTATGTGAAAACACAAAAATGCAATAATTCCAACAATTTTGATCGCAGCTTGCTGAAATTTTTACGGCACATACCTCTTGAGAGGGGACATAATATGTTGTACGGGTTACGACCTTGACCTTCTCTTCAAGGTCACAGAGGTCAAAGTTCGTGTAAAATGACGAATTGTTCACTCACAACGTCCATTTTGTCACTTAGTCCTCAATGATACAATGTAGTCACTTATTATGTGCATAGTTAGAAATGAATATATATATTATTTTCACCCAATATCTCATGAATTCACAATCTTGTGAACATTGTATGAGCCAAATGCCTTCCATTGTTGTCATTTTCAAACAGTCATAATATCAAATTTGCTCTTACTTGTTAAAAATGAATATGTTTATGCAATTATGTTCCTCTCCTTTAACATCAGTAGATTTTAATAAAGCTCACATCGTTCATATTGCTATCCCATCTTAACTCTTCTTCCTTGAATTCTTCACAATAAATATACATTGACAAGAACAGCTTCGTGAACCGAAATGATTCTCCACTGATTTAAGTGCCAAAATTCACAACCTTGCTTGCATCGGAACGATCTCGCCAATGACCACTTCATTGATAGCAAGCAACCTCCTTTGCATTGCCCTGAAACGAACTTTCCATGATCAGGATAACTCCCAGACTACAGCCTCTAGATTGTGACTATTGCCTGAAAGACACATTTTCCTACAACAGTGTTGACAATTCTGTCTTGGGCACGGGTCCTCCGTTTCAAAGAAAAGACAACACCATGAGATAGCCGGGGTGTCTTTCGACTTTCATCCTTCAACTGAGAATGTCTCCTATCCATGCGAATAACTTCATTTCTTCCCAGAAATGACAATTATCTCTTTTTAACTAATTGCATGTCACAGCCTGTCCACTGCACTTGAAACCATTCTATCCAACAAACTTAAGACAATCTCCCCACAAACACTATCATTTATGTCACAACCTGCCCTCGAACTCCACACAAACAATGTCACGACCTGTGGTACATCAATATTCTGTCCCCTATCAAGACCATCCCATCCCCCAACCTCAAAAGAACTTTATTCATACATTTGGACAAAAATTACCCCCCCCCCTCCCCTCCAATCTACATCACAACCAGTCCAATCTATCTGATCAATCCACACAGGTGTATTCTTTGTATCCTAGAGGTATATTCTTTGTTCAACAACAACTGCGACAACTAATTATCTTCTTGATGGTGTAAAAAGTGAGAGAGACTCCTTTACTCTGTGTTTTGAAAGACTTCACGACGGTGCACTATTATCAGTGTAGCGGCCCATAATGCCTTGCGGAGGAAGTTGCTAAATTCGATCGACGACTCCATATTGAAAATTTCATCCGAGTCGTCACCACATGACGATTGTGACGAGGTCGCGCAGGTGGCAGAGTGAATTGGCAAAACATAGTTTTCGGCAAAATAATCTTATTTCGTTTCATTCTCATTTCATCGTATTGATATAAATCAGTGATTTGATTAGACCAATCCATTCCAAGTGAATAACATCCGCCGAAGGGCTTGTAAATGAAATTTAAATTAGACAAATCTGTGTGTCATGCCTTCTCACTGTGTAGGTTGGGGAAGACGTTGGCTATCTGAGCCAGCATCTCTGAGGCTTGGAAGACATATTATTTAATATATAATATATTTGACTTGGCATTTGGTGTTGCTGGCAGTGCTGCGGATGTTGATGGGACTGCAGATTCCACACCACCAGATATTCCAGCCCAGCTTTGGCTGTCGCCAAAAAGGCTCACAATCTTTTGTGACACAGGGTCTAATGGTCGTGGGCCTGGTCCACCTTCAGTCTTCTTCTTCTCTCTATTTTCCTTTGCAATCTTGTTCTGGCTCCACTTGTCAGCCCTTGCCACTTGCATTTGATCTCCTTCCAGGTTCTTTGTTCCACCCCCTGGGCATTAATTTGCCTTAAAATAGTATGCCAAACGCTCTTCTTCAACTTGTTGGTAACGGTGGTCAACTTCGACGTCAAGAGCTTGATGTGTGGCTCTGCTAAGTCGAGCAGCAGAGCCACCCCTTTATCAGTGAAGTTCTTCTTCCTAACAATTTTTCCATTCTCTTCTGCAGCAGACAGCTCTTGGTCGAGGAAGTGCGATGACAAGGTGCATCGTGGGATAATCCACTGACAAATCCACTGACAACTAAAAGGGCCTAAAAATTGGCTTTGAGCAACTCATACCTGTCGGTGGATTACCTATAGGCCGACAATTGATTTTTATCCACCAACAAATTTATCAACCGATAACCTTATCGATGCTTTGAACAACCGGGAAAAGGGGGTTGATTTTCAATCTTGTTACAGGAAAAAATCCCCCAAAAAATCAACAAATAGAGTTGTTATTACTGCTATTTTCCCTTCAAAAACTAAAAATAGGGGTATATTTTCCTGGGTGTCCTTCCCCGAAAAGATTTTTGAAAAGCTTGTTTTATCAAACGCGCAGGCTTGCGGTCAAGATTCTTCCCGCTCTGCCCGCACCACCCAGTTCCCGCTCTTTCCACGCTGTTTCTGACGCAAGAAGAGAGAAGGGGGTTCGTCAGGATGTTGGTAATTGCGTCAATTCCCTCTCCATGTCGTTGAGCTACCCCGGTAAGCTACATTCAACTCCTACTCCCGCTGGGTCTCAATAAGCCGAGAACAACATGGCTCCCGATTCGCGCGGAGTGAACCGTGGTCGGTGCAAAGATTGTAATGACCAGAAGCATGTTGCAGTGTTTTCCACGGAGGTTATTTCATGGAGTTTCTTTGTACTTCTTTGTACTGCCAACTCAAAAGTCATTGGAAAACCGAGTGGAAAACCTTGTGGAGGACCTGTCATTGTCAGTGGAGAACAGTGTTGCAGCTTCTTACCATTTCAGTTATTATGACTAGTAGCCCTGGCAGTCCCCAGTTTTTTTAATCCCTGGTAACATCTGAAAAGATTGAAAAATGTACAGATGATTTGGCCTGGTGATTGTATGGGTTGACCTTTCCTTTAGGGGTAAGGATCCAAGACTCCCTTTAATTAGGGGGGGTAAGATCCAGTCCTTCCTTGAAATCGGGTGTCAAAAAAGCCCGCTAATAGGGGGTACTAAAATATGCTGTTTCATTCCATTAGGGGGTGATTTTTAAACCTGGGAACAAGCCTATGTACCCCCTAAATAAGGGAAGTGAGGGGGCCGGGAACCAATGTTGACTACATTCAGTATTTCTTGGCAAACCTCCCATCATCCGTGGAGATGGCCTTCATCATTATGTTGTAAAATCAGCCATCAAGTCTTTTTGTTAAAAAAGGGACGCTAGCTTTAAATTCACTGATTTCTACAAAGCTTTTTAGGTTTAGATACAAAGACAATATTGATACAAAAAGCAGCGTGCTTCGTATTCAGATGGTTTTGAAAAGTTATGATGTCATTTATTTGAGAATAATTTTCCAAATCCGTTTTTTTTCTCCACATATAACTTATTTTTTTGGTTAGCAGCTAAGTATGTTGCTAGTGCTTTATTGACTATCTTAGGGTATGATTCCATTCGTTTTCATCTACATGTTATGGGATATTCAATGTTGACAACAAGTTTTATAGCAGGTTTAATTTTTCGTTCGTGGTTAAAAAACGAAAAAAACGGAAAACTGCAAAATGTCTCGACTTTTTGGTCTAATGTTTTAAACATGTTTTAAAAGAAATCTGATTTTACTTTTGTCAAAATATAACTGTCATTGAATGGGATATTTAACAGTTTTGTGATTTGAAGCCCATTTTCTTGGTTTTTAGCTCACCTCTTAGCAGAGGTGAGCTTATCCCATACCGTGGCGTCCGTCGTCCGTCGTCGTCGTCGTCGTCGTCGTCGTCGTCGTCGTCGTCGTCGTCGTCCGTCGTCCGTTAGCAGGGCACGTTTCGTAACTGTTAGAGCTATTGAGTTGAAACTTGGTACACATGTACCCTTATGTAATGACACCTTGGAGACTAAGTTTCGGTCCGATTCGTTTCATGGTTTGGCCACCAGGGGGCCAAACGTTAAAAGTGAAAATGTGCAATATCTCCCTTAATAGTAGTCGGGAAATTTTGAAAAAAATATGGTAGGTACTTCTAGCAAAGGTGCATCATATATCCTCCGGGTTTTTGATTTGACCTCCTTTTCAAGGTCACAGAGGTCAAATGGTGTAAATTGGCCGTTAGGATGTAACGATGGCACGTTTCTAAACTGCAATGACTATTGATACCAAATTTGGTACACATTTACCCCTTAGTCAGGTGATCTTAGGGACCAAAGTTTGGTCCAATATGATTCACCACTTGACCACCAGGGGGCAAAATCCAAAAACCTTAAAAATGTGATTATTCCTTAACTTCTTGCCCGATTGCCACCAATTTGATATCATGGGTACATCTAACCACCATACAGTATATGTCACACAGGTTTTCAATTTGACCTTCTTGTCAAGGTCACAGAGGTCAAATGACGTAAATTCGCCGTCAGGCCGTAACTATGGCACGTTTCTTAACTGCAATGACTATTGATCACAAATTAAGTACACATGTACCCCTTGGTCAGGTGATCTCAGGTACCGAAGTTTGGTGCGATCTGATTTGCCGTTTGGCCTCCAGGGAGGGGGCCAAATCCTAAATTCATCAAAATGCCATTATTCCTAGTAATGACTTGCCCGATTGGCACCAATTTTATATCATAGGTACATCTAATTCTAACAACCATTCAATGTGTCACCCGGGTCTTCTTTGATTTGACCTACTTTTCAAGGTCACAGAGGTCGAATGTACTGTAAATTGGCCATTTTGGGGAAATTGTAATTGCTTGGACCTACATCAAACCTAACACTACATGACACAATACCATGCTCTTTATCCATCTTTCCTCCACATGAGGTGAGCACAATGGCCCTGGCCATTTCATTGAGGTTAGAAAATGGTTCATTTTCCCATCAACGAGCTTGTTTTGGCAAACATTTAAACGCAGAGTAGTGCGAGGCCTTGGAGTAAAATCATAGGCATTGGCAAACAATGTCGTAACACGTCAAGTTAAAGTTAGCTTTTGAAAATGCTAGTTGTCACCCTTCCATCACACCCATTTAAAATCTTGTCAATTCTCGGCAAAACCAGTATGCAGGACCTGTTACAGATAGACTGTGCAGTAACTATATGTAAAGTGCCAAGCCTGGTGAATGACCGAGATTGTATCAAGCTCTTAAATTTAACTAATAAGTGGCACATTTTGTCATTATTTGTCCAATAATCTTTTTACTTTATTGTGCGTGATATGTTTACATAACTGAGGTTGAAAGGGACCTGCCAAGCACTTTCCATGTTTTGTACATTGTACTAATGTATTTCAGCTGAGCGCCGGGCTCTTTGGCCTCTTGTTCAAATATAACTCTTAGGCTGAAGTTACATCGACCTCACGTTTCATCGACTCACGACTCATTTGTCACTTGTCATTCGTGAGCTGATGAATGGACATTGGAAAACCTATTGACCTGTTCTCATTGAAGTGAATTTTGTAAGTTTTGCCCGCATTCGTCGCCTCACGTCATTTCGTGTCATTTCACGCGTGAGGCGATGAATGGACATGTTCATTCTTTGTGAAATGAGCTGGCAAAGAAAGTGGACGTCCATGTGCATTTGTAGTGATATCGCCTTCGAAACTGTGAGTATAGCTACTTTTCGGCATTTTCATTAGTTTACACATTAACACAATAGCTAATTTCGATTGGAAATGAGAAACAAAAAATGCAAAAATGCAGCACTTTTATGTACCACATTGTTCTCGTCCGTCGCCTCCGCTTTCGTTTTCTATTCTCCATCAGGAGCAGCATGGCTGCCATCTCTTCTTCTTCTGAGACCATGTGCGTCGCCGAGAAAATCCAAGTGACAAATGAACGAGCGAAAAAATGATCTGTATGTAAACCGCCGCGGTCACTCGTGACAAATGAGGAGTGACACGTGAAAATGAGCCGTGAGTCGATGAAAAATGTGGCGTGAGTAGCTCATTCCTATGTAACATCAGCCTTAACCAAGCTGAGCTAATTATGTCAGAAGTTAAAAGATATTTTAAAGTCCATTTACAAAATACACATCGTATAGAATTCACCATGGTCACCATGCCTTGACCTACTTACTGCATAGTGCATACCGCTATGTGTATGAAAGTGACATGACAAGAGGTGTCTGTTAAGGGAGGTTCCACTTCCACTGTATATATGAAATTCATATTTCTATGTTTCGTTTTTGAACTTTAAATTGATCAGATTTACTTTTGCAAAATTTATTTATATCCTTGAAACACTGTATTTGATTTTTTCTGACAAGAAATATGTCAGTGCCTGGTATTGAACCAACCTAGTAAGTATGTTGTGTGTATAGCTGACATGAATTGCAATTCTGAGATGATATATATAACGTTTGCGATAATTGTATATGCATTACACGTTCACGAATCGGATACTTGTCATAAAAGGAGTAGACCATACCCAGTATGCACCTCGTTTGTGTATCTTAAAAGTCATTTCGGATAGAATTTACTTTGGGAAAATCGTTGCATTTGTTTTTTGTGCCTATGCTTTGCCTTTAGATATAGTTTAATGGTGTGTACATTAATTCTGAGTCGTCTCTTAAAACACAATATTGTATATGTGTCTGTCACAAATTTGTGAAAAATAACAACCTGAGAATGGGATATTTGGCTCACCGTAGGGGAGTCTCTACACCACAGTATCCTGTTTCAAAAACAGTGGCACGTTTCTTAACCGATAGGACTATGAACTTGAAACTTCGTACACAGGTCAGGTGACCTCGGACACCGAATTTCGGTTTGATTTGATTCTTGACTTGGCCACCAGGGGGCCAAAAGTGGTAACCTAAAAAGTGTGATAACTCTCTTATAAGTGACTCGTTTTCGATAAAAATGTTATGGTTCATTCTCCTAGCAAGAATACATCACATGTTATACAGATTTTGATTTGTCCTACTTTTCAAGGTCAAAGATGTCAAATAGCTAAAATTGGCGTTTGAGTGTAACAATGGCACGTTTTTTTACTGCTAAAGCTAACAACTTGAAACTCGGTACAACTGACCCTCTAGGTCTTGACACTGAATTTCGGTCCAACATGATTCTCGACTTGGCCACCAGGGAGCCAAAACTGAAAAGGTAAACAGTGCAATATATCTTATATTAGTGACTCGTTTTCAATAATATTTTTGTAGTTGGTACATGTACATGTACTCCAAGCAAGGATACATCGGATGTCATCCCAATTTTGATTTGACCAATATACAATACATGTGGCATGTTTTTTTACCAGGATGACTTCCTTTCCATATTATATGTATTTGTGACACTTAACATTTTATGCATGATGTATGTACAGAATAAAAAAATTGTCATTTAATTTTTGGTCATTGTGTTATTTTATTGCTCCTCAGCACAGTTGGTAGGTTCATGAAATGAGCTTCATCATGGCTTCCAGGAAATGGCCCGAGAGACATCTGTTGATAGGTGTGTATCGATGTAGCTGTCCTGGACAGACTGTCTACTATGGTTACTTTAATGCACTGCCATGACTGTCTACTATGGTTACTTTAATGCACTGCCATGACTGTCTACTATGGTAACTTTAATGCACTGCCATGACTGTCCCCTCTGGTGAGTTTCATGCACTGCCATGACTGTCCCCTCTGGTGACTTTCATACACTGCCATGACTTTCATGCACTGCTATGACTGACCCCTCTGGTGACTTTCATGCACTACCATGACTGTCTGCTATGGTTACTTTCATGCACTGCCATGACTGTCTGCTATGGTGACTTTCATGCACTGCCATGACTGTCTGCTATGGTGACTTTCATGCACTGCCATGACTGTCTGCTATGGTGACTTTCATGCACTGCCATGACTGTCTGCTATGGTAACTTTAAAGCACTGCCATGACTGTCTGCTATGGTGACTTTCATGCACTGCCATGACTGTCTGCTATGGTTACTTTCATGCACTGCCATGACTGTCTGCTATGGTGACTTTCATGCACTGCCATGACTGTCTGCTATGGTTACTTTCATGCACTGCCATGACTGTCCGCTATGGGGACTTTCATGCACTGCCATGACTGTCCGCTATGATGACTTTCATGCACTGCCATGACTGTCCGCTATGATGACTTTCATGCACTGCAATGACTGTCTGCTATGGTGTCTTTCATGCACTGCCATGACTGTCTGCTATGGTGACTTTCATGCACTGCCATGACTGTCCCCTCTGGTGACTTTCATGCACTGCCATGACTGTCCCCTCTGGTGACTTTCATGCACTGACATGACTGTCCGCTATGGGGACTTTCATGCACTGCCATGACTCTCTGCTATGGTGACTTTCATGCACTGCCATGACTGTCTGCTATGGTGACTTTCATGCACTGCCATGACTGTCTGCTATGGTTACTTTCATGCACTGCCATGACTGTCCGCTATGGGGACTTTCATGCACTGCCATGACTGTCCGCTATGATGACTTTCATGCACTGCCATGACTGTCCGCTATGATGACTTTCATGCACTGCAATGACTGTCTGCTATGGTGTCTTTCATGCACTGCCATGACTGTCTGCTATGGTGACTTTCATGCACTGCCATGACTGTCCCCTCTGGTGACTTTCATGCACTGCCATGACTGTCCCCTCTGGTGACTTTCATGCACTGACATGACTGTCCGCTATGGGGACTTTCATGCACTGCCATGACTCTCTGCTATGGTGACTTTCATGCACTGCCATGACTGTCTGCTATGATTACTTTCATGCACTGCCATGACTGTCTGCTATGGTTACTTTCATGCACTGCCATGACTGTCTGCTATGGTGTCTTTCATGCACTGCCATGACTGTCTGCTATGGTGACTTTCATGCACTGCCATGACTGTCTGCTATGGTGACTTTCATGCACTGCCATGACTGTCTGCTATGGTGACTTTCATGCACTGCCATGACTGTCTGCTATGGTGTCTTTCATGCACTGCCATGACTGTCTGCTATGGTGACTTTCATGCACTGCCATGACTGTCTGCTATGGTTACACTTGTACAGTCATGACAGTGACACAAGTGATCATAGCAGACAGTCAGCCATCTTTTATTGCATTTTAAGACTCTTTATCATGCTTATGGAACACTTTGAGCCACGTCTTCTGGTGTATATGCTACACAACACAGCACATGTAGTAATCTTCACAACTTAGGCAGATATGGGAGAAATAAGCGCAATTTGTACCCTGAATTAGGAATAGGTATCAAAAATACATGTACTTCTTTTCTACTTATTTAAGACAGCTACCATCAATATAAACCGACATGTACTAACAGATGTCTAGACGTTATCATCCAGAAATGTCTACCAGTAAATCCATATCGAGTGCTATAGAAGAGGAATTATTCGCTGCTCAATGTGCCGGAGTTTTCAAATTTGTCATTGTCGTCTATTAAGCACTGCAACCATAGTGGACAGTGACTTGCTGACACTGTCCGAATCCACACACTGAATGCAATTGGTTGTGGCGTTGCAGCAATGCTCTTGACAGGGAGGTGGTTTTGCTTTTTTTGGTTATAATCCATTCTCCCAAGTTAACATCAATACTGTGGGGTCCCGCCCGTTGTTTGACTCAAACTGATGCACGGATGTTGCATCTATTTTTCTCAATGAAATATTTCAGATTTTATAAAAGAAAAGAACGGTGAAGTGAAACCAGGATAAAAGGACCCTTCAAAAATTTTGATAGTTTTATGCTTATCTTTTTTTACAGTATCTTTGGCTCACCGTAAGGGGAGTCTATACGATAGCGCTGTGTCCGTCGTCGTCGTCGTCGTCGTCGTCGTCGTCGTCGTCGTCGTCGTATCCTAACAGTGGCACGTTTCTTAACTGCTAGGGCTATGAACTTGAAACTTTGTACACAGAATGCCCTAGGTCAGCTGACCTCTGACACTGATTTTCGGTCCGATCTGATTCTCTGTTTGGCCACCAGGGGGCCAAATGTCGATATCTAAAAATGTGATATCTCGCTTATTAGTGACTTGTTTTCGATAAAACTTTTGTTGTAGGTACTCATAGCAAATATACATTTTATATTATACGGGTTTTTAATTTGACCTTGTTTTCAAGGTCACAGAGGTCATATGGCGTAAATTGGCCATTAGAGTGTAAACTATGGCACGTTTCTTAACCACTAAAGCTATGAACTTGAAACTTGGTACATATAACCCCCTATATCACATAGCCTCTGGTGCTGAATTTTGGTTTGATCTGATTCTCCACTTTGCCACCAGGGGGCCAAAAGTGGATATCTAAAAAGTGTGATATCTCGCTTATAAGTGACTTGTTTTCGATAAAATTTTTATGGTAGGTACTCTTAGGAAGAATACATCACATATCTTACGGGTTTTCAATTTGACCTTCTTTTCAAGGTCACAGAGGTCATATGGCGTAAATTGGCCGTTAGAGTGTAAACTATGGCACGTTTCTTAACCACTAAAGCTATGAACTTGAAACTTGGTACATATAACCCCCTATATCACATAGCCTCTGGTGCTGAATTTCAGTTTGATCTGATTCTCAACTTTGCCACCAGGGGGCCAAAAGTGGATATCTGAAAAGTGTGATATCTCGCTTATAAGTGACTTGTTTTCGATAAAATTTTTATGGTAGGTACTCTTAGGAAGAATACATCACATGTCTTACGGGTTTTCAATTTGACCTACTTTTCAAGGTCACAGAGGTCATATGGCGTAAATTGGCCGTTAGAGTGTAAACTATGGCACGTTTCTTAACCAGTAAAGCTATGAACTTGAAACTTGGTGCATATAACCCCCTACATCAGATAACCTTTGATGCCGAATTTTGGCCTGATCTGATTCTTTATTCGGCCACCAGGGGGCCATAATGGAAAAAGGAAGAAGTGCAATATCTTGCTTATTTGAGTGAATTGTTTTCGATAAAATTTTTATGGCAGGGACTTCTAGCAAGGATACACCACATGTCCTACAATTTTTGGATTTGACCTCCTTTTCTAGGTCACAGAGGTCAAATGGCGTAAATTGGCCATTAGAGTGTAACTATGGCACGTTTCTTAACTGCTGAAGCTATGAACTATAAAGTTGGTACATGTAACCCCCTACATCAGATAATCTCTGACACCGAATTTTGGCCTGATCTGATTCTTGATTTGGCCACCAGGGAGTCAAAACTGAAAAAGTAGGACATGCAATATCTCGCTTATTAATGACTTTTTTTCGATGAATTTTTTATTGCAGGGACTCTTAGCAATCACACGATATTGATCTTGTTGATGTCATAGACAATTATTGGTTGGATCATAAACTTATATATACTGCCCTGTCTTATTACTTGACATCAATACACATCTAAAAAAAGTCTTCATGCCTGATTGTGTTCACCATATTCACCTCTAAACTAAGCATGATCCTGCCTACTAAAAGATGTATACGGTGAGCACAATGGCCCCTGGCCGTTTCATTTATAATAATACTGGAAGGGGGACGAATTAAGTCCCCTTGGTATTTGGCACGGATGTTGGTTACATGTTATCCTGATGCACGTTTTGTTTATTTCCGAAAATTTACTTAGCAGAGCAGTAATGAGGAATTTTTAGTCGGATCGCTATCAATTATCCTTACCACGGACGGACATGACAGAGGCCAAGCCATTGCTGTTTAGTTATGCAGTAGCTTAATCAGTTATCTGCACTTCCTGTGGGGTAACTAACATTACCTGTTGAACAGCTTGGTGTAGGAGGATGCTTGGAACAGCCTGTACCTGCTGACCTGCTGAACCAACGAGGAAGTTGCATGCACTCATTCTCCAAAGCAGACATTTCGACAACTATCACTGTGCCGGATTATGGCTTACTGTATTTAGCGCAATCATTACGCTTCGCGCAATGAATGGGGGAAAACCCAAAATGTGGAACCTATTTCTCTCCCTATTGAGAAACACGATGAAATGCATGTAATTGCACGAGATCAACTACTTCCGCTTAGGGAGTGTTCATTATTTGGTTTAATACATTTACCCACACATGATGATTTACCATGGATAAACGTTCGAGGACGGACCTGTAACTCCGATATTTTCGATGTATACTAACACTACTAATCCAATAACAAAAAACTGAAGTACGGGTACTGTTAGGTCGACGACTTTCGCGAGTGTGAGTTTGTGTTTACCTTGGTTCCATAATCGTCGTAAGATGGCAGGGTGGTAGGTAGACTTAGTTCCCCGACCAGCCAACCGGCACCCGTCCCGAACTGGGTAGTTGTAAAACAAGAAACACAGAAACGAAACAGAAACACAGAAACGCAGAAACGAAACGCAGAAACGAAAATCAAACGGGTTTTCATAAAAGTTGGAATCAAGCGGCACGCCGATACTTTCCTTGCCCAATCCGTTGTTATTGTCGTTTAAAAGTAAAATCTGAGGTTGGTGGGTTGCGGCCAGCCGGAATGCAATAGAGTTGTTGAGGGGATACATGGAGCAACTTGGGGGGGGGGGGGAGGGGGCGGCACGATATGGGTGAAGTCTTTTGAGGTGGTGGTGTAGTACTTTGGTAGGTTCGATTCGATTCCTACAGCATGTTATTTTAAATGAAGGTGCAGTGCAACATCTTGCCTTGTAGTGTTCAATTTACATGAAGTACCAGGATCATCCTACAAATCCCGTCTGATGCAGCACTAAATGCAAGGTACGGTACCAGTACATGGGTGAATCATTTCGACGTTATGTGAGACGTGAGAGACCAATTTTGGCGACTAGAATGGAGTGAAGTGGGGGGGGGGGGGGGGGCGGGCGGGCACTAGAATTGGACTTGGAGTAACTCAATCTTGCCTGCCCAGCTGCTGCCTGGGGCCGTTTTTGGTCAGGGGCACGATCAAGGCCGGATGCTGCCAATCTGCGCACACGTTGATGAGGCTAAAAGGGGTATTGGGAAATGAGCATTCCTCCTTCCATTCCGACTGAATACCAGTTTTAGTTACACCCGCGTTCGCGGCCACAACCATGGCAACAAGATGGAGTCTGCAGACCAGAATTCGCCACAGGACTGGTTTCTGCGTTTCGTTTCTGTGTTTCTGTGTTTCTATTTCGTTTCTGTGTTTCTTGTTTTACAACTACCCTCCCGAACTGTACAGTACACAGGGTGGTATATCGTACGTTAATGTAATAGTGTTGATTTTGCACTCAGTGACCTTTGACCAGTCATGACCTTGACAGTAGTATTTCGGGGTCAACCTCCTGATGATAGATCTGGGAGCTAGGAAATGATCAATATTGCCTTCCTTATCTCCCCACCAACCCTTATTTCCTGATTCCCTTTCCGTTCCCATCCCCTCTTTATCCATCACTGGCCTTCTCCGCTCACCAACCTCTTCTCACCGAGGCTAATCCATTAGTAAATGCCTACTCCCCTGGGGCTTATTAAAGGGGGACTATAGGCCTAGGCAGGAGCAGAGGTGCTAATTTGGCCATCTTCAGGCGACTTTTGCACAGTGAGGGCGCTGGGCCATGTCCGATTCAGCACTTAATATATTCCTTACACAAGCGTGAGATGTGAGAGAACCCTTTTGGCGACTTAGTGTAACTTTATCTTGCTGCCTATATTGTCTCTTTATTATCCCAAAGCAAAACAGACATGATATTCAAGCTTAAAGGTCACCGCCACCACACCATGTACTACTTCTAGTATATAATAGTAGATCAATAGGCGCGCCATCTAGGAGATGATACGATAACTGACATCTACCCTTGTTCCATTGTATTTTTTAGTGTCAGAAAATAATGATTGCTCCCGAGGCGTAATATTGCGCTAAATAGGCGTAATATTGCGCTTAATACAGTAAGCCCCGGATTATGACATGCATCAAAACACAAACGACAATGTGTGCCCATATGATATTATGCGTTGCGCCCGGGGTAACCAAAAACGCCGACCGACCGACCGACCGACCTACCGACCGACCTGCCAACCTACCGTCATATGCAGTATCCCTTTCGCTTGGTAACCGGAAAAACGCTGACCGACCGACCTACCGACCTACCAACCCAAGGAGTTTTGTAGTTGAGTCTCAGGTCTCATAAGTCAATGTGATATATCCAATCCACGATAGCAGGTCATGTGAAATGAAATTGTAAACAAGCGCACGTGCGCTGTTCAAATGACAACAAATGCATATTGCGCGTTGCAGTTCATGCATTGCATCGGTCGAGACACTCGAGTGGAAAAACTACAGTGCATGGATTAGGCCCAAATCATGTTTTATATCCACCGACCATGTAGACAAAGCATATCTTAAATTAGAGTATCGTTATCATTATCAGTTCCCTACCGCGTGGGCTCGTTTTCCCGGTATAATTGACTGAAGATGCTGCTGTCAGACATGTCCGAATCCATCACGTCCATTGCGCTGGGCACTACACAGATACATGTGCTATAGAAAAGCGAAAGGGATACTGCATACGACGGTTGGTTGGCAGGTCGGTAGGTCGGTCGGTCGGCCGGTCGGTCGGTCGGTCGGCGTTTTTCCGGTTACCTGCGCCCGGTACCCATTAGGCGAATTGATTTCAGCAGGATCGAACGAAATGTATCCCAACATGAAGAGATCAGTGTCCGACAAATGCTACTTTTGATTAGCAGAAACTAAAAATATGACCAAATCAGTTCGTGACTACAATAGACCTGAGGAGATTAACATTTCGTGGCAAAATACCAACATATCGGCCCTATCGTCGTCGGATGTCCTTTTATCGTTGTTCTCATCGGCATACAGTACATATTATATATGATCAATCCAGGCGGATCGTCAAGGACCATCGTTTACTCAGAACATTGTCTGCAAAGAAGTCCTTTAAACTAACAATCAGGTTACATTGCCATTGGTCGCCAATATCACTCCGGGCAGTTGCCCGTTTTGGTAGTGCGTTTCTGCAACGGCTAACGTGTTACTGTAACAGTCAGTTAAGTTGTGTTTATGTAAGTTGTTACGTATTTGCTAATGCACACTCCGTTACCCGATTCTTTAGCTGGTAAGCGTAAGCCCTACATGGCCACACCCAAATTCATAACATACCGCTCCCGTCAACACCGTACGGAAAATTGCTAGAGTAATGTAATAGACTTTACAAAAAAACGTATTCTTCTGACCCACGACAGCATTCAATTTCTAGATCCATCGCACCTGGATGAACACTTGTGAAGAGAACGGCACATTGGAACAATGCGATTCAAATAGAGTTTCAATATCGAATCGATATTACCGTACCATATTCAACACCTCTTCAGTTTACTGCAGCTGGATTTCAACAGAGGATGTAGACTATTCAACAATGCTTTGTTGGATAACAAAGTGAATTTCGATCGACATAGTCCCCACGGTGAGCAGCAAGGTATTGGTTTACTTTTGCAACATAATAGAAACGCGGCGCTCCCATTACAGCAGTGTTGGAGGGGTGCAAATGGATAAAAATAATTAATGCGGGCCTTATGCCCCTCAAAATGAATTAATCTTTTGTATGTTTATTTTGTGTCGTCATTTCCTCTGGAAGCACCTACTTTTCTTCGGCAAACTGATACCTTCAGCCACTGTAGTCCCACGACTGCTGGTTAGTGACTGACTATTGGTCGTCGCGAGAGCAGACCCTTATTGTCAGGTTCTGTCATTATGTTTGTGGCAGCATGTGCCTAGCAACCATGGCTAGCAACGGGCATTTTACACTAAAAAATATCTTTAAAATCATTTTTTTTAAAATTTGGTTCCAAGGAATTGTTTGCAGTACATTCAGCCTCTTTGTCACCAACTTTGAGACAAATCGGAGTAAAAGTGTAGACGCTGAATCGATTTGTTTCAGGTCCGTTTAGCTAAATGGCGAGATTGACTATGAATGAAGATAGTTTTAGCCCTAGCAAATTGCGTTGCCAGTATTTGTCCTATTGTAATAAAACTTAAGTTTTCATTAAAGTTCGTTATCTTGTTCATTAAGTCCTTCGTCTCATGTAAAATGCGAAATGAATAAAATTATTAATTGGGAGCTCAAAATTGATGAGCGTGTATACGTAGCATGCAGGAATGTTGTGCTGGCCAGCGAGCAGTATGGTGAGTTTCTTCACAAAGCTACGTGTCTTTATCGATGATGTATGAAGAAACTACGAAGACCCAATGTAAGCAGTAATCTAATCTGTAATACTCTCAAATTTCAACGAAATCAATCAAGTATTTGCCGAGAAATTAGAAATTACGCACAACTTTACAGGATGGCGTCAGCCATAATAATGACATTAATGTACATGCAAATGAGGACTGTCACTTGCTCGTCAATACCGAGCAGCTAATCACGTGGGCATAATTATGATAATAAGGTACAGCGGTGGAAAAATTCAAATTCAAATTCAAATTCTTTATTACTCTAAAACGCTAAATAGTCTGGTTCTGTGACCTCGATCTCCGGGCTTTTGGTAGGGTTTAGGATCGGGTCAGGTAACAACAACCGTCTACAAATAGGCAGAAAAGAGGAGTGTTATTTTTAGATTCAGCCATTGTTGTAATTTCCCGAGCCAATTATCGTTTTACGGTCGAATTGAGCGCTGTATCTGTCCTAGGATTATGCACTATTATTGAACACATCATTCTACACTGTAGAAATACCGGAATTACTCTTAAAATGCGCGATTACGGTTATTTTATGTTTCAGACAAAGGGGTTTCCCCATATAATGACCTCACTTTTAGCGATATTGTCATTTTCGCAAAAGTACGATTTGGGACGCTAAACCTTGACCGATTGCGTTGGTTTTTGCAGGATAGGTTGTTTATAATATTAAAAAAAATTAGGCATAAGAATTTTTGTGGAAATGGTGGTTTAAGCTATTGTTCTATTTATAGATTTTTGTTATTGCCTGACCTACGACAGCGAGAGTGAGGTCAGGAGCCCAGACTATAAAACGCCCACTAGGGGCCAACGGTTACATAAAATAATTACAAAATATACAATATAAAGTTACAGGGTATACAAAATAAGATCACAAATATTTAAAGACAAAAACATAATAATGGAAATCAGGACAATATAGAGTTACGCAGTTTAAAGAACTCGTTGATAATCGCAGCAGAGGGAGGTGAAGGATTTTTCAGAAAAATTGTAGTCAGATCCGACAGAGACAGAAAATGGAGATCACTTCTATTACAACTGCAATGAGTTTTGCTGTTTTGACGCATATTTAGGGCACACCGCAAGGAAGTGAAAAATCATCCTCAACCTCCCCTGACTTGCAAACCTCACACTTTCTTAGACTACAGTGTCTCCCAGTTTTGATTCTTAGACAATGGGCTTCCAGCATTAATTTTGTGATACAAGCCCTGTGTTTCACTGATTTAATATAATTTAAATATGTTTGAAGTTCAAATGAAAACATAAGATTACTCTACATCGAGTTTTTTATTTGTTGCGATTTCACCAAAAATTTCATGTTGACAAATATCTCTAATCCTTTACTGGGCATTAGAGTATAATATTTTCCAATTATCCACATTAATATTCATTTGATCAAGCCATAGGTACCCCAACCCGGAGGAATTAAGAACAACATTTCCAAACTTTGGGGACGTTCTGGCATCAACGCGACGGCCCATATTCGCCTATAGGCTTGTCCCAACTATACCGACACTCCAAAATGAAGCGTGAAACAAACAAAAAAAATCACTGATTGTGTGATTTTTCTGGTTCCAAGGGATATTCGTAAGAATATACGACTGTGTACGGTGTCGGGCATGGTGCATGTCGATAGAAATACTTCGCACGACGTTTAGCATTCTGCCACGAATCTATTATAGCTCTAGTGCTATAATTCCGTGATTCTGCTATATTCAGTGAATTATGCTTTTTAATACAAACCCACGTATTATTATGATAATCTTTGTTGTTGCATATCCAGAAGAAGTAAAATGCATGCGCATGTGTGCATTAGATGAAAAAATACACAGTGGTTATTTCACCAAAGCCTCTTGGTAATAAGGTCCGGACTAAAGAAACTAATTGACATATAGGTCCATTTCGGGTTTTTTTCTGCGGTCAGAGTTTTTTGACCGGAAGCGACAGACATTAATCAAACTTCTGTTTGCAATTTGCCATGTAAATTCTTCTTTTCAATTGGTCAAACGGAGAGGCCTCGTCCGTCTATGACAACGAGTTTTGCCGAAATGTTCTTCAGCTTGATGCAATCAACCAGTATGCTCTTTCCCTGCTGTACGGTTCCAGAAAACCGACTTCACCATCGAAATGTAGTTCACAACAACCGCAAATAACAAGAGGCAACTCCTAATTGGCGACTGGTCAAAGCCTTGGCAGTTTCGGATTCAGGGGACGGCGAGCGGGAAAATAGGGGTCACCCTCAGACGAGACATCAACAGTGCAGGAAATGATCCCACGCACGCTTTCAGAATAAGCAAAGGTGCCTCCTTCGTCCTCGGCAGTTCGTCCTGGAGCTTCATGGTAATGGGTATGCTCATGTCTCCGCGGTCAAGATTCAGAAACAGGACTTAACCATCGAAATATGGTTCAAATCAATTGGAAACGGCAAGAGACAAGTCCTTTTCGGTGGTCCAAACCATGGCAATTCATTATTGCGGTACAGACCGACGAGAAGATACAGGTGGATCTCAGATGAAACATCAACATCCGACTCTGATTGAAGCCATAGGGGTGGTTCTGTGACACGTGGCTAGTTTGGCAACGCCTTGTCGTCACGTATTTGCACGTGTCTGGTACGTGTGTAATATACCTAAATGACCAAGCGGTGAGCTCCCTCAGTACCATATTTCCTGATCACGACCTACAGGTGAATGACCATCAAACTTACGAAGTCGGCTACAAGAAGAACACCAATAACGACTTCTTTATGGGGCGCATTTGCACTCCTGAATATTGATGGCAACGCGTACAACTTACTTGGCCGTTCAGGTAATGCTCGAGTCCATTACTTTATGTTTGTCCGCATCATTTTGAGCCTTGAAGCGTGAACTAATTGTTGGATTTCTTTTAAGTTTGTTTGTTAATGATCTTCGCTGCGCGACCAGACTTTTTAGTGCATCAAACTAGAATTCCAAATCAAGACGATGTCTTTTAAAGAACATTTTCAGTGCTCTACTTGTACTTTATTACATACTTTACCATGAATATTATTGGTGATCTTTTCCCACTCTTCAAACAAGTACTTCTCCACCGGTCCATTTCTAGTCTTGTATGATACAAATGATCATATGAGCAGAGCAGTATCAGTCACTTGTATCATGGCCTCGAACCCGTATCAGCCAGAGGGCGTGGTACCGGGACTGATACGGCTCTGCTCATATGATAACCAGTGTGGGGATTCGAACAGAGTCAGCCAGTCACTGTCGACTATGCTTACCACAGCGGTAGCAGATGACACCAGTGTGAGGAAAGGTCAAAGCCTCCTCTGCAATCATCAAAGAAGCGAAACGGACATACTATACTTCACACTTGTCGAGTGCTAATAACTCTCAGCGCGAACTTTTTACAATGTTTTCAAAACTGACTGCTGATCAATCGGCTGCTACCTTGCACCTCGATGGCGTGTCTGACACTGAACTAGCTAATAGATTCGCTGATTACTTAGATCAAAAGATTGTGAAAATTCGAAATGATTTTGATGCTGATGTGCCAACCACGGGTCAGAAACGTTGTAAAACCCCCGGCAACCCACTGATATCCGAGTTCGAACCAACTACAGTTAGTGAACTTAACACCATAATCAGGAGCACCCCTGTCAAGACTTCATCCCTTGACCCGATCCCAGCATCGTTACTCAAGGATATTCCCACCAATATTCTACCCCAATTGGTAGAATTGATCAATGAATCCATGAGAACTGGTGTATTTCCTGATGAGATGAAACTGGCCATCGTTACTCCCATTTTAAAGAAACAGAGTGCGGACATTTCTGATCTCAAGAACTATCCGCCTGTGTCCAACCTCATGTACTTTTCCAAGCTTCTGGAGCGTGTCGTCACTGCTCGTCTCCACAAACATCTTGCTGAGCATAACCTTTACACTACAAACCAGTCAGCGTACCGTCCAGGTCATAGTGTTAAAGCAGCTTTGACTTCAATTTCCGACAGTGTCCTTCGTAGTTTGGATGGGAGGAAGGGTTTGGCCATGGTTCTGTTCAATTTGTCGGCCGCGTTCGACACCATTGACCACACCATCCTTCTGAGTAGATTGCGAGAAGTATTTGGCATTGGTGGCATGGCCCTGGCCTGGTTTGACTCTGAGACAAGACCACCAATGAATATTCATAGGTTGGTGGGTCCAGGCCTATCAATTAGACTTGTGCATGTTTTTAACTCTCGAGTACATATTTGGAGAGGTATTGAAAATATATTTGCTGTGGCAAGTCTACAGATAGATATAAAGAAATTATTTGATGAAAAAATTAATTTCGAATTTTGCTCATTTGGTAATAGGGTGTTTTGAGATTTTTCTGCCATTTGGCTGAAAAGAGTGGAAACATCAAGGTCTGTCTAATTTGTCGATTATCAAAAAATGTCCGTGGTCAACTACCAGTTTATTTTTCACCATTTACTTGCCCGACTGTCCGGAATATCATATCAAAATTTCAGATTCTCAACCCCAAGCAGTATTTGATGCACAATTGAACTGCTAAAAGGCTTTAAAAATGGTGGTCTTGCCTCCTCTTACCTCACGGGCCGGAGTTTCCGGGTCAAGGTCGGGGACGATTTGTCTGAATCGCACAATTTGCTTTATGGGGTTCCGCAGGGCAGTGTGCTTGGGCCACTTCTTTTCTCTTGTTGCACTCAGCCACTAGAAGCGATCCTAAACGCCCATGACCTTACCTCCCACTTGTTCGCAGATGACAAAAACTGGCGTGCGTTCCAGCTCACTCCTACGTCATCATTACCAAGTGTAATGATCAGAGTGGAGGCATGTCTTGGCGAGGTCTGCAAGTGGATGAGTAAAAACAAACTTGAATTAAATGACCTGAAGACTGAGTTTCTTCTACTCATGTCCCCTTCTCAGGATCAAATGCGACCAAGTGATATTGTACACATGGGCAATGCTGAAATTCTGCCGTCCCAAAAAGCTCGCAATCTTGGTTTTATCTTTGACAACACAATGACTCTTCATGATCAAATATCAAGTGTTGCATCCGCAGGTTATTTCCACTTACGCAAAATTGCCTCCATGAAAAAAATATCTCCCTGCCGGACTTTTAGTTACCTTAACCCATGCTTTTATTACATCTAAATTGGACTTTTGCAATTCGTTGTACTTTGGTTTGCCAGATTATGAACTCAACCGCCTGCAGAAAATTCAAAATCAAGCTGCACGACTGGTTACCAACACCAAGAGAAGAGACCATATAACTCCTGTCCTCCGTCAACTTCACTGGCTACCAGTTCATGCTAGAACTCAATTTAAACTCTTAACCTTTGCTTACAGAGCTGTGTATGGCGGTGGCCCTGCCTATCTTCGGCTGCCGCTTCTTTCGACCCAGTGAACAACCAGGGAAGGAGCGGCACCGAGACTTACTCGATGTAAGTCCAAGAAGAAGACAGCCGGAGATAGGGCGTACAGTGTCAGCGCCCCACAGCTCTGGAACAAATTGCCAGAAAAAAATTAGATTGTCCAAAACAATAGCAACTTTTAAAAAATGTTTAAAGACGCACCCTTTTAACCTATATTTCCACTAGATAGTGTTTTATTCAATGTGTTTTATGGTTAAATTGTTTTATATCATGTATGTATTGTAAAGCGCCGCTGACAATTTGATTTAAAGCGGCGCTATATAAATTCTTTTATTATTATTATTATTATTATTACAACACAGCACATGCAATAATCTTCACAACTTGGGCAGATATGGGAGAAATAAGTGCATTTTGTATCCTGAAATAGGCCTGGATCTAAAGAAATACTGCGTTTTACCCCTCGGCCCATAAAGGCTATATGGGTTATTGTCGAGGCGGGCACCGTTTATCCGTCCGTCAGTGGTCTGTCGGTCCGTCGGTCCGTTGATCTCGTTTCCGGAGCCTATTTCCGTAACCATAAACGCTAGGTATTTTATCTCTTGGCGGTTTGAAGGTCGGGTTGGCATAAACCTGGCGGATGGTGATTGGCCAATGGCGAGTCTTGTAACATGAAGAGTCTTGAAATATTCAACTCTCGTTGCTTCTTTCAGCATTTAGTTACATGTTCGTCCAGCGCTCAAAGAAATCCCTCATATACCCTCCGATCAATGGCTAGAAAGTTGCAGCATTTCAGAACATTTATAGAATACAATGTATTACTAATCAAAACAATTACATAACAAGCATTCCAGTGACTCTTCTTCTTAAGCGTTCGGTTTAAACAACACTAACACTACATTCACTCGTGGTTGTCGCACGAGGCACGCACTGAAAGCCATCATAATTGAAGACCACAATGAGTAACGGGTAACGGTTCCAGGGATGCTGACCTGACCCAAATGCACAGTGCATGTTGTATAGAAGAAGGGTAACCTGATCCGGAGGTTGGCATAATCAATTCAGGCCGTCATCCAATTGCTTTGTGTCGAGCAATCTGATTGTCCACCCGTTTATGATGGTGCGTCCGACAGATTACCTGGCGAGAGTTATCGGCGGTGAAAGGAGGAGACTTTAGGACTGATATTCACCGCCGATAAGTCTGCATGAAGTGTTACAAATGTACCGTAACACTTACATGATTGTGTAAGTCCATGAGCTAGACTCGAACACTTCTTGGATGTGTACCACCTGGGAGGAGTAAAGGCCACTCTGATTTTGTGAAAGCAGTAGGTCTATAGTTTCAGAAAATCTTTAAAGCCAAAGCTGGATCCACAGATAAATTGTAAAAATCGACCTTTGAGTGCAGGCATGCGGGTTTGAATTTGTTGAAAATTTGGGACAAAATGTTGGGGCAGGGGAAACCAAAGGAAACTCAAGAAGTAAAAATGATAACTAAACAAATGACCCCTCATATTGTTGCTAATTAAATTTTCTATTGATTAAAATCAATTCTATGCAAATTGGGTCATTGTCAAGGTCACCAGAGGTCAAGAGGTCATCATTTTTGGCGAGTCGCTAAAATCTGGTTGCCCATTCAAAAAATCACCATCAAAACATCAAAACACGGAATTTTGTATATCAAAATGGATTTTATTAGAGCCAAAGGAGGTGGTCAACACTTGTATAGTTGTTATTGTGGCACTTTCTGAGAATCGACAACTTCACAGTGTAGGGATAGATCCAACATCTGATAGGTGTTTCATAAAACACTGGAATGTGTGACGTACGGTAGAACCTGGTTGGGGTCAGTTATTTAAAACCTTTTGAGTGATAAATTGGACCGACCTGATAGTCAGTATACATGATACAGGACACTAATATATTTTGGTAACAACTGCTTTAATTGAAACCAGTAGCCTAAGGCCTCTACACCAAAAACTGGATTGTTACAAATTAGACGTTAATCAAGGGGAACTTGTTGAACATGATAATTAGGGAAAATTCAGGGGGGGGAGAAAGTATTCTAGCAGTCATTTTTGAAACGAATTGCATTTTATGCTGCAGAAAAAGGAACTATTTTAACCTAGCAATTCGTCCTTTATGCTTTTATAACATCCTTATCATACTGCGCCAATGCAGCCTTTGGCTTTGCTTGTACTCCTAAATGAATATACGTAATTGATGATGTTCAAATAGGCACCATCTTAAACATTTCCATTTGCAGTTCCTTTGATGTTACTTTCGAATCCTCTTTTCCTCCAGTATTCTTGCAGTCTGAAATTAATGAGAAAGATCCACATTCAGTGAATGCAAAACAACGATAATAACATGGATTAATGGTGGGGGGGCACACTTCGCGAATTTCCCGCTGATTTTTCTTCGTGCGGTTGGCAGCTTAGGCATTCGTAAGAATCACAATCTGAAACTCCCAGCATTACGCGATTCAACTTAAAGCATCCCGAATTCTTATTTTACTTTGGCATTCAGATCTGGGACTCTTTGAGAGCACAATGGCCGAAGCTGACGGTTTAAAAATAAGTAAAAAAACCTTCTGATTGGGACATTTGCTGATCAACGGTCCTGCGAGGATATGTGTTGCCATAGCAAATACATGGTGCTTGAACGCTGTCCACACCAGGCCCAGTATTTCTCGATGCGAATGCAAACATCAGCTGCAAGCATGCGCTCGACGTATTCCGGGAGAGAATCGATGGACGGATTCAGGACTGACTAACCCGAGATGTTCGGAACCGCTTGATGCTCGGAATTAGGGATTTTGATTCTACAGGATGTTACGGCAAAGTGTGCTTTAGGCCTGAACCTGTGTCGATGTCGAATGGCGCCAGGAGTCACTAGGATATCCGCCCCGAGTTTCACGTATTGTTCTGTTTGCAAACCTTATCAGAATCACCTTGTTCCTATGGTAAGGAAATGTCCAAGCGAGGTAGACAGCTTTATTTAGATTAATGAAAATAAAGGCCATATTTTACGACTGCTTCTCTACTTATTCATAGATGAACCATTGTACCCTTTTTGGGTTGTAGAAATTTGACAGCACGTGCTTTATTGTTGGGATTCTTGCAAGCAGTATAAGGATTGAAGAGAACCCTCGTCTTACATATATATGGAAGGTCTGGGGCCTGATTCACAAAGCACTCTTAGATTTCCGATCTTAGATCACTCTAAGAGCACTCATAGGGTGAACTTACGTGAAAGGTTAGGGAACCCTAAGTGTTATTCATGAAGCTATCTAAGAATTATCTAAGCAATTGCTTACGCAAAGTGAATGAATAAGTCCTGAGTGAACACACGTAGCTTGCTATAGCAAACTTTAAAACGTCTCTCGTAATGAAAGGGTAAGGTATTTTAGCTCATTGCATTGCATGTTTATACACAATCGTGACAGATGGCCTAAGGGTTTGCATGGCCAGAAGACTTCTACGTGGCATTCCAACGGCGTTTCCCAATTACAATGGCCCAAAAACGCCCTGGAAAAAACAATTTCTCTCCGAAAAGAATAGACAAACTCACTGACCTGGTGCAACAGCATAACGAAGTGATTTCAAGCAAATTCAGATTTGATTACTTTGTGTTACATGAACTTTGGTGTGTTATGAAACTTAAAATACCGCGCGCCCAGGGAGCGCAGGGAGAGCAGACTTGAGAGTGACGCCGAGAAAGCAGAACGTGATTGAGAGCAAACGAAAAAGCTCGCAACGTTGAGACGGAGCCCCGGAGTTAGGCTGGGTACAACGAAGCCAGCTCAGTGCTGAGGCCGAGTGCCGCCAACGGTTGAAACGAAATAGTATGCTGTACGAGAAAGAATGGTTCGGGAGTGTCACGAGACGTCCACGAGGGAACCGAATGTAGCTGCACGTGCACGAATGATTCCGGAATCTACGAGGCGTGTCTAGCCTGTATACTGATGTAACTCAATATTCTGAACTTAGCGCCGAAATCTAGCTAGTATCGAAGTCTGCTCCCTTTCGCGAAACGCAATAATGTCAACACGCGCTGAAACTCATTCTGAAGTGACTCTTGAATAGAATTCCTGTACATATTTTGTATCAAACTTATATTTGTTTACATTTAAAACCAGTCTCGTTCAGTTTCTTCATACACAGAAGTGTCGCATCTTGCATAGAACCAACAACCCACTTGAACTCACAGGGGGAGTTCGTAACAATTACAAGAAGATATGTTCTATTGCACCATGCATCCGGACGAGAGAAGAAGTGGAAGGACTTGAAGCAAAAGGCAAAAAAGAAGCGGTATGACGAAATGAAAAAGAGGCAGGTGACAGGAAATGTTCCATTTTCTGATGACGGCGAGAATGGTGGTGATGAGAATGCTAATGGTTTAAACGATACAGAAGAAAAAATCATTGGCTTGCTGAGTGTAGATCTTGTGTGTGGCCTTGAAGGTGGGGTAGATACTGCGGGTAAAAATGCTACTACCGAAAACACAGGGAAAATACGTAAAGTAAGTAAGCGTGTTCATACATCCGTCAATAGGCCTATGAAAAGGCTTTAGCTATTCTCTATCATTACCAAGAGCAATAAATGGTCTGGCTCTGAAGGCTAGCTAAATATTTTTTTCCGAGAATATGAGGGCGGCGTGAATTTGATATGTTGCTTGGTTCATCATGGGGGAGGGAGTTGGGTCCGCCCGATAAAAAATACTAACATTAAGTTTGACATGTGTTGATTATTCTGCGTCGCTCCCTGTAGAAACCCTCAATAATACGTTCCTGGGCATCCGGCTGAGGGAATGAAACGAATTGCTGTGCCTATCTCACCAGTACCGTAGAAACTCGTAAAACAACCCTCGAGACATTAGGTTGGCTGATGTGACTGGCATCACCGTTACATCACCGATACATCCTGTACCGTTTGAACAAATCGACATCGTCATATTCATCAAGAGGGTGCAACCGATCCCGAAAACCCGTTCCCGACGGAGAGGTCGTCTGACGTCTTCTTCAGCAAATATTACAGCCGCCATTCTAGCGCGCGTTGCCTTACCAAATGCCCTAAGTGTACACTAAGATGGGTCCGGTACCTCACGTAGAGTTACGATTACACTATGTATTGGCGTAATTTTAAGGGTCTTTTGTGAATACCACTTAACTCCTTAAGTGTTATCTAAGGGTATGTTACGGGCCCGTAAGTCCTTAAGAGTGCTTTGTGAATCAGGCCCCTGAAGTCTTATGTCGAGTTCTGATCAGGTGATCCGGGTTCAAGAACTTCAGGACGAACTTCTTTTCTTCATTTTCACATTTTAGGGTGGGGTAATTTTTGCCACCGGCTAAGATTAAGCGACGATTTTGGATAGTGTGCTGTATAGCATTACACAATTGCAATTCTATTAATCTCCTCAAAGACTGAATAGTTTATGACCTCTGCGGTTTCGAAGTGGCCCTAATATTTTCATCTTACCGTAGGGCATTCAACTTAATGAATCCAGAGGCATCACTCGGGACGTAGCCACCAAGCTCGTCGAGGCTGAAAAAGATAACGGGGTGATCGATCGAGTTGACGTATTCATGGAATGAACGAAACATAATGACAAGATAGGTATAAGAGGCAAGTGAAAAGAGAGTATACCTTACCTAACAAGCGCCTTGTTGTGGAGACTTTTCTTAGAGGTTCTAGCTAATATGTAGATGGCGCCCTTGTAGATTTTGAGGTCCACCACCCCCTCGACACATTCCTGACTTTTCGCCATACAGTCCCGGATGAACTGACACTCTGGACTGTACCACTTGCCTGAAAGGAGATCTGGATAGTAGACACTTTTTATTGAAATTTTGTAACTCTAGATACTTGTTATTGACAATGTATAACTCTAGACACTTGTTCATTGACCGCGTGCAGCTCTAGACACTTGTTATTGACCATGTGCAACTCTAGTAACTCTAAACATTGTTATTCACTATGTGTAACTCGAGACACTAGTTATTGACCCTGTGCAGCTCTAGACACTTGTTATTGACCATGTGTAACACTAGACACTTGTTATTGACCATGTGTAACACTAGACACTTGTTATTGACCATGTGTAACACTAGACACTTGCTCACTGACCATGGTCACTCTAGACACCTGTTCATTGACCATGTGTAACTCCTAGACACTTGTTATTGACCATGTGTAACTCTAGACACTTGTTCTTGACCATGTGTAACTCCTAGACACTTGTTATTGACCATGTGTAACTCTAGACACTTTTCCTTGACTATGTGTTGCTCTAGACACTTGTTATTGACCATGTACAACTATAGTAACTCTAAACACTTGTCCTTGACCATGTGTAGCTCTATACACTTGTTTTTGACCATGTGTAACTCTAGACACTTGTTCTTGACCATGTGTAACTCATATACACTTGTTATTGACCATGTGTAACTCCTAGACACTTGTTATTGGCCATGCGTAAGTCTAGACACTTGTTATTGAATATGTATAACTCTAGACACTTGTCCTGACTATGTGTAGCTCTATACATTTGTTATTGACCAAGTGTAACTCCCAGACACTTGTTATTGACCATGCGTAAGTATAGACACTTGTTATTGACTATGTGTAACTCCCCGACACTTGTTATTGACCATGTGTATATCTAGACACTTGTTCTTGACTATGTGTAGCTCTAGACACTTGGTAATTGACCATGTGTAACTCCCAGACACTGGTTATTGACCATGAGTAAGTAGGAACCGTTTCAGAAGTTGTTTCAGAAGTTAATTATGATATACAACTAACATCCAGTTATGAATGAAATTCGTCCCCAAACCTCTTTATCCGACGAACCCAAACAGTTCTAAACCTTCCAACATATAACGCGTGGACCACTTGCCCAGCAAATGACATGCCCTGAAATAACCCGCACACCATAAATGATACAATCGTGTTTTTTAATGATAAATGTGGTATTGAGTGATTTGGAATTTAGTTGACTGTTTTCACGGCTTCAGAGATCGATAGGATCTATCTGAAGCCAGAAAACAGTTATTGTATGTATATCCAGTTTACTGGGGTGTGTCAGATGGATGGATAGAAACCTGTTTGTATTCTCCCCGAGAATCAAAATCTTAAAACGGTTCCGAACACCTAGTATTCGGGGTAAGAGACGAGAGACCGTGTTCGCCCTTCGGGTACTATTTTCGGATCGGGGGTCTTTAGGACAACAATGATCGAAATGTTACATTAAGACCCCAGTCCAGGAGGCTGAATTACTTTTGATTGGATTGCTTACTTTTAAATACCATCTAACGCTTGTATCTGCTATATTGGCAAATCTATGCAGCTTGAACTTTTTCCTCAGCGATCCCAGTATTTCTAACATTCTAAAGTTTTTTGGTTGTAATTTTGTCAATAAGACTCACACCCGAGTAGATTGGGGGTGTTTTTTCTGGTCATATCCGAATCACTAGGTGGATTTCTCATGAAGCACGTGCGGATTTCGCTAGGAGGACTTGCTTCTGAAATCACTATCGAACGTAATTTCTTTATGTTACTGCGTCGTCTGGCTTCTGGATCCATGGCCATAGACTTGCAATAATCGGCATTCCCTTTGCGAATTCTTCTATCATTAGTATCAAGGCGAACTGCTAGAGGAGATCCGCATAAGATTTGTTATGTCCGTCAACAATGGTGGCGCATTTGCTTACTATTGAGTCTAGAAAGTTGAAACTTGGCGTGTGGATGCCTTATGATAACATTACCTGACAAACAAAAAAAATCATTGCAATTTGACCTACTTTCTGGGCTCCAGGCGGCCATCTTTGAAAACCATACGTTGTCAATGTCTTATGATCGAACACTGATAGCTAGAACCGTGCAAGTTTCATCACATCTTGCTCCATGGATAGTACTCGATTCCAGTGGAATCTCAGTCCACTGAGGGTCAATACCAGTATAAGCCATAATAGAGAGCTGGACTACTTCAATTCATAATTCACCACAAATGGTGGCTGTGCCAACAAGTGTTTTCCCCTGTTAACATAACTGCTTTCTGGCCAAGTTAATACATTTTGCCTAATTTTATATTAATGTTGGTAAATAACGATGCTTTTTATCATGTCAATGTTATTATATGGTTGATCATATCACTGACTGCCTTTTTGTTTGGCTGCGGCATCACTTTTCTTGCCTTTTTAAGAAACTTTACTTTTTCACATGATTTGTCAAATAAAATCATCAGTTCTAAAGAAAGTTTCTCTCGCACCTCCCATATTGTACTTGAACCTATAATCTAACTTAACTATATAATTTTTGTTTCAAAAGTTATTTCCAACTGTGTAAAATTTGACTTGGTAAAACGTATTTAAACCAACTTGCTAAGTGACCATCCCCTTTCACTGTCATTTGTCACAGACTCTTCAGGTTTAATATTTAGACACCTATTAGGCATCTGTACACATTGACAAAATTTAGGCCAATTGTGACCTAATTGTGACCTAAATGTAGTTTTCAAATTCATTGAGGCCCAAGTCTAAAAGTAGTGAGGTTTCGCAACCACCCGTTTAGGCCCTACGACGACGTTTATCTATTGTGTGAGTTTACCTGAACAATAGATAAACGTCGTCAAAGGGCCTAACCGGGCGGTTGCGAAACCTCACTATTATAGTGCCACGTTTTGTGATATTGTGATTGTGGTTTCTAGGCATGGTAGGCATGTGGAGTGGCATCACCTCATGTCCTGGCATCCCATCTGTCTTTACCTTCCATCTTTCCAGTATCCCTGTTGATATTCAAAGTCAAAACCACCGCACGTCTCATTGCATCTACCACTAAATATTCCCAGGTGAGCACAATGTCTCCTGGACGTTTCATTTTTAACCGCTACGCTGCGCTGCGTTTGTGTCATCGCGTCAACAAACCAATGCTCCCAAACTCACCTTGGTAAACAAGCTCCGTAAATGCGGTACCAAGACTTCGCTTAATCTTTCTCACCTCCTGAAATCGAAAGTTCTTGTCGGTTTCATGCAAAATGATGGTTTTGCAGGGAAAATTTTAAAAATCGCTCCTATCAATGTTCAACTTACCCCATGAACGTTTTAGCATTATGTAACAATAAATTGTTGTATGTTTTAACATTGAGTAGGAAAGGCTTGATGCCTGGAAATTTAAGTCAAATGTTTTATAATGCTCCAAGTCTGTATTTCTGAATATCTCCATATAGCGGCTAATCATAAGTTTGTGGCAACCTACCCGGTCCATCGTGTAGATTTCTATATCAACATGAGCATCGTGAATGATCATTCCTCCAGGTGTCTCGTAAAGTCCTGTAATAAACAGAGACAACTTTGGCAGGTTTGGCAAACCTTACGAACAACGAAGTGCGAAAGTCTATGGCATCATCAAGTCCTGAATGCGCGACAATCTCGTACTAAATCTGGAATGGGCTAGACCGAACTCGTATCAAAAATAAGTTATAACAACGTATTTATTTCCCTGTGTACCCATGCTAGTTACTAGTTTTCCTTATTGAAAATAGACCACCTATGAGCAACCATTCCTATACCACTTGAAATATTTAGTACAGCACTACACATATACATGTAGTATCAATCAAACATATATATTTGCTCTTATTTGCACAATCTTGTTGAATATGGTGCACACGAACATTTTGCAAATGAATCGGTAACGGACCACCTTGCCCGAATCTGTTATCCAATGAATTTAGAGGGGTGCCGTACACTCCTTTCACCCTCTCCAATTTTATCATCCTGAGAAGTCTTAAATACCACATAAATGACAATGCAATATCTGGTCATATGAATGTTAATCAGCTTCTAGCCATGAAATCATCCCTCACCTCTAGATTTGAGCCCAATGGTTGAATCCTCGACGATGTCAATACGTCCAATGCCGTGGCGACCGCTAGGAAATGAGAAAACAAACAAGTTGTGAAACATGTTGTGGACCAAATGAACAACACACTAATGAGTCGCCCGCTAATAATTAAAAAGTCCACAGCAAAAAGTTTCAATTTGAATGTGACAATGAAAAATCTCATCTCGAGTCACACAACCGCTGACAATCTGGTCTTTGCATCCTACTGTATCGGCCCGTCAACACTTGGATCAATTGCGGTGGCAAATTCTTCCTTACCCGACCGTGTTAAGGTATTTAAAGAGTTCCAGGGAGCCAGTGACATCTGTCCCGTCGGATACATTCTTCACGCATACAGGCACACCTGCAAGGACAGCACGACTAGTTGCTTTAGACACCAGGATTGGTGATAACACGCAGAACAGCTAAAAGGAGATAACCTCGCGAGGCCAGTTTAACTAGCTCGTATCACAATGATAAACACCTTCTTCACACAATTTTTACAATCATCAGATCAGTTCAAATGCGGTTTTTCTGGATATTTTCATAAATGTTGCCGCGCTGGCATGAACCATTGTGTAAACGCTTGCCGGATTATCACAAAATATTTTATAGCATGCATAATGTAATCGGTCATTTTTAAAAGAGTTGCAATACCTTTCTGAAATTCTATCTGCAGTGTTTCAGCGTAGTCGGGGGCCTTCTCGGGGTCCGTAGTCATCTGGAAAATGCCTTCTGGAGCGACTGTTTCGGGGTCTGTTAAGATACCCGACTCGTAACTAGAAACGCAAAAAAGACACTCCCCTTAATTGGAAATGGTAAAGAGTCAAAATAGAGACATGATGGATGTACGACTCCTTGTTTCCTTATTACCGCATTTTCCAACTGTTCCGTGATGAACTGAGCAAAACTTACGGAAAGCTAGTCATCTTGTAAAGGCCTTTTTGAGTGTACTGTAAGGTCGTGTTTCATTTTTGCTATCGCCAAATTGATTTACCTGTCAAGGTGGTTTTCATAAACAAATGAAATACAAAGATCTAATCGAGTTGAATAATTTTGTTTATTTGTCCTGCACTTTCGGTTGCGTGGGGTCGATTATATAACGGCTGGCTTTGATAACCCCTTTAAAGAGGAAGTAGAACATTGGTAATGGTACTGTTTGCAGAGTAAGTGCAGAGAGATAGAAGTTTGATGTAGAGATATACATGTACATGTTTCCTTTTATCAAAATATTCGAAAGCAAAATTATTAAATAACCGAGCGCGTTTTGAGCACGACTTTTAATTCAAGTCGCGAGTCTGTAGGTTGCCGCATTTGCTGATTAGAGCAGAATGGTATATTCCCTTGAAATAACTGCACTGAATTCTCTGTCAAAACATACCATATGGGTGTGGAATCATTCCACGTGAATACCAAGACCGCCCTCATCGATTAAGTAGGAAAAAGATAATTTTATTCATTATGAGAGACAACATGACTACTGATACTGTACAATGTGTGTAGTTTACAAGTCTGACCTGATGTGCATTAGATTAGCATCCATGCTCCATGGTGATTTTGGTGTCACAGGCAGCGGGATGTTGTTCTCCTTGGCGAAGACGAATAGCTCAGGTCGACCGGGAAATCTGTCGTAGAACTCGGGGATCTTCCAAGGGGCAATTACCTAATAATTACAGTAAATGACAGCGAACAGTTGCGGCACATAATTGTCCTTTCCAGGGTTTGAATAAAGGCGATACGAAAAATTTGATAACGGTCATTTTCACAACCGCATTTTCGATCGTAAGTCGTAAAAACTTGATAGACCTCGGACTACGATAACATATGTACTTTGCGGATTTAATTCCGCAATAACTTGTGTATGGCAACATGGTTACTGTACAATGTTTTAAGGAACCAGCTAAGTCTACTTTACAGGATGAAGCACCCTGCCAATAGTCGGACTAAGAAAGAGGGTGATCCGCTGCAGTGAGGGGCAAACGTTCTGCTCCGAGGAGGATAAAATAGAAATATCTCAGCACAGAAGAAATAGCACGGTGACTATGGTAACTATGGTAACTATGCATACAGTTGGTTTCAAAAGCAAAAGGTACAAGGTAGTGCAACAGGTATGTAACATATTGTACACCTCTACAAAAAGGGAACAACTCAAAAAAATCGAGAAAAAAAATATTATACTGTCCACACTCTTAAAATCAAATAGTAAAAATAACTGTTTGACAGTAATAGTAATTTCTTGCTACGCTGGTAGTTGCTATTGCACCGACTGTGTAATTAGTTGTTTTAACTCTCAAAACAGTAATTCTTAATCATTTTAATGGTAGTTTTTATTACTTTTTTTAGTTGGAACAACTAATTGATGGTTAGTTTTTAATAATTCTACAGTTTGTGCAATAGCAACTACAAAATTAGTTGTTTTACAAATGAATTTTAAGAGTGTACCCCGCCCCGCCCCGCCCCCGCTAATTATTCGTTTTTGTAACTTGTCTGCTGTTAACACCCATTGAACGGGCGTCTGATAGAACAAAACCCGTGTATGAAACAGCACAACTACTCTCCTCACCCAGTTGACTGGTTATACCCTCGTACACTAAAATAACATTAACAACGTAATTGCTCCTAATCAAATGAAGCCAAGATGCGGAAATCGACACTTGCAGAAACAACATCTGCCCTCCTGTATGCGCATCCATGTTTCAAGGTCGACTTAGTTGTCGTCTGCCCATGTAGGAGGAAAAAAAGGAGGTTCAAATGCGACAGTATTGCGTAATGTGTGTACGGCATTTAATTCAATTTTCAAATCCTTTCTTACTGCATCGCATGTTTTGGACATTATGCCTTCATTGGGAAAGAATCAAGGCCGAGTTACCATTTATTGTAATCCCCTTGAAAAAGATCGTCTGCTTGAGAGGAACGACATGCAGCTCTTACAGTAAAATGTGACTGCCGTGTTCTCACCTTTATAGTAGGATGCAATGCATAACAGCTCGTTTCAAACCGGACTTGGTCATTTCCTTTTCCAGTTGCACCATGGGAAATATAATCTGCGCCATTTTCCACTGCTACTTTCACAAGACCCCTGGAAGATACATTCAGAGATATATCAAACGCCGTGATTAACTCCAATTAGAAACTTTCTTCGATTAGAATTATTCAATGCTGATGATACGCTCTCTCAGCCCTACGTTGTGCTTGGTAAGGTCGAAGATGTCCGTGAAGTGCATATATATACTCTATTAGCCATCTCTACCAGTGCAAAGGTTGAAAGCAAAGCATTTTCTGCACTCACACCGTGTAAAAGCTACTCTAAAAGCCACTCGACCCAATCACTACGTTTTGAATGAATATTGCCAAGGGTCTCATCTGAAAGTGCGTTTTTTTAACTGACGTCGTATTTGGATAAGTAGCGGATCTTGCTCCTTGAAGCGCATGCCCAGTATGATCTGCACGTGAATGCTCTCGCGCCAGGCCCGAGGATGAGTGAAGATGCGTAAATAGAATTGATCAGACACCGGACTGGGCTACAACTATCACTTGTACTCATCACTAACCATATTGGCAAGTTTTTGTATTTATTTCTTGGATAATGTTCTTTAAATGCCTATGTATTAAAATACTACAGTGTGTATTGCAAAAAAGGATTCGTGTGCTACGAGGGTCTCTCTTCGGCCTGTAGGCCTAGCGAGATGAGGCGGCTTACAAGTGCAGTGCCAAAAAGGAACGCACTTATGTTCACGCGCCCACATGTCGTGCTGTAAGAATCGAACTGGGGTGAGCAAGGAAAAGTTGACCAAACAATACTATGCTCTATTAAAGTGGTCAACGCATATGGCAAGCCGTTCGTCCAATAACTAAGAAAACCTAGTTTTATGGAATGTTCTTTCAAAACTTAGTTTCATGGAATAAAACCAGGGTTTTTTCAATGAAACTATGTTTTTATGGGAGGAAAACATGGTTTTCTTCCATAAAACTAGCTAGGTTACATGGAAGAAAACTAGGTTTTTAGTCGAAAAAGTCGAAAAAGTATAAGTCTTATGTTCTCTCTTCAAAACCAAGTTTCAAAGAAGATAAATCCTATGTTTTCTTCCATACAGCCCAGTTTTATTGAAGAAAAAAACATGGTTTTCTTCTATGAAACTAAGTTTTTAAAAGAAGAAAACCAGGTTTTAATGAAACCTAGACTTTTTACCTCGTCTCCAACCCAACCTCTCCCCAGGCGAGCCATGCTGTGGAGACGAGGTAAAACGACTAGGTTTTCTGGCAGATGGATTGGAAACCAGGATTTAACAGAAATAACCTGAAATAACCTTTTTCAATAAAGACTAGGTTTTGATGAAGACATACATATGGTTATATTCCACAAAACATAGTTTTCTTTTCATTGAAAAAGCATAGTTTTAATTTCTTAATAGTTTTCTTGCAAAACCCTTGGTTTTTTATCAAGAAAACGTGGTTTTTATCATTAACCTATGCTTCTTCCATAAAAACCTAGTTTCAATGAATAAAACGTGATTTTCTTACATGAAATTACATTTTTAAAGAAGAAAACTAGGTTTTCTTAATTATTGGACACACGGCTTGCCATAAACGCCAACATATCGCTCTATTTTCCTCGGTGCAATGTTAAGATGGTCTAAAAAAACATTCCAAATATATATTTCGTTTGCTGATTTTGATGTTGCAATTTCGAGTTTCATGTGATTAAGATCGCGATTATATGGATCAGTTCACGTTTTCTCATGTGACGTGTGACTGCTCACTTTTCATGTACAAGTCATTTCCAAAGAGTGGGCCACATACGATTCAAGATATCACCTTTCACCCTCACGTCGTGTTTTCAAGCCGAAGTCAGTTAACTCGTGACAAGTGTATAATGTGAAAAGTGACACCGTGAACCCTTATTCGACTCACTCTACTAATCTAGTTACAATATCAAAATCATCAAATGAAATGTATTAGTTTTCGGGACAAACCTGACGATAAACTAGAGTGATGATGGCGTTGACTTGATCTTAAGGAATAAAAAGTTTGGTCACTTTATTATTGCACTCCACTCATGTTTTAGATGAGACTGAGGGTTATTCAGTAAAGAGATCAGTGATGGAGTCGAGCTTTAGACCAAGGTTGCCATCCGGACGACAATACATATTCCAGATTGCATCTCTGGAAGCCTTTAGCCTACTCAGTGTACCGTACAGAAAAATGCCCTACTTTCGGTTGTGTTGTCCACTGGCTGTATACAGTGTCGGATTCAATTGCACATCATGCATATTCCCGAGTGCACGGCTTCAGCCACATTCGGAAAGTACACTTGACCAGTCACATTAAACAGAAAATGCTATCTCATCCAGCATTGTCAAGAGTACGGCCTACTCACCTTGCTATACACGGTCTGGCCAGCGCCGTGCCCATGGGGTATCTGTCTTGGTACAAAGAGCTGGAGTGAACCCATGGCCAGATGAACTCATCCACGAACGCCTTCTTGATGTCCAGAATGCATACCTGCAAGATGGGGGAAGTAGTGAATATAGTGTGCAAGTGTTAAAATGACTGTATTGCTACTTTAAATATGAAAGGTAATTCTTTTGAAATATCTAATTAGTCAAAAAGAAATCACCAACTGCAAAACAGCAGCGATAGGACTTACGTCAGATGACATAGATGTCCCTAAATTGCACCATTGGTGGGAAGACCTAAATATTCTAAATAAAGAGATGTAATTTCCGAGCGATAACATATTATCATTTTCATGCTCAATAATAAGAACGACATGCACTTGTGAAGGGGAGTAAGAAAGAATCCTGGGGGTTGTTGTTCAAATTAGAGTTCAGAGCCTGGAATGGATGATGCAACTGGGGTGACCGCTGCGCAATTACCATTCTGAAGAGAGAACAGTCAACAAGTCCTCAAAACTATTACCTGTTTAAGCGAATTGTCATTTTAGATCTTGAGACATGATCTTGTGTTGAGTTTATTCCGCTTTGGCATTCCATAATTTATGTCTCCATGCAGCGCCTTGCATCGGTCCACATGGAGATGATCGACGCATACTCGGCTTACTCGGATCAAATCTGAGTCAACAACATCGGAACAGCAGGATAGTTCAGTCCGATTTAGATTTTCTTTCTTTTTTTGTGCAATTTGTTGATGGAAACGTCTAGAGCAGAATATGGGGTGACTAGGCAGCCGATAGCTTTGTAATATTACCGTTAATAATATCAAATGTCCTTTATAGGGAAGGAGTGAACGAAGTTCCTATTAAACAGGTACACCGTAGGTAAATGTATAGGAGTGCGTGTTTCATTGAAAAATCACCGTCAATTCAGTTTTAAAACGGCTGTAACATTTTTGACAGTTTCCGTTCTTGAATTTTTGTGTTTCCCCTCGTGTTTTTATGAATGATGAAAAATAGATTGACACGTTCTTCTATGCTTCCCATATTGCAAAGTCATGGTCTCTCTAAGCTATATATTGTATGCCACAACTGAAATATGGGGATCAACCACAGATAATTCATCGGCATTGTCAGTTTTTCCTGGCCCCCTCACCTTACTCGCCCCGAGGGACAGGGCCTTTGTCCTCGCCTCGTCGAAATCCTCCTCTTGCCCTACGTCAGCCTGCAAAATAATCATCATGGAGTCTATGCGTAATATGAATAAAAACTAGTAAATGCTTTTACTTCAGTTTTTGAAGTATTTACTAGCGACTATATGAATAAACCAGGAGTATTAACTACAAGTACTTACTTTTACTTTTTACTAATAAGTACTAGTTAATACTAGTGCAGTACTTACTCAAAAAAAATTAAATACCGCCCAGGATATGAATAATCAGCAGTATTTGCTAGGACTTTCCAAGTCTTTACTTGAAATTTTGAAGGTAGCTCCAGACCTACCTTAGACACAAACGCGAACAGACGTTCATGAAAACATGGCAGCCTTCATGAACATACCAAGGAAAACTAAGGTATATGAGCCAAGGAGGACATGCCCGGCGCATCTTTACAGAGAACTTTATAGATTTGATGAGGAAAACGTGGATTGGTTGGCTCGGAACTTTCTTGTTGATAGTGGGGAAAATCGAGGAGGAGCACTGAGTGTCAATCAGCAGATGAAGGTATTTCTCAGGCATATCGGTGATCCTAGATTTCAGACAGGTGTCGGGGTGGATTTTGGAATCCATCAAACAACTGTATGTAAAACATTTTCAAATGTTTTAAACCAGATTGTCGAAAAAGCTGATCTGTGGATTAGGTTCCCGACAAGTGCTGCCGATATTCAATCAGCAAAGGATTCTTGGTTCCAAAAGGAGTATACCTTTCCCTCTGCGATAGGGGCAGTGGACTGCACCCACATCAAGGTCCAGAAACCGAAGAATCACGGTGATGAATATATTAATCGGAAGGCAGTTGCATCCATTAATGTCCAAGCTACGTGTGACGCAATGGAGAGGTTTACAAGTGTAAATTGTCAGTGGCCAGGATCGGTTCAGGATTCGCGCATATGGAAGAACTCGGACGTTGGTATCTTCATGAAGAATTCCGGGACTGACACACTTTTGTTGGGTGATAATGGGTACGGGATAGCCCCGTGGCTGATGACGCCTTTTAAAGATCCGCATGAACCTACCGAAAACTCCTACAATCGTCTCTTCACCAAGGAGAGAGTGATTATCGAGCGGTGTTTCGGTCAGCTGAAAATGCGGTTCCCTATTCTACAGGAACGTGTCAGGCTCAGGCTCGGGAAGGTTCCAAGCCTTGTTGTGGCTTGTTTTATTTTGCACAACGTAGCTAAGTACATTCAGGATCCTGATGATTTTCCGGAGGTGGTGAACAATAACAATGTTGACCTTGATGATGGAGAGGACTACAATGATATCCGGATTCGGCAACGGGGACAAGGGAGAAGGCGGCAAATAGCGAATATCATCCATGAAATGAACTAGGTCTCTATCACTTGTAATGATTATTACATTGTTTGGAGATGAATGGTGTCTTGAGTAGTGAAGCAATCACCACTGTGCTTTTGAAAGACTAACAATGCATTTTTTAACCATAGACACTAATTCTGTAATTGACTGTTCATGTAAATTTGACTACATATAGTTTGGAGCGGAGATTTGGTTTTGCTGCATTCTTGCCAGTTTAAGTTGTTCCAGGAGAACGAGGCGCTGCAGCTCCATCATTGACAGGTTTTCAGTGTCTTCTGTTTCCGGAAGGACCTTTTTTTTCTTCGGTGGAGGAGGAGGAGGGGGCAGTTTGCCTTCTTTCGCTTGAGTAGTTGAGCTAGTGTTACGACGGTGACCAGAAGTGGCTAGAGTAACGGTACTTGAGCTCTGGCGGTGGCGGTTAGTAGGGACTTCCACGTCTGGGGTAGACCTGGACAGCTTAACCGATGATGAACGCCTCGTTCCAAGCCCAACACTCATGCCACCTGAAATGAGAGAATCAGAGAAGGGTTTAAATTCTATGGCCTTGTGTTGTTTTTGTTTCTGTTTTGCCGAGGAAAGGTGTAAAATAAACCATTTTTGTCTATGATAAAACAATAAAATATGAATTATTGAATGAAATATGAAACAAGCCCTGTTGGCTTGGAAAGTTCGCGGAGCTTGAAATACCCACCTGGGTTACCGCTCAGGGTAAGATTGGACTCTGCATCAATTAGATCAAGAAGATCTGCCTCCCACTTCTTAAGTGTTGCACTCCATGCACTACAAAACAAGGCCTATCGTTACTGTCCCCAGGAATAAAAGATATATTTTAAAAACACCCTTGTTACCTCATCACATTCACGTGGAGGATCAATTTGAGTACGGTAACGCAGGCCTCAGACTAGTAGATACTAGTAGTTCAGAAGTATTTACTTTTCAGTAAAAGCAAATGTTTATTCATATGGATTTAAGTATTTACTTATACTTTTAGTAACTACTAGCTAGTATTTACTTTTACTTTATACTAGCTAGTACTTACTGTTTTTTATTCATATCACCCATTCAGGCAGGCAATGATTTTGTTTTACTATCGATTCTGAAGCATTTGCTTGTACTCATATGAATAAAACCATAGCAAATGCTAGGAAAATGAAGGTTTCCCTTCAAGTCAAAGCAAATGCTATTTAGCATCTAGGGTTTGCTTCGAAATGAAGTAAATGCTTGTCTCGATATGAATAAAGTTTAGCGTATGCTTTTTACTTGGTGGGAAATGCTTCGATTTTTCAACGTTTCTCCAGATCAGTCTTGAAAGTCGAAGTAAATGGTTGGTCATCATCGCTATGGCTGGTTTTATGCGTGTTCGTCAGGAAAAGGTGTATTTGCCGCGAAGGGCATGTCGTGTAGGGACATATCGTTCACTGTATCGATTTGATGAGGACCACGTGCAGCGGATGGCGGAGCATTTTCTGATTGATTCGGGGGAGACTCGAGGTGGGTGTTTGAGTGCAAGACACCAAATGGAAGTTTTTCTTCGGTATTTGGGAGACCCAGGCTTTCAATCTGGCGTGGCAGAGGACAAAGGAATCCATCAAAGCACTGTTTCCAAAACATTTGCGAAAGTGTTAACTCAGGTGACGGAAAAAGCCAGTCTCTGGATAAAATGTCCAACTTCCCAAATAGAAATCCGTCAGTCGGAGCAACTCTGGCAGCAGAAGTACCAGATTCCGGGTACTGTCGGTGCACTGGACTGTAAACATGTTAAAATTCTAAAACCAGGTGGACCCCGGGGGCATGGAGACGAGTACATCAACAGAAAAGGCTTTGCCTCCATCAACGTTCAAGCAACGTGTGATGCCGCCGAACACTTTACCAGCATGGATGCAAAATGGCCATGTTCCGTGCACGGAAGTAGAATTAGGAAAAACTCAGATGTTTAAAGGTTTATGATACACTCGCCTCATTACGGCCGAGGTGCACTTCTCCTCAAAGACCAGGGTTATGGAACTGCATCCTGGTTACTAACTCCGTATGAAAATCCAGTTACACCAGAAGGAATAAGATTCAACAGAATCCATGCGCATGAAAGGGTTGTAATAGAGAGATGCTTCGGGTAGGTAAAGCGCAGGTTCCCTATCCTGGCCGGCCAAGTAAGGCTTCCTTCACATAAAGTTCCCAGCGTCATCGTAGCGTGCTTTATGCTGCACAACTTGGCAAAGTATTTGAATGATGAATATGAGGACTTTCCCGATGTTGCAGAAGACAGTGACAGCGACGACGACGAGTCGGTAGGTGATGGCAATGATGATGTCGAGCCTAGGATGCGGCAACGAGGACATTAAACCTGGAGGTCGGATTCAGGTAAAGTTCAGGTGGTTAACACTGTCTGAACAACGTGACTGGAAGCTGACAACAGCTCAGCACTATTACCTTCTGGAATGATAAGAAATACAACGAATGCCTATATGAAATTTGTTTAATGATGCTAATTACACCCTAAAAAGCATTGTACAGTTCTAAATTCTAAAATTCCAGGTCAAGGTATGACATAATCATAAAGTAAGACATGTAATAGGTCTTGTCAACATGATATAAGCATTTGTCTGGGTACAAGCGGTAGAAGTTATAGGTGATGTCATTTTCACTGATGTTGTTTTGGTTTTACCAGAGATATGCTTTCACACTCTATGGCCGCTGTACACGGTCAATCATTTTCATCAAACTTTTTCATCAATCTTTTTGGTCAAATTTGTATGTAGAGGGTCCCGCCATACACGGTCAATCATTTTCATCCAAGCATTCACAAAATGGCTCCCGTGCAGTCAAGACTGCTTGTGGCCGTTGCTGCGTCAGCTGCCGTTGCTGCTATAGCAATAGCCATGGCCGCATTGAAGAAGAAACGACGACGACGACGCCGATATTGGACACGGCCATGGATCCTTCGAAGAGCATCCAAAGGGGCATATGCCATGCTAAACGAGGAGCTCAGGCTGGAAGACCCCGCTTCTTACAAAAACTATCTGCGTATGGATGAAGAGATATTTGCTGATCGTTAAGAAAGAGCAGCTTCTGGAACCACCATACGGTTGGCTTGTGCACATCCTTTGCCGCAGCACCACTTCTTTTGGTCTTGTTTATCTTCTCCATTTCCCTAGCAAAGTTGCTACGTAGCCCGTTCATTTTTTTCTTCACGTCATCAACCGTGCAGTCACTCTTTTCCTTGCAGACATCCTCAAGTACCTCTTGGTAGGCCAGTTCCTTCTTAACGCGATTGTGGTACAGGGCATCTTTGGTGTTGTATAGGATTGGGTGGGCCCTATACGACTCTATCATGATTTCCACTGCCCTCTGCGTCCAGCCCATGTTGTCGTCTATGAGAGGCAAACTGTGGAATCTAGGCCTTGCATTACAAACCCGTCAAATTGCATAACCACCGTCATCATGAAGGAGGAATGGACGATCATTGATTTCGGTGAACCCACGAACAATTCAATTCAATAGGGTTAATTGTTCAATAAATATCCATGCCCGCTGTACACGGTCAAATTTTATCAATTCGTCATTCAAAAATAGGACCGGCTCTATTCCATCAATCTTTGATTGATGGAACATATTTCATCCAATTTCCCACCATACACGATCAATCTTTTCGGTCAAATTTTTTTCATCCAATTTTGAGGGATCGTGTACAGCGGGCATTAGTATAAAATCCGAAATTCAGACGAAAACATTTAATGTAGGAAAAATATGAATTTTGGTCGAGTCTGTCTGCAGTTTGGCAAAATGAATATCCCAGTAACGTTGCCCGTGGGCTGTGCAGTCCGATGTGACAATTTCAATTGCTGCTCGAGTTTTTGCGGATGATTCAGTTTGGGGAATTTAGAGTGGAATAATCAGATGCCAATCAACCATATATCCCGACCAGGGCAATATGGTGTCATATCCCGACGGGCAATGGGCCATATGAATAAAAACTAGCATTTCCTTGGAAGCAAATTCTTCAAGTAGAGGCAGTATTTGCTAAAAGGTTATGCTAGAAGATTATGCTTGTCTTCTAGCAAATGCTTGAAGCTCAGTCCCGATGTCATATTTCTTATGAATGGTCGGTACTGGTATTCTATTTCATCTTGTGGTTTTGGTATTGTTAGAAGGGGATAAGTAAAGCATCCTGAACTTCAGGGCTTTTCACTAGGCACCTATAAATGACCAAGTTTTTCTAGTAATGTGTGTGGGAGAGGAGCACACGACTGACCCTGGTATTCGAGGATAGGGGGTCAAGAGGTCACCTGATGAAAAGATGTTGGCATGTTCTGCCCTCGTTGACACACTCTCTCGCGTCATCATCATCCGACTCATCTTACATCTAACTGGGGAAATCCTGCATCCGTTTGATAATTTGCCTCGTTATACACCATAGAGCCTCTACTGCTAAGGGAGAGCCCCTTCGCAATTGTTTTGGAATGATTACTTTGATAGAAAAATTTGTACTCCACCTCGCCAGACCGAAACCTGAGTTCTCGCAGATTATGAAGAAACAAACCTGGCGGCGACTGGGATCACGTGGGGGTGTGGCTTTGGTTGTGGGTGTGGATGGAGGGGTCTGTAGGCATGTTTACGCAAGTTGTAACATTACGCACTCATCACATTTGTAGTCGAAACGGTCAGCGCCGTGTAGCGGAAAAGACGGGAACCAGTCTAATCACATGCCTGGGGAAACCGATAAAGGCTAAAAATAGAATGGGTCAGAAATGACGGATTTCCCCCTTAAAATGGCCTTAGCATTCTTCAAAAACAGCCCAGAAACTATACAATCATTCGTTACTATTATTCAGCTGAATTCGTTTCCAAAAAATACATATTATTCGCATATAATTCTATCTGACACGCATTTTTCTTTCATCATACCGTCCTGGAATTTGGGGATTCCCCGAGAAGCCAAAAATAGATTTGCTAGAAGAACAACGGATTTCCCCTCTTAAAACCACACTTACATTCATCAGATACACCCCACAAACTATACAGTAACGCATAAACATAATATATAACCATTAACCAATTAAAAAAATTATGTGATTCTATTTAAAACGACTTATCGTTGACGAAAGGAACTAGGTCGCAGATTTTCTGATCGATTATAATGGACACTTACGTGATCCAATATTTAACATTTGTGACCTGTCACAGCAAAACCAGGCGCATGTCGCTCTGAGCTTGGCAGGTTGAGACGGACTGTTTGTTCATTTATTATTGTCTGCCTTTTATGAAATATGAGCACATCAATTTCTTCCATTATTTCCTGGTGTCATTTAGGATCATCTTCTGTGCGACATGCGCATGGTTTTGCTGTGACGGGTCACATTTGGTCTTTCGTGCTCAAAGATCCATCTCGAGTGTCCTCCGAATAAATTGTCAAATGCTATAACCTCCGCTACGCCTGGGCTCATAAAATCGATGCAGTGAACTATATGTATGGCTTTCATGGCAAATACAATTTTCGTGACCAAAACGCATAAAATCATCCATTCGGAAGATGACAAACCTCTTACTTCAATTTTCCTGCCACCTCAGGAGCAACCTTGAAATATCGAAGCATTTCCTATCAAGTAACAAGCATATGCTATGCTTTATTCATATGATGACAAGCATTTCCTCCCTTTCGAAGCAAACTCTCGAGGCTAAAAAGCGTTTGCCTTGACTTGTAGCAAAGACTTCAATTCCCGAGCATTTGCTACGGATTTATTCATACGAGTACAAGCAATTGCTTCAAAATCGATAGAGAAAGCAAATGCTAGTTTTTGCCATATGGCCGATTGGGTTGGTTGTGAACTAGAATAGTTCCAAAACTGTTCAGGCCTAGAGCATTTGTTAGAAGACTTTTAGCAAAGCATCTGCAGTGAAAGGTCCACATTATTCATAGGAAAACAAGCATAATCTTCTACTCTTAGGAAATACTGCCTCTACTTGAAGGATTTGCTTCCAAGGAAATGCTAGTTCTTATTCATATGGCCCATTATCTAGTATCAGTAAGTTGCGTTTGGACGTAAAGTCGAGTTTCCTTTATATAAGAGAAGTCACATCGTCACAATGGGGCCATATGAATAAAAACTAGCATTTCTCTATCGATTTTGAAGGCTTTGCTGGTACTCGTATGAATAAAACCTTAGCAAATGCTCGGAAATTGAAGTTTTTGCTACAAGTCAAAGTCAACGCTTTTTAGCAGCTAGAGTTTGCTACTAAAGGGAGTGAATGCTTGTCTTCATATGAATAAAGCATAGCATATGCTATTCACTTGATAGGAAATGCTTCGATGGTTGCTCCTCAGGTTGCTAGAAAGTTGAAGTAAGAGGTTTGTCATCTTCCGAATGGCTAATTGTATGCGTTTTGGTACGGGTTTTTGATTTGACCTACTTTTCAAGGTCACAGAGGTCAAATGGCGAAAATTGGTCGTTTGAGTGTAACTATGGCACGTTTCTTAACCGATAAAGCTATGCAATTGAAATTTGGTACACATGACTCCCGACATCATGTAACCTCGGACACGGAATTTCGATCTGATCTGATTCTCGACTTGGCCACCAGGAGGCCAAAACTAAAAACGGTGCAGTATGCAGTGCAATATCTCGCTTGTTTTCGATGATATTTTTATGGTAGGTACTCCAAGCAACGATACATCACATATCATACCGACTTTGGTTTGACCTATACACTATACATGTGGCATGTTTTTTAACTAGGATGAATTCCTAACCACCAAATATCTATGCGGTGAGCACAATGGCCCCTGGCCGTTTCATTACAGGTTTATTGTCATACATGTGACATAACCATGCTTACAGTCAGTAACATAACCATGCTTACAGTCAGTCGCAAAGGGTGACACAAAACGAACTGCACTCGACTAGGGCCTGGTGACAAATTCATGGGAGCAAAAACAGATCTTTATTCGTTTATTACAACTTCGCGTTCTTGAAAGTCATCAATGAACTGAGGTCCATCAACTGGGTCTTGATCGTCTACATATTCAACATGTACTAAGTACAACATCCTCGTCCCTCAGAATGATGTCGAATCCGTTCTGGATAACGAATGGCTGGACACCCTCCCATGCATTAGAGATGATCTGCACAATATTCAGAGTTGTAGAGTCATCACTTGTGTTCCGTTTCTTCCATGTTTCCACTCCCTACGTACTCTACATTTTGAATGACCGCATCACGACGATGTCCTCTCCTTTTGCAAGTGTAGTAAGGGGGGGTCAAACAAAAGTTTTATCTCAAACTGTCCAATTAATCCTGTGATGGTTGCCTCGAAATTATGGACGCGCACCGCAGCGTCTGCCGGGATAATGGTTGTATTCTTGGTTTTCCGGCTTGATTATTTTTTTGTTTGGCAATTAGCAGCTAATCAAAATTACAAACACAACTGCCTGAATTGTTAGCTCGTTCACATCAATATAATTCAACAATTTATGTTGTAGGTACTTGTTTCCCGATTTATTTTAGGTATACTGCATATGCAGAGTATCCTTTTTATTGAACTATTGGTCGTTCCATCATTGTTGTGTACCTCAACTCAAATTGTAGTTTAAGGTTGGCTTCCAGTGAATTGCTCGAGAGAGCTGTAGGAGCAACGTAGATAGAGTCAGAGTCTTTCAAATAAAGAGCGTGACAAGACTCTTTATTTGAAAGACTCTGACTTAACAGACATTGATTACAAAACAATACAAGAGACCAATTGAGGTGCGAGGTGTTAGATTCATAACGGTCAACGATACTGGGCGGCTGGGTTTTACAGACAGCCAGAGGAAAACACAGAATAATGATAATAGATTTGAGATGCAATTCCAAACACAGTCATAATATTATGCTGCACGGCGTCCTCAAATATCCGACTAATTGCATTGTCATGAGGTGTTGGTTTTCTTTGAAGCATTGAAGGCAATGTCAAAGAAAAACGGGATTTTGTAAACATTCTAAAAACCACTATTGATTACAAGGCCCTAAATACTAAGTTCGTTCGGTCAAATAGTACTTTGGTTGTCTAACCATGGATACTGACAGAGGCACCACAATCGAACCTCAATATTAAAGTGTGATTGCTATTTCTCTTGAATATTCCCCTATCAACCAAAGCGGCCCAAGTCGCTGCAGCAAAAAAGAGGTGCAGAGAATTTTACACTGAAAACTACTAAACACCTCAACAAAAGTAAGTCCCCCTCTAAACAATTGGTTATTATTTCGTATCCACGACAGTGCCATGAACATTTCCGGACATCATCATACCATCATTAGGCACAATGAGTGAAAAGGACAGGGGCCTACCTATTGTAATGAATGAATGATCTTCAATTGTCAATGAATGAAAACAATTTCATTTAAAAAATAACAACATTCGTGGCATGCAGCGAGCGTTCGCACCGCACGGTTAGTCAAGCCGACTACATGGACCTTTAGCTATGTGTATCCGTAACCGGTATAAATACGGTTTGTTTTGACCCGTTTCGCAAATGATGCCGGTCAGGCCTGGACGGATAGTACCATTGTTGACGACCATGCTTTCGTACCCGAGGTTCCATTATGGTACTTTAATTGAAGTATTTAAGTCCACGGTAATGCCACGTCATTGAATACTTTCATATGGCGTTTTTATCGTGTCATTCCATTTACTTCAGCAGCCCATCCAATCTAAGGTGTACCATTATGAGAATGCATAAAAATCTGTTCAAACGCGAGTTGGGATTTTGTGCTCGTACCGCAATTAGCGGATCTGGATGTAGGAAAATGAATGAACTATTGTAGGTAAAATGCTACAGCTTGATAGAATGATTCCTCGATATAAAATTGAGTGGTTAAACTCGTGTGGTTACAATCACCCTGGCGCTATGGCTGTAGGCAAGTAGAAAGCGTATTGATTCTAAACATGGATCCGTCTACCACGATATTTTGACGTGAAATACTACCCTCTATTAGCTTTAACCGAAGCAACTGACAGATGAAAAATCTCAGTGCGACAGAAATTTGGTGACAGACATTTTAATACTGAGTGGTGAACTCCGTATCAAAGCGACCTTCTGTTTGGAGTCCTGTCTGAGATGAAGGATAGCAAGGCACAGACGGCTATGGATCCTTTTAGAATAGACATGCAAGTACTGAGTTATTATCAACCAAATGCAAACAAACTTTGAACAAGATGTAATTTGTGGGCATAGACTGCAAAGAAATTGAAAATAGCAAAGGAAAAGAAACCATCCCAATGTTTTGGCCAACGCTAAGCTGGTCCTAGTTTAATTATATTCCTTCTAGAATGTCAATAATGAAACTAATAAAAAGATCAATGATATTTTTGGCCAATTCAATTACTAGTGAATTGAATTTAAAAAAGTATATTTTAGAATGATTTAGGTAACGACTGAACTGAAATTTATTCACTTATATCATCAGGTGTGTTTTGTAAATTCTTCCCTGTCCCGTCTACAACTGACCAAGATAAATACTATTAAATATTCTACCCGAGTAATGACAATAGGCCTACCTTTGCCTGCCCCGACTCACCCCACACCCCCACACCAACAGACACTCAGATGGCCGCTTTTTACGCCTTTTAGCCGCACAACTGCCGTTACAATAATATGTAAACCGTTTCTCAAGTGTCCACGATAGTCTCCACGTTTCAGATGCCGACCCTCGCATCGAAAATCCGGTATTTGGGTCGGCTAAAGGAACCCCAACCTTCCATCAGATTTAAGGCTGCCCTATTAGTAAAATACATGATAAAAGCACTACCTGAAACGCTGCTTATTGTTGCCAATTAACTTAGATAATGTAAAGGTACCTTCTCGATATGCCCTGCTCTTAAAGTGACAGTCATCAAGATGCCATTAACTCTAATGGAACTATATTATGCTTTATGATATATGCGCCAGGTCGGCTAGTCTCTAAAGTTACGCCAATTTAGTTAACTGGCTTAATCAATTTCTTTTTTGTTACGGATTTAATCTGCTCTGAATTAAGAATGTGATCGAAAGGAATATGAATGAGACATGCTGTTTGTCATCCCGGTGGTTCATAGCACTCGTTACCACACGGGCACACTTGTATCGCGGATAACGAGCAGAGCGCAAGTTCTCGATTTCCTTCAGCTTGACGTGTCAACTTGACGCAAGGATCCAACGCATCGCGTAGCGGCAAAATAGCGAAGCTGGCGAAACATTTATATCGGGTCACCGTGGCCTAATTATGGACTTATAGCGCGATTTTGCTGTATATTGCAACGAGGAAAGAAAAGCACACGACCTAACGCCGACCTATTTATGTAAAGTGATAATTAGAGGTATATATGATAAACTAGAGGCATGGCGGCCTGTATAGCTACGCTGGCGGAATTTAATAGCAAGGAATGAGATGAATGACAAGAAAATGTAGCTAGTAGTATATGCGAGTACCAGAATGTAGGTTTATGGTAGATAGGGAGATGTGGACAGACTAGATGGAATCAAGCTTAGACAAATGGGGCCAAATTCATGAAGGGTGTTCAGCTTAAAACAGCGTTTAACTACAAAATAGACAGATTCAGGTCCTTCATGTAAATATTCACAGAACATGAATAGGCCCTATAACTAATCAGGAAGAAATTACACACGTCTAATGAATTTGGCCCCTAGGGTGGATGACAGTTGTGAAGGTTTTATTTGAACTACAATGAATGAAGTAGTTGAGGGGTTCTTTTGTCACATCCGCTCTTCAATATCTTCAGTGCCTTTCCTCCAACTGTGTTTAAGCAGGCCAGCGCCAAACTGCTCATTCAATACCTTTAGTTTGATACCATTAACGCGACTGCCTTCCTCTAACGGTGTTCAAGTTGTTTAGTGAGTCATAAAAGTATATCAAGGTAAACCTACTCTTAAACACTTTTAGTTTGATATCAAACACGGATGACACCTTTCGCTGTAACCGTCCCAGAGTAGGTCAGTTGGTAATGAAAATGGGTTAGCACACATTTTTTGCAACAGCGTTTTGTGTATAAAATGTACTATGGCGTTCATGTGTGTTTTGATCTTCGACTTCGACTCAATGACTGAGCAAATTTAATGAGACAGAAAGCCAAAAACGGTAACACTTCCTATGTGAACAAGCTACGGGAGTCATTCTAAACTATGACATTTCAAATAACAGTTGTCATGGCCAATTGTACCTAGCAAATCAAGAGAAAATACAGAGAAAACTCACCCTGATTTTCTGTCAAAAAGTTCACTGTACGTAGATGAACTGAGCGTATGAATCTGGGTTTTTCTACGTGTCTTTTATCGGCAATATTAATAAGAATTAGAAAAATAGAACCGAATTGAAGCACTTGTTACAAATGCCAATCGCGCGAGCACTGTGAAAATGTTTTTTCAAAATCCCTTTTGATAATTTATTCTTAAATTTAAGTACAAGGGTTCTTTATCTGTATTCACTCTGAGATAATCGTTTAATTTTACAATTATTTGGTCGGCTACAAACGGTTTTGGTCATGATGAAACAGTGTCGACACGTAGTGCCCGAATAGACGGGTCATAGGTCAAACATGCTACGTCACACCCAGGTTTTGGCGGTGACGAGCGATATGACTGGATATGACGTACACAAGTATCCAGGGTCTAGTGGTGCAGCCATTTTGAATTGCTTATCAAGTAGATCCCGGATGTAGAGGTTGGACATAACCGGTTCCTGGGTTATCGTTTGCCACTTACCATATAGCAGATGACATCATATCCTTTCTGTTTCAGCCAGACGAGTATACAGGAGGTGTCCAAGCCACCGCTGTAGGCTAGCACTATCTTCTTGCCACTCATTGTGAGCCCGTTGACAATGCACGTATCAAGAAATAGCTGAAAGGTATGGAACACACGAATATATTGTTCATAATGTAATCTTTATTTCTGGCCCTAAAGTAGTATTTTTCGCAGATGTTTTCCTCGAAATCTATCATTATCGGCGTCGTTCACGGCCCCAAAAAAGGTAATCAGTTGACTAAAGAAGCGCTAATGTTCAATGGATTTACAGTTTAATGCGATCAAACTACGTCATTTCCGATCGGGCATTGTAACGTACACAAAGAAAACTTCCATTACTTCAATCGAACTTGTAAGAAGCACCAAATCGGCAGAAAATCGGATGAATATTCGCGGCCCGTACATTTAAGAATCAGCATGGCGTCCGAACTAGGTCACCTCAAAAACAAGGCTAAGGATCTCCCTTACATTTCTTTTCTTCACAACACCCCCAACTGATCTGAATGAACTTCAGCAAAGAAGGTACGACTAGACAGGGAGCTCATCACACGTGTTGTTAGGGACTTGTTGAGGCGAGCACAAGTTTGCGTGGACAGGCGGCCATGTGGAAGACAGAATGTTAGTAATATCTCGCGATGGAAATGGCTTTGCTAAACTCTATTTTTTAGCCCTTTCACCTACGTGTGGTTTGGCAGTGGAGGATGGTCAACTTACCTCAAAATACAAGCGAAGAATGCTTGGAAGCACAACCCAGCGTGTATGTGGCGAATGACAGATGACACATGCGCTGGTCTATTTATACCCTATCAGTAGGCCTAAGTGGAATATAGATATTACTGGTTACGTCCGGCGGTCCTTCGTCGCCGGTCAATAGGTGTATAGATTCATAATGATCAAGCACGATGTCCGATCGATATCAGGCCATAGGTCATGAAATAGTTACCTTACAGGGTAAAATCATAAACACATTCATCTATGGTCAACAGGTATTCTATTCATTGGGTGAGGTCGTCAGTTAGTAAGTATCCAGTGTCATGGACGTCAAGAGCATTCACGCCTTGGTCCTAGAACTGGGGAAATGAACATCTCGGACCAACCTTCACGACATGACGCAGACTGTGATGACTTATAATTATTAGATCGTTGGCACTCTCCGCAGAATACGCCTCCAGTGTCACGGTGGATAACCGTATCGGTTTAGCGACCAAAAGTACAGTTCAACGAGCTTACACCAATGCACTCCAGCAGACGACGTGAGTTGAAAATCAGTATATATACATGTATGAAATAAAATATGGAAGATATGAATACATTTTTGCGATTTAGCGGCCTGGGCTCTTGCTAGATATAATGGACTATCCTACTGATCATAATGCGATGGTTTTTGTCTTTTATAAGTCTAGGTTATTTCATTACAATCTTGAACAAGTCTAGTAGGGTACCATGTAATCCCTGCCTGGTCAACGGTAGGTCATCACATTTCCTTTGAAGCTATCGAGTCTGACTCTGAGTAGGTTTTCCATTGTTTTTTTTAATCGAAATTCTGCCCTTTTCTTAATTTTTTTCGTGCTGCAATGACCGTACATGTTTATCAAACCCTCGAGTACGGTTCAACGGCTTCACCGAGTACGGTTTAACAAAGGCAATATGTACGTCAAAATTCAGTTTCCGACGTATACTGCAGTATTCCATGGCACAGTACCGGCATGGTGATCCAAGTTCCTTTCGTCTACATGAACATCCTATCCAGAATCGTCAATAAGATACTATATAAAACAGAACAAAATGGTAAGCAAACAACAATTTGAATGATAGACTTTTACTATAAGTTGTTCTCCGAGCAACGGTTCGTAATAAGCTCGAAGCACTCGTGTGCGATCAGTGCGGAAAGACGTGTAGGTCAAAATGGACGTTCGATCGGCACAAGACACTCTAACAGGTTACGAGTGACTCATTCAATGAAGGAGGGACATAATTATCCCATTCATGGGCATACCTTTATTGGGGTTTTTGACACCGTGATTTAACTGGACATGTCACTTATTACACTCCTACATGTACGGCTGTTGAATAGATGTGTTTTAGCAAGGATCATAAAGAATATTCTTTGTTAAATCTTGCTGGTAGTGCATCATTCTGTGGAAATAATTGTGTATGACCAGTTCCTTGGGAGGGTAGCCGTGAGCTGAGTTTATAGTGAAGTGGGACAATGTCAAAACTCACCACAATTAGGAATTATCGAGGGTTGATTTTCAACCAGAAAAAGTCTGTTATTTCAGATCCAGTGTAAGATATCAACATAAAAACACACCACGCAGTCTAATTTGTGCTGTACTACAACACCATTGCATTTTTCGTTGGTGTTTTCAAGAAATAAACAAGTATTTTTTCGGACCTTTTGTAAATGGACGATTACAGAATGAAGACAATAATGCACTTCATTGTAATCTTCATGGTCACACAGACAACAACATTTGCGACATCCTTGTGCAAACCGCATTGAAAACGCTTGAATAGTTAAGAAGATATCGTAAGTTGTAGGTTTTTATATTAATATGAGCTAGACTGTACATCGCGTTTTTGGCTCACCTTTGAGCATTTACAATGACACAGTGTCCGTCGTCTACGGTGGCGCATAGAGGACATGCCTTTATTTTCAATATATTAGAATATTTTTCTTTTTACAATGCGTTTTTTTTCTCTCGAATTACAACCGCCGTCCGATTTATTTCTCACCGCCGAAAAAATAATTCCCACCGCCGGGTTGTCGTCCGTCGTCGTCCGCCGTTAGACATGGGTGGCACGTTTCGTTACCGCTGAACATATTGGGAATCCAACTTGGTACACTTTTACCCCTTGGTGACTGCTACTCAGAAACCAAATCGTGACCTCATATGATTCATGGTTTGGCCACCAGGGGGCCAAATGTCGAAAGTGAAAACATGCGTTTTCTCCCTAAACACTGGTCCGAAAAAATTGAAAAAAAATACGGTAAGTACTTCTTACAATGTTACATCACATTTCCTCCGGATTTTTTTATTTGATTTACTTTTCAAGGTCACAGAGGTCAAAGTCTGTCCGCGGCACGTTTTGTAACAGCTTCAGCCAGAGATCTCAAATTAATTACAAATGTACCCCTGGGTGACCGCTACTGAGAGACCAAATCGTGGCGACATATGATTCACGGTTTGGCCACCAGGGGGCAAAACGTCAAAAGTGAAAATACTGGTCCGAAAAGTTTGAAAGTAATATGGCAGGTACTTCTAGCAATGATACATCATATATCGTCTGCAATTTTATTACCTACATGTCAAGGTCCTTTGACACAGGTGAGCACATGGTCCCTGGACCATTTTATTCTAGGGTGTGTTGGTTCTGTCATTGATTTCCAGCTGTGCTTTGATTTAGGTTGGATAAGGCCGTTTTAGACCCTGTGTTTGCTATTGGTTGTGTGTTGTGTGCCTGGCTTGGCGAATGTTTGCATAAGGGGACCTGGTAGGGAAGGGTAGGCGTGATTCTTGCTGACATAAATCTTGGGTTGCTTGTTTCTCTTGCGGCCCCCGGCACTAGCCCGGGAGGAAAGTATTTTATTTTCCATGGCTGTATGAGAGACTGGAAGCCCCTCGCTTAGTTTAGCTGTGATTTTTAAATGACTATACAGTTTCCAAGTTGCTATCTACTTTGAACTATATATTGACGGGCTTCAGCCTCTCGGGCACATTCGTCCGAACGTTTGTTGTAAAATATACTTTGCGATGATTTAGTGTTGGGAGAGTGTTGGGAGAGATTTGGGGGAAATACTCAATCATGTAAAGGTATGGAGGGTATTACTCCTGTGTAGACATAGGAAAGAGGGGAGTTGACGAATGCCCCCAATACTCTATCGTCAACGAGAAGTGGGAGATGCGCAGTGTCCATTAGGTCACGAGTGACATTGCGCAACAAGCATTTATCGTGGGTCACTTGTTTGGTAGAAGCCGTGGTGAAATGGCAGAGGGAGATGGTTCGGAAACACTAAAGATGTCGTTGACGATGTATATAATATTCTGGACACGAGGAACGCTTTTGCCGTTGGGCTTTTTTATAGCCCCGCCCGCGCCGCCCCCGTTTACTTTATCCCTTCTGTTTAGTTGGTCATCTCCCATTTCTCGTTGACGAATGCCATACCCCCCCCCCCCCCCAAATACTCTAACGTCAACGAGAAATTGGAGATGCGCAGTGTCTCTCGGGAACCCCTAATAGCACTGACGAGCACCTTTACAAGTGTGCGGTGTGCGACCAGACCTACAGGCATAAAGTGCACTCTCCGGGATGGTGTATGAGATAAGGCTCGACGAGACCGTGCATTCTCACAAAAGTTGGTGCATTCTCATAAAAGTTGCAAAGAAACATTGCTCCTGAAATAGAGTAAAATATTTGGCTAATTGAAGGCAATTCCCGCTCCCGAAGGCATCAGCCATCAACTATTATTAGTAAGATTACATTTTAGATTGGCAAATATGACTGTCGGGGCCAAATTTCGAGTGAATGCGAGAAATAGTTTTTAATCGTTGGACCATACAACCCGTACACTTTCAGTGCGTTACATTGCTAAAGAAGTGTACAGTAGTATCGCTAAACACCCTTACATTTTCATGAAGTCAAGATATTTTGCACTGTATCTCAGTAATGCGGGATACATATTACTCGCTACTTCGACAGTCTGTAGTACAAGATAGCCCTGCAAGATTGGCGTCTATTTCGGAGACTTCGCAACAAAATGATGTCTTTGAAGACCACACAATTTTCACCTTTCAGCGTGAATATTAGCTCCGTTTCTCTAAGTTACATCCACATTGACATACTGATGTAAACTACATCGACCGGTGATGCATGCATAATAAGCAGAACTGGATTAAAGCACAGGTACTTACCGAAAATTGTAAAAAAAAGGTGCTGCCTGGAAAATCATGGCAAAACGGAAGTTCGTTGAACTCTACATATTGGTCAATCGCCAACACAGTTATGTTAACTCTAACAAACTACTTGACTCTCAAAACAAACGACATGCTCATAAACAAGTTGCAAAGCCCCCGTCGAAAAGTATTTGAGTGCAGATAGGCCAGTTTGTGTTGGTAAAACGAAACAGGACAACTATCCCACTGGATTTCCATTCGTCTCATTTTGAAATAGGGTGCAATTGTCATGCTCCTCCGAACATGGACATCACAAAAGGACTCTATGGAACGAGACGTACGGGTTCACGTGAGTTCACGCCGCTATTAGTGAGGTTTTGCAAGCTTACGTTTTCCGTAAACGATTACGTTTTCTTAGAGCCTCTGCGGGATTTTTTAACGCGTAAATCGCTTGCTACGCTTAAGTGAAATTACGATTTAGTCAACGCCCAGTCTTATAGCTTGTGATGAATGGATTTAATTGGAATTTTAGACACTCTTATATGAGTATATTACCTATATATTCTCATAATTTCAAGAAGAATGCATGGCGCATATATGTAATTTAGCGGTGGTTAAACTTGAGTGATAGATCAAAGGATTTTCAGCCGAACGGGAAACCTCACCTCAGTCGATGACGTAATTGCGTCAAGTCCTCTGTCGGCACCAAATTTTGCGTCAGGATGTCGTCAAATCGTAATCGTAAACGTAAAATGTAAGCTTGCAAAACCTGCCTATTAAGACGCAACGCCATTTCCATATACCGTTGCAGTTGCGGGGTAATCAAGCACCATCAGCTTGACGTCGGAAAAATCAATATCAGCACCAAGACGTCATAGGGCAGATCCTAACTCCAGGAAACACCTTGCTAGTGCATCGTTCCTCGTGGAAAGGGTCGACGCATGGAGAGCTAACTTGGGCCAAATCGGATTCAACATCGGAAAAGCTTGATCATGATATTTCAGTCAGATTTTGTATTTCTACTTTCTTTGTGCAATTGGTTGATGGAAACTACTTATGCAGAGTAGGAGGTGACTGAGCAGCCGACAGTTGGGTAATATTGCCCGTAATAATGCCAATGGTCCTTTAAGGAGCACGACACAATCATCGACTCACTACGGCCACCCGACCTCTCCGTGCCCCAAACCCCAACCTAATTCCCAGTTTTGATTCCGATTGAGGCGCGGGAAGGGCATGCATTTTCATAATATCGTTAAAACGATAGATGGCGACATCGTTGCTCAAAACGGTTCGGGGACTGGTTAATGTCTTATATCAGCTGAAAGACCAGGCTGACGAAACGAAGCAAACGTGTGTCAGGCTGCAATTACATGTACAGTATGTTCATGCCATACTCTCCAGGGCATATATTAGAAGCCCCCATTTGGTCATAAACTTATCGGGTCTGAAGTAGATCTTCTCTACTCTTGACGTAGACCGTATCATTTATAATAAGTTTCTGAAGAATGGTTGTGATTGTTTGAGTTTACGGTGATAAAAGAATTGTTTTGTAATAAAATTGCTCTCCCAGAATTACTTCTCGGAGACTTGGTAGAAATTGTTTGTCATGACCAGAGAGCCGCTCTGACAATCGCTACCAAACTGACTTTGCGAAGGTACACTCAAAAAAGTGAGGGATATTATTGAATAAAATCTGTACGATTTTGGTTCGAACACAAATTTACATCATATATTAAAGATCATTATATTATCAAGAGAAATATCATTAGAACACCGGTTTGTTGCAGTGTTTCCCAACGAAAACAATCTCTAAGAGCCAATGCAAATTTCCGTGACGTCATCATATATAATATATAATCATCTATAATGGGACTTCCACGACATGAGTGGAATCAGACCACACCTTTAATATGGAACATTCATCCTCCACGATATGAGTGAATTTAGAGCTCACTCTATAGGACGGTCATCTTCAACGAAATGAATGAAATCAGAGCTCAACCTTTGGGACAGTCACCTTCAACAGTTTGAGTGGAATCAGCGCCCGGCCAGCATGTTTCTACCTTGAAGTGAGAATAGTTTCCAACCAGGCCAGCATGTTGCTACCCTGAAGTGAGAATAGTTTCCAACCCGGCCAGCATGTTTCTACCTTGAAGTGAGAATAGTTTCCAACCCGGCCAGCATGTTTCTACCCTGAAGTGGGAATAGTTTCCAACCCGGCCAGCATGTTGCTACCCTGAAGTGATAATAGTTTCCAACCCGGCCAGCATGTTTCTACCTTAAAGTGAGAATAGTTTCCAACCCGGCCAGCATGTTTCTACCCTGAAGTGATAATAGTTTCCAACCCGGCCAGCATGTTTATACCTTGAAGTGAGAATAGTTTCCAACCCGGCCAGCATGTTTCAACCAGATTTTTTGAGAACAGTTTCCACCCCGGCCAGCAGGTTTCCACCAGATCTGAGAATAGTTGCCACCCCGACCAGAATGTTTCTATCTGAAGTGGGAATAGTTTCCACCCCTGGCCATGAGTGGAATCAGAACACACCTTCTGAGACAGTCACCTTCTCCGATACGAGTCGAATCAGATCACATCCTATTGGACAGTCACCTTCCACGACATGAGTGGATTCATGGCACATCATATGGGGCAGTCATCTTCCATAAAATGAGAGAATTGAGAACACGCCTTTAAGAGACTGTCACCTTCCATGATACTTGTGAAGATATTCATGGGCCGGTCGTCTTCTATGATAGAAGCGCTTCAGAGCACGTGGGAATTCAAAGCACATCCTCTCGGACTCGCACCTTTCATTGTAAGTGGGAATTCAGAGTGCATGACGGGTTAGTCACTTTTACACATCACATGAAGGGATTGAGAGCATATCCAATGAGACAGTCACCTTCGATGATATGAGGGAATTCAGAGCACATCGTATGGGGCAATGATCACCATTCACAATATGTGTTGAATCAGACCACACCCTATGAGACGGTCAACTTCCGCGATGTAAGTGGAATCTGAGCTTACCCTAGTGTCACATCCGACGATATGAATGGAATCACACCACATCTAATGGGACAATCACCTTCCACGATATGAATGGAATCAGACCACGCCGTATGGGACAGTCACCTTGCAGGATAAGAGAGGAATCAGAGCTCAACTTATTTGGTGGGCCACAAAAATGTTTTTTGTCATGTAGAAACAGTAGTGACACGTAACGACAAACTAGACGGGTCGGAGGTCAGACATACTACATTGCACGTCACCCCCAGATTCTGGACGAGACGCGGCATGTGACGTAGGGGTGTTACCAGGGTCTACTGTGCTGCCATTTTGAATTGCTAATCAAGTAGTCCCAGGATGGAGAGGTTGGATGTGCTGTCCCATTCCTGGAGCTCTTTGCAGTTGAAAGGGGATAAAACTTCACTCTCTTTTGTTTCCCCGAGCAGCCGACAGAAAATGCCTCGCTTTGACTGAACTTGCCTCGACCACCACCACCACCACCCCTGGTATCGCTCACAAAGTTATTGACCCCCTAAATAATCATTGTGCCCAGACCGAGGTGCATTATTCTCGTGGTACAACTGCACTTTGCAGCAAAATTGTTATAGCCAAAAATAATGGACATTTTTAAAGCAACAATCCGTCATAATATGACATGAATAATTAGGCCACAAACGCCATTATACGGTGCCCATTTTTTTTATAAGTATACGCCATTTTATGGAAAACGATTCTCAATTTTCACAAGAACCTATGTACACGTATTATTAACGCCTCTAATTTTCACAAAAAGACTAACAACCAATCGGTCAAATGGGCCTATCTAAATGGGTTACTAGTATAGCAGAGCCATGATTAGTTCCTCCCTTTATCGCTAGGACATACACCTGTAGTATACTAATACATGAGACATGACGGGTCCTCGATGAGGAACAATGTGTTTCACAATCGTTAAAATAATGTTAGGATTGAGTTTGACCCCTTCCCGCTCCGACCCGAGTCCTAACACAGAATATTGATAACCACCCTGTATGAAGGAACTCCAGAGGACCACCAATGTTTATCTGAAAAGGCACTCCTAAAAAGCCGTTTATCCCCTTCCATTTTGTTGTTGGTTTTGAAAACACATCGATGGATGACCTTAGCGACAAAAGATTTAAAATCGCGATGAAGAGCGAATTCTCTATATGTCACATGCCAATGGAAGTTAAATACCATGGCCACTGGTTCATGCCCAATATCTGGTCGACCGGGGGAAGTCTAATGAGTTCTGATGCCGCCGTATTTATCATCGCTATATACATGTAGTCTAACGCAAGTCCATATGGGCCGTGGAGGGCTGGTGATACATTTTTTACTGGTGTGTAGTACGTCGAGAGTTCACGGTTTTGTCATGTGAACATATTTTTCATGTAAAAATATTGGAAGGGCTTTTGACATTATGCGTCGATGAAAATGTTTCGACATTGTGCGTCAGTTTCAACATTAACAGTTGTACCAAGCTTGTTTGACCAAGTGATGAACATATATATTCCTCAAAGAAGCGTGAGTCCAGCCAATGTACCTGAGATCCATGTAGTAGATACACCGATCGGTGACTTCGTAACATTTGATCTGGTCCGCCTCGCTCATGCCTATATTATGCTCTCTTTAATCAACTGTATCAGGATCACGTTGGCCTTTTTTAGCTGTCATAACATACGAATCGTGCTGGTATAATCTACTAGACCCGATTTGGAAAAGTGAAAAAAATGCCTGTTGAACTGAGTGTTTAGGCACTCGTCATAACATACATTGGAATAAAACCCACAAATTGGTGAAATAACAATAATTGGACAATAACTGATGAATCACCGTGGTAATAACATCATGATTACCCAAGCCGTTATAAGAGCCATTAGTTTAAATATTCGGTCAAATACGGTAATTGTCGCCCGAGACAGCTGAACTAGATGTATGCATTAATTTGTTACTAGAAAATTAACCGTTACATGTATGCGGGCATGTTGATAAGTGGGATTTACGTTGAAATTGTTGGGCAAATTGAATTAAAAGGTAAAAAAGCAAAAGTGATTTACCCTAACTACGGACAGGGTCGGCAGTCAGGAAAGGATCCCATATTTGCCAGTTGTCGCAGATTTTGGGCGACGTCCTCATCAAACTCCCCAACGACTATGAAATTGAAATTCCGCGGAGTAGCCTTGATCTAGCTGCGCCGACACGTGGTTCAATGTATACATCATGTAAAATGCGCGTCGTCTCGCTAAATCTTAAGCCCGCACCACACGGTGAAATTTGCGTGATGCAAGTGACACGCGTGCACGTTGCGACAGGCAAATTCTCACTGTGTGGGGTCGTTTTTTGCTGCGTATCTTCCTCGTGTGTCGAGACGCAGCCGATCTAGCATGTTTGATATTTTCTCGACACGCGAGGAAGTTAATCACCGTGTGGGGGCTACCTGCAGCAATGTTGCGCGAGTTCGACGAATCACAACAAGCAGATCGGTCACATGATTTATAGGTCAGTCACATGATACTAAAATGGCAGCGCCCGGGAACTGTCAAATCCTATGAGAAGTATTATGGACCAAGAAGACCAAATTGCCCTTATTCTCCTGCCGTTACTCCGTCGGAGGCGGCGGCGGAGGCGGCGCCGCGTGGACCGTAGTCTTTGGACAAGGCCATGGATTCAGAGAAGAGAGGATAAGGGGGCCTATGCAAATCTAATTGCTGAATTGCGGGAGGAGGACCCCATGAAGTATCGCCAGTTCCACAGAGTGCGGGTCGAGGAACAGATGGAGTAACAGCAGGAGAATAAGGGCAATTTGGTCTTCTTGGTCCATAATACTTCTCATAGGATTTGACAGTTCCCGGGCGCTGCCATTTTGGTATCATGTGACTGACCTATAAATCATGTGACCGATCTGCTTGTTGTGATTCGTCGAACTCGCGCAACATTGCTGCAGGTAGCCCCCACACGGTGATTAACTTCCTCGCGTGTCGAGAAAATATCAAACATGCTAGATCGGCTGCGTCTCGACTCGCGAGGGAAGATACGCAGCAAAAAACGACCCCACACAGTGAGAATTTGCCTGTCGCAACATGCACGCGTGTCACTTGCATCACGCAAATTTTCACCGTGTGGTGCAGGCTTTACCGATTGCCAAGTGGCGTTTAATCATTACTTCTCAACAGAGCAATTTGGAAGATCATTGATGAAATCCAAATTGGTTCCCAACGCAACCGCTATAAACCGGATAGCGTTGGTATTGACCGCCATTTTGTTAAGCCATGTTATGTCATACACCTAGTTTTCTTGGAGCCCCCTCATCGCCATGTTATTTCTAGTCGGAAAACACCCATGCCAAGAGTTATTTTGAGAATGGAGCCCCCCCCCCCCTTGTGGCCCAGTTAAATAGAAAACCACTAATACACAATGCCGTAGTGCAGTTATTATGAATACAAATTTCTTGAAAATTTGTATTTACAGTATTTGTATATCAGTCTACACAAAGGCAAAAAGAAAATTATATTCAGTATGTTTTTAAGCAATTGAAAGCATTCAAATTCAATCACTATTTCAAAATTCTAACGAACGGCGTAGACCTGTAACCACGTGGATGATGTCTATATAAAATTCTCTATCATCTACATGTATTTTCCTTCTGTATTTCCATCAGGGGAGGGGAAGGATATTCCTTCTTCTAACGATTATGGCATTAAGTTATAATAGTAACGCCAATAAACTGACTTGCGTGTCGGTGTAATCCCGGAGAAATTCTCGTTTGCTATGACTACAACTGCACCTGCATCGGCTATTGATGGTTCATTCTATTCGGATTACAACTCGTGATGAACATGCCGTGTAAAATGTAAGATTACCTGTGTGGACGAAGTTGTATGAATATGGAAAGCTAGGTGGAAAAAATTCAGGACCCAAATATCACAGTGTCACGCGTGTGAGATCTCCACTGTACTGTTAAGTATTGGGGATGGGAGCGCATCAGCGAAGAGGGGGGGGGGGGGGGTAAATAACATTGATTTTGTTATTGAACACCGACCGATGACCTTGGGAGAGTACCAACGCAGTAACTTAGGCCAAGACAAAATAAATAATATCATGTGGTAACTTGAATTTACATTAGAATATTTTGAGACAGTATCAAGTTATAATTGTATCCAGAACGAAACTCATAATTTTTGGATGTCCTGCGAAGATGTATATGCGTAGTGCAATGCAAACAATTTTAAAGGAAAAATGTTGTATTGCCGATTTTGTAAGTACTGATATGATTCTTGCAAATATTCGATACTGTCTCAAAAATAAGCTATGAGGTTAATTTAAGCAACGGCGTGTAAGATAATTTATTATCTGCAGCGCATATCATCTGTTCAGCACAAAATATTTTACATTCCTGGGGTACATTTGGTCCTGAATTTCTTCCGTTTTGGCTTGCCATAACTCGACCACGGAAACTCCGAGCTGTCTCCTGACGTCAAATCTGGTAATCTCTCAGCTGGTCTAATGACATCACATATGTTAATGGTGAACATGGCGGTAAATACCAGGGCTACCCAGTTTATTGCGATGGCTTTGGGAACCAATTTGCGCCGAAACCAACAAGGGCATGCGCAGATGTGCGCTTTTTCACGCAAGCGTATTTTCAGAAAAGAGGCTTGATATAGGGGAAACTCGTAAATCTATATGCAGCACACATGAATTGAACATGAGCGGACTATGCAGAAAGCAGTCATTATGTTTCTAGTCCCCTTGACGATGATTCGGTGGGTTTAATGGCAACCGCCCAACATACGTCATCTACCGGCCGATGGTGAAATAAAAAATACCTTGAATAGACTGAAAATCTCTGTTGATATTGAAATCAGGAAAAGTGTTTTCCATCCGGGTAACGCGAAGAAACTAGTCACGTGTTCGATGCCAAAGTGTGTTATTTTTAGCTCTCGGACGGTTTGCTATTTTTATCTCCCAACCGAAGGGTGAGCCTAAACCCTCAACACGAAGCAATGTGTATAGAGCTGTTACCATGGACGCTCCCCCCCCCCCCATTACATACAAGTATAACTTTTGTATGAATTCTATTCTAGGCCTGAGAATTGTTATTTGACATACGAAAAACACTGCGCCTTGCACCAGGCGGAGGCAAGCTTACTGATCAGCACTGCACTCGATAAATCGCCCCTTTCATCAAAGGACAGACAACAGGCGAGTCGAAAAGTATGCCTCACTAAATAGTTCTAAAATCGTTATTTTCAAGTCATTTACAAAATTTAAAAGAGTTGTTATACAAAAACATGCATTTGTTTGCGAACTATCTCGTTCCCAAATGCATCGCGGAATAATGTTTTCCGGTCCCTTTTATTTCATAATCTTTAGCTGGTAGTAAATATTCGCAAGATACACAAACTGAACGACTAATCTCAGGGTAACCTTGATAAAAAGTACCAAAAGGAAGGCCTTTTTAAGGGGGGGGGGGGTACTTTCGCCAAAACCACCAAAGGCAAAGAAACGCAATGGCGAAGAAAGATGAAAGTAGCGACAACTCGCCAAACGGGGATCGTTGCCTGGCTTATTAGCTGCGAGAAACGTGCTGCCCGAGAACACATTAAACCTGCTTCTCATAGAACGGGATGCATTACCCGGGACACATAGAACAAGGAAGCATAGGAATGACTCCATCACTACCGAGTTATCGGCAATATGTACATGTATTTTGAAGGTGTAACCAGGAATGGTCGGACAATCTCAGAAAACTGGTCCACCAGTGTCAGTTCTATAATACATCTATGTTTCTTGCTCAAAATAGTTCTGCTAGATGTACTTTTTAACATCTACACGAGACCTCTCGGTGACGTGATGAGAAGCGAAAATGTAAATTCATTTGAAATGTATGCTGACGACAATCAGCTACTTGGTATTTTTCCATATGGTAATCTAGGACTTGGAAGTTTAACTGTTGCACGATTGGAATGTTGCATTCGGAGTGTGGGGCTATGGCTTCTTGTGAACGATCTATGCTGCAATGGCTCAAAGACAGAGTTTTTGGCAATAACTTCTTCTCGTAGAAGTCCGTCAGTGACTCAACTTAATGTTAACGGGACCGTTATAAGCCGCTGTGATGCTGTGCGAGACCTGGGTGCTTGGTTCGACCAACACATGGACATGAACGTCCATGTGAGAAAGATTTGTCAAAGCGCATTCTCTAATTTGCACAATATTGGCCGAATTAGAAAGTACCTCGACACCGCCAGTACATAGCGACTTGTCCAAGCGCTTGTGATCTCCCGCCTTGACTATAATAATGGTCTCATCCACGGTCTTCCCAAGAAGACTATTGCCCCATTGCAAAAAGTGCAAAACTCTGCGGCCAGGTTAATAATAAAGACACGGAAACGCCACCATGTGACTCCAGTATTGAAGCGGTTACACTGGCTTCCAGTGCACCTGCGATCGCAGTTTAAGATCATCTGCATGGCGCATAAGGCCGTCTATGGGAACAGTTCACCTCTCTATCTCAGGGAGCTGGTCAGTCCATTTGTTCATTCCCGCACTACGCGTGCTACATCATCAGGATGCAGTCTTGCAGTGCGACGCACCAGAAGCAATTATGGGGACAGGAGTTTCTCTGTCTGCGCTGCAAGGCTGTGGAATGGCCTGCCCGGCTCTCTGAGATCAGCTGAGGACTATGTGTCTTTCAGAGGCCAGCTAAAGACTTGGCTCTTTGGGAAATTTTAATTATAAATCCAGGTGGCGCTTTTAACAGCTTTTTCCGTTCTGAGAAGCGCCCTAAAAATGATCTATTGTATGTATGTATGTATATGCTATCCAAGTCTGAGACCTTGCTTTCATGTATCACACAGCAATTAAGAGTACAGATGTACTTTGAATGTGTATAGGCTTACGAATGCTAGCCGTACGCAGACAAATAGTCATTGCCAGTTGCATGCGTCACGAATAACACTGAGCCGCCGTGTGCGGATGACTAGCGACTTGTGCACAACCTTAGAAATACTCGGCGATTTGACGGGCCTTTGCGCATGCGCAAATGGAGATGACGCCATTAAACGAATTGCATATTTTGGCTGTTATTTATGTAATTCACCTTGCGAGCAGGAGGAGATTAAAAGGTATCAAGAGTCCTGCCGTCAGGTCTATCTGGTGCAGGTTCTGAAACACGAAGAGGCCGCGTTACGGCCAGACCACACAATTTGCGTGAATTACAATAAGAAAAGAGACATATTTTTTCTATGCAAAACGTGTCGGGATGTTGCAACATAATTTTCCTCTCATATGTATGAAATGATACCTTCAATGACAAAAGGCAAAAACAATCTAAGAGAGCCATGTGACGTAAAGACGCAATGTGATTGGCTCCATCGTTACATCTGCGCTGTTGACAGCGAATACGGCTGAGCCACGAGGTGCAAGCGCCTGCACATAGCTACCCGTGACTGCGCCAAAAATAACGCTGTGCCAAATTGGCACTTGACATCAGACTGATTTGATTTTAGAAATATGGCTGTGTCATTTGGCGCAAGCTCGAATAATGCTGAGCCATCGCCCACACAGAGGAATTTTCCGTGGCTGTACCACTTCAGATACGACAGTGCCAAATAAGGCTGTGAGCACCATTCGTCTGCATGCGGCTAGCATACGTAATATCCTTTCTCCGTGGTTGCACCCGCTTAAGTTCGAAAAGTGGTTAAAATGGGCCAGTCGTACAAATTCGAACTGTGTGAGACTTTGCGATGAATCAATCAAGAATATCTGCCGAAATCAGGTTGGAACATGTAAGCATTCATCCTGACAATATCAGGCCACTTCACTCGATACATATTTACTCACTCAAAGCCCTGATGAACTCGGTCTATTTTCGTAATGTAGAGTGGCTGCTGCGTTTTCTTCCCCCGGCTGTCCGAGTGATGTTTGCATATGTACTGATAGATTTGTTATAAACCGCGAATAAAGTATCGTAAAAGCTTCCTTAAACTTGAAAATTCTGACTTTCTTCAACTCATGACGTGAATTTTGGAGTTTGATTGTGTCTTGTAGTAATTTAACCGTGATTTCATGTGTTTACGGCTAGGGTGCATCCACTATGAGAAGAGCCTAAAGATAGCCCCCTGATTTCTTGGGGATTCCCAGAATTTTTATTTATACCCACCAATCTTTCTGCAAAATTTCACTGTCCAAATCTTGTTTTTTCTGGAAAGTATACGCAGCCATGCCGCTTTTGCGGCGTGGAGGTTTTGCAGAAGAATGGGAGGAAGATATTTCGTGGGACTTACAAACATCTTGTGCCCACAATAGCCTGTATTGAGACTGCGAATGCAGACTCGCGTGTTTGAATCGCGCCTCATCCGCCATGTTGATTATCTTTTCTACTTCAACCTCGGTCACAGTAACGAATTTGTACACAGTTGTATTATTATTATACAGAACTTATATAGCGCCCTAATCAGAAAATCTCTCTAGGGCACTTTACAGAGATAAAACATTCATTGCACACAAATATTGAAAAAGATAAGATATTGATAGTACATGTAAAAACTTGTAAAAATTTAAACATTGTATTAGCTTTTAAAAAATAAGGTCTTCACTGACTTCTTATATACATCGAGACTGGAAGATTGTCTTACGGCCAAGGGCAGTGCATTCCACAGGCCAGGTGCCACCTGTTTGAAAGATCGATTTCCATGTCGTACCGTCCTGGTTCTCGGTAACGACAGAAGACACTGGTCTGTGGAACGCAACGCTCGAGTTGGCGCGTGTCTCTTTACTAAATCCTCAATGTATATTGGCGCTGTTCCATTCAGTGCCTTGTAGGCATACAGCAGAATCTTATACTGTACCCTACAATGCACCGGAAGCCAGTGAAGCTGAAAGAGAACCGGAGTTATATGGTCTCGCCGTTTTGTCCCTGTTATTATTCGAGCTGCGGTGTTCTGCACTTTTTGCAGTTTCGACATCAGTTGGTCAGTTATTCCATACAGAAGGCCATTGGCATAATCGAGTCTGGAAACTACGGTGGCTTGGACAAGAGATTTACATGCATGGTCATTTAGATAGGGTTTGATTCTGCTGACGTTTCTCAAGTGAAAGTGACAAATGCGCGATACATTATTAACATGTTTTTCCATTGTTAAAGAGGAATCCATGAAAGCCCCAAGATTTTTAACACAGTCAACAGGCTTGATCGAACAACCACCAACTCTAAGACATAACTCCTTGCAGAAATGCTCCAGGTGTTTAGGATAAAATGCAATAAACTCTGTCTTATCGTCACTTGTAGTGTATGAGATGTATGAAATCGGACTTTCCTGACCTGCCGTACAGGTTGGCTTGATATCATAATGCGATGCTCTGATTGGGGAAACATTTTCTTTCGCGGCCACCTCAGGAAATGGCGCGGAATTCAACAGGGTTAGAAACATGCGTGTTTGAATCGAGCCTCATGCGCCATGTTGATTATTCTTTTTTCTACTTCAACCTCGGTTACAGTAACGAATGTGTACACAATTGTAGTGTATGACATGTATGAAATCGGACTTTCCTGACCTTCCGTACAGGTTGGTTTGATATCATAATGCGATGCTCTGATTGGGCGAAACATTTTCTTTCGCGGCCACCTTAGGAAATGGCGCGGAATTCAACAGGGTCGGAAACATGCGTGAGGAGAAGTCGTGTTGTAGGCCCTGTTTGCAAGAGGATGGTAGTCACCATGCGTCGCCTTGATAATGCCGTGTTGCAATGAATAAATCGCGGCACTTTTAACCGGAGTGTGGCGAATGTAATTCAAAATTCCCTCCACGTTCCCAACACTCATGTGGTTATCATCGGGCGGCAGCACCAATATCGGGCTCAAATAATTTCGAAGCCTGGATAATTTGCGAATATCCATTCATGTATTCGTGTTAAAAACAAAGACCACCATCACAACACCATGCTGCGGTGAAAGTATTCCGGAACTAAGGCGAAATAATTATGTAATATGCAGTTCTACAAATTCCGTCAATCGTCTGGTAGGTAAATTCCAGTCTAAAAATAGATTACGAAGGTTTCCTGCGGAATTTTCGCTCGTTATGTGATGAATTGCTGTGTGTGATTACACCTTTAAAGCTGAACTGCATGCACAAAACCAGAGCACCCCATGCGGCAATAGTAAGAAATTCCAACGACCGAAAGGCCCTTCTGAATACGGCCTGAAACATGATAGACTTCGATGCGCTTGATTTCACAAACCAGCAAGCCGTGGGACGATGCGGACCTTCGCAGAGAATTCTGGAAGGAACAAAATAAAAAGGTCCTCTCATCGGGACCCGAACTCGAGACCTCTGGTTTTATTTGCCGACACTCTTATCCTCAAGGCCGCTGGGCTGCTGGAAAGGTTCATGCCCATTTCGCCTTGTCTTTTTTCGCCTTTTCCCATTTTGCCTTTAAAAAATATACATTTCGCCTTCTCCTATTTCGCCTTTTCCAATTTTGCCTCTTCCCAATCCGCCTTATTCTATCTCGCCTTTGTCTTTTTTCGCCTTTTCATTTTTCGCCTTATGCTATTTTGCCTCTGTTTTATCTTGCCCTATCACAAGTTGCCTTATCCATTCTTGCCTTCGTCTCAGTTTGCCATTGTCTTAATCTGCCTTCTCCTATTTCACCTTGTCCTAATTTACCTTTGTCCCAATTCGCCTTCATCCTATCTCGCCTTTACCCGCCCCGCCTTTGTATTATTTCGCCTTCTTCCTACTTTGCAACAAACTTGGTGTCTTTACCCATGTTTGTTGAGTCAATATTTCATATGAAAGTGTCTTCAACAGTGTTGAAGGGCTTCTAGGGTCCATTCGGGGGTACCCCCAACCAAAACCTGGTGGACATTGCCAAAATTACAAGTGTAGATAACTTCTCAGCCATTATAGTCATATTACATTACATACCATATTACAAAAGACTTTTGTCTCTTTTACCCATGTTTGTGGGACCAATCTTTCATATAAGAGTGTTTCCACGAATTATGTTTTGGTACCCTACCCAAGGCTGCTGCTTAATTACCAATATTTTCAAATCTTCATAACTTCTGAACCATCCACATGTAAGCTTACATGTATCTCCAAAACCAACTTAGTATCTTTACCCATGTTTGTCAAATCTTAGAGTTTTCCAAGTCTTTCATGGAAATATTTTGGCATAGTGTTTTGGCATTCTTTGATAAGTAAGACTTGTGACCTGGTACTATATAGGAGGGATGGGGGTGCTAAGTATTTTATTGATCATTCAAAGTGTGAGTGCTTCTGAAGTTCTTTATTATGGACTATGGTCAATAGGCCTACTCAAATCCAGCAATCTGGAAGATGTATTCCTTTGATCATTGGGGAATTATGAGGCCTTCTCACAGAATGAGTTAGCTCTCAAGAACGTCCCACGCAGTGTTCCCTTTGGATGGTTTTGGTATGTTTGATGTTCTTCATTCTCAGCAATGCTATAACTTAGCATGAGATAATACAAGTCCCAAAGTTTTTTTGAACAGAATCATTAAATTACTCAAAACACTCCCCCCCCCCCCCCCTGCGAATAATAGACCCCTTGCTTAACGAAGGCTGATTGATAAAAGGCGAAGTGAGATATGGCGAAACGGGAGAAGGCAAAATGGGAAGAAGGCGAATTGACACAAAGGTCAATCAAGAAAAGGCAAGATGAGATAAGGCAGGATGGAACCAAGGCAGAATAGGACAAAGGCGAAATAAGAAAAGGTAAACTAGTATAAGGCAAGATGAGAGGAAGGCGAGTTAGGAAGAAGGCCAATTGGAACAAAGGCGAGATAAGACGATGGCGAAATCGTAGAAGGCGAATTGAGAAAAGGCAAGTTAGGAGAAGGCTAAATGGGAGAAGGCAAAATTGGATAAGGCGAATAAGGTTAAGGCGAAATGGGCAGATACCGCTTGAAATGCTTGTCGTTTAATACGACTTTATAGAATGTGCAAACATTTGTGTGTAATCTTTGAGCGGCTTCCAGTGGGCAACTGCAGGAAGAAAGTAATTTTTTCTTTGCGGTGCGTGATTATGTATGCGGAGTCTACGTTTTCCCTTAGCAATGTTCACCTTTGTCTTGGTATCTTCTTCTATTACATGTACTTGAGAAAATTTCTGGTTCATCGCTCAAAAATAAAGCATAATCGCCATTCATATATTTGCTGGCAGCAGTTCACAAGGAAGCCCCCCCCCCCCCCCAGCTCAGACTGTTAGAGCGTTCGTATTCTGAGCCCGACCTTCCCGGGTTCGAATCCCTGGAGAAGATTTTGATTTTTTTCTCTTCCATAATTATCCGAGACTGTCCGCATCGTCCTGTGGCTTGCTGGTTTGTGAAATCAAGCGCATCGAAGCATTGGAGGTCTATCATGTTTCAGGCCGTATTCAGAAGGACCTTTCGATCGTTTGAATTTCTTACTATTGCCGCATGGGACGCTCTGGTTTTGTGCATGCAGTTCAGCTTTAAATGTCACGGTGCTTAGAAGTTATTTTACAATGCTATGATGGGTAGATATGTTTTATCATTCCCGTTTAGGTTTTAAAATGATGACGGGAATACCAATCAAAAACATTGGCCGGGCTCTCCTTTTCTCCACCTTACCGCATACATGGTATATATATATAACAATGAGAATAACCCTTCCCATTCCAAACGCAAAACAATTGAGCTGGACTCTTATTCCTGTAGGCGATTAGCACCCCCCCCCTCCGCCCATTGACATAATGCGTCATGTTGTCCGAAATGACTTTAGTGGTCGCACATGAAGGATGAAAATCGGGAAGCTCCCATACACAGTCATTAATTTTTCCGACTTTTTAGAGTCGTAGGACGCACCCCTGAAGTTAGGCAGTATTTTCGAAGATGTAGCCAAATGCGACGACTTTCGCTGGACATGAATGTTTTCGACTCCCTGGTCGCCTTCGTATGAATAGCTAGCGTATGAATGTAATTTTGTCCGAAACGATTGGAAATGAGAGTGCTGGATAGAGTTTTGCAAATCTAGCCGCGTTGATCTCCTATCAAAATCTGGCCCTTGGCGACAAAATTACTATAATCAAGTGACGAAAAAACATTTAAATTCGCCGTTTTTTACTATCGTGAATCTGATAGAATTCGAGTTAGAAACGTTCTAGTAGATCTACTTCCCAAACCAAGTTTCAAGTGATCACTATATTGGGGCTACGTGAGAACCATGCTGACGCCACCTAGTCCTAGCCTTTGGTATAAGAGTCCGCATCATAGAATAAACTTTAAAAAGTACTGTACTCCCGGTGGAGTCGTCGTTCTCGGATTGGATAGCAAAACAAGTATCATAACGTCTCAGTTGAGCACTCCAAGGTGGAACTTTAGATCCAGGCCTTTTAATACATGTTGCATTATGTGTGGATTTATATACTGTTTCTCCCTTGCGGAGGTTACAATAAACAAAATATAGAAGATGGTCGAGAATGTTATGGTCACATGGCTCCGAGTGGCTATGATTAATTAGCAGCAGTTTTGTGATATAACACACGCCATATATTGGTGCCCTTGGACACTCTCCGTAGCAGAGGCTAAGAGTTTTGTCAGGTTTGATTTTTACAGTTTTTCGTTGTTCTCGGCATCACGAATACGACCTTCCAGAAAGGCTTCACGGTGTTTCGAGATGACGGCGAATATAGTGTCAAATGTCTGTATACACCCTCATATTTTTCAAGCAAAATTCCTCATTTCAAGAGCAATATCTGGTTTATGGCCTGCCATATATACAATTATCTTGACTTTCTTAAAAAAGGCAACCATGCGCAGGTTCAACTAATGAGGTCGTGATCACATAAATCTGTCACCCGCTAAATATATGCCTGCACAATACCGATTAGTGTTAGTAGCAAACTTCGAAAAAAAGTTATTTTCTCTGTCTTATCATCGTGGCAAGCAGGGAGTTGCAATACGTTGCAATACAAAAGACACGCCTTTCCTACTTTGATAAACATGTGTATCAAAAGGAGATTAGTTAGAATTTGATTTTCCATTCGAGTTCCATGTTGCTCTGCTAGGTGAAAATAACACTTCTCTTCTTGATTACAGGGTAATTGTCCATTTTCGAAAACCGGCTTTCTCCACATGCACCCCTATAATTGAATAACAGTCAATCAAGAAGAAAAAAACGCAGAACAAAGTACAGGTTAATCAAAGCAATTCTTGTCTGAATTGGGGTGCGGCCGACTATAAAATGCGAAGAAACAGGAGGCCGATCGCCTTCTCCAATTTCGCACTATTCAAGGAGGGAGTCCACATCTAGAATTTCCTGATAGTTCCTGTTTCGTTTGCCCCTCTGTCTCTCAGTGATTCACTTTCGTTCTTACCATGTCCCGAGTGACCAAGACAACGACGTCGGAGCGGAGGGCTGGCGGGTTCAAGAGCTCCGAGGCGCCCGCCTCACCTGAGGTGATTCAAACGGAGTCTTTCTACAAGTCCAGTTTCTCGCCCCGACAGACCATCATCCAGCGGACCGGGCCAGGTAGTTTGGGCAAGAGTTATAGCAAGTCTATAGAGATGAAGAACGCTTCAAGCCTTGCCGGGCACACTCCATCTGCCGAAGTGACAGGGGTAAAAAACACCCGGGAGAGAGAGAAAAGAGACATGCAGGATTTGAATGAGAGGTTCGCTGGCTACATCGAGAAGGTAATTTTGAACTGAATTATTAATTATCAAATTGTACGAACTAACCCAACCAACAACGGCTACTCATAACAGAACACAGTTACTGGTGTGCGTTTAATGTAATGTTCACTGAAAACGAGCCAGCCAGTTTTTCAGAGGAAGAGAAAAACACGCCCTTTTTAGAATTTGAGTAACTCTGAGATGTATAAGTGCACAGGAAATATTCTAGTCCCATCCGGTTATTGGTGGAAAAAGGGCGCGAGTAGGTCAAATGGGTCATAGTTGTACAAGCAACATTTGGTGATCTCTAATGTTAACTACAAGAAACTGGAGACCTCAAAGTAAACTAGAGCGTTGCTATCTATATTTGACGAGAAAGTGTCGAGGTAGGGATCCGACCACACAACGTCTTGGCATGCTTGGATGAAAGGCGCTGATATATACAAAATGTACTAAGAAAATACCAATCTTATCGAACGAACTACACCATGTAACCCAAAAACAAAAATTATAAACGAAAATATCAATCATATGATTTTCTTTGTGGATGGTACCGACGGATCAAAAACTGTTTAAATTTATATCTGGTATCCTTGGGCAAGAATAATATTGGTGGCGCAATAATTGAGGCAAAGGTTTTGTAAAAAATTTCAAGAGAAATATTGTGTTAGTCTATATTGATTTTCATACAATCGAAGATATTCATCTTGACGCTTTAGATAGGGACACCATTTTTCCTCAGAAGTTTGAAAGTTGACCGCCGGTTGTATTGGCGGCCTATTTATGGTCCCACGCGTGCCTTGGTCTCTTGCACTCTTCGTTTCGATTCATGTCAGTTGTTATACGACATCAAATCGCCTCCTTGACCCATATTGCTGACTCTCTATTTGCGAGTTTTCTTTTATCCCATTTCCTGCAGTGATTGTCTTTGGCTTCATGAATTGTGATGGTAGATATGTTAAAATCACTCAACAAAATTTTTCCCAAGTACGATATTTTACAGTATGTACGTCTTACTGGTATTCGTTCAGCCATAAAATACTAAAAGGAGTTTCAAATGCGCAAAAACCTCTATGCCTTAGCGATAGCTTGTGTGGGCTACATGCTGTTGCCACATCACATATCCTCCTTGGTATCATTCTGCTATCTCTGTGCCACCTTGTACGTAAGGGAGAACAGCCAAGAGCCTAGCCCTGCTGAAAGGATTAGATTTTGAGTGTTTTATTTGTTTATGATTGAACAGCTTTCAATCAGGGGAAGCTTGGGTATATCATTTCGACTTGTATTTGAAACAATCCCGAGACCAATCGGAATAATTTTGTGATTTTTTTATAACTCTTATGCTTCCAGGTGGTAGTTTATGAGTTGACGCATTTTATATTGAAAATTACAGAAATATTCTGAAATCCTGAATATTCACCTTCAGGCAACTTTTATTCGCCATCTAGGTGGCCATGACCATTTTACTTTATGTTTCTGAATTACCCAGACCAAGCAGAAAAACACACATATCAAAAGCTCAGACCCCAACCAATAAGACCTGTAGTTGGAGGAGCGCGATTTGCATCGAATAGAAAACTTGGTAAAAAGCGAATGGTGGTGTCACCTCAACCTTGGCATAATGCACTAGGATGCCATGGCGGGAATGGTTTTCTGTTCAAGCCATTCCGTATAAAGGTTCGTGACTAATAAAGGAGACACTTGGTTTCCCATTGTCGTGACGGAACCTTTGGCTTTATGTTGTACATGTATTTGTTGCCCCGGAAGACGTACGCGGTGGTCAGTAGCACAAACTCCGACAACACAATGATATCCTCTTCCGACAGATTAGTCAGGTTGTCATATGTCATGTATTATTACATTTGTATGGTATTATCATGAGCTAGAAGCTACTTGGATGAATCTCATTCCAACCCAGGATTCCGAGTTGGGCGTGGTTCGGGGTTAACTCAGGCTTCGACGCGATGCCGACGTCGAGTTGGCGTCAATCTCTGAAAGGGGGGGGGGGGATGCTGGGTCTCATTTGAACGCTGGATTAGGCATATATATCGCTCGATATCTACACTCTTAAAAATAAGTTTAAGATCAATGAAAAGCCCTAAGAGTTTTTGAGCGAGTACAATATCTACGGGCTGCATAATTGGTTGGCAGAAAAATCCTTAAAGGTTTTCTGGAATCTCATAAACCTTTTAGAGTGTAGCAATACACTAACACTAGGTCAACTTGATGGTTACATTGATTTCCCTGTTAACCTCTTTCCGATGCGGCCGGTTAGATAGCTGACAGCTAGTTAAATAAAGGGTACACACTTCTTTTTCGCCAGGCGCCTGGCATTAAATATAGGAATTTTGAAGTAAAGGGTGTCCCATAAGCCAAAGCTGACTGGTCCTTTCATTAGAGGTTACACTATCATTAAGTACCCTTTACCACGCAATTTACCGTTTTCTGATTAGGCAGTTTTGAAACATTCGTTACAATTCCCACAGTTTAAGATCAGTAAAACGGTCATTTGGTGGTTTATTTACTATTATCGTCTGATTAAATTTATAGAACTGTGTCTTCTCAATGTGTCTACTTTTGCTTTTTGAAAATAGGACTATTTCTGACTGACGGCGCTTAATACTGTGTCCGTTAAGAAATTGTTCAATCATTCATTGACAAGTATACAAATGTTCTGTTTTTACTGACAAAAATGTATTCAAACATCTTCAGGTTCGTTTTTTGGAAGCCCAGAATCGCAAGCTCGCCTCGGAGCTGGAAGCCCTGAAGTCTAAATGGGGGATTGAGACGTCGGAGATCAAGCGGCGGTATGAGATTGAGTTGAAGGACGCGCGGTCCATGATCGATGAGCTGACCAAGGAAAAGTCTAAGTGGGAGATAAGATGCCACACCGTGGAGGAGGAGCTCACAGACCACAAGGCAAAGTGAGTACAATGTTGCTATTCACTCACGAATATAACTGATAATTTTCATTCGAATTGCCCATCAGGTGATCGACATCTATCCCAGCAATAAAGACCCAAGAAAAACAAAGTAGAAAAAGGTATTGGGCAAGGCCGTCATATAATACCAAAACTAAAAAGTTGAAATTGGACCTGTATCATGTGTATTAAATGTCTGACAGAACGGTTCACGCACGGCATACGCTTCTGTATTTTTTGCACGACAAGAGAAATTGGCCATTAACCAATAATGAATAATGACAAAGTCATATGATGCATTTTAAAAGTCATTCAGACGGTGGTCTATGACTTTCATTTGCCGACCTTTATTCTCAATGCAAAATGATGAGGAATAGTTGTCTATTCGGTCAGAATTTGCTACTTTTTTCTGATGCCTGTATCAGGATAGTCAAGTGCAATGAGCAGGAATGGAGTTCTGTTACACCATTTTTATCAACTTTGTTTTTAATGAGCCGAGCTTACAACACTACTCCATCTTCATCTTGAGTGATAACTTGATACTTAGCTGCTGTGGCATATCTAAACTTACGAGTCCATCGATTTATACTCTGTCATAAATATAGTTTTCCGTCTCACAGTTGTGCAAGAAACTAAAAAATCACTTCCGCGCAACAATTACCGACAAAGTGATTGTTTTCCCAGCCAGAATTACGGTAATTTGTCGGATAATAAGCAAAGCTAAACTTTTTCCATAATTGCGGGAAAACGTAGTTTTTTTACACAACGTGGGAAAGTTCAATGACCATTTAATTCTGTGATACGTTTTTATGACATGTTGGTTGATAAATATTGTTATTCACTATATATAAAGGATTTACTTTAAAGTGGTTTGTTGCCGGTCTCGCTCAACTCTTTTCATCATTTTGTCATCTGCGTTAATATCATGAAGAGTATGGTCGTTAACATATGAAGCATTAGTCGATTTACGGCCTATTTATGTTTTGTCCGCATCGTTTCGGGCTCTTGGGCGTGATTTGTAGATCCAAGCTTTGCAACTAAACATAATATTCGGGGTCAGCATGTCATGACATCTTCTGTGAATCTCAATTGACGTTTGGTCGATATCCTGGCTGGGCCATGTTTTGTTTCTTGATGTTTCTCATTTATACTTGGCGCACTCGAAGATGGACCCATAGAAATAGTAAGATGAACACGTCATCCATATTGGTCGAGCAATAAACCGTACAGAGCAGAAAACGCCAAAGGTCAATGCACTACAATGCAATACAAAAATGCGGACAAAACATAAACGAATGGACTTGTGGATTACTGGCAAGATTGGGTCAGCTTAAATCATGATAAATTGGGTGATCACATCACATAATAAAGAAGTTCCCACAAAAATAGTTCCACGCTAACCAGATATACCGACTTTTATCACGGGAATATTCCATGCAAAGTCCAGTTTTTTGGTTCACTAACTGGCTCCCAGGTGGCCAACACTGCTCCATCCAGTGCTGCAACATAGGATACAATTCTATTCTAGAACTAAAATTGCTATTTGATATAAGCTCAGTTGACTGGAATCTATTCTTACTATTGTCAACACATCTGATTTAGGAGCAACTATTTTTGTGGGGACTTTTGTTTTATTCGAAGTAGGCCCCTTACTTACCCTACTATCATTAATAACAATGTTGAATATGCCAGTCTCATGTTTCCATCCTGAGGAAATCAAGGGTTAATGTTCTCCGGCCCTCTGTGTGAGAGTCGGAGAAGCGAACATTAACCCCGAATTCATCAGTATGAATGTTTTATGCCAATTGTAAATGGCACTACTACGACTCCCCTGTCTGGCCAATGGTTTTGCCCGTCTGGTGTTACGCCTTAGGGTCTTCAGTCAAAAAGGGGATGCTTGTCTAACCACCTATACTTGTTTGAGCCATAATGAAATCAATCATTCTGTATGTTTTTGAAGAAGTGTGCTGTGGTATGTTAATTAATATGCCTGAAATTGAAATACGATAGCTACTTTAGAATTCTGGAAATTTGTCTAACAAGTAGGCCTATGTTGTAAAAAAATCCAAATGATGACAAAAATTCACAGCCTGTGTCGGTAAAAGTTCAATTGCCACTCAAGGGTTACGGATAACGATAAAACCCCTGAAATTTACGTTAAAGCTATATTGTTATATCAACAGTGTATTCGGATTTCAGCAGGATGCGAATTCCGGTTAAGCCTCGGCAGCAAAACCTGTAGCCTAATATCATTAGGTCCTACGTGGTGGCGCTGAAACGGCTACTGCCGTGGGCCTAATTCTAAACGATTTTATTTTTGTTATCCTTGACAAGAATTTGGTCAAGGCACAATGTTTGACAAGGAATTAGTTTAGGTATTTAAACGACGCAAAACAATTGCGAACAGTTGTTTTTTTCATATGAGTATGGACTAGCAGATTTAATATATCCTTGTTTGAAAATCGACGACCAACCTCTGTAACATACGTTGTCCCCGTAATGCAAGAGAGTGGTTGAGTCACTCTGCAAAAAGTGTCAAAACCAATTGATCTGCCTGCTTAACTTTCCCAAGTTAAGGACATGGCGAAATTTGGGTAACTTTAACGTGACATGATTAAATGTTATAGTGGAGAAAATGTCATTTGACAGCCTTAAGCACAAATGGAACCTACATATCATATCGGTACTTCATCTGCATGGCCGTGGTGTGGCGTTTTTAGTAGTACTAACTACAGTACTAATTTAGCCACCGCCGAATTAAAATTGTCTATTTTACTTTCGTCAATCGTATTGTAACAACATGGTTAAGGTTGAAATATGAATGGTGCGCACATTATGACAATCACCAACATCGTATCAGGACGCCAAACGCTCATAAAAGCATTGTTTTAATGTTATACAGTGACCAAGCGACAATACTACCCCTTGGCAATAGGCTTAGACTGTATCAATTGTCCACTCCGTGTTCCTATTCAAACTGCTCAGTTAAGTGACATGCCGGTGTTTCTAGCTCTCATACATTCAATCTGTTTGCGTTTCAGGCTTGATGACTTTCTCAACCGTCACAATGCTGATCGTGAAGCGCTGCAGAAGACTCACCAGCAACTTTCCGACTACGAGTCTGAGATTGCCCTCCTGAGGCGGCGCATTGCATTCCTAGAAGAGGAGCATACGAGAGATAAGGTCACCATCAAGAAACTCAATGATGACGTCTATAGACTCAGAGTGGTAAGATATTCTGCGTGTTACACACGAATACTGTTATGCTGCATGCAGAGCATTGTCGAAAATTGATATATTGAAAGGGGGGTAGCCGCACGCTGAGTAAGTATGAATTTTGATCTTGTTTGGTTAGCCGCTCGCTAAACAAACTGATAATCAATAATCTCGCGCAGTTAGCAGGACTTACGTTGTAGTGAACAGGTTAGGAATTCGGCCTTGTCTGGCAAGCCGGAGAGCTTACAAGCTGTTAGCCAATCACAGAGAATTGACGACAGAATATACGCGTAATTACCAATGGCGGATATCACGCACTGTATTTAGCTTTTGTCAATAATCGATATAAAGTGGCACTCGCATTTTTAGGATTCGAAAGAAAGTTGGAACATTACGTTATTTGTCTTTTTATCGGTTTAGGCTTGTCGACCCCATGACATCTGTTTCACGGGGGTAGATTTTATCAGGATATGCCCTAATAACCATTTAAAAAGATAACACAATGGAAATTAGGCCTAGGTGCGACCTGGCTTTGTTTAGAGACAATAGACCGAGTAATGTTTAGGCCTGAATACTTTTGACTGCGAGGCAAGGGGCAGAATAAGATAATGAATGTAAGATATCTGTATTCTAAACTATAACTAATTTCATTGTGTGCATTTTTTGGTTCATCGCTAGATCGCTATTTATTTCATGAAAAATTCTAAGTGATTCAACAGTTGTGCTCTATTTTGTGAATGGTTCTCCAAGAACATTAAGGTACTAACTTTTTTTCTTCAAGGATCTGGACAATGAAACACTGTTGAGGATTGCCGCTGAGAATGAGAGACAGACACTGGAGGAAGAGTTGGCGTTCTTGAAGACGATCCATGAACAGGTGAATAAGTTGCTCATGTCATCATGCTTTTTTTGCTCACCTGAACATTCATAACTGGCTTAACATACTTAATATACTGTTGCCATTCGATCAATGAAATAGTAACCTGAATATACAGCAACAAAATAAGATTCGGATGTCGAAAATAAATTGTAGTGTTATTTAACCAAAGAGATGATTATAATTATGGGGTCGGCATAAACAACCCGACATTCGAAGCATTTAAGTCTTTACCATTGGCAACAAGAAATTATGCAAAAGGTATTAACATTGCAAGCTGCTGATTGGCTCAAACAATTATGACGTCATCAAACTGCCGTCTTCATTGCTCCGGTATTAGAAAATGGCCTAATTTTTTCCAAACCTTTAAAAGCTCCAAAAAGTATTGAATTTTGAGTTTAACTGAACCTGCTTTGCTTTCACACCAATCCGCTTAGGTTCAACTCAGCCTATAACAATGCCATCAGTCATGTTAGTCTTCTCACAGTAAGTTGCGAGATCGGACGAGAACAACTCGGTCCTCGAGAAGCCTTTGCGTAAAGGTGAAACTATTGACCATCTCGAGTGAAGTCATTAATCATTAAAGTTTTCAAGTGTTTGTCCCCTGACATGGCTGAACGAAACCATAAATTGTCGTTGCTGCTAAAGATATTCTCTCCTTCAGGAACTGAAGGAACTGGCCGCGCTTGCCTACCGTGATTCGACCGCCGAGAACAGGGAATACTGGAAAAGTGAGCTGGCTGTGGCGATTAGAGATATCCAGCATGAATATGAGGATAGGATGGGCAGCATCAAGACAGAACTCGAGGCTCATTATAATCTAAAGGTGAGTTCTATTCGGGATCTGGGGAGGGGGGGGGGGGACGAGCCAAGAGCGGTGCTTTCAGACTTTTCAAGACGTACTGTCGTCAGAACGTGATTTAATAGACTGTTCTGATTTGAATACATCGCATTGCTATTATGGTCAAATCAGCTATTTAGCTACTGATGCATCGTTAATCCAATTGATAAATCCAATTCGATTTGAAGTTTGAAACACAGCTAGAGGTGTCCGGAGTTAAAGTTCCCGGGGCAAACTCGGAGGGTTCTCCGCAGCGTTTGTTGTTGCAAATCATCTGATCAATCTTCCCTGAAAATTGTAAGACGATAGCATTAATATCAAGCGAGCTACAAGCTGAGGTAAAAAACACATTGGAGCTCATTATTATTCTAATCAGTTACATACATGTAACTGAAAAAATCCAACCCACATGCACAACTTCAACATATCACCTATCATCCCTTAAAATTTCAGGGCTCTCTGCCAAGCGGTTAAGGAGGAGTTGTCCGGAATTGATTTTTTTCTCTCAAAAATTGGCCAAAATTAGCCAAAAAAGCAATAGATTTCATGGAAATTACGTAATCAATGATAAAAAGGACAATGCCATTTTCGTTTATATCCCCCAACTACATATATGTGTGTCAAAATTCATTGAAAAAATCCTAACCGTTTGGGCTCCAGTGGCGATAAGAAGAAGAAGAAGAAGAAATATTTTTTTTAATTGAGTAAAATTAATAGTCTTCCCAGCTTGTTGGTTGTGACGTACATGCATTGATGGTTATGTCACTTTGAGATTTCATGTAGCAGTCGGGTGCTCAGATCAGACTACTTCAACCATTTCTCTCCCTGTGAAAGCAATGTTGTTTAATTTTGTGACATTGTGTTGTAGATGTCCCAGGTGAACACGGGCAAATCCAGGCAGAACCTCGAGATGACCCATTACAAGGAGGAGACGCAGAAGTTGCGAAACCAGCTGCAAGAGCTCCGCAGTAGGATTTCCGACCTTGAGTCCAGAGTAAGTATTCGTGAGTGAATAACTGAACATCTAAACAGAACGGTACCTCAAGTTCCAAGATACAGTAACTCGGGGAACTCCTTTAGAGCTACAAGTTGACTAGAAGTCATGTTCCTGTTGTACCATCAGTTAATCGACCCCTCCAGTGACGGTAATTTCTACGCGATGGTGTATATTGTCGCCCTGATCAACAAAATGCAGAGGTTGCCTCAGGTGCTCCGTGACACCGGACTGGCTCTGGTTCCGGTTCTAGTTCTTTTATTCGCAGTCCTCCCGAGGGGAGTTTAACGCGAATTCTATTGGCTGTCAAATAGAGATATCATCAACGCTTTGAGTATGTGGAGCAAATTTAACTGCATTAACTGAATTTCGCAATTAACAATAACGGGTGTTATTAACCATTGAGGCTTTTATCCATGCGTTTTTATCCATCCGTTATGTGGTATCTCGAATACGCCGAAACGGCTATTTTTGGGGGAGATTATTAGTCTCGAAGAAAAGGCAGTTTACAAACCTCATGATAATTCCCACATGTCTGACATGAACAATCGAGTGGCAAGAGTTTGTAAAGAAGGCATAATAGGTCTTGCCAACCAGGCTCGTCCATAAGACGTAGAAGTCGCGCCAGAACTTATTCACTGCGCGTAGGATTTTATTAACTTTCATATTTTGTTGGTTGCAAGTCATACGGACTAGATACAGAGCGAGCGAGAAAAATAGGCCACAGGGTCATGCTTTGGAGTCATGTACCGTTATGTGGGTCAACGTAAGCGAAGGATTTATGATTGATTCCTGGCTCTTGTATAGTGAGGTATTTAACATAGGTATGTATCTTTCTGTGTTCTCTAGTGTTCCAACCTGCAGAAGGAGTACGACATCCTGTTGCGCGAGTACCAAGACAAAGAACATCAATGGGACCTGGAGAAGACCGAGCTTATCCACGCCTACAATGATAAGGTATGCGAAACCTTTGTCATACCTATGACCAATTTGACTGCAGAAGCAGACGTTACAAGCATTGCAGTAGCACATATGTCGATAATTCGTGTAGTTTGAAAAAAAGAGCTAAATATACTCTACCCACTGTCTATTAACATTTGCGAAAGAAGAAGGGCATCCCAGATATCAGCAGTGATTTCAGTCAGCCATGATGATAATCTACCTCGTCTTATAAAAAGGATTAATTTTCTTAACATAAGGGTTCTACCCCTTGATTTCAGCCCGATCGGTATGGGACTGAGCAGGACGCGATACCCTTCATTATCCTGTCGGGGATGATCGAGGTGGTCGACTCTGCGATATTTTTAGTTTAAGTTTAAAGGAGCATGTGCAGGCTACACCAAGTCTCCTGGTCAGGTCAAACTATAACACCTCATTGCTGTGAGAAAGATCACTGGTGGCGTAGCGGTTAGAGCTCATATCCAGGAAGTCGTGGGGTCGATTCTCGGACGGGTCTCAGCTTTTTCATCTTTGTGTCCTTTAGCAATGACCCTTTATCAAATTTGCTTCTCTCCACACATGAGTAAATGAGTACCTAGCTGGCAGAGATGGCAGACTATGAATATTAGTGCTGAGCGCTTCGGACCTGTAATACTCCCAGCGAGTAGAGCTCGAGTCATGAATATACAGGCCAATAGAGGTTCTTCACTGTCGTCACATGATGACGTTGCCAATTGTTTTGCACTTGTCATATTTGCCGTCACACGTGGTCACGACGTAAAGGAAATGCATTGGCAGGGATATCTCCCACATTCGCCTAATCCACTTTCGCCTAATCCACATTCGCCTAAACCTTTTTCGTCTAAACCTTTTTCACCTAATCCACATTCGCCTAATTCCCATTTCGCCTAATTCCATTTTCGCCTAATTCCTTTCTCGCCTAATTCTTTTCCGCCTATTCCATATTCGCCTAATTTTGGCATATACCTAACCCCCCTGCGGCACATAAAATGGGTCATTCCAAAATGCCATATCTTATGGTCAGTGATCTTAGCTTGGGTTATGGAATATTCTTACTCATAATATGGACCATTCCTTTTCAAAAAGTCATTTCCTTGGTTCAGTGATCTTAGCTTGGGTTATCCATAAAATGGACCATTCCTTTTCCAAAGGCCATCACTCAAGTTAAGTGGTCTTGGCTTGGGTTGACAGCTTTGAATAAATGATGAATCATAAATTTTTTTTTTGTCTTACATAATTTGTGCTGATGCTTTTACTGATGCTTTTACCTGTCTAAACAAACTGAGATGGAATCGATCATATATCTTGATTTGACTGATGTCAAAAAGATTATGAATTGTACATTAATGTGCACACTTCTTTTTTCTGGGTTGAAAAGCATCAGTTACTAGCAATAAACCCTCCGAGCCCCATCCACTACCCCCCCCTCAAGTTAGGGCAACCCCTTAGTAACAGGACCTGATATTCAGAGATCCCGCATCACTTAAAAATTCTACTCTCCATAGTCTATACCTTGGGACTCGATTATGAAAATAATGAGCCGGTGATTTAAAAAAAAAGAGTCTACCGTATAGCTCAAAATCCCTCCCCCAACCCTAACACCTGGCACAGGAATCTTAACCCCTCTGACTGGAAGGGTCCAAGTGATAGGGGTGGTACCTGTTAGGCGAATATGGAATTAGGCGAAAAATGAATTAGGCGAAAAATGAATAGGCGAATGTGGAATTAGGCGAAAGTGGAATTAGGCGAAAAAGGAATAGGCGAGAAAGGAATTAGGCGAAAATGGAATTAGGCAAATATGGATTAGGCGAAAAAGGAATAGGCGAATGTGGATTAGGCGAAAGTGGAATAGGCGAAAGTGGAATAGGCGAATGTGGAATTTTTTAGGCGAATGTGGATTAGGCGAAAAAGGATTAGGCGAATGTGGCATAAACGTTGGTAGGTGGCCGTGAAAACGTCACGTCGTGACGTCACGTGAAGAACCTCTATGAAGCACGTTAAGCTGCTGAAAGCAATTGGATTTAGCGCTAGCTTCGAAACCTCTTTCTATCAGTGACAGAAAAGTCTCTTATCCAGCTTCTTGTACTTTTTGACTGATAATACTGGCAATACTCACACATCCTCGGGCCTGTAATTATGGAATGATCACTCGGCCAAAGGAGGTGGTGACGTTTTGACTCAACTCAGGACATTAAGGCTGCGGACCTTTAGGCCTAACATGTTTCAGATGTTAACAAAACAGAGGATTAAGATCAGTCTTCCAGTGGTAAGAAGTACCATAGCAAAACGGTAAGATTATACAATCGTGTCATGGGCGGGGTCTGGTTTGCCCCCCCCCCCCCCCCCCGCACGAGGCTAGCTAGAAGAAACGCGGTACCAACGTGTGTTCAACTTCGTTCTTTCAGGTGTCCGAGATGGAGGCGCTGACTATCCAGTTGAATGAACTCCTTGACGCAAAACTCTCCCTTGAGCTGGAGATTGCCGCATATAGGAAACTCCTCGAGGGCGATGGAAGGTGCGTGACTTCGTGCTATTTATGGATAATTTATTTTCCAATTGCTATATGCACTTACCAAATTTTCCCACATTAGGATGCCAATTACTCATTTCTTCATCATGAATAAACCAGGTTTTGGTTCACATAGGTGAGCTTATATGTCACTATGTTCTGTTTGATGCCCTACGTCAGCAATGGTGGCTCGTCTGTTCATCATTAAGTTTAGAGGGTTACAAGGTGGTGTGTGGATGTGGTATGACAACATGACTTGACAAATGAAAACTCATCGCTATTTAACCTACTCTCTTGGTTCTAGCTGGCCATTTTCGATAACATTCTTTTGTCGTCATCTCATAGCCAGAATCACGAAACTTAGATTTTACCTACATTTTAAGGTCACAGAGATCGAACTCAGATATTTTATCGAAGGTGAAATGTTTCGTCAGTAGCTGATCTAGACTCTTTAAATTTGATACGTGGACACCGTCATATTAGTCATCTCTACGTGTTGACAAAAATTAAGATCACTGTGACCTATTTTTCAATTGGAACTTGAAACTTGGCCGATAGTGGAACGTTCCGTTTATTTGTCCTAGGTACATCAAATTGGATACGTATACACACATACATTGACATAAGGCATATCTGCATATTACCAAAGATTGAGGTGAATGTAACATACCTTTCAACAATTTCAAGGTCATAAAATCTTATATGGGTTATATCTCAAAAAACTTTTACTATCTGATCCTCAACCTCAAAAACAGTCACATTGTTCTGGAATAATTTTCGACTTGATCTAGTTTTTGATATCACAGAAGTCCGACAAACTTAGGAATTTTTCTGGTAGCTGTACGATTTGTCGTCTTATTTATGTTTAAATATTGGTAATAACTGTACACATTTTTAGACAGTATAGAAGCATATTTTGACCAAAACTAGGTCGATGTGACATTTTTTCGAGGTGATAAAATGAAAACTCTAAAATTGCACCGATAGTGGTCAGTTTTGTCTGCTCATTATTATGGTTAAAACAAAAGGTACCAGGAGTATCACTGGGTCACGAGAACATTAAGCTTTACTTAATTTTCAATCTACATGTGAAATTTGCAATCCCTAATTAGAAAATGCGATGGTTAAAATCATTCATTCATTCATTCACTACAGTTGTTTTTTGTCGGTTGCCCCGTGTAAGCATATTGTCTCTGGGACATTTCAATTAAAGTGATGGTTCATATCGTTGAGCAATGTACTCGTCTCAAGCATTAGCCATCGAGCAACTAACTGTACAGGGTGGCCCAGAAAACTTTTCCCTTGCATAATAGAATTCTATTGTGTATCCATTGTGTGAGGGGAATGTTTTATGGGCCACCCTGTAGAGCAGGCATTTTATGTGCAAGCTTCAAAGGCATGATATTGCAGGGTTCAATGATATCGACCAGAACGGCATTCAGCTGTGTACATATAAAGTCAGAATACTTACCGTTGTAACAAAAGCGATCATGCTGTAAGTCTGGTTCCTAGCTATTGTACAATGAATTAGCGATCTCTCCGTTAATTTCAGCCTTGGCAATGTTGTTGAGAAGTGGTATGACTGGACCAGACAGCATGGTAGCGAAGCGCACCTCAAGTGGCTCGAGGGATTCATGAGCTCCGCTGAACATAGTGGTAAGCCTTTAAATGCTCAGGCAGAAATGGGGACTTGAAAGTGTCAGTTGTTCTCTAAGCCATTTCTTAATATTTGTTTAACCCCAAGCTTCAGCAAACAGTAGGCATCTTTCACAACACTGTGTCCCGTTTATTACGTCTTTTGCTTGAAGTGCTTAAACCAGGCCAGCCTCCCCCCCTTTCCTGAATTATAGCGGTCCTGAAGCGCTCGAGTGGGCAAAACCGTTGCAACTGGCACTTTTTGGCGGGGGTCCGGGGACTTCAAATATGAGTCAAAACCAGATATTGGCAATTGAGGAGACAACAATCTTCCGGTAGGTTCCTCCGTCGTTTGGCACCCAACCTAAAAGAGAGAAAGCTTGGTTTACTCGGGGCGTGCTCTAGAAGGCCAGTTAGCTTCAATACACCATTTGCCATGCTTGGACAAAACGGTGTTGCTATTTTCCCTCAGAAATTGTGGTCCAATTTATAGTTCTCTATGAGACTGGTCACATACAATGATATTCGCTTAAAATAGCCGATAAATAATCTCTGGGATTTTTGTTTTAATTTCATTAATTTTAAACAAAATGTTTGTGTTCGCTGATAACGAAGAAAAATTAACTTTTAGAAGGATGCGCTATGATAAAATAAACATTCCATGTCAAGCCAGCAACTCGCAAAGCCTCGTTACGTTAACTGACCAATTGCTAGTTGTCAAATAATTTTCAACTTCTTATTGCACGACGCGAAATATTCATTTAGATATCATAATTACATATGACATAAATTCTTAAGTTATGTGTCTCTATTGCACGCTTTAGAGTCAAAGGGAATTTCCCAGAGCATGGCGGCTGGCGAGATGTCGGCGAAGACCACTTACCAACGGAGCGCAAAGGGAAACATCTCCATCAAGGATGCTGCAAGTGATGGCAAATCGGTCACTCTCGAGAACACTGGCAATAGGGTACGACCATTGATATCGGATGTTGAAATCGATCCTCAGGCCTCGGGGTTCTAAAACCCGGCGGCCGAAGAGTGGACCCCTATAATAAATCATGTATTAAATTAAGAGGAGTAATCAGCAAAATTACATTATACATGTATATGTAATTTCACAATTTTGACAATAGTCCTGTGACTCAATTGCTGCACTCCGGCAAGACATATAGGAATACAGAGGTGGTGCCGTGATGGTGTAAGTGGCTCAGGTCTCTAACTAGCATTCATGAGGTCCGTGGTTCGATCCCCAGACAGGTCTCTATGCCTGAATTCACCCCGGTCCTTATCAAAATGGGTAACATTCGGAAGTGCTTGGGTTGTAGTACTGATTGAGCAGCTCGTCTAAGTTGTTAGTTACAGTAGCATTGACGGCAGCTGTTCAAATTCTGGACACTGGTTCCTAAATCATTATCCTCCATGAAAATGGTTTTTCTTTTTAATTTAGCCAGAGGACATCACCGGTTGGAAGATAAAGCGTATAGTCGACCACAAACTGGAGTTTAGTTTCGACTTGCCTTCGACGCATCTAGCAAGAGGACAGTCAATCACGGTCGGTAATATTATAAAGCGTTTATTATGTTGATTAGTCCTTATTGTTTGATAACTGCCATTACCACGGATTTTTAAAGGAAGGGATACTAGCTTTGTTTTCTTGAGAAATTTTACAAATTTGGAACTGTATTACAAAAAATAACATGAGAATACCGTTTGCTAACCAGAATGAGTTGTTGATTTAAAGTAACTGATGTTAAAGGAAACAGTTTTTCAAGTTTAATTCATCTTCCTGATTATGAAAAACAAAAGAGTTTTTCAGAGCAGGAGTGAGCAAATGTGTTTGTTTCTCTACCAAATGCCAAATGCTAAAATGTCATCGGTAAAGGGCAAGCTGGCATTTTGAAGAAAATGCTGTTATCACTAGTGAATGCTCAAACTCCTTAATCGGTTTTTAGGTAGTTAGTGGGGTAACAATCTCACAGCAAAGGCACACAGCATTGCCGAGGGAAAAATGAGAATATAGGGTTTGAATAGAAAATAACCATTAATTCATGAACCATAGGTGAACGGTTTTTTCAAAATTCTGGTATTTTTTTCTGACTCGATTGCCCAAGACCAACACTTGATATTGACAGACTGTGATGTTGGTTTGCACATTGTTTTCAAAATTTCGTATTAGATACGTTTTCCGACTTGTAAATATTCAGCCAGTATCTCTTGCACCAAAACAATGTCCACACGTTACGGCGATCATATTGCTTACGAAAACGGTGTGCAGTTACTTTTATCCAAGACGGTGTAAAAGTAGAAAGGGTTCCGCTGGAAAAAAATGCAGTGTTAAGTTTTTGAATGTTTCCGTTTCGAAGTGCTCCCCTCATTATTTGGGACACCGAAAGCTTATTGTTTGAGAACACTAAAAGACAGATTGACACGTTTTTCTGGTTTTCCCTTATTGAAAAGTTGTCTATAAATATTGTAGCTGTCTATAAATATTGTAATGTATAGAAATCCTGAATTACTTACTAACGCACATGATAGAATCATTTGCTCTCCGGACATTTCATGCTATACTGGGACAATTCAATTTTTACACCGGTCTAAAGGGAATTGTTTCATCAAAATGTGACTGGTAGGGCAATAGTTCTCTGTGCTTTAATTGCCGAAGTATCTTGCAGGTGTTTGCTAAGGGTCAGAAACCTAGTGGCGCCGAAGGATACGAGACGTCCTCGAATACCTGGGGTGTCGGTGCCAATGTCACCACGTATGTCTTCAACGTTAACGGCGAGGTAGGTAAATCAACAGAAGATGTTCAAACACTGAACCGTCTTAAATTGGTTTTTTGATGTTGCTCTGACAACCAATGCTTTTTTTACTGATAAGCCTTGAGGCAAATTATACTATATTCACCATTATCAAGATGTACGAGACACTTATAATCACTGTCAAATGATTGACAGATACCGGTTCTATAAAAGTGCATTTCGATAGTTTGATTACATGAGACGATTTCACCACCATCACGGCTAAAATGTAAATACTGACGAATGCCGTCGTTGACAAATTCGACACAAATTCACAATCTTGCGGGATTTTATTGCATAACCCTGGTGCACCTGGTTGGTCCCAATGTGCATTCCCTAAAACTTATCATCTCTCGTTGTTAATATTCATGAAGCAGAAGTGTTCACGAGGGGCGCTTTATAATTGTATCATATTATATTATCATTACAAAGTTATGGCATAAATTAATTACCACTTATCATGGTCATTTGTAAATGCTTAGTTCACATTGTCTGGGGCACTGGGGCAGAAACTGTTGGTCCGATTTAGATTGGTGAAAAACTAGATTATGTAAGAACAATTTTTTCCCAGATGCACCTCAGTTTTAAAGGTTCATGAAGGCTTGCCATCTGTAACACAAATATTCAATATCTAGTGATTACTATTTTTACCCCACAGGAACGAGCGACCTACATACAGAAGACCATGTACTCGTAAACGGTTTGCTATCAAAACTGGATGAATCGTAGCCATTCGTTTATAACGTGATATAATAGCGGTTAAACGATGTCCAAGAAGCGTTTCTGCTCGGATTTATAACTTTCTAGAACTGCATCACCCAACGACAATGAAGTCAACCAGTAATACAAGGTGCCTTCTAAATTCAGCAGACACAATTAAGACTTGGCGTCTCCAAGTTATATCTCATGTATATTATGTGATCTGTGTTGTTAATAGCGACTTTCGGCAAGTTCAAAATTCATGCCCGCTTTGCGTATCCGTATTTTTATGGTGTTTTCATATCTTGTACATTCCCGATGCGTTGAATATGCGATGGGAAGCTGATTTACATGCAAATGATACTTGATTGAGAAGTTACTTGGAAGAATCATATTCATTTCACCTTTCAACATTGTACAGGATGGGAAAATTTCATACGTGAATTCGATAGGGATACGTAACAAGGGTGTGAAATTTGCCATTTGCCGAAAGTCCCTATTGTCAAGCTTCCTCCCCGTATTTCTCGGCGCACAAAGGTCATCGTCAGTAGAATCCTGTATAAGTTCGGTGTTTCACTCCTGGGTAGTTCATTATTTTAGCCAGTGTTTTACTGACACGTGCAACATCCTTCTTCGTGAAGTTACAATTGAAGCATTTTGTGGAGAGGCATGAAACCATTGTTGTACATGTCGTTGTCGATGCACGCGCATTATATCGGTTGAGGCTTAAAACACACCTAAGGTATAGCAAAAAACTTATTATGAGTATTAAATGTGAGTAGTATTATCTGTTAGATGCTGTTGGTCACTCTGCCTTTTTTTCGGTCTAAGAACAGGAAATTGCTCATGATGACGTAATGTGAGTGAAGTATTTACATTTCGTGAGAGTGTAGTATTTATAGCCATCAAACGTGGCACCAAAGCAAAAACCAAAGCCGGGTGCGTATCTAAGTTCCCTGGGTTCTATGTGTCCCGGGCTTTATATGTTCCCCCGATATAAATAGGGTTCTATGTTCGACAGGTCTGTTTAAGTCAGCAAATAAAAAAACTAACAAACGTTTTACGCATTGGCTATTCCATCTTGACCACTTAGGTTTGTGTACCCTGACCCTTGCCCTATTCCAAACTTATGAGAGAATAGCCTTAACCAAGGCGCTACATCATTCCGGTCATTTTCCATTGTGGTCATTACTTTGAAATCCATAAACTTGGTTTTTATTGTTTTTAGGGTGCATATATAGAACCCGGGTAACATAGGACCATGAAATCACAAGGATTTCCCATGAACAACGTTTAAGTCTCTCACCGGCATTTCATTATGCAGCTTATGTTATGGCTTTCGAACAAATACAAATAAACCTTACTACATTATTACAAGTTTGTATCCAGAGCTATATATGACCAATAAATATATATACAGATTCATTTCTAGTATATTGAAACAGTTTGTACTGCACGTATAGCATTCTACAGTTTTTGTAGCATTTTGCTTAATTATGAGAATATTTTACCGTGTGATATAGCACTATTACCCAAATGAATACCGATGTTTTGTCATGCAATCATGGTCTAAGGGCAATGATCCCGCTGAACAATTAGCAAACAACAGTGGTGAGACATTCTGAACTTCCAGCGGTATTACCTCAATAGCCTCAGCCTGAAAGCTGAGCAATGTCAGTACATTGAGGGTCAAGATGTGGTGAGAGGGCTTCACTATACCGGCCTAGGCCTTTTTGTCTACTTTCAAATGGACAGCAACTGATCTTGAGGCCTGGGTTATATATACATGTACAGGGTGAATCAAAAAGTATACAGTTTGATAAATTCCCCCAAAATTAGCACTTTATATTTTTGGAAAATATTTTCGATGGATATTGGTAGGTAGGGGTTTAGTGCATATCTGTACAAAATATCACACCCATTTTCACGCATATTTAAGTTGGGCATCCGCCTTGTCTTCCACAAAAGTTGCTAATTACAGCGTTAACCCTTTGGCCTCCACATCAATATTAAAACGGTATAACTTTTGATTAATTGCCCCCGTATTAGGATTTTTTATAATTTAATTGTTTTAATTTTTGGAAAATGTTTCCATGGATATTGGTAGGTAGGGATTTAATACATACCCTTACAAAATTTTAGACCCTGCTTTTCACGCATGAGCGAGGAAGGGCAAATTGCCTGAACCCAATTAAAAATTCGTTTGCACCGAAAAGGGATGGCATTTAAAGAAAGAAAATTGACATGGAGGCCAAAGAGTTAATGCTGTAACCTGAAAACTTTTTGGTCTTGTTGCTGTCCCTGTAGGAAGGACAACCGGTTCATCAACGTGACTAAACTGTCTGGTTGTCTAGAACAGCCACCGGTCCAACGATGAGATGAAATGAGCAAATTCATGACTAAAAGAGCAGCACACAACCTTCGACCATCCTATATCCCTCAAGGGAGTCAAACACCTATACCCCAGGCGCCACTCATATCTCAAAATAAATTTGATAGAACCAAACCCTAAACCAAGCAACTAACACAACACCAAAACTAAAAAAGACATACAACATCACAAATTAATTCCAACTACAACAATGCACATTCACACTCCTACAAGGGGCGTCGACGGGAATTCTGAATGCCCCATATGCGTGTCTATCGTAGCTCACCTCGCCAACCGCGCTAAAACATTCCTGTCAGATCAGTCAATTCGATGAGGCCTGTGAACACATGTAGAGTCTGCACTTTGAAAATGACATGTGCACTCTCATTTCGAAGCTTGTACAGCGGGTTTACTGTCGGCAACCACGGCGCAGATTTAGATTTTCATTTGGCCTCTGAGAGGTTTCTGGCGAGGTTACTAGTATCTTCAAGCTCATACTGACTGCCCTGAACAATGTACGGCAGATGGTAGGCGGATAGTCCGGTGCTGTATGGGTGAGTAGACCAAGACTTCATTGTTGGGAAACGGCTTATGATTTTGGCTCCAGATTAATGGCAGTGTCAAAAGAAGATTAAGGGTAGTTTTGAAACAGTAGTTTTGAAACTCGGCACATATATATTAGCAGCGCAGCTTCCATAGACAGTGAGGTCTATAAGATAAAAAAAACCCACAGGGTTAGTGCATATACCGAATCAACCAACGAAGTGATGATCTTCCGCCAATCATTTTCCCCGTCGGTGAACAGTCATTATTCGCCAGTAATTTTAGAAAGTGTACGGTGGCCCATCAGGTAGATATAAATGTTGATGATGCACGTTTATTAGACGTTAAATTATATTCATTCAATCATGTTCACCATAATGCCGCAATGCATTCCAATTTCTGAGTATAATTATGAATACTGAATAAGTGCCATTGTTCAATTATTAGGCATCACTTTGTTTCTTTCTCACTAAATGAGTTAAAAGCATTGACCGCTTCCCCTCTTAACACTCGATGGATGGCTGTCAAGTCATGGTAGGAAGGCCACCAGTAGCAATTGATAAAGGCCAATTCGGGTGCGAATATATGGTGGTAACAGTGAAATATGTCCATGTCAAATAGCACATACGTTCGTACGCAGCGGTTAAGTTATGTCTTCAATTCAACCTTTACCACTACCGCCAGTTGGGTAGGTTTTCTGTACACGACGAGATATCGTCTCACAAAATTTTCCCTCGTTTGTCTAAATATATAAAATACGAGAATTTCTAGTTTGAGACGCCTGATTATTATTAGCCGTATCATGGGTTTGAGTTTGTTGGATTTCGTGTAGTTTTTGGTGGCCATGGACTTCATTGTTTTGGATTGTATATTCTTGGTGATGTAGTATTGCTTGGTCACGGTTGATTAGTGCTGCAGCCCTCCTTCGCTGCTTGGCCTTTGGTTGAATGATGTTAGGATTTTTTCATTTTAATTTCTCTAGTTTTTATTCCTGTACCAGAGAGGTGACCCCATTGATCAAGGTGACCTGATCAGGTTTCTAGACCGGTGTAACATCTGTGGTTGTTTCCCATGTGTCAGTGTTTCCAAACAATAGGCAGCTATAGAGACCACGACTTTTCAATAGGGGGGATACACAGAAAAACTTGTCAATCTATTTTTGAGCATTCCCAAACAATGAGGGGAAACACTCAAAAACAGAAACACTCAAAAACATTACACCGGCCACGACCCAACAAAAGTCCAAAGAATCGAATCCAACCCAATCCTGCACTCAAGCACGATACTCCACTTTGGAGAGGAAACACTGAGATCAGCACGAGTTGTGGTACATATAGTTCCATACTTTCTCTACAAGGGCCGCCACTCATGCACAAAATAGCGAATGTGGTATACACCCGTATCAATATTTTTAATATAAGTATTGAGTTCCAATCTAGTAGATTCCAGTCCGGATCCGTTCCGTTAATTCGAAAAGGCCCACTGCTTGAACATACTGCGAGATTGATTAAATCCAGGCGGTGCAATCCAATGATGCAAGACCCAGCATCCAGCTTTTACTAATACCTAGCAACAACCCCCTCCTTAAACTTCCAACTATATTTCGGATTGTGATGCATATCGATTATGGTTTTTTTAAATTCACTGTTTGTTAGACGAGTCACGAAACGGTGGTTATGTGGTGGATTCCATTTGGAAAGAAACACAGATTAGACAAATGAAACCCAAATAAAAATCCAGTTGATCTAATTCGGAGTGTTCTATTTGAGAACTAATCACCTGAGTGTAATTACACGAGAAACCTAGCGACCTATTGATGATTGAGCGTGTCGGTACCAGAACAACTATTACTGTGGATGTTGTGGGAATTGTGAACTATTGTAGTTGACACAGTCGGAGCAATCGTCAAATGTAGTTTTTCACCTGAATTAATGTCCAAATTGAAATGATTACACTGACCTAGACATCTAGATCATGTGCAGGCTAGTTCTGTGATTTTTAAGTTGATGGAAGTGTTGGCAGATCTTTACAATGCATAGTCAATATGTTAGAAAGAGTCAAGGACTCATCCTTGCTTGCATTATGAAAATTCTTAAAAGGGGATTTTGTATTTCATGCTCAGGATCTCAGGGTTTGCATCTGGGTCATGCATGGAGGGGGGGGGGGGGTCCACTAGGGGAGAATGTATTTGTTTAAGTATTTCTTACAATGCACCATTTGTTTCCCACAACGCTAAGGCAAAATAATGAACTAGAGGTGTCCGGTGTTTGCGGGCCAAACTCGATGCTTCTTCGCAGGTATCAATCTGTTAATATGCAAATGAGTTACGTAACTAAAAAATCCAACCCATAATGCACAGCTTCAAAATCTCACCTATCATCCCTGAAAGTGGCAAAGTGCTCTCCGCCTAGCCGTAATGGAAGACTCGCGCGTAAATGTTTTATTTTGCATCTAATACCTACCTAAAACAGTAGATTTCATTATCTCATTAACAAAGAAAAATGTCAAAGTTTTCCTGACATAAAGTTGCTGCAAATAGTCTGATCCACCCTCCCTGTAAACCGGGTGACAATAGCAATGATAATATGTGAGCTATGAGCTAACGAGGTAAAAAAAAACAATAGAGCTAATCATTATGCAAATTATTTACGTAATTGAAAACAACCTAACCCACACGCAGAACTTTGACATATCAAATATCATATCTCAAAGTTGCAGTGTTCTCCGCCGAAAGGTAACGGTGGAGTTATCCGAAAACAATGGACGGATGGATCAGATGATTTGCCACCTCTTTTGTAAACTATAGGCAATATGTTGATATGCTGCCTCGCTCATGAGATAATTAGCGCTACTTTTTTTAGCTGATTATAAAATTAACTAAAAAAAGTAGAGCTGATTATCTCATCTCCATCTGAACTGAAAATTGCACCTCATTAATGCTGCACAAGTTGCCTTTAGATTGAAAATTGGTTAAAGATGTAACAATACACAAATTTGTTGGATCGAGGGTTAACGTGCTACTTTGTAGTATCCTGTATTGGGCAAAGATATGGCCCAAATTCAGTCCGTTGGTGAATATGTCTCAAAGGACCTATGATTGACCTGGCACATGGTATACCAGGTCACCTATCATCAATGGTGAACTACTCCGAGAGGACACCAACTGATCCTCTATCGGTGTCATTCCTTTATTCCTGCTTAACACCGTCAATGGTTTATTACAAAGCTTTTTAAATCAGTTAATCACCTTCATTACATTTTGCCATCGGGAATCAAAGAGGCGCCTGCGCCGGTGGACTGGAATATTGTGATCACTTTCATGCTATGTCAGAAAAGATAATGCTGTTTTCGTGCATACTTCACAATCGGAGTGCGACTCCTTTAACGCGTCAATAGTCGGTCACTGACCTCTTTAAACAGCCGTGATCATGGAAATGTAAAAATACATTGGGCGGATAAAACGCGCCGGACTACGGGGTTAATGATTGTTGATGGTTATTTCTTGTACTCGTTAACTTTTCTCCATATTATATAGATCTGTCACAATTTTGTTCTTTTCCTGGTTACCCTTCATTTTGCAGCCAATTGAAATAAACTTGTCAACCATTGCAATGTCCAAAACGGTCCATTACACGTTACCTGCAGACATGGCAGATGTCTGATTAGGTGTCATGGAGGACGATATGATTACTTTTAGAACCACAGGTTATTTTTCTAAGTATGTCTTGTTTCGTTCCTCATCTAGATATCCTTCTTATTTGCATATTTGGTCTTTTATGTAATTTGAGGGTAAAACGCCTTGCATTTCGTCCCCCCCCTCCCCCCCCATATTGACACCTGGCACCAGACAAAAATATTATGTTTTCCTTGCTGATTTATGACGTGCTAAATACAGTGCATGCTTGTCCAGTCATTCAGTTAGTTTGTATACCTAGACAATTACATTTAAGTATTGCCCTAATGAGGCAATAACGTTTTATAGCAGCATAATGGCCTTTGCCTCAATTAAAAATGACAATTTTCCGATCAGTCGTGTACAACCCAGTTACTGTAGAACAAGAAAGTCTTTGCGTGCAGGACATTTTCGCGACTTTCGACAGTGGGACATGCACTCCAACATATTATGCCACGAATGCTATCAGTGATTTTCTATATAAAAACATCGGGAAATTAACGATGCCACGCGCTCTTACAAAAATTCCAGCGATGACTATGGACTCCTCCGAGGACGACATGTTGGCGATGTTGCTCTAGATCGAGCTATACCCATCCATGGCGCAAAACTGCCCCACTTCAACTCGTGATTATTCATTAACAAAATGATTCAAAAAATGGCAGGATTACCCAGAAAAATGAGCTTTTTGGGAAGGTCAAAAAGTCACCTTGATCAATTTTATGTCAACATGCTATGTGCTACTCCGTTGGAAAAGACGCAGCCATTCCTAGCGCGTATCCGTATGACCGTCGATTATAAGATACAATTCTAATCATGCATATAATTAACAAAGTATATCTTTTACTTCACATAATTTCTCTATTTTGGAAATTTCGGGGAAATCTACTTGAAAGCCCCAAAATCCGCGGTTATACGGACAAGCTCTAGTTAGTTAACAGCACATTTCCATTTTCAAAATTTGAAAAATGTTTTATAAAAGTGGAGAAAAACTGCTTGACATTTTGAAACTTTATTATTCACGTCGATTTGCTTACTATTTACAGCACGAGCCCACTAGAGTGTGTTTCCAAATATTATGCGCAAGTCAGCGGACCATTGAAAACCAAGGCTTATAGTTGACTGAATATTTACAATCAGTGGGAAGTAGCGGACTGGTCAATTCAGTAGGATCCCAGACCACAAGATTGCATGTTGGATAATTTGTGACCACTGGACAGTCTAAGGTTGCATAACGCATGAAACGCACTTAGCTTTGACGCGTGAGGTCATCGACGGCCGCTGTCACATTTCAGGGTTGCTATTTGCGGTCAGGTATCATAGCATAGTTCCTCGAGCTGCCTTAAATCGGCGAAAAGAGTGTTGGCGATTATATTCATAATTGAGGATGATTATGATTATGATAATTATGATGTGTTACACTCCAAAGGGTAGCTTGGAATGCGCTTGCCTTTGGGAATACCTCTATATCTCGACCTTAATTGACACTGAAGGAAAGCGGAAGCGGAGGTAACCGGGGACGGTGTGTTGTAGGGACCATTTCTTGGTACGAAGCATGCTGGAAGAGTTCCAGTGATCATGCAGGCATCTGATTGATAATCCAGATGAGTCCGCTGGTCTCTATTTTTGTACTGAGTCTTGGTCGGGTCCCAGAGAAAGGGTCTTTCCTGGACATACGCACACACCTTCTGAGTTATGAGAAATAAGTTATGAGAAATTTTCTCAACTGCATCTGTATTCAGCATCTTGGTGCTTGGGCTTTAGGTCACAAGTTGGTCTAAATAGGTTGTTAGCGGAATATTACATGCGATTTGGTTTCAAAAATCTGTTTAAAGTCCATTTTGTTTGCAGTTTGTATTGACCTGTTTTTTTTAATAGCACACTTGACTCGCGAAAGAAGCTGCCGCGAACAGCATTCTCGAAGATTTAATGCCGCGAAAATTTTCTGTTCAATAGGTATTTCTTCTGCTGGTACATGTACAGTCTAGCTCATAGTGATATCAACACCCACTTCATGAGAAATTATAGCAGGAATGTGATTGCATAAGTTTTTCATTATGTAATCGGCCATTTAAAAAACCCTTACAAAATACTTTTTATTTCGGACTTTTATTAAAGTATTTTTCTTTTGAGTGATAAAACACCAAGTTCTAAGAATCTTGGTTCTTAGTTCATTAAAGTCGACCAATCATAACTCTAGATATGGCAATTTTAAGAGAGCGCACTTAGATCAAAACAGTAGGCGTAAATAGGTGTGTTCTATTGTTAGAATGGCAAACCATTGTGTTGTCTACACAGTGCGTCCCATAAAATTGCATTTATTTTGTTATAACTCCACCATCGCTTGTTCGATTTTGATGAAATAAAAACTAATGATCTTAAAATTGTGTGCTCTGTCATTTTAAGGCGATTTTTTTCCAAAAATGTTAGAAATAAAAGGTTTTTTGAAAGTTTTTTTTTAAATAACCGAGTAAATCAGTCCGCCGGCTTATGTAATTTATATGCGTCTTTTGGGTACAGTTTATGAAAATTTCAGAAATGGTTTGAGCTGACGTCAGAAGTTCAAAACCGCCTGTTGCCAAATTTTTGTGACGCTATAACGGCGGCTATCTTTGATGGCCGCCTAAAATGACACTTTTCGCTCATATCTCGAATTTTACTGCAGCTAGGAATTTAATTTTAACACCTATTCGCAGGTTTTTGGGTCTGTCGAATGAAACCATCGAAATCGAGGCGAGGTGGCCGCCATATTGGATTTCAAAATGGCCGCCCAAAAATAAGTTTTTACCTTAAAGGGAAGGGCCCGCTAAAAAAATGGGGAGTTTTGGACGGCCCGGTCAAAACCTTAGGCGGGAATAAGGTTTCATTGATAAATATAAGGAGTTTCAAGGACCCCAAAACACTTGCAAGGTTTAAGAAATACTGGTCTGTCATTGGTTTACGTTTTCTTATCATCAACATACTCTCATCTTGAAAAATAAGACAATATTTACGACCAATGCGACCAATTTTTACATTCATTTTGCAACATTATCGAGAACGCGCCCCTTGCAGATTCGTAAGGTACATGTACTACATGTAATTGGATGTTTTGCGACAAACTGCCTAGTCTAGTTTCTTCGTTTACGGATAGACGAATAAGTTACACTGCCGTTCCTTACTGTTGGAATCGAAGGAGAGAGGATAGGCCTACTATATTCATCTGATGTTGCTAAGTTCTTTTTTGGAGTCTTCAAGGCCTAGCCTTCCGCTGCCAAATACAGTAGGCTATCCCGATGAAAACTGATGCGCCCAGGTATGTGTAACGTTACTCATGAAAGCATACATCACATACACGGCGTTTTGTCTGGTATCGCCATATATATCATGTTCGTATCGTAATCAGTCCTCTTTCTCAGGTTATTTGGTTTCCATGGTTTCCACGTCCCCACCCGACTCAAAGTCCATATATATGTACTACTATTCTTTGCATTCTCCATCTTTTCTTTGCTAAAACATCACTTCTATTACTATTGACGATGTAACATGTCCTAACTGCATTCCGCTATCATCGCCGACTTTATTTATATACCAGAAGATTGGCCTCTGTGTAGCCGATTATGTAACCCATAATGGAAACAGCTGACAGTACCCAGGGGATCCACGTGCTGCTCGCGAATTTTCACCTCGTAGTAAACAAAAAGTTGTAAAGTTATGTAAATAAGCTTCCTTATATGGAACTAGTGACGTCACACAGTAGTTTGTAATTTCGCTACAGATGTCACTACTGCTCTCGGTTGTAAGACGACTCAATCTCTTTAATCTCGAGTATCATGATAGATAAATATGCGTTTTCAATGCCTGTACCCATCAAAATTTTGCCTATATCTCGAAAATCTACAGCAGTTAGGAATCTAATTCCAATGCCTACCCCTAGGTCTTTGGGTCTGAGAATCGAATGGAACAATCGAAATCGAGGCCAGACGGACGCCATATTGGATTTCAAGATGACCGCCAAAAAAACCCATTACGGTCTGTTTCTCGAGTAGTAGAGCAGATAATTGATGGATTTCAGCGCCTAAACCCAGCTATCTGAACCCAACCAACCATCGAAATTCCGGCCGCCATCTTTGATTTCAAAATGGCCGCTGAAATAACACTATTATTGCCCATATCTCGAAAAATACGTTCGAACTATATCTCCAGTATTGTTATAGATGAAGGATGGATTTTAAGATGAAGTTGGTTGCCGGGCCAATGCAGATATTTTCTAGTTCAGATCTAAAAACACTGCTGTGATCCCTAACCATATACTATCATGTTAGCTGAGGTTCAATTCCTGCTGACATAATTTCCAATATACAGCTTCGATCGATGTCTGTACCCGGTTAGATAGTTACTAAGCCATTGCAGTGAGTTTGACCATCATTCCACCTTGTCCATAATATATGACGCATGACTATTTCCATGCGTAATTGCAGCATTGATTATTTATAAAACGGTTTTTTTGGAGGTGCGTGACCGTAAACTTTTTCTTGCGGGCTATTCTTACGCGAACGCGCAGTAACGAAATCGCCTCTCCTACCATGCCAATTGCATTAAATTTTCATAAGAAATTCCCATATTTCTCTGAGACATTAGCGCCGGCGATTCACAACATACTGTAAAGTTTGCGATAAGCGGTCGTGGCGCGAAACCGGCAATACAGAAGATCTATGAATGTTCATGTTATGGGCCGGTATTTGAATGCACTGGAATAACCAGGCCGAGTGCGTAAAACTAGGGGTACTGGCTATTCACCTTTTGTAAATAAAAATCGATAAGGTAATGAAGTTAGTGTCACGTAATTTTAAAGGGAAAAATTTAAAGCCAAACTGTATGCCATGCGACTCTTCGTGAAGTACATGTACTGTACCATGAATCTGAAGAAAGTAATCTGTGTTTTTTGCCTCCTGGCACACTTGGCCTTTTCTATGGAAAACGGAGGTGACGCTGTTGGTGATGCTGATCCTGAACCTGAGGATGATGATGAAGTTTTTGCCGCGGCACAATATTCTCGCCGCCATAGGTCATACTCAATTCAAGAAAAAATTCGTCTAATCGATGATTACCAAAATGAAAACATCAGGGTTCCTCGCGGCGTGACTGCGGTAGAGTTTGCAAGAGCTCACAGCATCCCTGCAACAACTATGCGCCGATGGCTTAACGAGGAAGATCTCCGAGATAGACATCGGGTAGCCACGACAAGGCAGAGCCACATGCAGAGACAAAGAGAGAGAGGGATTGGTGAGTGTTACCTTCGATGAAAATGCCAAAACTAGTCTCTCACAGAGGAGTGTGGTTATGTAAAATTTAGAATTCGGAAGCATTAGTTTTTTTTGGAAAATTAGTACTCTTTATTCTTTCAGCGTATTGGCCCGAGGTGGACAGACACGTACGAGAGTGGGCAGAGACTAGGCGGTAGCAGGGAGTACCCGTTTCCGGTGAAGACTTGATGGAGAAGGGACAACGGTTTTTCAATCAATGGTGGGCAGAGCTTCCAGCAGCGCGGCAGCAAGAGTACCGGGATAGTACGCCTCAACTGGTTGAGTTCAGAGCAAGCAAAGGATGGCTGAGCGGAGTTTTAACAAGAAATGGCTTTAGCTTCAGGAAGCAATGCAAAGATTCGCAAAAAATACCAGAAAACGCTGGGCAACTTGTGGCGAATTTTAGGGATGACGTAGCTCAGAATGTTGAGGAAAATGGAATCAACCTAGTCGTGAACATGGATGAAACTTCTGCACTTTGGGATATGGCACCCCAGTACACGTACGATGTCAAGGGCAGGAAGCAAATTGACGTGCGAACTCCTCGCGGCAATTCTAAATTAGGTTGCACCGTAACACTTGGAATTACGTTCGATGGCAGAAAAATGACAGCAAGTGTCATTTTTAAGGGTCTCGTCGCAGATGGCGACGAAACTCAAAATTTGAGAGAAAACGCTCCTGAAAATGTACAAGTTAGCGGATCTGAAACGGGCTGGGCGAGTTGGAAGACTATTCTTTCTTGGGTCAACGTATGCCTTCTTCCTTTTGTAGGTGACGCCTTCCCATTTCTCTTGATATGGGACATGTTCCCCGCTCACCGAAATGCACAAACCCGTCAGGAAATTGAAGATGCCCCCGGTTTCATTGAGATGATACCGAGGAGGTGCACACCTTTAGTGCAACCACTGGACAAGACGATTATCAGATCTTTCAAAAGTAATCTCCGCAAAAGGTGGAAAGCGTGGACGATTGAGCATAACGATGAGCGAGGGAATTCCCCTCCCATAACAAGGGGTGAAGTGTTAAGTTTGATTGGCGAATCTTGGGCCCGGATAACCGCGGAGGGAATTCACACCGCCTGGCGAGCATGTGGCCTGCTTCAGGCTGATGAACCCGTCCCTGAACACGTAGACCAGGACATTGTACACTTTGATGACCATGATGACGAGGACAATGATCTGCATTTCCTCGACGACGAAGAGCTGTAATACCCATTCTTTCGAATAAAGAGCGCCTTGTTATGAACTACTCGTTCGTTTCCATTGAACTTGTAGGCCTAGAGGTCCACAGTATGTAAGATAACATTGCAATAACAATGAACGTGAGGTCCGAAAGTTAAGAGTAAGACATTTGTAGGTTTTTTGTATACAATGCCGTCGTCCTTGGTCTGTATCCTGTTACATGCTAAAGCATAGATTTCTCCTTGACGCTGCAGGTTTGGGGCATGTCAAACGAACTGATTTTGAGGAAGATAGACCAGCTTCCCTTCCTGGATCCATCTGGATGTTCGGTTCGTGCTCGTGCGAATTTCAAATGAATAGCTTTGGCGACGTCGAGGGTACTTTTCAGAGGTGGTGGATGCGTTGAAAACGGACCAGTGGTGACTTCCAGAGTTGCCCCAGGTGTAATCCGGGTTTTGGGATCGATAATGCTGCCGAGGACCTTTCTTCTGATACCGGTCTGAACGCGAGGTGTCATTCAAGAGTAGACTGACGGCAAAATGAATAATGATGTCGCTAGATTCGCGGTTGAGAGAGAAAGGAGCGCAGCGCGTTAAATGTATGTGTAAAATAAGACACTTTGGTCAGCTGGTGAACCGAATGGGTTAGAGTAGAAGACTGTATTAGGTTAATGTCTTCTGTATGTAATCAACCTGGTAGTGGCAGTTGTTGTATAGTGAAAGGTGGTAATGTATATCAAGTGCTATATGAAAAAAAAAACACTATCATTACTCCGCAGATTATAAATAAAAAAATATAATTCGCCGGGTAAGCGTACATGTATGTGAAAAAGTTGAATATAGATACCAACAAATGAGATTTCTGACAATATTGTATTTATTCAGGCGAGATTGGCCTTCTTAGCCTTGGTCGAAACCAGTGTAGAAGAAGGAACACTCCGAGCAACATACCCGGGTATATCTCCCTCGTTAGCCTCGGCCGGTAAGACTTCTAGAAGAGGGAGACTAAGCTAAGTACGCGTGGAAACATAATGGGATCCAGACTGAATGAGATGCAACAAGTGATAATAGAATGTTATAGCATTGTGACTGAGACATTCAGGAGAAGAACACTGTAGAACGCCAAGGGAATCCGAAGAATACCTAACAAGCTGACATCTGCTGCCGTTTCTTTTCTTCTTCTGAATAACCCGACATAATATGTCTGCTTCTAGGGGTTTTCACTTCGAACACCAGGCTGCGCTAAGAACGACACAAAAACCACAAACATTTCGATTTGCTTTTTTGCATTTTGAATCAGCATGCATGTCAGGAATACCTTGACTGCAGTGCTGGGATGGCGACTATTGATTGGGCCGGGTTTAGAGATACGTAGGGAACAAACACTACGTTGGCTGTGAGCTTCACTTCACACACTACATGTACAATGTATCAATACGTATTCATGCTGTACTTTACGACGCGAACTTCTGGAAGAGAAGTTTTTTGGTATGCTGGCGAATTTTCTCCTTTTAACCAACATAATCTTGTCTAAGCTAGTCGCACAGGCTAATGTGGATGTGCTAAGCTAATGTGGATGAGTGCAAGTTTCAAATAATGTGTTCCTCTAGACAGGCCAGACAGCAAGAACAAAAACGATTTGAGTGGAACGCTTTGAAAAAGGATTCTTCCTTGCACTCGGACGCGGGGTTTGGTACAAGGCACTTTACTTTTTATTAAGATCTTTGGCAAGACAACTCCTTTGCGCTGCGATAGCCACTATACTGTGCGATAAGATATTGGGCGTTGGATAATAAACTCAGATATGAATATGGGGCCTTGGGCAAGACACTGAACTTTGTGTTAAGACATTGGGCCTGTGGAAATACCTTACATCTCAGCGAACATTAAATGTGCTTCCCAAGACCCAAGATCATTTGCATCGGCAAGACAACACTTTGTGCGAAAATGTGGGGCCTTCGACAGGTCACTTTACTTTGTATTTTTGTACACGATAGTGCTGTTTCATAATATATTCTATTGCATTGCCAAATATGATGTACGTATTGTGTAGATTCGTTTCATGACCAGTGCTTAGCGTTCCGGTGTGCAAGGGATAGTAGTCCTAGGGCTGATAGTCCGTGTCACAATAGCCTGCATTGCTAAATGTTTTGGTTAGGGTTAGCGGTACAATAGATCATGCTGCTTAATTGGTCAAATACAATGCTACCGGACTATGACTCCAGGGGGACTATATCCGCTGTCACACCGGCAGTTCAATTGTGTTCTGAGCGCCGTGTATGGACAATGTTCGAACCGAACAAGTACGACGGTCGCTCTCATTTGCAATAGGTTTCTCTGAATAATCGAAAACTAAGAAAACGTTTAGTCTACTGAAAACTATTTATCCAGTATACTGTCACGCACCAATAACTCATAGCCAGACAGAAGCATGTAGGTGCTTCTACGATCATAATAACCACATACAAAAGACTACGTATGCCATCAATGGTCATTGATAAGAAATTTGAATATCTTGATAAGTGCTTAAACTCGTATATGGTGATATTACTCGCATTTCAATATGATCATCAATGTCTGGTGACATCCTGTTTATGAATAACTATTTAGATGTTAAGGACTACAATATAAAAAAGAGAAAATAGTACAAGCTATTCTTCGTCGCACCATTCATCGTGGTCTAGTTTCTTTTATATGCTTTATAAGTACTTTTGCATGACATGTCACCAATCGGTTGTTCTGATAGTTTTATTGATGCGCCTATCCTTATCTCCGATTTACTAGGAGTCAAATAAATTTAAGATTGTGAACACGTCTTATGGTAGACATACTTCAAGATACCAGACACGAACACACAAAATAAATTCTTTGTCGCTGATTGTAATATGATATTTTGCCACTTGCTAAAAATAGTACCACCATATAAACAAATGCACGTGGCAGTCATTTAATCCTGATGACAAGTTTTTGTTGCAGTTAATTCACAATAATAATACAGCAAATGGTAAATATTTGTCATTGATAGTTAGTATCGTAGAATATATTTTAGTGCAATTTATTGTTTATATGCCGCATTGGGGATACTAGCATATACCCATGGAGCGGGCAAAGTTGAAATGTAACATACATTAGTTAAATGGGCACGATGATTGAGCTACATTAAATTTCTAACGTTACTGAAGTTTTATTAAAGGTTAAACACGAAATTAACTGCATTTAGGGACTTATTGCTGCTATCTACATGCAACCCCCAATAGATTGATTGGAGTACGCTATTTTGCACAATGCATTGAGACCAGTGACAGCAGGTCCTGTTCCAAATAAGGCCATCACATATTAGGCATATCACCTATCCACTCCCGTACCCAATGCCACTGTCGGACCAAAGCCAGGCGCATGGAGAGATGCAGAACGCAATTCAAACTGACAACATCAGTCAGTAAAGAATAAAACAAAGAGCAAGCGCTGGCCACTGTACATATTTTGTCCATCCTGGCATAACTGTTTATTGATACCCTGACTGCATGTTCCGGTAGGCCACTCTGCAGAATTTGCCTTATCACTCAGGTCAGTGTTTCTCGAATAGAACTAAAATAGAACAGGCTAATCATTAATCTCCCTGCTAATACCCTGCACCATGGACCAGGTTGTATAGCACTACATACGTGCTGGAAGCTAATACTGATGTGGCAGGGAGAATATGCGTGAAGTTTGTGTATGCTTTTGAGAATCAGCGGGGCTCTCCAATCGACGTGCTCTCTGAAAAGTTGTTATTTATTCTAAAGCCACGAAGATATTCGACGTATGACACCCTCAGTGACACTCTTACGTATGATCCAGACCTACGAAGCCAAAGGTTGCAAGAATTCGACGCATTTCCAAGGCCCAATTTTGAAACAAGAATAACCTCCTAAATAGCGGCCACAACGCGCATTATAGTATAGATTAACACAGTAATTATAACCAAAGGTCAAGAGCGACACCATCACAAATTGGTAGAAAACATGCACCACACTAAAACCCTGTAATGTTGGTATTTACTGCCATATTTCAAAGCCACGTTGCGTCATCCACCGAGTTTTCTTGGTGCCCCCTGCACGCAGCTTTCGATGGGACACCCCCTGGCCCTATGTCACGAGTTGTTCTGAGATGGGAAAACCAATCATCCACGTGCGTAATCTGGATCTAGATGATAATCGACAAACCTCCAGTTGGAGTATGATGTCGATGAGGTATGGAGTCCACTATAGGCTACTGTCCACCTATGTGGGATCTTTTACTTGCCCTGGCATAGACACTCAGGTACAAGGGACCACGGCTTTTTGTCTCATCCGACAGACCCTCGAGTATTTCATACGTTAATGGCGTAATGTCAATGCAAAATGAAGATGTAAATTATTCATACGATCAGGGGCAGTGGGTGATGAGGGTAAAGTAAAGTGTTGAGCTCACGGTGGTTGTTCAACACCACCTGGTCGTCGCAGAATCTCCGACCTCATCTATGGTAATCGATCAGTTCGTCTAATAATAGCGCATGCGTTAATCACGTTGTCATGGTGAAATGGCGGTAGTGACCGACGTCACCTACTTTTGCGACTATGGCGGAGAGAACCAACATTAGAAACTATCGCCACTTCATCAAAGATGGTGGTATGCAAACGACTGGGGCGATTCTTTCAACATTTGGATTTCTTACATAGAACATTTTGCACAGATTAATGTTACGTCTCTGCGATCTATGCCTTCCATTCAATTCTTTGCGAGATTATTGTACGTGTCATTTCTTATATATTTTAACTCCTATAATGCAATAATACTAATGATATAATGATGTCTATATGTCTGAACCCTGGATTTCATATCAGACACCTCCGCACGCCAATAAACAGAGACCCATACAAGACTGTGTTTTGGTTGCCGTAGCAACTTTGATTGCATATGACAACAGGTTGATACGAAGTGCATTAGCAACCTCGCAGATAGACTGAGCTGCATGATTGAATATGATTCCCTACGGTCGCTGCGATAGGATACCACTGCAAAATATATTTTCCCAATATGCAGGGTGAGTCAATAAAAGGGTTAGTACGTCCAGAATAATTATTGTGTCGAAAGTAGTTGTGCCATGCAGTATGATCTATGACAAATCCATTGGCAACTTGATTATAATCCTCTGATTTTGCATGGTTGAACACCTGCACTGCCGCTGAAGGGGTTATTGTCGTCCTGGGTGATGCGCAATATCACCCAGGCTCTATCTGGCGATGCATAGCATCACCCTGGGTGATATTGTGACAACATCACCCTGGGTGAATAAATCCTCGGCACCTTTCTCATGTTTATTTGTTAAGCGCACATATTTTTGTTTGATTTCCCGTCCTTTGGCAACTAAAGATGCCCTTTCGACTTCGGGAATAGCTGCCAAATGATGTTTCAAGTCGCGCTGGTGAACCAGATGAACGGCCGCCATTTTTTTTTGGCCGTGAACATTTCCACGTCCGCCGATTCGACAACCCCGTCACCAATAGCGAAACGAATGCATAACATCACCCTGGGTGATGTTGTGCATGCACAATGTCACCCAGGGTGATGTTATGCATCACCCAGATAGAGGCTGGGTGATATTGTGCATCACCCAGGACGACAATAACCCTTTTGGCTGCACTGCCTTGGAAATGGTATATAAAAAACGTCTTGACTCACACAAGTTGTTGAGAAGTAAGGGGAGTCATTAAGTAAGTTAGAGTCATTCATTTAACTCTAATGGTACAAATTCAAATTCAAATTCAAATAACCATGAGAAGACACCAGCTTGATCAATAGATATCGACTCATTTGAACATGATTTTAGAAGGTATCGTTCATCCCGGCTTCATCACTGGATGTATGCTTATAACATTGTAATATATCACATGTCGGAACTGTGGACCTTCGGAATTATGGGTCGTTTTCAAAATGGGATTTTTCCTTTGTGGTCTTATGGACCTTCGGACTTATGGACCTTCGGACTTGTGGACCTTCGGACTTATGGGCAGTCACCCTTATTTCACTATAAAACCATAGCCACATTTTACTTTGAAACCTTCAAAAAATTAACCGATTTGTATGAGCAAAGACGTTTTTGACATACCTTTTTCAAAGCAATGGTGCTCAGCGATGCATGATCGGGGATTATAATCCATGGGTCGATGGGTCAATCGTAGCTCCAAATGTATGGAACAACTATAGTTTTAGCCAACAAATGCATATCCTGAAAGTTTTACGCCTTTACTTTAAGATTGCAACTCAGACCCAAATCTGAAAATGACTTGTTTGTGGGGATTCGAATTAGTGACTTGAATTCATTCATGATATACCGCGTAGGCAAAACAAAAACATTTTGAAATTAAACCCTAACTATTTAAGTAGGATTTACATTATCATTTTAAATTACATATATCATAAGTCCTTCAGGTTATCTTCCATCCCACAGCTCACTCGGGCAATTTACTCAAAGCAGTGGTGACTAGACCAATTTTTATTCTTCTTCAAACTGAGCTGGTGCTAAACTGATGGCGAAACATGTTGCTTTTCATGCGTTTGGAATGACAGCTGCTATGCTCACTAATATTGGACGTTAACACAAATATAGAATGAATTGGTACCATAGATTCATAGATATCGTTCCCAATTTTTTGTAATAAGCCTCCAAAACATGCTTTTGAAACGCGAAATATGCTGTTGCAATTAAAGAATATGTTATTGGGTTATTTGGGGAATCGCGATCCAAGGTTGTACTATTAACATATTAAAGTGATACTATGATGTGATTTACAACTTTGCGGAAACGTCCGTTTTTAATTGTTGATCACAAATGTAAAGCTCAAATTTTCCATTTTTGATTAGATTTATCATAAAATCGCTGAATGTAAACCACCGCGACCGCTAAAATGTTCATGCTGTGACGTCATCAACGAAAACGTCGTCGGCGTAGCGCAATTTCAACGGCATCGAAGCGAGCCGTCCGGGCCGGATTAAACCATCAATTTCTAGAAAATGTGCATTTCGATTCGAAAACCTTACCGATTTATGAGAAAGTGACGTAGTCATTTGTCAAAAACAGGTAAAACATTATATGGTGAAATTTGACACGAGTTACCCTTTAACATATATGGTCAATAAAATGTCTCTTTTTATTGTAAAAGAGCACAGTGTGTGTTACACGAGCCGGCTTTTTAACCAATTGCTGCTGGATGAAAACCTGTCAGAATTCAGATTATTGACGGGTATTTTTAATAGATTAACTTTAATTCTTGACAACCATGACTATGGCTTAAAGGTGACCTGAAACGCTTTTATTAAAATTTTAACTTGGGGTATAAATAATAGGGCATAAGAAACACAAGTGTGAAAACCACAAAAAAAACAAACTATACTTAAAGTTATAGCAGTAAGTCATTCAAACATTCCATGAGGTGCAGGAAAAACAACTTGATGATGTGCATTGTGGTGTACTGAAGTAAAGTTTTGATAGTTTCATGCTTATATTCTAATTACCTTGCCAGAGTTGTGAGCTTTTAGTGAATATTTTAATGTACACTTTTAAAATATAGGTATGAAACTTATAAAAAAACTTTATTTCAGTACAGTACAATGTACATTATCAGTTTGTTCTTCCTGCACCACCTGGAGTGTTTGAATTTTATTCCTGCCATTACTTGAAGATAGGCGGTTTGGCAGTTTTCACCACTGTGTTTGTTATCTTATGCACTATCATTTTTTCCCTAAGTTAAAAAGTGTTGCAGGTGACCTTTAAGTTTATTCACAACGTCCACAGTGCTTTTCATGGCTTGTGTTGGGGGTTCCCTGTGGTTGATTTCCAGTTCGAAAAGTCGAGGGTCGGGAAAGATCGAAGTGACCGTGTCAGTTCATAACTGCTTTGAGCACAGACTAGGTCCGAATCTTTCAACCTCGTTGTTCGTAGATTGCAGGAACAGATTTTGTTTACACGAAGTACGAAGGAATCGGTACTTCGTATTCGTTGTTCGTAGGTCCGAATCTTTCTACCTCGTTGTTCGTAGATTGCAGGAACAGATTTTGTTTACACGAAGTACGAAGGAATCGGTACTTCGTATTCGTTGTTCGTAGGTCCGAATCTTTCTACCTCGTTGTTCGTAGATTGCAGGAACAGATTTTGTTTACACGAAGTACGAAGGAATCGGTACTTCGTATTCGTTGTTCATAGCCATGCAACACACACCTATTACAATATGCATAGACATTTTAGTGTATGAGTCTCCGGACACTAAATACACTTGTACTGGCTGAGCGTGAATCTGGGTTAGAAGTCAATCTCACCCAGAACGTTTTTGTATACCTCAGGTGATTTGAAAGGGCTTGTCACTCACAGGTCCGGGCCTGAGGCATCGCCCCGATTCTCATAGCTTAAAAGGCAAAATAAGTCCCAGGCGGCAATTCAGTCGTGAAAAGTTTGAATGTCCAAATCTCAATAAAGATTCCTTCATAACGTGCAATTCTGTCCATTCATTTCTCGTTCATTGTATGCTTGCAGGCCCCCCAGACGAATATATCATTGATTTTCTAAGTGTGTAGGCCTATCCTTTGTTGTGTTTGTCTACTCTCGGGACAATCGCCTTTGCGAACTAAGTCTATGATAAGGACAGCGACATAAAACTTGCTCTTGGATCAATCAAAATAGTATTCGGCACGATATGACAAATTGTATAAAATTGGGTGAGCCCCAGGAAAGTTATGGAAAGTGGTGGAAATAGTCGCAGAATACATTTTGCTGTGTCATTCTTTACCGACCTCTGAAAAGGCCTTGTAACGTTACATCTTCAAAAATCTACTTCTTCTTTGTAGGCCTACTCATCCACTCATTCGTTAATATTCTGTCCACATCATCAGTAACTCTATCTATCTGTACTCTGTAGGAGTCAACAATGTGCTTTGTGTCTCTGACCTATGTCTTATGTTATTTAGTTGATTTTGTGAATTTTGTAAGATTTCATCCGGCAAATGAAATTGCCATTTTCGCATGCTTTGGTTGAAAATCCAGCATGCACGTGTACACATTTCGTATTAATAGGGTGTTTTCGCAACACGACTGGAAACGCCATTATGAACGCATATACAGTATGTTCAGGTATAGACGTTTGCGTTTGTGTTGGTTTTTCCACTTGCAAAGTGGGTGCTTGTTCGAATAAGCGTACTTGTATTTTTTTCCGATTGTGTAGAGAGTGGCAAACGAATGGGCTATATTAAAACATTTAGGTTGCAAGAAACCACAAGAGAGTGCATGGAGCAAGAATTGTTGAAAATGATCCCATCCTGCTTCCATGCGCCACATCCCGACAAATGCTCATAAGTCCAATAGCATTCCGCGAAGATGACGTCACTGCAGCTGCTGCCCTCTATTTCCCCATCGCTGAATTACAGGCAATGTCGGACAAACATGCGGTTTCGTACTGGATTTCGGCTTTCTAACTAGAGCAGTTAGATTCAATCTGGCACATGTCCGAGTGTTGGAAATACTATATAATTGTTCTGAATATTTCTCTCTCTGACTCTATGGTATCATTCATGTTAAAAACAATGCAGGGTCAAAGATAATTGACTTTGAAATAAGCTCAAATGCGAAGTAAGTGTCGATGTCCGACTGTCACGTGACTAAAACGTCATCAATATCTGATGCAAATGACCTTGTGAGCTATAAATAGTAACTTCGCGGAATGCTATTCGGAAATATAGAAAATCAACACTCATCCCAATCAAGGTCCATATTTACGTCACATGTAAGCATACAGTGATTACGTGACTCATTTGCAATTTTGTTCCACGAAGAGTGCGAATTTGTTAGACAAACGTGAGTCTGAATACCGCCAGGCATAGGCTTGAATGTTGGCGTTCTCCCGTCTTATGCCCGTAGAGGGACTTAAACTATAGGCTGTGTACGCGTACGCGTAAATTAACTACGCAGCCATTGGAGTAGGCGTTCTGCTTAAAGCCGACCTGTCTATTGACATTTCCTAGTGAGGCCGAAGACGAGCAACCGGGAATGTTCGAGTTGTGCGTTTGTGTCTTCTACTTACTCATTACCCCCAGTGCACAACTTGAAAGCTAGGCATTCTCTGCAGACACCGTTGGGTGTACTTCGAGCAACGGCGTCCACAGAGCAATATATGAAGTCACTGGCCTCCGCTCTCAATTGGTAAGGCTTTCATGGAAACATAGTAATGCAAAGTTAGATTATCACTATAGTTCCTTCGGTTTAATCTCAGGATGGTCTCAATATACATTCTTAAATCTTATTTGACATCTCGAAAAAAGATTTCAGAGAGATTGATATTGAAATACCAATTTGAGTAAAAAGTTAGCTTTCGCTATCCCGTTCTGAGAACATTACATACATTTGTATATCAGATATTTTCATAAATTGTATTTGAATTGAAATTTTGTTTATCAACAAGATGATGAACAATATTACCCATAAAAACGAACAGTATGGCTCTACCACTAAAGCGAATGCACGGTTGCGAATGAGAGCGTAGCCCGCACAACAAATTTCACATTTGTCATGCAAGACGGATTTTGCCTAATAAAATATTCGGCAGATTATTACCACATCTAATCTTGTGTTGCTCATTTACAATAAGACTGCTCAAAAGCTAACCAAGTCTTTCGTTGCACTGCATCAATGCATGACGTAAATGTAATGCAAAAAACTCCCTTTTGATGGTAAATCTGCCTGTCAGCAAGCTCAGCATGGCAAGAAAAAAATCTTTAATTTGTTGTGTTCTGTCGTCTGCAATCCTTCTAAACAGGAATCGTGGTATTTCTTTTACGGTCACTTATATGTCTTTATACACTGTCCACAGCAGTAAGGGCAGTAACATTCAAAATTGTATCATAATGTCAGAAATATCTGCTGCAGATCGAGCCACAGTCCCCTATCTCTTTCTTCTCTTTTGACGTGATCGTGGCATTATGCCCCAGGCTCTCAACTGATTTTACCATTATCTACACGATTGATGAGTCCCCGTGGAGGCAATGAGTGCATTCTATACAAAGATTTATAAATATGCTCAGGTAATCTGCATGGATCAATTTGAGGTGTCTGGCTCGGTGTATGTTAAGGTCAAATCAATCGATATCCGTGTCACAATCATTCAGCAGCTCTGTCATGGAAAAGTTGCGAAAACAGTCACAGATACCTAGCATGTTTCTAGGTCAATGGTTTGTCACTTGGAAAAACCTTTGGCCATAATCAAGGTCAAACACACTTTTTGAAACTTCAGGGGGTTATCCTCTCGCCTGCATTACTGAGGGAGATATTACGGGTTGAGAGGCTCCAAAGCTCAGGCTAAGGTAACATCGGACTCAGGGAACATGGAAGCCGGGAATAAAGAACCCTAGGAGCATGTGACCAGGGGAAAACACTGTAGATGCGACCCTCTCTGATATCAGCGAGCAATCCTGCACTACGATGATATACCCGAATTCCTCTTCTAGTGTCTATTTGAATCTCATCAACGTCATGACATCCACACTCTGCGCCGTACATACTCACGCACATCTCCCTGGGACTTAATATGCCCTGCGCTTGAATATGCAAGATATAAACCGCGACAAGTGGTACTCTGTCATTACAAGTAGGATTTCTTCCGAGCGCTTAGTACCAAGCATTTTCCTACACTCTGAATTGGACAAGATTGCCGTGCCAGAATGTATTCCTCATACTTTGTGATATTTGCCAAGTGGTAAGAATGCTCCGATGAATACATTTCATTTCATATTTCATGAAAAATAACCTGTTTCGAAATTGTGTTTTGTATTCCCATGATGACTCAACAGTAATTGTGCAATGCACAAAGCACGCGAAGTGTTGGTTCGAAAGGATCCCTCATTAAAGTCGGTGGCCATTTTGTATTGGATGCAGATACCAGGGTGACCCTCAAGGCTATTTGAAAAGATATCTTGACTCCTAACCCCAAAATCATTGGGAAAACCTGCAAATATTGACTAATGTGATTAAAAGGCACATGCAAGAACATAGAACTCGGCTTTCACTGGCAGCCAGTGTATTTCTTCGAGCATAGATCGTTGTTACGTGCTCAGATACCCGCCAGCGATAAGCTATCGTAGCAGATCAGAATGCGCAGGAATGGAACATTATTGGAACCTTTCGGAAGATCAGCACTAGCTACGGTACAGTACACCACATGGATATTAGATTTTTCATATTCTTGTTATTATCGAACTATTATTCCCCCAGTTCTAGAAGATGTACGATGTTAATAGACATATCCGTTTTTGGACATATCAAATTCGGTCTACCATACTGTCTTGCAACCGAGCGAGCAGAATTTAATGATACGCAAAAGCTGCAATAAAATCGAGGAAAACTAGCCAGGATCTTTTACTCTAGCAGAATGTTGTCAACAACCTCTCCAAGTAATCCAGCCTGAAGTTCTAAACAAGGCCCCTGTATTAACCAGTCATCAAATTTACAGCTTCCTCACTGAACGAAAGCTATACCAGGACATTCACATAGCTAGGTTGATAGTGAAAATAATAATAATGAGTTCTTATAGCGCTTTTGACTGTATTATCTACTGTATCAAAGCGCTTTACAATCGCAAACATCATTGTCCAGTCTATCCAGAAACCTTTCTGGAGAACCAAAGGCAGTCACAATCTAGCGCACGCAAGGACACTTCAGGCCAGTTCAGAGTTACAAAGTGGCACTGGCTATATATATCGGCCAGGTATCGAACCCGTGACCTCCCAATCACAGGGCCGACGCTCAACCGTTGTGCCACCGCGCTCTCAAGCAGAATTATGATTCATCATACTATTCAACTCTTAAACAAACACAGTTGCCTCAAGTACGCGAGTAGTCAAAGCACTCGTCACCACTGTTTGCAAAAAATTCAAACATTGCAGCCTTAGATGGCTGTTTGAAAGCCTGCGTGGTTCCATGGATGTCGTTGCGGCATAGCCTCGTCACAGTTAGCACGGTCCATGCAATGACCGTGTTAAGAAGTGACCACCAGCATGAAGTTGGATTTGTTGGGCCTGAAGACTCGGAGAGTTGAGGTACACTCGGAGAGGTTAGTGTCGATTATACAGGGAAGAACTTTCCCTTGGTAAAATGGCACACACGCACGATCACATTGCAATTCCAAACATCGAACCTGCTCTACGAAAGGAGACCTGTTACAGATCTGACTTTGGGACATTGCGGGCAAGTTTGTTGAGGACGATATGAAGGTTTCAGTCTCATTCACCATCCATGTGCGTTGAGAGCAATCAATATAGTGTGCCGATATGAGTCCTAAGTTCGTATGGGAAGACATTTCCACGCATAGTATCACCATGTAGTAAAACGTGTTAATTTTGAATAAGACTGCTCTGAATACGGAGTAATGTAACACTCCATGTTCGAAAGTTGCACGCTTCGAGGTACACTGACCGATAGCTACTGATAGTTGTCAATATTGAAGGCAACATCCGATACTGCAGCCTGTCAAAAAGAATCACATGGTCCACTGAGTTTTATGCCGCTGATAACTCTAACAGCACCAAGAACAAAGACTTAATCTCCAACATCTTATTTTCTGTGTCCGTGCCACATGCATTCGCCTACTCACGCTGGGAGAAAACGCTCAAAGCCTGAGTGTGTGAGTGCGGGGAGGGTTTGTACAGGGTTTACACCGACTGCTGCATAAGTAACTGGTCCTTGTATGCTAGATATTATTCGTGTTATCACATGGCGGTGGGGACGTGTCTGCTGTTGGTTTAACAAGCCTTCCCAGAAGGGTGTGGCATAGGTTTGCATTCCGTGACATACTTCTCATACACGCACTGAACAATCGTTAGTGAATCTAGGGTAGCCGTATAAGGCCATACTTCAAATTTTTGCGATGTGTTGTGGCAGTTTCATATGAGAAATGACAACAAAGTTGTACACACTTCTTTGTACGTTTGGTGGCTAGGCATGACATAAATGCAAATTGTTATGGTGGCCTACTGCTTGAGGTCTAGTCTCGTTCACCTGTTGAAGCTAAAGTGGGCCTCGGATTATATTGAACAGGGGCTCGATCGACTCCTCCTTATGCAGTTGAGATTTTATAGTGTTCTCGGTGCGTTTTATAAGAGAAATAGTACCGCTGTAGTGCATATTACCCACGGCCACATATTAATCGAAGGAGTAGCCGCATATGGATACCAGAATATGCATGCTGACCTATCAGGTTATTCAGAAAAACTGCCTGTCATCTCATCATCTGATCAAGTTAAGAGCCAAATCTGCTACAAAATAATCAAATATATAATAATATTATGTTTAGTATCGTACTAACAAGTAGAGAAGAAAGGTCCAGGATGCTGCCGTGCATATGGTTGTGGACATTTGAAGTGCGGTTAATATATGGTCCTAACATGCACCTGGCAAATAGAGATACAAACTACCGGAAATACATATTCAAACACAGGTCGTTAATTACACGTACTTATTAAAAAATCTCTCTCTTCACAGCACCTCAATGATTTGGCATATTTCAGTCCCGCGTTAAAATATTGCTCTGCGCATTGTTCTTTCAGTCCACATACCCAGTAGATGTTGATCAATATTCTTAGCTTAATGTCGATATCTTTTGTTTTATTTTGTGGGCCCGAGGTTTTTGGCTCACCTCATGAGTCTATGCGATGACGTAGCGTCCGTCGTCATCGTCGTCGTCCGTCTTCAGTGTATGTGTGAGCGCGGCACGTTTCGAAACTGCATGAGGTCTGGACTTAAAACTTGGTACACATGTACGCTTTCACAGCCAAATAGATCCATCCAAGCCTGTCAAACCATGACATTTTCGTTGTACGTTGTGTGTAATAATTTCAGGGTTTGGGGGGTCTGAAGTTAGCGGGCTAATTTTTGACGGCTTTTAGCACGCGAATCAGCTTTTTGACCGCAATGGGTTAATTTGAGGCCCAAAACCACATACGTAAGCAATTTGGCCTGAAACTTCATCATTTTCTTCATTTTAAACACACCTAATTCTCAATAAGAAAACATATATTTAAAATGGAAAATACCATTCAACTGGTAGAGTGAGACCACGCATTGATCTCAAACTGAACTATTACCGCGAGCTGATTGGTTTAATACAGGTGCGTGACCTTGGGCCCTGGAGCGAATCAAATAAAATTTCGTTCAAAAATTATTCTTTGTTTGGCGATCAGGGGGCGTAATTCAAAAACATAAAACATGCAATAGGACCCGTGATTTTGGTCGGGCTTCATGATTTGTTGTGTAGGTATTCTTAGCAATGATACATCATATATCATACGGGTTTTTGATTTTACCTACTGTTCAAGGTAACAGAGGTCAAAGTTCGATAAATCAATGATAGGTGGCACGTTTCGTTTCTATTTGAGCTAGAAGAATCTAAACTTGTGTTGACATCTGTCTAGGGACCCTTTATATTAACCCGAAAATTTAGCCCGCTCGGGTATTAGATATGGCCGCCATGCGGCCATCTTGAAAATTAAACAAAGTCCTGTTACTCTGACACTAATGATCGTATTGCAACCAAATTTCATGTGATTATATATCTATGTACTTTCTACAACATCCTTGATTTCCAGTCAAATCCGAGTGCCAATATGGCCGCCAGGGGGCCATCTTGAAAAATTAAACAAAGTCCTATTATTAGTATTACTCTGAAACTGCAGCAGCCACCTATTCCAATGTTTAGAGTACATGTATATACCAATGTACATGAACATTATTTGTACAGTTGCACAGTTATCAGATCGGACTGCTATACATTAGTGTCGGATCCCAAGTCCCGCCGATTATATAGGGCGAGTCAAAAAACGCAACTTGTCCTACATCGCTGATACCACCGTCCTGAATTCAGGTGTCAATGGATTTAGCCCAGATATTTCTCTTACTTTAAGATAAACTTTTCTACTCGCCACGTATCATTTTGTGTGCGCTTGGCAGAAACGTATTACCTGCTCTCGAACTGTATTACTCATTGATTCCCTGAACTTGTTTCCTGTATTTCTTGTGTTGGCATCCAGCGTTAAGTTCATTCTATATCTTCAATCATAATGTGGTGTCATCCAAAATTATGAGCCATAAAACCGCGTCAACGTTGGTCTCTTACGTGGATCTATGACATAAATGTGGCGATTCTAAGACTTTACAATTTTACTTCATTCTTGAGAAATAGTTCACATCAACGTACATTTTGGTGAACATTATGTGTATGGCAGCAGATTGGTTCTCTGCGCCACCACGTAAACCTGGTAGCGTTAGTTAAACTATATTACGTCATACACCCAGTTTTCCTGGAGCCCCAAGCAGCGCCATGTTATTCTCAGACGGAACCCCCCCCCCCCATGCTATGTGTTACCAGAGTCTTTCAAATAAAAAGTAGGGAAGGTCTTGTTTCAACATCAAAGCCACCGCCCGTTACGAAAGACGCGCGTTGGGACAGAGCTCTCTCTGGTCACGCGTTGACCCAAGCCAGTTCCGCACAACTTGATTTGAACAATCCTTCAATCAACTGAACATAGCCATTACAAACGCACCGTTTACAAGCAAACCCCAGCTAAAAATTCAATGATTTGTATAAAAAACTGTTAAGATATGTTGTCAAAGACAACATTGATATGAAAAGAGAAATGTTTCTTCTTTTTCCTTTCGACAGTTTTGAGAAGTAGTGGCACTGAGTTGAGAACAAAAAAAATGGAAATGCGTTTTTCTACTCCATATCATCATATATTTTTGTTGTTAGCAGTTTAGTATGTTTTCGGTGCCTAACAGACCATCTAATGGGATATTTGATAGTTTTGTGATTTTGAAGCCAAGTTTCTTGGCATTCAAGGTTAGAAAACGGTTCATTTTCCCATCGATGATGTTTTGGCAATCATCAAAGCGCAAAGTGGTTCGAGGTATACCGTCCCAATTTTGTTGAACACACCATTTGGCCTATGAACCTTTAAACCATTTGTGATGACATTGTGTATATTTTGAGTCATCTCATAAGATTATGTGGCTGTAACAAGTTTGCAATTGATTACAACCTAATTACGGATTGTTTATGACAAATTGCAAAGCAATCAGTGAGTGCATGTAACTTAATTGCGGTTTGATTATTGTTTTGTTTGGCAATTAGCTTTTGATTAAAATTAACTGAACTTAAATTTACACATCTGTCTAAATTGTTAGATCGTTCCCATCAAAATAAGTCAGCAACAGCAGAGTATATTCTTTCGTTGAATTTTTGGTCATTCTATTATTGTTTTGCACCTCAGCCCAGTTTGTAGCTGAATTGAGCTTTATCATGGCTTCCAGTTAATTGCCGGAGAGAGCTGTGTTATTTTGAGAACAGCAAACCTCTCAACCACATGGGTGATATCAATACAAAATGCCCGATCTCCTGTTTTCCACCTGTATCTCTACTTGGCAATGGAAATGATATTTCTTCTGTCGTTTATGACAATAATATGTTCTTAAGTAACGCCGATAAATTCAGAACAAAATTCTGATCTTATCCACATAGTGTTACCTGCCTTGTTTGGGATATCCACTGTATCGTATTGGGGATGGGAGGGCATCATCGAAGATACGCACAGAACCTAAATCTGGTAGAAAAGAGGGGGGGGGGGGATTTCATTGATTTCCGATGTTAGGTCAAGGTCACGCAAAGCACAGCCAGATATCTACTTCAGATGCTGGAGGGGAGAGGACCAGGGCACTTGCAAGGCAAAGGCAAACAAAAATCACGTATAGCTTTAATTTACCTCAGAACACTTTGAGGCAGTATCAAGTTAATGCAGGACGTAACTCGATCGTAACTCTTGTATTCGAATTTCTGTGACTCAAAAGTACAATATCACCATTAGAAAATGTATAAAATGCAAATAAACTGAACTTGATATTTTTCATCCATTACTATGACTAATGGGAAGAATCAGTTGAAATTTCTTATCTGTATATATATATTTCTAAATGGCAGCAAATTAACCATTTGGCAATGTATTGTTAGTCAGTAATTACGGCGGCAAATTCTAAGTGGCTTTTTATGTGTCCATATCATTCTTGGGAGGTAAAATATTATTCGCCTATAAATTTCTTTATCATGATAATTGATTACCAAAATTCACATGGCTACTGTCCATTTGGCCGGCGGGATCTTTACTTGCACTGGCACAGACATTCAGGTAAAAGGGACTTTTAGTCTCATCCGACGGACCCCCATTGATTCATCTCATATTGTGCCTCAAACTTGCTGTGAAAATCCAGGAATTTCAGTTGCATGAAAGACACGCCGGTTCATCCATAAATACAATCTAGGGATAGAACCCGGGCTCGTGCTTGGTAGCCAGCAGTGTCATCTACTTGGCTAAAAGACAGCTCACTTCCAAAAAGAATTTGCATGCGCACTGATAATTTTCTCACATTAAATGAAAATTTCCCATGCTCCGAATAATGTGGCCACGTGACCGATGTGAGTGTTTCATACCTCAAAGCGATGTCTTCCCATTGGGTCACCTCAAGTCCTGCGAAATAAACTCTTGTGTGGGTCTAGGGTGTTTTACAAAGTACAAGAATTTTCTAAGGGCCATCCAACTCTCTCTTTTAAGAATACTCAAAGTTCTAAAGTTAGGAAAATGTTGCTACGGGTTCACCATTCTAGTTCATTTGACTCAGTTAAGTCTGTTAATTTGGCTTTAACTCTTTAGCGACTCTTGCTCTGCATAGTCACACTGTCCGATCACAGACAAAATTATTTAATTCGCACGCGATATCGTTCATACATTTTGAACGTTGCTGAGACTTTTAGACCAACAAGCCCCCATCAAGTAATAGAGCCGATTTGTCCCATGCCCTGTCAGTGGTTTTAAACTACTTTCGGTTTACTTAGGGGGAAGACTAGGCATTCAAAATCCTTGTCATCCACATTATATAGGTCACAGTGGTACCTTAATGGGTATTAATTCTTAGAATATCCCGATCGAACGGTTATAATAGAAGACACACATCATCTATACCTCACACAAACATTGGATTTGATTATTCCTCTCATGCCTTTCACCACAGAAAAGCAGAAGGCGATGATACCAGGGTTGTCATGGTTACAAGGCCATAGCAGAACTACATCGGACCATCCACGAACACCAAATAAAAATTATTCCCGCCAAAAAACCGTGTTTATGATTTCTTTAGCATTTGTTCAGTGTTATCATGAAGTAACTTTCCTGAACGTTAGCTCAAAGTAAAGCCTTGATGAACATAAATAAGATGACATCTGATGTTCTCTGCACGCCCATCTCTCTTTACTCTTACTTCGCGAAGTGATTGCAAGTAATCAAGAAAGGGACAAGTGTGTGCCTTGTAAGGATGAAGTAGCCTCACTCTGGGATAATATCATGAGTTAACAAAGTCGGTTTTCAACAGCGATTGCGGGTGATGAGTTGTGACAAAAGAACCAGGCACTGTTGCCTATGTTGGTCCTTATTAACATAACGAATAAACCTTTTTTAAATACATGTACTTAGATGTCCTCCCCAGGTCGAAAATCCAGGTCGCTCCCATTCACCGTCTTACAGTGGTGACCTAGGTTGTTTTTTTTCTTTCTAAAGTTGACCCAATCTGACAAGGACCTATACTACAGCTTGAGGTGATTGATATGCAACTAATATAAAAAAAACGCTATTGATAAGAAATGTCACCAGAGGTAAAAAAAAAAATGTACAGGAATTGCTTGCACACTGACATGCATTAAGCTCTGCCATGCGCGAGACTTCATTCATCATGTATAATGTACATGATGTAGAAACTGGTCTATTATTGGAGGTCTCTTACTATTGTGGGTTCGAACCGAGAGACAACATGTACCTTGAAACTACCGGAGATCAGTCAACCCGAAAGGTTTTAGTATTGTATGTGGATGGATGCAACACATCCAGGCGGCCACAAAAATAATAGGTTCACGCGTTCTTTCTTGTGAAACGATCAGATAAGGAGCCAGGTCGGACTCTCGACTAGCGGACATGAGATCGCTGGTTCGATCCCCACTGTTAGCATGAGACTCCAGCCAGGCCCTTTGTCTTACACATGCCTTTCCTAAGCCGGGTGTGAGCTTGATAGAATGGCGTCTTTTGTGCCATCTGTACCATTTTCAAAGTGGCCTCTGTTAGTGGCCTTTCAAAGTGGCCGGGCCTGTTTTGTAGCTAGCGTTGGGGCTAGCTTGGTGTCATCTCCTTCAGCTGTGTCCATCAGACTTAACACGAGGTAAAGTTAAAATTTGCTTTGAACAACGGGCTCAGTTAAGACTCTCATGTTGAGTATTGTAAGAGCAAGAGTTTTTGGACCATATACGTTAACCAAATAGCATTAAATGTCGATGGACAACAATTATTTCGAGTATTTGTATTAATACTTTCTCCTGTTACAAACGCTTCCCTTCCGACTATAGTTATAGTTGAGAGCATCGAATTCGGATTGACAATGTGAATGTTGGGCCTGAGGTGGTTAACAACCACACTCCTAACCATAAACTGATGACTTGCCCAGGCCAACGTTCCCAAACAAGTCCGTTTTCTTATGCAAAATATGCCCTCGTTTCTCAGCCACTTTAGAATGAATATGTTGTGTTGTACAGCAAGCCGTATGAGAACTAAGTCTACGTAGGGTCTCTCATGCCAATGCGTTAAGGCGCAGACAGAGATTCCACTGTGACTGATTGCAGTCAATAAGCCTATTGTGAGATATAGGTTTATTGACTATAGGAGCTTCTGCAGAGAATGTCGTGCTCTGAATGCATAATATCATACCGCACAAACTATTATACTGTTTGATATGCAGAACACGTTTGATAGCAAACCTATGATTTTGTCAAAACGGTTTCGTCAAATTAGCGCTGATATCTTTACAAGGATGATTATGAAGATTTCGTTCCAAGGTATTGAATGTATCGGGTGATATAATAAAACGTCGAGAGCGGAAAGCATTAAAAATGTGCCCTTCTGTGGCCTTTGATATAATCAAGAAGAAATCAATAGACATCATATTTCTTATGGAGGGCTTAATCAAAATGTACGGGGAAAAAAGCGATATTATTCTCGATGGTATTTGGGGCGATAACCTCTTGTCACCTGTCAGCCAGAGTCAACTTTAATGATAGAGTGTTTAACCTGGTTTTTCAATTACACGTATTTATCAATGGTTTTATATTTTTTCAGTCAAATTTTCGACATGGCAGAGAGTAGTCATGGTTTTCAGTGATAGAGATAAGTCAATTAAAGATTGTAACCCGATGGACTACTATATCTGTAAAGTTTATCGGGAATAGTCTGAAAAAGGTTCAGTGAAGCAAATTAAAACACACAATTGAGGGAAGTTGGAACGAAAATTTCTTGGACGAAGTAAGAAGAAGCACTTCAACTTGAAAAAACCCGTCTGCGTACCGTAGTTGAGGAAGAAAGAGATCACATTGAGCAACTGCTCAACTAAGGCAGTTTTACATATCCACTGATCCACGCATTTGTTACTAGCATTCTTGACATGGGTACCATATCAGTATTTTAGGAAAATTGTAATAGCTTACTTATGATACCGACGCTAGATCAGGGACGAATATTAGAACACAGCTTGCGTACTCCCCCTCCTTGGCCGAAGGCCCTGGGCATGATAGTCAATGATGACTGCGTCCCAGGAAATGGCAGAAGAAGAAGAAGAACTGACTGCGTAATCGGACTTTTTAGGTCACCCGATATACTGTATGATAACATGTCAAAGTCTCCCATTAGTCATAGTTAAATTTGGAGTACTTGAGAAATGCATTTCAAGATCACCGAAGGATCCAAGAATGTGTCTTCTATAATTTGTATTCGTAAAAATGTTGTTTATACCGGTACTCTTATAAATTTTTAGAAAAACATAATTTTCGTTTATCTTCGTCCAGAGAAGGGTCAAGGAATTCCTAGCGCGGGCATTGCTGGCAAGGAAACGTGCCAATTAACCGCTTCCTGACCTGTGTGAGCTTGAAAAGTCTGACCAAAAACCCAGGTGACAAATGTATAGCTGCAAGATGTAACTTTGATATAAAATTTATCGCGATAGCCATGCACGTGCTAGTTACACGACGCCAATTTACGCCATGTGGCCTACATGACCTTGAAAAGTAGGCCAGGTATCATGTTATGTGTTTCAATAAAAAGTACAGTATGCTCGTAATGGGGACTTCTTAGACTGAGATGGCACAATGCTAATGATGCCAATAAAACAAAACGTTCGTTTTCTATGAGGATTTCGGATAAAAAGGAAGGAGCCCATGCCTATAAAGCTCAGCGAAATACACAATGTTAATTTGGTGCAGTGTGGATATGAATCTCGTTGCATATACGTATACACATGATAATTCCAAATACACTTCATGAGAAAGTGACATACATGTATGACAGATATAACCCGAAGCACAATGTATACGCGTATGCACGGGTATTGCATACAATACAGGTGTACCTGTCGAGTGAGATGAAAAATATTTATCGGGAACAGTTGATTCAACACTCTGCTGGGATAAATCCTCCTCGTACATGTCACCACCAAAGGAATAGATGACAACCCGGTGTCAATCGGCCCCAAGATTTCACTCTCATTTGCTGGCAGTGATATGCATATTTCAAAATAATGTAAAAAGTAGACAACATTACTATCAGGACTTGCTTGCACATTCTCAAATGTAGTGGTGAGGCTTTCCTTGGGTACGTGTGGCACGCCTGGTGTATACCACAGGTTTAGAAGCTGACCCTAATATCTATTTTATTGCTCAATGCTCGCTTATTGTCGCTCCCCGCTCTCAACCGCGACTCTAGCGGTTTTTTTTATTCAATTCACCACCAGTCGACTTTCGAATGACGAATCGCGTCCAGACCGGTATCAGAAGATAGGTTCTTAACCGCGCTTATCCATCCCGACACCTGGAGTATGTCTGGGGCGACACTGACACTAGCCACAAGTCCCATTTTCAGTGCAACACCCCTGAAAAGTACCCTCGACTTCTTCAAAGTTGCACGCTTGAAATTATTCAGCACGAACGGAATAGCCAGTGGAAATCTAACAATAACTCAAAGGAAGCTGGCCATCCTGTTCAAAAGCAGTCTATAATGACATGCCTCAAACTTGCAGAATCTATAGAGGAATTGATATTCGACCAGGCCCGTCTCAGGCCTGGCGAAAAAGAGGGCCATTCTCAAGAGGTCTCCCGTACTGAAAGGATAAACTAGAGATACCAGAAACCTAACAAATTATTTTGTTTTGAAATAGTGTTAAAAAACTAGTATAAAACCTTTGTTGATACACAAAGAGTTAACATTGCATCTAAATCAGATAGATTTATGATAAAATAATATAATTCAAGCAAAAGAATGAAGAAACCTCGCATCTTCATGATTTATGACAGGGAATATGTAGCTACAAAATACAACTACAACGATATTACGCAAAGCCAACGGGCTACAAATACCCCGAGGGTACCTCGTTCAGCATTGGTCTGAATAATTTAGTGTTGATAATGACATAAAAAAATGCCGCATACAGCAATCTCTAAAATAACTACTGATCACATAAACTAAGTTTCAAATATATCAATGCATTATAGTAGATGCTACGAGTTACCTCTTTCATAGCCATGAATGATTCCATGTTTACAGGGCAAGGAACCAAAATCATTGGATCGTCACATTCATCACATTTGCGAAATTATATATATTTTCATTTGATCTTTTACATTCAGCAAGGAGGAATCTATGACCAAAAGGGTGGGACACATCTCACTCTTCGGCGTCCAAAATATTTAAAGTCGATAAAAGCTGCTTCAAGTTGGATTAGGCGCTCGATAACTTTCGTATTCTGGTTTTCATGTGTCGATAGTAACACGATACAAGACATAAATGTTTCATCGCAGATGTCGCTGGTTGGCATGAACAATTGCATTCTTTGTTCAATCCGACCGTTCTCCTACCCTACCGGAAACAAGTTAAACTTGAAAGATAGTCTAGACCTACCCATCCTGTACGATATGATACGCTGATTATAAGTTGATTGTGGTGTCTGCACTTCGAAAGGAACGGGTTTTTTTCTGGGAAAGCTCAGTAGGTGTCTATTCCGCTAATGCGAACGATAAGCGATAACCCAATTTTAACGTTATCGTATTTTATATAACATATTTCAGGTAAACTCAATTTCACCGCTGACGGCAAATTCTTTTCCAGTGTAAGAGATTACGCCAAACGTATCAAAAGAGACCATCGTTGGCGAAAGTTGGGGGTACCTGCTCGGTGTAACACTAGTGCCCAGTGCCAAATCATCGGAGCCAGTCAGATTGCTGGGTTAGGGGTCAGGGTTAAGGTTAGGGTTAGGTTTAGGGTTAGGGTTAGGGTTATCATGCATGCAATACCGTCCGACGATTTGGCACGCGACGGACCTCTAAAGAGCGTTAAATGGCGTCTTTCAAAGGGGAAGGGTCCACTGGACATTAGTTTAGGCCACGGGATTAGAGCCAACACTGTTATAGGCTGTACTGCACATTGACATTTATAGTTAGAGTTTTGCTGTAAATGTCTCTTCCCTTTAAACATATTGACTTGTGGCAAGCCTTGGAGAACACTTCTACAAATTTCTCCCCTACTCTTCTAAACTTTTAACCGTTCCATTCAATGGCTCTAATTAGCGAACTAACATTTAAAAAAATCACTGAAATTCTCTGTTTATGAATTATTGACTGCAGAAGCCCCGAAACTGCTATCAAGCACATCAGAGAGATCAGCCATGAACATCAGTCCTAACAATGGTCGAATTGGGTTTGACACCCTCTCTCCCATTGGCAGATTAATATTCTACTGACCAGTGTTTTACCTGAACCCCCCCCCCCCCCCCAACACTGTTAATTGTAAAACTTCTTGATGATTATGGACGATAGCGTCAAAGAATTTTCGATAAAAACTGACAAGGTCGTAACGTCACAGTCGTTTCCGTGTGCTGAAGCCTGGTGTTATAATGTAGGGTTGAAATTCACCTTCCCACAAAAAAAACATTACATGTATTTAATTAACCCTCACTTGATTGACAACTCCTACCTTCGATGACATTACATTACCCTGCCCCATCCTGGCATCCAGCACCAATATTGGAAAACCCTCGCCAATGGGATTCGCAGTAAGAAGCTTAATAGCTGGAACAGCCTGAAATAAGCAGTCCAAGCCATCCGTTGAACAACCCACTTGTCGCACATCATGACTTTTATGTCAGGTATGCAGCGTTTTCCTGTCTTCAGTCATAGAAAATAACGAGGAAATTAAAACATGTCAATTAAATCATAGGAAACCTAATTTAACCGTCACGGAAATCGTCAAGAGTAATCAGGAAAGACATACTGGTATGTATCCAGAAGCATGCGCGCTATATGAGGATCTGAGAATACACTTCGATTTTTATTTTTTATTATTTCACTGAAAACGTTACTTCGTAAAAAATTGGTAAGTTGACCAATGAAATGTTGTTTAAGGCTTATCAACTGCTGGTGACCAAACTCCTTGGTCAGTTGACAAACTTCTAATTCCGCTTTCCGAACTTAATTTGGCCTAAGTTACTTTTGGTAGGTTCAGATTGATTAACAAGCTTGGTCATTTCTACCATGGCTTGTCAAACCTGATTAATTACCATTGACTACCTTGCTTGAGAAGCCTTAGAATTATGACATTTGCCGTATCTGAAGGGGTCTTTGAATAGATCGCAATTATGACTTGCTCCACGTATAACTAAAAACACTTCGACCAGTTGAACCGTTTAGTCAAGAAATTGCAATTTTTGACATTAATTTACCAAGGTTTCCGAGGTTTTACCAAGACAAACCGAGATTTTGCCAAGAAGTGAAAAACCTGGGTTGTGAAGACCCAAGATTTTGCTAAAATTACTGGCAAGGCAAATACCTCTGGAGGGAAAGAAAACTGTTGGTAACCAGTTTGTCCCTGCCTTTCAGCTTTAGCACTACGACAGCTTGTTTTGAATGATGATATATTTTGATCATTAGCAACACATTTGCCACGAAACCCATTGGTTCATGTCCAAAGTTGACCAATCCTATTGGTCAGGTGACCAACTCGGATAGTCAAGTTGGCCATCCCAACTGGTCAATAGACCAAGGCAATTGTTCAGGTGACCAAGTTATTTGATCACTTGACAAAATGGTAAGTTAAGTACGTACATTAATCCAATTGGTCAGTTGACCAATCACCTATTCAAAATTGTAATTGGTCCTGGCCAGCGTAAGTTGGTCAAATTGACCAACTTGTGTTTGTAGCACTTGTTGTTTTTCTACTCCGTAAAGGCTGAAGCATCATGTAGCCTGTATTACAGCGTGCATTACAACTGCCAAGAGTCAATAGCAAACTATTATGGCCAAATGACAACCGCTGTGATTCACATCATCGCTTTCCATCATTTTAAATAATTAGCCGTGATTTATTATATATTCAGCCATACCTACATAGTCATAGGTCTGGTTGGGGTTTTTTGCAGACGTGTTCAGAATTCTTGATTGCGCTTGTTCACAATCAAAACTGTTACCGGGTAAAATCATCCTAACAATGTAATGTTGCCACAGATATTTGTTTAGAATCATTATCTGAGGAACTTGCAGCCCGTTTTCTCGGAGGTGCCTGTGTGTGTGTGTGTATGTAAAGATAGCGAGTTCATGTTCAACTTTCGGATGCACACTAGCTGACTAAACTATCAAAAATTGTTAGTTACGCCAACTCTTAGTGCAGTGTTTTATTATTATTTAAATTGTGGATTCACTTTATAACCATATTCAAGTTACTGAATATGTGTACATCTCTGTTGACGACTTTTTCAACAGATACTAGAAGTCTGATCTAACCAGGCCCTGCGATCTGGCTCTTTTTTGGCAGCAAAGCGTTGATGGCAAATTTCTAAGAACAGCACGCTGTTGATGAAGTGATTGCCAGGCTTAATTACCTGGCGGCCTGATTTTGCAATCCTGGAATTGCAATTGGAACTGATGACTGTCGGCATGATATATTGCTCTCTAGCCACTAATTCAAAAGTCGAGCATCATGAGGCTGTTTTATTCAGTCGGCGGACTCCTCCACGAAACAGCATTGCATTGAAAGGTACGCCACACGGATATCTCCGTGGGAAGCTGCGGACGTCCTGTTCCATAGTATTCGACATATGGGCCTTTGTTAAAAAATGCAACGCCATTGTCTATAATCGTATGCATGAGAAAAAACAAACATGTATAACCGACCTGATCTATTCATATGCGATTTAAATCGTACGTTTAATAAAAACAAATTCTTGTAACAATAATAGTCAGTTTACTTAGAAATACAGTATGACGGACTGCTCTATAAGAAGTTTCAAATTACTCTAAATTGACCAATAATGAAACAGCCAGGGGCCATTGTGCTCACCGTATAGATATTTGGTACTTTGGAATTCATCCTGGTTAAGAAACATTGTATATGTATAGTATATAGGACAAACCAAAGTCGGTATGACATGTGATGTATCGTTGCTTGGAGTAAGTATCATAAGAATATCATCAAAAACAATTCACTAATAAACGAGATAATGCACCTTTTACCTATTTTAGTTTTGGCCTCCTGGTGGCAAGGTTGAGTACCAGATCAGATCGAAATTCGGTGTCCGAGGTCACATGACGTAGGGAGACTGAATGTCAAAACCTATCCACTCCAAGATCCCCTTCTGCAGAGGACGTAATTCTAACACTTACCGAACACGTTGGTCGATGGTGACTACAAGGAATCAGGTGTTTTGGGCCATAAACGGTTAATCAAGCTGAAGTTGCAAAACTGACGTTGTTAATCAAACAAGTAAGTTCATAAACAGCCGAATCTTGCTGATATACCGTACTACAAAGTTTTTTTAACTGACCAACCAGTTTGGTCTCCAGCAGTTGACCGAACAATCAAACAGATTCGTTTTCAGTACACCTTTTTATCATGACACCACTTTGCCTCGGTGCTTGTGACCCACTATATGGATTGTCTATATTGGACTGCGTGTCAATATAATGAGGCAAACAAAGGAAAAGTATCGAGAGAAATCCCCATAAATATCGATCTAGATACAAGAAAGTCAAAAACATTCAACATTTTCTCCCTTGGTATCTGTGTAACTTGATACAAAATTAGGTCTTTTGCAACAAATCAAAGCATTCCATGCTCTTTGACCAGAGCGGAAACTACTAAGTATTAAACAAGTATATGTTATGCTGTCGAGGATAGTCAGTGCATTGTAGAGGACAGGAATTTCCCCAGATTGTTAAAGGCTGGAGAAATTGGTGGCATGAAAACAAGAGCTGCCCATTAGAATTTCAGTCCAAAGTGAACCTCATTTTTGTAAAGAAATTGAGCTAACGGCCTAATGAGCAATTCAGCTGAAGACCTAATTAGGCCCACTTGTGACAGATGCAACGAGTTGGTTTTGTTGATATATCTAGTGTACCTTGTGATCTAGTCACAGAATCAAGTCGGAGGATTTCAGTTGATTTCAACGTCAATGGCTTTGGAATCATGGTGATACATGTATATTATTTGAGACCAGTCCTGTCCGACCATGTTAGTGGAGTAATTGTTGTTTTATTCGAGGCGATACTACACATCAATCCTGTCGGAGCTTCTCACTGGACTTGTTCTCAGGCAATGATGTTCTCTTCTAACTGATACTGCACAGCAGTCGCAGCGTAATTCAATATTTCAGATTTTCACATTTGACCCCCGTCTGGTCAAAGTTGGAATCTCATGATGACCACCATATAACTTATTCGAGATATTATCCCACTAAGCATATCCCTTAAGGTTAATTGAAATGTCTCACCGGTTAAGAGTCAGTAGCGTTCGCCAGGCGAACACAACATTTTGTGACCCTCACCTCTGTGACCTTGAAAAGGAGGTCGAATCCAAAAACCGGTTGTTATGTGTTGTATCTTTGATATACATGTATGTAATTGTGATATAAATTTGGTAAAGATTGATACGATTGTTAAGGCTTACTTCAATTTTTTTTAATTTTTACATTTGTCCCCCTAGTGGCCAAAGTTCAAAAATCACATGATACCTTATATATAGGTTATACGAGATGTCTACCTAGTTAACACAACCCAGAAGTTACATCGAAAACTCCGGATCCTTACCGGTTAAAAGTCTGGAACGTCCGCAAGGTTAAAATGGCCGGGGAGGGGACTGCGCTAGCGAGTGATTGCGGTGAACGGACGCCAAGCTATTTCAAGTCCCCTCCGTAGCACCGAGGAACAATTAGCGGCAACCCTCAAAAGTAGAGAACACCAACACTCACATTCCCCAGTGTGCACGACTGTTTCGTCAAATCAGACTCAATAATTTTAGTGGCACTTTCAAACCCAACGTTAATTGTACTATACAGAGTGGTCCAGAAAAAACGCAACGGGATACTTCCACTACCTTTAAGCTCAGTGGATAGGGAATCTTTCTAGGAGAGGAATGATACCAAGATCGCCCGATCTGGTTCAGTAGTTTTTGTTTTAGAGCCTATCTTGTTAAGCACAGACAGGCTTTTTTCGCGCATAAGAAAAATCGAACTGTGTCGGTAAATTGAACTTACATGTAGGTGGATTAAATATTAGGTAATGATACTGATATGAAATAATGTCGACAAGGATCCTAGTGACTATTTGCAATTGAGTAAAAGTCGTGTGAGCGTGGGCAGGCCAAAGCGGAATAAACTCAACACAAGAAAATATCTCAAGATATTCTAAATTCTCTACCAACAATCATGAACTTCAACCAAAAATTTAAAGAAACACCCTCAAAACAAAAAAAAGACGCAAGAAAGAGGAAACAGCTCAAGATAAAAAAAACCTCCCTCAAAGAAAAATAATTCGCCTCAACATTAAAAAAGTCCCTCAAGGCAAAAAATTCCCTCAAGATATAAAAAACTCCCTCTAGAAAAAGAATTCGCCTCAACATTAAAAAATTCCCTCAAGATATAAAATTTCCCTCAAGATATAAAAAGCTCCCTCAAGAAAAATAATTCGCCTCAACATTAAAAAGGTCCCTCAAGGCAAAAAATTCCCTCAAGATATAAAAACTCTCTCAAGATATAAAAACTTCCTCAAGAAAAAGAATTCGCCTCAACATTAAAAAAGTCCCTCAAGACAAAAAATTCCCTCAAGATATAAAAACTCCCCCAAGACTCACGTGACCAGGATCAAGAATCACGTGACCAGGATCCGTTACCCATGTCACGTGACCCGCGCATACCGATGACAATGAGCACCCGGGGATGAGAATCTATTCGCGATCTGATCATTATCATGATGATGTTCACAGCTAGTCATATCACAGAGCCATCCTCAAAATGTCAAAGCTGACAGCTCGCGCGCCGACGTCTGACGTCAGGGATTTATGCGTGTCACGTGATTCTTGATCCTGGTCACGTGAGTCTTGGGGGAGTTTTTATATCTTGAGGGAATTTTTTGTCTTGAGGGACTTTTTTAATGTTGAGGCGAATTCTTTTTCTTGAGGGAGTTTTTATATCTTGAGAGAGTTTTTATATCTTGAGGGAATTTTTTGCCTTAAGGGACCTTTTTAATGTTGAGGCGAATTCTTTTTCTTGAGGGAATTTTTATATCTTGAGAGAGTTTTTATATCTTGAGGGAATTTTTGCCTTGAGGGACTTTTTTAATGTTGAGGCGAATTATTTTTCTTTGAGGGAGGTTTTTTTATCTTGAGGTGTTTCCTCTTTCTTGCGTTTTTTTTTGTTTCTTTAAAGTTTTGGTTGAAGTTCATGATTGTTGGTAGAGAATTTAGAATATCTTGAGATATTTTCTTGTGTTGAGTTTATTCCGCTTTGGCATTCCATACACACCACCGAGATGACTCTGACCTACAGCAGCAACGTTCATTTTTTCTGCATTGAACCTGGCCTTGCTTCACATAAACGTCTCTACAACAAAACTACTGAACAGAAACAGTCGATCGTGGTATCCCTCTTCTTCTAGAAAGATTCCCCATCCAGTGGTCTCAATGGTTTTAACCCCCTGTACAGGAAGTATCCGGTTGCGTTTTTTCTGGACCACCCTATATTGCACAAAATTGGATCCTCGTTTGTGGATTTAACATAATGTTTAAATTTGATCAGGATGGTTCGATCTAGCCTTCGTTTGTCATGTTTGTGAGTACTCAACTTGTGTTGCTTTTACCTTCTATAATGGTCACACAACCTACGTGCACTACAGAGTTGCCCAGAAAACGTTTCCCTTCTACAACATAATTCTATTGTGTATCTTGTGTGACGGAAACGTTTTCTGGGCCACCTTGTAGGGGCGAATGGCTGCCGCACAAGAAAAAAAACCAAGATGAGCGAACAGAGACAATATGACATGCGGTTTACTCTGTGGTGCACGCACAAAATAAATACATCTATATTTTTCTTATTTGTTCACTCTCGACAGGACCAACTGCCTTTTTCTCTATAGATGCGAATCATGCTTCAAGAAACTTTTTACCAGATAAACACAACGATATTCCATTAAAAGAATCCAACGACACGGTTTTTCATACTTCATTACATATTTTTTTCCTTTCAAGCGAGCTTGGCTAACTGGACGCCCTGCCGCATTGTTGAAGGGTTCTATCATTTAAATACCTTTAGGAGACTCCAAAACGAAGAATATCTAAATTTGTCAACCTGAAGAGGTCATATCTCAATTGATCAAATTTTCACACAGACATTTTATATTTACAATTCCTTGTTATCAAACGCGGCCTATTCATCAAATAATTATATTCATCACAGTAAGTCAGATGACCTAGTTCAAGTTCTTAGGCCACATCAGGTCGCCTGGTCTAAATATACCCTCAGTGTGGATGCATGATGTGGAAAACACGTCTATGGCTGGCGGGAGTGGACGAAATTACCGAATTAATGGCCGCAATGAATCAGAATTGTGCCATGCAAGAAAATTATTCCGAAATACACGTGGGCCTGCCTGTGGCGGCCATTCAATCCGCCAATCAAAATTTCCGCGTTCACTGATTTAAAGCATGCATATTATCGACAAGAGCAAGATCCATCCAAATATAACGCGTAAATCATCGGGAACTATAAAACTTACCGATCAGGGCATCGTGTATTAATATACGGTATGTAAGTCGAACAGTATGAAATCATAAGTGAATGCACGTTTTGATTGGCGGATGAATAGTCACCATAATTCGTATAATCGCATTTGCAAAATATTGATTCATCGTGACCATTATATAACAAGATAATTTTGTCTACTCCCGCTTGCCTATACGTCAAGTGAAACTAGTTAAGGGCTGCCATTTAAAGCCTATGTCATGATATTCACGCTGCACAATAAGCGCGTAGACTACGTCTTAGTAGATCCTTTTCAGATCATTTGATTCGACTGTATAATGTATCTCTGCTCTCTGAACGTTGACAATGTGGTACATTATTGGGTTGATAACATTTAATGCGCAATTTCTTACTTCGGTATCGTGCTTGTATTGTTTTCTCAGAATTTGGTCATCGCCGTCACAGACCACTTGGATGTGCAGTGACTGAGAAAGTGATTGGTACAGTTTTTCACCATCCTGACAGTTGACCTGAGTTCAGAAGCGGTCGCGTGCTTTCTTTATCACCAGCTAATAAAATTATTTGTCTTCGTGGTGATGCACAGCCAGACTTTCCGAGATTCCATAATAAACCATTTTAGGCAACAGATCAGGTATCAGTCTGACCTAAATGGCTCAATGCGAAACCAAGTGGTCTGGTCAGACCCTACCTGGTGCGTTGTCCCCAGCAAAGGAGTCGCTGTTCATTTTAACATAGCATTTGAAATGTGGATGGTTAGTAGCTACTGGTTGAGAAAGTCAGCATGTAATATTGTGCAAGAGCATTATGTAAGGAAAATTACATGGTTAACTCACTGATGTCACTGCATGCTTTTATTTTACTATCGTTTTTCTCTCCTCAATATTTATGTTGCTGAATACATTTATCAAAGCATTGCGTGACTCGTTAATCTTTACTTTACTATTGCGGTATATAAATGGAACTATTACATTGCAGGCCAGCCTCACCAACAGGTTGAAGATTGGTCATCAAGTGTTACATTGTCCTTGAGTTTGTTTTTGTCAACTTGTTCAAGACACAAGCTTTAACCCATTTGTTTATTTGAAGAACTCTGATAACACCATCTATTTCTGCATCCTTCTAATTGACATATCGCCCTTAGAAAGGCTATTGTCCTCATAACCAGTTGACCCACTTATAACCGTAATGCCTACGAGGTCAATCAAAGTGTTCGAAAATTGCTATTTTCATTCCATAATTGTTGAAGTTTGTAAATACTTTTTGATGAGTTGGAATCTAGCGCTTGTGCAATACGTTATTTGATGTACGATCTTGGTTTCGGATTGACAGATGTGAAATCGTTGTTAGGATGGTCAAAGGGCCATCGCGTGTTTAAGTTATAGAATTATAATGCGTTCGTTAAGAGAGAAATCAAAGTTATTTCCCACTTACTTGAAACTGATCACGGCCCTTTCTACATTATGTTATGGATATCCAAAAGCTGTCAGCAAACACCCAATATTTTCGCGGGGTAAAATGACGACTGGTGAACGCTCCTTAAAGGGCACTTATCATGCTGTTTGACTTCGTGCAAAGTTGCGTTTCGGGTACCGCACATGCGCAACATCAAACGTCGATGGAAGGAGTGCAGGTTTCGTAATTAGAGTACATTTATACAAAACCATGAGTTTTCAAGTTTTACACAATTTTCTCCCAAAGAGTTCACCAAAAGTGATCATCAGCGGTGTTTTTCAGTGCGTGCGTCTATCCAGGGAAATATCATATTCAGAGCTACCCTGTAATGTACCTTTCTCTAATTGATAGACTTTGCCAAAAATTGTATTTTCCCTCCAAAAATTATGAGCTTATTCGAAAATAATTATTCTCCAGAATTAACATTACAATCAGGCTTCGAAATGCCACGCCAGACATTTTCATTCTTGTTTGTTACAATGCCAAGAGACCTGCAAGTGATTTACCGATATTGTCGCCAACCTCGCACCGATATGTTTCCCTCGCACGTCATACAAAAATAATTGAGACAGCGTTCACACTTCTTCTTTTATATCTCGTTTGGCCTAGAGGTAGCCGAAAATATGGTAATACTTTCTATACTAACATTTCTGAGATATCCACTTTTTAGCACGAGGCGGGTTCTATTCGAGTCACCCGAGTATAATTAATTAGAAACTACAGTTTTTCACATCTGCATTGGAAACTTCACCCAAAGTTAATTTCAGTTCTGTTTGAAGTATTTTCGAATTCTGTGCCTAGGGCTGCATGCTTACCATGCAGACAGTATAGCGACATACCAGCTATGCCACAGCACAGGGACGTGAGATCAATATCTCAGTCTCGCTGATGTACGCGTAGAGTGCTATACTCTGCTCCGCCACTCTGGATCACTTGTTGCCAGATAAGGCGTGCACCTTACACAATATTGGTTAATTGAAGAGAGTGTTATGTTACACTTGCAAACTATGTAATGGACCAAAAGTTGAAATGAAAGACGTGTGGTGATAAAGCGACGATTCAGCCATAAACGAACTGTGTTTTTTAGGTCGCCCGATATACAATACATGTAATTACCAGTTAATTTTTACAATGTCCAGATGGCTCTTTTTCTTAGTGATGGCCAATATCCAACTCTTGTGTTGTTTCAGAATGAGATCATTTCATAATACTCGGATTCTTCTGTCTCGAAAGAAATTTTCATATGTCATGAAATGCCCTCACCCTCACAGACGATATGGAAATGACATTCATGGATCTTAACCTGTTCCTGCATGTCGCCTGACGTGGGTTAGGCATTTCCATAACCATTCACCTCGTTTCCGTGGCCAAAACCGGTCACGAGAAATTTAGGCCAGTTGAGAGAGACCGAAAACAAGCGTCATCCATTGATATATGCGTTCATGCACTGCTTTTTTTCTATTCAGTGATTGAAGCTTGCAGCCTGTACAGACGCGAGTCGAGCCGCGGAGCGTTCATCAATGTATTGATCACGTGGTATAACAACGCGCGGCTGTGATTGGATGGATTGAACAGAAATGTTATTGGAGTTTAAAAGCGGCGTGCAGCAGGCTTGGGTGTCTTTTCTGGTTGGAAGCTAAGTGAAAGCATTGAAAGGTTTTTCTGTGAGTTTAGGCGAGGTTTACTATCTGAAGATGGCTACGAAAACGGAGCAACAAAAGGGAGGCGATAAAACTGTCACGAAGACCACGTACCGCTATGAGTCTGAAGGTGGACAAACCCGTGAGCCTATCATGGCTGCTAGGCCCTATTACGCCATCAATAGGACCGGCGCTGGATTTGGGATGGGCGGTGGCGGAGGCGGCGGATCTAGCATGAGTATGCACATGAGATCATCAATGGGCGCTTCGAGCATGGCAACCCCACCTGGGGCCTACTCAAACATGTCGGCGCTGGGGACAGCAAATGTCCAGAAGAACAGAAAGAGGGAGAAGAAGGACATGCAAGATTTGAACGAAAGGCTTGCAAGTTACATCGAAAAGGTCCGATTTCTAGAGGCTCAGAACAAAAAATTGGCCGGGGAGTTAGACGATCTGAGGGCAAAATGGGGCAGGGAAACTGCTGAGGTGAAAGGTATATACGAGGGGGAGTTGGCTCAGGCCAGAAAATTACTGGACGAGAGCGAAAGGGAAAGATGTAAGCTGGAGTTGAAAGTACCGTCTCTTCAGGAGGAGCTAGATACGGAGAAAAAAAGGTAAAATATGTTTTGTAATAATCTTGTTAGTCTTGACGTGTGCTTTATTTGTGCTCCCTTATTTCCCCTTGGAGACTTCGGAACTAAAATGCATGCGAAACACTGTTCATGTATTAAAGTTACAAGAAACAAAATCTCCAGGATAAAATTTTATAAAGCCTCACACTTTGGCAATCGTCTTTTCTTATTTTGTGAATGACAGCGTTTCAGTAGGCCTAATTCTGCCCACATTTCCTTTTTCAATGTTGCAAGTCTGCCATGCTGTTGTTTCAGCAACTCGGGAGGGGCAGACTGGGCGTGGCACATGATAATTCAAGTGTTGCAAAAGCCAGTTATCGGTTGATACATTCTCAGCTGACCCGTCCAATTCAAACCAAAGTGAAGTAGTTATATGCAATTTGAATGACATTGACATTGACATTGTGGTAAACAAAAATAAAGAGAAGACACATTTTATCCATTTTTATTGGTCACGCATCGATTCCTTGTAGGTTCGCTTGCCATTCATCTTTGTTGAAGCAATGATATTTTGCTGTCTTCTTACACTCTCCCGGGTTTGCTCAAACTTCATTTAGCACTCATTAAGTTATTCATGTGGAAAATATTAGATCTGGCCAACACAGGCTGGCACCCCGCCCTCCCAGGGCCCAGGACTATGCAACCCCAATGACGTCATGACACACTTAACATGTTATCTTAAGGAGGTTCTAAAGAATGAATATGCTTATTTCTTTGAATGGTCTTGAGAATACAAAGGAGACAATTCTTTTGATAAAATGGCCCGCAAGTATGTTCTGAATGAAGTGGCTAAGTAAGCATCAGCGTCATAGAACCACCGGGTGGCGCTATCGTCCAACAAAAGTCAAACTCTTTTAACTTTGTCTAGTTTCTCAACGGAATCTGAATCCGGACTCGACTAATAAACCCTCATAAACCACTCGACTAAGAAACCACCGATAAACCGTCATGAAGCAAAATTTGCCCTCGTTGTTTATGATATGTGTATGATTTACCATTAATTTGTGAGGGTAATGGTTACTTCTTGTCGACTTAGGATATTGCTTCTACAAATATGTTTCTATCAGCTGCTTAATAGAATATAATCAATGTTTGCATTGCCTCAGTATAAAGAACGGTAATATCCTTACACTCAGCAAAATCTGACAGCAGCAGTAATCACATTGTTGCAGCAACTGATTGTTATCAATAATTTCAACATGCACGGTTTCAACTTTCATCTAGCCTTAGGCATTATGGTCGCATGCTATGTTATCTGTAGAGTCTCTCGAATAAATCGATAGAAAGGGTGAGTGTGTGAACTCTGGCGTGGGGAACCGCCCAAGAGCACATGAATCTTCTGTCGCATGTTTGGGTGGGGAAGGAGTGGTGCTTATTGGTTTTCGGTTCGATCCTGTATCCAATATTGCTGCCAGGTGGCCATCTTAGATATCGCATTGTAGACTATCAAATGCAGATGGGGATGCCACCAAGATGGTCTATAATTTTCCGTGGCATGATGAAGTGGGGTTGGAGAGTTGCCCTCTTGATTTTCGGCTTGATCTCATCGAGTATGGCTGCAAGGCGGCCATCTTGGATTTCGCAATACGTACTGTATCTGCAGAAGGAGTCACCCTAAAATGGGCTTGTATTTTATGTGGGATAATGAGATCGGGTGGGAAGTTGCCTAATTAAATGTTCGCCTGAATTCATATCCAATATGCCCGCCAAGTGGTTTAGAGGTTCGTCGACCCTTGCATGTGTCATTAAGGATGCATTACTCTTGATTCAATCGCCGCTCTAGTTAGTTTTACATTGGCATGAATCAGTGAAAACAATTTACCACTACCTTAAATCTAGGTCACCCGCGGAGATTGCAGGTTGTCGACAGACTTTCAAACTTTTAGATAGCTCGTGGTTGCTCAGTAGTAATAATTATCGTTGTGATTATTCACCATCCAGTACAGTTAAAGTGTATTGTTTATGCAAACCATGCATCACTCGCTAATTGCAATAACCTGACAAGCCGACGTATTGTATTGATCATTATCAATCGTTATTGGCAATGTGTCCGGTATTCCCTCGGTATATTGATAGTATCAATGGCTTTCTTAATTCCCGGGACGAATTGCTGTGGCGACCGTCGCAAAATATCCCTTACACCACGAGAAATAATTAATCACAGGACATCTGGTTCAGAAGCAGGTATTACATAACAAAGCTAAAACCTCATAAATAGGTAATTCTGGTGCTGATGTCAGAACTCAGAGATATTACATTACACATTTCCAAATAGTCTTACGTGGATGACAGGTAATGCGAAGTAGCAGACACGGAACGCGGTTGCCATAGAAACATAACGACAGCTCAGGTCGTTTATCAGGTCTATCGCGGTTTTATCATCTACTCGAGAATATTCTTTCTCCCACTTGATGGTTATCATGTGCAATAATCTGCTAGCAATTAGCCAAGGGTAAATGAAAAGGACTCGGAAGTGTTGACACTCGCACACATTAAATTTAGGAAAGAAAAATAGCATGGTGTCGACCGAAATTTGATTTCGAGCGATTGTGTTCCATATGACTACGAACAGTCCTACAAGAAAGTAAATGTCCACCGTTTTTTTAGATAGATATCACAGAGATAAATAAGATATTTGAATGCAGTTTTCAGCAGAGTATGGTATGTAAGTTACTTTTTGGACTTTTTAAAAATTGCCTGTTACATAATGAAGAGACAGGATTAGCTGGGTCCAAATACAACAGATACATGACCAACTAGATATACCATTCCCTGTTGAAAACTGCATTCAATTATCTTATTCTATCTCTGTGATATTTTTAAAAACCTGTGGACATTTACTTTCTGGTAGGACTGTACATATAAAAGTAGCCGGGTTATTGAGTTATTGGCATAATCGAGTGATGTGTGCATGCATGTCTGATTACAAAACACCGGACTGTACTGGGAAATTCTGGACTGACAGTCATTGCTCTCCATCGCCTGGGTGCTGTCGACATTGTGATATCCGAGTGAGAATTGGGAGTTGAGAACATGTGCTTATGTTGGTAGTTGGGAGTGGGTCCTTGGGTAAGGCACTCGGCATGCAGGAGGGTCACAAAGTGTGAGGTATGTAGGGTGTGGATCGGCATTTGCCAAGGGGCAAATTGACATTAATCATTTCTCAGGTATAATCAATTGTGCTTTGAAGGGTGTGCGTATCTTTGTTCACAGAGTTCTTGTTCCCCCAATTGCAAGGCCCTTAAACAGCATCAGTGCCACACGATAAACACGTTGGCTAAGCCACATCCAAGTACTTAAGAATGCCACTGCAAGTACAAATTATATAAAAATTCGGATCCTTTATCTTTGGAGGGAGGAGATTCTGGCTCCATGATAACTTTGAGAACCAATTAAGCTGGGACAGTTCATTAATTCCAGGCGGTGGAGAGTGATGACTGTCAGTCTAGACTTTCCCAGCCCAGTCCAGTGTTTTGCAATCCAGAGTTTTCCAATACCCTGTCTGATAATGTGCTTTCCAACGAGTTTTTATTCTATGCAGTGCATGGTCGGATATAAACATTGCTGGTTCGATACCCACATTGGCCATAAATGTTGATGTACATTCAGGTTTCGCAATCTGACGAATGCCACTGGAATATCACTTGTTTGCAGCTCTCATCCTGATACAGAATGGGATATTTTAAGGACCATGTCGCATGTGGATTTGAAATATGAAATGACAACATGATACCGGTATTATGGTAATGACCAAGGAAGGGTTTAGCTAATAGTATCGCCTGTTTCTGAATTGGTCAACCAAGTCTAACTTAAAAGTGGTGACATTTTCAGGTGTTTAAGTCGATGTGTGGCTTCAACACTTACCTATACATGCCGCATACCAAATCTGAAGAGACATTGAGTGCTTACAATGTATTGCACTTGAATTAATGGAACAGGTGTATGTATAGGAAATATTCTACGGAACTGCAAAGTATGAATATCATTTGGTTCACACCACCCTCGGATGTGCACACAGTAAGGCAGGTTTTGCAAGCCTTACGAACAGCTACGACGGCATACAAAGAATATAAATGTATTGAAGCAACGATTTTTTTATATCTTTTTCCAAACAAATAAGTATTGAAAAAGAAGGATATGATTTGTACATAACGATCCATGCAGACAAGTTTTTTACAAATCCTCGTGATCAGGTGGACTCGCACAAGCTGCATCGGCATGAATTTCAGCTTCTTGTTTATCATTTATGAAACACTGATTTTGTAAATCGCCGTAAGGGCCTATTCAGCTGAGGAACGTGATATGGTATTCATAAGAATCCTTAAAAGGGTAGAAATTAATGACAAATTTACAAGATCAGTTTGAATGCCACCAGAGGATGGTTCAGGGTTCAATCGGAGTCTATCAATAAAAAAGACCTGGTTCAATTATATATAAGTTGTTCAAATGGTTTTGCTTAATGCGAATACGCTCGCGCAGAAAACGAAGAAAACAGTAACTTTCCTACAAATTCTCAGAAAGACTGGCCATTGAGCTCAGTAAGGCAGAAACCAAAACCACCGATAAGGAATTTGTCTGCCTCGTTCATTTTTCAAAAGTTTTACTTGTTTTCGACAGCAGCCGGTCATTGTGCCGTAGCACTTGCTTCCATTTTGAACATTTTGACTGCAGGGGTCGTATATACTCAATAAATCATTACAATGGTTTTGAATTGGGATGGGCAAAAAGGTTTTTGCTTGAACACGAGTGTGGTCTTTTCACAGTCAATGGTTGATTCGCCAGTCCGATAACTCCCCTTTGTGCATCAAACAAAATGGGAGGGCTATGCCTATTACTTAGATTGACGGTCACGATCAGCTTCAATGGCTGACAGAACAATGCGAAAACTTGACAATCCCTCCTCCATTGTAATGAAACGGGGCGAAGCCTCGGACCTTGTATTCGAGGTTTTAGAATACCCCTCAACTGTAATGAATGGGGACGGACCCTCAGACCTTGTATTCGAGGTTTTAGAGTATTCTTAAAATCTGAACAAAGCCTGCTAGAAGGGTGCATTATGTTGTAAAATTATTCCAGTATAAACATTATAAATGTCACAGGAAAGAATCCGGAGAACAAGGATCATTGGTGTCCATACTGCTATATAGCATAATCCGTCTGAATAACACTATGCTCCTCGACACTTTTTCCAAAGAGACGTTTTCGACTGCTACACCGGAGATTTTCTGGGAAGAAACGAACGATCTGTATAAACAGGGCCCCCTCACATCCGTTGTATAAACAGCATGAGAAATACTACAATATGTCAATTTGTGATTTATGATTTATGAGCCAAACAAATATGCAGCAATGTTTTTGGTCATGTAAACACTACTGGCGTAGAAGGTTGATGACCTTATGGATAAGTCTGTTGCCTGTGGATGTACGTGGTAAATACACAGTAGGCTGACAAGCAGTTCAGTTCATCATGAACGTGTTCGTAGCACCATTGATGGGGCAAGATGCTTTTTATCATACCAGAGTGAGTGACGATCTGAGATCATGCACCTCAACGTGCAGATTTTCACGGAAGAACCTCTCGAAACTCGATCGGGCGAATGTCTTCAATAGCTTGTCTCCTCGTAATGCTTGTGGCTGTTTTGATAGCAATCCCTCACCTGGTATTAAGGTAGCAAAAGTATCATTGATTGGATGTCTGGATATCCTTTTTTGAAAGCAGACGACAGCAAATAAATTGAAAGCACAGGCAGATTTAACCGCGAATATTTCCTGTTCCATGGCACTCGACGTGGATTTTCTGGTTGGTATTTCTAGATGATAGCTTAAACACATCTGTTAATAGGTTGATATTGATGAAGCTGTCCTGAATAAATTGATAAAATTCAGTGTTTCACGTTATGAAACACTTAGAACCAAGTGTTTGATATCACATCATCCTATTCTGGTGTACATGCTACACAACACAGCACGTACAATGATAATCATAACTTAGGCAGATATGGTTGATACAAGCGCAATTTGTAATCTTAATTGGACGTAGGGCTACAAAAACACTGATTTCACTGATTATTTATAGGACATTTTCATCAATATAAACCTATTAACAGATATGTTTGAGCTATCATCTAGAAATACCAACCAGCAAATCCACGTCGAGTGCCATAAAACAGGAAATATTCGAGGTGGAATGTGCATGTGCTTTCAATTAATTTGCTGTCGTCGGCCAGACGCTTCGGTAACCATAGCGGACAGCAATTTTCTGACACTGTCCGAATCCCCACACTCAAGCGGAGACCACCGAACGTGGCGGGTTCGTTTACTACTGTGGAGCCAGAGAAAAATATTGGTTTTCTCTTATCTATGCATGATTGTTTCTCCTGATGAATTAAGGTCACCGGTAGTTCCAAAGAGAAATTTACTGGACGACGATTTTCTATCATGGTCTACCCTTGTTTAAAAATATGAATGAATTAAATGATAATTGGCAACTCATTACACGAAAGATGTCGCCCTTTTTTCTCCTGACCTGAGAATTTGACAGAACCCCGTATACAAGTTCCGGGGACAAATTTCTCCCAAATCAGAAAGGTAGCCCCGCAATCATATATATATCTAGCGGAGAGACGCGCCCTGCAGTCGTTTAAAAACCTGTTTCGTGGAATGTCATCTATTCAATATACATAAAAGCTTCCGTAGCAAACACGTCCGTCAGCTTATCAGTGAATGACAAGTATGTACACGGCCTGAATATCGCCGAATTTGCATCAAGGCACCGATACATTTTGTTGACCCGAGTAGGTCACCTATTTAACACGGTTTAAAAACCGTTAGAACCCCCCCCCCCCCCCCCCATTCAGCTTTGTAAGAATAAACACAATTAATTCAACACATAGATCTTATATGTTCTCTTTTTATCATAACTGCCAACACCGTCAGTCATAAGCAAGCGCACATCACAAATGGTTCCGAGTGGATGATCAGAGTGAATATGGGCTGTTCTGAAAGATATGTGAACACGAGGTGCTGTTATTGGTAATACCACAAAAATGAGTAGATGTATAGGGACCATAAGTGTGTATCAATGCACTCCCAAAATTTGTGATGGCAATCTCAACATATCACCTTGTGTCATACCAATGCCATAGGTACAAGTAGTGAGGGTCAGTGTGTGGCCTCATCGAACTGACGCCGGAGCGGTATATGATGGAACGTGATAATATCAAGCTTTATCATCGCCAAAAGTTCTCGGGCAAGCATTAATCAAGTGAACAAGAATCGTTTATACCAACACTACAACTCTCTAGCGCCCTGTCCAGATAAACCCCGCCATTACCTTCCGCTCGTCCTCCATTGAACTGGAAAACATCTTTATGACTGTTCTCTCATATTTCGTTCCTTTCTGTCAGTTTGATGAGGCAGTCAATACACTGACCTGCTGTGCCCATGTGTATATGCCCGTATTCTTGCGCCATGGCAATTTAAGACCAAATTCTATGGAATATTGTAACCTCACATCGATAATTGAGAGAGGCGAAGCTATGAACAAGAATGTACAAAACATCAGTAATAGCATTGCATATGCCTATAGGCCGATTCGTTAAAGGCCTATGTATATGTACTCAGTCATATTCTCCAATGATATGCTTTTGATAAAAGAAAATTTTGATTGCCCCTAGGTATTTGGGTATGACCGTCATCAACGCGGCAATGCTACCGCCTTGCAAATATAATCGAACTCTGATTTGTGAATCATTTCGGGAGAAGTGGTGTCCTGAGGCGGTTTAGGCATTCGTTACTCTTCTTCGTGTTATCATAGAAACGATACCGGATGCTTGGCAAGACTTTTACCTGATCGGCGATACCAATCGATGAAACATTTTTTCATTGCGAACAAAGTTCCGCTCATTGATGAGCGGGGACATCTACGGTGGCTGGGAAAGGACAATACATGACTTTTTAACATGAAAACAAGGTTTCCTTAAATATCTCGATCGACTTATTCATCTCGTGCAATCGACATAATTACCTTGATCGGTAATAAGTCAGTCGATCCAGAAGATAAGTCCATCGGTCGAGATAATTCAGGAAAAAAAATCGTGTTAAAAAATTAAGTAACGTGATGTCCTTTCACAGCCACAGCAGCAATCAGAAAACTGTTATTGTATGGTAATTTGGGGGTGCTACTCTAAAAAGAATATTTTTCGCGCTTGCATACTTAGTTGCATATTTAGAAACGGAACAGTAGCGGCTCTTTCGGCACCTCGCAAACAACTAATTCTCTCGATTTCCCACTCCCGCCAGCCACATTGGCATATAAAGACTCAACCCTACTATAAGTGATTTGCAAATCTAGGGAAACATACAGTTCGAATCTAAACTGCTCAAGGCCACTTTTCGAAACCATGACGATTTATGAAACAAGTTTATTGTTGTTAAGAATTCGTCATATCAATGATTGAGGGCAATGAAGAGACCTTTCAGCAGTTCGTTGCTGAGCATGCATTCTGTCCCTGTCTTTAATCGACCCAAATTCTTTGTGATCTTTTCAAAAATTCACCCAATTCCCTTGATAGGAATGCTTTCATCAATATAGTTGACCCAGTCGGGTCAAGTGAACGCGGGGACGCCGGATGCAACTAAAAATAGCATGCATTTGTTTACCAATCGTCGCATTGAGTGCATGAAATGTTTGCGTTACTCCCCGAGTAACGCAAACAGTCAGGTCTTATAGATCATTCTTAGCTGTGTTGATATACAGTTTCGTCTACATGTAATATATATTAGTTATAAGTTGTTTTACAAGAGTCTTGTAATGAAGGTACATCTACATGTATATTATATCAGATAAGATCCTTGGCTTAAAATCTTCACAATCTGTTCACCTGGGTCTTTAATTAGTACAGGTTAACCACGGATCCGTCAAACCCGCAAAGATTATTCTTACCTTCCAAATGCTTTTTACTATTTTGAGGCTAGACGTACGACATTTGTATTAAACTCGTCACATAGGAACACTGGTGATGAAAGCTCGGCAACTGTGCTTTATCAATTGTACAAAGAGGGTGGCGTTGTTTTGTCTCAGGTCCTGCGTATTTTTTAGTTTGGCAATGGCAGTGTGCTGATTTGAAAAGAGTAGCAATCTTTCTTTTGTTCGTTTCCAATAAGTGCTTCCTTGTGACCTGTCTCGACAATGAACGGGTGTCTATCATGTTTCAAATGCCGTTTTTAGTTTGATGGCCGAGCAGTGTTGTTTACTTGGCCGCTGGGGGTTTTATTCAGGCATGTCAGCTTTAAGGACGGGTTAATTAGAATGTTCCAAACCACTGCTCCGCATTTGTGCGTGACTGTAACCACTGGCTTGGTATCTGATTTAACTGATATTCATTCAAATCGGTCTTATAAAGACAAAGTCAAAACTATCTTAATTTTCGGGATACGCTATCAAAACGCATCCTCCACGCGCTGATTATGCAAAAATGTGATGAAGATTTCAATACACGTTATCATCACAAATCCTTTGAAGCGTACTACTTAACGCCTACATCTAGTTCCATATAAGATGATCAAAATATCTGTATATGCTATTTTCAAGACAGCGGTGTTCTTTTTGTTGATTTGTGACCATAAGAGTACATATTGATTGTATTGGAACTTTTAACACCATGTCATGAATTTCATCCCAAGTTCATCATCATGGGCGTATTTTGAGAAACCACCCCGTTGTCCTAATACTATCTATATAATGTACCTTTTGTGTCTTGCAGAAATGCGCAGATGGCTAAAGGAATCCAGGATGACAAGGACAAGATTGAGAACCAGCACCAGCAGTTGTCCGACTACGAGGGAGAGATCAACCTGCTGAGGAGGCGCATCAACTGCCTCGAGACCGAGTCTAAGAAGGACAAAGCTGAAATCAAGAGGTTGATGGACGAACTCACCAGAGCTAAGCAGGTAAAGCAATCCTCGCCTACATGTTAATGTAACTTGCTGCCACTCACCAGATTTACTGAGTGCATGTTCGATACCGAACCTCGAAATGGATTTGTGGTTTCCGAAGGCAGGTAGCCTCGCTGGCAGGTTTTCTGGAAAAAAATACATAGGCCGTATTGTTGCTAATTGCCGCCTGGTCTACACCCGTGTATGTTTTGGATGAGCCTGGTAAGCTATCGCTAACCAGATATTCAGTTTTTGGGTCCGGGCCAATATTCCGCCTGGATTGTCTACAGTAATAACATCGGCGTCTCTGGGCACGAAGACGACTGTATGAATTCTTAATGAGGCGCTTATTCTACAGGGGAAAGTCAATGGTCTCGTCATTCCAATCGACAGCTTTGTTTCTGATGCACTGGTGCTGAATAACGTTGGAGTGTTTGTTTGGGCTTTTTTCCATTTAATGCAACAGATTCACTCGGAGCCATGTAGAGGTTCGTGATGGCTTTAGAAGAGTGCCCTTGGCCTAAAACTTACTAGCGGGCAGCTGAGTGTAATATCACACTAGCTGGTGAAGGGTTTTCTGTATCAAACTATCGTGTGGCAAGAATAATGATACAGTACTGTGTAGACGCTATTTAGCCGGTTTTTGGGGTATCTGTTTCAAATAGGCCTACTTTAGGTAATATGGTATTTTGTACAGGGGGCCTTCAACCGTCTACACAGCACTTTACTCATGAGTGCACCGGATATATCTCCGGTACGCTCATTGTGTAAACCACTAACTTTAAGAATGAAATCGAACTAATTGTTGAATGCATGTAGAAAAGCAGCACATTTCGTCTTGCGAGAACGCTGCGAAAGGAGGAACAGTGACGCCCATGTTGTGGAAGATGCGCGCACATCTATGCGACACTATCGCTCAGTTTGTCAGTCATGCATGTCGCTCGTTCTGACACAATCAGCCCGGAATAATGTTACACCCAGAACCCAATTTTACCGTTAGCATCTTCGTAAAACGTCTGTTCTCAATGTGTTTGTGGTTCATCCAGCTAATAACGACGTATGTTTCCAGCTTCCTTCATTACATTACATTACAAATCGCCAAATATTTGTTAAATTGTTGGCTCCCCACTAAAACACGTCATTCTAACCGCATGGAACGATATTTGAATGCTTACTTTTAGGAATGATAATTTCAGGCACTGAATTTTGCTTTTCAAGAATCTTATATCTGTCATTTTCGTAATTTGTATTTCTGATTTATTCAGGATCTGGAAAACGAGACCTTGCACCGTGTGTGTGCTGAGAACGACAAACAGTCCTTGATCGAAGAGCTTGAATTCTTGAAAAACGTGCACGAACAGGTAGGTAGCTAGGGGAATTCAAGATAATGCCCAAATATGACTATATATTCATGTATATCTTCCACAATCGGAGGACATACGGGTGTGTGCCCCCAAAGGAAGCAACCATTCAGCATTACTTGAGCCTCCTTCACTTTTAAAGGCCCGTGCAGTTTGTTTACATTGTTAAAGGTACAGAAATAAACATTGCCGCTGTATTGTCATGTCAACGTGGTGAAAATTCAAAATTTTATAATCTGCATCGACGAATTATGGGCTCTCTCGCGTCCGACCATCAATCATCAATACACCTCTATTTGTTTTGCTCGAAATAATTTTCATTCGTCCGTCCCATCTGAATCGTTACCATGGAAACCAAGCAAGTTGTAGACGCATTACGCCTGCCCTGATCTTTACAAATGGGATTGTATCGAGGGAGAAACCTCGTTACCTGGACTAATGAAAGTATCTGTATGATATAAAACCTGTTGATTCCGTGGGCATGCTAGCAATGAGGCTTTATATCCGTATTCTCGTGGACAAGGTTTTCACACCCATTAGCCAGGTCAAGATAAACTGAAATGTAATGTAATGTTTGGACTTTTGCCGGTTTAATGACATGGTATGACCGTCTTATTAACGTAAAATATCACCAAAGCAAACTAGGACTCATTCTGTCTGCCAGAACAACGATCATGATAGTCTCTTTACTGGGGTTTTATGACGAGGCATGACACGAAGGAAGCGGTACCGCCATTTTGTACAATTTTACATACACGTCTTTTGAATATACTTGATTGTATTCCGTAGGAGATGAAGGAGCTCGCCGCCCTGGCCTACAGAGACACCACAGCCGAGAACCGTGAGTTCTGGAAGAATGAATTGTCGCAGGCGATCCACGACATCCAGGTGGAGTACGAGTGCAAGCTCGACGGCATGAGAGGTGAACTCAGCGCATTCTACGACGCAAAGGTGAGACTGACATGACTGAGCACTCTTGACTTAACTATTCAGAAAACTATTTCTCTACGATTTAAATATAATTAGTTTTGGTGGCCTCTAAGAAATGTCCTTGACTCTAAGGGTTGATAACTTATACTGACATATCGGGTAAGTGAGAATGATTCTAAATCATATTGTTTCTACTTCAGATGCAAGAGTTCCGCTCGGGTGCAACTCGCCAGAACATGGAGTCTACCCACGCCAAGGAGGAGGTCAAGAAACTAAGATGTCAAATCAGTGACCTCAGAGCAAAACTCGCTGACCTTGAGGCAAAGGTAAGCGCTCAAGGCTTGATGTAGTCGACGTATGGTTGGACCTTTACGCCAATCGAACATAAGCATTCTGAATGGCCGCGTGGGCAAAGTGAGGTAACGGATTTTACTTGTGTAAAGGTTCTGTTTGCCAAAAAAATGTATTAATCAACAAATTGCGAGTTCCAGTATCATGACAACCCTTTTAAATGCCAACTCTCATTGATTAATCTTTCACACTATCTTTAAAACATGTGCTAACACTTTCATTTGTAGAACCAAGGTCTCGAGAAACTCTACAACGACGCCATTCGTGATCTGGATGAGAAGGAGCGCGAATTTGAAATTGAGAAGACCGAGATGAGATCCGAGATCGATTCCCTTCGGGCCGAGCTCGAGTCTGTGTTGGCCGAGCTCCAGAACTTGTTGGACGCCAAACTGTCCCTGGAGCTCGAGATCGCTGCTTACAGGAAGCTGCTGGAAGGTGAAGAGACCAGGTAGGCTTCCTAAATGCGTTTATGGGGCTAGATTTAACCTCCTGGAATGTTGGTGATCAAGGGGCGCTGATGCAAATAAAAATCGATGACGATATATTTGCATTAAATACAACAAGATTATTGCAGGGCAAATGGGATGCACTGTGTACCAACTTAATTATTGTGCCTGTGTTTAGTTGATACCTTTCAAGAACTACCCCTGGAAATTGACGATATTGGCTGACAAGGTTGGTTGTTTCTCCAGGTTACTTGCTCGGGTTACCTGAAGTCACTGAAGGTGATCTCTATCGCAACAAACAGGAAGACTGATCGACAGTCTGAGGAGCTCGGTTAGATTTCATGGTGCACAACACGAATGTAACGAGTCTATTTTGTATTTTGTGTTGCATTCATGCACGTTTGCATGCACGTTTGCACGAACGATATGGATAAATCTGCGGATTTTCTCTCATTGTGGTGTTAGGGTGATCTGCATGGTGTCTTGTTAATTCATTTTTTAAGGTCTTGTCAAGATGGCATATTGCAGGATCTACACAGAATTAAGTATTTCCTGATTTTTCAATTAAGTGGATCTTTAACTTGAACGAATGTTTTTTACAGGATCGGACTTCGTTCAGTTGTAGAGACTGTGATGGGTGGAGACTTTTCAGGAGGAATGGGTCAAGAGGGTATGAAGAGTTCATCAATATCCGCTAGTTCGATGTCGGCAGGCGGTAGTTTGATGGCGATTTCTGGAGGCTGTTGCTCCGTGGAGATTGGTGGGGGTGGTTCGATGCAGATGGTCGGTTTGGGATAAATGACTGCAGTGTTGGTGTGTTGTTAGTTGAATGACTGTAGTGGTGGTGTGTTGATGGTTGAATCGCTGCAGTTGGGGTGCCGTGAGAGTATTGGTGGGGTCAGAAGCTTGCAGATGTCTTCATCGAACACCTCGTCCATGCAGAAGTTGAGCTCCTCTTCAACCAAATAATGCACCCTAGGCGACGGCAGTAGTGGTGGCGGAGCAGTCGTCATGACACGCACTGTCAGAGCTACTAAACATTTATATAAAAATAAGTCATCAACTAGTTATACTGCAGCAAGGGGTTAATCCAGTGTTAGTATGACATGATGTCGGAGAGAAGTGTATGTAGACAGTTTCTCAATGGGATTCAAGGCGAAGGCCCATACGTGATGTATGAGCCTATTTATTGAAATACCCCGCCCTTTTACGTCATTCTTCGGTTTTTCTTGCCAATCGGAAAGCGCCATCGTCTTGGCGGGGCGTCCAAAACACAAAACCACCGAAATATCGGGACGCAAAATAGCATCAACGGAGAGTCTTGATTAAACCAATGCAACCCGTTTTGCGCTGGATTTGCCCTTTCTGCAAAGATGACTTGTACATGTATATAACATAATACTGTATATGTCTAATACTTCCTTAACACTTTCGTGAGGTGACGGTCACGCGCAAGTGTTGTGTTCATTTGGCTTTTCAAAGCAGTGGACGCTGCTGACCCCCTCTGTGGTCGCCAAAGGTCATTTCAAATGTCTGGGGGGTTTTCATGCTTGCATTCTGCACACGAAACTTCATTACTCTACTGTATCCTTTCATTTGAAGGGTATTGCAAGTTAGGTTATATTCTAAAGACGTGCATCCTCTAAATTACATGCCGTCGGCTGCCCTATAAATTAAATCCGCTCTGACTATGTTTGCATCTATTTAATTTCTGAATCTCTTTCGAAACCGCTTTGACACAGCACATGCGCAGTGACGTTTACCACAGAACTAACCAAATTGTTCTTCATGGAGCAACCTAATAACTGTTGTCGTCGCTATAACAACGCTAATTAATCACCTCATTGTATTTTGTCAAACAGGGTTTCGAAACTTTCCAACAGCGGCAGCAGTGCATCTTCGCAAGCATACAGCAGCAGTGCATCTTCGCAAGCATACAGCAGCAGTGCATCTTCGCAAGCATACATAACTGACAAAAAGCAGGATTCTAAACCAGCTCAACTGATGTCGGGTATGCCGAGTGTCAGTGCAAACTCCGAGGAGACATTGCCGACATCTCAGGGATCACCCTCAGTAGAAACCCCAATAGTCTCTTATGCGGCCGAGGAAGTATCAGTCATTGCAGAGGTGGCTGGTTCTTCTGAGGCAGCAGTCCCAAATCTGTTAGGTGATATAGAACCAGAAAGTCTCCCTTATCACGATGAAATTGAGGAAGTCTCTCAAAAAATGGAACAATTGGAAGGTTCCGGTATTGAGGACTTCACTGGGGAGGGCAGTGATGGGACGGGTTTTATCGGGCAGGGCCCTGGCGAAGTAGACGAGCTCGCTGAGCTTCCTGAGGAGATACAGGGGGATGGGGTAGCGGGGTGCAACGACGCCTCGTCTTTGAGCATCTCAATCAAGCTGCCCGAAGAGGAAGGCGATGTGTCACACTCTGAGGAGCGGAATAAACACAAACTAGAAGTTAGCGCTGAAGCTGTAGCTAAGGAATACGATGAAAACCCTGAGGAGATTGAAGGTCCAGGAAAAGATGAATGTAAAGACAGACCCCCTGATTTAGGTGAAGAAGGAAGTGAAGAATCAAGTGTGAAAGTGAATAAATGTCAAATAAATAAGGAGCTTCCAGATGTCGCTGATGAAACAATTCGTGAGGCAGACGGAGAAACATATGGAGCTGCGGATACGACGGATGAGGCAGCGCTGATGACACATGGGGCAGAGCTGAAAACAGGTGGAGCAGAATTGACATCAGACGGGGCCGAGGTGACAGAAGATGGGACAGAGGAATCGATAGATGGGGCAGAAGAGGACGGAGAGGGGGCAGAAGAGAATAATGGTGGAGCAGAGGAGACGGTAGATGTGGCAGAGGAGACGGGATATGATGCGGAGGTGACGACAGGTGAAATAGCAAATTATATAGAAGTGAAAAGAGCCGATGATTCAACTGCAACGGTGGTGGTGACGCCAGGGGTCACTGAAGCGTCAACAGAGAATACTGATGAAATACGTAAAACCGAGGAAAACGACGTGGAAGCAATCGATGAAACGAAAGGTACAGAACTGGAATCAACTACATCGACAGATAGATCAGGAGAGGTGGTTGGCGAATCAGCAGAGGCGATGGTACCTTCTGAGGAAGTAGGAGGAGGTGAAATGGGCGAGGGAGAATACACCTTTCCTGTAGCTTATAAAGATGATGCAGATAACAAAGACGATGATGAGCCTTTATCAGATGAGGCTGGCGAAGAAGTAAGTTTGATTAAAACAAACGGCAACTGTGAAGGTCATGGTCAAACTGAAATTGGAGATAACGATCAAGAGGGATATGATGTTGCTGCAGATGAACCTGGTGACACTGAGGGGAGCACCGCCAGCGACAAATCAGACGCACTTGCTCAGGAAGCATCTGGCTTAATGTCAAATGAAGCTAGTTCGTATGTATCGCCACTGAATTCTGGTTTACATCACAGCAACACACCAGTAATATCACCGGAGATGGAACTCAAAATCGAACTTGCTGATGCGCTAACTTCTAGTATGATTGACAAAGGTGTAATGCTAGAACCCCCCACAAAATATAGCGACGGTAACGCTCCAAAGCCTGTTCCCTCTATAGTTAATCAAAACAGTGGTAACAAGGGAGTTCACAAACTCGAGTTCGATGTTGACTCGAATGATAAAGGGCCCGCTGGGGAATCTGAGGGTGAGAACTCGGTGTCGGAAGCCCCGGACATAACCGAGGGTCCTAACTCGGAACTCGGTGGTATGTGTTATCTGTTCACTGCGCCAATTATGAGCATTAATTTTAACCCTTTGGAGCCGAAGGTACTTGTCATAAGACTTATTTTGTCTCTTCATGTAATGTTTACACATTCCTTAATAAATGTAGCTAAGAACCTGTAATACAAAGAGACTGTCTCAAGGATTTGTGAAATGCCGATGGTTAGATGAAACTAGAACACATGAGGGAGTTGTTTTGGAGAAATAAATATGTCAGTAGCTTCTACAAGTACCATTAGCTCTCAAGGGGTGACATTTTATTTTACCATTCAGTTTTAAAATTTTGAAATTCACCTAAATACTCAATTCTCAACAGACCCACCTTTTACGTACGTGTAAATCTATTGCGGATTTACCTTTTTTGCTTATACAAAGCCCAAACAATCAATTAAAGTTAACTTCTCGGTTCACATTTCGAATTTCTCTGATTCAAAATCAAGATTTGAATGTAAATGTGCATAGAATATTCCTTTAGCTCAGCATTCATTTTCTTCTTGAGCTCGATAATGCATCACCGTTAAAAAAATATCTTGTTTGTCTTGTTGATCTACCTTCATGGTATATAGTTTTGTTAGCATGTTGTAGTCTACAACGCGAGTTACCTTGAACCTGATTGCGCATCATGTTTGTCTTTCCCTTTGTCCTGTGTTGAAAATGATTACAGTAACAAAAAAATGAGGTAAAAGCTCATATGTTGGCGCTGTGGCACTCGGTGTGCTTCAATGCTATGTCTCTTTGTCCTGGCACTGGCACGACACATTCCGTTCCTTATTTTATCATGGACCGCTACCTTCTGGGGGTAAACGGCTCGTTGATTTAGCGCTATCTGCTTTTTTGTTTCATGTGCTTATTAACACTTTCCAGGCAAGGCCTTAGGTCCGTTGTGGAAAATGTTTTGGCAGGAGCAACCGTGACAACGACGATCCAAGAAACTTCCCACCATCAGAAACTAACTCCACAAAAAGGTTGAGTGATTTTTTTCAAGTGTGTGGAGCGCATGACCGTTCCAAACGATTAAAAGTGCATCAGCATCTTGTCCATAAGATCGACACTTGATTTCTGAACCTGGCCCTTGAACCACTGTGTGTACAGGCCCCGCCTAAGTAAAACATCAGAACGATATCTAGTTGATTAAAGTCGGGATTAATCCATATTTAATTGCTTATTCGTGCACCGTTCAACATCAATTACATTGTACGGTAACCACGTTCACACCAACATCAATTCATCCAATAATGTATCGCTTAAAAGTGTGTACAGCCAAATAAAATGCGCTTTGTTTTTAGTCCGGGACAATTTTGGTTTTAAGCTAAAACTACTAGTCTCAAGCATGCATGTGGACTTGACGATTACGAGAAGGAAGCATGTTCTTTACTCTATCGTACATGTATGTGCGGACAAAGCACTTTATCAACTATGAATACATCAGAGAAAATAACATTTTGGTACACGTCACAAAGGTCAGGAACGTTTAAAATAGCTCTAATTGAAATAACTGTACGTGGGGCGGACCAGAAACAACGCCTGTTTTGTTCGTTCTTACATGCACGGCAAAACTAGGACAGCTTTCGCTTGACATACGTTTTCTGCACTTTCATCTGGTTTACTGCTATCGGGTCCGCATTTACTGTATAATGCTAGAATGTAATCAAATTCGAATCGAATTATCCAACTGATCCCTGCAATATGATATTCTCGATATTTTCTCAGTGAGAACAGTTTTCCTATCTCCCATTTCTCAACTAAAAATCACTCGGCACCGGGCGAATTACCTTGTGTGACATCACAGCAAGCTAACCATTATATCAAGTGCAGTGCCATTAACAAAATCAAAGATTTTTTTACTCTCAAGAACTCCCGATGTATTGTCACCCTCAGATAGTTTTTATGAAGGTAATCTCTCAGTTCTTTAAAATGTTCTGCGCGCAGATTTACACTTAAAAAGGGATTATTATTTGTGCAAGTGAGGTGAAAGATGCGTCACATTTTATGTAATGCGTGTGTGAAAAGAATTATGAAGGCTACGTTTACAAAAATTGTTTCAGTAAATCCAATTATACAGTCCTAGGTATTATATGATGTAAAGAAAAAGAAAAAAACACTGATTATGGTCCAATTTTAAAGGTCTCCGCCGTTTGTCTGCATTGTATTTACTTGGGGCACCAGTAAATAGGAATAAAAAGTAACTGTAGTGCAGTTATTATGCACGCCAATTCTCTGAAACTTAGCATCTACAGTATTTATGAATCAGTTTAAACGATGGCATTGATTACATATATATAATACAGTACGTATATACAAAAGGAAATTTTAAATTCTCTAATTCAATTTTCAAATTATTGAACGATCGGAGTTGGCTTTGGAAAAGCAGCTGGTTCCAGTCATTTTGCCGAAGATATCGATTCGATCCGACTGTCGTTTGCAATTTTATAAATTTCCACTGAATTGCGCGGTTTCTCCTGTCCCTCGGCAAGGTTGACCTGGTGAGTGATTGGGACCATCGGGCAGCACACAGTGGTTTGAGGGGACGCAGGTGTGTTACTCTCACAATGTTAATACAAGTGTACGAATCTAGTATAGTGTAAATAATTACGAGATGCATATTCACAATTAATGTAAATATAAGTAAAAACTCATGACTAAGAATTGTATATACAATATATTTCCAAAGTGATGTTTAATTCTAAAGGCTCGACTAAGGAGTGATTAACTTTAAATATTGATATTAGAATAGGCCTGGGCAAAGCTAGACAAAAAATTGCATCCATGTCATCGTCATCATTCTTGCCTCACTAAGCTACTATTTTCCTAACCTCTCACCTGTCTCAATTTCCCTCATTCCCTGTTCACTTTTTCTCATATCCTTTTGATATCATTCCAATCTTCTTTTCCGTCTTCCTCTCTTGCTTTCTTCCCTCCCCTTCTCTCTCTCTCCCTCCCCCTCTCTCTCCGTCATCCTTGCTCGTTAAGGTATCTACTAACCGCTAACCGCTCACACCGCACTCTATCGATCTTTTCTAACCTAGCCGATGACCGACGTGACAGTTTCATATATTTTCGATCATATTTCACCATTTCGGAAGCCAAAAGTAACTGGTTGATGAAAATGAAAAGGTTGCTGATAGTTTATAAGATCACAGTTCATGTATCGAAAGTAGGAATATTTTCGTTATCGCTAATTGTCTGCCATGGTATGTCGTAACCAAGTGTTGTAATCGTAAGTTTTTGCGAGGTAAAAAACTTTTTCTGTCTTTATTATGAAGATTTGCACTCGTCTTAAACAGGTCCGTAGTTTGCCTGCCCTAAATTAAAACTCTGTTGTAAATGAATATTCCCTGTCTGGCGCAACGTGCAAACAGCGTTTCAGATGCCGGTCCGAAATTTTAATGCTGGGATCCTTGAAATCCTATGACACCATGACTGTGACACGATTCGAAATGTTAATCAAAGGCACAACGAGGGGGTCGAAAAATGCTGTGCAAATAGGGGATGTTTCATCTTGCCGTGTGTTACTTTCAGTGGCATCAGAGAAGCGCTCGTCCCGATTCCTTTAGTTGTGATTTCATTGCATGATCCTTCTTCCCAATCACCATTACTGTTCAATGTTTAACGTAAGGCTTAAAGTTTTACCATCTTCTAAAACTCGCCACTTCTGTTGTATACGTTGGGTGCCACCACTAGATGTTGCTTGGTGTAACAGTGCATGCGCAGAGCAGTTTCAATAAAAGGCATGGGCAGTGAAAATGACTTCTCACCAGTCGAGCGCGAAAAAAATACCTTTAGACATTACTATATTGAGAATTTAAATATTTTAATATACATATATATTTAAAATTCTGCAAAGTCATAATCCTTGCGAAGTACATGTTTTCTTCACTAATCTGAACTACCTCTAGTTCACATAGAACTAAACAGATAAGCATAAACTTAAGTGGAATCGCGACTTTTAAGTCAAAATCATACCCATATTTACGCCCTCATTGGAAAAAACACTTGCACGACTTGCACTGATTGCGTACCCCTTGAAGGGCTCGAGCTCGGGTCACCTGAATATGAAGGGTATTGGAAAACTATGGATTACAAAACTATGGATTGGACTGGGAAGGTCTGGACTGACAGTCATCGCTTTCCACCGCCTGTGTGCTGTCAACATTATGATATCCGAGTGGGGATTGGAAGCTGAGAACATGTGCTAATGTTGGTAGTTGGGTAAGGCACTAGGCATGCAGAAGTGTCGGGAAGTGTGAGGTGTGGATCTTTGGACAAGACACTTGGCAGAAGGGTCACAAATGTAGTTGTGTGGGGCCTTGGGTAAGGCACTTGACAAGCAGAAGGGTCATCAAGTGTGAGGTGTAGGTCCTTGGGCAAGGCACTTGGCATGATATACACCATATGTACACAATACACTCACTTATTGTATCACATTGTTATAGCATGTTCACAGGACGCTAGCCTACGTGTGGTCAAATTTGGCCATCACACAGCATCACTGCTAGCGAGATAAACATGTCGGCTAAGCCAAATCCAAGTACTAAGAATCCCTATTTCAGAAACCTTTTAGTTTCTTGCAACTCCAAGTAAAATTCTTGTAGAAATTTGGATCCCTTGGGAGGGAGATTCTGCCTCTTTTTCTGGCTCCATGATGCTCCTGTTTCATCAACTTGGAGACACGGTGGGGTATTGAGAAATGATCTGGGACAGAGCACCAGCTCATTAATTCCAGGCGGTGGAGAGTGATGGCTGTTAGTCTAGACTTTCCCAGTCCAGTCCATAGTTTTGTAATCCATAGTTTTCCAATATACCCGAATATGAACATTGGTGCTGGGCTTGAGGTTAATCGGTCGATCAATCCGTGACAATCATTACACGTGCTGTCGACTGTTTCTGGCTCTCAGGCATGACAAATAAGCGCTTCTCTTTCTTGGAATTGTCTTTCAACTTTTTTTTGGTATAGACAATATGATTGTGTAAATATGAATATATGAACTATAGGTTATTGAGCTAAATTTGGATTCAAAACCAGTTTGTTTAAGACGAGTCCTTGTTTTGTGGTTTTGGTGGTAGTAACTGACTTTGTGTCATCGCACTTAATAGGTGGCGCTGCGATGAAGGGCGAGATGTCGGCTAAAACGACTTATCAGAGGAGTGCTAAGGGCAACATCTCAGTAGCAGAATGCGACGCCAGCGGCAAGTTCATTGTCTTCGAAAACACGGGAAAGAAGGTTAGCATATATCAATATTTCTCGTGTTCACCCAGCAGGAAGTAGGATTCATTCTGCATACCAATTGAGATAATGCTCTTAATGCTCTCCTAGCGACAGCATGAACCAACTACCGACTTTATTTATTAAAGTTAATGTGAAGTTGGATTTTAACCTCTACCGCAGTTTAATCTAGACTATGAAAAAAAACTTTAACTTAAATCGTATTCTTATTCATTGATTTTTTACTGATCACGTGACGTCTACTTGGAATACTGGATAAAAAACAAGCTAGCAGATTGCTTTCACATGTCAGTAGCAAGTTAAATCATAGTCGTGTTCGTATTGCTTTTCCCATGATGCTGACATTTCAGTGTGCGGTTATTTCAGGACGAGGTCCTCGAAGGATGGAAGGTACACCGAAAGATTGAAGGCAAAGCGCCGGTTTCCTTTAACGTTCCAAGGATCACCATTGCTGGCAACAAGAAAGCTAAGGTACGTCTCTCATATTTACTAGGGCCAACATGGAACGTAATAAGCTTTACCTACCTTTTTGAGTAGGTGTGTTTTTTGTTCTGTTCATTAACCGTTTTCTTTTGTACCGCATCGAGTAGAATCCTTCCACCGGTGCCAATCTTATGATAAACCAGACTTCAACAATTGTTTTGCGACAAATAGCTTCAGATGACCTTGTGGATTAATAGCACATTAAACATGAATTATTTGTTTTGCATGATTATGAGAGCCGACTCGGAGCTATCACCTGCAAGTGGCTAGAACTTTGCTTTCAAATTAGGATTTTTTTTAAATGTAACATATTTCACAATGATAGATCGAAACTTTCACTTTCTGCATCTCGCCCTTAATAAGATTGCATTCCACATAACATAGAGCAATTTGGTCAGCTGAATTCTACCCCAAAGCTGCATGAAATCATAATTATTCTAATTTATTCAGCCAGACCAATGAATTCATAGTACAGTGGAACCTCCCTCAACGGACCCCTATTAAGAACACTCTCTCTATTAAGGACACTTGTTTTGGTCTCAAATTGGTTTCCATTCATTTTGACCTCTCTAATCAGAACAGCTATCGATTAAGGACAGCATTTTTCAGACCCGAGGGTGTAATTGATAAGACAGGTTCTGCTGTCCACATATACATCTTCTGATGGATTGCTAGAGGCTTTGCGCCAAACAGTTCAATTTAATTCGTGATGGTCTCATAAACGGCACCTTTTACAAAGATGTGTTTAATACTTTACATTACGGGACAGTAACTGTTACACTTACGTACACACCCGTCACCAATATGAATTATGACGGCTTCACTTTGATGATAAACCAGACTTTCTACCTCCATTTCAGATCTATGGCAAAGGAGAAAGGCCTTCAGGAAGCTCCGACCTGGAATGTGACGTCAAATTCATGGGTGTTGGAGGAAACATTCAGACCACTTTGTTGAACGCTGAGGGCGAGGTAATATTGAATTAAATATTGAATCACAATCTCGTACTCATCAGTCTTAACGCTTAACCAACCTCTGGAATGGGCTAATTTTGACCAAATCTTATATCTGTTAAGAAGAACCCTTCACCAATATGATAATAAAATTTTACAACACAGTTCATAGGCCAGTGACAGATTTCCCTAGATTGTGGGCGTAAACCTCTTCTGGGTCTTGTTTATCAAGTTTGTCAACCGCAGATTATGAATTAATTCCACTTTGATCCATCCCAGCCATGTATTTACCACAACTTGACATTTTGATAAGCTCTATTTGACTGTGACAAACTTCCGGTCGTTGATGAATACATGTCTCTGCCCTAGTATTCTGAAAACTAAACCTGAATCTCACGGTGAATATGAGTCAGTTAGATCACAAAAAGGGTGTGATTAACCGGCAGCATGCTGACCACTTAAAGCAACAGACTCAAGTAGAGAAGCCTCGCTACTGCACCCGGGTCATCACCAAGATTAAGCTGATTAACACCACTACAGTACTGCAAAAGATAGACCTTTAGAAGACTGATAAACCATGAAAAACGACTACAGAGGCTACTGTCAACCTACCTGGGATAGTGCACATGCCTTGGCATAGACACCCAAAAGATTCTCATTGATTTATTTTATATTGAGCCTCAAACGTGTTGGTATATGCCCCGTATTTTAAAATCCTCGAAAGCCACGCCAGCTCATTCTGAAATATGGTCCTGGATTCTCCTGCGGACCCACTCGCGTGGTATCCAGGAGTTTTAACCAGTACGCTATGAGGCTCCATATCATTGGGTATTTCGGCAAAGTTAATTTTTATTCCCGCTAATGAAAAACTCTCTTTCACCTTTCAGGAGCGTGCAACACATACCCAGAGGACCACCTACTCGTCATAAACTGTTCGATGGGCGGCTGACAGGCTGCAGCTTCGAAAAGCAAAGTTGACAACAACTACATTATAAAATCTTCTTAAAGATCTGTGTAAAGCTCTACTTAGAAAATCGCGATAAGACTTTTTAATTGACCTGTTTATTGCAGAGGACTACTTGAACATTTCAAAATCATTTCATTCTAAGTATCGATACCGTTGTATCCATTGCAACTTTTTATCATGATTGTTAACTTAAATAATTCATTCTAATGCAACCAGTCCTTGTTCAAACATATTGGTTTCATCTTTGTCATAAAAGAGTCTTAATCTAAAATACGGAAATATCCGAGTACATGTATTTGCAAGTAATGCTTCATAAATCTAATATAAAGTAGATAAAAAGACGTTCATAGTAATAATATTCGTCAGCTCGTTGTAAAAATTGTAGGACTACATTACATTACAATTACCTTCGCTTCAGGCCCGCCATCTTTGAGATGAAATCTATCGCATTTCCTCTCCAATGTGGCGCTTACATTTTGTGTTTATGTTTTACACTGCAGAGATTTTTATGAATGTCCAAATCATTGTTCGAGAAGGCGCTTTCGAAAACCTCACAATCGTGTGAACTTCGTTTCAATATCTCTGCTGCATCATACAATGCGCTATGTCCTAGAAACGAGGTTAATCGATTGTGGTAGTTTTTCGACTCCGTCTCAAAGCAGCTGTGATTACTTTTCAAATGTGTGGATAGCACAAATTTAGCTCTTTTCTTGGTTTGATGAGTATATGAGGAAGATTGGGTGGAAAGTTTTTTTTAATTCGCATGAATAGAATCCGATATTGAGTGCAAGTGCATGATATTCAAATAGAACACACAAAAATGTCGGATGACCTTGACCATTTCAAGGAACAATCTTCTTCTTTTCGATGAACATACTTGACACATGCTGTATGAGGTGGTGTGCAATAACACGATTTGCTCTAAGGAATGACATTACTGGCTTTTTCCCAACCAAAAATCACCGTTAAATTAAACGGTGTGTATAAAGAATTCTACTATTTATTCTTTTTTTCCCGATGTGCTTAATATCGAGTGTCATATTTTCCATAAAATTTGCAAATGCGTAACTCTAAATTGTTAACCGGTATACTTCTTGTATCTCACCCGGAGCACTGCACTCTTAATCGATGTTGCTGCTCTCTCTGTGTACAGTGCATTTGTAAGTGTGTAGCCTTGATGCAACAAACTAGCCAAGTTTAATCCTCATTTCGGTTTCGTATAATGGAATTAATAGTGTGACGATGCGATGATTTGACATTAATCTACTCAAACTGCTTCGGCAATTGTGCTGAATTTTGTACCGTTTTGTACGTTTGCAAATTTCCCTACATTTTAGACATTCCACTCGTTTTATTTGAAATACGTAGGTAGAAATGCTAATGATTAACTTACATATAACAAAGAGAGTACTTAGAGTGCGACGGGCAAACTAGTTGTGAGAAGCTGATGGCATCATTGTTAGGCGTAATTAAAAGCTTACGTATCGGCCGAGAGTCATCCACAGACCAAGATGGTGCCTTTCGTAAGATTAGAGAGTAACGCCATGAGATCAAACGGCGTGTTTTAAATGACGATTGCATAATGAAGCGTACGATCAAAGGATCAATGAAATAAGTTGTTTACAATAAAGCCCAGGATATACAGTGATCACTTGTATTATTGTGTATGGTCAATAAAGTTGCTTCTATACTGTACTCGAAGTAGTAGATATTAATCTTCTGTTTTTTTATCGCCAAGTTGGTCCTGAATCTGCCAGAAAGAGTCATCCAGAGAAAGGGAGAATATGATCATGTCAACCTTTGTCAACATGTTATTTTGCAACTTGCAGGGGAGAGATGGAGACCGTGAGAGAGAGAGCACCTGAATGCTTAGTTTTCAATTATTTCTTTCGCAAAGATTCAAAGTTTCTTTCTGCTCGAATTTACGAATTCTTTCTGTTGTTTATTTATTCAGATAAATATGTTGCCACACATGCATAATTTTTAAGTTCTCATACATTTCTTAAAAGTGCCAAGTATGACGATGATCAGAACCGCTGGTTATCATTGAGGATCCTAAGTTTTTGACGCTAATTCTAATAAAATTTTCTCCCGAGCTGTCGCCCTTTTGATGACTATTAGTTCAACTGAAGAATACTGTATCCCGATAGTGGTGTGCCGACAAATGCATGTTCCATGCCACGGATATCCAAAGAGTGGGCCTGAGGAAACATTTACAAAAATAATCTCTCCGATATCCAGTATTAAGCCTCCAGCATCAAGCCAACACTGATAAATCGTTGTCCAACTCAACTCCCAATGCCCGTATCATTCCAGTAGAATCTTTACTTACCATACTCTCCTGAACAGTCCAAAGCATAAATGTATCGGTATTCACATGATTACTGATGTCACCTCAGTCGAAATAACACTGTATTCCGAGTGGTGTGACAACGGATGCATGTTTCATGTTGGGTTTAATTACCCGGCCAGTAGTGACACCAGTAGCGAAATGATGAACTCTTGTGACGTGAGTAGGTCCATATAAGGCTGCGTATCCATAGGCTGTTCCGTGCCCTGCACAACATTCCCTTTTTACCGCCTGGCGCGCCACACGGACAATGAACCTTCGTTGGTGTTATTGATCGTTCCCATAGGTTATGCCGTGTCACATTGCGGGCATATAAGCACTGTGGATTGGGAATATAGGCCCATATTGGGATTGAACATGTCCATTCTTTTGCGAGTGAACAACACGGAAGCAATGTCTGAGGCGAAATTAATTCAAGAGGTTCATCAACGGGAACTACCCTGGGACCCCGAACTGATGATCATCAAAAGAAGCACGAACCTGTAATTTGTTGCTTAAAAGTCAAGTTTTGTGTACATGTACATGTCAATTTGATGTTGCAAGTGAAAATACAAGTTACTTGTATTTGCAGGTCACAAGTTACTTGTATTTTCATTTTCAATATTCATAAGAAATTGTCTTCTGAAATAATGACAGCGTGCGGATAAACGCCTACCTTTCTTCTCGCACCTCCGTCCGTACGACCGTATTGACCGCTGCGAAATGAGGACTACAAAGGCCTACATGACCAAAAAGGAATATCCAATGGAGACGCAGGGCAGGTCACAAGGCTGTTACGCCATAACGCCACACTACACAAGGGCATACCCTGTGGATACGCGGCCTAAGGAAGCTCAGTTGCATGAGCTTCATCCTGACGTTACCAGCCATTTTTAATGTACCCCCCCCCCCCTCCCCATCTCGATGTTTCAAACCCCGGATGAAATCCATGCCTTTCAGTGGGGTGTCAGCGGTAGAAAAAAGCGGCCAATTAGAGAGTCGCTTGCATCTGAGTCTCAGAAAGTTAGCAACCACGAGCCCAGGAATTAGTGTTTCAAGATACACTCTCGATTGAACACGCTGTTGCACGTACTTGCTCAGGTCCAAGGTAGATCTGATAAGTTTTCAAACATGGCGTCTCTTTCACAATTTGATCAGATAGGGAAAAACATGTGCGAAAAATTTCAAGTTTCAAAACAAACAGACGTGTAGAGGATGAAGAAGCTGATGATGATACTGATACCGGTAGGCCTAGTCACAGATGTGATCGTTAGCCCAGCTTCAATCCGAGTAATAACGGGTAGAAAAAAAAGTTTCAGGTTGAAAATCATATTCCTGTTCTCAGGGTTCGACAGGTCTTGCCCACATAACCTACACTGATTAGAATCCCCAGACATTGCCGATATATTTCATTAAATGATACTTCAAAAAATTGTAAACAGTCCCACGCCATGATGACAGATAAAACCACGTGGATGAGAAGAGATTGCTAGGGGTCAAAGGTCAACAGCGATGTGAAAGACGCATTTGCCATTTTTAGACCATCCGGGTTATTTATTTTGAATTTTCGAAGGCTCTCCGTTAAATCATGCGTCCCCCGCTGCAAGTTTATTCTTCATTCATTTATGAAATAAAAGCACCTCTACAGAATGTTTAACAGCATGAAAGCAATGTATTATAAAGGATTAAAACGTTAAGAGCTACTTATATTTTATTACAACCTGTTTATATTGCATCATACAACAAATCTGAACATAGCTGTGAAGAGGGATGTCAAGCAACCGGAACAGCCACCCTTCCCAATAATAGATTAAAATAATCATGAGACTTTTATAGCGCTAAATCGAACTGGTTTCAGTCCCTCAAAGCGCTTTACATTATTACCCCTAACTATTGGCCTGTACATTCTGAATCAAGCTCTACTTTCTGGGAGTATCACAGGGCTGAGCTGCAGCTATACAGCGCTCAGGACGAACATTCATAGTTTGCAATCTCTGCCAGCTAGGTAACCATTTACTCCTGGGTGGAAAGAAGCAAGTAGGGTAATCTCTGCCTGCTAGGTAACCATTTACTCCTGGGTGGAAAGAAGCAAGTAGGGTAAAGTGCCTTGCTCAAGGACACAAAGTCGAAACAGCGCTGACCCTTCCGAAAATCGAACCCAAGACCTCCTGATTATGAGCCCGGTGCTCTAACCACTACGCCACTGATCTTCCCCCAGCGGATTGTACATCGAAAGTTTATCAAAGGTACATGTAATGACGATATAGGACATATCACACGGGTTTTGGATTTGACCTACTTTTCAAGGGCACAGAGGTCAAATAGCGTAAATTGGCCAAATGGTGGCACGTTTGGGAACGACTGGAGCTATTGACTTGAATGCGGTACATATGTGGCCCTATGTTAATGTATTACCAAGAGTCCGGGATTAGTCCTTATGCTGGGTTTACGGCTCTTCGCGACTTCGACATTTTCAGTTTTACCCTAGGGCATCTCAATTCGACAGCGTTCGCCACGTGAAGGCATCCGTACGTGTAACCCCATGCATGTATAGTATGCCGATGGTGGCATGTTTCTTAACTACTGGAGCTATTGACTTACAACTCAACTTTCAAGTCCTATGTTATGAAACATTGCAGACTAAATTTTGGTCCGGTTTGACCCCTGGTCTGGCCACAAGATTGCCGAAATCGAAAACACTGAAACGAATTGATCACTGGTAAATTTTCATCAGATGCCTTGAATCTTGGTACAATGACACCCCGGAGACCAAAATTCAGTTCGGTTCGATTCCTGATATTGCCACCAGAAGGCTAAAACCGTAAACACAAAAAGTGCTATATTTCCCCCGAGTCTTTCAAAACAAGAGTCAGGACACTAGGGAACAATATGGTTTTAACATCAAAGCCACCGCCCATTCCGAAAGACGCACGTTGGGACAGAGCTCTCTTGGGTCACGCGTTGACCCAAGCCAATACCACACAACTGGAATTTGAACAAATCTTCGATCAGCTGAACATAGCCATTACAAATACTCCGTTTTTTCACTTATTTCTATAAAACTATTAAGACATAGTGTCAAAGACAACATTGATATGAAAAGCGATATGTTTCGGCTTTTACTTTTCGCGAGTTTTGAGAAGTAGTGATGACACTGATTTGAGAATATTTTTCGAAATGCTTTTTTCTACTCCACATCATCGCATACTTTTGTGGTTAGCAGTTAAGTATGTTTTCGGTGCTAAATGAACCTTCTGAGTGTATCATATGGTTCCATTTGTTGTCATCTAATATATTATTCATATCTGATAAATTTTGACCTAGCTACTTCAACAAGTTTTATAGCAGGTAAAAAACGAGAAAAAAAATGTGTGACAAGTGCGAAATTTCTCGACTTTTGTGGTCAATCGTTTACATGTTTAGACATTTTTGTTTAAATGAAATTTTTCTACTTTAATATAACTTTTATCTAATTGGATATTTGATAGTTTTGGGATTTTGAAGTCCAGTTTCTTAGTTTTTAAGGTTAGAAAACGGTTCATTTTCCCATCGATGAGCTTGTTTTGGCGAAGTGGTGTGAGGTACACCATTCGAATAATGTTGAACAGGCCATTTGACGTAAACCTTACATACATTTATGATGCGTATATTTTGAGTCATCTCATAAGATACTATATGAATATCGCCCTTCAAGCCATGGAATAGCAAACATTATTGAGCGGTGAAAAAACTTTATATTTTTTCACCGCTTAATAATTTTTACTATTCCATGGCTTAAATTGCTATATTCATATAGTACGCCATCATAGAATGATGCCACACAATAGTAAAAATTATCGCACGAGCACGTGGTACTGAATACCGCGCTCCGATTGGTTCACATACTAATAAGGTATGATAAAACAGTATGTGTGCCAGTTACAAGTTTGCCATTTATTACAATCCAATTATGGATTTTTTTACAACAAAGTGCAAGCCGATGAGTGAATGCATGCAGCTTAATTGCGGTTTAATTTTTGCTTTGTTTAATAATTAGCAGCTAACCACAATTTACTAACACATCCACCGAAATTGTTGGATCGTTCAACTCAATAGTAGGTCAACAATTTATGTTGTATGCATTTCTTCTCCGATAAATCATACCGCAGAGTATATTTTTTTCGTTGAATCTTTGGTCGTTCTATTATTGTTTTGAGTATTGCAGCTAAATTAAAATGGGCATCATCATTGCTTCCAGTGTATAATTGCCCGAGAGAGCTGTTTGATCAAAGGAAACTTGCCGTGACCTGACTCTTTATTTGAAAGACTCTGACTTCCCTAACTAAGGGCTTGAGCATCACCACTTTTTTATCGTAGGTACATGTAATGAAGATACATGACATTATATCAAATTAGCGTAAAGAGGCCGATAGTGGTTTGGTAACGACTGGAGCTATTGAATTGAATTTGGTACAGATGTAGCCTTATGTTATGAAACCTTGTAGACAAACTTTCGGTCCGTTACGAATCCTGGTTTCGCAGTAGGTGGCTAAAATCGAAAATCAATAACATGTCTGTGAGGGAGGTGAGTGCAATGGTCCTGGCCATATCATTTTACGAGTTGTGAATATGCGAGCACCACGTGGGACTCCCGGGTGCTGTCGGCTGTTTCCACTATGGGTTACATATTATTCGGCTACCATGCAGTAGTAGGCAAGTGTTTTGGTATGAAAATAAAGTTTGCGGTTGTATCAAAAGACTGTTAGGTTCTGTTACACAGTCAATAGTGATAGAGGTGATGTTTAGTAAAGAAAAGATAAAGATAAAGAATGGAGAATTGAGAATGGAGAGAATATTCATTTGTTATGTGTATTTTTTAGTCGGAGGCGGGAAGGTGGAAACCGAGTAGGGAGTATTAACGGGAAGAAAAGAACATTGGAAGCTAAACTGAAGGCAATCAGACACGATTGATTACATTGTGATACCTAAACGCCGTATACATTTTGCACAGTGTTATGTATGCTATATACTCTGTGCACACATACCTGACAGCGCCGAATACTTTGAAGCGTCATTTTTTATTGGGATAATATTTGTCAGCGGTAGGCCCTAAAAGACTTCCAAGAATAATCTTAGCAAGTCTTCATCAAACATGTTAAACTATAAAATCCTTTATCCTCTTCGAATTCCAACAATTAGAAATTATGGCAGTGAATCTTACTCGTTTATCCGCAAGCGAAGGAACTGAAAGAGGCATTTCTTCTTAAAACATACAAATGGTACCTTCCACAAGGAGCGTATCGCCGAATCTACCATAAAAATTTCATCAAAAACAAATCACTAATAAGTTAGATATCACACTATTTATGTTTTCAGTTTTGGCCCCCTAGTGGCCAATCAGACCGGACCGAAATTCAGTGTCAAAGGTCATCTGACCTAGGGGGTCATGCATACAAAGTTTTGAGTCCATAGCCCTAGCGGTTAAGAAACGTGCCACTGTTTTAGAAATAGGATACGACGACGACGGACGACAGACGACGGACGACGGACACTGCGGTGTTGTATAGACTCCCCTACGATGAGCCAAACGTAGTGCGAGGTTAATTCTTACCATCAAGCGGTTTCAATCAGCTCCAAAACAGGTGTAAGTGTTCATCCCTGTTATTTTGAACAAGGGTACATTTCATTGGCTTTAATATTGAACGCCGAATAAGCTGATAATGTCCGCTTTGGAAAACAGTCATTGGCGTTTGAAACCACTTCTTCTTTTGGGCTCGATTCCCAAAATCTTGTTAAAAAAGGCGATTTAAACGTTATAATCAGCCACAAATATTCAATAGAGTTTGAGATCGGTATTTGATTGGTCAATAAAATGTAAATAATGTTTTGAAACATGGCATAATCATGGCATATTGAATCGGCGAAAAGGGCGACTTATCAATTTACAAACCCATTTACCTCAATGGGATCACCAATCAATTGATGGCATAATAGAACTTCATTGACACGGATAATATATGAGCTAATGCTGATATAAAAATTTATTTGGCTTTACAAGAAAATTGCGTCTTTTAGGCGGGCACTCAGAGCAAAAAGACCGAAGAAGCACGTGTTACAATTGCCAATCGCGAGCAAAGGAGGCGCCACTGTGAAAATATTATTTCAAAAATCCCGACATTTAATTTAATTTTATATTTAAGTATACGGCTCAATTTTACAATTATTTGACCGGCTACAAGCGGTTTTTGGTCATTTTGAAACAGTGCCGACACGTAGTGCCCGAATAGACGGGTCATATGTCAAACATACTTCGTCACCCCCAGATTCTGGCGGTGACGCGGCATATGACATAGGGGAGTGTCCAGGGTCTATGGTGCAGCCATTTTGAATTGCTGAACAGGTAGACCTCGGATGTAGAGGTTGCGGCAACTTTATGGCAAGCTTCTCCGTACTTCTAATTGATTGAGACAAGATTTAAACCTATAATATGACAATGTGACAATATGTCCGTCAACAGATTCGGCATGCCTGGGATTGCGAACAAGTTGCAATGATCTGATAAAAATTGATAACTCGGTATTTTCGATACCCATTTGAAAAGCTTGAATATTACAGTGTCCTGAGTACACTAAGGACCTCTTTAATAATCGGAGGAATCGTCAGGTTACGGCTTCTCTTATGTTAGTAGAAGTGGTCAAACATGTCTTCGATTCGTGAGATAATTATGTACAAATCTCGATACATGCAAAGAGTACGGCCATTAACAACGGCTCGGTGCACTCCAATAACAACCGACCACAACGAAAGTGTAGTCCTACTTGGCATTAGCAACAAAAATAGAAAATCCGTTTGAAGGGTTCATATTTGTGAAAATACTGTTATTTCTCCCTGATATATCCACTAGATGATTGTTTCTGGTATCAAGTTGCACTCTGAAAAACGAGAACCAATCTGTGGTTGGAATGGTGGCAATTGTTCAATGTCGGTCGATTTCTGTTCCAGCCGCCAGTAACTTTTCGTGAATATACTGTATTGTCTCCTCTTAGCCAGGTGAGCAGTATTATATATACTGTCTTCTCCGACTTAACCCAGAAGTATTAGGGTAGCAGGAAGGGTTGGGCGTTTGTGGTTTCTGAGTCTGAGGGGGTTGGTGTCTGTTGACTGTGCTTTAAGAGAGACTAGGCATGGCGCCAGTCTCTCTTAAAGCACAGTCAACAGGCATTTGGTCTCAGTATTTGGGTTTTGATTGCCATGACTGTACCCCTGTAAAAGTCAGAGGAGGAGAAGTTTGGAATGATGAAAGCATTGAAGAAGAAGAAATGTTATTATATATTGAGGAAAGCAAAATTTATTATGAGACTAGAAGGCAGTGTCCTGACTTGATTATTTTGAAAATGGCAGTCTGAACACATTAAAAGGTGGAACATGGCATTTTATCGACTTTGAAGTGTTCCGCAGTTAAAGGGAGACTATAGGCAGCAGCTAGGTAGGCAAGATAAAGTCATACAAATTTGCCAATAGGGGTCAGTCATATCTCTAGGCATGGCGCCAGTCTCTCTTAAAGCACTGTCAACAGGCATTTGGTCTTCGTATTTGGGTACAGAATCAAGGCAGAATCAAGGCAGCTCAGAGAGCAATGATTGAACGATGCTGTGGACAAGTCCAAGGATACTGCATCAGTCACGACCAACTTCTCATCAGAAAGCGTCACCACCAGCATATTCAATGTTCAGTTCCAACCTGTACCAGTCCAATGCACGCCTGTCATGGTCAGCAGTGGTCAGCTTAGCGCGATATGGAACATTCTTCCGAAACTCAAGCGAGGGAAGTGTGTTCATTAGCCTATCTCGCGCACTGCTCCTTCTTGTCAAACATCGTAGTGAAACCTTGGTACAGTGGGGCGTCCTCGAGGATTGCAGCTGGTCGGACAGACGTGAGGTGGAATGTGGGCGGCTGCACTTCTTCGTTGATGTGCGATGGCAGATAGCACAGTTGTTGCGTTGCATGACAGCTGAAAGTGAATGTGATATCATAGAACTGAGGCGTTTGCAATGAGTCTATAGGTGAAGTAGAAGCAAGGAGTGAAATGGGCCATCTTCCAGTGACTAATATACAGAGTAAGGGCACTGGGTGTTGTTAGATTCAGCATTGAATGTATTCCTCGTACAAGCGTGAATAGTGTGGACATACAGTGAGAGGTGAGAGACCCCTATTGACTACTTCTTGTAACTTTATCTTGGATATTATATTAGTGTTGAACTTCTAGCCATGGATTATGAAGAAATTGAAGTTGTAGGCATGGAATATGAGAAATTATTCAATGTTGAAAGACATTATTCCATGAGGCTTTGCCGTGATCGCAAAGGACGCGACGCGATTGGTTCACATGCTAATGAGGTATGATAATGATAATTACCTCTATAATGCTACTTGGATAGCGACTGTGTCGTTGATTGCAACAGTGGTCTATGTCAATGTGTGCCTGTAATGTCAATGAAGTATGATGAGGTGATGACGATAGTGCAATTGACTAGGTGGCGCATTTTAGAATCAGCAGTGAGTACTGTGTGTAACATGGTGGAGGCAGCGGAGATAATAACTGTGTCGAAAGTATTGTTATAGGGCCTTCCCTAGGCCCATGGGGTTAAATTTACAATCCACGATTGAAAAGACGTAGTTTGATCGCATTCAACTATAAATCCATTGAACAGTTGTGTTCCTTGGCTTTAGTCAACCGATGACCTTTTGTTGGGCCATGATCGGGGATTGTAAACTGTAAATGTATTATGGACTGGGTCTGGGAGACGGGGGAAACACAAGTGAAATAGACCAAAACAAGTGATTTTGGGCCTTTGGTTTAGACGCATGCCCCACATGCGCCATGCGGGATTAGGCCTATGCGGGATTATACGGTTCATGTGAACTTGTTGACATCTACATTATCTAGTGCCGTTATTGGTCATGGTACATGGTAGGCCTAATCATCATGGCAATATGTTTCAGGAAAAGCTCGGAGTAAAATGAACTGCCGATGAATAATGATGTTGTTCATGTTTACCATGTTTACTATACATAGCCATAGGGTATGCACTGGCCAGTGCACTTTCTGCACGTCGTCATGGTCATGTACGTACGTGATACCTTGCATATTTTGTTTTTTGAATGCGCATGCTTTTTGGGCAAAATCACTTGTACCAACACTAATGAATAATGTCTTCTTATCCCTATGACTCCATACACAGTGAGGGCATTGTCCCATTCTCATCAAATGGTAACTTATTGTACGTATTAGGGTGGAAGTTGGGGAGCAGATACCTACCGCTGCACGCCTGTCATAATCAGCAGTGATGAGCTTAGCGCGATATGGAACATTCTTCAGAAACTCAAGCGAGGGAAGTCTGCTCATTAGCATATCTCGCGCACTGCTCCTTATTGTCAAACATCGTAGTGAAATCGTAATGGAAAACGTCTGGCTTTGCGCCAGACGTTGAGACTAATAAGTGAAGAACTAGTAGGTAAAGAACTTCTACTTGCGCGAGACTGCTCTGATAAAATTATCATTGCAGAGACTACGGTGACGTACACATATATTTTTTACAATCAAAAATGCCCTCAAAAGACGACATGGAATGATTATTTTATTGATATTTCCTACTATATACCTTCCAATTATCACTTTATACAAATAGATCGGCGTTAGGTCGCATGCTTTTCTTTCCTGGTGACACTATAAAGCAAAATAGTTGCAACCCCGTAAATGCGCTATAAGTCCAATAATAAGTGACGGTGACCCGTTATAAATGTTTTGCCAGCTTCGCTTTTTTGCCGCTACGCGGCGCGTTGGGCCCTTGCGTCGAGCGCGGCTGAATCGTAAAATAACCAACTCTAAATGAATAGGACGATGTTACTGGTGGTAGGCGAACATTATAAAGAACAGCCACAAATGATAACTGACTCCCTCTTCGTGGGCAATACCAGTTCGGGATGGCAAAGGCCTTGCACGAAAGTGGATAAAAGACGTGTACAATTGATTACACGGGGCAGTCCTGTACTGATTGACCAGAAATTTTTGATCTAGGGTCTACGATAAAGATGGTTTCATGGGTCTACCCAAAAGTCTTACTGCTAAAGAATAAAAGCAGATCACAGATTCAAATCAATTTACCAATCAATTTATTATCCTAACGGAGTTTACACGTCATCATCAATAACATCATCATTCTGTTCTCCTTTCAAAAACTCAATCCCCTCAACAAATTGCTCAAGCTCATCATTTACCATCTCTACTCCCTCCCCGACTTCTTCATCGTCTTCAGGAAGTAGGCCACTGGCTCTCCAACCGCTCATAATCATCTGTTGTGTAACCCTTTCCCTGGCGAGGCTGATCATCCTGACCACTTCCTGCCTGGTAATCCGCTCACAATGTCCTTGATAATCGGTGTGGCCGATTTTCCACACTTTCCAAATGATCTTCAGGTGACATTTGAAGCTCCTGTGTACGGACAAGTCCAAGGGCTGCGACAGTGATGAGCATCGTCCTGGGATGAAGGTGTCTGTTCCATTCTCCGCCGTGATTGCATCACGAAAGTGCCGATTTCGATGTAAATGTCCTCTAATACCACCACGAACTTGTATTCTATGCCAATACTCAATCGCACATTGTCTGGAGCATCCGCTTGAAGTTGCCGAATGACGTCACCATCTGGTGCCAAGCCACTGAAGTTGACCTCGGCTTGTCCTTTTCGTCCATCTCTGACCTCGGCTTGTCCTTTTCGTCTATCTGTCAAAAATACTAGAGTCACCGTGCATTCAAGTTTCGGATTACCTTGGGGTGATCTAATGCCAACATTCTGAGCCCCAGTCGCTTCCATTGTTGATCTTGGCACCATATCAAACAACACAAACGACTAATCAGTGTTCATGATGACACCAAAATCAGCGTCTCTGATGAGGTCGGTAAACTCTCCCCGGTAGTCGACAACCAAAGCCTGGGTGTTCTCAGGTAACCCTCTGAAGTATTTTGTCTTCCTTCGATAGTTGATTTCTTTCCTGAAATGAAATTTGCTTATTATCAAAATTCACTGAATACAATCTATTCCGTACGTTAAGGCCAATCCATGCAACAGAAAAATAAAGCTAACTTTTCCATAAAGTTGCTAAGCCAATGTGCAGATGCATGGAAAAGGTATCGAAGTGGTTTCTGTTCTAGTCTTTCGGCCTTCGTTACGCCTGGAAGCTCTGCCCACCATCAAGGAGGATACCGCGGTGACGTCACGGCTTTTCCAAGATGGCGCTGCATATTGTAAACAAACTCGATCCACGGCCAAGGGAAAATCAAGTCATCAAAAAAGTTAGATTTTTCGCATCAAATCAGAGTTATTAGTACTTTTCTGCTATGAAATAAGTCTTCAGACAATAAGCTATCATTTGAATAATGAAAAGTGCTGTTTTGATGGGGAAAAATAGGGTTTTTTAAACCAAATAGCCGGGCACCGATCTTCCAAAATTAGCGATGGTTTCAAAACAGTCTCCCAGATATGGGGCAATCTCTTCATTATCATAATGGGATTTGGAGGCATGTTTACAGATTTTACAAGTTCGAGACCTGTAGGACCTAAAACTCGCATAGATCCCCATAGATCCCCTCTATTTGTCGAGTTAGCTCCCCTGTAAGATCATGCATTTTCGGACACTAGAACGAAATCTTCCTGCGGATATCGCGGTTTCGGTGATGATTTAAGGAGAAATTGACTGTTCTTAGAGTTGTATGGGACAGAAATGAGTTCATACTTCATGAATACATGAATATATTATGATATGGGCGGGCTTCTAAGTCAAAACAATAACAAACTCAACTGCATCTCTACTGTATATTGCGTAGTGCATTGCCTAGTGTATTTCGTAGTGTATTTTAGCGGAGACATTATTTCCGCACTTTGGCCACGCCAAACGCCTTTTTTATTCGTGGAAGTTAATCTGCTCTGTTAATTTTTTATTTTACACAGGAAGAATCCATACCAGGTATTGCAATATTTCATGTCTATTGGCGTTTTTGTGTACAGGAGCGCACAAGACAGTGAGATGTGGATATGTGTTCAGTGCTGGTGCTGTCAGTAGACTGAATCTGATTGGCGATAGCGATCACTAATATGGGATGTGATCACGTGATATGACGTCACCGCGGTATCCTCCTTGGCCCACCATTGCCGAAATTCTCTTCCAGCTTGCCCTTTAATATCCTCACCGGAAACAGGGAAACCAAGTCTTCGGTGCTCAGGAGAGAGGTGTTCAAATTGTCTTCCATTTCGGGCAGTATGCTGAATGAAAAAGCAAACACGTTTAACATCTTCGGAAATATTGATAAAATCCAAGACCACAGGTGTGAACGAAATGGTAGGTCCTAGGAATAAAGGTCCCAGGAACAATAGTAATGATATTGTTAAATGCATGTTTAGGGTCAGTTGCGTTGATGTATCATACGACTTCTTTCGTCCATGACAAAGAAGAGGACTTACCTTCTAGGCGACTTAGAAATCGGTATAGGCCTACAAAGAAGGAAATTCATTTTGCGAGCAATAGAATGCTTGAAGAAACACTACATTCAGTGCATCAGTGCCGTTTTGCCGTTATCACATCAGTCTTCAATGGTCTTGAGTTGATCTCTCTCTGAGGGCAAACAAGTCATCCTGTGTGCTTATCCAACGTCTAAATGTCTGCGGCACTATGCCGTGGTGTCTAGCAAAGGATGTCACAGTTTCAGCACTATGTAACCCTATAGCATGCTCCAATTGGTAGGTCTCGATAAGGTCAATCTTCTGATTGAGACTGTAGCTGTTCTGGTGCCTACGTACACCCGGTACAGCTTGGTTAGCATCATCTACATCATCGCCATCAGTAGTTGTGGTATCATCAAGGTCAGTGCTGTCAACATCCTCTCCATACTCCATTCCGTACGTTAAGTTAATTAGTCTGCTTGCTAGGCCTACCCACAAAATCCATCGGATTGCGTGCATCTTACCAAAAGAACGTGGTCATAGCAAGATGAGAGAAAACAATGATGACATTTGACACGAACGTGCCCACAACAAAAAGATTCCATAATCGATTACATTGGTCAGAGCCTTTCAAATACATTTATTTTCTAAAGACTCTGTAATTGGTCAACCATTTACATGGACATGTAATAGGCTTACGTAACTTCAACAATCACTGTGACAAATTTTACAAAACATTGATACAGAAAGTGGACACAGTTAACTTATTTCTGGCACACGAGGCACTCCGGCGGTAGACTCCCATCAAACCGATGAAGTCACCTAAGAGGTACATAAGTAATCCAATATCTCATTAATCTCCTCGGTTCCTAGGAATCCACCATCCAAATCCTTCATGTGAAGCAACTCTTGAATCCGAGTACCCAAATATGATGATGGTATATTCCATAGTGGTCTTCTCCTGACCAAATCCATTCTTGAGACTCCATGCCTTGCACTTATGAAAATCAAAGATCTGCCCACAGACGATCCACTGCCCGCAAGTACCATCTGTGTGCATAACTTGAGAGATTTATTTGAGGATTTAGTGTAATTAAGTATGAAGTTGATGAGACGCCTTTCAAGGGATATCATGATGTCATAATCATCAAGGATAGCGGGGATAAGGTTATTGTGGGTTCTGAGTGACATACCCAGAACCCTGCGCACACATTTCCTCAACGTGGTACATGTATCTGGGGGCGAGCCAAATTCAGCATTGGACTGCCGTGAAGGGACATACTAAAACTCTTGAATAGAGCATATCTCACCGATGTTGTTTTTTCAATTCTTTCTCCCTCTATATATTGCTGTGGCGAACTGTTTGGCCATGCACTATCAAGCATGGGTTCCGCCCCATAATTAATCTAAACAGGCCTAAACATAACTAATCAAAACGACCGCTCCTCATCTCGCAGGCATTACCCATTACGAGAGGGGCTGGTAACCTCCGGGTTGCTAATGAGATTCCCACACATTCAAAACGAATATATGTTCCATTGACTTACTTAAAGTAAACCAGGGTTGATTTGATGGAAACCGATAATTTTGTAAGAAAAGTTAGGTCTTGGATAAGGCATGCGAATATGCTAGTTAACAAGAGGCCCAAGGGCCTGGCGCTCAGCTGGATGACCTAATAACATAGGACTGAGGGTGTAAAGTAGTAAATATCGGCTTTTTACTACTGTTTGAAGGTCAAGAGAACACGTTATACCACTAAAATTTCCAATGCAGAGCTGCCAGCTGGATGAAATATGATTAAACTAATCAGCCATGGTATGCAAATATTACAGGAGGCAACGGAATATATCCCTAGTTCAGTATGTTGTATCGGTAGCTTTACAGAAAAGAAGTGTCAGAGAGGATGAGACTTCTCCATGGACAACTGCGGTATGTCCAGGCTGGGTTGTACAGCACAAGGATACAAATTCTGTCTGTAATTGAGAGGTATCCTGATTTAACAGAGGTCAAAATAAATAGAAATGACCAGTTTGGGACTAACACCACTGTCTTTTTTTTAATAAGGTAAGGTTACAGGAGTCAACAAAATTAATTTTATTGAGAGAAATTGACCTGTCCTGCAGGTGGTTGGAATTTACAATACAAAGGGTCATTTTTCATGACATTGTGCTCTACTGCGTATCCCTAGTGAGTCGATCTATCCTTGGCGCAGACAGGTTTAAATTGGCTACATCTTGAATAGATTGAATTGCGATGAAAATCTAATGCAATAAAGGAGCAATATCGAAGAGACAAATTAATCAAACCAATTGTCCACAGACTCAGACCCTGAAATGGCGTGATGTATGCGTGCATATAAAAGTATATCAATTGGTCCGATAGAGATGATGAGGCAATGTCAATATGCCTTGTTCCTTAGTCAGCAATATGCCCCTTTTTATACGGAGAAGAAGGAGAACCCAGCTAGGCCTTCACATGTCGGCATCCAAATGGCTCGAACCAACTGTACTATCACTACTATAAATTTAAAATGCGTGCTCCTCCTACATGTAGCAATGTCTCGGTCAAAAAGGCACTTAGTCGACAGACAAGCTAGAAGTTCAGCACCGTGAGGAGCTCCTTGGTAAGGCCATGTCAGGTTCCGCACGCCTCTTCATATCCATCAAGTATTGAAAATGAAAGCTGTGGTGAGCACATAAAAAGACCATGGTCACCTTAATTTGAAAATCCCTTCATTTCATAATCAAGGGCTACCTCTGACTAAAACAGCACCCATAAACAATTGACCACCAATTTGACCCCAGCTCCTAACTGCGGGAAAACCCAAGTCCAGCAACCAAAAGTACCAAAAATACATTTTTGTTTACATTTGAACTGCACACATGCAAGGCACACATGCGTTTGTTTACAATTTCATTTCCCGCGAAATCTAGAAAATCAGGTGACCTGCAATCGTGGATTGAAAATAACATTAAGCTGGGTTCAGCAGGTCAGCAGGTATACCGGCTGTTCCAATCATCCCCCTACAGCCAGCTGTTCAAAAGGTAATGTTATTCACCCCACAGGGAGTGAAGGTAATTGATTAAGCCCCTGCATAACTTAACACTATAACAGCGATGGCTTGGCTTCTGTGGTAAGGAGAATTGACAGTTTTTTTACGGGAGTAACATTATTGTGTTGCTTAAAACGTCTACTTTTTACTCATGTAAGAATCGTAGTACTAATGATAACTTCAACTTATTTTCCGGTTATGATAACACAACACGCATCTTTATGATCATGATCTTTCTCAAACTAACTGAATGACCTAATCGCCTTGGACGCACAACCACATATCAATCCGCCCCGACGATCAACAACAAAGTTTTCGTGCTTTTAGCTGTCAATGGCTATAATATACTCCTGCAGAATAGTAGAATTAATAGAACTAATTTCCGAAGTTTCCAATAGTTTGAACACAAATCAGAACATCACCCATCAGCTGGACTCAGATCTGCATAAATTACGATAAATAATGAGGTCGTCGCTTCAATTTCGCAAAGAAAGTTGACTCCATTCGAAGGTTGTTTTGACCAAATTTCGTTGAACTCATCGTTATGAGGGCATTTGAACACATTCTCGTTGATCTTTTCTATAAACGTGTGAAGTTTCGTACCAAAATACATTTCCGTAAAGGCTTAAATAAGAAAATTTGTCACTTGCAAATCATCGCTCCGGTAGAAATAAAAAGGTCGCCGCCATTTTCTTGATGATAGTTCTCCAGGTAATCTCGGCGGGAAATTTAAAGCGGGGTCATCCGGGGTCAAACAACAGTTTTGCTCACTACCGCCAACTGGTGATATAAATCGACACTAATCTATTTTATATGAAAACTTCTATATCATGAAGACCTCTTCAAGTTTATTTCAAGCTTTTATCTGCAAGAATAGAGCGGCAAAAAATGGTTTATTCAATTACGCATTTTGCCACCTGGGGAGCTGAATGTGAGTCGAATCGCACATTTTCTTTTCTGTAAGCATCCTTTCCTGCGCTGTTAACATACAAAACCATATTTGAAGTGCCGCAGTTCTATGGTTACAAAATGCCCAACATGGCTGGATGGAAGGACGGACACCAATCGAACAGCTATTTGACTAGCTCCGCTGACTTTGTCAGCTGAGCTAAAAATATAATTCATCATAGATTTACCTACTAAAAGTGAGAGAATTATCCAATTTTCCTCATTGTTAATGCGTATTCCCAAATGTGGTTTATGCCTATTTAGGACGTTGTTAATTGGAATACGGCCTTACGAGACGAGACGGTCAGTTTGAACATACATCGACTGCTCTTGGAAATGTTCTTTATTGTAAATACGGTCACGTAAAGTAGCGAGCATTACCCAATCTTAGGGACGAGGTCTATATTGGATTGAGTGCAGTGCTACCATCTCTTTTTTTCCTTGTATAACCAACCAAAAAGTTATAGATACTGTGGTGACGATAGAACTCGGGGAAAATTTGGATTACTGCGGGCTGGTAGTACAAAAAACAGAGGGGCTTAAAATGACACTTATCCTCTCCCTTACAGCGGAACAGGACAATTTAAAAATTAACTAAGAAACTCTATCATCAGAAACATTATATGCACATCTGTTTTCGGCCAAAACAGGCTGTTGTGAGTGAGTGTGATGGTCATGAGGAGTACAAAGTGCCAAAACATTCCAATAGAGCGCGCATGGATTGATTTGCATATATACCACTTGTAATATGAATAACATGTCATTTGACCAAGCTCTTGCATCGCTGTTCTTGTCCAAGTTGGCTGTTAAGTCACCATACTTCAGGATTATCTAATAAAATTCCTGGAAAGGCAACAGATTTTTCATTTTTCTTAAAGCTGAACTGCATGCACAAAACCAGAGCACACCATGCGACAATACGCCGCATTTTATATGCCTTTATAGAATATGCAAACATTTGTGTGTAATCTTTGTTCAACATCTTTGAGCGGCTTCCAGTTGGCAACTGCAGGAAGCAAGTCATTTTTTCTTTGCTGTGCGTGATTATGTGTGCGGATTTTACGTTTTCTCTTAGCAATGTTCACCTTTGTCTTGGTATCTTCTTCTATTACATGTACTTGAGAAGATTTCTGGTTCATCTCTCAAAAATAAAGTATAATCGCCATTCATATAAGATATATTTGCTGGCAGCAGTTCACAAGAAAGCCCCCCCCCCCTCCAGCTCAGACGGTTAGAGCGTTCGTATTCTGAGCCCGAGTTTCCGGGTTCGAATCCCTGGAGAAGATTTTGATTTTTTGCTCTTCCATAATTCTCCGAGACTGTCCTCATCGTCCTGTGGCTTGCTGGTTTGTAAAATCAAGCGCATCGAAGTATTGGAGGTATATCGTGTTTCAGGCCGTATTCAGAAGGACCTTTCGGTCGTTTGAATTTCTTACTATTGCCGCATGGGACGCTCTGGTTTTGTGCATGCAGTTCAGCTTTAATCGAGTGCACCTGAGCGCTTGACAACTGTAACCGATTCTGTGCCTGAGCACATTGTTCATATATTTGCGCCTGAGCGTCTAATAATTTAAACTGATTCTGTGCCCGAGTACTATGTTCATCTATTTGAGCCTGAGCATCTGATACTTGAGAATATTTCTGTACCTACTATGTACCCACTATGTTCATTTATTTCTTGATTACTATTTTCTTGAAGCTGACCATTATCCAGTTTCAATTGGTGGTTAGTCATGTGTGAGGAAGTATGCGTTGGGTTTGGTCGAATCTATATCGACTGTGAATTGCTGGCTAGCTGTATTAACTGAGTCTTATTGGAATCATCATAACATACGTGATTAATTGCCTGAAGGTGAGGTGCATTAGTTGTTTCTATCACATGTGTTGATATTTTAGCGGATTCATACTTGGTGTCTGGTATTGTGCCTAATTTGTTTATACATAACTGATCATCTGATAATATGATTGGGGTGGCATATTTAACTACTTGATCACGCATTGATTGGAAATAAAGCTCGATTTTGCTGCATAACGTTGATTTTCGAACGGATATTGCCGGCCATTGTTTACAGGCCTTGCCTGAGAATTATTTGCAGGTAGCTAACCACTATCATAAGTTACCTTGTCTGGGTAAGGGGGAGTAAATCGAGGATTATAATTATCGTTCGATTGAGGATTTAAAGCATGCACGATAGGAAAAAGTGTACCTACATGATCATCCTCTTCATCTGTGCAATTGTTGCAGGGGTTCTTGAAGGGCATATCGGAATACTGCTACCCGTGGAACACTTTCGACCCCTGAGCGGTTCCCTCTGGCTGGGGTCGCGACATGGACAAAATTCCTGCCTGGGGAGGTTGATTTCTGCCGCCATTCATTCTACACTGGGATGTCGAATGGTTTCCTTGTCCAAGGTTAGCACAATAAAGACCCTGACTGGATTGGTTGTCCGCTCTGTTGTCCCTTGACGTTTTCTGGAAACACCATGCCGCAAAATGGCCGACCTTGATGCATATATGACATCGCTGACGGGAACGATCATAGTTACCCGTCTGATGCGGATAATTATTAACATTATTAGGCTTCGTTTGTTGGCGTACTTCTTCCAACATCTGCAATATCTTGCTGAAGAGCATTTGGTTGTCTTTTCGTTCTCGGTGAAATTCTGGGATACCCTGACCAACTCTGTCCATTTCCATGCAAGCCTCTTCATTTCGGGCGAAGGCAATAATTGCGTCCTCAAGTGTTTGTGGCCGGTTTCGCATGACAGCACTTTTTATTTGAGGAATTAGGCCTTTGACGAATACGATACGTCTTTCTTCTGCTGGCACTCGTAAGCGGCTGCATGCTGCCTGGAATTTGTTGATGTACAACTCAAGGTTGTTGCGGGTTCCTTGTTTGATGTCATATAAACGCATCTGCTGGACATATGTTGCGGCATCATTGCTAAATCGTTGGAGAAATGACTCTTTCCGTTGCTCGAAATCTTCTGACTCTGCGGTTTCTTCGTCCAACTCTTGGTACCACTCGTATGCCACATCTACCAACCACATACGGAATTTGTGACTCCATTGTTCTCTTGGTACCCTCGTGTAGTCCATATAATCCATGAATTTCCTGACAAAGGTTGCCGCATCTTCAGACGTATGTCCTGTGAATAATCGTGGCTTAATGTTATCATTACTATTTTGAACAGTGGCTTTGTTCATACTTTCTATTTGTTCCTGTAAAGCTTCAACTTGGCGTACAATAGCGTCCATTGTGGTATGTAGTGTAAAAACCAGGTTTTGAAAGATATGATTATATTAGTGCTTTTCAGTTTGTGTTTCGTGAACCCAAGACTCCTAACTTCTCCACCATGTACGGGGCGTACGTAATAATTGGATTTTGATTGCGTACTAATTGGATTTTGATTGATAGTTCTAGTTTGGTTTTAGGTTTTAGATTCGCTAGTTGTGGGGCTTAACGCATCTGGCATATACGTGGTCTATGTTATGACAAAGTATTTTGCTGATATGGCAGCTTTCGAGTGCGTGTGATTCCTGTAGGATCTATATATCACTGGCAATCGGCCAACACGCTACCGTGAGGTATACTGTTCTGTTTTGGTGTTAGTTAACGTGCAGAATATAAATCAAGTCCTAGGAATGAGCTACTTTGATGATTATAGATTTGATTAGCTCGTGTAAAATTGGGGTAGACTAGAGCTTTAAATGGAGAGTAATGGCTCTCTAGTGGCAAGGAGAGAGTACATTCAAGGATCGTACCTATCTGCTAGGAGTCAATTTTGAAACACATCAATGTTAGCGAGTACTCAATATCACCGAGATAAGATTCAGATGTGTTTTATAATTTTAATCAAGGAAGGTAACAATATTAGGTATCTGGTAATGAAGGGCCTAAACCTTGGCTTGTGCTTTCAGAACAGGGTTAAAGGCAGTCTGGTAACTTGCTAACACCAAACTGATAGAATAATTCTTTGCCAGAATGTTTCAGAGTCGGAAGCTTTCAATAAACCTGCTTACACCAGAATGATTCTTTCCTTAACCAGAATATTTCAGAGTTGGAAGTTTTCGGGTTTTGTTATTGATTTAGACAAATTGGCTCAAGTTGAAGCTTTCTGAAGGTGACTAATTTCGGCATAAAGTCGGGTAAAATCGGTGAGAGCTCCGAGGGTGAACTCTCGGAGGTGAACTCTCGGAATTGAACTCTCGGAGGTGAACTCCCCGGGCGTTGATATCTTGCCCTTTTTATACCTGTTAAGGCAATTGCGTCATACCTATTTTTAACCTATTTCTTCATAGTTGACCATTCGGTCATTACTATTTTAGCTGATTAGCTCATTTTCGGATTGCCTCATTGTTACAAATAGTTCAGTTGAATAAGTATTGTTTCCTAACATATCAACTATCCTATTATACGATTTAGAAAACCGTCATAATAATTATACATATAAAATATGAGTTTTGTTTTGGTCCTTGATCTGATTCTAGGTTTTTAACTACTTGTTTTAGACAAATATTTCAAGGCTGATCCTTATTTACTTTCTGACTTACATTCTATAGATTGCCACTTGGCTACAATTCAAGCCTCTTTGAGCAGGTGAATCCTCGCAGTTATGCAATATTTACAGGTATTTTCCAATAATATGTATCAATGGGAAGCACAGCCGCTAGTGTACGAGGCCTATGTGGGGTAAACATGCAACAGAACATGCATAGTTACATATGAAGAATGGAATGATTTTGCTTCAAATCGTCTCTACGTATAGTGATGAAGGCAGCGCTATACACTAAGTGCGACAATGACATTAACCGTGTTTTGTCCATAATAATGAGTTGACAAGGGCGCAGATCGTAGAAATTGAGAAATCCTTATAGTTCCTACTGTTTGTGAATTCTATATCAGCAAAGGTTCTCTGACAAGTCAAAGAACATGAAATGTTACAATTGAGGTGGCTCGTACCCGCATACAAAATGGACTAAACACCTCAACAAAAGTAAGTCCCCCCTCCCCTTAATAATTGGTCATAATTTCTAAAGTATCCACGACAATTCAATGAAAATGGCAGGACATCATCATACCATCTGTTTCGTTTTGCCGCCTAAAGAAATTCCGGCAGCAAACGTGTTCGACCCTGATTCTGATGATGATCACTACTTGTTCGCTACAATATTTGGTGAACAAGCCTACTAAATTCAAAGCGTCAACCAACCATTGAACTTGCAATGGTGGCGGATAGTACAGCGACATGTAATATTGCAAATGACGTAACATATACGTAGTAGCTCAAGAATTTTCCTCTCACGGACATGCACCAAATAATAACCCTTATGCTAGAGATGCTTGTATCATCTTTTTCAAGCTATACCTTATTTCTACTTTGAAGCTTTCTGATAGAATTAATCTATTCCAGAGAGGAGCTCTCCTTTTCGGAATCTCTAGCTCTTGTTAAATTTTCCAGAAAGCTGTAGAAGAAGCCACTACTGGTATCAGGCAAGTTTTGAATATATCAGATGAGGTGGTTAGCAAGATCACGACGAAGGCGTCGATGATTTCAAAAGGTGACTAATCTGCAATTTTTCTGAAATTGATATAACGGCGCCATCTGGGTTCTACTACCCTTGTCTATTTACACTCCAATAATCATGGTGATATTCAAAGTATTTTTCATAATAAAATATAGGGCAGTGCGTCCAATCAAGAGTCATTCAAACTATACAGAATCTTTGAGTTGAGTTTTCCAAAACGAAAACATTGCTGATTGGCCTCTTTGCTATCAAAACCTTCATCAAACCTTCGTCGCTGATTTAACATTGTTAGAAAATGGGTTCACCATTAACTTGCCAAAGTATCTGTTTAGCGTTCCAGAGTCACACTTTTACGGTATGCAATCTGATTCGAATAAAGTCGATGCGTTGATGCATTGATGAAAATGGCGCCACCATCAATTGTGCCAGAGGTCCTCAGTTTGTTAGGCATGTTGAACTACGGTTCAAGGTTTATTCCCAGTTACTCAACACTGACGGCTCCCATTAGAATGTCGACACAGAAAGAGGTTGATCTGATTTTTTTGTGGGGTCCAGAGCAACAAGATGCTGTGACATAACTGGTACAATGCCAGCCAAGAAACCATTTCTTGTGTATTTCAAAGATGCATACATCTTTCTTGATGCATCTCCTGTTGGAATCGGTGGTAATTTGGTCCAAAGAGACCAGAATAGTGTTATCAAAACTATAGCATATGGTAGTCGATCATTGAACCCAACTGAACAGCGTTCAAACAGTTGGAGCGCGAAAGTTGAAGTAGAAGCGCTGGCGATCACCTGGGCGTGTGAACATTTTATATATTTATATTTAAGGGAAGCTGGCGGTCGTACATTCTGACCATAAGCCATGCATCAATGGGAATCTTCGGTAAACCAAGAGCCTCACATCCAATGAGCCTAGAGTGGTAGAATCTCCGACTCCAACCTTACTCACATGAGATCAGGTGTCAGAAAGGAAGCGAGAATCCAGCTGTTTACTTGTCACGTCATCCCCTGCCATCATACGACAAACCAAGTTCAGAAGAAAGGATGGCTGAGGAATATGTGAACTTCATCGCAAGTCAAGCCATTCCAAAAGCCATGACCAAGCAAGAAGTCGCCAATGCCTACCAAGATGACACAACCCTTAAAGCAGCAGGTGAATTGACACAGACGAACAGAAAGTATCGTACCTGCTGCATAATCCCGTGGTATGGACAATCGACATACCGGGTAGATTTACAAGCCCGACCCTAAAGGCTTATGTGCGACAAAACCCGCTCTGGACAAGCTATTCGCGTCGCATGGTATACCTGAAGTTGTTCATCGTATGATGATGAAACTTCAATAAGTCTCTACAGCCCCAAAGGACTTTCGCCCTTTTGAGAAGGATCGCGCAGCTAAGGAGAAGATGAAGAAATATGCAGAAACACGCCGCAACAATAAGGATTAATGTTATCAAACAGGGTAAACTTGTACCTAAATTCTAACCAGATCCATTCCAGGTAGTTGAAAGAAAGGTTCAATGGTCCTCTGTCAACCTCGGTTTTAGTATCGTAAATTCTAATGATTTGGGTCTCACAAGCCAGTGCGGAGAATGTCTCCAGCTGAACCAACGAGTAGGCCCAGGTCTGGGATGCGAGGCATATCCTGGAATCCTTCCGAGGTCAATCATTTGTCCATAACTACTACAACCTATACATTTTTAGAGTTGTAGAGACCCAGGGGAGACGTTTAGAGCACTTTTGATGGATATTATCTGAAAGTTGCAAATAGGTGGCGCCACCTTTTGTACCGCACGGGTCCTTGAAATAGTGTGAAATTGGTCCAAAATAGGCCTGATGTGTGTCAAGTTCGCCTGGTCATAGATTGGTGAAATAATATTTATTTCTTCGTAAGGCAACAACCCTGTGATAGCCAGAGGGCAATACTATTCTTAAATCATATAAAAAAAATAAAAAAATAGGGGTGTTGAGGCTTTCCATTGATCAAATTTGTGCTACAACAGTAATTGACTGTCGCGCAACTATCGCCAGACTCGCCCGGTAGATTGAAGGTATGTTGCATATTGTGTGGGCGAGGTATCAGTTATAACTGCCACACCCTACACATTTAGGTTTGTAAGGGACCCAGCAACGCATTTTAGAACAATTTGGACAGATTTAATGTGATATGGAACCAATAGGTTGCACCACCTTTGAAACCCCGAGATCCTGCAAACGGTCAACAATTAGGAAACAAAGTTCGCGCTGTGATGTTGCGGTGTGTCTGGTCAAAGACTCAAAGAAGAAATATTTATTTTCACATGAAAGAACCGCCCTGTGAGAACCAGGACAATACTATTTCTAAATTCGATCAAAAAGTGCAGGGTCGTTGCAGAACGTATGTTATCGTATGACCGCCAACTTAGGATAGTGACCCTGTCTTGTCCTGTTCACACGAGATGGCCTCATAAAATCGCCAAAGCATCCCCTATACATGGAAACTAAGATCATGACGTCAAGGTAAATTATATTTGGAACACGATGGGCTCATTTATATACATGGAAACGGCGTCTGAAGATAGAACTAGGCTTTTTTTGGGGGGGAGGTACAAAGTGGCGACCTTGTCGCCACTTGCTTGCGAGACCTTAATGCACAGACCATAACCTTCAAGTGGCATTTTATCGCAAATATGCAAACTAGAAGCAATTACAAGCACAGTGATATGTCACACCATGGGTTAACAACAATAGAACAGGACATATGAACCATTTCAAAGTTGTATGCGTATTGTAAGTGATTTTCAGTCAAAACTGTCAAAACTCAGATGATAGCACATTGCCTTCCAGTGGCAAACATCTTTCTGTACGGTCAGGATTAGGTGACCAATATAATGACCTATATAATAACTTTTAGTTACATAGACGTCCAGTAGATGGCTCAACTAGTACCTCGCGGGTGGTTACGGGTTTATAAGGTTTCTAATGCCTCCTAGAGTAATATCCCCCCCCCCCAGCCTGGCTCCCCGAGCGGTTAGGGTTTGGGTTAGATCGGGTTTTGGTTAGGGGTAGCACTATAATACTATATATATATATATATACATATATATAAAGGATTGGTGAATATGATGCTGAACATTTCCGTTGGCAGCAGCTGCTCCCCACTAGCTACAGTGGTAGAGCGATAAACTATCGATCCGTAGGTTCCCGGTTCGAGTCCCGCCCATAATGTTTTTTACCTTTTGTTACTTATAACTATGAGTTTTAGCAAACTCAATCTGAGCGTACGGTATGAAGCCCTACCTTCCATCTGGTCAAAAAACAAAAAAACAACAACTTCTTCAGTTCCACACTTTCATGAAGACCAAGTGTCACGGTTTGGGTCAGCGATAGCATAAAAGTTAAGGGTGACTTGACTTGTTGGGGTTAGCTGTAGAATGAAAAGTATGGATAATGGTTGGGGATAGCTTTTTCATATATGAGAAGGAAGGGCCATGGTTGGGGTTAGCTACATCATAATGAAAAGGCTGGGGTAATTGTTGGGGTCATCAAAAACATCAAAAGCAAAGGTCATGGTTGGGGTAGCTGTAGCATTATGAGAAGAAAGGGTCATGGTTGAGGTTAGCGATAGCGTGAAAAAGAAGGGTCATGGTTGGGTTTAGCTTTAGCATGAAAAGGATGGTTAATGGTTGGAGTTAACAAGTTTTGCAAGGCTTGTTCAACTCCTGGATAAACGGGGCTCGACTACCGCTTTCCTCGCCACGATCATAGCAAAATACGGAATGGACTGTCCTGTTCATCCGGGCAGAATTTATACTGTCCATTTGATACTAGAAGGCGCTGATGATGTTGACGCACCCTCAGCATCATCTATCATCACGCTGGAAGTATTGGGGAGAAATCCTGAATACTTCCGCTTGTCCCTCTGCCAAAATACTCACCAAATACACCCAAAACCGTAATGTACATAGGAGAACTTCCATTTACAGATGGCAGCACTGAGAGAAAAGAAAACATGCCAAGTGAACTAGAGCTGCCACCTGGAAAGCGGGAAATCACACCAGGTACACTAGAGTATGTCAAATAATGAGACAGAAGGAAAATTCTCTTGACAATCGCTTTATTGAATCAATACATGAATTAAATACCAGCCAGAAAATGCACCTATAAGAACGATATCGGTCGATATATTACAGTTTTGTCACAAAGTAACTCAGAATTATAGTTATACAGGTATGTTTGACAAAATCTCAAGTACGGGTCAAGAACTCAGTATGCAAAAGACGATAGGTATGCGAATATTAGGTGGAGAGCTAAGAATTACTTCTAAATAGCATGAGACAATGAGTTGACAGTATGTTGAAGGATGCATAAATTTTGAAATATGATTTTACTTTCCTTGTCAGTGCCGGGGATAAAGCTAAATGCTGGGCAAGGGCCGATCATTCTTTTATATAACAATCTTCGCCTCTATAATAATTACAACTTTTTTCAGTTAACCAACCAATGTGTTTCATAATGGCAGAATTAGAGTCGGAAGCCCCCGGCAACTTGAGGGTTAGTGCACAGCCATTGTTACAACAGCCACCTTTTGTTGTCTAAGGCAATTAAGAAGGGACAGGACAATATTATCTGGTGGCGGGATGTATGGGTTTTTTTCGCGAGAGATGTTTTGAGTGAAAACACTAACACCCGAAGTTAATGGTGACGGTCCCAGTGTGAAATGGCGCAACAATTGCTGATGGACATTTTTCATCGCATAAGAGTCTAAAGACATGAGATCAGAAGTTAGATCAACCGTTTTCCATGTGGAGGGGGACAGAGTCATGTCGGATGGATTCAATGACTAGAAGGAGCGTCAGCATGGTTGAGTTTGGAGGGTACATCAAGCCTCAAACCTGAGCTATTCTGAAAGATGAATCAATTCGAAAATCCATTTGAGCAAATCTATCAAACTTGATGACTTGACCCTTGGTGATTCCATGCATGAATTAGAGGCTTGTTATCCGTAAGGACAACTACCTTTTGTTGGATCGATCGGATTTCATAGATTGCAGGGATTTGAAAACAGCATCAGCCTCTTCCGAAAAAATATGACGGCAATGATGTTGATCCCAAAAGTCTGAGAAAACCAATCCTGTTTGACAACCTTCGGTTACCAGAGCCCCATATTTAAAAAGAGAGACATTTGTTGCAAGAATCACTTGTGTGCGAGATTCGCGACGCCACTCCAAACAACCACTCCACGAATCTAAAAATCTCCAGCGCTCCATTTCTGTACGCAATTTACCAGAAACGTTCACATAACGACTATTTCTCAAACCCGTAGATATGGCAGCAGTGACCTCGTTTGTGTATAGAGCAGCTGCAGGTACAGCTAACAACATTGAGACACATTTGCCAGAGAATTTCTGCAAAGTTCCAACTACAATTTCTGAGCAAGAAAGTATGTGCTCTCTAAGATTCGCAATTTTGTATTCTTATCTTCCGGAAGAATGTATGCCATCTTGGAGGAGAGCTCGGCTTCCGTCTTACTCGGGAATGTATATTTGACCTGTGAGCTTTAAGTCTATCGGCCTTCTGTGTCTACCATGGCGGCAAACCAAGGAATGTCCTACAGTATGGACAAGCGGTCCTGTCAACAGCTCCAATTCGTTCATGAAATAAAACAAATAACCTTCAAAGTCAATCAAATATAGAACCCTCATCATGCAGAAATATACAAATCCACCTACCTTTTTCGATCCAGATCATGGTATTCTGCTCTCTTATCTGATCATCGGAAAAATTTTCGTTGGGAGATGAGGAAGCAACAATCAACTGCTGGCATGCTCGCCTCAGACTCAGTCAAGTCTCAAGAAGAGTCATAGTCATGTTGCCCACAAGGCATTTCTGAAGGACTATAGGCCACTCCCCTGTCATCCTGGCACCAGTTGTTTTCAATATACTCCGACTCTCCTTATTTCAATGGACAAGGAGTAAAAAGCCTGGTCTCAGGATGCTCCCCTGATCAAACTTCCCTGGCTATTTTCCACTCTCTACTTTTTAGACCAACCGCCCCAGCACGCTATGTCTATTTTAAATGTATGCCGTGGTCATACACATTCTCATAACCTCACAGAGAGAATTTATTTGATGATTATACAATCAGAAACGCATTCGATGCATTGAACATGTTCATTCTACTTTTTTCTAAGGAATATTTTGCATTTACAGTTTTGAATAAACGAAACAGGCTGGACCTTTTTTTGGAGTAAGCCTGAGAAGTGAAATAGACTTTTGCATTTTTCGCACTCTATTCAAACGTCAAAATTGTGTGAAACTATCGGCAGAGAGAAAAAATAATTATCTCAAACCAATCACAAGAATCTAATCTAGACATCTCACCTGGTGTGTTGAGCGCATGGTCGATTATTACTATAGATTTGAGGTGATTTCATTCCTTCTAATTTACCTTATCGTCGCTTCAGGCTAAACAAAATGGCTGGCGTCTCACATGCTGCTTCATGAGAGCAGAATATAACTTCGACACAATGACGTCAAAGCTCGAGTTATTTCAGTAATTCTATTTTTCTGGGGCAAATAACACCCCCTGGCGGAAAATATTGAACTAATGCACATTTTTCCCAGAAACTTCATAATTTTAGCTATGCCATAGACCCAAATTGAACTCTATTCTTCCTCCAAGAAGCGAGATAGTCTTTTTAAACAGAGCCGTCTGTGTGCTGAATGTAGGTCATATCGCGCTGATTTTCGGTTTCTGATCAGAGAAAAATATGTTTCTCATCTTGACATCAAGTTCCAATATTTGGGTCTTACGATTACAAAACGTGCGACCCATGTTGACAGACAGAATTTGAACAGTTATTCAACCAGCTCTGCCGACTTTGTCAGCTGAGCTAAAAATATATTTATATAATGTTACCCCCGCTAATCAATGTTGGCCATCTATCTTTCTCAGTGAAAACAATTACCATACATCCCTTCTCGTTATTCTTTCAGACTTCACCGCCACTACACCCGACGCAGGAGGTCGCAGAGCTACGATGCCCATCATGTTCCCGTTGTTCATCATGTCCAGGCCGCCACACACCAGGTCACAGCTTCCAGCCATCAAGTCCAACAGACTCACCAGGTCCAGGCTAGTAGTGCTCACCAAGTCCAACAGACCCACCACGTCGACCAGGTGGTACACGTAACTGATGCCCACCACAGCCCAAGGCACTAGAAGACAAACCAAGCGAAATACAAACGGATGAGGAGTTAGTTACGAATTAATGATATATAAATGTCGGAATACTAAAATTATTTAATGTCATACAATACGGAGGAACATATCAATTATGGTCATGTGCTGCTATCAAAACACGGAGTTTTCAGACCGAAGAACGAATTCAACTGACAATGAAAAGACTCTGATCAGGCAAAGTAAAAGTCTCCCAAACTGAGGCCGCTGCCGGAAAAATAGTTTTTATTTTAAGTTTTCTCATTGTGTCCTCCAAATGTTTCAGGTTTTGTCTTAATTGGCAAGTCTACAAGGTCCAGTTGTCCGGAATGCTTTGAATAACAAATAAAGTTACAAATATACCGGGTGTCACAAATAAGTCACACCTCTTGTCTTGTAATATCCTAATTATTTGAATGCCACATGGGCCCCTCGCATGCCAGTCGGGACGCAATCCTATTTCGAGCACGCTGCACCAAAGTTTATCAGGACAGATTGGTGTCCTTCTCAAAGTCCTTATTGTGATCCGATGGACTATTTAGCCTGGGACTCCCAGAAGGAAAATGGTGGAGAGGAACGGGTTCAAAGAACTAGGCAGGACCGTTGCTTCCTCAGATGAAATATCTTTAGAAGTGTATCTTTCCTTTGGTTTCCACCTACTTTACATCACAATCGTCTAATATCGTTTATAGAGCTAATACTGTAGTATAAAGCTCAGCTCTAAACTTAATGTTTTTGGAACACCCGATAAATTATGTTTTCTATTAATAAAAGTTATTTTCTGGTGCCTCCGAAAATGTCAGGTTTTTCAAAAAGTTGTGAGAGGCATTTGGCGCAATTTCTTTCAGCTTCAAATTCACTGATTTCTATAAAACTATTTAGATATAGTGTCAGAGACAATATTGATATGAAAAGCGACATGTTTCGTCTTTTACTTTTCGACAGTTTTGAGAATTAGTCATGGCATTGATTGGAGAATAAGTGTTTTAGATGCGTTTTCGTCTCCGTATTTTCAGATATTTTTTTGTGGTAAGCAGTCATGTATGTTGTCGGTGCTTAATTGACTATCTAAGGGTATCACATGGTTCCATTTGTTGTCATCTAATGGGATATTCCTGTCTTATCAATTTTGACCCACTACAACGAGTAACCATAACGTTAACATGTTTACTTTAGAAATCAGATTTTATTTCATTGGAACCTTTTTAAATTTAAAGCAAGATGCTTCGCCAAACATTCCCAACGATCGCTTTTTAAAAATATTTGGGCGGAAATAGGCAATATTCAGAAAATTATAAACCGATGCCTTTTAGGGCATTAATTAATTTATACCAATTAAATGGAACGTTGTTTTTAGCACCTGCACGCACCATGCCCCGATGTGTGAGTTCCAATCTGAAACGGATATGTCACATCGTGAAGTCTGTAGGATTGTTCAAAACTCAAATTATGACCTCTAATTAAAAGCTAATTTACTCTATTCTAATCCGTCAAAATTGATAAGCAATTTTTTTATGCAAATTGGAAGATAAAGGTTTGAACTAAAACATACATTGAAATAAATAGAAACCCTTCTGTGAGTAAAATGTTATGGATATTTCTGTTGGAAGCGCATACTACATGTAGATGTGTCATAGGTGAACCCCAGCCTTAAAGGGGATTTCGCACACCAACGATTCAGCCTACTTTTTACATTTTTCTCGGGCGGTGAAAATGAACCATCTCTTTTCCTATTCATAAGTCTCGCACAGATCAGTTAGCTAGATTAGGCCTGTTGAGGTCTCTCTAGCCAGTGGTGATCAGGTCAGGATTGTAACCTCCCAAAAAAATTAGTTCTTCAATCTCGAGTGATTACCATGGATACAGATGGGCCTTTTTTTATCCCTATTGCTACTTGTTCAAATGTAAATGTCCGAGGTATTTTGTGAAGGGGTAGCTCTGACGATTATTTGAGGAAAATACTAGTTTCTTCTGTGCACTTACTACGTGGTGAGCAGGCCCCGCATGCTATTTATAGCTCAACAGGATGTTGACATAGACTGCTTCCTGTGAGATTGCACGTGTTTTCAAGGTAAAATTTCGAGGGCAAAAAACTCAAACAAAAGCCGCAACAACAGCATTTATTTATATAAAAGATTGAAATACAATATAGTTGTCATTTGATTTTCTCAAGGTGATGAGTAGGGGTGTATACAATCCGAAGATTGAAGACCGCAGACATGTAAAAAACCCAGACCCATGTACAAAAAACGAAGACCCCCGAGCTACAAAACGCAGACCCAACTACAAAACAAGACCCCCGAGCTACAAAACGAAGTCCCAACTACAAAACGAAGACCCCGAGCTACAAAACGCAGACCCAACTACAAAACGAAGACCCCGAGCTACAAAACGCAGTCCCAACTACAAAACGAAGACCCCGAGCTACAAAACGCAGACCCAACTACTAAACGAAGACCCCCCCCCCCCCCGAGCTACAAAACGCAGACCCTCCTGAATTGCCCTGGTTGATTGTAACCAATATAATAATGATCACACAATCATAGAATAAAATCAGTTAACTTTTTTGAAGTCGTAGCCGTTGGGATTGTCTTATCTAAAATTGTACTATCTTTAAGTTATATAAAGTCATGAAGTGGCCTTGATTCTCAGTATGTTACAGTATTTGCAGTGGGATGGAGCTAGCTATATAGCATCCCCGGTCCTCCCTTTCCGGCTTTACACGTCTTATCAGGCTGTTTCAGTATGTATGTTTATATGTGTTAGGCAAAGTTACCGTCCACACGTGCACCAATAACAATGTTTCGACTACCCACATTAATTCTAGTGCGATAATATCCTGATGTTGAGGGTCTGCGTTTTGTAGCTCGGGGGTCTTCGTTTTGTTCATGGGTCTGCGTTTTGTACAGGTCCGCGGTCTTCGATCTTTCGGATTGTATGAAAAAAAATTGTCACCATCCATGTTAATCTTGAGGTTACAAGGCATAAAGGTGGAATTTTTCAAATTTGTGTTGATATACAGGGTGCCTCATGCATCGTGTTGCATCAGTCTATGCATGACTGTATGTCGAAACGACATTAAAACTAGGCCAGATGATCTACAAGTGACAAGCTATTCAGAAATGTATAGGTTTGTGTGAGAGTGAGATAATGCCAGGTCTACAGCCGCTGGAACAGGGTACGAATGAAATGGCATTGTGTCATTTTGGAGGCATGTAGGCCTGGTCTCCACACTGGCTAGTGAGACCTGAACATGTGGCCAATAGGGTCCACAATAGGGTTCCATTCGGTAACTTGCGTTTGACTTGATGATGCTTTGATACCTACAGAGGCGAGGGAAAGGCATTGTATTCGATAAATTATTTGTGTTTGGCACGTGCGAGTATATTTGTTCGTGCTCTACATCCGTGGTACGGTATACCTCATTCCCCTTTGTCGTAGGAAATACACTTTGATTATGGAATTTTAGAACAAATTGCAAATCGATTTACCAACACAACAGACTGAATTGTTTGCTCGTTCAGATCAGTATAAGTCACTATTCTCGACGACAAATAGGCCAAGTGATTTAGGGCTTTCGGTTTTGTTTATTTCACGTTTTTCATGCTGCAAATATGGCTATTATCTCTATGTTTCAGCACAGACAACTAACTTTTGGGACGGGGTTATCTTTATCAAACCATTGAAAGACTCTGATCATACCTTTTATTACCTGTAGATTTACATCGTTCAAATAAACATAAAGGTTTGGCTGTCAATTCGTTGTTTTGTGCGAGTGTTTTTTCGATTCCAGTCTCGATTTTTGCATGTTCATAAACTGTAAACATGGTAAACAAATTGCGGCGGTGGTTTATCAGTGTCCGTCAGCTTCCCTGACAGTTTCGTTCCAAGCCCTCCGGGCATTAAAATTGAATGAGTTTTTGGCTCACCTGAATTTAATGAGTTTCATTGAATGCGTTTTCGACCGACTGGTGAGTCTATAAAATAGCGCAAAGTCCATCGTCCGTCGTCGTCATCATCGGGCGTCGTATCCTATTTCAAAAACAGTGACATGTTTTCCTAACTGCCAGGGCTATCGACTTAAAACTTTGTACACATGACTAACTAGGTCAGATGACCTCTGACAATGACTTTCGGTGCGGTTTGATTCTTGACTTGGCCACCAGGGGGCCGAATCTGAAAACATAAAAAGTGCGATATCCTACTTATCAGTGCTTTGTTTTTAATACAAGTTTTATGGTTAGGTAATCCTAGCAAGGATACATCACGTGTGACACGGGCTTTTGATTTGATCTCCTTTTTAAGGTCACAGAGGTCAAATGACGTAAATTGGCTATTTTAGTGTAACTGTAGCACGTTTCTTAACTTCTAGGGCTATTGGCTGAATACTGTGTCTGTATTTCAGATGTAGTTCAGATTACCTCTGAAAAAAAATTTCGGTTTGATCTGAATTTTGACTTGGCCACTAGGGGACCAAAACTGAAAAACCAAAAGTCCTGAACTTAGGACAGTATCATCTCCCAATTGTATTGCAGGTGCTTCTAATTAGGATACATGATGTAATATCTTGGTTTTTTATTTGACCGTCATTTAAAGGTCACGAATGTCAAATAACGTAAAGTTTACATTTGAGTGTAACTATAGCACATTTCTCAACCAAACTTCGATCCGGTTAGCTCAATGGCCCATGGCCTCTCATTAATCATGCATTATTCTCGCAGTCCTCAAAATGCTGTCAAATACGTCTTAATACGTTTCGTTCATCTGTCGGAAAATAAAGACAGAAATTTACTCCTATTTGGTCCATTTTTACACTGTAATTTTGGCTCAAGCGTAGTTTTCTGCCCCTAATTTAGAGAGAGGCAAAAGGTACAGCTTTCATGTAGCTAAACGTCAAAATCGATGACTTTTTTCAATCATTGGAATCTTGAGTAAGACAGTAATGGAATACAATCCCTTCAAATTTCTGATACAGGGAATGGCGAGTGGGCATTTACATCAGTCAGTCGCCTTCCAATTTAACTGGATGGGAATTTGGACTGGGGCAAATAATCAAATAAATTCCATACCCTTCCTCACACTGGGATCGACCAGTAGGGGAACGAAGCAGTGACTCGAACCCACGACCTCTTGATCATGAGGCCGATACCTCTCCACTGCGCTACCGCACAAACTGCACTTGAAACACTGGAATTGACTTATCAGCCTATTTGAACACTACCGAGCTGCACGTAAGAGGATACCGGTAGAATTACCATGACAAGTCAGCTTGAAGACTGCACTGCGGCACCAAGATAGTGGAAAGTAAGACTAAGAGGTTCTGGAGCAAGATGTTCATTTGTTCACTTTTCGCATAACGCCCCTGGTGGCTTAACGAGTAATGATATTTGGCAGCGATTCGGTCTCTGGTGAGGAGCAGTCACCCATGCAGGAATGTGTACCAAGTTTGAGTACAGTAGCTTCAGCAGTATTGGAACGTGCCACCCATGTTTTACAACTGCTGGACGACGGATGACGACATGCTTTTGGTACCAGTATACTAATGTTTATGTCATAAAAGGTCAGAAGCTGAAATGTTACATGCCGTCCAGGACTCTTTGTAATCACTCACAAGTGGGCCTACAATCACCACATCTCACGGCCGTTAGACAACAATACCCCTTTACAATTTATTTGATCACATGATTCATGTGGTGGCTACGATCTGATTGGTTGATCTGCGACAGGACGCTATCATTGTAATTTGCATTGACAAACTTTGAACGCTTTTTTTGGGATTATTCATGAGAGTCACGCAAAAGGAAAGTGAATGATATTTAGGCCAATTTCCGGGAATGATAACGACGTCGTCAATTCATAGATAATTTGTCCTCAGACGGAGAAATTCGGTGACGCGCCAAATCCGTGCAATTCATGAAGGGGCAATGTTTTCTAACGGCTGTGGCATGCTTCAAAACTGTCACACGGTCCATAGTGTGGTAGGATGTGTGTGTCTCGATGACCAGAGTCCCTTTGTAGAGGATCCCGACAACCCCATATCATTCACTTCCAGGACTAGGAAGTGCATAAACTTGTAACCGGATGGAGTATTCATTTATCGTTTCACAGGACTTCTCTGTACGTTTTACAACATTTCTAGAATACTAGGGACTGACGCCTTCATAATAAACAAGCAGTCTTTAAAAAAGACTGAAGGGGTGGTTCGAATTGTGGGCAGGGCAGGGACTGAGGTTTTTGCGCATATGATGGGAGCAATCTGGGCAGGAGTTGTTGAAATGTGATGTGGTATCATCAGAGGAACCTGTCATAGACGTTTTCATTGTAAATGTATATAGGTAGCAGAGTTCAGGAGAAATTACCGATACACATACTGTATGCGTTGAATTAGCTGGCCACCACCAAGAGATTAAAATAGGCCTATATTCATCATTATACATGTTCTAGGATGACTGGGGAAATAGACGCATGATCAGTCCTATAGGAATTTGTCCGCATTCAGTAGGCTTCAGTAGGCCTATGAAGCTTAGGAATGCAATTGCGAATTGATCTATGATGGCTTATTGCCAGAACATGTATAATGATAAATATAGCCCTATTTTGATCTCCTGGTGGTGGCCAGCTAAATGCATACAGTACTGTATTTACCGTAATTGAACTGTGTGGCGCACCAAATCAGGTGATTCGAAATTCCCGCCATACTTACTCGCGAACTCAACTGGCTATCGACAGGCGGCAGCACCAACAATTTAGACAGCGCGGATCTTTTGGTGACTTAATGTTGAATATCTGCAAAAATCAAGTTGCTCATCCACCAAATCAGGGTGAAAGGCGAATATCACTGATAATGCGATGCTGCTTTGAAAAAGTGTAGCAAGCTAAAATGTGTACATTCACATCGCGTATTGACAGCTTGACCTCCACACGCAAACAACCGAGTCAATATAAGATTACTACGCTATACATCGGCGATGTATGGAACAAAATGGGTATTAAATAAATCATTTATTCAGCAGGTTATAGCGGCTATTAGTAAATTCAAGTGGGCGAATCAAGCTGAGATTAATCTGAGGGATCTGGGCAGAAAAACATTGTCTTTTTGGACGTTACAAACATGAGAACTAATTTGTTCACGCAGATGCATACATGGGAGCACAGATGGTGGTTCACAATCGAACCACCAAAAAAAGGCAAAGGCAGCCACTACGTTACACTTTCAGATCGACTATACACAATAAAATCTTTCATTGAGGGTTTCAGAGATCAGATGGAAATAGATGGGCATAACAAAAATGCATTACATTTTAAACTCCAGGAAACAACCGGCAAACTTGGGATCATTTGTAGAAAAATAGATCAACAGCAGTATTGTCTGATATCATTACAGATAAAGTAAAATATCTTTTTGGGTTTAATGTTCGCAAGGGCGAATTTATTGAGTTGTAAGGAAAACCAGACGAGTACATATGGGGCGACGGGCCAATTAATTTTAGACTGTTCGAATATTTCCACATTCATTGCGATATAATCGACAAAAATGATATAATTTATAATTCAAGCAAGTCCGATTTGCTAGCAAGAATTCCATTGAAAGAGTGTTATTTAGGTGATACACATTATTTGATGGGGTTGAGAAACAGACCATGTGAAAAAAAATTAACAAATTTAGGATCTGGATAACTGACGAACACAACCGTCCTGTGGACCTTAATTGGGCAGATGTACTACTTGAACTTCTCGTCTTACTAAATGAGTACTCAAAACGTCCAAAAAACTGGAAGAAATTCAGATATCCTGATGATAAATCTCAAGCTCCTGCCCCAGCTCCGGAGCCAACATCATTGTCAGTGAAAACAAATCCAAGGATATCCACCCCCGAGAAAGTTGTAGTACCCAACCGAGATTCCAGCATTTCACATCTTTAAAATTATCTTAAATAAACGAGTGAGAGTAACGAAAATATAATTGATCCTAATTTGCCAGAATACGCCTCTGTAAAATATGCCCCTGCAGATGTTGTCAAACCACAAGAATTTAGACTCCAACTGATTTGTGAAGTCAAGAAGTATTTGGAGGAGGAGATTGAGTTTAGGAGAAAGATATTCTCAAAGTACAAAAAGGCATTCAACGCAATTACTGGCATTAGTCACTTTCTTAATTTAAAGTGATACAATGATGTGATTTACAACTTTGCGGAAATACGTCCGTTTTTAATTGTTGATCACAAATGTAAAGCTTAAATTTTCCATTTTTGATTAGATTTATTATAAAATCGCTGAATGTAAACCACTGCGACCGCGAAAATGTTCATGTGGTGACGTCATCAACGAAAACGTCGTCGGCGTAGCGCAATTTCAACGGCATCGAAGCGTGCCGTCCGGGCCGGATTAAACCATCAATTTCTAGAAAATGTGCATTTCGATTCGAAAACCTTACCGATTTATGAGAAAGTGACGTAGTCATTTGTCAAAAACAGCTATAACATTATATGGTGAAATTTGACACGAGTTACCCTTTAAGTAGTGTAGCAGCTGGATCTGTTGGTGTGTCCACATTAGCAGGTGTCATAACCGCACCAATAGGTTTGGCGTTAGGAGGAGTGACAATTGGTAGCGCTGTTATATCATCGGCTCTAATTTGAGAGAAAAAAAACATACTTAAAAACATTGGAAAACATGAGAAGACAGGAATGTGGGCAATTTCAAAACTTACCACTATAAACGATTTTGACAGCAAAGCCATTAGCGATTCCCACATTACAACTGAGGAATGCTCATTAATCATAAAAGAAAAGGAGAAGTATATTTCTATGAAAAATGCCATCCGAAAAAAACAAAGAGATGCTCCTACAGAGACTGTTGATGTGGAAACCCTGAAACAATCTTTTTTAGAGCAGGGGAAAAAAATTGCAAAAACGGAAATTTTGCAAAAAATAAAGTAATAGTAAATTATGTTCACAATGATTATTCATCAGTAATACCTTCAGTAATTCCTTCTGCAACCCCCTATTTCGCTTAAATAAATGATGTACTATCCGCTGGCAGAAAAACATAGGAAGACCATTGATTATGACTATTTTAATTTTGCTGTTTATGTTAGCATGGTTAGTGATGACACCTTTTTCAAAATAAAAGAAAGTAATATAACTCCTGGATTTTTACGTTTGAAAAATAGATCAGATTGTTTACGATTGGAAAAAACCCACTGTCGTTTTACCAGAATCAACTTAACATGGCAGTGTGGTTTGCAACAACCGGATGTGGGGTTTCGGCAAACCAAAACCTGAACCACAAAACTCCAATGATAAGATCGTTTTATAGATTCCAAACATATTACCAGATTTGTAAAATCATGAAAAACTTACAGATCCCCAGTCCAGAAGAAATTAATTTTAACGAAATGAATAATAGTATTAACCGTGGAAAGCTAGGAGAGTTACTAAGTGAGTTTGGTTTAAAAGATGAGTATAATTTTTTCGGTTTTTGACGGATGGACCTCCTGGAGTGTGACCAGACAATGATCCCAACATCACAGATCCTGGCTATTACATAAATGATTCAAAAATACATTTCTTCCTGATGCAGGTTCACGAAATTAAATGCCTCCAATGTTTACTGCAGACTGGGATGCTGGAATGGTTACCTTCAAATACTCAGATACTTTCATCAAGTGGCATGTTAATCAACCTAAAAATGGTTTTGACGTTATCAAACAGAATCACTGTCAGACGTATCAGCAATTCATGATTTTTAAGTCATCTGGTTTCTCAAACCCCGGTATAGAGAGACTGAATGATTCTGTCCAAACATATGTTTACTGCATACTAGGGGCCCAAGCACTCACCAGAACTCCAATTACAGGAGCAACAGGAACTGAATTTGATGCCCAGAAAGAGTTCACTAAACTTTTAAAAAGTCTCAATTAACAAACACGCTGACATTCCTAACTCAATTCAAAGATATCAAAAATCAATCGCCGAAACCCACACCAGATTTGATTATGTAATCGCTCCGGGTTTATACATCATTGGGTCCAACATGGTCTTGAAAATCAGGAACATCATGAATTACAACAATAATATTTTGATAGCGCCACCAAAAATGAGTATTGGGGAAAATGACATCAACCGCAAAGAGAATATTGCACCTCCTTTAATGAAATGTCCACCCGTAAAGACTTACAAATTGAAAGCGGTGGATAAAAAGATAGTGGAGGAGGAAACTCCGGAGCAATCAGCACAACTTACGTGGGAAAAAACATTAATTGGGGAAATCAAAAAAGATAGTTTTGGAGATTGTTACACCGATCATGAAAACATGAAATTTTATCTGCTGCATGATATTTTATCTGCTGCAGCCGGTGGAGTTGTCAGTTTAATTTGGTATCTAGATGGCTGATTTTAAAGGGGATCCTGAAGAAATAGAAATGGACGATATAAGTAAATTTAACGTTAGTGGTCCTGAACCTAATCCTGAAACTAATCCTGAAAACCCTGATGATGATCCAAATGACCAATACAACACTGGTGTTGGACAAAGAAATAATACAAATTCAGAAACCTCCTTTTCTACTCCAGAAAAAACAGAATATCATAACCGTGACCACGAAGCTGAGCAGGCAAGGTAGGAAAAATTGAGGACAAATTACAAAATTATTAGCTAAAGTGAAATGGAAAAGTACAGAAACAGGTATACGTACAAACTTGCACCTGAGTTAAAAGAAAACAGATATATGTTGTCAATACATTTTTATGGTGAGTATATTGATATCACTAACAAACAAGGGAAAATATTCTCATATAAACATTGAAAAATGATGAAGGGAAATTAGTAGCTGATTATATGAAGGAGATTTTCCAAACACCTTATGAAAAAGTTCCAACCAGGGATGATTTTAGGAGTCGTGTTCCTAATAACCATCCACGTCAGTAAGTTATACTTCCGGAGTTCTTCCCCTCTGACACTTCTGGAGTTCCAGGTAGACCCGGTAAGACGATTGATAGGATAATTGATGCAACTGATGAAGAGTTGATAGCACTTGGGTTTAGTGAAAATGCAATGAGGGAAGTTAGGGGGTTAAAATGAAATGGCCAGGGCCATTGTGCTCACCTCATGTGGAGGAAAGATGGATGAAGGGCATGGTATTGTGTCATGTAGTGTTAGGTTTGATGTAGGTCCAAGCAATTACAATTTACCCAAAATGGCCAAATTACAGTACATTTGACCTCTGTGACCTTGAAAAGTAAGTCAAATCAAAAATAACCCGGGTGACACAATGAATGGTTGCTAGAATTAGATGTACCTATGATATAAAATTGGTACCAATCAGCCAGTACTTAAGGAATAATAGCAATTTGAAGAATTTTGGATTTGGCCCCTCCCTGGAGGCCAAACGGCAAATCATATCGGACCAAACTTCGGTACCTGAGATCACCTGACCAAGGGGTACATGTGTACTTAATTTGTGATCAATAGTCATTGCGGTTAAGAAACGTGCCATAATTACGGCCTGACGGCCAATTTACACCATTTGACCTCTGTGACCTTGAAAAGTAGGTCAAATTAAAAACCTGTGTGACATATACTGTTTGGTGGTTAGATGTACCCATTATATCAAATTGGTGGCAATCGGGCAAAGTTAAGGAATAATCACATTTTTAAGGTTTTTGGATTTTGCCCCCTGGTGGTTGAGTGGTGAATCATATTGGACCGACCTGAGATCACCTGACTAAGGGGTACATGTGTACCAAATTTGGGATCAATAGTCATTGCAGTTTAGAAACATAGTTACATCCTAATGGCCAATTTACGCCATTTGACCTATTTGACCTTGAAAAGTAGGTCAAATCAAAAACCCGTATGATATGTGATGTACCCTTGCTAGGAGTACCTACCATAACATTTTTATTGAAAACGGACCATTAATACGAGACATATTACACTTTTTATGTTTTCAGTTTTGGCCCCCTGGTGGCCATGTCATGAACCAGACCGGACCGAAATTCATTGTCAGAGTACCTCTGACCTAGGGGGTCATGTGTACAAAGTTTCAATTTCATAGTTCTATCGGTTAAGAAACGTGCCACAGGATACAACGGACAACGACGACGACGACGGACGACGGACACAGGGCTATAATCCCCTAACAGTGAGCCAAAAACCGGGGCTTGATTTAGCGGCTGAAAAGATGGAGAAGGATAGACAGATTGAGGACTTAGAGGCAGAGATAAATCAATTGAAAGAGAAATTGCTTAACACATCTTCTGATAATTTCATTGAGAAAACTAACCTAGAAAAGGAAATAGTTAAATAGAAGATAAATTATATGAGGAAAAGGAAAAGATATGGCGGATAGACAATGAGAGAGAATCACAAACCCAAAGAATGAAAGGTTTGATTACAGATGTTCTCAAAAAACCAGACTCAAAAATACCTCTAAAAGATAGATTAAAATTACTCTTCAAATTGGAAGGCTTAACTATTGGAGCAATTGTCACAGCGGTAATATAGTTTTTCATAACCTTAAAGGCCATGACTCCAGGTATTTTGCCATTTCCTGCTGTAAGACGATTTCAAAAGTGCACCTAACAATTTATACAATACAGAAAACCCCGTGCAATTTGCTCCATCCATTTGGAAGATATGGCCATTTATGTGTTTGATAACTAGACTACCTAATCAGACTGGCAACTGGCTTGTTAGAGCCAGACGGCGGGTTCACCAAAAGTTGTGATGTAGATCAGGCTATCGCCCTACTAGGGAGGATAAATACCAATTATTTCTCTTAAAATTTATAAATGAATTCGGTTTTGCATTGACATTTTGAATGTTCAAATATGAAACCATACTTTTGCCCACAATAAATGAGTTTATTGTATTCCAAAAAATAAATTAATCTCATTTTTTAATTTTTTTTGGAAGCCAAATTTCACATCTAGAAAGTGTTATTTGACCTAATTCATGAAGTGGGAAAACAAAACCAATGCAAAAAACAACATAGACCCCCACAAATATGGTCAAATTTAGGTTTTATAGACAATTAAGGCAAATTTATAGAATTAATTAATTTTTTTAATTCGATTCTTTTTACAAAAAAGCATCAAATGCATCAATTCATACAATACTTAAACTGTCATAATGTATTTCTAATTTAAAGCTTCGATATACCTTATAATAAGGTAAGGTAATACAGACAAATTTATACTATTTATAGTAAGAAATCCAACGTCAGCCTGATCTATGTCAGTAAACCTGCCGCCTGACTTTACTTAGAAACCTAACCAAGGCTGTTACATAACATGTAAACAAAGCAGTTAATTTGCTATATCTCTGGACTGGGTTCTTCAATTTTGATCAAACTTGATTTAATGCGGAGCTTTAAGTCCATTGTTTGAGGATTTGTACATGTCATGCAATCATAAAAGTAGGAGTCATGGCCTTTAAGTCTTTCTATCAGTAATTCCTTGAGAGTAGTAAAACCTCCTCGACCGAATCCTCCTGGACCAACTCCTCCAAAGCCAGATATCCAAGATAGGGCAAAAAAATGGATAAAAGAATTAGCGAAGAAATCGGTCGCAGCTCTACCGGTACAGGTTCGATCGTGTCATTCATTCTGAAATCAGTTGCAGCAGTTTTTGGCTTTCTGGCAGAGCATCTCATAATTTTTTGTTCGTTTTTGAAAGAACATTGTTTATGGTTTAATCGAAGGAGTAAAGACATGTCGGGGGAAGAAGAAATCCTCCTAAATAAATGGCAACTGGAAAGTGTTAAACCCTGCAATTTTGAGAGTCTGCAACGAGAAGTTGTCATTCAACTAACGATATAAGACTACTGGCGACGACGGTCGGTCGGCGATGGCGCTCGTCGCGACCGATCACGCTCATTTTGGTTATACAGAGTCGAGATGCCCGACTGGACAAACTTAGGCCGCAATTTCGAGATTCTGCGATGATAAGTTGTCATTCGATAGCAATATTACACTACTAGCATGAAAGTCGGTCGCGATGGCGCTCGTCGCAACCGATTACGCTCATTTTGGTTATACAGAGTCAAGATGACCGATGGACAAACTGAGACCGCAATTTCGAGATTCTGCGATGATAAGTTGTCATTCGACAAGCGATAATACACAACTGGCGATGACGGTCGGTCGGCGATGGCGCTCGCCGCGACCGATTACGCTCATTTTGGTAATACAGAGTCGAGATGAGCGATTAGACAAACTGAGACCGCAATTTCGAGATTCTGCGATGATAAGTTGTCACTCGACTAGAGATATTACACGACTGGTGATGACGGTCGGTCGGCGATGGCACTCGTCGCGACCGATCACGTTCATTTTGGTTATACAGAGTCGAGATGAGCGATTGGACAAACTGAGACCGCAATTTCGAGATTCTGCGATGATAAGTTGTCATTCGACTAGCGATATTACACGACTGGCGATGACGGTCGGTCAGCGATGGCGCTCGTCGCGACCGATCACGCTCATTTTGGTTATACAGAGTCGAGATGACCGATGGACAAACTGAGACCGCATTTTCGAGATTCTGCGATGATAAGTTGTCACTCGACTAACGATATAAGACTATTGGCGATGATGGTCGGTCGGCGATGGCGCTCGTCGCGACCGATCATGTTCATTTTGGTTATACAGAGTCGAGATGACCGATTGGACAAACTGAGACTGCAATTTTGAGAGTCTGCAACGAGAAGTTGTCATTCAACTAAACGATATAAGACTACTGGCGACGACGGTTGGTCGGCGATGGCGCTCGTCGCAACCGATCACGCTCTCTCATTTTGGTTATACAGAGTCGAGATGCCCGACTGGACAAACTTAGACCGCAATTTCGAGATTCTGCGATGATAAGTTGTCATTCGATAGCAATATTACACTACTAGCATGAAAGTCGGTCGGCGATGGCGCTCGTCGCGACCGATCACGCTCATTTTGGTTATACAGAGTCAAGATGACCGATGGACAAACTGAGACCGCAATTTCGAGATTCTGCGATAATAAGTTGTCACTCGACTGGAGATATTACACGACTGGTGATGACGGTCGGTCGGCGATGGCGCTCGTCGCGACCGATCACGTTCATTTTGGTTATACAGAGTCGAGATGAGCGATTGGACAAACGGAGACCGCAATTTCGAGATTCTGCGATGATAAGTTGTCATTCGACTAGCGATATTACACGACTGGCGATGACGGTCGGTCAGCGATGGCGCTCGTCGCGACCGATCACGCTCATTTTGGTTATACAGAGTCGAGATGACCGATGGACAAACTGAGACCGCATTTTCGAGATTCTGTGTTGATGAGTTGTCACTCGACTATCGATATTAGACCACTGGCGATGATTGTCAGTCGGCAATGGCGCTTGTCGTGATCGATCAAGCTAATTTTGGTTTTTAGAGTCGAGATGCCCGATTGGACAAACTGAGACCACAATTTCGAGATTCTGCAATGATTAGTTATCATTCGATAGCGATATTAGACCACTGGCGATGAAAGTCGGTCGACGATGGTGCTAGTCGCGACCGATCACGTTCATTTTGGTTATACAGAGTCGAGATGACCGATTCTGTGATGATAAGTTGTCGTTTGACTAGACATATTACACGACTGGCGATGACGGTCGTTCAGCGATGGCGCTAGTCGCGACCGATTACGCTCATTTTCGTTATACAGGGTCGAGATGACCGATTCTGTGATGATAAGTTGTCATTTGACTAGACATATTACACGACTGGCGATGACGGTCGGTCGGCGATGGCGCTCGTCGCGAACGATCACGTTTATTTTGGTTATACAGAGTCAAGATGAGCTATTAGACAAACTGAGACCGCAATTTTGAGTGTCTGCAACGAGAAGTTGTCATTCAACTAACGATATAAGACTACTGGCGATGACGGTCGGTCGGGGATGGCGCTCGTCGCGACCGATCACGCTCATTTTGGTTATACAGAGTCGAGATGACCGATGGACAAACTGAGACCGCAATTTCGAGATTCTGTGATGATAGTTTGTCACTCGACTAGAGATATTACACGACTGGCGATGACGGTCGGTCGGCGATGGCGCTCGTCGCGACCGATCACGCTCATTTTGATTTTACAGAGTCGAGATGCCCGACTGGACAAACTTAGACCGCAATTTCCACATTCTGCGATGATAAGTTGTCATTCAACTAACGATATAAGACTACTGGCGATGACGGTCGGTCGGCGATGGCGCTCGTCGCGTTCGATCACGCTCATTTTGGTTATACAGAGTCGAGATGACCGATGGACAAACTGAGACCGCATTTTTGAGATTCTGTGATGATAAGTTGTCACTCGACTAATGATATAAGACTACTGGCGATGAAAGTCGGTCGGCGATGGCGCTCGTCGCGACCGATTACGCACATTTTGGTTATACAGAGTTGAGATGACCGATGGACAAACTGAGACCGCAATTTGGAGATTCTGTGATGATGAGTTGTCAATCAACTAGAGATATTACACGACTGGCAATGACGGTCGGTCGGCGATGGCGCTCGTCGCGACCGATCACGTTCATTTTGGTTATACAGAGTCAAGATGAGCTATTAGACAAACTGAGACCGCAATTGAGAGTCGCAATGAAAAGTTATCATTCAATTAACGATATAAGACTACTGGCGATGACGGTCGGTCGGCGATGGCGCTCGTCGTGACCGATCACCCTCATTTTGGTTATACAGAGTCGAGATGACCGATGGACAAACTGAGACAGCATTTTCGAGATTCTGCGATGATAAGTTGTCACTCGACTAGCGATGTTACACGACTGGCGATGACTTGTGGTCGGCGATGGCGCTCGTCGCGACCGATCATGTTCATTTCACAGCGCCTCGAAACCGTTGAGATCAAGCAACTGCTTAGCATCAGTTCTGTCACGCCCCGCGTGGAGCGCCACTGGACGGAGATCCATTGATTTTAGTCTTTTCCTGCCTGGCCGCGAAATTTTTTTCTGCAGGATACTTCTGCCATAGTGTACATCTGACAGCCAATCAGAATTCAAGGCAAGCACGTGTCTTTGTTGACATCATCTTTCCACATGGCGCAATAATGTCAACAATGCCACGTGTTCTGATAATCTTGGAAAGAACAAGTTAGCAAATGGTTAGAGGAGTATATTAGCTAAAATATATTTATTTGTAGTATCTTAACATGTGTTTTCATTGTCGAGTGGACTGTATTTATTGGACTTGTCTGTTAAAGGCGCACTGTGCTCGGCAAAATAGCCGAGGTTGAATGTTTATCTGTCAACCGTGTAACTAGTTCTGCTGTATATGCATAGGTGGCGCCACCATTCAATTTATTTTGTTTGCTTGTCAAAATGTGTTTTATACAATGGCCCTTCAACAATGTTCAAACTACCAAAATAGGCCTGATACCTTCAACAGCAGACATCGGATACACTGTCCCTTTAATAATTATCAACATTGGCAACACTGTCAGTGTCACTGCCCCTTAAAATTTCACAAATCGCGAGACATCGGATACACTGTCCCTTTAATAATTATCAACATTGGCAACACTGTCAGTGTCACTGCTCCTTAAAATTTCACAAATCAATGCATGCACTGCAATGTAGCGATCAGATCAGCTGATGCCTCTTTTGTACGCATAATATCATCAATTTTACAATGAATCTGTGCGATTCATTCCTAAACACTACGACACAAACCTTGAGTTGAGCATAATTGGGGTGAGACAATGAACTATTGTCACATTCACAGTTGAAGTGGCACTCGGCATGCGACTCGGTATCGTCCATTGTATTTGCATTATCATGCATAAATAAACAGTGTGACGTCAAAGATCGCGCCAATTGTGATTGGCTGTCAGATGTACACTGTGGCAGAAGTATCCTGCAGAAAAAAATTTCGCTGCCTGGCCCTAACCGGGAACTGCTGCCACCCAGCGGCCTTCGACCTCATCAAGATCAGAATGGCGGATAGAGAAATGAAAAACGATTTTCTCTGAATTTTATTCCGAATTTCATCAAATTTTAGGCATGGTAAGAGAACATTTTTGGCTCAACGGAAGTGATAAATGTCAAGGTTTATGAGCAGCTAGTTAGATTATTCTAACACCAATCCGAAATGTAAAAAAAAGGTGTTGTGTTTGGTGTATTCAATTTACACTGTGCGGAATTTCGTTGAGCAGTGCATTGAGATCTTCAAAATAGAAATAGGAAGAAAATTTGATACCTAATATTATCAGTGCAGTGCCCTAGTAAGCGCGCAGCGCCTTTAGGTTGGGGGGAAACCCCCCAAACCCCCTGGTTGGGACCCTGCTATAGTTCCTTCCGCCATTTTTTTGTTTTGATAGACAGTTTTCTCCGTGTATCGCATTAGCAGTAACTCAACTCCATCGTCATAATAGCCGGCAAAGAAATGGAAAATGTCCCCCCCCCCGAAAGGTGTCCAGACTATGGTAGTCTGGGCCTCTGGCAGATTCTAATGTAAAGTGCAAGCTCTATTGAACTCGCGCAACTGTCGCCATGGAGAGCCCCTCCCCCCCCCCAACCCCCGTCCTTCTTACATGTTTTAGCCAGTGCATTGGGGGGGGGGGGGGGGAAGGCCCCTCAAACCCCTATTGGCCTCTCGATAAGTCCTTCCGAGCTGCTTACCCTGGGGCGCTCGAGTGGAACCCCCAAACCTTCATGATGGTGCAGTCCTTTGACACGTTTAACCCAGAGCGAGGAAGAGGTACTCCTTTGATGGTACCCTAACTGCAACCCTCAACCATCATTACCCTTCCTTTTCACTGGCATGATATTGGCAAGACTACCAAGAGGTCGTACTGGTGGCTTCCTAGAGACAATTGCTTGTGGTCGTACCTGGGCAACCAATTCAAGGGGTAAGGGATCTAGGGATCAGGTTTTTCCCCCACCAACATGTTGCTGAATGGTTAATGCATAAAAAATTGGTTGGAAAGGGTTTTTGCTGGCCAAGAGACTTGAAGACACTTTACTCTTGAGGAACACCCATCATGTAAAAGTGGGGCTTCTAACTCACTGACGTTTGACTGACTTTTCTTTCAGTCAAATCCCAGTCAACACGTTTCAAAACTTATCTCAGTCAAATCCTAGTCTAAATAGTTTCCAGTCATTTCTCAGTCAAGTCACTAAATTGTCCAAAATTACAAAAATTACAAAAATTACAAAAATTACAAAAATTACAAATTACAAAAATTACAAAAATTAAAAATTTAAAAAAATTACAAAAATTACAAAAATTACAAAAATTACAAAAATTAAAAATTACAAAAATGACAAAAATTAAAAATTTACAAAAATTACAAAATTTACAAAATTTACAAAAATGACAAAAATGACAAAAATGACAAAAATGACAAAAATGACAAAAATGACAAAACGTCTATTTAACATAAATTATTTTCTTGTAAATAAAATGAACTTTCCGTCAAATGAAGAACTTGAATCAAGAGTCACAGAGTCAACAGATTATCTAAAATTTAAAGATCTTCCAGTGAACAAATGGTACAAAATCAACTCATTCAGAAGTATAAGCACAAAAATAGGAGAATCAACACTTCTTGAACTTGAAGACTCAGAATCTAAAGAGTTGACAGTGTGGGCGACGAGTGTCATCAAACAAAAAATAAATCTTGATCACAATTATATAAGATTCACAGGAGTCAAGGAAACAAAACAGGGTAAAAAGTTTTATGGATTTAATCTTTTAGAATAATTTTCTACTAAACCTATATATAAAGAAAATAAAATCATCATAAATGAACAAAACTGTGAAAGCTCTCATGGGTGTACTATGCTTGTCAATGACTGGAAATGTCATTTTGACAGGAATTAATTTTGTACCTAGAAATACTCACGCTCCGCTCGTGAACGTCACAGACTTTCCAATGAATTACACTTGTCTAATGGAGCACAAAAGAAAGTTGATTAAAAATCACATTTATGGACATGTTTGTTATAATCCATGGCTAGATGTTTCTATAATAGACTTAAGGTATTACAAAGATGGATTTGTAAATCTTGACACAGTCACGATTGATGTAATTTTATAAGCTTAAAAGCCTATAAATTTACTCACCCCACACTACTTTTGTCTGACTCGCTTTTACAGCCCAAACTGATTATCTCAGATGAAAGTCATGTCATTTCGGATTCTAGGATGAGCTCAAATTCACTCGCAGAAATAGTGCCATTATCCATGAATCTGGAAAGTAAATTATCGACACTCCGTAAGCATGCTTTTTTCTTAATTAAAATATCTAAATGTTTTTTCTCCTTTTTCCTTAATTTAGGAACTACAATTTTTCCAACCAATCCTAGGAGTGTACAGATAGCGGAAATTGGAATACTGATGACATTTCCAATCACTGTCGCAGCTCCAATTGATGCGACTGTGACACTGGTAATATACATACCAATTTCACAACCGTGTAAGATTTGACTAGCTTTTTTATAATTTTTATTTAATTTTTTTCTTTTTTCAATATTCAGCTCTAATTCAGTAATTTTTTCTTTAATTTTTTCAAGTCTAAATTGTTCAGCATCAACACCATCTATATCATCCATTTATTCTAACCGTAAATCAATTGAAACTGGAGTTAAAAATTCAATGGGGTCATCATTCTGATCTTTGACCTGTAGTTCAATACTAGTATGATCGTGCTTTGCGATCTTTACTTTTTGAAGGGAGGTATATTCATGTATATCTCCATAATATTTACCTTTGGGAACAAATGAAGTAATAAGATCACTGCGCTTGGAGTTTACTAAATTTTTATGTGTATCAACGATACTACAAGAAATTCTATATTCATGATATGGTAGAAGTTTACAAGGTTTATTCCCAGTAATTTCTGAGCTTATGAAGGTAATCTCTTCAAAAGTCATTCCTAATATCTCACCTAGTTCTTTATGGAGAATGACCCCAAATGGTGGCTCAACTTTAATTTTTATTTTGCCTTCACTGGGCACATAATTTAAATCAAATTTATCAGCATGTCCTTTTTCACTCAGCGCTTCCTTTACTGCTTTATTATAAGTAGCTGGCATATAAAATCCATCAGGAATAACAATTATATCCTGTGCTGTATATTCCTCATTGACCACAGTCGCAAATCGTAAATAGTGATTATTCAATTTCCTTGAAAAATTATAGTAAGTCATAGGAATAATAGCCTTTTCAACCTGTACAGTTTCATATGACTGAATACTAGCTGGAAGTAGAATCCTTAATACATCATGAAACCTAACGTTCATTTATTTTAGAAGAAATTTTATGTGCTTTTTGTTTAATGCTTCCTATATTGGATGTCAATACTTGAACAATGACAAGAATAGTGACTGCGACCATAATAATCAAATGCTCTGCTAAAAATCCTACAACACCAGCAGCTGCTTTTAAGATAGTAGACACAATGGAGCCTAAAATTCCAGGCAAAGCTACTAAAGCTTTTTTACCTAAAGAAAGCAGCCAATTTTTAAATTTGATCAAACCTTGTGTAATTTTACTAGGAGGTTTGCTAGGTCCTATAGGTTTACTAGGTCTATCAGGTCTTCCTGGTCCTATAGGTTTACTAGGTCCTGACTTAGAAGGTTTACTTGGTTTAAATACTGCAGCCAAAGTTCCACCAATGGCAGAAATCGCTATCAGCACAGCAGTCACAATGCTTCCAAGTTTAAAACCCTTCAATTTGAATAATGCTTCAAGTCTGTCTCCTAAGGATTTACTTGTATCATTGACAGCTTTTCTATAGCCTTCAGCTACTTGTTCAAAATAAGGTCTTGACTTTTCTTTGAGTGAATCTAATTCATCAGCTTCTGCTTCATCAATCTCTCTTAAATTTTGTTCTTCATGCTCAATTAAAGGTTCCATTTCAATATCGTCACTTTGCCTCAATGTGGTTATTTTATCCATTATTCGCTTACGTGCTAGATTAAATTTTTCTTTAATAGCTTTAGACTTACGTCTGATCCATTCAATAGCATCATCTAATTTAGAATTATTTGTTTTCATAGGTTTGCCTGTTTCATCAAAAATATGTGTTTGAACATTGGATATATCTGTCTCAGGATCAACTTCAACAAAATTTGTTTCACCAGTATCAATATTTGTGTCCTGTACAATACTCTCTACGTTCGCAGAAGTTTGTTCATTTGTGTCAATAATTTCAGGTTCCAGAGGAATTGGTGCAACCTGTACAACATTTGATTCACCTAAGCCTAAATCACCAGCTGCTTGATTCAATCTTTCTTGAAAATTTCCTGACTTAGGAACACCTCCAGTTATTTTAGGTGTTCCTTCAGGAAGTGATATTGTTTCTTTTCCTTCAAAATGTTTGAGAAATTTAATTGCTAAAGCTTTTTGTTTACTTTTTTCCAATGCCTCTTTTGGTTTAAAATCACCACTTTTACTACCTTTATAATCAATTTTGTAAGTTATTTGTAATTTTTTATCTCCTTCTACATAGTAATATGTATCATTTTCAAACTTAATATGTGGTTTTAGTAAATCTCTTTCAATATAACTTATAAATTTACCATATTGTTTTTCTAATTTTGGTTCAAGAATTTGCATTCTTCTTTCGGGTGTATCAATGCGTACATCATCTTCATTAGAAGGTGGGTTAAATTCTTTTCTTAAATCATCATTATCCGCTGCTTGTTGATCATATTTTTCATTCATGTCATCTCTAGCATCTTGAAAATCATCTTCAAATGCTGGATTTTCAATTTCCATGACATTCTCCATTTATTTTAAATAAATTTTGACAAAACAGCTGATCCAATAACACTTCCTGCAATATAGGCTTGTTCATAATTTTTCTGACTCTGACTAGGTTTATAATAGTGAGTTAAATTTGGCTTAGGATGGATGCTGTCATAATAGCGGATAGAATCTTTCATGTCTAACATGTCTGATTGTGCTTGATGTTTTTTCTGTCGTTGTTCTGCAAGGAAATCAAGATGTTTAATTCTATTGTGCGACCATGTTGCCGATTGTTTTTGTAATTTTTCGCTTGCTAAATCGTGTCTTTTACGCTCTTCTGCAGCATTCTGCGCATCAAATGCATGGAACATGGCATTCCCTCCAACGAAAGCGGTGGCATTAGCTACTGCTCCAAAAATTGTCGTTAAAATCATGCCAGCCATTTATTTTATAAAAATTTTGTTGAAAAGGGCTAGCAAATTGCTAGCCCTGAGTAGACCTGTTTAATTAGTGATGTTCTTTGGCAATCCTTGCTTTTCCAGATATCCTTTCGTAATAATAGCAAGTGACACAGCACCAGTTAGCTTCAATGCTTCCATCAAGTCAGGTTTACTAGGATCTCCAATATTTGACTTTAATAGCTTTTTAGCAGCCATTCCATAGCCAACAACAAGTGCTGCTAAAACTGCAGAATGGTAAATTGTGTTTCCAATATTTTTCGTGTCGATCATTGTGCTCATTTATTTATAGTAAAAATTTTTTTAAAATTTATAAGATCAGATTGTCAGATTTTTGTTTAGGTTTAAGTTTTTTATTTAATTTTTCAATAGGTGACTCCTCAATAGGCGAGAGTGAATTTTTGGAATAGAACCAAACAAAACCTGCTAAAGTGATTCCACTTATCAATATTAAAGGATAGTAGTTTGTAGACAAATAATAACTTTGCTTAATGTCATCATCTGTTTTAACTTTTTTCTTTCCTTTATTCAACTGACCTAAATTTTTACCCCATTCAACTCTTTTAGGATTCTTTGGCTTTTCTGTTGTTGTAATTTCAGTTGTTGTGTTATCTTTTTCTCCGTCCATATCTGTTTATTTTATGAAAAATATTAAAGTCATTATTAGCGACTATTAAAGTCATTATTAGCGACTATTAAAGTCATTATTAAAGTCATTATTAGCGACTATTAAAGTCATTATTAAAGTCATTATTAGCGACTATTAAAGTCATTATTAAAGTCATTATTAGCGACTATTAAAGTCATTATTAAAGTCATTATTAGCGACTATTAAAGTCATTATTAAAGTCATTATTAGCGACTATTAAAGTCATTATTAAAGTCATTATTAGCGACTATTAAAGTCATTATTAAAGTCATTATTAGCGACTATCAAAGTCATTATTAAAGTCATTATTAGCAACTATTAAAGTCTGATGATTTATGACTAGGTTTTGATGATTTATGACTAGGTTTTGATGATTTATTTCAAGCGTGGTGTTGTATAATAAAAATTATGTTTTCATAAATGAAGAAAGATGTTAGATTTGACAACCTTGAAGAAATATATGAAAAAGTTGTTGAGGTATTAGAAAATGACGCAAGATGTTTTACACAATATCAATATGAAATGTCACTTGTTTTAGACATGCAAGAGCAGCTTAAAATAGCTGGAAAATATGTAAATTTATATTGTAATCATTGGATTTGTCAAGATTGTTATTCAACAGATTGTTCTATACTAGAGGTTGAAGTCGTTTGTAATGATTGTGGAACTATAGACAATGCTTTTGATCCATACTCTCATACTTCTGTGAGTACACCAGATTTGTGGACAAATTCTATTCAAAGTAAACGTATTTGTGGATCACACTATGGCATGGAAAAAACTCATAAGTATGTTATGTCTAAATTTTCAAAATTTTAAGAACAATATAAAGATGAACTATTGTTCAAGAGAGTTGACTATAATTCAATTGCCAAGGATGTGAAAAGGTTAGAAGACCTGTTTGAACAGAATAAAGACAAACTAAACAGAAATTCCTTCTTTTTTAATAAACATATATTACAAAAATTAAATGAACACTATCTTTTAGCACCAGCAAGTATTAGCGTAGCGACGAGAAAAAAATTAAAAAAATTGGACGCAAAAGCGGCTGCGTCAGCGAGTGTATTAACATCTTCTTTAGAAAAGGTGTATGAAGATTTTAAAAAATTAAATTGGCCATAATCTTAGATTTTATAAAGTCCTCACTGACTCTATAAAATTTAGGAATCCTCGCATGTGTCTGATTTTTCATGCGTCATTGCAGTTTCAGCCGTATTGACTACAATTGTACCTGCAGCTAAAAGTGTTGGGTTCATATATTGACCCAGTTGTTTCTTTATTTCATGGTTTACTATGATATTGTCATTTAATTTTTCATGTAATTTTTTTTGATCCAAATTTGGAAATACAATTTTTACTGCTTGAGTATAACCAAATAATAAATTAGAGACTAAATCATCAGCAATCTGAGTATTATATTTGATGTTATATTCATTATGTAATTTTTCAATATTTTTTTGTGAAGCTTTTTTAATCGTAGCCTCAGATGATTTTATTCCTAGTTTATTTAGTAATCCTGATTGATAGTGTGAAAGTAATTCACTTCGCATGTCACTCTCGTTTTGTTCTTCTTCAACAATAGTTTCCACATTCACGCCGTTCATGGTGTGTTTATTTATGATAAAAAATAATCAAAAGGCATCTTTCTGCGCAGTATAAGCTTCTTTCCTGCATCAATCTGCACAAGAACTGTGTCTTTTTCGCTTTGTGGAATACAGCGTTTTTCTTTGAAAATTTGATCCATAGATAATTGATCATTCATTGTATGAATCACCATGTGTTTACAATTTTCTCTAAAATCTTTCACAACTGCATTATATTTTTGGGTCAAAAGCCACACAGAAATTCCATAATGTCTTCCTGAGAAAGCTAGTTCAGTCAATTTTGTACACTTATTCTTTGATTCCCACAAATTAGCACAATCATCAATGATAAATAATGTTTGGTGATCTTGACTTTTTAAATTTTCAATCGCATCTTCTAAGCATATATTTAAATCTGTAAGTACTAATTTTGGAGGATAAACAATTACACCCTTGTCTTGTGTAATCCATGCTCTATCTTGGTAAGTTTTATTCATGTCAATGGTTGGACAAAATATCACAATGTCATCAAATTTTTTACGAAATTCTTTTTCAAGTAAATCTAGTATAAAGTAGGTCTTGCCACAATCAGTCATTCCAACAATTAACATATTGAAAGGTGGATCACAATAAAATTCACTCACATTCATGTCTTGTTTATTTTTAACAACTCGGTTGTCAAATTTGAAGACTGACACATGCAAAGTATTTTTGTGGTTAGTGTACAATGCCCTTTACTCGTTTATTCTCAAGTCCTACTAATCCATCAGCTACAATATAGACAAGCATGTCATATTCTGTTTCAGTACTTCTGGTAAGTTCAAGTTGTAAACCATGTTTAATATTGCTCATGGCTGTTCCAGATCCATGCAAATAGTTGTCCTCTGTACTTCTCAGATCAATCCACAGAGCATATTTATGATTTTCGTAGAATTTTTCGACATCCATCATGCAGTCTTCAGTTTGCTTAAGATCTTCTGACATATAAAGTCGTTTTACTTCATCAAATTGATTATAGGCTTTCATTCCTGACTTGTATATACAGTGAGAAATTCCTTCTGAAGTAATGGTCACATTAGTGATGTCTGGATTTTGAAAACTTGTATTTTCGGCATCATACTCAGCGTAATTTTTCTGGAAAAATATCAGAATACCCTTTGTAGAAGCGCGATTGACATCTACATTGATATTCATGCGTTTATTCTTTCCAATTGAATCTGTTCTCAAAAGATGCACGTCTTCATATCTAAATCTAGTATCAGCATATATTGCTTCGATTTCCTCACTAAGTTCTGTGGAAAAGACTGTTTCATACTCAAGTTGAATATCTTTCACAGCATACGTTTTTGACGTTGCAGTTCCTGTCACAACATATTTTGCATCATTGAATTTGATATTATATTCAATGGATTCTAAAATAGCTGATGGGTAAAAAGGTAGATGATCATCAAATATTTCTGACTCAATAGGAATACAATATCTGTCACCAAATGCTGTTTTAATAGCATCTTTTCGTTGCTCCTTGTCAATACCTTGCTGAACACGATTTTTCCTTTGTTTTTCTGTCAACCAAAAGTCCTTGAATGTATTATAGATGTAAGATTTGTCCACTTCACTCATTGTTTTTCCACCCGATTTAGTAGTAATTCTTTCTACAATATTTCGACCTACATTAGCCACAAATCCAGCTGCTGCAGCATTGGCTGCATTACTTGCTTTTGATGAGGTAGAAAGTTTAAATGTAAGTTTCAAACTTTTAGGAACAATCACTTGTCCTTTTTCAGGCTGAGGAATTTTCACATACAGCGTTTCTCCAGGATTCACAGAATTAGGATTATGGGTAATGACTTCATAATTTCTTTTAGCTTTTAGCCCCTTGGCTATTTTGTTTGATCTATAAGGATCAAGATATTTACCAAACGATGTGTCCATTTATTTATAGTAAAATTTTTTTTTTAAAAAATCAATGTGCCAAAAATGGCACATTCACATATTGAACAAGAAGAAAATTTTTATAGACAATTAATTTTAATTAAAATAAATGAGTAATTTATATTCTAACTTTGGTTCAAATGATGGTCAAATTCAAGACATTCAAGACAAGTTCAATGCAGACATCCTCAAGGTTAAAGATAGATTTAATTTGTGGGATTATGAGATTGACAAAGTACTAGTTGAAATTAAAGAAGAGATCCTCAAGGTTAAAAACAGTTCGTGGGGTGCAGACGTTATAACAGCGAGTAAAGTCAATACTAAAGTGGATCAACTTGAGATATCAGTGAATGACAGTTTCATCAAATTAGAAACATGGTGGGCTATCGTTGGAACTTATTTAGACTATATGTTGACCCGTAGAAGATGGAAAAATGTGCCAAAAGAAATGAAAGAACTTCCTTCGTTGCAAATTGAGTAAGCTTACGAGCTTAAGCTTACGAGCTTAGCGAGTAGCGAGTAACATGTTTATAGTGTGATTTTACATTATAAATATCTTACTTCTTTCTCAACCGTGATTCAATAATATTTTTAGAATCTAAGCCTTCTTTGTGTTTAATTGTTGACTCAATTTTAGCTTCTTTTTCAACGCGATCAACCTCTGAAGAATCAGCTTCTTCATCAATTGTAGCTAGCACTTGTGTCACTTGCTGCAAAGCATCAAGTCTAACTCTTTCATCATTATTTAAGATAGCATGAACACCTTCAATATTTTTGATAGTGTAAGTTCTATTGCTCCAAATCTGTTTGTGACCCTTTGTAAATATAGGTCTCTTCAATTTTTTTCTAACTAATTCTCCAATGTTAAACTTGTGTACAACGGGCATAGATTTTTCTACATTTAATTCAACTAATTCAGTAGCATGAAGGTTAGCTTCATTTGGACTATAGTCTAAAATGCCAGAATGAGGTCTTTCATTGTATGCACTAATGTAATCTTGCAATGTATCAACCCATTTGACTGTATTTTTCTCTGTGAAATCTTTGAAGACCATTTCTTTAATAGTTCTAGATAGTCTATCAATTAAGCCTAATGCATGATGATCACCAATATCCACTGTTCCATGTCTAATGTTTAATTCTTTGAATAAATCTTGTAGTGGTTTGTTTAAAAATTCATTGCCTGAATCTGTAATAATAAGTGTAATACTTCCAGTATCATTATAAATTTTTTCAAAGCCATTTTTCACTTCAAATTTTGTCTTATTTTTTAAAGCTTCAGCATAAGCTTTTCTAGTGAAAGTATCAATAGCAAGTAAAATCCATTTGTAACCTTTATTTTGCCTTGAGTAATTACTCATGTCCAACAAATCCATGAACCAAAGAGCATTTTCACGATAAGCAATAATGTGACCTTGGATTTTATTGGACTGCTTTTTGTGAAGCTGATAGCTTTTCTGAGATTTTACAAATTGATCAATGTCATCAAATTTTATACTAGGATCCTTCTTTTTCATGATTTTATAAAATTTTAAAGCAGAAGGATATTTGTAACTTGCATATGCTTCTTGCATTTATTTTAAAGAATATTTTGAACTAAAAGACCTACAACAATTAATCCCATTGTAAAAGGTAAATGTGATTCTGAATCTATTTGACTCTCACGTCGCTTGTCTACTTTTATTGCCATTTCAGGTTTCTCTAAAATACTCGTAGAAGTAGGTTCTAAAGGTGACTTACTGCTGCGCTTTTTTCTGACATTGATATGTGAATTGATGCCAAAAGTTGTATTTTCTGTAGCGGTTAACAGAGAGTTATTATACCCTTCAATTATACCAATATGTAATCGCATATGACTTGGAACAAGTTGTAATCCTAAACCTACGGCAAAATCTAATCGTGAACCTGCTTTTTCTAAAGCGTATGCAAGCGCTTGTTTTGAGTGAATGAGTACACTCGCTGACTGAAATGTTTTGATGGAATCGACTAACGTTTGACCTTGAATCGCATCTTCCACTAAAATTCCAAATTGTTTCTGTGTGTCCAATGAATCAAGAATGTCCTGACGAATCATGGTTTGTGAACCTAGAATACAATAAACATAAGTTCGAATGGATTCATTGATTCTACTCATGCCTGCTTTAGTCAATCCTTGACTGTCTAAGGTGATAAAATTTGTCCAATCGTCTGAGTAAATGAACGATAAATTATCAATATAAAGTCTATGATGGTCTGCATAGACATATCCTTTTTTATCTGCATTAAATGGAAACTTACTAGGATCATTCAAATAATAGTTGCCATTGTCCATGACAATGTCTAGCGCTTGTATTTTCCCTTCGTGAAAATAGTTGAAGTCAACAGAGCCAAATTCAAGTTTCAAATTTTCATAGGCTTGTTTATTGTAAGGATTTTTTGATGGATTAAAGTCAGGATTTCCTGGTAATGGAATTTTTAGCTGATGTAATATCTTTCTGATGGTAAAATAGACATGGAATCTAAAAATACTTTGTACTAAAGGATCAGCATGATTAATATGATTATGCCAGCTTACACCTGAACCTGATGAAGCACAGTATAGTGCAAATTTAAATTGGTTTTTCCAGTTATCCATGCTTGCATTTTTTAAATAATCTTGTACTTGTGCATAAGTTGAAAAATTTCGTGGAATCACCTTATTAGGAAAAATATCAATTGTATTGAATTCAAAACTTAGATTTGGTGTTACATGAATTTTTTGATGAATGAAAGGATTCTTGGTTAAAGAATTATTCTTGTAAGATACAGGATAATTTGCATCTGGATTAAATTTAAGATAGGGTGGAAATGCATTGTGTGTTTCCATTTATTATTATTTTTATTTCTATATTTTTATTTATTTTTTTAATCAGGGCTACCAATTTGGTAGCCCTGTTTATTTTTTAAATCCAAGAGCTTTAGTTGAGATTCCATCTTCTAAAATTTGTCTTTTTGTATCCATTGCATCTAAAGCTACTTTGCTCACTTTTTCTGTGTAAAGTTGGTGATTTCGACTTCTAAAGACATTCATGCTTTTTTCAATTGGAATTTTTTCCAAGAGCACAGACTTGTAATCTTCAAAAGTGATTTCATTTTTGACTACGTTCTTCTTAATGCCTTTACATTTTTTGACTTCGTTGTCTTTGTCAGTTGTATAACTGTATAGTTTTGATCTGAGTGCGATGAATTCAGTGATGACATGACCAGCTTCTTCGTCTTTAAATTTGCCAATGACTTTTTTATTCGCTTCTGAAAACAGTGGATGATCTTTAGGAAAATTAGAGAAGTCATACAAGTGAGCATCTTTCTGCATGTCTTTGTAGATATCATCAGTCTGAATGTTATAGACTAGTGAATCTGTATCAGTGTACAGCAGTTGTGCCACTTCAGGATACTTTTTCATCATATGACTGTAATGGAAGTCATACATATGCTCTTTAGAGAGGTCTAAAATGGCCTGTCCCATAAATATTGGCTTATTGAGATAGACTTCTGCTTTTTGTCGTTCTACCATGACTAGATCTTTGCAGAAGATTTTGTGACTTCTATAGTTGTTCGAATTGACTAAATTTCGAAGCGTATTGACAGTTGTGGCTAAGGTAATGTCTTTTCTACGTCTGACGGACTCCATAGTTTTGCCAAATATCGCATTGTTCATCAATTTGAAGAAGTCCTTTTCGAAGTCATTTTTGGCATTTGCGCGTTGACTTGTGTTTAAGTCAATGTATTCTTTCAAGAAGTTAGACTCTTCGTATGAAATTCCTCTGTGGATCTTTGTCAGTTTGAGACCTTGACTCAAATAGAACTTCAAGATCTTGTGATGCACAATGTAGTGTACTTTATCTTGCAAGTTAGGAATAAGCTTGTCATTCTTGTGCTCAGGAGCAAGAGGATAGTCATTGTGCAAATTGTGTAAATGCTTAGGATATTCTAAATCCACTTCAAGTGTGCATGGGATGTCTTGCCACTTGGAAAAGTCCTTCATCCATTTAAACTTTCTCACTGGTAAATCTTGACCCATCGCGACACCGTACAAGTTATTCGCATCAACATAGGTGATGTAACTTGGTTTTTCTGAGTCAAAATTTTCTAAATATGGATTATTTGCTTTGCCATATCTGTGACTTGCTTGACATATTCCTCCACGAATACCTAGTTCGAAGAAGTTGTACATGTCCACATCTGTGAGGAGTTCGATTTTAACTTTTGTCATTTTTAGCATCGCTTGCCATGACAAACCTGGTGATGTGTAGAAGAATGCGGGATCTAAATTATAGATGTCCATGCAGGTCTGTCTAAAATTTTCAAGTATGTCTGCCAGTAGCAGAACATCTGTCTCAAGATAAATTTTGTGATAGTCTTCAAAGGTTTGACAGTTGAACTTATCCCACACATGTTGAGCGTGTAGGTACTCCTCTTGTGAAATTTTTGTAGCATTGAAGGTAGAATAAAATTCTTCAATGGGAGGTAATTCAGTCCGTTCAAATTTTTCGTATGTGTCTACCCATTCATACGGATAGACACCTTTTCTTGTTACGAGGTCAAAGTGTTCACCATTAAATTTTTTAGCTAAATTTTTCATTTGCTGATTAGGCAAATTCTTAGCTAGATTTGCTAGTGAAGACTGCATTAACCTGTAAGAGTCAAGGAATCTTATTTCAATTTGTTCATCATCATTGATAGGTAAGACCTTGCTGAAAGATATATAATTTTCAGAGTTTGAGGCGATGACATTCAGTCTCCCTTTTAAATTTTTCACAAACAGATGTGCATCATAGCCTGACAAATTGTGAAAATAGACTGGTATGAACTTTGGAGCTTGAAATTGAAGGTTACAATTATTACAAGCTGCTCCTCTGTATTTGCCTGTGAAATGATTGTGATCACGGACTTTGAAATATTTTTCTGTGAACATTTTGTCACAGAGATAACAGTTTCTAGCATAATTGTAACTAGTTTGCTGCTCGTGAGTCAAAGCATCCATTGGCTTAGGGTTGAGAAGAAATTTTTTCCCAATCTGTGAACAGATAGAAGTTACTGTATTGGCAAAGTGTTCACCAATGTCTTCATCTTCTGCCTGCTGAATATTGGTAAACATCTTATTTTTCCTCGCTATTTGTGACTGATCATACTGAATATAGATCGCATAGCTGTTTGGAATATGCTGTTGGTTTTGAACTGTTTTTTCACCTAATTGTTTGTCGATAGTCTTCAAAGATGATTCAAAGTCAGCGATGATTACAACTGGATGTTTTTGCTGTGCTTTTAAGAGCCAGTTTTTATAAGAATCAGGCAAGATCCTATTAGAGGGTGATTCATGACCCTCTCAGATTTCTTCCAAAATTTTTATATTGGTAGATATATGTTAATAACGGACGGAAATCACATTTTCTATCCTCAATAGGGTCCGCTTTTTTTTTAGGGGCCCCTGGAATATTGGGGTCAAAATGGGCCTAAATGGCAAAATAACCAAAATGTGGTTTTCAAATGCTGGTATTTCTGTGCGCCCTTAGTGAGCCACAGAGATTTTCATGCGTGTAAGTCTATTGGGTATTGACTTTCAGAAAATGTGAAAATTTTGGCGGCTGACTTAGGGCGCAGCCCATAGGTGGCGCTGCAAAACGCGACATTTCGAAATTACACACACCTTCAGAGAGGTTGTGTGGCTTGCGCCCTAAGTCAGCCAGGGTGTTTCATGCGTATTATGATACATTAGCACCTACTGCTTTGATTTAAAGGAAATTTACGGCGGCTGACTTTGGGCGCACAAGTATAGGGGGCGCTTTTTGCCGCCAAAAGGTGAAATTACCACCTTTTCGCACAACAAGTTCTCCATGCGCCCTAAGTCAAAATTGATCAAATATAGCTCAAAAGGTCCCCCAGCATCTCTAGTACCAGTGGTTAGGAGGGTTTCATGGCTGGTTTGCGTATTAACCCTTTTTGCACCGTTTTTTGTCGGGACACTAGACAAAAAGGCCAAAAATGGTAAACTGTGAACTTTCTCCGATATTCATGAAACTTACAGGATAACTTCCTTGCGTTAAAGAAAGTATTTTTTGTGAGTTTTAGGTCAAGGTGGCAAGCTACTTGGTGGCAAAATTGAAATTTGACAGAATGAAATGGCCAGGGCCATTGTGCTCACCTCATGTGGAGGAAAGATGGATAAAGAGCATGGTATTGTGTCATGTAGTGTTAGGTTTGATGTAGGTCCAAGCAATTACAATTTCCCCAAAATGGCCAATTTACAGTACATTCGACCTCTGTGACCTTGAAAAGTAGGTCAAATCAAGGAAGACCCGGGTGACACATTGAATGGTTGTTAGAATTAGATGTACCTATGATATAAAATTGGTGCCAATCGGGCAAGTCATTACTAGGAATAATGGCATTTTGAAGAATTTAGGATTTGGCCCCCTCCCTGGAGGCCAAACGGCAAATCAGATCGCACCAAACTTCGGTACCTGAGATCACCTGACCAAGGGGTACATGTGTACTTAATTTGTGATCAATAGTCATTGCAGTTAAGAAACGTGCCATAGTTACGGCCTGACGGCGAATTTTCGCCATTTGACCTCTGTGACCTTGACAAGAAGGTCAAATTAAAAACCTGTGTGACATATACTGTATGGTGGTTAGATGTACCCATGATATCAAATTGGTGGCAATCGGGCAAGAAGTTAAGGAATAATTACATTATTAAGGTTTTTGGATTTTGCCCCCTGGTGGTCAAGTGGTGAATCATATTGGACCAAACTTCGGTCCCTGACATCACCTGACTAAGGGGTACATGTGCACCAAATTTGGTATCAATAGTCATTGCAGTTTAGAAACGTGCCATCGTTACATCCTAACGGCCAATTTACACCATTTGACCTCTGTGACCTTGAAAAGGAGGTCAAATCAAAAACCCGGAGGATATATGATGCACCTTTGCTAGAAGTACCTACCATATTTTTTTCAAAATTTCCCGACTACTATTAAGGGAGATATTGCATATTTTCACTTTTAACGTTTGGCCCCCTGGTGGCCAAACCATGAAACGAATCGGACCGAAACTTGGTCTCCAAGGTGTCATTACATAAGGGTACATGTGTACCAAGTTTCAACTCAATAGCTCTAACAGTTACGAAACGTGCCCTGCTAACGGACGACGGACGACGACGACGACGACGGACGCCACGGTATGGGATAAGCTCACCTCTGCTAAGAGGTGAGCTAAAAAGGAGCAATTTGACCTTTATATCATGAACCGTTTATTCAAATCAAAAGTATTCAAAAATTACCATGAAATCACCGGTATCTCAGAAACTTAAACACTTTTACAATTAATATGGTGTAAAACTTCACCAATATTTAAATGTCAGCAGAAATTTAGCAAATTACTATCAAAATAGTTAGTATGCCATTAGGGCCAAACTGTCCAACTGGATCATCACATCTAAACAGTGAACTACAGTTTATATAGTTTCATGTTCTGGTCATCTTTCTTTGAGAATATGTAATGTCCATGGCGATCAATGGATGGTGCTGATAATCTAGCGCGAATGTCATCCTTGTCCTGCCAAGATGCATGTTCATCATCAAGCCATCCAAAATACAATCCTGCAATACAGAAAAGTACCAGCTAATATTACTGACATGTATACTATCAAACTATGGGCATATGGTTGAAAAATATGTCGTATTTTAGATTTCCATTGGGGAAGAATCATCCATCACGATTCCATAATTACCTGTTCATCTCATGTATTTTATGTGGCAAAGTTCGCCATCAACAGCTTGTACCATCCCAACATATGCCTTCTCTCCACACTGTATGATTGCGTAATCTCCTGCATGGTACTCCATTTCCCCCATGTTTTCTTCGTGAAAATCGTTAATCAACTCATCAACTATGATATGTTGCTCTGCTTGAAGATCAGATTCCTGGAGGTAAAACATCGATGTAGAATCTTTTTCGGTAAAAAGAAAATTGTCGAGGATATTGTTTCACTCAAATCGGATGGAATTGATGTTACCTGAACACTTTCTAACTCTTCATCAATCTGCTCATTCCCTTCATCCTCATTGTCACTACCATCATCAGTTGGGTCAGCTTCTGGGATTTCAAGTGTTCCACCTCGTTTCTTCTTGGCCATAAATTGAGAGAACTGTGATATAACTTGATCTCTTGCTAAGTATTCTTCTGGTGAAAACATCTTTGCGCCTTGTGCATCCTTTGCAGATCGCATCAGTTTGACAACGTTCTCAGCAGTGGTCTTTTTCCCTGTCGTCTCTCACTAAAACTGGTACTTTTGCTTTATAGTTCGAATATTGCCACCAAATGGCAGCCTACAACAAAAGTGGCTTGCTGCATTCCACAAAAACTTTAATAACACCTTTCTCAGTGCAAAAGGAGCTAATCCTGTAAGTTTTATGAATATCGGAGAAAGTTTACAAAATTCCATTTTCAGCCTTTTCGCGTAGTGACCCGAGAAAAAACGGTGCAAAAAGGGTTAATACGCAAACCAGCCATGAAACCCTCCTAACCACTGGTACTAGAGATGCTGGGTGACTAGTTGAGCTATGTTTGATCAGTTTTGACTTAGGGCGCATGGAGAACTTGCTGTGCGAAAAGGTGGTAATTTCACCTTTCGGCGGCAAAAAGCGCCCCCTATACTTGTGCGCCCAAAGTCAGCCGCCGTAAATTTCCTTTAAATCAAAGCAGTAGGTGCTAATGTATCATAATACGCATGAAACACCCTGGCTGACTTAGGGCGCAAACCACACAACCTCTCTGAAGGTGTGTGTAATTTCGAAATGTCGCGTTTTGCAGCGCCACCTATGGGCTGCGCCCTAAGTCAGCCGCCAAAATTTTCACATTTTCTGAAAGTCAATACCCAATAGACTTACACGCATGAAAATCTCTGTGGCTCACTAAGGGCGCACAGAAATACCAGCATTTGAAAACCACATTTTGGTTATTTTGCCATTTAGGCCCATTTTGACCCCAATATTCCAGGGGCCCCTAAAAAAAAAGCGGACCCTATTGAGGATAGAAAATGTGATTTCCGTCTGTTATTAACATATATCTACCAATAAAAAAATTTAGGAACAAATCTGAGAGGGTCATGAATCACCACCTGCCTGACTCTTATAAAAACTGGCTCTTAAGTTAGTGAATAGTAAGATGTTATTTTCATCTGAAGGCATACTCACTTTGACACATTCAAACTGTACACAGTTATCAAGATGTTCATGGTACCTTTTATCAAGGAGTTCGCTCGTTGATGCTGAAATAACTTTCATACATCTGAAGCATACTTTGACTGCTGCTTTTTGTTTTGAATGAGATGTAGATACAAGCCTTGAGAAATTTTTGATCCATGTGTAATGGTAGTTAGCATTGTCTTGGATGTCTTCTATTTTTTCACACTCGTCAATCATGTTGTCATTTTCTTTGTAGTGTAAAAGATTGATGTACTTGTCTTCTGATAAAATTCTCTCTGAAATTCTAACTGGGGAAATTGGGTAAACTACTGTTTCATTATTTCCAATCACTTTCTGTCTAGGAATAAATGTAAACACATTAACCGCAATGTCACGATTGTTCTTCTCAAATTTGTCAATATCTTTGAGGGTAACTGGGTATTCTAGGTCTTTGAACATGTGGTCAAATTCAGGTTTGTTGTAATTTGACACTGGTTCTGTATTTTTATCAAGCTTCAATAAAGCAGCTTCAACAGAATATCTGAAGCATTTTTGATCAGAATTTTGTACATTTACAACAGCGTGTTTTTTCTGAATCTTTTCCGGTAAAGGAATATAGCTTGATCCTGAAAGCGGTGTGTAATTGATAGTATGTAGTTCAATCTTGATTACTTCGATGAGTTTCCAACCTGAGCCCTTTTGAACTAAATTTTTCAAGTCTTTTAACATGTCTTCAATCAACTTGGGATAATCTAGCTCTTGCCCAAAAAGGACAGTGTATCTGGTTCGCAGTTGAAACTCCTGAACTTCGTTTTTTCGCTGCATTGAAATGTATAAGACAATGCTAATTTTTAAACTGTTGTGCTGAGTTTCAGCTTTAATTTTATCTTGAAGGATAGGTTCTATTTTTTCCAAGTAAGGTTCAACACCCATTTTAGGAAGTCCCTCCATTTGAAAATGATTAACATAACCTCTGAAAGCAGAGTTGACTTTTTTGAATGTTTTTAACTCTGAATGTTTTTCAATGAGGTCTTTGATCAGTGATTTTTTAGCTCAGCTGACAAAGTCAGCGGAGCTAGTAGAATAGCTGTTCAAATGGTGTCCGTCCTGCAATCCATCCATCCATCCATCCATCTAGGGACCCATCTGTGGACAAAATTGGACATTTCTGATTGGGAAGGCCTAGCCACTTCGTTGACGGTGCTAAATTAGGAGTTGCCCAAGGTGAACTCAAAACACGAAAAATCAGCGCGATCCGACCTGTATTAACAGAATGAGGTCATTTCGCGTTTAGATTTCTTTCCCTTTTTACCTCGGTCCACAGAGCAAATATTGTTTTCAAATGTGGCTGAATATTTTTTAATATTTTTTCATTTTTTACTTTTAATGGAATTGATATAGTTTTCACCGCCAGTTGGCACTGCAGGCACATTGACTGAATTTTGGCGATTTCAAATTTGGCGGTGGCTCAACTTTTTGCAAGCAGTGCCGCTGATTGGCCGATCGATAGAAGAGATGCCACCATTTAAAAATGGCGGTAGTCGCTGCTTCAATGAAGATGAGTGAACTTTCTCATGTTCAATCGGTTGATACTCTTTTAATCAACATGACCATGTACCTGAAATTTGTTTAGGTACTAAAAAGAGTCTATATAATTCAGATTTATCGATAGTTTTTTATAATATTGCGGAAATTTTGTGCACAAATTAGCGAAAGTTGGTGCTCGTCTCATGTCATTTTAGAGCGAGAAATTTGTTTCCGTCGATCTCTACCACTGAAAAATCGCTTGCATAGCTTCGAATTTTTGTGAAAATAAGTATCTGAACTTGGTTTCAAATAGTTTAGAGAGTTACCTTTGTGGTGATACATATGGTATGTGATAAATATTTGTAGAATTTGTGAAATTCAGTTTTCAAACGTGCCGATGAAGCAAGCGATCTCGCGTGAATTTTGCAAGTCCTGATATGTCGACCGGGTGTCAAAAATCACTCGCCTAAATTCAATTCAAAGATCAAAAATAATATCTGAACTTAGTTTCAAATAGCCTACGCAATTATCATTTCGGTGATATATAATGCATGCATGTAATAATTGATTAATCTGCCTAAAACGCGCAATTAAAACGGCGAAAGATCGTGATAAACACTCTGGTGGCGGTCGCACTAAATAACGACCGGTAGGGCCCGGCGTCTGGCGGAGAAAAAAAGGTAGCGCCCGGAGGTTGAAACGGGATTTTTATGCACTTTTAACTGTATATATATGTTGTTTGGATGTATTTCTATCAGTTCTGTAACTTTGATGACCAAGCTTGCGCCCAAAGTTGGTAAAATTGATGCTTGTTTATGGACTGCGCTAGCGACCGGAGAATTCGCCGTCGGCCATTTTGGCTACGGTCCCTGAGTTGTTGTGGATGGCAATTTTGCAACAAATTTCGCCATTTACGTTTGTTTACAATTATTTTGAAAGTCACATTATGACATCGTAGTATGAATCCCACTGCAGTTTCGTTACGCAGCAATGCTCATGTTTTTGGTTTGCAATCCTGTACTGTCTGTACACTGCGCTGTGCATGGCTGTACTGTAGCTGTAAAAAAGACAAAAACCATAGCCAAGCCCTATAGGACAGGCTTAGAGTATAACTCAACAGACCCTCATGATTCATTTGATGGACACCTTATTTGATAGTACCTCATCATTAAGTCCACTAGATCCTGTTCTGTCACATGTCGTAGACGATAGACAATTTTCAAAATGTAGTACACCACTCGCTCATCTTTAAGCCCAGCTCTCGGCTCACATCATGTGGGCACGGTTGGCTGTTGAGTGTTATGGTTCAGTCTGTGAGACTAATTTAAAGAGGTTACACTTTTATTTTGAATTGGAAAACAGCCCACAGGACTGACTTTTCACTGAGTAATAAGTGTGCCCTTCGAAGGTTAAGTCTCTTTCTGGATTTGCTTCCATAGATGCCTTGTTCAGGATATCATCTGACCGATGCCTGATCAAGCACAGACTGTATCCGGTGGTGTACATTTCCCCGTCTATGTCACCCTTTTTTATTCAGTCAGTGTTAATTTCTCTTCTCTTTTTTTACAGATCAACTGTTGTTGGTTATTGCAAGAGGAGTCGTTGGCACATTTCAAGTCCAGGAAAGCACTTGCTGTTCCCACATTCAGAGTAAGGTGTGCTTACTCGTTTTACTGCTTTCCATTCCCGGAGAGCGTTATCAAATATCGGCCGCAAGGCAACAAATATCTGCCGCAAGGCGCTTCAAATATCTGCCGAAAGGCATCAAATATCTGCCGCACCAATAAAGTTCATTTTGTTAACCAACTCTTTATCTTCTTTTCTTCACATACAAAAAAGACCGTCCCAAACATTTGGCTGCATCCACTTCATCAATGTCCAGACAACAGTCGGTTCATTTGACCATTGTAAAGCACCAGGCCCCACCTCACAAAATACACTGTAATAATTATGTACCTTGTGTCCATGTGCATGTTATTAGTTCCACCTACGCTGCATGAAGACAAGGACTCCACTCTTTGACGTCACCACACAACTCCTTGACGTCATCACACACCCCACTACTGCAACGGCAATAGAAATGACTTTACGTCATAATACCAGGGTGACGTCAACTCAGTACTTCAGCATGCACTGATATAGCAAGAAGGTCTTTCGCATCAGCACCTCTGCGTGCTAGACGTTATAGCTTCACGTTGCCTCATAATAACGGTACCGACACACACTTGGCCCTTGCCTTCACTTATCCATTTCAGCTGAGCGCCAGGCCCTTGGGCCTCTTGTTCATACTTTCTTTGACATCAATACCAATCTCTTTAGGTTGTTTAAAAAGATCAGATTTTAATAGTCTTTTTACTGGTTCCTTGGTCAAGAGTTCTTTCAATTTCTCAATATTGAGGTTCTGAAAATTTTTGTGGCCAAGTTCTTTTACTCTCTGTAAAAGTGGTTTCCTGATGGAAATTTTTGCTTTCACAGGTTTAGGTTTGATGTCAACCAAATTTTCTTTTTGGATTTTTTCTTCGATGATATTTTCTAGTTGTTCTTTTTTGAATTTTCTAGGATTTATACCTAGTCTTTGTGCAAGAACTCTTTTTTCGATTTGAGAGAGTTGTGACATATTTTTTTCAATTTTCACTTCAACATCATTGAAACTATTTGGAATGTGTTGAAGTTTCTCTAGTAATGTCTCTCTTGATAGAGATCCATAATTCTTCACCTTATTTCTGTAGGCAAGAATTTTCAATTCGTCTGTAGATAATCCCTCAGCTGGAAAAGCCAGGCCTGTTGGGACTTTTGTTGTTGGATTTGTTGTTGGATTCATCTCTTTATTTATATAAAAAAGTTTTTTATTTTTCGATGCCGTTGTCATATCTTTATGTGTAAAAAAGTTTTGTATTAGATATAAGCATGGAAACAATTTTTTAAAAATTCAGTTTTGGTTTCAATAAGTCATTTTATAATCAAGAACTTGATTATAAAATAACAAACTACAAAAAATATAAATAAAAATTTTATTATCCACAGACGAATTGAAAATTCTAGCTTTTTAAAAAAAGAAATGACATTTTTTAGTGAAATTTAAAATTCTAGTTAATCCTCACTTGAGCGAAAATCTAGAATTCAGGGCTCACCACACCCATGAGAATTTGTGAAAATCATCATGGATGAGGGTTCATTTATTTAGAAGAAAATAATTTTCTTCTAAAGGAAATTATTTTATATTAGATATAAGCATGGAAACAATTTTTTAAAAAATCCAATGTTGAGAGATATCATTGTCTTTTTTGTAAATGAAGACATCATCTTTATCCAAATCTAAAATTTTACCCAAATCTAAAATTTTATCCTTTATTCGTTTTGTCAATTTTACAATATACAATAGCTTTTTATCCCTGGGTATTAAAAATATTGAAAACCCATACTTTTCTGATGATGAAAATTCTATCCTTTCAATTTTATACCAAGTATTATCAGGAACATTTCTCCAATTGACACATTCTTCTTTCATTTTATTTTCGTTTGACGGAAAGATCTTCATTTTATTTAGAAGAAGAAAGTTGTTCATTTTATTTAGAAGAGAAAATAATTTTTTTAATTTTTAAAATTTTTTAAAATTTTTTTAATTTTTAAATTTTTTAAATTTTTTTAAAATTTTTTTAATTTTTTTAATTTTTTTAAAATTTTTTAATTTTTTTAGAATTTTTTAATTTTTTTAATTTTTTTTAATTTTTTTAATTTTTTTAATTTTTTAAATTTTTTTAAATTTTTAAATTTTTTTAATTTTTTTTAATTTTTGTAAATTTGGACGATTTGGACGATTTTGTGACTTGACTGAAGTTTGACTGGAAACTATTTAGACTAGGATTTGACTGAGATAACTCTTGAAACGTGTTGACTGAGATTTGACTGAAAGAAAAGTCAGTCAAACGTCAGTGAGTTAGAAGCCCCACTTTTACATGATGAACACCAGACTGATGAACAAAGAACTCGAACTCGCTTCATTATTTCGGGATTATATCCATTTTAAGCATCTTTTGGATACTGTTACTAAAGTATCAAAAATCAAAACACATATGTCGGGGGTTAAACCCCCAGAAATTGAAGTTTGATTAAAAAACAGTGAGAATAATCGTGTGGTTCTCTCTCGGAGCTCAGAATAGTCGAGTTGCTACATTCGCGCGTTTATCTCTTCTGGCGGCCATTTTAAGTCAAATTTAAGCCATTTGAAACGAATCCATGGACTTGAGAAACATTGTTTACATTGGATGACGTCGTATGCACGTTAACCATAGTAGCGCTTCGCAGAAAAGCCTTCGGCTTTTCTGCTGCGCGCTTATAATTTCAGCTTTGGTGGGTCATGGCGCATGGGCCCAACGCCCATAATGGCGGATTTAGGCCCTTGGGCTCCAGTTGACCTTGGCTATTTACAAAAGTGTATGTCTGTACAAAACTGCAGCTCTTCCTACCCTGTGTTTGTGTTCCTCATAGGCTGCATCATATATCTAGTCTACCAAGGGCCAAATCATTAGTGTGGGCACATGTTATTTTAATAGACAACAGAAATTATCATGACCTTGAAATGCACAGAGGCCTGAGTGCACTGGGCCTGTACATTTGCTGTACATCTCAATGGCTTACTGGACTTTCCGCAATATTTCGCAAAAAAACTATTCTACGCAACGGTACCTAGGTGACTTTTCCTATTCATAATACACAGCCTGTCCATCCTAGATCGTGGTTACATGGGGAGTAATCGTTGTAAAATTAGGCCAAACGCAAATACAGTTTACGCGAGTACCGTACCACTATGTTTACGATGCGAACAAGCCGTGTAAGTCATTATCCAGCATTTTTTTCATTGAACATTTGCGGGTACAGCGTCACAGGGAGCAGCATTGAACGGTAAACAGGTTCACATCATATTCTGACAACGGCTTGTAACGGCCATACAGGAAACAATTCGTATCAAAAACCGACGATCACAACTATTCGCTTGCTGAGAGTATACATTACGCGCATACATTACATTCAGACATTTGAGCTTCCAATAATTTTGTTAATTTACGTGAGTACATTTTCAACCCCGAAAAGTGTGATGAAGTTATGCTTTTATTTAGTAAAAATCGGTAGGCATGTCCAACAAGACATGTGTCTCAGCTGCCTGGGTGGGTGTGGGTCATCACTCAAAAGTCGTTCTCTGCAATGCATGCAAGCACTGCGTGTGTGTTTGATTTGTGTACACAATGTACGTTACCCTCTCTACTTCAAATGAATGAACCTCATAAGGGTTTGATTAATTAATTGTTTGTCGTACCTTCTTCGATCGAGGTCCGAACAAATTTTCAGGCTAGAGTACCGGGGTAAAAACATAATGGTCGCTCCCCCATTTCGCTCGTTTCGTTTCGTTGCGCAAAGTCCAGTAAGCCCATCTCAATGGCTACTGTACTGTTGCGGCTAGAGCCTAGGGTTATGGCAGTCTTTATCGGAGGGTTAGGGAGGTGGTAGGGGGTTAAGATTGGGGGTAGGGGCAAGGTTAGGCTGGATGGCCACTCTGGGTGCAGGAATGAGGGGTAGGGGTAGGGGTAGACCCGCATGGGCGACGCCGCCAGGAGGCAGGATTGCCGAAGAGTGGGTCATTTTCCAAAGAAATCGAGGGCACAATCGGCATGATTTACCCAGGGTATTCACGGGCAAAATTAAGGGGGATCCCAGAGTAAGAATAAGATAACTATTTGATGATGCCTTTTCTCTCCTGAAAAGATTGGTCTAGTTTAACAGGGAGTATGATTTCTCCGGTAGTTAGGTCCATTGTGTCAAGAATTTTAAAGGCATTCACGCTTGTACCGTTACCACAACTGGATCATGATTTTCATTTCATTTCAGAGTACTTACAAATCCAAATGGGAGTCATTCTCCCTTTGGAACTGCTGTCCACAGTTGGTTTTTTTCCTGTTGTAGATTTCAACAGCTTTCAGTCTGAGTAAGTATAAAGAAATGAAACAATAGGCAGCATATACTTGTTCTCTTTAGAGTTGGGATCAAATGGTCCTGTTTCAGAATTACTATTTCTGTTAATCAGACATCCATGACATAGATATTTTTGATGGCATTTTGATTTTGTTTTCTCAAAACACCCACTTTCAGTTCAAGAAACACTTTTCTAAATTGGTTTTAATTTTAGTAGAGGTCTGCAATTGAAAAGAGTTTATGCTGTGTCAATATTTGTGCACGCCTTATTAACAATCTTTGGTGTTTATTTCAGTGGCAACGGCCTCCATGATGGAGTCCGAGTGTCTGGGATTGCTCCAGAGGGTTGCCCACTACAGAGGAGGAAGAATGAATAGAATTAACATTGACCCATCAGTTTGGTTTAGATTACCAGGTAAATATCACTAATCAGGCCGGAGAAATCGGGCATGATATTATGAATCTTATTCAATCTTAGGTTTTTGACTCAGTTGCCTACAGGTGTTCGAAGATATTATGTGATTGGCTACCCAGTTGTGGATAAACACCTGACAGTCTGTACTCAGATGTCCACAAAAGACAACTGGTATTTTCTGACACTGTGATAGATACTGCACACTGCTTTGAAGGAATGAGATGATCAGAGCTCACTTCTAATACACACACTGAAGACGACAAGTTAATGTTGCACTTCCACCACCACCCAGCTTTGCAATTTTGTGAGATGCCCTGGCACCTCCTGTAGTGTAGCTTATAATGTCCATTATTTCTTTATTGCTATCATCCTGTTTCAGTGAATAAAGATGATGCACAAGGTTACTTCAATTTGATTCAGCACCCAATGGATTTTTCAACCATCCAAGGGAAAATAAAGGTGGGTAGCATTTGGATAATACTGTGGTAGCTCAAACAATGTTTGGGAAATTCAACCCATGAAGAAGTGAATGCTAAGACCCCCTCAGAGACACCAAATTGTAGACTGGTCGAAAATGCTAGTCAAATCATTGCCCACTGGTCCCAATTGGTGTGGTTGATTCCTCTAGGCCTCATAAGGGTGGCTGTGGTTGACTGGCATCTGCCTCTCACGATGTTCTGCTGCTGAATGACGTCACAGCTTCAATCTGGTTGCTCCATGATGAAATGACGTTGTGTCCTCTGGCATTCTCTGTTGGCCTCGAACAGTAGTGTTTTTAAGCTGGGTGGGCTGCATCATATTGGAAACTCACAACTTCTCACTTGCAGATCACTAAATCCTATCACTTCCATTTCAGAGTGGTCAGTATAAAGACATTGAGGACTTTCATACAGACATGCTCCTCGTCAGAGATAATTGTGTGAAGTACAACAGAGATCCAGCAAGTCAGATTCGGGCTGACCGTGACACTGTCTTTGGCTTCTACACTGTGGAGTATGATAAACTGAAGAGCAGGAAACCAGCAAAGGTATTATAGAAATGATGTACATGTACTGTTTCCCCCAAGAAATATTCTTCTCCTGTCCAAGGCTAATTATACCAGACCTGTGTAGCTGATGTCGCACAAACTGCTTTCAATGCCCTCTGAAGTCACTTCTTGAAATCACAGTCTGACCATTCTTTCTTTTATTTAGCCTCTTATAGCAAGAGTACCAGTACGCTGAATATTCCCCTCTCATCATTTCAGCTTGATTTGATTGTACCTGTAATATATTCAATTTTAAAGGGATAAAGTGAGCACTGCATTTTTGGTTCACATGTGTTCACAGATGTCAAAGTCATATGACACAGCAACCTGGGCTGTCTAAAGTTGTCCATTTCATTACATTGTTCATTTCATCCACCGGCTGAACACAATTTATTACCGTATGCTGACCTTTCATCACTTTTGGTTCCAGTAAAAAGCTACCGGAACTGGCTGGGATATCGGAATGTATAGGCGTGCACAGAAAGAGGCAAAACTTGACATGGCCCATGCCAGTGCCATGAAAGTGGTACAAAGCCAGGTTGAGAAGCTGGATGATGACATCAGGGAAAAGGAAGAGTGTATTCGTGATTTGACTGCTGAGGTGTGTTTTCTTAACAGTAATTCTACAACAAAAGACAGCAGCACTGTACGGATATCTCAGTCTGAGATATTATGTTACACTGAAATTTGTCACCTTGTCACATATAATTTTGTTGCAAAGCCAGCCTTGAGGAGCAGTGTAGGCCTATACAATCTTTCAGGCAACCATTACCAGTTTTGAGCCTCAATCAAGAACTGGTATCCTGAACAAACGTTTATATTGCCCTCTTAGCAACATTTTTCATCCCTTGGGACACCCAATGGGTTGTTGCGGAAAAATGGAAACAACCGGTAATCAGCATCGAATACATTAGGCCTTCAGTTCTTTGGCACTCAGTTCTTGAAAGATGCATTTATCTGTATGTGCTAATTTTGTTTGGTTTCACTTTCAGATCGAATGGAAGGAAAGACTGAGAGCTGAATTTGTACCCCCTGTTAAACTAGACCAATATGTTCAGGTAGAGATGAAATCGAAACTACGGTGTGTGACGAACCCGACCCGTGTTCTGCCAAACGACTCTGCGAGATGCTACCTGAGCAACACAACCATGACTAAACGAGTTGACGAAACATGCAAGGCATTGGAACCAATTCATGGAGCTGATTCCAAAAGTGTGCAGGATGGATTGTGGCTGACGTTGGTTTAAAAAGCAGGGAAGGGAGCCATTCAAAAGTACTATTCAAATTTATCGAGACCCAAGGAAGGCAGAGTAACAAAGCATAAGGAACGGGTAACGGAAGCAAATGTGGTCCGGTGTGTCAAATACATGTATCGTAATGGTTCAATATCCAGTTGAAAATACACTTCATTGCGGCAGGCAGATCTCAGTTTCGAATGTAGTGGTGATGAGCTGATGACATATCAGGAACTTGTTCATCAGTTGAAAAGTATTTGTAAAGAGCTTCAGGTTCATGAAGTTGCAGGTGTTTCCGGCTGCTACCGGAATCTCGAAGACACCCTCCTGAAGATAGCATCAGTCTATTTAGAGATAGATGAGAAGTTACAGGTCAATGAGCAATCTTTGAATTGGCTGAAGAAGGAAAGAGGCCATTTTTCGATATCTGTTGGGGCAGATGGTGATCCTGCCTCGAAGTTGAAAACGCACACGTCTGTTCTATTGTCTTTTCTGAATTTGCCTGAGAAGATTAATAGCTGCATGTACCAGTTTTTGTTGTTTGGGGCTGATGTGCCTGAGGACCATGCTTCTATTCTCAACTATGTTGCCGAAATAGCTTCAAACATGGAGTCCATTGACAAGAAAGTGTTCATGATTGGATCCACTGTGGTCAGGTTTACTCTTGAACTTGTTCCGGGTGACTGCAAGTGGATAGCCACTGCTTGTGGCGAGCTCAGCAATGCAGCTACCTATCCATCCAGTTATGGCAATGTGCGAAAAGATGACCTGTCAAAGCTTGACGGAAGTTTAGGTGGCAGTGAATCCACCTGGAAACCTTGGTCGTATCTTGATCGACTAGCCGTGGTAAAAAAGTGGCCTTGAAAAAACAGGAGGCCAGCAGGCGTGATGTAGTGACTAAATACATTGCATCCTTGCATTCTAGGCAAGAACACGTACCTACACTTGGCATTTACTCGGAGCACTGTTATATCGATTCTCTTCATCTGAAAAATAACATCTGTGCTCAGCTTCACCAGGCTATTTTGACTGAAGCCCTAACACGAACTGATGATAAGGTCATCAGGGGTGGCATTGATTTTAAGAATAATGCTTTCATAGAATCTCCCTTTGGCAGATACCTGGTTTGTCTTCGGGATGAAGTTCACACTGGTCGTATTTTCATACAGGTCAGAAGGTGGTTTACAGAGAATTGTGCCGCTCTGTCAAAAGGTTCCTGTGGCACAAGGCTTCTTGGTGTAAGGTTTACAGGAGAAGACTCCTTCAAATTTTGCCAGGGTTACCCCTACTTGATCAAGGCTGTGGGACAAAATGGGACTCCTGATAGACAATTCAGACTCCTGGTATTTCACTTTGCCTGCACGGTTGTGCGCGAAGCTATTGGTCTTGCTTCAAAGATCAAATTCAGTCAGTTTGAACTGCAACGATTGCAGACTGTTTGTCGACAGTGCCATGCATGTCACGTTCTTTTGATGACTGGAGCAAACTTGACAACTTGGCATCTTGGATATGTTGTTCCATTTCATGCGGAGGTTCTTTATTACCGCTTAGGAGTTGGTCTAGGTATCAATAGTATGCAAGGATGGGAGGCCAAAAACAAATAATTGAAGGAGTATGCGAGATTCAGTACCCCCCAGAACAAGTGGGGTATGATATTCCGGCATGAATATTTTGATCTGTATTGGCTCAAAGAGCATGATATGGATGTTGTTGTGAAAGATTTGGTGAAGAGTAGGTCCAGAGATAGATATCACATCAATCCAAATGTGAAAGCTGACATGTGTAAGTGTGGTTTAGCCACTGAGGGTGCATGTCTATTCTGCAATCATCCCACAATGAAGCTGATTGAAGAAACCTGTGAGAAAAGACGAATCTCACCAGAAATGAGGAAGGCACAGCGTGATGTTGTCTGGTAGAAAGGCCTTTGCATTCCTGTTAACCGTAAACACAAAAAGTCCTATATCTCCTTAATGCATGGATCAGTGCCAAATTTTAATCATAGGTACATCTAATAAAGCCACGTAACATATCATACGGGTTTTTGATTTGACCTATTTTTCAAGGTCGCAGAAGTCAAATAGTGTAAATTGGCCGATATTGGCACATTTTGCAAATAATGAAGCTTTTGACTTAAAACTTGGTACAATTGTACCTCCTAAAGATTCATGCACTTGATTAGGAACAACGTTTACATAGTGTTGGCTGTCGTCATGTCACGATGCATTGTAACTCTGACGGTTTTACATTAGTGTAACTACATGTAATGGCAAAAAGCTGTGAGCAGTTAAAGGTGGATTGGAATATCCTGTCATGGCCAAATTTCTATAGAATGTGCGTTGATAGCCCTGCATCAGGTTTTAATGGCACTGCCTTGGTCAATAGTATGGGCGGTTATTACCGCAAATAAAGACAAACCAAAGCAAAGACACTTGTGTAGCATATCAAGGACACGTAGATTGATACTCCTATGTGTGCCACATCAAAGACATCTGGACCATACACCACATCAAAGATAACGATGCGAAGTCAACAGGCGGCGCCACTGTAGAATGCTGGCGGCCGTATGCCTGTTGACGTTGTTGTTATTTGCCACCTCTCTCCTATGGCAAGCCGTTTGCTTCAAAAAGTCGAAATGATTTTTTTTCTAGTCGAAATGATTTTTTTCTAGTCAAGATATTTTTTTTCAAGTCAAGAAAAAAAATTTGAAACTAAATTTTTTTTTCAAGTCGAGATATTTATTTTTCTTCTCATTTAACTTATTGAAGTTGAATCAATTAATAAAAATTTCAATGCGAGAAAAAAATGATTATAAAAATAAACATAGTCGCTTATATCAACAAAAACCTATAGTTGTCGAAATCGTTTTTACTTTTCCCAAGACGGTGGCGCCGCCTGTTGACTTCGCATCGTTATCTTTGATGTGGGGTATGGTCCAGATGTCTTTGATGTGGCACACATAGGAGTATCAATCTACGTGTCCTTGATATGCTACACAAGTGTCTTTGCTTTGGTTTGTCTTTATTTGCGGTAATAACCGCCCATACAATAGCCACTGGTGTATAATGCTGGAAAATGATATTTGTTGTATTGTTGTACAAGGATTCATAGTTGCCAGATTTACATAGATTATCAAAAGGAAAGGAGTTCAGTTGTAAATTGGTTGATTGAAAAACGTGTCCAAATGTCAAGCTTTGAATGCTCAATTTTGTTGTCCACGACTTCTTAATGTCATTCATACAAATTATTGATGAATGTCAATGATAAATAATTTATCTGGTTATTGAGTGATTGAATTTATACTTTTTCAATTATAATCAGTGTTAACCGTAAAATTTGGTGTTGTTTTGAATAGTCTTTCTTGTACATGTACATGTCTGACACTAGTGAGATGTGGCAATGAACACCAGGAGAGGTTTCAACTTCACAGATGTCAAGACTGCCATGTTCAAGGGACATTTCTTTCCAGATGACATCAGCACAATCCATATGATCACCCTGCATCCATGTCAGCATTGCTGGAACTTTGGAAATGCCTCCTATTATTTGCATTTCTAGGATATTTGCCCACTGGATGTTCGCCCCCTGACACCCCAAAGGATATCACTGTGTCTGATATAGATCCTTCCGGGCGGGGGGGGGGGGGGGCAAATGAACTAGGGGGAGATGCATTTCCTCGCCTACTCCAGATACAGTAGCAGATTCTTATCTTGAATCTGATTCTTCCGCAGTTTGTTGATTCTCTGACATTTGCTCCCCTGATGAAAACTGACTGATATTGGTTTATCTGAAGTCCTTCAAGGGGGGAGATGTCCCAGGGGGTCAACTAATGTCCGGGAGGGGGGGGCAGATGTCCAGGGGGAATGTCCAGGAGGGGGGAGGGGGAGGATGTCCTGATACCCAGTTTGTTAATTAAGTCAATCCTTGCTTTTCTGGTAGCATCCAGGAAATTGGAGGAACAAGACATTTGCTGGAGATCTATTCATTCAAAGAAAGGAAATAGCAACAAAAACGTTTTTACTGGGCAATACCATATTTATTCAACACCTCATATCCAGATGTGAGGAAGAGTCTCTTGGTGTTGCTATGGTACTTCAGGGTGAAGGGGTAGCTCTCATTCACGAGGATGCTCATCTTATTTCCCTGAAATGAGAAGGAACAATCATCAGTATCATGAGATTAAAGTCAAATGCACTTACATCATGACATTAGAGTGTCTCACATTACATTTAAGTTCATACTCTATCAATTAAAGCCTGCTAGCAGGATCTTTACTACACCAATTGGCCATCATGGGAATGTAGGGAGTTATTCGTGCATTCCAACCCTTGTCACCTTTATTCACACATCGGGATAAATTTTAGTCGGGAGGAGCCTGGGATGCAATTTACCTGTCGGTCCGTCTTCCTCAGCAGGCTATTCCTTTCTAAACCCTCTTCCCTGCCCCAGAAGTTAAAAAGGATCACCACCTTCTCTGCGCTGGTGATGGCAAGTGTCGAGGTGGTTCTTGTCTCTCTAACTGTGGTCCGGAATGAGTTTGTCGTCATCAGGCCCCGGATCTGGTCGAAGACGCAACTTGGTACATCTCTGTAATGAAACAAGAATTGCAATACATACAGCTATCATTCTAAGTGGTGGTGTCCAGGGAAACAGCTACCATATTGGTTCGGGGCGGACAAAAGACACCATTTTTCCTGTTGCCTGCCCCCCCCCCCCCCACAAAAAAACAGTTTTTCTCTATTTCTGTTGAGAATAAAGAACTCATGAAGCTCATGAACCTACCGAGCAATTCGCAGACTCTTCCGTTGACCATTGGACCTCATCATGCGGAGGATCTGCTTGTGAATGAGCCTGATCTCATCCACGACCATAGGATAACTCTGGAATGACAAAAACATATGGAAAATATGGAAAGAAAAAAACATAGGCCGCCAATTTCTTCAAAGAGGGAGGGGGTTAACAATTTGGGCAATAACTTTCTATAGTAACATTTCTTTCTAATCCAAGTAGGCCGCGCAGAGGGCCTGCGCCATCTAAAGATCTAGGGTACAGTCTCAGTTATTTCGTTCGCACCTCGACCCCCTGGACGTTAGGCCCCCTGTGAGTACTAAACCCGCAGTTATATCAAACCAATTTTTGCGCACTCTGGCGGGCTGCTTCCCGCTTCCCGCCACGTCAATTATGTCAATCAATCAAATTTCAGGCGGTATAGGTGGTGATGTCATTATTGCAATTTGGTACCATGCCAGGACACGGCTAATCAAAGTTAGTAACTGTTTATATAGCTGATTAGAAAACAATGCGTAAGTGGCTTATGACAACATGTTATTTTCAATTTTTGATTGATTAGACTTTGCTCTTTCATAAACACAAAGTAGAAGCTGACGTCAGTGTTCGCCACCTCTTGCAAATTACCATTCGGAAGGCTTCGGGAACTGTCGGCTTGGGATCAATATTTCCCTTTCTAGGCTCGGGAATGACACAAATAACCTAATTGACGTAGGCCACCTATGCTTTTGACGTCGCTGTATCAATTGGAAATTAGAAATACAACTGTCAGTTCATTACCTGCACCAGTTGGTGCTTCCTCGCCTCCGCCCGGCCATACACGTCTGGGCTGTACTTTTGAGCCACGCACCCTGCAACACCATCAAGTTCGTGGCAGAATGCTCTGAAAATCTCCCTTTCCTCGGCTGTCAGCAATTCGGCACGGAAACCCCTCCGAAAGTTGGAGAGAGCCCCCTTAATATGGCTGTCTAAGTTCTCCATTCTTGTGAACAATTCAAAATTCCCGCCAAATCACTATCGGGGTCTAGCAAAGGGGTGGGGGTGTGATGGAGCCTAAACCCGAATGCCGGTCAATGTTTGTTTGTCATCTATCTTCAGAACCAGTCCACACACCTAAAGATACACATAGGTACTCTTATATATACATGAGTTAAGCGTTTCCCTCTATCAGAGCAGTTTTGTTAGGCATATCGGCCACCCATCCCCCCCCCATCTGTTGAAATATACTCTCCGGTAAGGACGCCGTTATAAAACCTCAACATTGGGAAATTCGGCTAATTTATTTCTGATATACTCTTAATACACTTCTTTATTACACTAATAAAGATTTTCGCAAACTTTATAAGACATAAGCAGCTATCTCAAGCAGGGCCATCATCATCATGCGCGCCTTCAACACCAAGACACGGTAGTTGATAAAGTATGGAATTAGTGAAACCTTGGAAACACTGACAAACCTTGGAATATTCAATGTAAACCATGGATCCACTGTGCAAATAGCGCGGGAAATCGGGTGCGTTCCTTCCACGATTTATACTCTCCCAACTGACAGTCTCGTCCCAGCTGACTTTATTGATAGCAATTTGCCAGTTAGTTCAGAAGCCAACATTTTTAATGTGGAGGATGACGTCATCAATTGGCAATGCGCTGTGGTCGTTAAAATATTTTATTTCTCTTCAATGGAAGCAAAAATTAGTTTTTATGATTGTTTTGTATTCCATAGACGATAAAGTATTATGCTCGGTACTAGATGCACGAGATCATAGGACAAACACACACGTGAATAAAAAAAACCGCTTAGAACTGGTGACGTCACAAAGATCTCTGCATCCCTCGATGCGTACTGGAAGATGTAAGAAATCGCTCACGGCGAAGGAAATTTTCATCCGCAAACTTCGGTAATAAACATACATGACTAGGCTTCTTTTATTCATCGTTTGTTATAAAATATCAGTCAATCATAGACAATTAGGCCTAGACATAGTCGTCAACCTTATCCATTCATAATGCATGACAGGCCCCCAATTTTCTCTGTATCACCCTGTATGAACAGACCGATCCGTAGTTCAAATAGGCCCCGCGTGGTGGTGGCGTATTTATAAGAGGAGCGCTATTGGTCCATATTATGGGTGTGTGGTGGGCGTGTCTTCCCATATTTGGGAGATCAGTACTGTACACTGGAGGCGAGGTACAACTGGGTTGTTCTAAAATATAGACTATTGAATCGGATATGCGACAGATTTCTAAATTACCATAAAATTCCGATCTGATCATGTAAGAATAAGCTCCAAATGTTGATTCGTAACCACGTTAGGTTCGAATGGCATTATTTCATGTTTTTATGCATTTTTAGGACTGATTCCAAGGTTTATCACTGGTTCCAAGGTTTCACTGATTCCAAGCTTTATCAACTACCCCAAGACACTTCCACCACGCCCGGGACCCACCCTATACATTTGCATTGTGCACCACTCAAAAATGTATCAAGTCGGGTCGTATCTAAAAGCACAGGAACCCGCAATGCATTGTATTACATTGTATCTTTCCCGTGACGTTGCCTCGCGGGGAACTCTCCAGTGGCGCGGTCCGTGAATGCGTAATAGAATCAGCACTGCGAGTGGAGAGTGACGTGACGCCGTCATGCCGCTATCGTTAACTGCGACGGCGCGAAGAGTGGATCTGACGTTGTGTGGAGCGTGGTCGTAAATGGCGCTGACGTCGCAGAGTGGTGAACTCGGAAACCACGCGTATTCCGCATTTTGAGCTGGTCCTGAGGCGCTGTGTTTTGGTTATACAGAGTCGAGATGCACGATTGGACAAACTGAGACCGCAATTTCGAGATTCTACTACGATAGGTTGTCATTCGACTAGCGATATTACACGACTGGCGATGAAAGTCGGTCGGCGATGGCGCTAGTCGCGACTGATTACGCTCATTTTGGTTATACAGTGTCGAGATGACCGATTCTGCGATGATAAGTTGTCATTTGACTAGATATATTACACGACTGGCGATGACGGTCGGTCGGCGATGGCGCTCGTCGTGACCGATCACGTCCATTTTGGTTATACAGAGTCGAGATGACCGATGGACAAACTGAGATCGCATTTTCGAGATTCTGCGATGATAAGTTGTCATTCGAAAGCAATATTACACTACTAGCATGAAAGTCGGTCATCGATGGCGCTCGTCGCGACCGATTACGCTCATTTTGGTTATACAGAGTCAAGATGACCGATGGACAAAGTGAGACCGCAATTTCGAGATTCTGCGATGATAAGTTGTCACTCGACTAGCGATATTACACGACTGGGGATGACGGTCGGTCGGCGATGGCACTCGTCGCGACCGATCACGTTTATTTTGGTTATACAGAGTCAAGATGAGCGATTGGACAAACTGAGACTGCAATTTCGAGATTCTGCGATGATAAGTTGTCATTCGACTAGCGATATTACACGACTGGCGATGACAGTCGGTCAGCGATGGCGCTCGTCGCGACCGATCACGCTCATTTTGGTTATACAGAGTCGAGATGACCGATGGACAAACTGAGACCACAATTTCGAGATTCTGTGATGATAAGTTGTCATTCGACTAGCGATATTACACGACTGGCGATGACAGTCGGTCAGCGATGGCGCTCGTCGCGACCGATCACGCTCATTTTGGTTATACAGAGTTGAGATGAGCGATTGGACAAACTGAGACCGCAATTTCGAGATTCTGCAATGACAAGTTGTCATTCGACTAGCGATATTACACGACTGGCGATGACGGTCGGTCGGCGATGGTGCTCGTCGCGACCGGTCATGTTCATTTTGGTTATACAGAGTCAAGATGAGCTATTAGACTAACTGAGACCGCAATTTTGAGAGTCGCAATGAAAAGTTATCATTCAATTTACGATATAAGACTACTGGCGATAACGGTCGGTCGGCGATGGCGCTCGTTGTGACCGATCATGTTCATTTTGGTTATACAGAGTCAAGATGACCGATGGACAAAGTGAGACCGCAATTTTGAGATTCTGCGATGATAAGTTGTCACTCGACTAGCGATATTACACGACTGGGGATGACGGTCGGTCGGCGATGGCGCTCGTCGCGACTGATCACGTTTATTTTGGTTATACAGAGTCGAGATGAGCGATTGGACAAACTGAGACCGCAATTTCGAGATTCTGCGATGATAAGTTGTCACTCGACTAGAGATATTACACGACTGGCGATGACAGTCGGTCAGCGATGGCGCTCGTCGCGACCGATCACGCTCATTTTGGTTATACAGAGTCGAGATGACTGATGGACAAACTGAGATGGCATTTTCGAGATTCTGTGATGATAAGTTGTCACTCGACTAAGGATATAAGACCACTGGCGATAATTGTCAGTTGGCAATGGCACTTGTCGTGATCGATCAAGCTAATTTTGGTTTTTAGAGTCGAGATGCCCGATTGGACAAACTGAGACCACGATTTCGAGATTCTGCAGTGATTAGTTATCATTTGATGGCGATATTACACGACTGGCAATGAAAGTCGGTCGGCGATGGCGCTAGTCGAGACTGATTACGCTCATTTTGGTTATACAGTGTCGAGATGACCGATTCTGCGATGATAAGTTGTCATTTGACCAGATATATTACACGACTGGCGATGACGGTCGGTCGGCGATGGCGCTCGTCGTGACCGATCACGTTCATTTTGGTTATACAGAGTCGAGATGACCGATGAACAAACTGAGACCGTATTTTCGAGATTCTGCGATGATAAGTTGTCATTCGAAAGCAATATTACACTACTAGCAAGAAAGTCGGTCATCGATGGCGCTCGTCGCAACCGATTACGCTCATTTTGGTTATACAGAGTCAAGATGACCGATGGACAAAGTGAGACCCAGTTTCAAGATTCTGCAATGATAAGTTGTCATTCGACTAGCGATATTACACGACTGGCGATGACGGTCGGTTAGCGATGGCGCTCGTCGCGACCGATCACGCTCATTTTGGTTATACAGAGTCGAGATGGCCGATTGGACAAACTCAGACCACAATTTCGAGATTCTGCGATGATAAGTTGTCACTCGACTAACGATATAAGACTACTGGCGGTGATGGTCGGGCGGCGATGGCGCTCGTCGCGACGGATCACGCTCATTTTGGTTATACAGAGTCGAGTCACCCGATTGGAAAAACTGAGACTGCAATTTCATTATTCTGCGATGATAAGTTGTCACTCGACTAGCGATATTACACGACTGGGGATGACGGTCAGTCGGCGATGGTGCTTGTCGCGACCGATCACGTTTATTTTGGTTATACAGAGTCGAGATGAGCGATTGGACAAACTGAGACCGCAATTTCGAGATTCTGCGACGATAAGTTGTCATTCGACTAGCGATATTACATGACTGGCGATGACAGTCGGTCAGCGATGGCGCTCGTCGCGACCGATCATGTTCATTTTGGTTATACAGAGTCAAGATGAGCTATTAGACAAACTGAGACTGCAATTTTGAGAGTCGCAATGAAAGTTATTATTCAATTTACGATATAAGACTACTGGCGATAACGTTCGGTCGGCGATGGCGCTCGTCGTGACCGATCACCCTCATTTTGGTTATACAGAGTCGAGATGACCGATTGGACAAACTGAGACCGCAATTTTGAGATTCTGCTACGATAAGTTGTCATTCGACTAGCGATATTACACGGCTGGCGATGACGGTCGGTTGGCGATGGCGCTCGTCGCGACTGATCACATTCATTTTGGTTATACAGAGTCGAGATGGCCGATTGGACAAACTGAGAACACAATTTCGAGATTCTGCAATGATAAGTTGTCACTCGACTAACGATATAAGACTACTGGTGATGATGGTCGGGCGTCGATGGCGCTCGTCGTGACCGATCACGCTCATTTTGGTTATACAGAGTCGAGCTACCCGATTGGAAAAACTGAGACTGCAATTTCATTATTCTGCGATGATAAGTTGTCATTCGATAGCAATATTACACTACTGGCGATGAAAGTTGGTCGGCGATGGCGCTCGTCGCGACCGATCACGCTCATTTTAATTATACAGAGTCAAGATGACCGATGGACAAACTGAGACCACAATTTCGAGATTCTGCTATGATAAGTTGTCATTCGACTAAGGATATCACAAGACCGGTGATGACGGTCGGTCGGCGATGGCGCTCTTCGCGACCGATCATGTTCATTTTGGTTATGCAGAGTCGAGATGACCGATTGGACAAACTGAGACCGAAATCTCTAGATTCTGTGATGATAAGTTGTCATTCAACTAACGATGTAAGACTACTGGCGATGACGGTCGGTCGGCGATGGCTCTCGTCACGACTGATCACGCTCATTTTGGTTATACAGAGTCGAGATGCCCGATGGGACAAACTGAGACCGCAATTTCGAGATTCTGCGATGATAAGTTGTCATTCAATAGCAATATTACACTACTGGCGATGAAAGTCGGTCGGTGATGGCGCTCGTCGCAACTGATCACGCACATTTTGGTTATACAGAGTTGAGATGACCGATGGACAAACTGAGACCGCATTTTCAAGTTTCTGCGATGATAAGTTGTCACTCGACTAACGATATAAGACTGCTGGCGATGATGGTCGGGCGGTGATGGTGCTCGTCCCGACCGATGACGCTCATTTTGGTTATACAGAGTCGAGATGCCCGATGGAAAAACTGAGACTGCAATTTCATTATTCTGCGATGATAAGTTGTCATTCAATAGCAATATTACACTACTGGCAATGAAAGTTGGTCGGCGATGGCGCTCGTCGCGACCGATCACGCACATTTTGGTTATACAGAGTTGAGATGACCGATGGACAAACTGAGACCGCATTTTCGAGATTCTGCGATGATAAGTTGTCATTCAATAGCAATATTACACTACTGGCAATGAAAGTTGGTCGGCGATGGCGCTCGTCGCGACCGATCACTCACATTTTGGTTATAAAGAGGCGTAATGACCGATTTGACTTACTGAGACTGCTATTTTGAGAGTCTGCACCGAGAAGTTGTCACTCGACTAACGATATAAGACTACTGGCGATGACGGTCGGTCGGCGATGGCGCTCGTCGTGACCGATCACGCTCATTTTGGTTATACAGAGTCGAGATGACCGATGGACAAACTGAGACCGCATTTTCGAGATTCTGTGATGATAAGTTGTCACTCGACTAACGATATAAGACTATTGGCGATGAAAGTCGGTCGGCGATGGCGCTCGTCGCGACCAATCACGCACATTTTGGTTATACAGAGTTGAGATGACCGATGGACAAACTGAGACCGCATTTTCGAGATTCTGCGATGATAAGTTGTCATTCAATAGCAATATTACACTACTGGCAATGAAAGTTGGTCGGCGATGGCGCTCGTCGCGACCGATCACGCACATTTTGGTTATACAGAGTTGAGATGACCGATGGACAAACTGAGACCGCATTTTCGAGATTCTGTGATGATAAGTTGTCACTCGACTAACGATATAAGACCACTGGCAATGATTGTCGGTCGGCAATGGTGCTAGTCGTGATCGATCAAGCTAATTTTGGTTATACAGAGTCGAGATGACCGATGGACAAACTGAGACCGCATTTTCGAGATTCTGTGATGATGTGTTGTTAATCGACTAGAGATATTACACGAATGGCGATGACGGTCGGTCGGCGATGGCGCTCGTCGCGACTGATCATGTTCATTTTGGTTATACAGAGTCGAGATGCACGATTGGACAAACTGAGAGCGCATTTTCGAGATTCTGCTACGATAAGTTATCATTCGACTAACGATATTACACGACTGGTGATGACGGTCGGTCGGCGATGGCGCTCTTCGCGACCGATCATGTTCATTTTGGTTATACAGAGTCGAGATGACCGATTGGACAAACTGAGACCGCAATTTCTAGATTCTGTGATGATAAGTTGTCATTCAACTAACGATGTAAGACTACTGGCGATGACGGTCGGTCGGCGATGGCTCTCGTCGCGACCGATCATGCTCATTTTGGTTATACAAAGTCGAGATGCCCGATGGGACAAACTGAGACCGCAATTTTGAGATTCTGCGATGATAAGTTGTCATTCAATAGCAATATTACACTACTGGCAATGAAACTTGGTCGGCGCTGGCGCTCGTCGCGACTGATCACGCACATTTTGGTTATACAGAGTTGAGATGACCGATGGACAAACTGAGACCTCATTTTCGAGATTCTGCGATGAAAAGTTGTCACTCGACTAACGATATAAGACTACTTGCGATGATGGTCGGTCGGCGATGGCACTCGTCGCGACCGATCACTCTCACTTTTGGTAATAAAGAGGCGTAATGACCGATTTGACTCACTGAGACTGCAATTTTGAGAGTCTGCACTGAGAAGTTGTCATTCAACTAACCATATAAGACTACTGGCGATGACGGTCGGTCAGCAATGGCGCTCGTCGCGACCGATCACGCTCATTTTGGTTATACAGAGTCGAGATGACCGATGCACAAGCTGAGACCGCATTTTCGAGATTCTGTGATGATAAGTTGTCACTCGACTAACAATATAATACTACTGGCGATGAAAGTCGGTCGGCGATGGCGCTCGTTGCGACCGATCACGCACATTTTGGTTATACAGAGTCGAGATGCCCGATTGGACAAACTGAGACCACAATTTCGAGATTCAGCAATGATTAGTTATCATTCAATAGCGATATTACACGACTGGCGGTGATGGTCGGGCGGCGATGGCGCTCGTCGCGACCGATCACGTTCATTTTGGTTATACAGAATCGAGATGCACGTATGGACAAACTGAGAGCGCATTTTCGAGATTCTGCGATGATAAGTTGTCATTCGACTAGCAATATTACACGACTGGCGATGACGGTCGGTCAGCGATGGCGCTCGTCGCGACTGATCATGTTTATTTTGGTTATACAGAGTCGAGATGCACGTATGGACAAACTGAGAGCGCATTTTCGAGATTCTGCTACGATAAGTTATCATTCGACTAACGATATTACACGACTGGTGATGACGGTCAGTCGGCGATGGCGCTCTTCGCGACCGATCATGTTCATTTTGGTTATACAGAGTCAAGATGACCGATTGGACAAACTGAGACCGCAATTTCTAGATTCTGTGATGATAAGTTGTCATTCAACTAACGATGTAAGACTACTGGCGATGACGGTCGGTCGGCGATGGCTCTCGTCGCGACTGATCACGCACATTTTGGTTATACAGAGTTGAGATGACCGATGGACAAACTGAGACCTCATTTTCGAGATTCTGCGATGAAAAGTTGTCACTCGACTAACGATATAAGACTACTGGCGATGATGGTCGGTCGGCGATGGCGCTCGTCGCGACCGATCACTCTCACTTTTGGTAATAAAGAGGCGTAATGACCGATTTGACTCACTGAGACTGCAATTTTGAGAGTCTGCACTGAGAAGTTGTCATTCAACTAACCATATAAGACTACTGGCGATGACGGTCGGTCAGCAATGGCGCTCGTCGCGACCGATCACGCTCATTTTGGTTATACAGAGTCGAGATGACCGATGCACAAGCTGAGACCGCATTTTCGAGATTCTGTGATGATAAGTTGTCACTCGACTAACAATATAATACTACTGGCGATGAAAGTCGGTCGGCGATGGCGCTCGTTGCGACCGATCACGCACATTTTGGTTATACAGAGTTGAGATGACCGATGGACAAATTGAGACCGCATTTTCGAGATTCTGCGATGATAAGTTGTCATTCGACTAGCGATATTACACGACTGGCGATGACGGTCGGTCAGCGATGGCGCTCGTCGCGACCGATCACGCTCATTTTGGTTATACCGAGTAGAGATGTCTGATGGACAAACTGAGAGCGCATTTTCGAGATTCTGCGATGATAAGTTGTCACTTGACTAACGATATAAGACTACTGGCGATGATGGTCGGTCGGCGATGGCGCTCGTCGCGACCGATCATGTTCATTTTGGTTATACAGAGTCGAGATGACCGATTGGACAAACTGAGACCGCATTTTCGAGATTCTGCGATGAAAAGTTGTCACTCGACTAACGATATAAGACTACTGGCGATGATGGTCGGTCGGCGATGGCGCTCGTCACGACCGATCACTCTCACTTTTGGTAATAAAGAGGCGTAATGACCGATTTGACTCACTGAGACTGCAATTTTGAGAGTCTGCACTGAGAAGTTGTCATTCAACTAACCATATAAGACTACTGGCGATGACGGTCGGTCAGCAATGGCGCTCGTCGCGACCGATCACGCTCATTTTGGTTATACAGAGTCGAGATGACCGATGCACAAGCTGAGACCGCATTTTCGAGATTCTGTGATGATAAGTTGTCACTCGACTAACAATATAATACTACTGGCGATGAAAGTCGGTCGGCGATGGCGCTCGTTGCGACCGATCACGCACATTTTGGTTATACAGAGTTGAGATGACCGATGGACAAATTGAGACCGCATTTTCGAGATTCTGCGATGATAAGTTGTCACTCGACTAACGATATAAGACTACTGATGATGATTGTCAGTCGGCGATGGCGCTCGTCGCGACCGATCATGTTCATTTTGGTTATACAGAGTCGAGATGCCCGATTGGACAAACTGAGACCACAATTTCGAGATTCAGCAATGATTAGTTATCATTCGATAGCGATATTACACGACTGGTGATGATGGTCGGTCGGCGATGGCGCTCGTCGCGACCGATCACGTTCATTTTGGTTATACAGAATCGAGATGTGGATTGGACAAACTGAGACTGCAATTTCGAGATTCTGCGATGATAAGTTGTCATTCGACTAGCAATATTACACGACTGGCGATGACGGTCGGTCAGCGATGGCGCTCGTCGCGACTGATCATGTTCATTTTGGTTATACAGAGTCGAGATGCACGTATGGACAAACTGAGAGCGCATTTTCGAGATTCTGCTACGATAAGTTATCATTCGACTAACGATATTACACGACTGGTGATGACGGTCGGTCGGCGATGGCGCTCTTCGCGACCGATCATGTTCATTTTGGTTATACAGAGTCAAGATGACCGATTGGACAAACTGAGACCGCAATTTCTAGATTCTGTGATGATAAGTTGTCATTCAACTAACGATGTAAGACTACTGGCGATGACGGTCGGTCGGCGATGGCTCTCGTCGCGACCGATCATGCTCATTTTGGTTATACAAAGTCGAGATGCCCGATGGGACAAACTGAGACCGCAATTTTGAGATTCTGCGATGATAAGTTGTCATTCAATAGCAATATTACACTACTGGCAATGAAAGTCGGTCGGCGATGGCGCTCGTCGCGACTGATCACGCACATTTTGGTTATACAGAGTTGAGATGACCGATGGACAAACTGAGACCTCATTTTCGAGATTCTGCGATGAAAAGTTGTCACTCGACTAACGATATAAGACTACTGGCGATGATGGTCGGTCGGCGATGGCGCTCGTCGCGACCGATCACTCTCACTTTTGGTAATAAAGAGGCGTAATGACCGATTTGACTCACTGAGACTGCAATTTTGAGAGTCTGCACTGAGAAGTTGTCATTCAACTAACCATATAAGACTACTGGCGATGACGGTCGGTCAGCAATGGCGCTCGTCGCGACCGATCACGCTCATTTTGGTTATACAGAGTCGAGATGACCGATGCACAAGCTGAGACCGCATTTTCGAGATTCTGTGATGATAAGTTGTCACTCGACTAACGATATAAGACTGCTGGCGATGATGGTCGGGCGGTGATGGTGCTCGTCCCGACCGATGACGCTCATTTTGGTTATACAGAGTCGAGATGCCCGATGGAAAAACTGAGACTGCAATTTCATTATTCTGCGATGATAAGTTGTCATTCAATAGCAATATTACACTACTGGCAATGAAAGTTGGTCGGCGATGGCGCTCGCCGCGACCGATCACGCACATTTTGGTTATACAGAGTTGAGATGACCGATGGACAAACTGAGACCGCATTTTCGAGATTCTGCGATGATAAGTTGTCATTCAATAGCAATATTACACTACTGGCAATGAAAGTTGGTCGGCGATGGCGCTCGTCGCGACCGATCACTCACATTTTGGTTATAAAGAGGCGTAATGACCGATTTGACTTACTGAGACTGCTATTTTGAGAGTCTGCACCGAGAAGTTGTCACTCGACTAACGATATAAGACTACTGGCGATGACGGTCGGTCGGCGATGGCGCTCGTCGTGACCGATCACGCTCATTTTGGTTATACAGAGTCGAGATGACCGATGGACAAACTGAGACCGCATTTTCGAGATTCTGTGATGATAAGTTGTCACTCGACTAACGATATAAGACTATTGGCGATGAAAGTCGGTCGGCGATGGCGCTCGTCGCGACCAATCACGCACATTTTGGTTATACAGAGTTGAGATGACCGATGGACAAACTGAGACCGCATTTTCGAGATTCTGCGATGATAAGTTGTCATTCAATAGCAATATTACACTACTGGCAATGAAAGTTGGTCGGCGATGGCGCTCGTCGCGACCGATCACGCACATTTTGGTTATACAGAGTTGAGATGACCGATGGACAAACTGAGACCGCATTTTCGAGATTCTGTGATGATAAGTTGTCACTCGACTAACGATATAAGACCACTGGCAATGATTGTCAGTCGGCAATGGTGCTAGTCGTGATCGATCAAGCTAATTTTGGTTATACAGAGTCGAGATGACCGATGGACAAACTGAGACCGCATTTTCGAGATTCTGTGATGATGTGTTGTTAATCGACTAGAGATATTACACGAATGGCGATGACGGTCGGTCGGCGATGGCGCTCGTCGCGACTGATCATGTTCATTTTGGTTATACAGAGTCGAGATGCACGATTGGACAAACTGAGAGCGCATTTTCGAGATTCTGCTACGATAAGTTATCATTCGACTAACGATATTACACGACTGGTGATGACGGTCGGTCGGCGATGGCGCTCTTCGCGACCGATCATGTTCATTTTGGTTATACAGAGTCGAGATGACCGATTGGACAAACTGAGACCGCAATTTCTAGATTCTGTGATGATAAGTTGTCATTCAACTAACGATGTAAGACTACTGGCGATGACGGTCGGTCGGCGATGGCTCTCGTCGCGACCGATCATGCTCATTTTGGTTATACAAAGTCGAGATGCCCGATGGGACAAACTGAGACCGCAATTTTGAGATTCTGCGATGATAAGTTGTCATTCAATAGCAATATTACACTACTGGCAATGAAACTTGGTCGGCGATGGCGCTCGTCGCGACTGATCACGCACATTTTGGTTATACAGAGTTGAGATGACCGATGGACAAACTGAGACCTCATTTTCGAGATTCTGCGATGAAAAGTTGTCACTCGACTAACGATATAAGACTACTTGCGATGATGGTCGGTCGGCGATGGCACTCGTCGCGACCGATCACTCTCACTTTTGGTAATAAAGAGGCGTAATGACCGATTTGACTCACTGAGACTGCAATTTTGAGAGTCTGCACTGAGAAGTTGTCATTCAACTAACCATATAAGACTACTGGCGATGACGGTCGGTCAGCAATGGCGCTCGTCGCGACCGATCACGCTCATTTTGGTTATACAGAGTCGAGATGACCGATGCACAAGCTGAGACCGCATTTTCGAGATTCTGTGATGATAAGTTGTCACTCGACTAACAATATAATACTACTGGCGATGAAAGTCGGTCGGCGATGGCGCTCGTTGCGACCGATCACGCACATTTTGGTTATACAGAGTCGAGATGCCCGATTGGACAAACTGAGACCACAATTTCGAGATTCAGCAATGATTAGTTATCATTCAATAGCGATATTACACGACTGGTGATGACGGTCAGTCGGCGATGGCGCTCTTCGCGACCGATCATGTTCATTTTGGTTATACAGAGTCAAGATGACCGATTGGACAAACTGAGACCGCAATTTCTAGATTCTGTGATGATAAGTTGTCATTCAACTAACGATGTAAGACTACTGGCGATGACGGTCGGTCGGCGATGGCTCTCGTCGCGACTGATCACGCACATTTTGGTTATACAGAGTTGAGATGACCGATGGACAAACTGAGACCTCATTTTCGAGATTCTGCGATGAAAAGTTGTCACTCGACTAAAGATATAAGACTACTGGCGATGATGGTCGGTCGGCGATGGCGCTCGTCGCGACCGATCACTCTCACTTTTGGTAATAAAGAGGCGTAATGACCGATTTGACTCACTGAGACTGCAATTTTGAGAGTCTGCACTGAGAAGTTGTCATTCAACTAACCATATAAGACTACTGGCGATGACGGTCGGTCAGCAATGGCGCTCGTCGCGACCGATCACGCTCATTTTGGTTATACAGAGTCGAGATGACCGATGCACAAGCTGAGACCGCATTTTCGAGATTCTGTGATGATAAGTTGTCACTCGACTAACAATATAATACTACTGGCGATGAAAGTCGGTCGGCGATGGCGCTCGTTGCGACCGATCACGCACATTTTGGTTATACAGAGTTGAGATGACCGATGGACAAATTGAGACCGCATTTTCGAGATTCTGCGATGATAAGTTGTGATTCGACTAGCGATATTACACGACTGGCGATGACGGTCGGTCAGCGATGGCGCTCGTCGCGACCGATCACGCTCATTTTGGTTATACCGAGTAGAGATGTCTGATGGACAAACTGAGAGCGCATTTTCGAGATTCTGCGATGATAAGTTGTCACTTGACTAACGATATAAGACTACTGGCGATGATGGTCGGTCGGCGATGGCGCTCGTCGCGACCGATCATGTTCATTTTGGTTATACAGAGTCGAGATGCCCGATTGGACAAACTGAGACCACAATTTCGAGATTCAGCAATGATTAGTTATCATTCGATAGCGATATTACACGACTGGTGATGATGGTCGGTCGGCGATGGCGCTCGTCGCGACCGATCACGTTCATTTTGGTTATACAGAATCGAGATGTGGATTGGACAAACTGAGACTGCAATTTCGAGATTCTGCGATGATAAGTTGTCATTCGACTAGCAATATTACACGACTGGCGATGACGGTCGGTCGGCGATGGCGCTCTTCGCGACCGATCATGTTCATTTTGGTTATACAGAGTCAAGATGACCGATTGGACAAACTGAGACCGCAATTTCTAGATTCTGTGATGATAAGTTGTCATTCAACTAACGATGTAAGACTACTGGCGATGACGGTCGGTCGGCGATGGCTCTCGTCGCGACCGATCATGCTCATTTTGGTTATACAAAGTCGAGATGCCCGATGGGACAAACTGAGACCGCAATTTTGAGATTCTGCGATGATAAGTTGTCATTCAATAGCAATATTACACTACTGGCAATGAAAGTCGGTCGGCGATGGCGCTCGTCGCGACTGATCACGCACATTTTGGTTATACAGAGTTGAGATGACCGATGGACAAACTGAGACCTCATTTTCGAGATTCTGCGATGAAAAGTTGTCACTCGACTAACGATATAAGACTACTGGCGATGATGGTCGGTCGGCGATGGCGCTCGTCGCGACCGATCACTCTCACTTTTGGTAATAAAGAGGCGTAATGACCGATTTGACTCACTGAGACTGCAATTTTGAGAGTCTGCACTGAGAAGTTGTCATTCAACTAACCATATAAGACTACTGGCGATGACGGTCGGTCAGCAATGGCGCTCGTCGCGACCGATCACGCTCATTTTGGTTATACAGAGTCGAGATGACCGATGCACAAGCTGAGACCGCATTTTCGAGATTCTGTGATGATAAGTTGTCACTCGACTAACAATATAATACTACTGGCGATGAAAGTCGGTCGGCGATGGCGCTCGTTGCGACCGATCACGCACATTTTGGTTATACAGAGTTGAGATGACCGATGGACAAATTGAGACCGCATTTTCGAGATTCTGCGATGATAAGTTGTCACTCGACTAACGATATAAGACTACTGGCGATGATTGTCAGTCGGCGATGGCGCTCGTCGCGACCGATCATGTTCATTTTGGTTATACAGAGTCGAGATGCACGATTGGACAAACTGAGACCGCAATTTCGAGATTCTGCTACGATAAGTTATCATTCGACTAACGATATCACGGTCGGTCGGCGATGGCGCTCGTCGCGACCGATTACGCTCATTTTGGTTATACAGAGTCCAGATGACCGATGGACAAACTGAGACCGCAATTTCGAGATTCTGCGATGATAAGTTGTCATTCGTTAGCAATATTACACTACTAGCATGAAAGTCGGTCGGTGATGGCGCTCGTCGCGACCGATTACGCTCATTTTGGTTATACAGAGTCAAGATGACCGATGGACAAACTGAGACCGCAATTTCGAGATTCTGCGATGATAAGTTGTCGTTCGATAGCAATATTACATGACTGGCGATGACAGATGGTCGGCGATGGCGCTCGTCGCGACCGATCACGTTCATTTTGGTTATACAGAGTCGAGATGAGCGATGGACAAACTGAGACCGCATTTTCGAGATTCTGTGTTGATGAGTTGTCACTCGACTATCGATATTAGACCACTGGCGATGATTGTCAGTCGGCAATGGCGCTTGTCGTGATCGATCAAGCTAATTTTGGTTTTTAGAGTCGAGATGCCCGATTGGACAAACTGAGACCACAATTTCGAGATTCTGCAATGATAAGTTGTCACTCGACTTACGATATAAGACTACTGGCGATGATTGTCAGTCGGCGATGGCGCTCGTCGCGACCGATCATGTTCATTTTGGTTATACAGAGTCGAGATGCACGATTGGACAAACTGAGACCGCAATTTCGAGATTCTGCTACGATAAGTTATCATTCGACTAACGATATTACAAGACTGGTGATCACGGTCGGTCGGCGATGGCGCTCGTCGCGACCGATTACGCTCATTTTGGTTATACAGAGTCCAGATGACCGATGGACAAACTGAGACCGCAATTTCGAGATTCTGCGATGATAAGTTGTCATTCGATAGCAATATTACACTACTAGCATGAAAGTCGGTCGGTGATGGCGCTCGTCGCGACCGATTACGCTCATTTTGGTTATACAGAGTCAAGATGACCGATGGACAAACTGAGACCGCAATTTCGAGATTCTGCGATGATAAGTTGTCGTTCGATAGCAATATTACATGACTGGCGATGACAGATGGTCGGCGATGGCGCTCGTCGCGACCGATCACGTTCATTTTGGTTACACAGAGTCTAGATGACCGATGGACAAATTGAGACCGCATTTTCGAAATTCTGCGATGATAAGTTGTCACTCGACTTACGATATAAGACTACTGGCGATGATTGTCAGTCGGCGATGGCGCTCGTCGCGACCGATCATGTTCATTTTGGTTATACAGAGTCGAGATGACCGATTGGACAAACTGACACTGCAATTTTGAGAGTCTGCACTGAGAAGTTGTCATTGAACTAACGATATAAGACTACTGGCGATGACGGTCGGTCAGCAATGGCGCTCGTCGCGACCGATCACGCTCATTTTGGTTATACAGAGTCGAGATGACCGATGCACAAGCTGAGACCGCATTTTCGAGATTCTGTGATGATAAGTTGTCACTCGACTAACAATATAATACTACTGGCGATGAAAGTCGGTCGGCGATGGCGCTCGTTGCGACCGATCACGCACATTTTGGTTATACAGAGTTGAGATGACCGATGGACAAATTGAGACCGCATTTTCGAAATTCTGCGATGATAAGTTGTCACTCGACTTACGATATAAGACTACTGGCGATGATTGTCAGTCGGCGATGGCACTCGTCGCGACCGATCATGTTCATTTTGGTTATACAGAGTCGAGATGACCGATTGGACAAACTGACATTGCAATTTTGAGAGTCTGCACTGAGAAGTTGTCATTCAACTAACGATATAAGTCTACTGGCGATGACGGTCGGTCAGCAATGGCGCTCGTTGCGACCGATCACGCTCATTTTGGTTATACAGAGTCGAGATGACCGATGCACAAGCTGAGACTGCATTTTCGAGATTCTGCGATGATAAGTTGTCACTCGACTAACAATATAAGACTACTGGCGATGATGGTCTGTCGGCGATGGCGCTCGTCGCGACCGATTACGCTCATTTTGGTTATACAGAGTCAAGATGACCGATGGACAAACTGAGACCGCAATTTCGAGATTCTGCGATGATAAGTTGTCATTCGACAAGCGATAATACACGACTGGCGATGATGGATGGTCGGCGATGGCGCGCTTCGCGACCGATCACGTTCATTTTGGTTATACAGAGTCGAGATGAGCGATTGGACAAACTGAGACCGCATTTTCGAGATTCTGTGATGATAAGTTGTCACTCGACTAACGATATAAGACTACTGGCGATGAAAGTCGGTCGGCGATGGCGCTCGCCGCGACTGATCACGCACATTTTGGTTATACAGTGTTGAGATGACCGATGGACAAACTGAGACCGCATTTTCGAGATTCTGCGATGATAAGTTGTCACTCGACTAACGATATTAGACTACTGGCGATGATTGTCAGTCGGCGATAGCGCTCGTCGCGACTGATCATGTTAATTTTGGTTATACAGAGTCGAGGTGACCGATTGGACAAACTGAGTCTGCAATTTTGAGAGTCTGCAACGAGAAGTTGTCATTCAACTAACGATATAAGACTACTGGCGACGACGGTCGGTCGGCGATGGCGCTCGTCGCGACCGATCACGCTCATTTTGGTTATACAGAGTCAAGATAACCGATGGACAAACTGAGACCGCAATTTTGAGATTCTGCGATGATAAGTTGTCGTTCGATAGCAATATTACATGACTGGCGATGACAGATGGTCGGCGATGGCGCTCGTCGCGACCGATCACGTTCATTTTGGTTATACAGAGTCGAGATGAGCGATTGGACAAACTGAGACCGCAATTTCGAGATTCTGCAATGATAAGTTGTCATTCGACTAGCGATATTACACGACTGGCGATGACGGTCGGTTAGCGATGGCGCTCGTCGCGACCGATCACGCTCATTTTGGTTATACAGAGTCGAGATGTCCGATGGACAAACTGAGAGCACATTTTCGAGATTCTGCGATGATAAGTTGTCACTCGACTAACGATATAAGACTACTGGCGATGATCGTCGGTCGGCGATGGCGCTCGTCGCGACCGATCATGTTCATTTTGGTTATACAGAGTCGAGATGACCGATTGGACAAACTGAGACTGCAATTTTGAGAGTCTGCAACGAGAAGTTGTCATTCAACTAACGATATAAGACTACTGGCGACGACGGTCAGTCGGCGATGGCGCTCGTCGCGACCGATCACGCTCATTTTGGTTACACAGAGTCGAGATGCCCGACTGGACAAACTTTGACCGCAATTTCGAGATTCTGCGATGATAAGTTGTCATTCGATAGCAATATTACACTACTTGCATGAAAGTCGGTCGGCGATGGCGCTCGTCGCGACCGATTACGCTCATTTTAGTTACACACAGTCGAGATGCCCGATTGGACAAACTGAGACCACAATTTCGAGAATCTTCAATGTTAATTTGTCATTTGACTACCGATATAACACGACTGGCGATGACGGTCGGTCAGCGATGGCGCTCGTCGCGACCGATCACGCTCATTTTAGTTATACAGAGTCAAGATGACCGATGGACAAACTGAGACCGCATTTTCCAGATTTTGTGATGAAAAGTTGTCACTCGACTAACGATATAAGACCACTGGCGATGATTGTCAGTCGGCAATGGCGCTTATCGTGATCGATCAAGCTAATTTTGGTTTTTAGAGTCGAGATGCCCGATTGGACAAACTGAGACCACAATTTCGAGATTCTGCAATTATTAGTTATCATTCGATAGCAATATTACACGACTGGTGATGACGGTCGGTCGGAGATGGCGCTCGTCGCGACCGATCACGTTCATTTTGGTTATACAGAGTCGAGATGAGCGATTGGACAAACTGAGACCGCATTTTCGAGATTCTGTGATGATAAGTTGTCACTCGACTAACGATATAAGACTACTGACGATTAAAGTCGGTCGGCGATGGCGCTCGCCGCGACCGATCACGCACATTTTGGTTATACAGAGTCGAGTTACCCGATTGGAAAAACTGAGACTGCAACTTCATTATTCTGCGATGATAAGTTGTCATTAGATAGCAATATTACGCTACTGGCGATGATGGTAGGTCGGCGATGGCGCTCGTCGCGACCGATCACTCTCATTTTGGTTATAAAGAGGCGTAATGACCGATTTGACTTACTGAGACTGCTATTTTGAGAGTCCGCGATGAGAAGTTGTCACTCGACTAACAATATAAGACTACTGGCGATGGTTGTCAGTCAGCGATGGCGCTCGTTGCGACCGATCATGTTCATTTTGGTTTTACAGAGTCGAGATGACTGATGGACAAAGTGAGACCGCATTTTCGAGATTCTGCGATGATAAGTTGTCACTCGACTAACGATATAAGACTACTGGCGATGATTGTCAGTCGGCGATGGCGCTCGTCGCGACCGATCATGTTCATTTTGGTTATACAGAGTCGAGATGACCGATTGGACAAACTGAGACTGCAATTGTGAGAGTCTGCAGCGAGAAGTGGGCATTCAACTAACGATATAAGACTACTGGCGATGACGGCCGGGCGGCGATGGCACTCGTCGCGACCGATTATGCTCATTTTGGTTATACAGAGTCGAGTTACCCGATTTGAAAAACTGAGACTGCAATTTCATTATTCTGCGATGATAAGTTGTCATTTGATAGCAATATTACACTACTGGCGAAGAAAGTTGGTCGGCGATGGCGCTCGTCGCGATCGATCACGCTCATTTTGGTTATACAGAGTTGAGATGACCGATGGACAAACTGAGACCGCATTTTCGAGATTCTGTGATGATAAGTTGTCACTCGACTAACGATATAAGACCACTGGCGATGATTGTCAGTCGGCAATGGTGCTAGTCGTGATCTATCAAGCTTATTTTGGTTTTTAGAGTCGAGATGCCCGATTGGACAAACTGAGACCACAATTTCGAGATTCAGCAATGATAAGTTATCATTAGATAGCGATATCACACGACTGGTGATGATGGTCGGTCGGCGATGGCGCTCGTCGCGACCGATCACGTTCATTTTGGTTATACAGAGTCGAGATGAGCGATTGGACAAACTGAGACCGCAATTTCGAGATTCTGCGATGATAAGTTGTCATTCGACTAGCAATATTACACGACTGGCGATGACGGTCGGTCAGCGAAGGCGCTCGTCGCGACCGATCACGCTCATTTTGGTTATACAGAGTTGAGATGACCGATGGACAAACTGAGACCGCATTTTCGAGATTCCGTGATGATGGGTTGTCAATCGACTAATATCGCTAGTCGAATGACAACTTATCATAGCAGAATCTCGAAATTGCGGTCTCAGTTTGTCGAATCGGTCATCTCGACTCTGTATAACCAAAATGAACGTGATCGGTCGCGACGAGCGCCATCGCTGAACGACTTTCATCGCCAGTCCTGTAATATCGCTATATTGCTTGGTAAGCATTGCTTGGTAAGCATTGCATGGTAAGCATTGCTTGGTAAGCATTGCTTGCTAAGTATTGCATGATAAGCATTGCTTGGTAAGCATTGCATGGTAAGCAATGCATGGTAAGCATTGCTTGGTAAGCATCGCTTGGTAAGGATTGCTTGGTAAGCATCGCATGGTAAGCATTGCTTGGTAAGCATTGCATGGTAAGCATTGCTTGGTAAGCATTGATTGGTAAGCATTGCTTGGTAAGCATCGCTTGGTAAGCATTGCATGGTAAGCATTGCTTGGTAAGCATCGCTTGGTATGCATTGCATGGAAAGCATTGCTTGGTAAGCATTGCATGGTAAACATTGCTTGGTAAGCATTGCTTGGAAAGCATTGCTTGGTAAGCATTGCATGGTAAGCATTGCTTGGTAAGCATTGCATGGTAAGCATTGCTTGGTAAGCATTGCTTGGTAAGCATCGCTTGGTAAGCATTGCATGGTAAGCATTGCTTGTTAAGCATTGCATGGTAAGCATTGCATGGTAAGCATTGCATGGTAAGCATTGTATGGTAAGCATTGCATGGTAAGCATTGCTTGGTAAGCATTGCATGGTAAGCATTGCTGGGTAAGCATTGCTTGGTAAGCATTGCATGGTGAGCATTGCATGGTGAGCATTGCATGGTGAGCATTGCATGGTGAGCATTGCATGGTGAGCATTGCTTGGTGAGCATTGCATGGTGAGCATTGCATGGTAAGCATTGCTTGGTAAGCATTGCTTGGTGAGCATTGCATGGTGAGCATTGCATGGTAAGCATTGCTTGGTAAGCATTGCTTGGTAAGCATTGCATGGTAAGCATTGCATGGTAAGCATTGCTTGGTAAGCATTGCATGGTAAGCATTGCATGGTAAGCATTGCTTGGTAAGCATTGCATGGTAAGCATTGTATGGTAAGTATTGCTTGGTAAGCATTGCATGGTAAGCATTGCATGGTAAGCATTGCTTGGTAAGCATTGCTTGGTAAGCATTGCATGGTAAGCATTGCATGGTAAGCATTGCTTGGTAAGCATTGCATGGAAAGCATTCCATGGTAAGCATTGCTTGGTAAGCATTGCTTGGTAAGCATTGCTTGGTAAGCATTGCTTGGTAAGCATTGCTTGGTAAGCATTGCATGGTAAGCATTGCTTGGTAAGCATTGCATGGTAAGCATTGCATGGTAAGCATTGCTTGGTAAGCATTGCATGGTAAGCATTGCATGGTAAGCATTGCTTGGTAAGCATTGCATGGAAAGCATTGCATGGTAAGCATTGCTTGGTAAGCATTGCTTGGTAAGCATCGCTTGGTAAGCATTGCATGGTAAGCATTGCATGGTAAGCATTGCTTGGTAAGCATTGCATGGTAAGCATTACATGGTAAGCATTGCTTGGTAAGCATTGCATGGTAAGCATTGCTTGGTAAGCATTGCTTGGTAAGCATTGCTTGGTAAGCATCGCATGGTAAGCATTGCTTGATAAGCATTGCATGGTAAGCGTTGCTTGGTAAGCATTGATTGGTAAACATTGCATGGTAAGCATTGCATGGTAAGCATTGCATGGTAAGCATTGCTTGGTAAGCATTGCATCGTAAGCATTGCGTGGTAAGCATTGCTTGATAAGCATTGCATGGAAAGCATTGCATGGTAAGCATTGCTTGGTAAGCATTGCTTGCTAACCATTGCTTGGTATGCATTGCATGGTGAGAATTGCATGGTAAGCATTGCTTGGTAAGCATTGCTTGGTGAGCATTGCTTCGTAAGCATCGCTTGGTGAGCATCGCTTGGTGAGCATCGCTTGGTGAGCATCGCTTGGTGAGCATCGCTTGGTGAGCATCGCTTGGTGAGCATCGCTTGGTGAGCATCGCTTGGTGAGCATCGCTTGGTGAGCATCGCTTGGTAAGCTTCGCTTGGTAAGCATTGCGTGGTGAGCATTGCGTGGTGAGCATTGCGTGGTGAGCATTGCGTGGTGAGCATTGCGTGGTGAGCATTGCGTGGTGAGCATTGCATGGTAAGCATTGCATGGTAAGCATTGCTTGGTAAGCATTGCTTGGTAAGCATTTCATGGTAAGCATTGCATGGTAAGCATTGCTTGGTAAGCATTGCATGGTAAGCATTGCTTGGTAAGCATTGCTTGGTAAGCATTGCTTGGTAAGCATTGCATGGTAAGCATTGCTTGGTAAGCATTGCTTGGTAAGCATTGCATGGTAAGCATTGCTTGGTAAGCATTGCTTGGTAAGCATTGCATGGTGAGCATCGCTTGGTGAGCATCGCTTGGTGAGCATCGCTTGGTTAGCATCGTTTGGTGAGCATCGCTTGGTGAGCATCGCTTGGTGAGCATCGCTTGGTGAGCATCGCTTGGTGAGCATCGCTTGGTGAGCATCGCTTGGTTAGCATCGTTTGGTGAGCATCACTTGGTGAGCATTGCATGGTTAGCATCGCTTGGTGAGCATCGCATGGTGAGTATCGCATGGTGAGCATTGCATGGTGAGCATCGCATGGTGAGCATCGCATGGTGAGCATCGCATGGTGAGCATCGCATGGTGAGCATTGCATGGTGAGCATTGCATGGTGAGCATTGCATGGCGAGCATTGCATGGTGAGCATTGCATGGTGAGCATTGCATGGTGAGCATTGCATGGTGAGCATTGCATGGTGAGCATTGCATGGTGAGCATTGCTTGGTGAGCATTGCATGGTAAGCATTGCATGGTAAGCATTGCTTGGCAACATTGCTTGGTAAGCATTGTTTGGTAAGCATTGCCTTGTAAGCATTGAATGGTAAGCATTCCTTGGTAAGCATTGCTTGGTAAGCATTGCATGGTAAGCACTGCTTGGTAAGCACTGCTTGGTAATCATTGCATGGTAAGCATTGCTTGGTAAGCTTTGCTTTGTGAGCATTGCATGGTAAGCATTGCTTGGTAAGCATTGCTTGGTATGCATTGCATGGTAAGCATTGCTTGGTAAGTATTGCTTGGTTAGCATTGCATGGTAAGCATTGCTTGGTAAGCATTGTTTGGTAAGCATTGCATGGTAAGCATTTCATGGTAAGCATTGCATGGTAAGCATTGCTTGGTAAGCATTGCATGGTAAGCATTGCATGGTAAGCATTGCATGGTAAGCATTGCTTGGTAAGCATTGCATGGTAAGCATTGCTTGGTAAGCATTGCTTGGTAAGCATTGCTTGGTAAGCATTGCTTGGTAAGCATTGCTTGGTAAGCATTGCTTGGTAAGCATCGCATGGTAAGCATTGCTTGATAAGCATTGCATGGTAAGCGTTGCTTGGTAAGCATTGATTGGTAAACATTGCATGGTAAGCATTGCATGGTAAGCATTGCATGGTAAGCATTGCTTGGTAAGCATTGCATCGTAAGCATTGCGTGGTAAGCATTGCTTGATAAGCATTGCATGGAAAGCATTGCATGGTAAGCATTGCTTGGTAAGCATTGCTTGCTAACCATTGCTTGGTATGCATTGCATGGTGAGAATTGCATGGTAAGCATTGCTTGGTAAGCATTGCTTGGTGAGCATTGCTTGGTAAGCATTGCATGGTAAGCATTGCTTGGTAAGCATTGCTTGGTAAGCATTGCTTGGTAAGCATTGCATGGTGAGCATCGCTTGGTGAGCATCGCTTGGTGAGCATCGCTTGGTTAGCATTGCTTGGTGAGCATCGCTTGGTGAGCATCGCTTGGTGAGCACTGCTTGGTGAGCATCGCTTGGTGAGCATCACTTGGTGAGCATTGCATGGTTAGCATCGCTTGGTGAGCATCGCATGGTGAGTATCGCATGGTGAGCATTGCATGGTGAGCATCGCATGGTGAGCATCGCATGGTGAGCATCGCATGGTGAGCATTGCATGGTGAGCATTGCATGGTGAGCATTGCATGGTGAGCATTGCATGGTGAGCATTGCATGGTGAGCATTGCATGGTGAGCATTGCATGGTGAGCATTGCTTGGTGAGCATTGCTTGGTAAGCATTGTTTGGTAAGCATTGCTTGGTAAGCATTGAATGGTAAGCATTCCTTGGTAAGCATTGCTTGGTAAGCATTGCATGGTAAGCACTGCTTGGTAAGCACTGCTTGGTAAGCATTGTTTGGTAAGCATTGCTTGGTAAGCATTGAATGGTAAGCATTCCTTGGTAAGCATTGCTTGGTAAGCATTGCATGGTAAGCACTGCTTGGTAAGCACTGCTTGGTAAGCATTGCATGGTAAGCATTGCTTGGTAAGCATTGCTTTGTGAGCATTGCATGGTAAGCATTGCTTGGTAAGCATTGCTTGGTAAGCATTGCATGGTAAGCATTGCATGGTGAGCATTGCATGGTAAGCATTGCTTGGTAAGTATTGCTTGGTTAGCATTGCATGGTAAGCATTGCTTGGTGAGCATTGTTTGGTAAGCATTGCATGGTAAGCATTGCATGGTAAGCATTGCATATTGAGCATTGCATGGTGAGCATTGCATGGTGAGCATTGCTTGGTTAGCATTGCATGGTAAGCATTGCTTGGTGAGCATTGTTTGGTAAGCATTGCATGGTAAGCATTGCATATTGAGCATTGCATGGTGAGCATTGCATGGTAAGCATTGCTTGGTAAGCATTGCTTGGTGAGCATTGCTTCGTGAGCATCGCTTGGTGAGCATCGCTTGGTGAGCATCGCTTGGTAAGCATCGCTTGGTAAGCATTGCGTGGTGAGCATTGCGTGGTGAGCATTGCGTAATGAGCATTGCGTGGTGAGCATTGCGTGGTGAGCATTGCATGGTAAGCATTGCGTGGTGAGCATTGCTTGGTAAGCATTGCTTGGTAAGCATTTCTTGGTAAGCATTACATGGTTAGCATTGCTTGGTAAGCATTGCATGGTAAGCATTGCATGGTAAGCATTGCTTGGTAAGCATTGCTTGGTAAGCATTGCATGGTAAGCATTGCATGGTAAGCATTGCTTGGTAAGCATTGCTTGGTAAGCATTGCATGGTAAGCATTGCATGGTAAGCATTGCTTGGTAAGCATTGCTTGGTAAGCATTGCATGGTAAGCATTGCTTTGTAAGCATTGCTTTGTGAGCATTGCATGGTGAGCATCGCTTGGTGAGCATCGCTTGGTGAGCATTGCATGGTAAGCATTGCTTGGTAAGCATTGCTTGGTAAGCATTGCTTGGTAAGCATTGCTTGGTAAGCATTGCATGGTAAGCATTGCATGGTAAGCATTGCTTGGTAAGCATTGCTTGGTAAGCATTGCATGGTAAGCATTGCATGGTAAGCATTGCTTGGTAAGCATTGCTTGGTAAGCATTGCATGGAAAGCATTGCATGGTAAGCATTGCTTGGTAAGCATTGCTTGGTAAGCATTGCTTGGTAAGCATTGCTTGGTAAGCATTGCTTGGTAAGCATTGCTTGGTAAGCATTGCTTGGTAAGCATTGCTTGGCAAGCATTGCTTGGTAAGCATTGCATGGTGAGCATTGCTTGGTAAGCATTGCATGGTAAGCATTGCATGGTAAGCATTGCTTGGTAAGCATTGCATGGTAAGCATTGCATGGTAAGCATTGCTTGGTAAGCATTGCATGGAAAGCATTGCATGGTAAGCATTGCTTGGTAAGCATTGCTTGGTAAGCATTGCTTGGTAAGCATTGCATGGTAAGCATTGCATGGTAAGCATTGCTTGGTAAGCATTGCATGGTAAGCATTGCATGGTAAGCATTGCTTGGTAAGCATTGCATGCTAAGCATTGCATGGTAAGCATTGCTTGGTAAGCATTGCATGGTAAGCATTGCTTGGTAAGCATTGCTTGGTAAGCATTGCTTGGTAAGCATTGCTTGGTAAGCATTGCATGGTAAGCATTGCGTGGTAAGCATTGCTTGATAAGCATTGCATGGAAAGCATTGCATGGTAAGCATTGCATGGTAAGCATTGCTTGGTAAGCATTGCTTGGTAAGCATTGCTTGGTAAGTATTGCTTGGTTAGCATTGCATGGTAAGCATTGCTTGGTGAGCATTGTTTGGTAAGCATTGCATGGTAAGCATTGCATGGTAAGCATTGCATATTGAGCATTGCATGGTGAGCATTGCATGGTGAGCATTGCTTGGTTAGCATTGCATGGTAAGCATTGCTTGGTGAGCATTGTTTGGTAAGCATTGCATGGTAAGCATTGCATATTGAGCATTGCATGGTGAGCATTGCATGGTAAGCATTGCTTGGTAAGCATTGCTTGGTGAGCATTGCTTCGTGAGCATCGCTTGGTGAGCATCGCTTGGTGAGCATCGCTTGGTAAGCATCGCTTGGTAAGCATTGCGTGGTGAGCATTGCGTGGTGAGCATTGCGTAATGAGCATTGCGTGGTGAGCATTGCGTGGTGAGCATTGCATGGTAAGCATTGCGTGGTGAGCATTGCTTGGTAAGCATTGCTTGGTAAGCATTTCTTGGTAAGCATTACATGGTTAGCATTGCTTGGTAAGCATTGCATGGTAAGCATTGCATGGTAAGCATTGCTTGGTAAGCATTGCTTGGTAAGCATTGCATGGTAAGCATTGCATGGTAAGCATTGCTTGGTAAGCATTGCTTGGTAAGCATTGCATGGTAAGCATTGCATGGTAAGCATTGCTTGGTAAGCATTGCTTGGTAAGCATTGCATGGTAAGCATTGCTTTGTAAGCATTGCTTTGTGAGCATTGCATGGTGAGCATCGCTTGGTGAGCATCGCTTGGTGAGCATTGCATGGTAAGCATTGCTTGGTAAGCATTGCTTGGTAAGCATTGCTTGGTAAGCATTGCTTGGTAAGCATTGCATGGTAAGCATTGCATGGTAAGCATTGCTTGGTAAGCATTGCTTGGTAAGCATTGCATGGTAAGCATTGCATGGTAAGCATTGCTTGGTAAGCATTGCTTGGTAAGCATTGCATGGAAAGCATTGCATGGTAAGCATTGCTTGGTAAGCATTGCTTGGTAAGCATTGCTTGGTAAGCATTGCTTGGTAAGCATTGCTTGGTAAGCATTGCTTGGTAAGCATTGCTTGGTAAGCATTGCTTGGCAAGCATTGCTTGGTAAGCATTGCATGGTGAGCATTGCTTGGTAAGCATTGCATGGTAAGCATTGCATGGTAAGCATTGCTTGGTAAGCATTGCATGGTAAGCATTGCATGGTAAGCATTGCTTGGTAAGCATTGCATGGAAAGCATTGCATGGTAAGCATTGCTTGGTAAGCATTGCTTGGTAAGCATTGCTTGGTAAGCATTGCATGGTAAGCATTGCATGGTAAGCATTGCTTGGTAAGCATTGCATGGTAAGCATTGCATGGTAAGCATTGCTTGGTAAGCATTGCATGCTAAGCATTGCATGGTAAGCATTGCTTGGTAAGCATTGCATGGTAAGCATTGCTTGGTAAGCATTGCTTGGTAAGCATTGCTTGGTAAGCATTGCTTGGTAAGCATTGCATGGTAAGCATTGCGTGGTAAGCATTGCTTGATAAGCATTGCATGGAAAGCATTGCATGGTAAGCATTGCTTGGTAAGCATTGCTTGCTAACCATCGCTTGGTATGCATTGCATGGTGAGAATTGCATGGTAAGCATTGCTTGGTGAGCATTGCTTCGTAAGCATCGCTTTGTGAGCATCGCTTGGTGAGCATCGCTTGGTGAGCATCGCTTGGTGAGCATCGCTTGGTGAGCATCGCTTGGTGAGCATTGCTTGGTAAGCATCGCTTGGTAAGCATTGCGTGGTGAGCATTGCGTGGTGATCATTGCGTGGTGAGCATTGCGTGGTGAGCATTGCGTGGTGAGCATTGCATGGTAAGCATTGCATAGTAAGCATTGCTTGGTAAGCATTGCTTGGTAAGCATTGCATGGTAAGCATTGCATGGTAAGCATTGCTTGGTAAGCATTGCATGGTAAGCATTGCTTGGTAAGCATTGCCTGGTAAGCATTGCTTGGTAAGCATTGCATGGTAAGCATTGCATGGTAAGCATTGCTTGGTAAGCATTGCTTGGTAAGCATTGCATGGTAAGCATTGCTTGGTAAGCATTGCTTGGTAAGCATTGCATGGTGAGCATCGCTTGGTTAGCATCGCTTGGTGAGCATCGCTTGGTGAGCATCGCTTGGTTAGCATCGCTTGGTTAGCATCGCTTGGTGAGCATCGCTTGGTGAGCATCGCTTGGTGAGCATCGCATGGTCAGCATCGCTTGGTGAGCATCGCATGGTGAGTATCGCATGGTGAGCATCGCATGGTGAGCATCGCATGGTGAGCATCGCATGGTTAGCATCGCATGGTGAACATTGCATGGTGAGCATTGCATGGTGAGCATTGCATGGTGAGCATTGCATGGTGAGCATTGCATGGTGAGCATTGCGTGGTGAGCATTGCGTTGTGAGCATTGCTTGGTGAGCATTGCATGGTAAGCATTGCATGGTAAGCATTGCTTGGTAACATTGCTTGGTAAGCATTGCTTGGTAAGCATTGCTTGGTAAGCATTGCTTGGTGAGCATTGCTTGGTAAGCATTGCTTGGTAAGCATTGCATGGTAAGCATTGCTTGGTAAGCATTGCATGGTAAGCATTGGATGGTAAGCATTGCTTGGTAAGCATTGCTTGGTAAGCATTGCTTTGTGAGCATTGCATGGTAAGCATTGCTTGGTAAGCATTGCTTGGTATGCATTGCATGGTAAGCATTGCTTGGTAAGTATTGCTTGGTTAGCATTGCATGGTAAGCATTGCTTGGTAAGCATTGTTTGGTAAGCATTGCATGGTAAGCATTGCATAGTGAGCATTGCATGGTGAGCATTGCATGGTGAGCATTGCATGGTAAGCACTGCTTGGTAAGCACTGCTTGGTAAGCATTGCATGGTAAGCATTCCTTGGTAAGCATTGCTTGGTAAGCATTGCATGGTAAGCATTGCATGGTAAGCATTGCTTGGTAAGCATTGCATGGTAAGCATTGCATGGTAAGCATTGCTTGGTAAGCATTGCATGGTAAGCATTGCATGGGAAGCATTGCTTGGTAAGCATTGCTTGGTAAGCATTGCATGGTAAGCATTGCATGGTAAGCATTGCTTGGTAAGCATTGCATGGAAAGCATTCCATGGTAAGCATTGCTTGGTAAGCATTGCTTGGTAAGCATTGCTTGGTAAGCATTGCTTGGTAAGCATTGCTTGGTAAGCATTGCTTGGTAAGCATTGCTTGGTAAGCATTGCTTGGTAAGCATTGCTTGGTAAGCATTGCTTGGTAAGCATTGCTTGGTAAGCATTGCATGGTAAGCATTGCATGGTAAGCATTGCTTGGTAAGAATTGCATGGAAAGCATTGCATGGTAAGCATTGCTTGGTAAGCATTGCTTGGTAAGCATCGCTTGGTAAGCATTGCATGGTAAGCATTGCATGGTAAGCATTGCTTGGTAAGCATTGCATGGTAAGCATTGCATGGTAAGCATTGCTTGGTAAGCATTGCATGGTAAGCATTGCATGGTAAACATTGCTTGGTAAGCATTGCATGGTAAGCATTGCTTGGTAAGCATTGCTTGGTAAGCATTGCTTGGTAAGCATCGCATGGTAAGCATTGCTTGATAAGCATTGCATGGTAAGCGTTGCTTGGTAAGCATTGATTGGTAAACATTGCATGGTAAGCATTGCATGGTAAGCATTGCATGGTAAGCATTGCTTGGTAAGCATTGCATGGTAAGCATTGCGTGGTAAGCATTGCTTGATAAGCATTGCATGGAAAGCATTGCATGGTAAGCATTGCTTGGTAAGCATTGCTTGCTAACCATCGCTTGGTATGCATTGCATGGTGAGAATTGCATGGTAAGCATTGCTTGGTAAGCATCGCTTGGTAAGCATTGCTTGGTAAGCATTTCTTGGTAAGCATTACATGGTTAGCATTGCTTGGTAAGCATTGCATGGTAAGCATTGCATGGTAAGCATTGCTTGGTAAGCATTGCTTGGTAAGCATTGCATGGTAAGCATTGCATGGTAAGCATTGCTTGGTAAGCATTGCTTGGTAAGCATTGCATGGTAAGCATTGCATGGTAAGCATTGCTTGGTAAGCATTGCTTGGTAAGCATTGCATGGTAAGCATTGCTTTGTAAGCATTGCTTTGTGAGCATTGCATGGTGAGCATCGCTTGGTGAGCATCGCTTGGTGAGCATTGCATGGTAAGCATTGCTTGGTAAGCATTGCTTGGTAAGCATTGCTTGGTAAGCATTGCTTGGTAAGCATTGCATGGTAAGCATTGCATGGTAAGCATTGCTTGGTAAGCATTGCTTGGTAAGCATTGCATGGTAAGCATTGCATGGTAAGCATTGCTTGGTAAGCATTGCTTGGTAAGCATTGCATGGAAAGCATTGCATGGTAAGCATTGCTTGGTAAGCATTGCTTGGTAAGCATTGCTTGGTAAGCATTGCTTGGTAAGCATTGCTTGGTAAGCATTGCTTGGTAAGCATTGCTTGGTAAGCATTGCTTGGCAAGCATTGCTTGGTAAGCATTGCATGGTGAGCATTGCTTGGTAAGCATTGCATGGTAAGCATTGCATGGTAAGCATTGCTTGGTAAGCATTGCATGGTAAGCATTGCATGGTAAGCATTGCTTGGTAAGCATTGCATGGAAAGCATTGCATGGTAAGCATTGCTTGGTAAGCATTGCTTGGTAAGCATTGCTTGGTAAGCATTGCATGGTAAGCATTGCATGGTAAGCATTGCTTGGTAAGCATTGCATGGTAAGCATTGCATGGTAAGCATTGCTTGGTAAGCATTGCATGGTAAGCATTGCATGGTAAGCATTGCTTGGTAAGCATTGCATGGTAAGCATTGCTTGGTAAGCATTGCTTGGTAAGCATTGCTTGGTAAGCATTGCTTGGTAAGCATTGCATGGTAAGCATTGCGTGGTAAGCATTGCTTGATAAGCATTGCATGGAAAGCATTGCATGGTAAGCATTGCTTGGTAAGCATTGCTTGCTAACCATCGCTTGGTATGCATTGCATGGTGAGAATTGCATGGTAAGCATTGCTTGGTGAGCATTGCTTCGTAAGCATCGCTTTGTGAGCATCGCTTGGTGAGCATCGCTTGGTGAGCATCGCTTGGTGAGCATCGCTTGGTGAGCATCGCTTGGTGAGCATTGCTTGGTAAGCATCGCTTGGTAAGCATTGCGTGGTGAGCATTGCGTGGTGATCATTGCGTGGTGAGCATTGCGTGGTGAGCATTGCGTGGTGAGCATTGCATGGTAAGCATTGCATAGTAAGCATTGCTTGGTAAGCATTGCTTGGTAAGCATTGCATGGTAAGCATTGCATGGTAAGCATTGCTTGGTAAGCATTGCATGGTAAGCATTGCTTGGTAAGCATTGCCTGGTAAGCATTGCTTGGTAAGCATTGCATGGTAAGCATTGCATGGTAAGCATTGCTTGGTAAGCATTGCTTGGTAAGCATTGCATGGTAAGCATTGCTTGGTAAGCATTGCTTGGTAAGCATTGCATGGTGAGCATCGCTTGGTTAGCATCGCTTGGTGAGCATCGCTTGGTGAGCATCGCTTGGTTAGCATCGCTTGGTTAGCATCGCTTGGTGAGCATCGCTTGGTGAGCATCGCTTGGTGAGCATCGCATGGTCAGCATCGCTTGGTGAGCATCGCATGGTGAGTATCGCATGGTGAGCATCGCATGGTGAGCATCGCATGGTGAGCATCGCATGGTTAGCATCGCATGGTGAACATTGCATGGTGAGCATTGCATGGTGAGCATTGCATGGTGAGCATTGCATGGTGAGCATTGCATGGTGAGCATTGCGTGGTGAGCATTGCGTTGTGAGCATTGCTTGGTGAGCATTGCATGGTAAGCATTGCATGGTAAGCATTGCTTGGTAACATTGCTTGGTAAGCATTGCTTGGTAAGCATTGCTTGGTAAGCATTGCTTGGTGAGCATTGCTTGGTAAGCATTGCTTGGTAAGCATTGCATGGTAAGCATTGCTTGGTAAGCATTGCATGGTAAGCATTGCATGGTAAGCATTGCTTGGTAAGCATTGCTTGGTAAGCATTGCTTTGTGAGCATTGCATGGTAAGCATTGCTTGGTAAGCATTGCTTGGTATGCATTGCATGGTAAGCATTGCTTGGTAAGTATTGCTTGGTTAGCATTGCATGGTAAGCATTGCTTGGTAAGCATTGTTTGGTAAGCATTGCATGGTAAGCATTGCATAGTGAGCATTGCATGGTGAGCATTGCATGGTGAGCATTGCATGGTAAGCACTGCTTGGTAAGCACTGCTTGGTAAGCATTGCATGGTAAGCATTCCTTGGTAAGCATTGCTTGGTAAGCATTGCATGGTAAGCATTGCATGGTAAGCATTGCTTGGTAAGCATTGCATGGTAAGCATTGCATGGTAAGCATTGCTTGGTAAGCATTGCATGGTAAGCATTGCATGGGAAGCATTGCTTGGTAAGCATTGCTTGGTAAGCATTGCATGGTAAGCATTGCATGGTAAGCATTGCTTGGTAAGCATTGCATGGAAAGCATTCCATGGTAAGCATTGCTTGGTAAGCATTGCTTGGTAAGCATTGCTTGGTAAGCATTGCTTGGTAAGCATTGCTTGGTAAGCATTGCTTGGTAAGCATTGATTGGTAAGCATTGCTTGGTAAGCATTGCTTGGTAAGCATTGCTTGGTAAGCATTGCTTGGTAAGCATTGCATGGTAAGCATTGCATGGTAAGCATTGCTTGGTAAGAATTGCATGGAAAGCATTGCATGGTAAGCATTGCTTGGTAAGCATTGCTTGGTAAGCATCGCTTGGTAAGCATTGCATGGTAAGCATTGCATGGTAAGCATTGCTTGGTAAGCATTGCATGGTAAGCATTGCATGGTAAGCATTGCTTGGTAAGCATTGCATGGTAAGCATTGCATGGTAAACATTGCTTGGTAAGCATTGCATGGTAAGCATTGCTTGGTAAGCATTGCTTGGTAAGCATTGCTTGGTAAGCATCGCATGGTAAGCATTGCTTGATAAGCATTGCATGGTAAGCGTTGCATGGTAAGCATTGATTGGTAAACATTGCATGGTAAGCATTGCATGGTAAGCATTGCATGGTAAGCATTGCTTGGTAAGCATTGCATGGTAAGCATTGCGTGGTAAGCATTGCTTGATAAGCATTGCATGGAAAGCATTGCATGGTAAGCATTGCTTGGTAAGCATTGCTTGTTAACCATCGCTTGGTATGCATTGCATGGTGAGAATTGCATGGTAAGCATTGCTTGGTAAGCATCGCTTGGTGAGCATTGCTTGGTGAGCATCGCTTGGTGAGCATCGCTTGGTGAGCATCGCTTGGTGAGCATCGCTTGGTGAGCATCGCTTGGTGAGCTTCGCTTGGTAAGCATTGCGTGGTGAGCATTGCGTGGTGAGCATTGCGTGGTGAGCATTGCGTAGTGAGCATTGCGTGGTGAACATTGCGTGGTGAGCATTGCATGGTAAGCATTGCATGGTAAGCATTGCTTGGTAAGCATTGCTTGGTATGCATTGCATGGTAAGCATTGCTTGGTAAGCATTGCTTGGTAAGCATTGCATGGTGAGCATCGTTTGGTTAGCATCGCTTGGTGAGCATCGCTTGGTGAGCATTGCTTGGTAAGCATTGCTTGGTAAGCATTGCTTGGTAAGCATTGCTTGGTAAGCATTGCTTGGTAATCATTGCTTGGTAAGCATTGCTTGGTAAGCATTGCATGGTAAGCATTGCTTGGTAAGCATTGCATGGTAAGCATCGCTTGATGAGCATCACTTGGTGAGCATTGCATGGTTAGCATCGCTTGGTGAGCATCACATGGTGAGTATCGCATGGTGAGCATTGCATGGTGAGCATCGCATGGTGAGCATCGCATGGTAAGCATTGCTTGGTAAGCATTGCATGGTAAGCATCGCTTGGTAAGCATTGCTTGGTAAGCATCGCTTGGTAAGCATTGCATGGTAAGCATTGCATGGTAAGCATTGCTTGGTAAGCATTGCATGGTAGGCATTGCATGGTAAGCATTGCTTGGTAAGCATTGCATGGTAAGCATTGCATGGTAAGCATTGCTTGGTAAGCATTGCATGGTAAGCATTGCTTGGTAAGCATTGCTTGGTAAGCATTGCTTGGTAAGCATCGCATGGTAAGCATTGCTTGATAAGCATTGCATGGTAAGCGTTGCTTGGTAAGCATTGATTGGTAAACATTGCATGGTAAGCATTGCATGGTAAGCATTGCATGGTAAGCATTGCTTGGTAAGCATTGCATGGTAAGCATTGCGTGGTAAGCATTGCTTGATAAGCATTGCATGGAAAGCATTGCATGGTAAGCATTGCTTGGTAAGCATTGCTTGCTAACCATCGCTTGGTATGCATTGCATGGTGAGAATTGCATGGTAAGCATTGCTTGGTGAGCATTGCTTCGTGAGCATCGCTTGGTGAGCATCGCTTGGTGAGCATCGCTTGGTGAGCATCGCTTGGTAAGCATTGCGTGGTGAGCATTGCGTGGTGAGCATTGCGTGGTGAGCATTGCGTGGTGAGCATTGCGTGGTGAGCATTGCATGGTAAGCATTGCGTGGTGAGCATTGCTTGGTAAGCATTGCTTGGTAAGCATTTCTTGGTAAGCATTGCATGGTAAGCATTGCTTGGTAAGCATTGCATGGTAAGCATTGCATGGTAAGCATTGCTTGGTAAGCATTGCTTGGTAAGCATTGCATGGTAAGCATTGCATGGTAAGCATTGCTTGGTAAGCATTGCATGGTAAGCATTGCATGGTAAGCATTGCTTGGTAAGCATTGCATGCTAAGCATCGCATGGTAAGCATTGCTTGGTAAGCATTGCATGGTAAGCATTGCTTGGTAAGCATTGCTTGGTAAGCATTGCTTGGTAAGCATTGCTTGGTAAGCATTGCATGGTAAGCATTGCGTGGTAAGCATTGCTTGATAAGCATTGCATGGAAAGCATTGCATGGTAAGCATTGCTTGGTAAGCATTGCTTGCTAACCATCGCTTGGTATGCATTGCATGGTGAGAATTGCATGGTAAGCATTGCTTGGTAAGCATTGCTTGGTGAGCATTGCTTCGTAAGCATCGCTTTGTGAGCATCGCTTGGTGAGCATCGCTTGGTGAGCATCGCTTGGTGAGCATCGCTTGGTAAGCATTGCGTGGTGAGCATTGCGTGGTGATCATTGCGTGGTGAGCATTGCGTGGTGAGCATTGCGTGGTGAGCATTGCATGGTAAGCATTGCATAGTAAGCATTGCTTGGTAAGCATTGCTTGGTAAGCATTGCATGGTAAGCATTGCATGGTAAGCATTGCTTGGTAAGCATTGCATGGTAAGCATTGCTTGGTAAGCATTGCCTGGTAAGCATTGCTTGGTAAGCATTGCATGGTAAGCATTGCATGGTAAGCATTGCTTGGTAAGCATTGCTTGGTAAGCATTGCATGGTAAGCATTGCTTGGTAAGCATTGCTTGGTAAGCATTGCATGGTGAGCATCGCTTGGTTAGCATCGCTTGGTGAGCATCGCTTGGTGAGCATCGCTTGGTTAGCATCGCTTGGTTAGCATCGCTTGGTGAGCATCGCTTGGTGAGCATCGCTTGGTGAGCATTGCATGGTTAGCATCGCTTGGTGAGCATCGCATGGTGAGTATCGCATGGTGAGCATTGCATGGTGAGCATCGCATGGTGAGCATCGCATGGTTAGCATTGCATGGTGAACATTGCATGGTGAGCATTGCATGGTGAGCATTGCATGGTGAGCATTGCATGGTGAGCATTGCATGGTGAGCATTGCATGGTGAGCATTGCATGGTGAGCATTGCATGGTGAGCATTGCATGGTGAGCATTGCTTGGTGAGCATTGCATGGTAAGCATTGCATGGTAAGCATTGCTTGGTAACATTGCTTGGTAAGCATTGCTTGGTAAGCATTGCTTGGTAAGCATTGCTTGGTGAGCATTGCTTGGTAAGCATTGCTTGGTAAGCATTGCATGGTAAGCATTGCTTGGTAAGCATTGCATGGTAAGCATTGCATGGTAAGCATTGCATGGTAAGCATTGCTTGGTAACATTGCTTGGTAAGCATTGCTTGGTAAGCATTGCTTGGTAAGCATTGCTTGGTGAGCATTGCTTGGTAAGCATTGCTTGGTAAGCATTGCATGGTAAGCATTGCTTGGTAAGCATTGCATGGTAAGCATTGCATGGTAAGCATTGCTTAGTAAGCATTGCTTGGTAAGCATTGCTTTGTGAGCATTGCATGGTAAGCATTGCTTGGTAAGCATTGCTTGGTATGCATTGCATGGTAAGCATTGCTTGGTAAGTATTGCTTGGTTAGCATTGCATGGTAAGCATTGCTTGGTAAGCATTGTTTGGTAAGCATTGCATGGTAAGCATTGCATAGTGAGCATTGCATGGTGAGCATTGCATGGTGAGCATTGCATGGTAAGCACTGCTTGGTAAGCACTGCTTGGTAAGCATTGCATGGTAAGCATTCCTTGGTAAGCATTGCTTGGTAAGCATTGCATGGTAAGCATTGCATGGTAAGCATAGCTTGGTAAGCATTGCATGGTAAGCATTGCATGGTAAGCATTGCTTGGTAAGCATTGCATGGTAAGCATTGCATGGGAAGCATTGCTTGGTAAGCATTGCTTGGTAAGCATTGCATGGTAAGCATTGCATGGTAAGCATTGCTTGGTAAGCATTGCATGGAAAGCATTCCATGGTAAACATTGCTTGGTAAGCATTGCTTGGTAAGCATTGCTTGGTAAGCATTGCTTGGTAAGCATTGCTTGGTAAGCATTGCTTGGTAAGCATTGCTTGGTAAGCATTGCTTGGTAAGCATTGCTTGGTAAGCATTGCTTGGTAAGCATTGCTTGGTAAGCATTGCTTGGTAAGCATCGCATGGTAAGCATTGCATGGTAAGCATTGCTTGGTAAGAATTGCATGGAAAGCATTGCATGGTAAGCATTGCTTGGTAAGCATTGCTTGGTAAGCATCGCTTGGTAAGCATTGCATGGTAAGCATTGCATGGTAAGCATTGCTTGGTAAGCATTGCATGGTAAGCATTGCATGGTAAGCATTGCTTGGTAAGCATTGCATGGTAAGCATTGCATGGTAAGCATTGCTTGGTAAGCATTGCATGGTAAGCATTGCTTGGTAAGCATTGCTTGGTAAGCATTTCTTGGTAAGCATCGCATGGTAAGCATTGCTTGATAAGCATTGCATGGTAAGCGTTGCTTGGTAAGCATTGATTGGTAAACATTGCATGGTAAGCATTGCATGGTAAGCATTGCATGGTAAGCATTGCTTGGTAAGCATTGCATGGTAAGCATTGCGTGGTAAGCATTGCTTGATAAGCATTGCATGGAAAGCATTGCATGGTAAGCATTGCTTGGTAAGCATTGCTTGCTAACCATCGCTTGGTATGCATTGCATGGTGAGAATTGCATGGTAAGCATTGCTTGGTAAGCATCGCTTGGTGAGCATTGCTTGGTGAGCATCGCTTGGTGAGCATCGCTTGGTGAGCATCGCTTGGTGAGCAACGCTTGGTGAGCATCGCTTGGTGAGCTTCGCTTGGTAAGCATTGCGTGGTGAGCATTGCGTGGTGAGCATTGCGTGGTGAGCATTGCGTGGTGAGCATTGCGTGGTGAACATTGCGTGGTGAGCATTGCATGGTAAGCATTGCATGGTAAGCATTGCTTGGTAAGCATTGCTTGGTATGCATTGCATGGTAAGCATTGCTTGGTAAGCATTGCTTGGTAAGCATTGCATGGTGAGCATCGCTTGGTTAGCATCGCTTGGTGAGCATCGCTTGGTGAGCATTGCTTGGTAAGCATTGCTTGGTAAGCATTGCTTGGTAAGCATTGCTTGGTAAGCATTGCTTGGTAAGCATTGCTTGGTAAGCATTGCTTGGTAAGCATTGCATGGTAAGCATTGCTTGGTAAGCATTGCATGGTAAGCATCGCTTGATGAGCATCACTTGGTGAGCATTGCATGGTTAGCATCGCTTGGTGGGCATCACATGGTGAGTATCGCATGGTGAGCATTGCATGGTGAGCATCGCATGGTGAGCATCGCATGGTATGCATTGCTTGGTAAGCATTGCATGGTAAGCATCGCTTGGTAAGCATTGCTTGGTAAGCATCGCTTGGTAAGCATTGCATGGTAAGCATTGCATGGTAAGCATTGCTTGGTAAGCATTGCATGGTAAGCATTGCATGGTAAGCATTGCTTGGTAAGCATTGCATGGTAAGCATTGCATGGTAAGCATTGCTTGGTAAGCATTGCATGGTAAGCATTGCTTGGTAAGCATTGCTTGGTAAGCATTGCTTGGTAAGCATCGCATGGTAAGCATTGCTTGATAAGCATTGCATGGTAAGCGTTGCTTGGTAAGCATTGATTGGTAAACATTGCATGGTAAGCATTGCATGGTAAGCATTGCATGGTAAGCATTGCGTGGTAAGCATTGCATGGTAAGCATTGCGTGGTAAGCATTGCTTGATAAGCATTGCATGGAAAGCATTGCATGGTAAGCATTGCTTGGTAAGCATTGCTTGCTAACCATCGCTTGGTATGCATTGCATGGTGAGAATTGCATGGTAAGCATTGCTTGGTGAGCATTGCTTCGTGAGCATCGCTTGGTGAGCATCGCTTGGTGAGCATCGCTTGGTGAGCATCGCTTGGTAAGCATTGCGTGGTGAGCATTGCGTGGTGAGCATTGCGTGGTGAGCATTGCGTGGTGAGCATTGCGTGGTGAGCATTGCATGGTAAGCATTGCGTGGTGAGCATTGCTTGGTAAGCATTGCTTGGTAAGCATTTCTTGGTAAGCATTGCATGGTAAGCATTGCTTGGTAAGCATTGCATGGTAAGCATTGCATGGTAAGCATTGCTTGGTAAGCATTGCTTGGTAAGCATTGCATGGTAAGCATTGCTTGGTAAGCATTGCTTGGTAAGCATTGCATGGTAAGCATTGCATGGTAAGCATTGCTTGGTAAGCATTGCATGGTAAGCATCGCATGGTAAGCATTGCTTGGTAAGCATTGCATGCTAAGCATCGCATGGTAAGCATTGCTTGGTAAGCATTGCATGGTAAGCATTGCTTGGTAAGCATTGCTTGGTAAGCATTGCTTGGTAAGCATTGCTTGGTAAGCATTGCATGGTAAGCATTGCGTGGTAAGCATTGCTTGATAAGCATTGCATGGAAAGCATTGCATGGTAAGCATTGCTTGGTAAGCATTGCATGGTAAGCATTGCTTGGTAAGCATTGCTTGGTAAGCATTGCATGGTAAGCATTGCTTGGTAAGCATTGCTTGGTAAGCATTGCATGGTAAGCATTGCATGGTAAGCATTGCTTGGTAAGCATTGCTTGGTAAGCATTGCTTTGTGAGCATTGCATGGTAAGCATTGCTTGGTAAGCATTGCTTGGTATGCATTGCATGGTAAGCATTGCTTGGTAAGTATTGCTTGGTTAGCATTGCATGGTAAGCATTGCTTGGTAAGCATTGTTTGGTAAGCATTGCATGGTAAGCATTGCATAGTGAGCATTGCATGGTGAGCATTGCATGGTGAGCATTGCATGGTAAGCACTGCTTGGTAAGCACTGCTTGGTAAGCATTGCATGGTAAGCATTCCTTGGTAAGCATTGCTTGGTAAGCATTGCATGGTAAGCATTGCATGGTAAGCATAGCTTGGTAAGCATTGCATGGTAAGCATTGCATGGTAAGCATTGCTTGGTAAGCATTGCATGGTAAGCATTGCATGGGAAGCATTGCTTGGTAAGCATTGCTTGGTAAGCATTGCATGGTAAGCATTGCATGGTAAGCATTGCTTGGTAAGCATTGCATGGAAAGCATTCCATGGTAAACATTGCTTGGTAAGCATTGCTTGGTAAGCATTGCTTGGTAAGCATTGCTTGGTAAGCATTGCTTGGTAAGCATTGCTTGGTAAGCATTGCTTGGTAAGCATTGCTTGGTAAGCATTGCTTGGTAAGCATTGCTTGGTAAGCATTGCTTGGTAAGCATTGCTTGGTAAGCATCGCATGGTAAGCATTGCATGGTAAGCATTGCTTGGTAAGAATTGCATGGAAAGCATTGCATGGTAAGCATTGCTTGGTAAGCATTGCTTGGTAAGCATCGCTTGGTAAGCATTGCATGGTAAGCATTGCATGGTAAGCATTGCTTGGTAAGCATTGCATGGTAAGCATTGCATGGTAAGCATTGCTTGGTAAGCATTGCATGGTAAGCATTGCATGGTAAGCATTGCTTGGTAAGCATTGCATGGTAAGCATTGCTTGGTAAGCATTGCTTGGTAAGCATTTCTTGGTAAGCATCGCATGGTAAGCATTGCTTGATAAGCATTGCATGGTAAGCGTTGCTTGGTAAGCATTGATTGGTAAACATTGCATGGTAAGCATTGCATGGTAAGCATTGCATGGTAAGCATTGCTTGGTAAGCATTGCATGGTAAGCATTGCGTGGTAAGCATTGCTTGATAAGCATTGCATGGAAAGCATTGCATGGTAAGCATTGCTTGGTAAGCATTGCTTGCTAACCATCGCTTGGTATGCATTGCATGGTGAGAATTGCATGGTAAGCATTGCTTGGTAAGCATCGCTTGGTGAGCATTGCTTGGTGAGCATCGCTTGGTGAGCATCGCTTGGTGAGCATCGCTTGGTGAGCAACGCTTGGTGAGCATCGCTTGGTGAGCTTCGCTTGGTAAGCATTGCGTGGTGAGCATTGCGTGGTGAGCATTGCGTGGTGAGCATTGCGTGGTGAGCATTGCGTGGTGAACATTGCGTGGTGAGCATTGCATGGTAAGCATTGCATGGTAAGCATTGCTTGGTAAGCATTGCTTGGTATGCATTGCATGGTAAGCATTGCTTGGTAAGCATTGCTTGGTAAGCATTGCATGGTGAGCATCGCTTGGTTAGCATCGCTTGGTGAGCATCGCTTGGTGAGCATTGCTTGGTAAGCATTGCTTGGTAAGCATTGCTTGGTAAGCATTGCTTGGTAAGCATTGCTTGGTAATCATTGCTTGGTAAGCATTGCTTGGTAAGCATTGCATGGTAAGCATTGCTTGGTAAGCATTGCATGGTAAGCATCGCTTGATGAGCATCACTTGGTGAGCATTGCATGGTTAGCATCGCTTGGTGGGCATCACATGGTGAGTATCGCATGGTGAGCATTGCATGGTGAGCATCGCATGGTGAGCATCGCATGGTATGCATTGCTTGGTAAGCATTGCATGGTAAGCATCGCTTGGTAAGCATTGCTTGGTAAGCATCGCTTGGTAAGCATTGCATGGTAAGCATTGCATGGTAAGCATTGCTTGGTAAGCATTGCATGGTAGGCATTGCATGGTAAGCATTGCTTGGTAAGCATTGCATGGTAAGCATTGCATGGTAAGCATTGCTTGGTAAGCATTGCATGGTAAGCATTGCTTGGTAAGCATTGCTTGGTAAGCATCGCATGGTAAGCATTGCTTGATAAGCATTGCATGGTAAGCGTTGCTTGGTAAGCATTGATTGGTAAACATTGCATGGTAAGCATTGCATGGTAAGCATTGCATGGTAAGCATTGCTTGGTAAGCATTGCATGGTAAGCATTGCGTGGTAAGCATTGCTTGATAAGCATTGCATGGAAAGCATTGCATGGTAAGCATTGCTTGGTAAGCATTGCTTGCTAACCATCGCTTGGTATGCATTGCATGGTGAGAATTGCATGGTAAGCATTGCTTGGTGAGCATTGCTTCGTGAGCATCGCTTGGTGAGCATCGCTTGGTGAGCATCGCTTGGTGAGCATCGCTTGGTAAGCATTGCGTGGTGAGCATTGCGTGGTGAGCATTGCGTGGTGAGCATTGCGTGGTGAGCATTGCGTGGTGAGCATTGCATGGTAAGCATTGCGTGGTGAGCATTGCTTGGTAAGCATTGCTTGGTAAGCATTTCTTGGTAAGCATTGCATGGTAAGCATTGCTTGGTAAGCATTGCATGGTAAGCATTGCATGGTAAGCATTGTTTGGTAAGCATTGCTTGGTAAGCATTGCATGGTAAGCATTGCTTGGTTAGCATTGCTTGGTAAGCATTGCATGGTAAGCATTGCATGGTAAGCATTGCTTGGTAAGCATTGCATGGTAAGCATCGCATGGTAAGCAATGCTTGGTAAGCATTGCATGCTAAGCATCGCATGGTAAGCATTGCTTGGTAAGCATTGCATGGTAAGCATTGCTTGGTAAGCATTGCTTGGTAAGCATTGCTTGGTAAGCATTGCTTGGTAAGCATTGCATGGTAAGCATTGCGTGGTAAGCATTGCTTGATAAGCATTGCATGGAAAGCATTGCATGGTAAGCATTGCTTGGTAAGCATTGCTTGCTAACCATCGCTTGGTATGCATTGCATGGTGAGAATTGCATGGTAAGCATTGCTTGGTAAGCATTGCTTGGTGAGCATTGCTTCGTAAGCATCGCTTTGTGAGCATCGCTTGGTGAGCATCGCTTGGTGAGCATCGCTTGGTGAGCATCGCTTGGTGAGCATCGCTTGGTGAGCATCGCTTGGTGAGCATCGCTTGGTGAGCATCGCTTGGTAAGCATCGCTTGGTAAGCATTGCGTGGTGAGCATTGCGTGGTGATCATTGCGTGGTGAGCATTGCGTGGTGAGCATTGCGTGGTGAGCATTGCATGGTAAGCATTGCATAGTAAGCATTGCTTGGTAAGCATTGCTTGGTAAGCATTGCATGGTAAGCATTGCATGGTAAGCATTGCTTGGTAAGCATTGCATGGTAAGCATTACTTGGTAAGCATTGCCTGGTAAGCATTGCTTGGTAAGCATTGCATGGTAAGCATTGCATGGTAAGCATTGCTTGGTAAGCATTGCTTGGTAAGCATTGCATGGTAAGCATTGCTTGGTAAGCATTGCTTGGTAAGCATCGCATGGTGAGCATCGCTTGGTTAGCATCGCTTGGTGAGCATCGCTTGGTGAGCATCGCTTGGTTAGCATCGCTTGGTTAGCATCGCTTGGTGAGCATCGCTTGGTGAGCATCGCTTGGTGAGCATTGCATGGTTAGCATCGCTTGGTGAGCATTGCATGGTGAGCATCGCATGGTGAGCATTGCATGGTGAGCATCGCATGGTGAGCATCGCATGGTTAGCATTGCATGGTGAACATTGCATGGTGAGCATTGCATGGTGAGCATTGCATGGTGAGCATTGCATGGTGAGCATTGCATGGTGAGCATTGCATGGTGAGCATTGCATGGTGAGCATTGCATGGTGAGCATTGCATGGTGAGCATCGCTTGGTGAGCATCGCTTGGTGAGCATCACTTGGTGAGCATTGCATGGTTAGCATCGCTTGGTGAGCATCGCATGGTGAGTATCGCATGGTGAGCATTGCATGGTGAGCATTGCATGGTGAGCATTGCATGGTGAGCATTGCATGGTGAGCATTGCATGGTGAGCATTGCATGGTGAGCATTGCATGGTGAGCATTGCATGGTGAGCATTGCATGGTGAGCATTGCTTGGTGAGCATTGCATGGTAAGCATTGCATGGTCAGCATTGCTTGGTAACATTGCTTGGTAAGCATTGCTTGGTAAGCATTGCTTGGTAAGCATTGAATGGTAAGCATTCCTTGGTAAGCATTGCTTGGTAAGCATTGCATGGCAAGCATTGCATGGTAAGCATTGCTTGGTAACATTGCTTGGTAAGCATTGCTTGGTAAGCATTGCTTGGTAAGCATTGAATGGTAAGCATTCCTTGGTAAGTATTGCTTGGTAAGCATTGCATGGTAAGCACTGCTTGGTAAGCACTGCTTGGTAAGCATTGCATGGTAAGCATTGCTTGGTAAGCATTGCTTTGTGTGCATTGCATGGTAAGCATTGCTTGGTAAGCATTGCTTGGTATGCATTGCATGGTAAGCATTGCTTGGTAAGTATTGCTTGGTTAGCATTGTATGGTAAACATTGCTTGGTAAGCATTGTTTGTTAAGCATTGCATGGTAAGCATTGCATAGTGAGCACTGCATGGTGAGCATTGCATGGTGAGCAATGCATGGTAAGCACTGCTTGGTAAGCACTGCTTGGTAAGCATTGCATGGTAAGCATTCCTTGGTAAGCATTGCTTGTTAAGCATTGCTTGGTAAGCATTGCATGGTAAGCATTGCTTGGTAAGCATTGCTTGGTAAGCATTGCATGGTAAGCATTGCTTGGTAAGCATTGCTTGGTAAACATTGCATGGGAAGCATTGCATGGTAAGCATTGCTTGGTAAGCATTGCTTGGTGAGCATTGCTTCGTGAGCATCGCTTGGTGAGCATCGCTTGGTGAGCATCGCTTGGTGAGCATCGCTTGGTAAGCATCGCGTGGTGAGCATTGCGTGGTGAGCATTGCGTGGTGAGCATTGCGTGGTGAGCATTGCGTGGTGAGCATTGCGTGGTGAGCATTGCATGGTAAGCATTCCGTGGTTAGCATTGCTTGGTAAGCATTGCTTGGTAAGCATTTCTTGGTAAGCATTGCATGGTAAGCATTGCTTGGTAAGCATTGCATGGTAAGCATTGCATGGTAAGCATTGCTTGGTAAGCATTGCATGGTAAGCATTGCTTGGTAAGCATTGCTTGGTAAGCATTGCTAGGTAAGCATTGCTTGGTAAGCATTGCATTGTAAGCATTGCGTGGTAAGCATTGCTTGATAAGCATTGCATGGAAAGCATTGCATGGTAAGCATTGCTTGGTAAGCACTGCTTGCTAACCATCGCTTGGTATGCATTGCATGGTGAGAATTGCATGGTAAGCATTGCTTGGTAAGCATTACTTGGTGAGCATTGCTTCGTAAGCATCGCTTGGTGAGCATCGCTTGGTGAGCATCGCTTGGTGAGCATCGCTTGGTGAGCATCGCTTGGTAAGCATTGCTTGGTAAGCATTGAATGGTAAGCATTCCTTGGTAAGCATTGCTTGGTAAGCATTGCATGGCAAGCATTGCATGGTAAGCATTGCTTGGTAACATTGCTTGGTAAGCATTGCTTGGTAAGCATTGCTTGGTAAGCATTGAATGGTAAGCATTCCTTGGTAAGTATTGCTTGGTAAGCATTGCATGGTAAGCACTGCTTGGTAAGCACTGCTTGGTAAGCATTGCATGGTAAGCATTGCTTGGTAAGCATTGCTTTGTGTGCATTGCATGGTAAGCATTGCTTGGTAAGCATTGCTTGGTATGCATTGCATGGTAAGCATTGCTTGGTAAGTATTGCTTGGTTAGCATTGCATGGTAAACATTGTTTGGTAAGCATTGTTTGTTAAGCATTGCATGGTAAGCATTGCATAGTGAGCACTGCATGGTGAGCATTGCATGGTGAACAATGCATGGTAAGCACTGCTTGGTAAGCACTGCTTGGTAAGCATTGCATGGTAAGCATTCCTTGGTAAGCATTGCTTGTTAAGCATTGCTTGGTAAGCATTGCATGGTAAGCATTGCTTGGTAAGCATTGCTTGGTAAGCATTGCATGGTAAGCATTGCTTGGTAAGCATTGCTTGTTAAACATTGCATGGGAAGCATTGCATGGTAAGCATTGCTTGGTAAGCATTGCTTGGTGAGCATTGCTTCGTGAGCATCGCTTGGTGAGCATCGCTTGGTAAGCATCGCTTGGTAAGCATTGCGTGGTGAGCATTGCGTGGTGAGCATTGCTTGGTGAGCATTGCGTGGTGAGCATTGCGTGGTGAGCATTGCGTGGTGAGCATTGCATGGTAAGCATTCCGTGGTTAGCATTGCTTGGTAAGCATTGCTTGGTAAGCATTTCTTGGTGAGCATTGCATGGTAAGCATTGCTTGGTAAGCATTGCATGGTAAGCATTGCATGGTAAGCATTGCTTGGTAAGCATTGCATGGTAAGCATTGCTTGGTAAGCATTGCTTGGTAAGCATTGCTTGGTAAGCATTGCTTGGTAAGCATTGCATTGTAAGCATTGCGTGGTAAGCATTGCTTGATAAGCATTGCATGGAAAGCATTGCATGGTAAGCATTGCTTGGTAAGCACTGCTTGCTAACCATCGCTTGGTATGCATTGCATGGTGAGAATTGCATGGTAAGCATTGCTTGGTAAGCATTGCTTGGTGAGCATTGCTTCGTAAGCATCGCTTGGTGAGCATCGCTTGGTGAGCATCGCTTGGTGAGCATCGCTTGGTGAGCATCGCTTGGTGAGCATCGCTTGGTGAGCATCGCTTGGTAAGCATCGCTTGGTAAGCATTGCGTGGTGAGCATTGCGTGGTGAGCATTGCGTGGTGAGCATTGCGTGGTGAGCATTGCATGGTAAGCATTGCATGGTAAGCATTGCTTGGTAAGCATTGCTTGGTAAGCATTGCATGGTAAGCATTGCATGGTAAGCATTGCTTGGTAAGCATTGCATGGTAAGCATTGCTTGGTAAGCATTGCTTGGTAAGCATTGCTTGGTAAGCATTGCATGGTAAGCATTGCATGGTAAGCATTGCTTGGTAAACATTGTTTGGTAAGCATTGCATGGTAAGCATTGCTTGGTAAGCATTGCATGGAAAGCATTGCATGGTAAGCATTGCTTGGTAAGCATTGCTTGGTAAGCATCGCTTGGTAAGCATTGCATGGTAAGCATTGCATGGTAAGCATTGCTTGGTAAGCATTGCATGGTAAGCATTGCATGGTAAGCATTGCTTGGTAAGCATTGCATGGTAAGCATTGCATGGTAAGCATTGCTTGGTAAGCATTGCATGGTAAGCATTGCTTGGTAAGCATTGCTTGGTAAGCATTGCTTGGTAAGCATTGCATGGTAAGCATTGCATGGTAAGCATTGCTTGGTAAGCATTGCTTGGTAAGCATTGCATGGTAAGAGTTGCTTGGTAAGCATTGCTTGGTGAGCATTGCATGGTGAGCATCGCTTGGTGAGCATCGCTTGGTGAGCATCGCTTGGTTAGCATCGCTTGGTGAGCATCGCTTGGTGAGCATCGCTTGGTGAGCATCGCTTGGTGAGCATCGCTTGAGGAGCATCACTTGGTGAGCATTGCATGGTTAGCATCGCTTGGTGAGCATCGCATGGTGAGTATTGCATGGTGAGCATTGCATGGTGAGCATCGCATGGTGAGCATTGCATGGTGAGCATTGCATGGTGAGCATTGCATGGTGAGCATTGCATGGTGAGCATTGCATGGTGAGCATTGCATGGTGAGCATTGCATGGTGAGCATTGCATGGTGAGCATTGCATGGTGAGCATTGCTTGGTGAGCATTGCATGGTAAGCATTGCATGGTAAGCATTGCTTGGTAACATTGCTTGGTAAGCATTGCTTGGTAAGCATTGCTTGGTAAGCATTGAATGGTAAGCATTCCTTGGTAAGCATTGCTTGGTAAGCATTGCATGGCAAGCATTGCATGGTAAGCATTGCTTGGTAACATTGCTTGGTAAGCATTGCTTGGTAAGCATTGCTTGGTAAGCATTGAATGGTAAGCATTCCTTGGTAAGTATTGCTTGGTAAGCATTGCATGGTAAGCACTGCTTGGTAAGCACTGCTTGGAAAGCATTGCATGGTAAGCATTGCTTGGTAAGCATTGCTTTGTGTGCATTGCATGGTAAGCATTGCTTGGTAAGCATTGCTTGGTATGCATTGCATGGTAAGCATTGCTTGGTAAGTATTGCTTGGTTAGCATTGCATGGTAAACATTGCTTGGTAAGCATTGTTTGTTAAGCATTGCATGGTAAGCATTGCATAGTGAGCACTGCATGGTGAGCATTGCATGGTGAGCAATGCATGGTAAGCACTGCTTGGTAAGCACTGCTTGGTAAGCATTGCATGGTAAGCATTCCTTGGTAAGCATTACTTGTTAAGCATTGCTTGGTAAGCATTGCATGGTAAGCATTTCTTGGTAAGCATTGCATGGTAAGCATTGCTTGGTAAGCATTGCTTGGTAAACATTGCATGGGAAGCATTGCATGGTAAGCATTGCTTGGTAAGCATTGCTTGGTGAGCATTGCTTCGTGAGCATCGCTTGGTGAGCATCGCTTGGTGAGCATCGCTTGGTGAGCATCGCTTGGTAAGCATCGCTTGGTAAGCATCGCGTGGTGAGCATTGCGTGGTGAGCATTGCGTGGTGAGCATTGCGTGGTGAGCATTGCGTGGTGAGCATTGCGTGGTGAGCATTGCATGGTAAGCATTCCGTGGTTAGCATTGCTTGGTAAGCATTGCTTGGTAAGCATTTCTTGGTAAGCATTGCATGGTAAGTATTGCTTGGTAAGCATTGCATGGTAAGCATTGCATGGTAAGCATTGCATGGTAAGCATTGCTTGGTAAGCATTGCTTGGTAAGCATTGCTTGGTAAGCATTGCTTGGTAAGCATTGCATTGTAAGCATTGCGTGGTAAGCATTGCTTGATAAGCATTGCATGGAAAGCATTGCATGGTAAGCATTGCTTGGTAAGCACTGCTTGCTAACCATCGCTTGGTATGCATTGCATGGTGAGAATTGCATGGTAAGCATTGCTTGGTAAGCATTGCTTGGTGAGCATTGCTTCGTAAGCATCGCTTGGTGAGCATCGCTTGGTGAGCATCGCTTGGTGAGCATCGCTTGGTGAGCATCGCTTGGTAAGCATTGCTTGGTAAGCATTGAATGGTAAGCATTCCTTGGTAAGCATTGCTTGGTAAGCATTGCATGGCAAGCATTGCATGGTAAGCATTGCTTGGTAACATTGCTTGGTAAGCATTGCTTGGTAAGCATTGCTTGGTAAGCATTGAATGGTAAGCATTCCTTGGTAAGTATTGCTTGGTAAGAATTGCATGGTAAGCACTGCTTGGTAAGCACTGCTTGGTAAGCATTGCATGGTAAGCATTGCTTGGTAAGCATTGCTTTGTGTGCATTGCATGGTAAGCATTGCTTGGTAAGCATTGCTTGGTATGCATTGCATGGTAAGCATTGCTTGGTAAGTATTGCTTGGTTAGCATTGCATGGAAAACATTGCTTGGTAAGCATTGTTTGTTAAGCATTGCATGGTAAGCATTGCATAGTGAGCACTGCATGGTGAGCATTGCATGGTGAGCAATGCATGGTAAGCACTGCTTGGTAAGCACTGCTTGGTAAGCATTGCATGGTAAGCATTCCTTGGTAAGCATTGCTTGTTAAGCATTGCTTGGTAAGCATTGCATGGTAAGCATTGCTTGGTAAGCATTGCTTGGTATGCATTGCATGGTAAGCATTGCTTGGTAAGCATTGCTTGGTAAGCATTGCATGGTGAGCATCGCTTGGTTAGCATCGCTTGGTGAGCATCGCTTGGTGAGCATTGCTTGGTAAGCATTGCTTGGTAAGCATTGCTTGGTAAGCATTGCTTGGTAAGCATTGCTTGGTAATCATTGCTTGGTAAGCATTGCTTGGTAAGCATTGCATGGTAAGCATTGCTTGGTAAGCATTGCATGGTAAGCATCGCTTGATGAGCATCACTTGGTGAGCATTGCATGGTTAGCATCGCTTGGTGGGCATCACATGGTGAGTATCGCATGGTGAGCATTGCATGGTGAGCATCGCATGGTGAGCATCGCATGGTATGCATTGCTTGGTAAGCATTGCATGGTAAGCATCGCTTGGTAAGCATTGCTTGGTAAGCATCGCTTGGTAAGCATTGCATGGTAAGCATTGCATGGTAAGCATTGCTTGGTAAGCATTGCATGGTAGGCATTGCATGGTAAGCATTGCTTGGTAAGCATTGCATGGTAAGCATTGCATGGTAAGCATTGCTTGGTAAGCATTGCATGGTAAGCATTGCTTGGTAAGCATTGCTTGGTAAGCATTGCTTGGTAAGCATCGCATGGTAAGCATTGCTTGATAAGCATTGCATGGTAAGCGTTGCTTGGTAAGCATTGATTGGTAAACATTGCATGGTAAGCATTGCATGGTAAGCATTGCATGGTAAGCATTGCTTGGTAAGCATTGCATGGTAAGCATTGCGTGGTAAGCATTGCTTGGTAAGCATTGCGTGGAAAGCATTGCATGGTAAGCATTGCTTGGTAAGCATTGCTTGCTAACCATCGCTTGGTATGCATTGCATGGTGAGAATTGCATGGTAAGCATTGCTTGGTGAGCATTGCTTCGTGAGCATCGCTTGGTGAGCATCGCTTGGTGAGCATCGCTTGGTGAGCATCGCTTGGTAAGCATTGCGTGGTGAGCATTGCGTGGTGAGCATTGCGTGGTGAGCATTGCGTGGTGAGCATTGCGTGGTGAGCATTGCATGGTAAGCATTGCGTGGTGAGCATTGCTTGGTAAGCATTGCTTGGTAAGCATTTCTTGGTAAGCATTGCATGGTAAGCATTGCTTGGTAAGCATTGCATGGTAAGCATTGCATGGTAAGCATTGCTTGGTAAGCATTGCTTGGTAAGCATTGCATGGTAAGCATTGCTTGGTAAGCATTGCTTGGTAAGCATTGCATGGTAAGCATTGCATGGTAAGCATTGCTTGGTAAGCATTGCATGGTAAGCATCGCATGGTAAGCATTGCTTGGTAAGCATTGCATGCTAAGCATCGCATGGTAAGCATTGCTTGGTAAGCATTGCATGGTAAGCATTGCTTGGTAAGCATTGCTTGGTAAGCATTGCTTGGTAAGCATTGCTTGGTAAGCATTGCATGGTAAGCATTGCGTGGTAAGCATTGCTTGATAAGCATTGCATGGAAAGCATTGCATGGTAAGCATTGCTTGGTAAGCATTGCTTGCTAACCATCGCTTGGTATGCATTGCATGGTGAGAATTGCATGGTAAGCATTGCTTGGTAAGCATTGCTTGGTGAGCATTGCTTCGTAAGCATCGCTTTGTGAGCATCGCTTGGTGAGCATCGCTTGGTGAGCATCGCTTGGTGAGCATCGCTTGGTGAGCATCGCTTGGTGAGCATCGCTTGGTGAGCATCGCTTGGTGAGCATCGCTTGGTGAGCATCGCTTGGTAAGCATCGCTTGGTAAGCATTGCGTGGTGAGCATTGCGTGGTGATCATTGCGTGGTGAGCATTGCGTGGTGAGCATTGCGTGGTGAGCATTGCATGGTAAGCATTGCATAGTAAGCATTGCTTGGTAAGCATTGCTTGGTAAGCATTGCATGGTAAGCATTGCATGGTAAGCATTGCTTGGTAAGCATTGCATGGTAAGCATTACTTGGTAAGCATTGCTTGGTAAACATTGCATGGGAAGCATTGCATGGTAAGCATTGCTTGGTAAGCATTGCTTGGTGAGCATTGCTTCGTGAGCATCGCTTGGTGAGCATCGCTTGGTGAGCATCGCTTGGTGAGCATCGCTTGGTAAGCATCGCGTGGTGAGCATTGCGTGGTGAGCATTGCGTGGTGAGCATTGCGTGGTGAGCATTGCGTGGTGAGCATTGCGTGGTGAGCATTGCATGGTAAGCATTCCGTGGTTAGCATTGCTTGGTAAGCATTGCTTGGTAAGCATTTCTTGGTAAGCATTGCATGGTAAGCATTGCTTGGTAAGCATTGCATGGTAAGCATTGCATGGTAAGCATTGCTTGGTAAGCATTGCATGGTAAGCATTGCTTGGTAAGCATTGCTTGGTAAGCATTGCTAGGTAAGCATTGCTTGGTAAGCATTGCATTGTAAGCATTGCGTGGTAAGCATTGCTTGATAAGCATTGCATGGAAAGCATTGCATGGTAAGCATTGCTTGGTAAGCACTGCTTGCTAACCATCGCTTGGTATGCATTGCATGGTGAGAATTGCATGGTAAGCATTGCTTGGTAAGCATTACTTGGTGAGCATTGCTTCGTAAGCATCGCTTGGTGAGCATCGCTTGGTGAGCATCGCTTGGTGAGCATCGCTTGGTGAGCATCGCTTGGTAAGCATTGCTTGGTAAGCATTGAATGGTAAGCATTCCTTGGTAAGCATTGCTTGGTAAGCATTGCATGGCAAGCATTGCATGGTAAGCATTGCTTGGTAACATTGCTTGGTAAGCATTGCTTGGTAAGCATTGCTTGGTAAGCATTGAATGGTAAGCATTCCTTGGTAAGTATTGCTTGGTAAGCATTGCATGGTAAGCACTGCTTGGTAAGCACTGCTTGGTAAGCATTGCATGGTAAGCATTGCTTGGTAAGCATTGCTTTGTGTGCATTGCATGGTAAGCATTGCTTGGTAAGCATTGCTTGGTATGCATTGCATGGTAAGCATTGCTTGGTAAGTATTGCTTGGTTAGCATTGCATGGTAAACATTGCTTGGTAAGCATTGTTTGTTAAGCATTGCATGGTAAGCATTGCATAGTGAGCACTGCATGGTGAGCATTGCATGGTGAACAATGCATGGTAAGCACTGCTTGGTAAGCACTGCTTGGTAAGCATTGCATGGTAAGCATTCCTTGGTAAGCATTGCTTGTTAAGCATTGCTTGGTAAGCATTGCATGGTAAGCATTGCTTGGTAAGCATTGCTTGGTAAGCATTGCATGGTAAGCATTGCTTGGTAAGCATTGCTTGTTAAACATTGCATGGGAAGCATTGCATGGTAAGCATTGCTTGGTAAGCATTGCTTGGTGAGCATTGCTTCGTGAGCATCGCTTGGTGAGCATCGCTTGGTGAGCATCGCTTGGTGAGCATCGCTTGGTGAGCATCGCTTGGTAAGCATCGCTTGGTAAGCATTGCGTGGTGAGCATTGCGTGGTGAGCATTGCTTGGTGAGCATTGCGTGGTGAGCATTGCGTGGTGAGCATTGCGTGGTGAGCATTGCATGGTAAGCATTCCGTGGTTAGCATTGCTTGGTAAGCATTGCTTGGTAAGCATTTCTTGGTGAGCATTGCATGGTAAGCATTGCTTGGTAAGCATTGCATGGTAAGCATTGCATGGTAAGCATTGCTTGGTAAGCATTGCATGGTAAGCATTGCTTGGTAAGCATTGCTTGGTAAGCATTGCTTGGTAAGCATTGCTTGGTAAGCATTGCATTGTAAGCATTGCGTGGTAAGCATTGCTTGATAAGCATTGCATGGAAAGCATTGCATGGTAAGCATTGCTTGGTAAGCACTGCTTGCTAACCATCGCTTGGTATGCATTGCATGGTGAGAATTGCATGGTAAGCATTGCTTGGTAAGCATTGCTTGGTGAGCATTGCTTCGTAAGCATCGCTTGGTGAGCATCGCTTGGTGAGCATCGCTTGGTGAGCATCGCTTGGTGAGCATCGCTTGGTGAGCATCGCTTGGTGAGCATCGCTTGGTAAGCATCGCTTGGTAAGCATTGCGTGGTGAGCATTGCGTGGTGAGCATTGCGTGGTGAGCATTGCGTGGTGAGCATTGCATGGTAAGCATTGCATGGTAAGCATTGCTTGGTAAGCATTGCTTGGTAAGCATTGCATGGTAAGCATTGCATGGTAAGCATTGCTTGGTAAGCATTGCATGGTAAGCATTGCTTGGTAAGCATTGCTTGGTAAGCATTGCTTGGTAAGCATTGCATGGTAAGCATTGCATGGTAAGCATTGCTTGGTAAACATTGTTTGGTAAGCATTGCATGGTAAGCATTGCTTGGTAAGCATTGCATGGAAAGCATTGCATGGTAAGCATTGCTTGGTAAGCATTGCTTGGTAAGCATCGCTTGGTAAGCATTGCATGGTAAGCATTGCATGGTAAGCATTGCTTGGTAAGCATTGCATGGTAAGCATTGCATGGTAAGCATTGCTTGGTAAGCATTGCATGGTAAGCATTGCATGGTAAGCATTGCTTGGTAAGCATTGCATGGTAAGCATTGCTTGGTAAGCATTGCTTGGTAAGCATTGCTTGGTAAGCATTGCATGGTAAGCATTGCATGGTAAGCATTGCTTGGTAAGCATTGCTTGGTAAGCATTGCATGGTAAGAGTTGCTTGGTAAGCATTGCTTGGTGAGCATTGCATGGTGAGCATCGCTTGGTGAGCATCGCTTGGTGAGCATCGCTTGGTTAGCATCGCTTGGTGAGCATCGCTTGGTGAGCATCGCTTGGTGAGCATCGCTTGGTGAGCATCGCTTGGTGAGCATCACTTGGTGAGCATTGCATGGTTAGCATCGCTTGGTGAGCATCGCATGGTGAGTATTGCATGGTGAGCATTGCATGGTGAGCATCGCATGGTGAGCATTGCATGGTGAGCATTGCATGGTGAGCATTGCATGGTGAGCATTGCATGGTGAGCATTGCATGGTGAGCATTGCATGGTGAGCATTGCATGGTGAGCATTGCATGGTGAGCATTGCTTGGTGAGCATTGCATGGTAAGCATTGCATGGTAAGCATTGCTTGGTAACATTGCTTGGTAAGCATTGCTTGGTAAGCATTGCTTGGTAAGCATTGAATGGTAAGCATTCCTTGGTAAGCATTGCTTGGTAAGCATTGCATGGCAAGCATTGCATGGTAAGCATTGCTTGGTAACATTGCTTGGTAAGCATTGCTTGGTAAGCATTGCTTGGTAAGCATTGAATGGTAAGCATTCCTTGGTAAGTATTGCTTGGTAAGCATTGCATGGTAAGCACTGCTTGGTAAGCACTGCTTGGAAAGCATTGCATGGTAAGCATTGCTTGGTAAGCATTGCTTTGTGTGCATTGCATGGTAAGCATTGCTTGGTAAGCATTGCTTGGTATGCATTGCATGGTAAGCATTGCTTGGTAAGTATTGCTTGGTTAGCATTGCATGGTAAACATTGCTTGGTAAGCATTGTTTGTTAAGCATTGCATGGTAAGCATTGCATGGTGAGCATTGCATGGTGAGCATTGCTTGGTGAGCATTGCATGGTAAGCATTGCATGGTAAGCATTGCTTGGTAACATTGCTTGGTAAGCATTGCTTGGTAAGCATTGCTTGGTAAGCATTGAATGGTAAGCATTGCTTGGTAAGCATTGCATGGAAAGCATTGCATGGTAAGCATTGCTTGGTAAGCATTGCTTGGTAAGCATCGCTTGGTAAGCATTGCATGGTAAGCATTGCATGGTAAGCATTGCTTGGTAAGCATTGCATGGTAAGCATTGCATGGTAAGCATTGCTTGGTAAGCATTGCATGGTAAGCATTGCATGGTAAGCATTGCTTGGTAAGCATTGCATGGTAAGCATTGCTTGGTAAGCATTGCTTGGTAAGCATTGCTTGGTAAGCATTGCTTGGTGAGCATTGCTTCGTGAGCATCGCTTGGTGAGCATCGCTTGGTGAGCATCGCTTGGTGAGCATCGCTTGGTGAGCATCGCTTGGTAAGCATCGCTTGGTAAGCATTGCGTGGTGAGCATTGCGTGGTGAGCATTGCTTGGTGAGCATTGCGTGGTGAGCATTGCGTGGTGAGCATTGCGTGGTGAGCATTGCATGGTAAGCATTCCGTGGTTAGCATTGCTTGGTAAGCATTGCTTGGTAAGCATTTCTTGGTGAGCATTGCATGGTAAGCATTGCTTGGTAAGCATTGCATGGTAAGCATTGCATGGTAAGCATTGCTTGGTAAGCATTGCATGGTAAGCATTGCTTGGTAAGCATTGCTTGGTAAGCATTGCTTGGTAAGCATTGCTTGGTAAGCATTGCTTGGTAAGCATTGCATTGTAAGCATTGCGTGGTAAGCATTGCTTGATAAGCATTGCATGGAAAGCATTGCATGGTAAGCATTGCTTGGTAAGCACTGCTTGCTAACCATCGCTTGGTATGCATTGCATGGTGAGAATTGCATGGTAAGCATTGCTTGGTAAGCATTGCTTGGTGAGCATTGCTTCGTAAGCATCGCTTGGTGAGCATCGCTTGGTGAGCATCGCTTGGTGAGCATCGCTTGGTGAGCATCGCTTGGTGAGCATCGCTTGGTGAGCATCGCTTGGTAAGCATCGCTTGGTAAGCATTGCGTGGTGAGCATTGCGTGGTGAGCATTGCGTGGTGAGTATTGCGTGGTGAGCATTGCATGGTAAGCATTGCATGGTAAGCATTGCTTGGTAAGCATTGCTTGGTAAGCATTGCATGGTAAGCATTGCATGGTAAGCATTGCTTGGTAAGCATTGCATGGTAAGCATTGCTTGGTAAGCATTGCTTGGTAAGCATTGCTTGGTAAGCATTGCATGGTAAGCATTGCATGGTAAGCATTGCTTGGTAAACATTGTTTGGTAAGCATTGCATGGTAAGCATTGCTTGGTAAGCATTGCATGGAAAGCATTGCATGGTAAGCATTGCTTGGTAAGCATTGCTTGGTAAGCATCGCTTGGTAAGCATTGCATGGTAAGCATTGCATGGTAAGCATTGCTTGGTAAGCATTGCATGGTAAGCATTGCATGGTAAGCATTGCTTGGTAAGCATTGCATGGTAAGCATTGCATGGTAAGCATTGCTTGGTAAGCATTGCATGGTAAGCATTGCTTGGTAAGCATTGCTTGGTAAGCATTGCTTGGTAAGCATTGCATGGTAAGCATTGCATGGTAAGCATTGCTTGGTAAGCATTGCTTGGTAAGCATTGCATGGTAAGAGTTGCTTGGTAAGCATTGCTTGGTGAGCATTGCATGGTGAGCATCGCTTGGTGAGCATCGCTTGGTGAGCATCGCTTGGTTAGCATCGCTTGGTGAGCATCGCTTGGTGAGCATCGCTTGGTGAGCATCGCTTGGTGAGCATCGCTTGGTGAGCATCACTTGGTGAGCATTGCATGGTTAACATCGCTTGGTGAGCATCGCATGGTGAGTATTGCATGGTGAGCATTGCATGGTGAGCATCGCATGGTGAGCATTGCATGGTGAGCATTGCATGGTGAGCATTGCATGGTGAGCATTGCATGGTGAGCATTGCATGGTGAGCATTGCATGGTGAGCATTGCATGGTGAGCATTGCATGGTGAGCATTGCTTGGTGAGCATTGCATGGTAAGCATTGCATGGTAAGCATTGCTTGGTAACATTGCTTGGTAAGCATTGCTTGGTAAGCATTGCTTGGTAAGCATTGAATGGTAAGCATTCCTTGGTAAGCATTGCTTGGTAAGCATTGCATGGCAAGCATTGCATGGTAAGCATTGCTTGGTAACATTGCTTGGTAAGCATTGCTTGGTAAGCATTGCTTGGTAAGCATTGAATGGTAAGCATTCCTTGGTAAGTATTGCTTGGTAAGCATTGCATGGTAAGCACTGCTTGGTAAGCACTGCTTGGAAAGCATTGCATGGTAAGCATTGCTTGGTAAGCATTGCTTTGTGTGCATTGCATGGTAAGCATTGCTTGGTAAGCATTGCTTGGTATGCATTGCATGGTAAGCATTGCTTGGTAAGTATTGCTTGGTTAGCATTGCATGGTAAACATTGCTTGGTAAGCATTGTTTGTTAAGCATTGCGTGGTAAGCATTGCATAGTGAGCACTGCATGGTGAGCATTGCATGGTGAGCAATGCATGGTAAGCACTGCTTGGTAAGCACTGCTTGGTAAGCATTGCATGGTAAGCATTCCTTGGTAAGCATTACTTGTTAAGCATTGCTTGGTAAGCATTGCATGGTAAGCATTTCTTGGTAAGCATTGCATGGTAAGCATTGCTTGGTAAGCATTGCTTGGTAAACATTGCATGGGAAGCATTGCATGGTAAGCATTGCTTGGTAAGCATTGCTTGGTGAGCATTGCTTCGTGAGCATCGCTTGGTGAGCATCGCTTGGTGAGCATCGCTTGGTGAGCATCGCTTGGTAAGCATCGCTTGGTAAGCATCGCGTGGTGAGCATTGCGTGGTGAGCATTGCGTGGTGAGCATTGCGTGGTGAGCATTGCGTGGTGAGCATTGCGTGGTGAGCATTGCATGGTAAGCATTCCGTGGTTAGCATTGCTTGGTAAGCATTGCTTGGTAAGCATTTCTTGGTAAGCATTGCATGGTAAGTATTGCTTGGTAAGCATTGCATGGTAAGCATTGCATGGTAAGCATTGCTTGGTAAGCATTGCATGGTAAGCATTGCTTGGTAAGCATTGCTTGGTAAGCATTGCTTGGTAAGCATTGCTTGGTAAGCATTGCATTGTAAGCATTGCGTGGTAAGCATTGCTTGATAAGCATTGCATGGAAAGCATTGCATGGTAAGCATTGCTTGGTAAGCACTGCTTGCTAACCATCGCTTGGTATGCATTGCATGGTGAGAATTGCATGGTAAGCATTGCTTGGTAAGCATTGCTTGGTGAGCATTGCTTCGTAAGCATCGCTTGGTGAGCATCGCTTGGTGAGCATCGCTTGGTGAGCATCGCTTGGTGAGCATCGCTTGGTAAGCATTGCTTGGTAAGCATTGAATGGTAAGCATTCCTTGGTAAGCATTGCTTGGTAAGCATTGCATGGCAAGCATTGCATGGTAAGCATTGCTTGGTAACATTGCTTGGTAAGCATTGCTTGGTAAGCATTGCTTGGTAAGCATTGAATGGTAAGCATTCCTTGGTAAGTATTGCTTGGTAAGCATTGCATGGTAAGCACTGCTTGGTAAGCACTGCTTGGTAAGCATTGCATGGTAAGCATTGCTTGGTAAGCATTGCTTTGTGTGCATTGCATGGTAAGCATTGCTTGGTAAGCATTGCTTGGTATGCATTGCATGGTAAGCATTGCTTGGTAAGTATTGCTTGGTTAGCATTGCATGGAAAACATTGCTTGGTAAGCATTGTTTGTTAAGCATTGCATGGTAAGCATTGCATAGTGAGCACTGCATGGTGAGCATTGCATGGTGAGCAATGCATGGTAAGCACTGCTTGGTAAGCACTGCTTGGTAAGCATTGCATGGTAAGCATTCCTTGGTAAGCATTGCTTGTTAAGCATTGCTTGGTAAGCATTGCATGGTAAGCATTGCTTGGTAAGCATTGCTTGGTAAGCATTGCATGGTAAGCATTGCTTGGTAAGCATTGCTTGGTAAGCATTCCTTGGTAAGTATTGCTTGGTAAGCATTGCATGGTAAGCACTGCTTGGTAAGCACTGCTTGGTAAGCATTGCATGGTAAGCATTGCTTGGTAAGCATCGCATGGTGAGTATCGCATGGTGAGCATTGCATGGTGAGCATCGCATGGTGAGCATCGCATGGTGAGCATTGCATGGTGAGCATTGCTGGGTGAGCATTGCATGGTAAGCGTTGCATGGTAAGTATTGCTAGGTAAGCATTGCTTGGAAGGCATTGCTTGGTAAGCATTGCATGGTAAGCATCGCATGGTGAGCATCGCATGGTGAGCATCGCATGGTGAGCATCGCATGCTGAGCATCGCATGGTGAGCATCGCATGGTGAGCATTGCATGGTGAGCATTGCATGGTAAGCATTGCTTGGTAACATTGCTTGGTAAGCATTTCATGGTAAGCACTGCTTGGTAAGCACTGCTTGGTAAACATTGCATGGTAAGCATTCCTTGGTAAGCATTGCTTGGTAATCATTGCATGGTAAGCACTGCTTGGTAAGCACTGCTTAGTAAGCATTGCATGGTAAGCATTGCTTGGTAAGCATTGCTTGGTAAGCATTGCATGGCAAGCATTGCTTAGTAAGCATTGCTTGGTATGCATTGCATGGTAAGCATTGCATGGTAAGCATTGCTTGGTAAGCATTGCCTGGTAAGCATTGCTTGGTAAGCATTGCTTGGTAAGCATTGCTTGGTAAGCATTGCATGGTGAGCATTGCATGGTGAGCATTGCATGGTGAGCATTGCATAGTGAGCATTGCATGGTGAGCATTGTATGGTGAGCATTGCATGGTGAGCATTGCATGGTGAGCATTGCATGGTAAGCATTGCTTGGTAATATTGCTTGGTAAGCATTGCTTGGTAAGCATTGCATGGTAAGCATTGCTTGGTAAGCATTGCTTGGTAAGCATTTCATGGTAAGCACTGCTCGGTAAGCACTGCTTGGTAAGCATTGCATGGTAAGCATTCCTTGGTAAGCATTGCTTGGTAATCATTGCATGGTAAGCACTGCTTGGTAAGCACTGCTTTGTAAGCATTGCATGGTAAGCTTTGCTTGGTAAGCATTGCTTGGTAAGCATTGCATGGCAAGCATTGCTTAAAAAGCATTGCTTGGTATGCATTGCATGATAAGCATTGCATGGTAAGCATTGCTTGGTAAGCATTGCATGGTGAGCATTGCATGGTAAGCATTGCTTGGTAAACATCGCATGGTGAGTATCGCATGGTGAGCATTGCATGGTGAGCATCGCATGGTGAGCATCGCATGGTGAGCATTGCATGGTGAGCATTGCTGGGTGAGCATTGCATGGTAAGCGTTGCATGGTAAGTATTGCTAGGTAAGCATTGCTTGGAAGGCATTGCTTGGTAAGCATTGCATGGTAAGCATCGCATGGTGAGCATCGCATGGTGAGCATCGCATGGTGAGCATCGCATGCTGAGCATCGCATGGTGAGCATCGCATGGTGAGCATTGCATGGTGAGCATTGCATGGTAAGCATTGCTTAGTGAGCATTGCTTGGTATGCATTGCATGGTAAGCATTGCATGGTAAGCATTGCTTGGTAAGCATTGCTTGGTAAGCATTGCTTGGTAAGCATTGCTTGGTAAGCATTGCTTGGTAAGCATTGCATGGTAAGCATTGCTTGGTAAGCATTGCTTGGTAAGCATTGCATGGTAAGCATTGCTTGGTAAGCATTGCTTGGTAACATTGCTTGGTAAGCATTGCTTGGTAAGCATTGCTTGGTAAGCATTGAATGGTAAGCATTCCTTGGTAAGTATTGCTTGGTAAGCATTGCATGGTAAGCACTGCTTGGTAAACATTGCTTGGTAAGCATTGCATGGTAAGCATTGCTTGGTAAGCATTGCTTTGTGTGCATTGCATGGTAAGCATTGCTTGGTAAGCATTGCTTGGTATGCATTGCATGGTAAGCATTGCTTGGTAAGTATTGCTTGGTTAGCATTGCATGGTAAGCATTGCTTGGTAAGCATTGCTTGGTAAGCATTGCTTGGTAAGCATTGAATGGTAAGCATTCCTTGGTAAGCATTGCTTGGTAAGCATTGCATGGCAAGCACTGCTTGGTAAGCACTGCTTGGTAAGCATTGCATGGTAAGCATTGCTTGGTAAGCATTGCTTTGTGAGTATTGCATGGTAAGCATTGCTTGGTAAGCATTGCTTGGTATGCATTGCATGGTAAGTATTGCTTGGTTAGCATTGCATGGTAAGCATTGCTTGGAAAGGATTGTTTGGTAAGCATTGCATGGTAAGCATTTCTTGGTAAGCATTGCTTGGTAAGCATTGCATGGTGAGCATTGCTTGGTAAGCATTGCTTGTTAAGCATTGCTTGGTAAGCATTGCATGGTAAGCATTGCTTGGTAAGCATTGCTTGGTAAGCATTGCATGGTAAGCATTGCATGGTAAGCATTGCTTGGTAAGCATTGCTTGGTAAACATTGCATGGGAAGCATTGCATGGTAAGCATTGCTTGGTAAGCATTGCATTGTAAGCATTGCATGGTAAGCATTGTATGGTAAGCATTGCTTGGTAAGCATCGCATGGTGAGTATCGCATGGTGAGCATTGCATGGTGAGAATCGCATGGTGAGCATCGCATGGTGAGCATTGCATGGTGAGTATCGCATGGTGAGTATCGCATGGTTAGCATTGCATGGTGAGTATCGCATGGTGAGCATCGCATGGTGAGCATTGTATGGTGAGCATTGCTTGGTAAGCATTGCATGGTAAGCATTGCATGGTAAGCATTGCTAGGTAAGCATTGCTTGGTAAGCATTGCTAGGTAAGCATTGCATGGTAAGCATTGCATGGTGAGCATCGCATGGTGAGCATTGCAAGGTGAGCATCGCATGGTGAGCATCGCATGGTGAGCATCGCATGGTGAGCATTGCATGGTGAGCATTGCATGGTGAGCATTGCATGGTGAGCATTGCATAGTGAGCATTGCATGGTGAGCATTGTATGGTGAGCATTGCATGGTGAGCATTGCATGGTGAGCATTGCATGGTGAGCATTGCATAGTGAGCATTGCATAGTGAGCATTGCATGGTGAGCATTGCATGGTAAGCATTGCTTGGTAATATTGCTTGGTAAGCATTGCTTGGTAAGCATTGCATGGTAAGCATTGCTTGGTAAGCATTGCTTGGTGAGCATTTCATGGTAAGCACTGCTCGGTAAGCACTGCTTGGTAAGCATTGCATGGTAAGCATTCCTTGGTAAGCATTGCTTGGTAATCATTGCATGGTAAGCACTGCTTGGTAAGCACTGCTTGGTAAGCATTGCATGGTAAGCTTTGCTTGGTAAGCATTGCTTGGTAAGCATTGCATGGCAAGCATTGCTTAGAAAGCATTGCTTGGTATGCATTGCATGATAAGCATTGCATGGTAAGCATTGCTTGGTAAGCATTGCTTGGTAAGCATTGCTTGGTAAGCATTGCTTGGTAAGCATTGCTTGGTAAGCATTGCATGGTAAGCATTGCTTGGTAAGCATTGCTTGGTAAGCATTGCTTGGTAAGCATTGCTTGGTAAGCATTGCTTGGTAAGCATTGCTTGGTAAGCATTGCTTGGTAAGCATTGCTTGGTAAGCATTGCATGGTAAGCATTGCTTGGTAAGCATTGCTTGTTAAGCATTGCTTGGTAAGCATTGCATGGTAAGCATTGCTTGGTAAGCATTGCTTGGTAAGCATTGCATGGTAAGCATTGCATGGTAAGCATTGCTTGGTAAGCATTGCATGGTAAGCATTCCATGGTAAGCATTGCATGGTAAGCATTGCTTGGTAAGCATCGCATGGTGAGTATTGCATGGTGAGCATTGCATGGTGAGCATCGCATGGTGAGCATCGCATGGTGAGCATTGCATGGTGAGCATTGCTTGGTGAGCATTGCATGGTAAGCGTTACATGGTAAGTATTGCTAGGTAAGCATTGCTTGGAAGGCATTGCTTGGTAAGCAATGCATGGTAAGCATCGCATGGTGAGCATCGCATGGTGAGCATCGCATGGTGAGCATCGCATGGTGAGCATTGCATGGTGAGCATTGCATGGTGAGCATTGCATGGTGAGCATTGCATAGTGAGCATTGCATGGTGAGCATTGTATGGTGAGCATTGCATGGTGAGCATTGCATGGTGAGCATTGCATGGTAAGCATTGCTTGGTAATATTGCTTGGTAAGCATTGCTTGGTAAGCATTGCATGGTAAGCATTGCTTGGTAAGCATTGCTTGGTAAGCATTTCATGGTAAGCACTGCTCGGTAAGCACTGCTGTTAAGCATTGCATGGTAAGCATTCCTTGGTAAGCATTGCTTGGTAATCATTGCATGGTAAGCACTGCTTGGTAAGCACTGCTTGGTAAGCATTGCATGGTAAGCTTTGCTTGGTAAGCATTGCTTGGTAAGCATTGCATGGCAAGCATTGCTTAGAAAGCATTGCTTGGTATGCATTGCATGATAAGCATTGCATGGTAAGCATTGCTTGGTAAGCATTGCTTGGTAAGCATTGCTTGGTAAGCATTGCTTGGTAAGCATTGCTTGGTAAGCATTGCATGGTAAGCATTGCTTGGTAAGCATTGCTTGGTAAGCATTGCATGGTAAGCATTGCTTGGTAAGCATTGCTTGGTAAGCATTGCTTGGTAAGCATTGCTTGGTAAGCATTGCTTGGTAAGCATTGCATGGTAAGCATTGCTTGGTAAGCATTGCTTTTTAAGCATTGCTTGGTAAGCATTGCATGGTAAGCATTGCTTGGTAAGCATTGCATGGTAAGCATTGCATGGTAAGCATTGCTAGGTAAGCATTGCTTGGTAAGCATTGCTAGGTAAGCATTGCATGGTAAGCATTGCATGGTGAGCATCGCATGGTGAGCATTGCAAGGTGAGCATCGCATGGTGAGCATCGCATGGTGAGCATCGCATGGTGAGCATCGCATGGTGAGCATTGCATAGTGAGCATTGCATGGTGAGCATTGTATGGTGAGCATTGCATGGTGAGCATTGCATGGTGAGCATTGCATGGTAAGCATTGCTTGGTAATATTGCTTGGTAAGCATTGCTTGGTAAGCATTGCATGGTAAGCTTTGCTTGGTAAACATTGCTTGGTAAGCATTTCATGGTAAGCACTGCTCGGTAAGCACTGCTTGGTTAGCATTGCATGGTAAGCATTCCTTGGTAAGCATTGCTTGGTAATCATTGCATGGTAAGCACTGCTTGGTAAGCACTGCTTGGTAAGCATTGCATGGTAAGCTTTGCTTGGTAAGCATTGCTTGGTAAGCATTGCATGGCAAGCATTGCTTAAAAAGCATTGCTTGGTATGCATTGCATGATAAGCATTGCATGGTAAGCATTGCTTGGTAAGCATTGCATGGTGAGCATTGCATGGTAAGCATTGCTTGGTAAGCATTGCATGGTGAGTATCGCATGGTGAGCATTGCATGGTGAGCATCGCATGGTGAGCATCGCATGGTGAGCATTGCATGGTGAGCATTGCTGGGTGAGCATTGCATGGTAAGCGTTGCATGGTAAGTATTGCTAGGTAAGCATTGCTTGGAAGGCATTGCTTGGTAAGCATTGCACGGTAAGCATCGCATGGTGAGCATCGCATGGTGAGCATCGCATGGTGAGCATCGCATGCTGAGCATCGCATGGTGAGCATCGCATGGTGAGCATTGCATGGTGAGCATTGCATGGTAAGCATTGCTTGGTAACATTGCTTGGTAAGCATTTCATGGTAAGCACTGCTTGGTAAGCACTGCTTGGTAAACATTGCATGGTAAGCATTCCTTGGTAAGCATTGCTTGGTAATCATTGCATGGTAAGCACTGCTTGGTAAGCACTGCTTAGTAAGCATTGCATGGTAAGCATTGCTTGGTAAGCATTGCTTGGTAAGCATTGCATGGCAAGCATTGCTTAGTAAGCATTGCTTGGTATGCATTGCATGGTAAGCATTGCATGGTAAGCATTGCTTAGTAAGCATTGCTTGGTAAGCATTGCTTGGTAAGCATTGCTTGGTAAGCATTGCTTGGTAAGCATTGCATGGTAAGCATTGCTTGGTAAGCATTGCTTGGTAAGCATTGCATGGTAAGCATTGCTTGGTTAGCATTGCTTGGTAACATTGCTTGGTAAGCATTGCTTGGTAAGCATTGCTTGGTAAGCATTGAATGGTAAGCATTCCTTGGTAAGTATTGCTTGGTAAGCATTGCATGGTAAGCACTGCTTGGTAAACATTGCTTGGTAAGCATTGCATGGTAAGCATTGCTTGGTAAGCATTGCTTTGTGTGCATTGCATGGTAAGCATTGCTTGGTAAGCATTGCTTGGTATGCATTGCATGGTAAGCATTGCTTGGTAAGTATTGCTTGGTTAGCATTGCATGGTAAACATTGCTTGGTAAGCATTGTTTGTTAAGCATTGCATGGTAAGCATTGCATAGTGAGCACTGCATGGTGAGCATTGCATGGTGAGCAATGCATGGTAAGCACTGCTTGGTAAGCACTGCTTGGTAAGCATTGCATGGTAAGCATTCCTTGGTAAGCATTGCTTGTTAAGCATTGCTTGGTAAGCATTGCATGGTAAGCATTGCTTGGTAAGCATTGCTTGGCAAGCATTGCATGGTAAGCATTGCATGGTAAGCATTGCTTGGTAAGCATTGCTTGGTAAACATTGCATGGGAAGCATTGCATGGTAAGCATTGCTTGGTAAGCATTGCTTGGTGAGCATTGCTTCGTGAGCATCGCTTGGTGAGCATCGCTTGGTGAGCATCGCTTGGTAAGCATCGCTTGGTAAGCATTGCGTGGTGAGCATTGCGTGGTGAGCATTGCGTGGTGAGCAATGCGTGGTGAGCATTGCATGGTAAGCATTCCTTGGTTAGCATTGCTTGGTTAGCATTGCTTGGTAAGCATTTCTTGGTAAGCATTGCATGGTAAGCATTGCTTGGTAAGCATTGTATGGTAAGCATTGCATGGTAAGCATTGCTTGGTAAGCATTGCATGGTAAGCATTGCTTGGTAAGCATTGCTTGGTAAGCATTGCTTGGTAAGCATTGCTTGGTAAGCATTGCATTGTAAGCATTGCATGGTATGCATTGCTTGATAAGCATTGCATGGAAAGCATTGCATGGTAAGCATTGCTTGGTAGGCATTTCTTGGTAAGCATTGCTTGGTAAGCATTGCATTGTAAGCATTGCATGGTAAGCATTGCTTGGTAAGCATTGCTTGGTGAGCATTGCTTCGTAAGCATCGCTTGGTGAGCATCGCTTGGTGAGCATTGCTTGGTGAGCATCGCTTGGTGAGCATTGCATGGTGAGCATTGCATGATGAGCATTGCATGGTGAGCATTGCTTGGTGAGCATTGCATGGTAAGCATTGCATGGTAAGCATTGCCTGGTAAACATTGCTTGGTAAGCATTGCATGGTAAGCATTGCTTGGTAAGCATTTCTTGGTAAGCATTGCATGGTGAGCATCGCTTGGTGAGCATCGCTTGGTTAGCATCGCTTGGTGAGCATCGCTTGGTGAGCATTGCATAGTGAGCATCGCTTGGTGAGCATCGCTTGGTGAGCATCGCATGGTGAGCATTGCATGGTGAGCATTGCATGGTGAGCATTGCATGGTGAGCATTGCATGGTGAGCATTGCATGGTGAGCATTGCATGGTGAGCATTGCATGGTGAGCATTGCTTGGTGAGCATTGCATGGTAAGCATTGCATGGTAAGCATTGCTTGGTAACATTGCTTGGTAAGCATTGCTTGGTAAGCATTGCTTGGCAAGCATTGCTTGGTAAGCATTGCTTGGTAAGCATTGCATAGTAAGCATTGCTTGGTAATCATTGCATGGTAAGCATTGCATGGTAAGCATTGCTTGGTAAGCATTGCTTGGTAAGCATTGCTTTGTGAGCATTGCATGGTAAGCATTGCTTGGTAAGCATTCCTTGGTATGCATTGCATGGTAAGCATTGCTTGGTAAGTATTGCTTGGTTAGCATTGCATGGTAAGCATTGCTTCGTAAGCATTGTTTGGTAAGCATCGCATGGTGAGCATTGCATGGTGAGCATTGCATGGTGAGCATTGCATGGTGAGCATTGCATGGTGAGCATTGCATGGTGAGCATTGCATGGTGAGCATTGCATGGTGAGCATTGCATGGTGAGCATTGCATGGTGAGCATTGCTTGGTGAGCATTGCATGGTAGGCATTGCATGGTAAGCATTGCTTGGTAACATTGCTTGGTAAGCATTGCTTGGTAAGCATTGCTTGGTAAGCATTGAATGGTAAGCATTCCTTGGTAAGCATTGCTTGGTAAGCATTGCATGGCAAGCACTGCTTGGTAAGCACTGCTTGGTAAGCATTGCATGGTAAGCATTGCTTGGTAAGCATTGCTTTTTGAGTATTGCATGGTAAGCATTGCTTGGTAAGCATTGCTTGGTATGCATTGCATGGTAAGTATTTCTTGGTTAGCATTGCATGGTAAGCATTGTTTGGTAAGCATTGTTTGGTAAGCATTGCATGGTAAGCATTGCATGGTAAGCATTGCTTGGTAAGCATTGCATGGAAAGCATTGCATGGTAAGCATTGCTTGGTAAGCATCGCTTGGTAAGCATTGCATGGTAAGCATTGCATGGTAAGCATTGCATGGTAAGCATTGCATGGTAAGCATTGCTTGGTAAGCATTGCTTGGTAAGCATTGCATGGTAAGCATTGCTTGGTAAGCATTGCTTGGTAAGCATTGCTTGGTAAGCATCGCATGGTAAGCATTGCTTGATAAGCATTGCATGGTAAGTGTTGCTTGGTAAGCATTGATTGGTAAACATTGCATGGTAAGCATTGCATGGTAAGCATTGCATGGTAAGCATTGCTTGGTAAGCATTGCATGGTAAGCATTGCATGGTGAGCATTGCATGGTGAGCATTGCTTGGTGAGCATTGCATGGTAAGCATTGCATGGTAAGCATTGCTTGGAAACATTGCTTGGTAAGCATTGCTTGGTAAGCATTGCTTGGTAAGCATTGCATGGTAAGCATTGCATGGTAAGCATTGCTTGGTAAGCATTGCTTGGTATGCATTGCATGGTAAGCATTGCTTGGTAAGTATTGCTTGGTTAGCATTGCATGGTAAGCATTGCTTGGTAAGCATTGTTTGGTAAGCATTGCATGGTAAGCATTGCATAGTGAGCATTGCATGGTGAGCATTGCATGGTGAGCATTCCATGGTAAGCACTGCTTGGTAAGCATTGCATGGTAAGCATTCCTTGGTAAGCATTGCTTGGTAAGCATTGCATGGTAAGCATTGCTTGGTCAGCATTGCATGGTAAGCATTGCATGATAAGCATTGCTTGGTAAGCATTGCATGGTAAGCATTGCATGGTAAGCATTGCTTGGTAAGCATTGCTTGGTAAGCATTGCATGGTAAGCATTGCATGGTAAGCATTGCTTGGTAAGCATTGCATGGAAAGCATTCCATGGTAAGCATTGCTTGGTTAGCATTGCTTGGTAAGCATTGCTTGGTAAGTATTGCTTGGTAAGCATTGCTTGGTAATCATTGCTTGGTAAGCATTGCTTGGTAAGCATTGCTTGGTAAGCATTGCATGGTAAGCATTGCTTGGTAAGTATTGCGTGGAAATCATTCCATGGTAAGCATTGCTTGGTAAGCATTGCTTGGTAAGCACTGCTTGGTAAGCATTGCTTGGTAAGCATTGCTTGGTAAGCATTGCTTGGTAAGCATTGCATGGTAAGCATTGCTTGGTAAGCATTGCATGGTAAGCATTGCATGTTAAGCATTGCTTGGTAAGCATTGCATGGTAAGCATTGCATGGTAAGCATTGCTTGGTAAGCATTGCATGGAAAGCATTGCATGGTAAGCATTGCTTGGTAAACATTGCTTGGTAAGCATCGCTTGGTAAGCATTGCATGGTAAGCATTGCATGGTAAGCATTGCTTGGTAAGCATTGCATGGTAAGCATTGCATGGTAAGCATTGCTTGGTAAGCATTGCATGGTAAGCATTGCATGGTAAGCATTGCTTGGTAAGCATTGCATGGTAAGCATTGCTTGGTAAGCATTGCATGGTAAGCATTGCATGGTAAGCATTGCTTGGTAAGCATTGCTTGGTAAGCATTGCATGGTAAGCATTGCTTGGTAAGCATTGCTTGGTGAGCATTGCATGGTGAGCATCGCTTGGTGAGCATCGCTTGGTGAGCATCGCTTGGTTAGCATCGCTTGGTGAGCATCGCTTGGTGAGCATCGCTTGGTGAGCATCGCTTGGTGAGCATCGCTTGGTGAGCATCGCTTGGTGAGCATCACTTGGTGAGCATTGCATGGTTAGCATCGCTTGGTGAGCATCGCATGGTGAGTATCGCATGGTGAGCATTGCATGGTGAGCATCGCATGGTGAGCATTGCATGGTAAGCATTGCTTGGTAAGCATTGAATGGTTAGCATTCCTTGGTAAGCATTGCTTGGTAAGCATTGCATGGCAAGCATTGCATGGTAAGCATTGCTTGGTAATATTGCTTGGTAAGCATTGCTTGGTAAGCATTGCTTGGTGAGCATTGCATGGTGAGCATCGCTTGGTGAGCATCGCTTGGTGAGCATCGCTTGGTTAGCATCGCTTGGTGAGCATTGCATGGTAAGCATTGCATGGTAAGCATTGCTTGGTAAGCATTGCATGGTAAGCATTGCATGGTAAGCATTGCTTGGTAAGCATTGCATGGTAAGCATTGCTTGGTAAGCATTGCTTGGTAAGCATTGCTTGGTAAGCATTGCATGGTAAGCATTGCATGGTAAGCATTGCTTGGTAAGCATTGAATGGTAAGCATTCCTTGGTAAGCATTGCTTGGTAAGCATTGCATGGCAAGCATTGCATGGTAAGCATTGCTTGGTAACATTGCTTGGTAAGCATTGCTTGGTAAGCATTGCTTGGTAAGCATTGAATGGTAAGCATTCCTTGGTAAGTATTGCTTGGTAAGCATTGCATGGTAAGCACTGCTTGGTAAGCACTGCTTGGTAAGCATTGCATGGTAAGCATTGCTTGGTAAGCATTGCTTTGTGTGCATTGCATGGTAAGCATTGCTTGGTATGCATTGCATGGTAAGCATTGCTTGGTAAGTATTGCTTGGTTAGCATTGCATGGTAAACATTGCTTGGTAAGCATTGTTTGTTAAGCATTGCATGGTAAGCATTGCATAGTGAGCACTGCATGGTGAGCATTGCATGGCGAGCAATGCATGGTAAGCACTGCTTGGTAAGCACTGCTTGGTGAGCATTGCATGGTAAGCATTCCTTGGTAAGCATTGCTTGTCAAGCATTGCTTGGTAAGCATTGCATGGTAAGCATTGCTTGGTAAGCATTGCTTGGTAAGCATTGCATGGTAAGCATTGCATGGTAAGCATTGCTTGTTAAGCATTGCTTGGTAAGCATTGCATGGTAAGCATTGCTTGGTAAGCATTGCTTGGTAAGCATTGCATGGTAAGCATTGCTTGGTAAGCATTGCTTTGTGAGTATTGCATGGTAAGTATTGCTTGGTTAGCATTGCATGGTAAGCATTGCTTACCAAGCATTGTTTGGTAAGCATTGCATGGTAAGCATTGCTTGGTAAGCATTGCTTGGTAAGCATTGCATGGTGAGCATTGCTTGGTAAGCATTGCTTGTTAAGCATTGCTTGGTAAGCATTGCATGGTAAGCATTGCTTGGTAAGCATTGCTTGGTAAGCATTGCATGGTAAGCATTGCATGGTAAGCATTGCTTGGTAAGCATTGCTTGGTAAACATTGCATGGGAAGCATTGCATGGTAAGCATTGCTTGGTAAGCATTGCATTGTAAGCATTGCATGGTAAGCATTGTATGGTAAGCATTGCTTGGTAAGCATCGCATGGTGAGTATCGCACGGTGAGCATTGCATGGTGAGAATCGCATGGTGAGCATCGTATGGTGAGCATTGTATGGTGAGCATTGCTTGGTAAGCATTGCATGGTAAGCATTGCATGGTAAGCATTGCTAGGTAAGCATTGCTTGGTAAGCATTGCTAGGTAAGCATTGCATGGTAAGCATTGCATGGTGAGCATCGCATGGTGAGCATTGCAAGGTGAGCATCGCATGGTGAGCATCGCATGGTGAGCATCGCATGGTGAGCATTGCATGGTGAGCATTGCATGGTGAGCATTGCATGGTGAGCATTGCATAGTGAGCATTGCATGGTGAGCATTGTATGGTGAGCATTGCATGGTGAGCATTGCATGGTGAGCATTGCATCTTAAGCATTGCTTGGTAATATTGCTTGGTAAGCATTGCTTGGTAAGCATTGCATGGTAAGCAATGCTTGGTAAGCATTGCTTGGTAAGCATTTCATGGTAAGCACTGCTCGGTAAGCACTGCTTCGTAAGTATTGCATGGTAAGCATTCCTTGGTAAGCATTGCTTGGAAATCATTGCATGGTAAGCACTGCTTGGTAAGCACTGCTTGGTAAGCATTGCATGGTAAGCTTTGCTTGGTAAGCATTGCTTGGTAAGCATTGCATGGCAAGCATTGCTTAGAAAGCATTGCTTGGTATGCATTGCATGATAAGCATTGCATGGTAAGCATTGCTTGGTAAGCATTGCTTGGTAAGCATTGCTTGGTAAGCATTGCTTGGTAAGCATTGCTTGGTAAGCATTGCATGGTAAGCATTGCTTGGTAAGCATTTCTTGGTAAGCATTGCATGGTAAGCATTGAATGGTAAGCATTCCTTGGTAAGTATTGCTTGGTAAGCATTGCATGGTAAGCACTGCTTGGTAAGCATTGCTTGGTAAGCATTGCATGGTAAGCATTGCTTGGTAAGCATTGCTTTGTGTGCATTGCATGGTAAGCATTGCTTGGTAAGCATTGCTTGGTATGCATTGCATGGTAAGCATTGCTTGGTAAGTATTGCTTGGTTAGCATTGCATGGTAAACATTGCTTGGTAAGCATTGTTTGTTAAGCATTGCATGGTAAGCATTGCATAGTGAGCACTGCATGGTGAGCATTGCATGGTGAGCAATGCATGGTAAGCACTGCTTGGTAAGCACTGCTTGGTAAGCATTGCATGGTAAGCATTCCTTGGTAAGCATTGCTTGTTAAGCATTGCTTGGTAAGCATTGCATGGTAAGCATTGCTTGGTAAGCATTGCTTGGTAAGCATTGCATGGTAAACATTGCATAGTAAGCATTGCTTGGTAAGCATTGCTTGGTAAACATTGCATGGGAAGCATTGCATGGTAAGCATTGCTTGGTAAGCATTCCTTGGTGAGCATTGCTTCGTGAGCATCGCTTGGTGAGCATCGCTTGGTGAGCATCGCTTGGTAAGCATCGCTTGGTAAGCATTGCGTGGTGAGCATTGCGTGGTGAGCATTGCGTGGTGAGCATTGCGTGGTGAGCATTGCATGGTAAGCATTCCGTGGTTAGCATTGCTTGGTAAGCATTGCTTGGTAAGCATTTCTTGGTAAGCATTGCATGGTTAGCATTGCTTGGTAAGCATTGCATGGTAAGCATTGCATGGTAAGCATTGCTTGGTAAGCATTGCATGGTAAGCATTGCTTGGTAAGCATTGCTTGGTAAGCATTGCTTAGTAAGCATTGCTTGGTAAGCATTGCATTGTAAGCATTGCGTGGTAAGCATTGCTTGATAAGCATTGCATGGAAAGCATTGCATGGTAAGCATTGCTTGGTAAGCATTGCTTGCTAACCATCGCTTGGTATGCATTGCATGGTGAGAATTGCATGGTAAGCATTGCTTGGTAAGCATTGCTTGGTGAGCATTGCTTCGTAAGCATCGCTTGGTGAGCATCGCTTGGTGAGCATCGCTTGGTGAGCATCGCTTGGTGAGCATCGCTTGGTGAGCATCGCTTCGTGAGCATCGCTTGGTAAGCATCGCTTGGTAAGCATTGCGTGGTGAGCATTGCGTGGTGAGCATTGCGTGGTGAGCATTGCGTGGTGAGCATTGCGTGGTGAGCATTGCATGGTAAGCATTGCATGGTAAGCATTGCTTGGTAAGCATTGCTTGGTAAGCATTGCATGGTAAGCATTGCATGGTAAGCATTGCTTGGTAAGCATTGCTTGGTAAGCATTGCTTGGTAAGCATTGCTTGGTAAGCATTGCTTGGTAAGCATTGCATGGTAAGCATTGCATGGTAAGCATTGCTTGGTAAACATTGCTTGGTAAGCATTGCATGGTAAGCATTGCTTGGTAAGCATTGCTTGGTAAGCATTGCATGGTGAGCATCGCTTGGTGAGCATCGCTTGGTGAGCATCGCTTGGTTAGCATCGCTTGGTGAGCATCGATTGGTGAGCATCGCTTAGTGAGCATCGCTTGGTGAGCATCGCTTGGTGAGCATCGCTTGGTGAGCATTGCATGGTTAGCATCGCTTGGTGAGCATCGCATGGTGAGTATCGCATGGTGAGCATCGCATGGTTAGCATTGCATGGTGAGCATCGCATGGTGAGCATCGCATGGTGAGCATTGCATGGTGAGCATTGCATGGTGAGCATTGCATGGTGAGCATTGCATGGTGAGCATTGCATGGTGAGCATTGCTTGGTGAGCATTGCATGGTAAGCATTGCATGGTAAGCATTGCTTGGTAACATTGCTTGGTAAGCATTGCTTGGTAGGCATTGCTTGGCAAGCATTGCTTGGTAAGCATTGCTTGGTAAGCATTGCATGGTAAGCATTGCTTGGTAAGCATTGCATGGTAAGCATTGCTTGGTAAGCATTGCTTTGTGAGCATTGCATGGTAAGCATTGCTTGGTAAGCATTGCTTGGTATGCATTGCATGGTAAGCATTGCTTGGTAAGTATTGCTTGGTTAGCATTGCATGGTAAGCTTTGCTTGGTAAGCATTGCATGGTAAGCATTGCATGGTAAGCATTGCTTGGTAAGCAATGCTTGGTAAGCATTGCTTTGTGAGCATTGCATGGTAAGCATTGCTTGGTAAGCAATGCTTGGTATGCATTGCATGGTAAGCATTGCTTGGTAAGTATTGCTTGGTTAGCATTGCATGGTAAGCATTGCTTCGTAAGCATTGTTTGGTAAGCATTGCATGGTAAGCATTGCATAGTGAGCATTGCACGGTGAGCATTGCATGGTGAGCATTCCATGGTAAGCACTGCTTGGTAAGCACTGCTTGGTAAGCATTGCATGGTAAGCATTCCTTGGTAAGCATTGCTTGGAAAGCATTGCATGGTAAGCATTGCATGGTAAGCATTGCTTGGTAAGCATTGCATGGTAAGCATTGCATGGTAAGCATTGCTTGGTAAGCATTGCATGGTAAGCATTGCATGGTAAGCATTGCTTGGTAAGCATTGCTTGGTAAGCATTGCATGGTAAGCATTGCATGGTAAGCATTGCTTGGTAAGCATTGCATGGAAAGCATTCCATGGTAAGCATTGCTTGGTAACCATTGCTTGGTAAGCATTGCTTGGTAAGTATTGCTTGGTAAGCATTGCTTGGTAAGCATTGCTTGGTAAGCATTGCTTGGTAAGCATTGCATGGTAAGCATTGCTTGGTAAGTATTGCATGGAAAGCATTCCATGGTAAGCATTGCTTAGTAAGCATTGCTTGGTAAGCATTGCTTGGTAAGCATTGCTTGGTAAGCATTGCTTGGTAAGCATTGCTTGGTAAGCATTGCTTGGTAAGCATTGCTTGGTAAGCATTGCTTGGTAAGCATTGCTTGGTAAGCATTGCATGGTAAGCATTGCTTGGTAAGCATTGCATGGTAAGCATTGCATGTTAAGTATTGCTTGGTAAGCATTGCATGGTAAGCATTGCATGGTAAGCATTGCTTGGTAAGCATTGCTTGGTAAGCATTGCTTGGTAAGCATTGCTTGGTAAGCATTGCTTGGTAAGCATTGCTTGGTAAGCATTGCTTGGTAAGCATTGCTTGGTAAGCATTGCTTGGTAAGCATTGCATGGTAAGCATTGCTTGGTAAGCATTGCATGGTAAGCATTGCATGTTAAGCATTGCTTGGTAAGCATTGCATGGTAAGCATTGCATGGTAAGCATTGCTTGGTAAGCATTGCTTGGTAAGCATTGCATGGTAAGCATTGCATGGTAAGCATTGCTTGGTAAGCATTGCATGGTAAGCATTCCATGGTAAGCATTGCATGGTAAGCATTGCTTGGTAAGCATCGCATGGTGAGTATTGCATGGTGAGCATTGCATGGTGAGCATCGCATGGTGAGCATCGCATGGTGAGCATTGCATGGTGAGCATTGCTTGGTGAGCATTGCATGGTAAGCGTTACATGGTAAGTATTGCTAGGTAAGCATTGCTTGGAAGGCATTGCTTGGTAAGCAATGCATGGTAAGCATCGCATGGTGAGCATCGCATGGTGAGCATCGCATGGTGAGCATCGCATGGTGAGCATTGCATGGTGAGCATTGCATGGTGAGCATTGCATGGTGAGCATTGCATAGTGAGCATTGCATGGTGAGCATTGTATGGTGAGCATTGCATGGTGAGCATTGCATGGTGAGCATTGCATGGTAAGCATTGCTTGGTAATATTGCTTGGTAAGCATTGCTTGGTAAGCATTGCATGGTAAGCATTGCTTGGTAAGCATTGCTTGGTAAGCATTTCATGGTAAGCACTGCTCGGTAAGCACTGCTGTTAAGCATTGCATGGTAAGCATTCCTTGGTAAGCATTGCTTGGTAATCATTGCATGGTAAGCACTGCTTGGTAAGCACTGCTTGGTAAGCATTGCATGGTAAGCTTTGCTTGGTAAGCATTGCTTGGTAAGCATTGCATGGCAAGCATTGCTTAGAAAGCATTGCTTGGTATGCATTGCATGATAAGCATTGCATGGTAAGCATTGCTTGGTAAGCATTGCTTGGTAAGCATTGCTTGGTAAGCATTGCTTGGTAAGCATTGCTTGGTAAGCATTGCATGGTAAGCATTGCTTGGTAAGCATTGCTTGGTAAGCATTGCATGGTAAGCATTGCTTGGTAAGCATTGCTTGGTAAGCATTGCTTGGTAAGCATTGCTTGGTAAGCATTGCTTGGTAAGCATTGCATGGTAAGCATTGCTTGGTAAGCATTGCTTTTTAAGCATTGCTTGGTAAGCATTGCATGGTAAGCATTGCTTGGTAAGCATTGCATGGTAAGCATTGCATGGTAAGCATTGCTAGGTAAGCATTGCTTGGTAAGCATTGCTAGGTAAGCATTGCATGGTAAGCATTGCATGGTGAGCATCGCATGGTGAGCATTGCAAGGTGAGCATCGCATGGTGAGCATCGCATGGTGAGCATCGCATGGTGAGCATCGCATGGTGAGCATTGCATAGTGAGCATTGCATGGTGAGCATTGTATGGTGAGCATTGCATGGTGAGCATTGCATGGTGAGCATTGCATGGTAAGCATTGCTTGGTAATATTGCTTGGTAAGCATAGCTTGGTAAGCATTGCATGGTAAGCTTTGCTTGGTAAACATTGCTTGGTAAGCATTTCATGGTAAGCACTGCTCGGTAAGCACTGCTTGGTAAGCATTGCATGGTAAGCATTCCTTGGTAAGCATTGCTTGGTAATCATTGCATGGTAAGCACTGCTTGGTAAGCACTGCTTGGTAAGCATTGCATGGTAAGCTTTGCTTGGTAAGCATTGCATGGTAAGCATTGCATGGCAAGCATTGCTTAAAAAGCATTGCTTGGTATGCATTGCATGATAAGCATTGCATGGTAAGCATTGCTTGGTAAGCATTGCATGGTGAGCATTGCATGGTAAGCATTGCTTGGTAAGCATCGCATGGTGAGTATCGCATGGTGAGCATTGCATGGTGAGCATCGCATGGTGAGCATCGCATGGTGAGCATTGCATGGTGAGCATTGCTGGGTGAGCATTGCATGGTAAGCGTTGCATGGTAAGTATTGCTAGGTAAGCATTGCTTGGAAGGCATTGCTTGGTAAGCATTGCACGGTAAGCATCGCATGGTGAGCATCGCATGGTGAGCATCGCATGGTGAGCATCGCATGCTGAGCATCGCATGGTGAGCATCGCATGGTGAGCATTGCATGGTGAGCATTGCATGGTAAGCATTGCTTGGTAACATTGCTTGGTAAGCATTTCATGGTAAGCACTGCTTGGTAAGCACTGCTTGGTAAACATTGCATGGTAAGCATTCCTTGGTAAGCATTGCTTGGTAATCATTGCATGGTAAGCACTGCTTGGTAAGCACTGCTTAGTAAGCATTGCATGGTAAGCATTGCTTGGTAAGCATTGCTTGGTAAGCATTGCATGGCAAGCATTGCTTAGTAAGCATTGCTTGGTATGCATTGCATGGTAAGCATTGCATGGTAAGCATTGCTTGGTAAGCATTGCTTGGTAAGCATTGCTTGGTAAGCATTGCTTGGTAAGCATTGCTTGGTAAGCATTGCATGGTAAGCATTGCTTGGTAAGCATTGCTTGGTAAGCATTGCATGGTAAGCATTGCTTGGTAAGCATTGCTTCGTAACATTGCTTGGTAAGCATTGCTTGGTAAGCATTGCTTGGTAAGCATTGAATGGTAAGCATTCCTTGGTAAGTATTGCTTGGTAAGCATTGCATGGTAAGCACTGCTTGGTAAACATTGCTTGGTAAGCATTGCATGGTAAGCATTGCTTGGTAAGCATTGCTTTGTGTGCATTGCATGGTAAGCATTGCTTGGTAAGCATTGCTTGGTATGCATTGCATGGTAAGCATTGCTTGGTAAGTATTGCTTGGTTAGCATTGCATGGTAAACATTGCTTGGTAAGCATTGTTTGTTAAGCATTGCATGGTAAGCATTGCATAGTGAGCACTGCATGGTGAGCATTGCATGGTGAGCAATGCATGGTAAGCACTGCTTGGTAAGCACTGCTTGGTAAGCATTGCATGGTAAGCATTCCTTGGTAAGCATTGCTTGTTAAGCATTGCTTGGTAAGCATTGCATGGTAAGCATTGCTTGGTAAGCATTGCTTGGCAAGCATTGCATGGTAAGCATTGCATGGTAAGCATTGCTTGGTAAGCATTGCTTGGTAAACATTGCATGGGAAGCATTGCATGGTAAGCATTGCTTGGTAAGCATTGCTTGGTGAGCATTGCTTCGTGAGCATCGCTTGGTGAGCATCGCTTGGTGAGCATCGCTTGGTAAGCATCGCTTGGTAAGCATTGCGTGGTGAGCATTGCGTGGTGAGCATTGCGTGGTGAGCAATGCGTGGTGAGCATTGCATGGTAAGCATTCCTTGGTTAGCATTGCTTGGTTAGCATTGCTTGGTAAGCATTTCTTGGTAAGCATTGCATGGTAAGCATTGCTTGGTAAGCATTGTATGGTAAGCATTGCATGGTAAGCATTGCTTGGTAAGCATTGCATGGTAAGCATTGCTTGGTAAGCATTGCTTGGTAAGCATTGCTTGGTAAGCATTGCTTGGTAAGCATTGCATTGTAAGCATTGCATGGTATGCATTGCTTGATAAGCATTGCATGGAAAGCATTGCATGGTAAGCATTGCTTGGTAAGCATTTCTTGGTAAGCATTGCTTGGTAAGCATTGCATTGTAAGCATTGCATGGTAAGCATTGCTTGGTAAGCATTGCTTGGTGAGCATTGCTTCGTAAGCATCGCTTGGTGAGCATCGCTTGGTGAGCATTGCTTGGTGAGCATCGCTTGGTGAGCATTGCATGGTGAGCATTGCATGATGAGCATTGCATGGTGAGCATTGCTTGGTGAGCATTGCATGGTAAGCATTGCATGGTAAGCATTGCCTGGTAAACATTGCTTGGTAAGCATTGCATGGTAAGCATTGCTTGGTAAGCATTTCTTGGTAAGCATTGCATGGTGAGCATCGCTTGGTGAGCATCGCTTGGTTAGCATCGCTTGGTGAGCATCGCTTGGTGAGCATTGCATAGTGAGCATCGCTTGGTGAGCATCGCTTGGTGAGCATCGCATGGTGAGCATTGCATGGTGAGCATTGCATGGTGAGCATTGCATGGTGAGCATTGCATGGTGAGCATTGCATGGTGAGCATTGCATGGTGAGCATTGCATGGTGAGCATTGCTTGGTGAGCATTGCATGGTAAGCATTGCATGGTAAGCATTGCTTGGTAACATTGCTTGGTAAGCATTGCTTGGTAAGCATTGCTTGGCAAGCATTGCTTGGTAAGCATTGCTTGGTAAGCATTGCATGGTAAGCATTGCTTGGTAAGCATTGCATGGTAAGCATTGCATGGTAAGCATTGCTTGGTAAGCATTGCTTGGTAAGCATTGCTTTGTGAGCATTGCATGGTAAGCATTGCTTGGTAAGCATTGCTTGGTATGCATTGCATGGTAAGCATTGCTTGGTAAGTATTGCTTGGTTAGCATTGCATGGTAAGCATTGCTTCGTAAGCATTGTTTGGTAAGCATCGCATGGTGAGCATTGCATGGTGAGCATTGCATGGTGAGCATTGCATGGTGAGCATTGCATGGTGAGCATTGCATGGTGAGCATTGCATGGTGAGCATTGCATGGTGAGCATTGCATGGTGAGCATTGCATGGTGAGCATTGCTTGGTGAGCATTGCATGGTAGGCATTGCATGGTAAGCATTGCTTGGTAACATTGCTTGGTAAGCATTGCTTGGTAAGCATTGCTTGGTAAGCATTGAATGGTAAGCATTCCTTGGTAAGCATTGCTTGGTAAGCATTGCATGGCAAGCACTGCTTGGTAAGCACTGCTTGGTAAGCATTGCATGGTAAGCATTGCTTGGTAAGCATTGCTTTTTGAGTATTGCATGGTAAGCATTGCTTGGTAAGCATTGCTTGGTATGCATTGCATGGTAAGTATTTCTTGGTTAGCATTGCATGGTAAGCATTGTTTGGTAAGCATTGTTTGGTAAGCATTGCATGGTAAGCATTGCATGGTAAGCATTGCTTGGTAAGCATTGCATGGAAAGCATTGCATGGTAAGCATTGCTTGGTAAGCATCGCTTGGTAAGCATTGCATGGTAAGCATTGCATGGTAAGCATTGCATGGTAAGCATTGCATGGTAAGCATTGCTTGGTAAGCATTGCTTGGTAAGCATTGCATGGTAAGCATTGCTTGGTAAGCATTGCTTGGTAAGCATTGCTTGGTAAGCATCGCATGGTAAGCATTGCTTGATAAGCATTGCATGGTAAGTGTTGCTTGGTAAGCATTGATTGGTAAACATTGCATGGTAAGCATTGCATGGTAAGCATTGCATGGTAAGCATTGCTTGGTAAGCATTGCATGGTAAGCATTGCATGGTGAGCATTGCATGGTGAGCATTGCTTGGTGAGCATTGCATGGTAAGCATTGCATGGTAAGCATTGCTTGGAAACATTGCTTGGTAAGCATTGCTTGTTAAGCATTGCTTGGTAAGCATTGCATGGTAAGCATTGCATGGTAAGCATTGCTTGGTAAGCATTGCTTGGTATGCATTGCATGGTAAGCATTGCTTGGTAAGTATTGCTTGGTTAGCATTGCATGGTAAGCATTGCTTGGTAAGCATTGTTTGGTAAGCATTGCATGGTAAGCATTGCATAGTGAGCATTGCATGGTGAGCATTGCATGGTGAGCATTCCATGGTAAGCACTGCTTGGTAAGCATTGCATGGTAAGCATTCCTTGGTAAGCATTGCTTGGTAAGCATTGCATGGTAAGCATTGCTTGGTCAGCATTGCATGGTAAGCATTGCATGATAAGCATTGCTTGGTAAGCATTGCATGGTAAGCATTGCATGGTAAGCATTGCTTGGTAAGCATTGCTTGGTAAGCATTGCATGGTAAGCATTGCATGGTAAGCATTGCTTGGTAAGCATTGCATGGAAAGCATTCCATGGTAAGCATTGCTTGGTTAGCATTGCTTGGTAAGCATTGCTTGGTAAGTATTGCTTGGTAAGCATTGCTTGGTAATCATTGCTTGGTAAGCATTGCTTGGTAAGCATTGCTTGGTAAGCATTGCATGGTAAGCATTGCTTGGTAAGTATTGCATGGAAATCATTCCATGGTAAGCATTGCTTGGTAAGCATTGCTTGGTAAGCACTGCTTGGTAAGCATTGCTTGGTAAGCATTGCTTGGTAAGCATTGCTTGGTAAGCATTGCATGGTAAGCATTGCTTGGTAAGCATTGCATGGTAAGCATTGCATGTTAAGCATTGCTTGGTAAGCATTGCATGGTAAGCATTGCATGGTAAGCATTGCTTGGTAAGCATTGCATGGAAAGCATTGCATGGTAAGCATTGCTTGGTAAGCATTGCTTGGTAAGCATCGCTTGGTAAGCATTGCATGGTAAGCATTGCATGGTAAGCATTGCTTGGTAAGCATTGCATGGTAAGCATTGCATGGTAAGCATTGCTTGGTAAGCATTGCATGGTAAGCATTGCATGGTAAGCATTGCTTGGTAAGCATTGCATGGTAAGCATTGCTTGGTAAGCATTGCATGGTAAGCATTGCATGGTAAGCATTGCTTGGTAAGCATTGCTTGGTAAGCATTGCATGGTAAGCATTGCTTGGTAAGCATTGCTTGGTGAGCATTGCATGGTGAGCATCGCTTGGTGAGCATCGCTTGGTGAGCATCGCTTGGTTAGCATCGCTTGGTGAGCATCGCTTGGTGAGCATCGCTTGGTGAGCATCGCTTGGTGAGCATCGCTTGGTGAGCAACGCTTGGTGAGCATCGCTTGGTGAGCATCACTTGGTGAGCATTGCATGGTTAGCATCGCTTGGTGAGCATCGCATGGTGAGTATCGCATGGTGAGCATTGCATGGTGAGCATCGCATGGTGAGCATTGCATGGTAAGCATTGCTTGGTAAGCATTGAATGGTTAGCATTCCTTGGTAAGCATTGCTTGGTAAGCATTGCATGGCAAGCATTGCATGGTAAGCATTGCTTGGTAATATTGCTTGGTAAGCATTGCTTGGTAAGCATTGCTTGGTGAGCATTGCATGGTGAGCATCGCTTGGTGAGCATCGCTTGGTGAGCATCGCTTGGTTAGCATCGCTTGGTGAGCATTGCATGGTAAGCATTGCATGGTAAGCATTGCTTGGTAAGCATTGCATGGTAAGCATTGCATGGTAAGCATTGCTTGGTAAGCATTGCATGGTAAGCATTGCTTGGTAAGCATTGCTTGGTAAGCATTGCTTGGTAAGCATTGCATGGTAAGCATTGCATGGTAAGCATTGCTTGGTAAGCATTGAATGGTAAGCATTCCTTGGTAAGCATTGCTTGGTAAGCATTGCATGGCAAGCATTGCATGGTAAGCATTGCTTGGTAACATTGCTTGGTAAGCATTGCTTGGTAAGCATTGCTTGGTAAGCATTGAATGGTAAGCATTCCTTGGTAAGTATTGCTTGGTAAGCATTGCATGGTAAGCACTGCTTGGTAAGCACTGCTTGGTAAGCATTGCATGGTAAGCATTGCTTGGTAAGCATTGCTTTGTGTGCATTGCATGGTAAGCATTGCTTGGTATGCATTGCATGGTAAGCATTGCTTGGTAAGTATTGCTTGGTTAGCATTGCATGGTAAACATTGCTTGGTAAGCATTGTTTGTTAAGCATTCCTTGGTAAGCATTGCATAGTGAGCACTGCATGGTGAGCATTGCATGGCGAGCAATGCATGGTAAGCACTGCTTGGTAAGCACTGCTTGGTGAGCATTGCATGGTAAGCATTGCTTGTTAAGCATTGCTTGGTAAGCATTGCATGGTAAGCATTGCTTGGTAAGCATTGCTTGGTAAGCATTGCATGGTAAGCATTGCTTGGTAAGCATTGCTTTGTGAGTATTGCATGGTAAGTATTGCTTGGTTAGCATTGCATGGTAAGCATTGCTTACCAAGCATTGTTTGGTAAGCATTGCATGGTAAGCATTGCTTGGTAAGCATTGCTTGGTAAGCATTGCATGGTGAGCATTGCTTGGTAAGCATTGCTTGTTAAGCATTGCTTGGTAAGCATTGCATGGTAAGCATTGCTTGGTAAGCATTGCTTGGTAAGCATTGCATGGTAAGCATTGCATGGTAAGCATTGCTTGGTAAGCATTGCTTGGTAAACATTGCATGGGAAGCATTGCATGGTAAGCATTGCTTGGTAAGCATTGCATTGTAAGCATTGCATGGTAAGCATTGTATGGTAAGCATTGCTTGGTAAGCATCGCATGGTGAGTATCGCACGGTGAGCATTGCATGGTGAGAATCGCATGGTGAGCATCGTATGGTGAGCATTGTATGGTGAGCATTGCTTGGTAAGCATTGCATGGTAAGCATTGCATGGTAAGCATTGCTAGGTAAGCATTGCTTGGTAAGCATTGCTAGGTAAGCATTGCATGGTAAGCATTGCATGGTGAGCATCGCATGGTGAGCATTGCAAGGTGAGCATCGCATGGTGAGCATCGCATGGTGAGCATCGCATGGTGAGCATTGCATGGTGAGCATTGCATGGTGAGCATTGCATGGTGAGCATTGCATAGTGAGCATTGCATGGTGAGCATTGTATGGTGAGCATTGCATGGTGAGCATTGCATGGTGAGCATTGCATCTTAAGCATTGCTTGGTAATATTGCTTGGTAAGCATTGCTTGGTAAGCATTGCATGGTAAGCAATGCTTGGTAAGCATTGCTTGGTAAGCATTTCATGGTAAGCACTGCTCGGTAAGCACTGCTTCGTAAGCATTGCATGGTAAGCATTCCTTGGTAAGCATTGCTTGGAAATCATTGCATGGTAAGCACTGCTTGGTAAGCACTGCTTGGTAAGCATTGCATGGTAAGCTTTGCTTGGTAAGCATTGCTTGGTAAGCATTGCATGGCAAGCATTGCTTAGAAAGCATTGCTTGGTATGCATTGCATGATAAGCATTGCATGGTAAGCATTGCTTGGTAAGCATTGCTTGGTAAGCATTGCTTGGTAAGCATTGCTTGGTAAGCATTGCATGGTAAGCATTGCTTGGTAAGCATTGCTTGGTAAGCATTGCATGGTAAGCATTGAATGGTAAGCATTCCTTGTTAAGTATTGCTTGGTAAGCATTGCATGGTAAGCACTGCTTGGTAAGCATTGCTTGGTAAGCATTGCATGGTAAGCATTGCTTGGTAAGCATTGCTTTGTGTGCATTGCATGGTAAGCATTGCTTGGTAAGCATTGCTTGGTATGCATTGCATGGTAAGCATTGCTTGGTAAGTATTGCTTGGTTAGCATTGCATGGTAAACATTGCTTGGTAAGCATTGTTTGTTAAGCATTGCATGGTAAGCATTGCATAGTGAGCACTGCATGGTGAGCATTGCATGGTGAGCAATGCATGGTAAGCACTGCTTGGTAAGCACTGCTTGGTAAGCATTGCATGGTAAGCATTCCTTGGTAAGCATTGCTTGTTAAGCATTGCTTGGTAAGCATTGCATGGTAAGCATTGCTTGGTAAGCATTGCTTGGTAAGCATTGCATGGTAAACATTGCATGGTAAGCATTGCTTGGTAAGCATTGCTTGGTAAACATTGCATGGGAAGCATTGCATGGTAAGCATTGCTTGGTAAGCATTCCTTGGTGAGCATTGCTTCGTGAGCATCGCTTGGTGAGCATCGCTTGGTGAGCATCGCTTGGTAAGCATCGCTTGGTAAGCATTGCGTGGTGAGCATTGCGTGGTGAGCATTGCGTGGTGAGCATTGCGTGGTGAGCATTGCATGGTAAGCATTCCGTGGTTAGCATTGCTTGGTAAGCATTGCTTGGTAAGCATTTCTTGGTAAGCATTGCATGGTTAGCATTGCTTGGTAAGCATTGCATGGTAAGCATTGCATGGTAAGCATTGCTTGGTAAGCATTGCATGGTAAGCATTGCATGGTAAGCATTGCATGGTAAGCATCGCTTGGTAAGCATTGCGTGGTGAGCATTGCGTGGTGAGCATTGCGTGGTGAGCATTGCGTGGTGAGCATTGCGTGGTGAGCATTGCATGGTAAGAATTGCATGGTAAGCATTGCTTGGTAAGCATTGCTTGGTAAGCATTGCATGGTAAGCATTGCATGGTAAGCATTGCTTGGTAAGCATTGCTTGGTAAGCATTGCTTGGTAAGCATTGCTTGGTAAGCATTGCTTGGTAAGCATTGCATGGTAAGCATTGCATGGTAAGCATTGCTTGGTAAACATTGCTTGGTAAGCATTGCATGGTAAGCATTGCTTGGTAAGCATTGCTTGGTAAGCATTGCATGGTGAGCATCGCTTGGTGAGCATCGCTTGGTGAGCATCGCTTGGTTAGCATCGCTTGGTGAGCATCGATTGGTGAGCATCGCTTAGTGAGCATCGCTTGGTGAGCATCGCTTGGTGAGCATCGCTTGGTGAGCATTGCATGGTTAGCATCGCTTGGTGAGCATCGCATGGTGAGTATCGCATGGTGAGCATCGCATGGTTAGCATCGCATGGTGAGCATCGCATGGTGAGCATCGCATGGTGAGCATTGCATGGTGAGCATTGCATGGTGAGCATTGCATGGTGAGCATTGCATGGTGAGCATTGCATGGTGAGCATTGCTTGGTGAGCATTGCATGGTAAGCATTGCATGGTAAGCATTGCTTGGTAACATTGCTTGGTAAGCATTGCTTGGTAGGCATTGCTTGGCAAGCATTGCTTGGTAAGCATTGCTTGGTAAGCATTGCATGGTAAGCATTGCTTGGTAAGCATTGCATGGTAAGCATTGCTTGGTAAGCATTGCTTTGTGAGCATTGCATGGTAAGCTTTGCTTGGTAAGCATTGCTTGGTATGCATTGCATGGTAAGCATTGCTTGGTAAGTATTGCTTGGTTAGCATTGCATGGTAAGCTTTGCTTGGTAAGCATTGCATGGTAAGCATTGCATGGTAAGCATTGCTTGGTAAGCATTGCTTGGTAAGCATTGCTTTGTGAGCATTGCATGGTAAGCATTGCTTGGTAAGCAATGCTTGGTATGCATTGCATGGTAAGCATTGCTTGGTAAGTATTGCTTGGTTAGCATTGCATGGTAAGCATTGCTTCGTAAGCATTGTTTGGTAAGCATTGCATGGTAAGCATTGCATAGTGAGCATTGCATGGTGAGCATTGCATGGTGAGCATTCCATGGTAAGCACTGCTTGGTAAGCACTGCTTGGTAAGCATTGCATGGTAAGCATTCCTTGGTAAGCATTGCTTGGAAAGCATTGCATGGTAAGCATTGCATGGTAAGCATTGCTTGGTAAGCATTGCATGGTAAGCATTGCATGGTAAGCATTGCTTGGTAAGCATTGCATGGTAAGCATTGCATGGTAAGCATTGCTTGGTAAGCATTGCTTGGTAAGCATTGCATGGTAAGCATTGCATGGTAAGCATTGCTTGGTAAGCATTGCATGGAAAGCATTCCATGGTAAGCATTGCTTGGTAACCATTGCTTGGTAAGCATTGCTTGGTAAGTATTGCTTGGTAAGCATTGCTTGGTAAGCATTGCTTGGTAAGCATTGCTTGGTAAGCATTGCATGGTAAGCATTGCTTGGTAAGTATTGCATGGAAAGCATTCCATGGTAAGCATTGCTTGGTGAGCATTGCATGGTGAGCATCGCTTGGTGAGCATCGCTTGGTGAGCATCGCTTGGTTAGCATCGCTTGGTGAGCATCGCTTGGTGAGCATCGCTTGGTGAGCATCGCTTGGTGAGCATCACTTGGTGAGCATTGCATGGTTAGCATCGCTTGGTGAGCATCGCATGGTGAGTATCGCATGGTGAGCATTGCATGGTGAGCATCGCATGGTGAGCATTGCATGGTGAGCATTGCATGGTGAGCATTGCATGGTGAGCATTGCATGGTGAGCATTGCATGGTGAGCATTGCATGGTGAGCATTGCATGGTGAGCATTGCATGGTGAGCATTGCATGGTGAGCATTGCTTGGTGAGCATTGCATGGTAGGCATTGCATGGTAAGCATTGCTTGGTAACATTGCTTGGTAAGCATTGCTTGGTAAGCATTGCTTGGTAAGCATTGCTTGGTAAGCATTGCTTGGTAAGCATTGCTTGGTAACATTGCTTGGTAAGCATTGCTTGGTAAGCATTGCTTGGTAAGCATTGCATGGTAAGCATTGCTTGGTAACATTGCTTGGTAAGCATTGCTTGGTAAGCATTGCTTGGTAAGCATTGAATGGTAAGCATTCCTTGGTAAGCATTGCTTGGTAAGCATTGCATGGCAAGCACTGCTTGGTAAGCACTGCTTGGTAAGCATTGCATGGTAAGCATTGCTTGGTAAGCATTGCTTTGTGAGTATTGCATGGTAAGCATTGCTTGGTAAGCATTGCTTGGTATGCATTGCATGGTAAGTATTGCTTGGTTAGCATTGCATGGTAAGCATTGCTTGGTAAGCATTGTTTGGTAAGCATTGCATGGTAAGCATTGCATGGTAAGCATTGCTTGGTAAGCATTGCATGGTAATCATTGCATGGTAAGCATTGCTTGGTAAGCATTGCATGGAAAGCATTGCATGGTAAGCATTGCTTGGTAAGCATCGCTTGGTAAGCATTGCATGGTAAGCATTGCATGGTAAGCATTGCTTGGTAAGCATTGCATGGTAAGCATTGCATGGTAAGCATTGCTTAGTAAGCATTGCATGGTAAGCATTGCATGGTAAGCATTGCTTGGTAAGCATTGCATGGTAAGCATTGCTTGGTAAGCATTGCTTGGTAAGCATTGCTTGGTAAGCATCGCATGGTAAGCATTGCTTGATAAGCATTGCATGGTAAGCGTTGCTTGGTAAGCATTGATTGGTAAACATTGCATGGTAAGCATTGCATGGTAAGCATTGCATGGTAAGCATTGCTTGGTAAGCATTGCATGGTGAGCATTGCATGGTGAGCATTGCTTGGTGAGCATTGCATGGTAAGCATTGCATGGTAAGCATTGCTTGGAAACATTGCTTGGTAAGCATTGCTTGGTAAGCATTGCTTGGTAAGCATTGCATGGTAAGCATTGCATGGTAAGCATTGCTTGGTAAGCATTGCTTGGTATGCATTGCATGGTAAGCATTGCTTGGTAAGTATTGCTTGGTTAGCATTGCATGGTAAGCATTGCTTGGTAAGCATTGCTTGGTAAGCATTGTTTGGTAAGCATTGCATGGTAAGCATTGCATAGTGAGCATTGCATGGTGAGCATTGCATGGTGAGCATTCCATGGTAAGCACTGCTTGGTAAGCATTGCATGGTAAGCATTCCTTGGTAAGCATTGCTTGGTAAGCATTGCATGGTAAGCATTGCTTGGTCAGCATTGCATGGTAAGCATTGCATGGTAAGCATTGCTTGGTAAGCATTGCATGGTAAGCATTGCATGGTAAGCATTGCTTGGTAAGCATTGCTTGGTAAGCATTGCATGGTAAGCATTGCATGGTAAGCATTGCTTGGTAAGCATTGCATGGAAAGCATTCCATGGTAAGCATTGCTTGGTAAGCATTGCTTGGTAAGCATTGCTTGGTAAGTATTGCTTGGTAAGCATTGCTTGGTAAGCATTGCTTGGTAAGCATTGCTTGGTAAGCATTGCTTGGTAAGCATTGCATGGTAAGCATTGCTTGGTAAGTATTGCATGGAAATCATTCCATGGCAAGCATTGCTTGGTAAGCATTGCTTGGTAAGCATTGCTTGGTAAGCATTGCTTGGTAAGCATTGCTTGGTAAGCATTGCTTGGTAAGCATTGCATGGTAAGCATTGCTTGGTAAGCATTGCATGGTAAGCATTGCATGTTAAGCATTGCTTGGTAAGCATTGCATGGTAAGCATTGCATGGTAAGCATTGCTTGGTAAGCATTGCATGGAAAGCATTGCATGGTAAGCATTGCTTGGTAAGCATTGCTTGGTAAGCATCGCTTGGTAAGCATTGCATGGTAAGCATTGCATGGTAAGCATTGCTTGGTAAGCATTGCATGGTAAGCATTGCATGGTAAGCATTGCTTGGTAAGCATTGCATGGTAAGCATTGCATGGTAAGCATTGCTTGGTAAGCATTGCATGGTAAGCATTGCTTAGTAAGCATTGCTTGGTAAGCATTGCATGGTAAGCTTTGCTTGGTAAGCATTGCTTGGTAAGCATTGCATGGCAAGCATTGCTTAGAAAGCATTGCTTGGTATGCATTGCATGATAAGCATTGCATGGTAAGCATTGCTTGGTAAGCATTGCTTGGTAAGCATTGCTTGGTAAGCATTGCTTGGTAAGCATTGCTTGGTAAGCATTGCATGGTAAGCATTGCTTGGTAAGCATTGCTTGGTAAGCATTGCATGGTAAGCATTGCTTGGTAAGCATTGCTTGGTAAGCATTGCTTGGTAAGCATTGCTTGGTAAGCATTGCTTGGTAAGCATTGCATGGTAAGCATTGCTTGGTAAGCATTGCTTGTTAAGCATTGCTTGGTAAGCATTGCATGGTAAGCATTCCTTGGTAAGCATTGCTTGGTAAGCATTGCATGGTAAGCATTGCTTGGTCAGCATTGCATGGTAAGCATTGCATGGTAAGCATTGCTTGGTAAGCATTGCATGGTAAGCATTGCATTGTAAGCATTGCTTGGTAAGCATTGCTTGGTAAGCATTGCATGGTAAGCATTGCATGGTAAGCATTGCTTGGTAAGCATTGCATGGAAAGCATTCCATGGTAAGCATTGCTTGGTAAGCATTGCTTGGTAAGCATTGCTTGGTAAGTATTGCTTGGTAAGCATTGCTTGGTAAGCATTGCTTGGTAAGCATTGCTTGGTAAGCATTGCTTGGTAAGCATTGCATGGTAAGCATTGCATGGTAAGCATTGCTTGGAAACATTGCTTGGTAAGCATTGCTTGGTAAGCATTGCTTGGTAAGCATTGCATGGTAAGCATTGCATGGTAAGCATTGCTTGGTAAGCATTGCTTGGTATGCATTGCATGGTAAGCATTGCTTGGTAAGTATTGCTTGGTTAGCATTGCATGGTAAGCATTGCTTGGTAAGCATTGCTTGGTAAGCATTGTTTGGTAAGCATTGCATGGTAAGCATTGCATAGTGAGCATTGCATGGTGAGCATTGCATGGTGAGCATTCCATGGTAAGCACTGCTTGGTAAGCATTGCATGGTAAGCATTCCTTGGTAAGCATTGCTTGGTAAGCATTGCATGGTAAGCATTGCTTGGTAAGCATTGCATGGTAAGCATTGCATGGTAAGCATTGCTTGGTAAGCATTGCATGGTAAGCATTGCATGGTAAGCATTGCTTGGTAAGCATTGCTTGGTAAGCATTGCATGGTAAGCATTGCATGGTAAGCATTGCTTGGTAAGCATTGCATGGAAAGCATTCCATGGTAAGCATTGCTTGGTAAGCATTGCTTGGTAAGCATTGCTTGGTAAGTATTGCTTGGTAAGCATTGCTTGGTAAGCATTGCTTGGTAAGCATTGCTTGGTAAGCATTGCTTGGTAAGCATTGCATGGTAAGCATTGCTTGGTAAGTATTGCATGGAAATCATTCCATGGTAAGCATTGCTTGGTAAGCATTGCTTGGTAAGCATTGCTTGGTAAGCATTGCTTGGTAAGCATTGCTTGGTAAGCATTGCTTGGTAAGCATTGCTTGGTAAGCATTGCATGGTAAGCATTGCTTGGTAAGCATTGCATGGTAAGCATTGCATGTTAAGCATTGCTTGGTAAGCATTGCATGGTAAGCATTGCATGGTAAGCATTGCTTGGTAAGCATTGCATGGAAAGCATTGCATGGTAAGCATTGCTTGGTAAGCATTGCTTGGTAAGCATCGCTTGATAAGCATTGCATGGTAAGCATTGCATGGTAAGCATTGCTTGGTAAGCATTGCATGGTAAGCATTGCATGGTAAGCATTGCTTGGTAAGCATTGCATGGTAAGCATTGCATGGTAAGCATTGCTTGGTAAGCATTGCATGGTAAGCATTGCTTGGTAAGCATTGCTTGGTAAGCATTGCATGGTAAGCTTTGCTTGGTAAGCATTGCTTGGTAAGCATTGCATGGCAAGCATTGCTTAGAAAGCATTGCTTGGTATGCATTGCATGATAAGCATTGCATGGTAAGCATTGCTTGGTAAGCATTGCTTGGTAAGCATTGCTTGGTAAGCATTGCTTGGTAAGCATTGCTTGGTAAGCATTGCTTGGTAAGCATTGCATGGTAAGCATTGCTTGGTAAGCATTGCTTGGTAAGCATTGCATGGTAAGCATTGCTTGGTAAGCATTGCTTGGTAAGCATTGCTTGGTAAGCATTGCTTGGTAAGCATTGCTTGGTAAGCATTGCATGGTAAGCATTGCTTGGTAAGCATTGCTTGTTAAGCATTGCTTGGTAAGCATTGCATGGTAAGCATTCCTTGGTAAGCATTGCTTGGTAAGCATTGCATGGTAAGCATTGCTTGGTCAGCATTGCATGGTAAGCATTGCATGGTAAGCATTGCTTGGTAAGCATTGCATGGTAAGCATTGCATTGTAAGCATTGCTTGGTAAGCATTGCTTGGTAAGCATTGCATGGTAAGCATTGCATGGTAAGCATTGCTTGGTAAGCATTGCATGGAAAGCATTCCATGGTAAGCATTGCTTGGTAAGCATTGCTTGGTAAGCATTGCTTGGTAAGTATTGCTTGGTAAGCATTGCTTGGTAAGCATTGCTTGGTAAGCATTGCTTGGTAAGCATTGCTTGGTAAGCATTGCATGGTAAGCATTGCTTGGTAAGTATTGCATGGAAATCATTCCATGGTAAGCATTGCTTGGTAAGCACTGCTTGGTAAGCATTGCTTGGTAAGCATTGCTTGGTAAGCATCGCTTGGTAAGCATTGCATGGTAAGCATTGCATGGTAAGCATTGCTTGGTAAGCATTGCATGGTAAGCATTGCATGGTAAGCATTGCATGGTAAGCATTGCTTGGTAAGCATTGCATGGTAAGCATTGCATGGTAAGCATTGCTTGGTAAGCATTGCATGGTAAGCATTGCTTGGTAAGCATTGCTTGGTAAGCATTGCTTGGTAAGCATTGCATGGTAAGCATTGCATGGTAAGCATTGCTTGGTAAGCATTGCTTGGTAAGCATTGCATGGTAAGCATTGCTTGGTGAGCATTGCTTGGTGAGCATTGCATGGTGAGCATCGCTTGGTGAGCATCGCTTGGTGAGCATCGCTTGGTTAACATCGCTTGGTGAGCATCGCTTGGTGAGCATCGCTTGGTGAGCATCGCTTGGTGAGCATCGCTTGGTGAGCATCGCTTGGTGAGCATTGCATGGTTAGCATCGCTTGGTGAGCATCGCATGGTGAGTATCGCATGGTGAGCTTTGCATGGTGAGCATCGCATGGTGAGCATTGCATGGTGAGCATTGCATGGTGAGCATTGCATGGTGAGCATTGCATGGTGAGCATTGCATGGTGAGCATTGCATGGTGAGCATTGCATGGTGAGCATTGCATGGTGAGCATTGCATGGTGAGCATTGCTTGGTGAGCATTGCATGGTAGGCATTGCATGGTAAGCATTGCTTGGTAACATTGCTTGGTAAGCATTGCTTGGTAAGCATTGCTTGGTAAGCATTGAATGGTAAGCATTCCTTGGTCAGCATTGCTTGGTAAGCATTGCATGGCAAGCACTGCTTGGTAAGCACTGCTTGGTAAGCATTGCATGGTAAGCATTGCTTGGTAAGCATTGCTTTGTGAGTATTGCATGGTAAGCATTGCTTGGTAAGCATTGCTTGGTATGCATTGCATGGTAAGTATTGCTTGGTTAGCATTGCATGGTAAGCATTGCTTGGTAAGCATTGTTTGGTAAGCATTGCATGGTAAGCATTGCATGGTAAGCATTGCTTGGTAAGCATTGCATGGTAATCATTGCATGGTAAGCATTGCTTGGTAAGCATTGCATGGAAAGCATTGCATGGTAAGCATTGCTTGGTAAGCATCGCTTGGTAAGCATTGCATGGTAAGCATTGCATGGTAAGCATTGCTTGGTAAGCATTGCATGGTAAGCATTGCATGGTAAGCATTGCTTAGTAAGCATTGCATGGTAAGCATTGCATGGTAAGCATTGCTTGGTAAGCATTGCATGGGAAGCATTGCTTGGTAAGCATTGCTTGGTAAGCATTGCTTGGTAAGCATCGCATGGTAAGCATTGCTTGATAAGCATTGCATGGTAAGCGTTGCTTGGTAAGCATTGATTGGTAAACATTGCATGGTAAGCATTGCATGGTAAGCATTGCATGGTAAGCATTGCTTGGTAAGCATTGCATGGTGAGCATTGCATGGTGAGCATTGCTTGGTGAGCATTGCATGGTAAGCATTGCATGGTAAGCATTGCTTGGAAACATTGCTTGGTAAGCATTGCTTGGTAAGCATTGCTTGGTAAGCATTGCATGGTAAGCATTGCATGGTAAGCATTGCTTGGTAAGCATTGCTTGGTATGCATTGCATGGTAAGCATTGCTTGGTAAGTATTGCTTGGTTAGCATTGCATGGTAAGCATTGCTTGGTAAGCATTGCTTGGTAAGCATTGTTTGGTAAGCATTGCATGGTAAGCATTGCATAGTGAGCATTGCATGGTGAGCATTGCATGGTGAGCATTCCATGGTAAGCACTGCTTGGTAAGCATTGCATGGTAAGCATTGCTTGGTAAGCATTGCATGGTAAGCATTGCATGGTAAGCATTGCTTGGTAAGCATTGCATGGTAAGCATTGCTTGGTAAGCATTGCTTGGTAAGCATTGCTTGGTAAGCATTGCATGGTAAGCATTGCATGGTAAGCATTGCTTGGTAAGCATTGCTTGGTAAGCATTGCATGGTAAGCATTGCATGGTAAGCATTGCTTGGTAAGCATTGCATGGAAAGCATTCCATGGTAAGCATTGCTTGGTAAGCATTGCTTGGTAAGCATTGCTTGGTAAGTATTGCTTGGTAAGCATTGCTTGGTAAGCATTGCTTGGTAAGCATTGCTTGGTAAGCATTGCTTGGTAAGCATTGCATAGTAAGCATTGCTTGGTAAGTATTGCATGGAAATCATTCCATGGTAAGCATTGCTTGGTAAGCATTGCTTGGTAAGCATTGCTTGGTAAGCATTGCTTGGTAAGCATTGCTTGGTAAGCATTGCTTGGTAAGCATTGCATGGTAAGCATTGCTTGGTAAGCATTGCATGGTAAGCATTGCATGTTAAGCATTGCTTGGTAAGCATTGCATGGTAAGCATTGCATGGTAAGCATTGCTTGGTAAGCATTGCATGGAAAGCATTGCATGGTAAGCATTGCTTGGTAAGCATTGCTTGGTAAGCATCGCTTGGTAAGCATTGCATGGTAAGCATTGCATGGTAAGCATTGCTTGGTAAGCATTGCATGGTAAGCATTGCATGGTAAGCATTGCTTGGTAAGCATTGCATGGTAAGCATTGCATGGTAAGCATTGCTTGGTAAGCATTGCATGGTAAGCATTGCTTGGTAAGCATTGCTTGGTAAGCATTGCATGGCAAGCATTGCTTAGAAAGCATTGCTTGGTATGCATTGCATGATAAGCATTGCATGGTAAGCATTGCTTGGTAAGCATTGCTTGGTAAGCATTGCTTGGTAAGCATTGCATGGTAAGCATTGCTTTGTAAGCATTGCATGGTAAGCATTGCTTGGTAAGCATTGCATGGTAAGCTTTGCTTGGTAAGCATTGCTTGGTAAGCATTGCATGGCAAGCATTGCTTAGAAAGCATTGCTTGGTATGCATTGCATGATAAGCATTGCATGGTAAGCATTGCTTGGTAAGCATTGCTTGGTAAGCATTGCTTGGTAAGCATTGCTTGGTAAGCATTGCTTGGTAAGCATTGCATGGTAAGCATTGCTTGGTAAGCATTGCTTGGTAAGCATTGCATGGTAAGCATTGCTTGGTAAGCATTGCTTGGTAAGCATTGCTTGGTAAGCATTGCTTGGTAAGCATTGCTTGGTAAGCATTGCATGGTAAGCATTGCTTGGTAAGCATTGCTTGTTAAGCATTGCTTGGTAAGCATTGCATGGTAAGCATTCCTTGGTAAGCATTGCTTGGTAAGCATTGCATGGTAAGCATTGCTTGGTCAGCATTGCATGGTAAGCATTGCATGGTAAGCATTGCTTGGTAAGCATTGCATGGTAAGCATTGCATGGTAAGCATTGCTTGGTAAGCATTGCTTGGTAAGCATTGCATGGTAAGCATTGCATGGTAAGCATTGCTTGGTAAGCATTGCATGGAAAGCATTCCATGGTAAGCATTGCTTGGTAAGCATTGCTTGGTAAGCATTGCTTGGTAAGTATTGCTTGGTAAGCATTGCTTGGTAAGCATTGCTTGGTAAGCATTGCTTGGTAAGCATTGCTTGGTAAGCATTGCTTGGTAAGCATTGCATGGTAAGCATTGCTTGGTAAGTATTGCATGGAAATCATTCCATGGTAAGCATTGCTTGGTAAGCATTGCTTGGTAAGCATTGCTTGGTAATCATTGCTTGGTAAGCATTGCTTGGTAAGCATTGCTTGGTAAGCATTGCATGGTAAGCATTGCTTGGTAAGCATTGCATGGTAAGCATTGCATGTTAAGCATTGCTTGGTAAGCATTGCATGGTAAGCATTGCATGGTAAGCATTGCTTGGTAAGCATTGCATGGAAAGCATTGCATGGTAAGCATTGCTTGGTAAGCATTGCTTGGTAAGCATCGCTTGGTAAGCATTGCATGGTAAGCATTGCATGGTAAGCATTGCTTGGTAAGCATTGCATGGTAAGCATTGCATGGTAAGCATTGCTTGGTAAGCATTGCATGGTAAGCATTGCATGGTAAGCATTGCTTGGTAAGCATTGCATGGTAAGCATTGCTTGGTAAGCATTGCTTGGTAAGCATTGCATGGTAAGCTTTGCTTGGTAAGCATTGCTTGGTAAGCATTGCATGGCAAGCATTGCTTAGAAAGCATTGCTTGGTATGCATTGCATGATAAGCATTGCATGGTAAGCATTGCTTGGTAAGCATTGCTTGGTAAGCATTGCTTGGTAAGCATTGCTTGGTAAGCATTGCTTGGTAAGCATTGCATGGTAAGCATTGCTTGGTAAGCATTGCTTGGTAAGCATTGCATGGTAAGCATTGCTTGGTAAGCATTGCTTGGTAAGCATTGCTTGGTAAGCATTGCATGGTAAGCATTGCTTGGTAAGCATTGCTTGTTAAGCATTGCTTGGTAAGCATTGCATGGTAAGCATTGCTTGGTAAGCATTGCTTGGTAAGCATTGCATGGTAAGCATTGCATGGTAAGCATTGCTTGGTAAGCATTGCATGGTAAGCATTGCATGGTAAGCATTGCATGGTAAGCATTGCTTGGTAAGCATCGCATGGTGAGTATCGCATGGTGAGCATTGCATGGTGAGCATCGCATGGTGAGCATCGCATGGTGAGCATTGCATGGTGAGCATTGCTTGGTGAGCATTGCATGGTAAGCGTTGCATGGTAAGTATTGCTAGGTAAGCATTGCTTGGAAGGCATTGCTTGGTAAGCATTGCATGGTAAGCATCGCATTGTGAGCATTGCATGGTAAGCATTGCTTGGTAACATTGCTTGGTAAGCATTGCTTGGTAAGCATTGCATGGTAAGCATTGCTTGGTAAGCATTGCTTGGTAAGCATTGCTTGGTAAGCATTGCTTGGTAAGCATTGCTTGGTAAGCATTGCATGGTAAGCATTGCTTGGTAAGCATTGCTTGGTAAGCATTGCATGGTAAGCATTGCTTGGTAAGCATTGCTTGGTAACATTGCTTGGTAAGCATTGCTTGGTAAGCATTGCTTGGTAAGCATTGAATGGTAAGCATTCTTTGGTAAGTATTGCTTGGTAAGCATTGCATGGTAAGCACTGCTTGGTAAGCATTGCTTGGTAAGCATTGCATGGTAAGCATTGCTTGGTAAGCATTGCTTTGTGTGCATTGCATGGTAACCATTGCTTGGTAAGCATTGCTTGGTATGCATTGCATGGTAAGCATTGCTTGGTAAGCATTGCTTGGTAAGCATTGCATGGTAAGCATTGCATGGTAAGCATTGCTTGGTAAGCATTGCATGGTAAGCATTGCTTGGTAAGCATTGCTTGGTAAGCATTGCTTGGTAAGCATTGCATGGTAAGCATTGCATGGTAAGCATTGCTTGGTAAACATTGCTTGGTAAGCATTGCATGGTAAGCATCGCTTGGTGAGCATCGCTTGGTGAGCATCGCTTGGTTAGCATCGCTTGGTGAGCATCGCTTGGTGAGCATCGCTTAGTGAGCATCGCTTGATGAGCATCGCTTGGTGAGCATCACTTGGTGAGCATTGCATGGTTAGCTTCGCTTGGTGAGCATCACTTGGTGAGCATTGCATGGTTAGCATCGCTTGGTGAGCATCGCATGGTGAGTATCGCATGGTGAGCATTGCATGGTGAGCATCGCATGGTGAGCATCGCAAGGTGAGCATTGCATGGTGAGCATTGCATGGTGAGCATTGCATGGTGAGCATTGCATGGTAAGCATTGCATGGTGAGCATTGCATGGTGAGCATTGCATGGTGAGCATTGCATGGTGAGCATTGCATGGTGAGCATTGCATGGTGAGCATTGCTTGGTGAGCATTGCATGGTGAGCATTGCATGGTGAGCATTGCATGGTGAGCATTGCTTGGTGAGCATTGCATGGTAAGCATTGCATGGTAAGCATTGCTTGGTAACATTGCTTGGTAAGCATTGCTTGGTAAGCATTGCTTGGCAAGCATTGCTTGGTAAGCATTGCTTGGTAAGCATTGCATGGTAAGCATTGCATGGTAAGCATTGCTTGGTAAGCATTGCATGGTAAGCATTGCTTGGTAAGCATTGCTTGGTAAGCATTGCTTAGTAAGCATTGCATGGTAAGCATTGCATGGTAAGCATTGCTTGGTAAGCATTGCTTGGTGAGCATTGCATGGTGAGCATTGCTTGGTAAGCATTGCTTGGTGAGCATTGCATGGTGAGCATCGCTTGGTGAGCATCGCTTGGTGAGCATCGCTTGGTTAGCATCGCTTGGTGAGCATCGCTTGGTGAGCATCGCTTGGTGAGCATCGCTTGGTGAGCATCGCTTGGTGAGCATCACTTGGTGAGCATTGCATGGTTAGCATCGCTTGGTGAGCATCGCATGGTGAGTATCGCATGGTGAGCATTGCATGGTGAGCATCGCATGGTGAGCATTGCATGGTGAGCATTGCATGGTGAGCATTGCATGGTGAGCATTGCATGGTGAGCATTGCATGGTGAGCATTGCATGGTGAGCATTGCATGGTGAGCATTGCATGGTGAGCATTGCTTGGTGAGCATTGCATGGTAGGCATTGCATGGTAAGCATTGCTTGGTAACATTGCTTGGTAAGCATTGCTTGGTAAGCATTGCTTGGTAAGCACTGCTTGGTAAGCATTGCATGGTAAGCATTGCTTGGTAAGCATTGCTTTGTGAGTATTGCATGGTAAGCATTGCTTGGTAAGCATTGCTTGGTATGCATTGCATGGTAAGTATTGCTTGGTTAGCATTGCATGGTAAGCATTGCTTGGTAAGCATTGTTTGGTAAGCATTGCATGGTAAGCATTGCATGGTAAGCATTGCTTGGTAAGCATTGCATGGTAATCATTGCATGGTAAGCATTGCTTGGTAAGCATTGCATGGAAAGCATTGCATGGTAAGCATTGCTTGGTAAGCATCGCTTGGTAAGCATTGCATGGTAAGCATTGCATGGTAAGCATTGCTTGGTAAGCATTGCATGGTAAGCATTGCATGGTAAGCATTGCTTAGTAAGCATTGCATGGTAAGCATTGCATGGTAAGCATTGCTTGGTAAGCATTGCATGGTAAGCATTGCTTGGTAAGCATTGCTTGGTAAGCATTGCTTGGTAAGCATCGCATGGTAAGCATTGCTTGTTAAGCATTGCTTGGTAAGCATTGCATGGTAAGCATTCCTTGGTAAGCATTGCTTGGTAAGCATTGCATGGTAAGCATTGCTTGGTCAGCATTGCATGGTAAGCATTGCATGGTAAGCATTGCTTGGTAAGCATTGCATGGTAAGCATTGCATGGTAAGCATTGCTTGGTAAGCATTGCTTGGTATGCATTGCATGGTAAGTATTGCTTGGTTAGCATTGCATGGTAAGCATTGCTTGGTAAGCATTGTTTGGTAAGCATTGCATGGTAAGCATTGCATGGTAAGCATTGCTTGGTAAGCATTGCTTGGTAAGCATTGCTTGGTAAGCATTGCTTGGTAAGCATTGCTTGGTAAGCATTGCATGGTAAGCATTGCTTGGTAAGTATTGCATGGAAATCATTCCATGGTAAGCATTGCTTGGTAAGCATTGCTTGGTAAGCATTGCTTGGTAAGCATTGCTTGGTAAGCATTGCTTGGTAAGCATTGCTTGGTAAGCATTGCATGGTAAGCATTGCTTGGTAAGCATTGCATGGTAAGCATTGCATGTTAAGCATTGCTTGGTAAGCATTGCATGGTAAGCATTGCATGGTAAGCATTGCTTGGTAAGCATTGCATGGAAAGCATTGCATGGTAAGCATTGCTTGGTAAGCATTGCTTGGTAAGCATCGCTTGGTAAGCATTGCATGGTAAGCATTGCATGGTAAGCATTGCTTGGTAAGCATTGCATGGTAAGCATTGCTTGGTAAGCATTGCTTGGTAAGCATTGCATGGTAAGCTTTGCTTGGTAAGCATTGCTTGGTAAGCATTGCATGGCAAGCATTGCTTAGAAAGCATTGCTTGGTATGCATTGCATGATAAGCATTGCATGGTAAGCATTGCTTGGTAAGCATTGCTTGGTAAGCATTGCTTGGTAAGCATTGCTTGGTAAGCATTGCTTGGTAAGCATTGCATGGTAAGCATTGCTTGGTAAGCATTGCTTGGTAAGCATTGCATGGTAAGCATTGCTTGGTAAGCATTGCTTGGTAAGCATTGCTTGGTAAGCATTGCTTGGTAAGCATTGCTTGGTAAGCATTGCATGGTAAGCATTGCTTGGTAAGCATTGCTTGTTAAGCATTGCTTGGTAAGCATTGCATGGTAAGCATTCCTTGGTAAGCATTGCTTGGTAAGCATTGCATGGTAAGCATTGCTTGGTCAGCATTGCATGGTAAGCATTGCATGGTAAGCATTGCTTGGTAAGCATTGCATGGTAAGCATTGCATTGTAAGCATTGCTTGGTAAGCATTGCTTGGTAAGCATTGCATGGTAAGCATTGCATGGTAAGCATTGCTTGGTAAGCATTGCATGGAAAGCATTCCATGGTAAGCATTGCTTGGTAAGCATTGCTTGGTAAGCATTGCTTGGTAAGTATTGCTTGGTAAGCATTGCTTGGTAAGCATTGCTTGGTAAGCATTGCTTGGTAAGCATTGCTTGGTAAGCATTGCATGGTAAGCATTGCTTGGTAAGTATTGCATGGAAATCATTCCATGGTAAGCATTGCTTGGTAAGCACTGCTTGGTAAGCATTGCTTGGTAAGCATTGCTTGGTAAGCATCGCTTGGTAAGCATTGCATGGTAAGCATTGCATGGTAAGCATTGCTTGGTAAGCATTGCATGGTAAGCATTGCATGGTAAGCATTGCATGGTAAGCATTGCTTGGTAAGCATTGCATGGTAAGCATTGCATGGTAAGCATTGCTTGGTAAGCATTGCATGGTAAGCATTGCTTGGTAAGCATTGCTTGGTAAGCATTGCTTGGTAAGCATTGCATGGTAAGCATTGCATGGTAAGCATTGCTTGGTAAGCATTGCTTGGTAAGCATTGCATGGTAAGCATTGCTTGGTGAGCATTGCTTGGTGAGCATTGCATGGTGAGCATCGCTTGGTGAGCATCGCTTGGTGAGCATCGCTTGGTTAGCATCGCTTGGTGAGCATCGCTTGGTGAGCATCGCTTGGTGAGCATCGCTTGGTGAGCATCGCTTGGTGAGCATCGCTTGGTGAGCATTGCATGGTTAGCATCGCTTGGTGAGCATCGCATGGTGAGTATCGCATGGTGAGCTTTGCATGGTGAGCATCGCATGGTGAGCATCGCATGGTGAGCATTGCATGGTGAGCATTGCATGGTGAGCATTGCATGGTGAGCATTGCATGGTGAGCATTGCATGGTGAGCATTGCATGGTGAGCATTGCATGGTGAGCATTGCATGGTGAGCATTGCTTGGTGAGCATTGCATGGTAGGCATTGCATCGTAAGCATTGCTTGGTAACATTGCTTGGTAAGCATTGCTTGGTAAGCATTGCTTGGTAAGCATTGAATGGTAAGCATTCCTTGGTAAGCATTGCTTGGTAAGCATTGCATGGCAAGCACTGCTTGGTAAGCACTGCTTGGTAAGCATTGCATGGTAAGCATTGCTTGGTAAGCATTGCTTTGTGAGTATTGCATGGTAAGCATTGCTTGGTAAGCATTGCTTGGTATGCATTGCATGGTAAGTATTGCTTGGTTAGCATTGCATGGTAAGCATTGCTTGGTAAGCATTGTTTGGTAAGCATTGCATGGTAAGCATTGCATGGTAAGCATTGCTTGGTAAGCATTGCATGGTAATCATTGTATGGTAAGCATTGCTTGGTAAGCATTGCATGGAAAGCATTGCATGGTAAGCATTGCTTGGTAAGCATCGCTTGGTAAGCATTGCATGGTAAGCATTGCATGGTAAGCATTGCTTGGTAAGCATTGCATGGTAAGCATTGCATGGTAAGCATTGCTTAGTAAGCATTGCATGGTAAGCATTGCATGGTAAGCATTGCTTGGTAAGCATTGCATGGGAAGCATTGCTTGGTAAGCATTGCTTGGTAAGCATTGCTTGGTAAGCATCGCATGGTAAGCATTGCTTGATAAGCATTGCATGGTAAGCGTTGCTTGGTAAGCATTGATTGGTAAACATTGCATGGTAAGCATTGCATGGTAAGCATTGCATGGTAAGCATTGCTTGGTAAGCATTGCATGGTGAGCATTGCATGGTGAGCATTGCTTGGTGAGCATTGCATGGTAAGCATTGCATGGTAAGCATTGCTTGGAAACATTGCTTGGTAAGCATTGCTTGGTAAGCATTGCTTGGTAAGCATTGCATGGTAAGCATTGCATGGTAAGCATTGCTTGGTAAGCATTGCTTGGTATGCATTGCATGGTAAGCATTGCTTGGTAAGTATTGCTTGGTTAGCATTGCATGGTAAGCATTGCTTGGTAAGCATTGCTTGGTAAGCATTGTTTGGTAAGCATTGCATGGTAAGCATTGCATAGTGAGCATTGCATGGTGAGCATTGCATGGTGAGCATTCCATGGTAAGCACTGCTTGGTAAGCATTGCATGGTAAGCATTCCTTGGTAAGCATTGCTTGGTAAGCATTGCATGGTAAGCATTGCTTGGTCAGCATTGCATGGTAAGCATTGCATGGTAAGCATTGCTTGGTAAGCATTGCATGGTAAGCATTGCATGGTAAGCATTGCTTGGTAAGCATTGCTTGGTAAGCATTGCATGGTAAGCATTGCATGGTAAGCATTGCTTGGAAAGCATTGCATGGAAAGCATTCCATGGTAAGCATTGCTTGGTAAGCATTGCTTGGTAAGCATTGCTTGGTAAGTATTGCTTGGTAAGCATTGCTTGGTAAGCATTGCTTGGTAAGCATTGCTTGGTAAGCATTGCTTGGTAAGCATTGCATAGTAAGCATTGCTTGGTAAGTATTGCATGGAAATCATTCCATGGTAAGCATTGCTTGGTAAGCATTGCTTGGTAAGCATTGCTTGGTAAGCATTGCTTGGTAAGCATTGCTTGGTAAGCATTGCTTGGTAAGCATTGCATGGTAAGCATTGCTTGGTAAGCATTGCATGGTAAGCATTGCATGTTAAGCATTGCTTGGTAAGCATTGCATGGTAAGCATTGCATGGTAAGCATTGCTTGGTAAGCATTGCATGGAAAGCATTGCATGGTAAGCATTGCTTGGTAAGCATTGCTTGGTAAGCATCGCTTGGTAAGCATTGCATGGTAAGCATTGCATGGTAAGCATTGCTTGGTAAGCATTGCATGGTAAGCATTGCATGGTAAGCATTGCTTGGTAAGCATTGCATGGTAAGCATTGCATGGTAAGCATTGCTTGGTAAGCATTGCATGGTAAGCATTGCTTGGTAAGCATTGCTTGGTAAGCATTGCATGGCAAGCATTGCTTAGAAAGCATTGCTTGGTATGCATTGCATGATAAGCATTGCATGGTAAGCATTGCTTGGTAAGCATTGTTTGGTAAGCATTGCTTGGTAAGCATTGCATGGTAAGCATTGCTTGGTAAGCATTGCATGGTAAGCATTGCTTGGTAAGCATTGCATGGTAAGCTTTGCTTGGTAAGCATTGCTTGGTAAGCATTGCATGGCAAGCATTGCTTAGAAAGCATTGCTTGGTATGCATTGCATGATAAGCATTGCATGGTAAGCATTGCTTGGTAAGCATTGCTTGGTAAGCATTGCTTGGTAAGCATTGCTTGGTAAGCATTGCTTGGTAAGCATTGCATGGTAAGCATTGCTTGGTAAGCATTGCTTGGTAAGCATTGCATGGTAAGCATTGCTTGGTAAGCATTGCTTGGTAAGCATTGCTTGGTAAGCATTGCTTGGTAAGCATTGCTTGGTAAGCATTGCATGGTAAGCATTGCTTGGTAAGCATTGCTTGTTAAGCATTGCTTGGTAAGCATTGCATGGTAAGCATTCCTTGGTAAGCATTGCTTGGTAAGCATTGCATGGTAAGCATTGCTTGGTCAGCATTGCATGGTAAGCATTGCATGGTAAGCATTGCTTGGTAAGCATTGCATGGTAAGCATTGCATGGTAAGCATTGCTTGGTAAGCATTGCTTGGTAAGCATTGCATGGTAAGCATTGCATGGTAAGCATTGCTTGGTAAGCATTGCATGGAAAGCATTCCATGGTAAGCATTGCTTGGTAAGCATTGCTTGGTAAGCATTGCTTGGTAAGTATTGCTTGGTAAGCATTGCTTGGTAAGCATTGCTTGGTAAGCATTGCTTGGTAAGCATTGCTTGGTAAGCATTGCTTGGTAAGCATTGCATGGTAAGCATTGCTTGGTAAGTATTGCATGGAAATCATACATGGTAAGCATTGCTTGGTAAGCATTGCTTGGTAAGCATTGCTTGGTAAGCATTGCTTGGTAAGCATTGCTTGGTAAGCATTGCTTGGTAAGCATTGCTTGGTAAGCATTGCATGGTAAGCATTGCTTGGTAAGCATTGCATGGTAAGCATTGCATGTTAAGCATTGCTTGGTAAGCATTGCATGGTAAGCATTGCATGGTAAGCATTGCTTGGTAAGCATTGCATGGAAAGCATTGCATGGTAAGCATTGCTTGGTAAGCATTGCTTGGTAAGCATCGCTTGGTAAGCATTGCATGGTAAGCATTGCATGGTAAGCATTGCTTGGTAAGCATTGCATGGTAAGCATTGCATGGTAAGCATTGCTTGGTAAGCATTGCATGGTAAGCATTGCATGGTAAGCATTGCTTGGTAAGCATTGCATGGTAAGCATTGCTTGGTAAGCATTGCTTGGTAAGCATTGCATGGTAAGCTTTGCTTGGTAAGCATTGCTTGGTAAGCATTGCATGGCAAGCATTGCTTAGAAAGCATTGCTTGGTATGCATTGCATGATAAGCATTGCATGGTAAGCATTGCTTGGTAAGCATTGCTTGGTAAGCATTGCTTGGTAAGCATTGCTTGGTAAGCATTGCTTGGTAAGCATTGCATGGTAAGCATTGCTTGGTAAGCATTGCTTGGTAAGCATTGCATGGTAAGCATTGCTTGGTAAGCATTGCTTGGTAAGCATTGCTTGGTAAGCATTGCATGGTAAGCATTGCTTGGTAAGCATTGCTTGTTAAGCATTGCTTGGTAAGCATTGCATGGTAAGCATTGCTTGGTAAGCATTGCTTGGTAAGCATTGCATGGTAAGCATTGCATGGTAAGCATTGCTTGGTAAGCATTGCATGGTAAGCATTGCATGGTAAGCATTGCATGGTAAGCATTGCTTGGTAAGCATCGCATGGTGAGTATCGCATGGTGAACATTGCATGGTGAGCATCGCATGGTGAGCATCGCATGGTGAGCATTGCATGGTGAGCATTGCTTGGTGAGCATTGCATGGTAAGCGTTGCATGGTAAGTATTGCTAGGTAAGCATTGCTTGGAAGGCATTGCTTGGTAAGCATTGCATGGTAAGCATGGCATTGTGAGCATTGCATGGTAAGCATTGCTTGGTAACATTGCTTGGTAAGCATTGCTTGGTAAGCATTGCATGGTAAGCATTGCTTGGTAAGCATTGCTTGGTAAGCATTGCTTGGTAAGCATTGCATGGTAAGCATTGCTTGGTAAGCATTGCATGGTAAGCATTGCTTGGTAAGCATTGCTTGGTAAGCATTGCATGGTAAGCATTGCTTGGTAAGCATTGCTTGGTAACATTGCTTGGTAAGCATTGCTTGGTAAGCATTGCTTGGTAAGCATTGAATGGTAAGCATTCTTTGGTAAGTATTGCTTGGTAAGCATTGCATGGTAAGCACTGCTTGGTAAGCATTGCTTGGTAAGCATTGCATGGTAAGCATTGCTTGGTAAGCATTGCTTTGTGTGCATTGCATGGTAACCATTGCTTGGTAAGCATTGCTTGGTATGCATTGCATGGTAAGCATTGCTTGGTAAGCATTGCTTGGTAAGCATTGCATGGTAAGCATTGCATGGTAAGCATTGCTTGGTAAGCATTGCATGGTAAGCATTGCTTGGTAAGCATTGCTTGGTAAGCATTGCTTGGTAAGCATTGCATGGTAAGCATTGCATGGTAAGCATTGCTTGGTAAACATTGCTTGGTAAGCATTGCATGGTAAGCATCGCTTGGTGAGCATCGCTTGGTGAGCATCGCTTGGTTAGCATCGCTTGGTGAGCATCGCTTGGTGAGCATCGCTTAGTGAGCATCGCTTGATGAGCATCGCTTGGTGAGCATCACTTGGTGAGCATTGCATGGTTAGCTTCGCTTGGTGAGCATCACTTGGTGAGCATTGCATGGTTAGCATCGCTTGGTGAGCATCGCATGGTGAGTATCGCATGGTGAGCATTGCATGGTGAGCATCGCATGGTGAGCATCGCAAGGTGAGCATTGCATGGTGAGCATTGCATGGTGAGCATTGCATGGTGAGCATTGCATGGTAAGCATTGCATGGTGAGCATTGCATGGTGAGCATTGCATGGTGAGCATTGCATGGTGAGCATTGCATGGTGAGCATTGCATGGTGAGCATTGCATGGTGAGCATTGCTTGGTGAGCATTGCATGGTAGGCATTGCATGGTAAGCATTGCTTGGTAACATTGCTTGGTAAGCATTGCTTGGTAAGCATTGCTTGGTAAGCACTGCTTGGTAAGCATTGCATGGTAAGCATTGCTTGGTAAGCATTGCTTTGTGAGTATTGCATGGTAAGCATTGCTTGGTAAGCATTGCTTGGTATGCATTGCATGGTAAGTATTGCTTGGTTAGCATTGCATGGTAAGCATTGCTTGGTAAGCATTGTTTGGTAAGCATTGCATGGTAAGCATTGCATGGTAAGCATTGCTTGGTAAGCATTGCATGGTAATCATTGCATGGTAAGCATTGCTTGGTAAGCATTGCATGGAAAGCATTGCATGGTAAGCATTGCTTGGTAAGCATCGCTTGGTAAGCATTGCATGGTAAGCATTGCATGGTAAGCATTGCTTGGTAAGCATTGCATGGTAAGCATGGCATGGTAAGCATTGCTTAGTAAGCATTGCATGGTAAGCATTGCATGGTAAGCATTGCTTGGTAAGCATTGCATGGTAAGCATTGCTTGGTAAGCATTGCTTGGTAAGCATTGCTTGGTAAGCATCGCATGGTAAGCATTGCTTAAAAAGCATTGCATGATAAGCGTTGCTTGGTAAGCATTGATTGGTAAACATTGCATGGTAAGCATTGCATGGTAAGCATTGCTTGGTAAGCATTGCATGGTAATCATTGCATGGTGAGCATTGCTTGGTGAGCATTGCATGGTAAGCATTGCATGGTAAGCATTGCTTGGAAACATTGCTTGGTAAGCATTGCTTGGCAAGCATTGCTTGGTAAGCATTGCATGGTAAGCATTGCATGGTAAGCATTGCTTGGTAAGCATTGCTTGGTATGCATTGCATGGTAAGCATTGCTTGGTAAGTATTGCTTGGTTAGCATTGCATGGTAAGCATTGTTTGGTAAGCATTGCATGGTAAGCATTGCATAGTGAGCATTGCATGGTGAGCATTGCATGGTGAGCATTCCATGGTAAGCACTGCTTGGTAAGCACTGCTTGGTAAGCATTGCATGGTAAGCATTCCTTGGTAAGCATTGCTTGGTAAGCATTGCATGGTAAGCATTGCTTGGTCAGCATTGCATGGTAAGCATTGCATGGTAAGCATTGCTTGGTAAGCATTGCATGGTAAGCATTGCATGGTAAGCATTGCTTGGTAAGCATTGCTTGGTAAGCATTGCATGGTAAGCATTGCTTGGTAAGCATTGCTTGGTAAGCATTGCATGGAAAGCATTCCATGGTAAGCATTGCTTGGTAAGCATTGCTTGGTAAGTATTGCTTGGTAAGCATCGCATGGTAAGCATTGCTTGATAAGCATTGCATGGTAAGCGTTGCATGGTAAGCATTGCTTAGTAAGCATTGCATGGTAAGCATTGCATGGTAAGCATTGCTTGGTAAGCATTGCATGGTAAGCATTGCTTGGTAAGCATTGCTTGGTAAGCATTGCTTGGTAAGCATCGCATGGTAAGCATTGCTTAAAAAGCATTGCATGATAAGCGTTGCTTGGTAAGCATTGATTGGTAAACATTGCATGGTAAGCATTGCATGGTAAGCATTGCTTGGTAAGCATTGCATGGTAAGCATTGCATGGTGAGCATTGCTTGGTGAGCATTGCATGGTAAGCATTGCATGGTAAGCATTGCTTGGAAACATTGCTTGGTAAGCATTGCTTGGCAAGCATTGCTTGGTAAGCATTGCATGGTAAGCATTGCATGGTAAGCATTGCTTGGTAAGCATTGCTTGGTATGCATTGCATGGTAAGCATTGCTTGGTAAGTATTGCTTGGTTAGCATTGCATGGTAAGCATTGTTTGGTAAGCATTGCATGGTAAGCATTGCATAGTGAGCATTGCATGATGAGCATTGCATGGTGAGCATTCCATGGTAAGCACTGCTTGGTAAGCACTGCTTGGTAAGCATTGCATGGTAAGCATTCCTTGGTAAGCATTGCTTGGTAAGCATTGCATGGTAAGCATTGCTTGGTCAGCATTGCATGGTAAGCATTGCATGGTAAGCATTGCTTGGTAAGCATTGCATGGTAAGCATTGCATGGTAAGCATTGCTTGGTAAGCATTGCTTGGTAAGCATTGCATGGTAAGCATTGCTTGGTAAGCATTGCTTGGTAAGCATTGCATGGAAAGCATTCCATGGTAAGCATTGCTTGGTAAGCATTGCTTGGTAAGTATTGCTTGGTAAGCATCGCATGGTAAGCATTGCTTGGTAAGCATTGCTTGGTAAGCATTGCTTGGTAAGCATTGCATGGTAAGCATTGCTTGGTAAGTATTGCATGGAAATCATTCCATGGTAAGCATTGCTTGGTAAGCATTGCTTGGTAAGCATTGCTTGGTAAGCATTGCTTGGTAAGCATTGCTTGGTAAGCATTGCTTGGTAAGCATTGCATGGTAAGCATTGCTTGGTAAGCATTGCATGGTAAGCATTGCTTGGTAAGCATTGCATGGAAAGCATTGCATGGTAAGCATTGCTTGGTAAGCATTGCTTGGTAAGCATCGCTTGGTAAGCATTGCATGGTAAGCATTGCATGGTAAGCATTGCTTGGTAAGCATTGCATGGTAAGCATTGCATGGTAAGCATTGCTTGGTAAGCATTGCATGGTAAGCATTGCATGGTAAGCATTGCTTGGTAAGCATTGCATGGTAAGCATTGCTTGGTAAGCATTGCTTGGTAAGCATTGCTTGGTAAGCATTGCATGGTAAGCATTGCATGGTAAGCATTGTTTGGTAAGCATTGCTTGGTAAGCATTGCATGGTAAGCATTGCTTGGTAAGCATTGCTTGGTGAGCATTGCATGGTGAGCATCGCTTGGTGAGCATCGCTTGGTGAGCATCGCTTGGTGATCATCGCTTGGTGAGCATCGCTTGGTGAGCATTGCTTGGTGAGCATCGCTTGGTGAGCATCGCTTGGTGAGCATCACTTGGTGAGCATTGCATGGTTAGCATCGCTTGGTGAGCATCGCATGGTGAGTATCGCATGGTGAGCATTGCATGGTGAGCATCGCATGGTGAGCATTGCATGGTGAGCATTGCATGGTGAGCATTGCATGGTGAGCATTGCATGGTGAGCATTGCATGGTGAGCATTGCATGGTGAGCATTGCATGGTGAGCATTGCTTGGTGAGCATTGCATGGTAAGCATTGCATGGCAAGCATTGCTTGGTAACATTGCTTGGTAAGCATTGCTTGGTAAGCATTGCTTGGTAAGCATTGAATGGTAAGCATTCCTTGGTAAGCATTGCTTGGTAAGCATTGCATGGCAAGCATTGCATGGTAAGCATTGCTTGGTAACATTGCTTGGTAAGCATTGCTTGGTAAGCATTGCTTGGTAAGCATTGAATGGTAAGCATTCCTTGGTAAGTATTGCTTGGTAAGCATTACATGGTAAGCACTGCTTGGTAAGCACTGCTTGGTAAGCATTGCATGGTAAGCATTGCTTGGTAAGCATTGCTTTGTGTGCATTGCATGGTAAGCATTGCTTGGTAAGCATTGCTTGGTATGCATTGCATGGTAAGCATTGCTTGGTAAGTATTGCTTGGTTAGCATTGCATGGTAAACATTGCTTGGTAAGCATTGTTTGTTAAGCATTGCATGGTAAGCATTGCATAGTGAGCACTGCATGGTGAGCATTGCATGGTGAGCAATGCATGGTAAGCACTGCTTGGTAAGCACTGCTTGGTAAGCATTGCATGGTAAGCATTCCTTGGTAAGCATTGCTTGTTCAGCATTGCTTGGTAAGCATTGCATGGTAAGCATTGCTTGGTAAGCATTGCTTGGTAAGCATTGCATGGTAAGCATTGCTTGTTAAGCATTGCTTGGTAAGCATTGCATGGTAAGCATTGCTTGGTAAGCATTGCTTGGTAAGCATTGCATGGTAAACATTGCTTGGTAAGCATTGCTTTGTGAGTACTGAATGGTAAGCATTGCTTGGTAAGCATTGCTTGGTATGCATTGCATGGTAAGTATTGCTTGGTTAGCATTGCATGGTAAGCATTGCTTACCAAGCATTGTTTGGTAAGCATTGCATGGTAAGCATTGCTTGGTAAGCATTGCTTGGTAAGCATTGCATGGTGAGCATTGCTTGGTAAGCATTGCTTGTTAAGCATTGCTTGGTAAGCATTGCATGGTAAGCATTGCTTGGTAAGCATTGCTTGGTAAGCATTGCATGGTAAGCATTGCATGGTAAGCATTGCTTGGTAAGCATTGCTTGGTAAACATTGCATGGGAAGCATTGCATGGTAAGCATTGCTTGGTAAGCATTGCATTGTAAGCATTGCATGGTAAGCATTGTATGGTAAGCATTGCTTGGTAAGCATCGCATGGTGAGTATCGCACGGTGAGCATTGCATGGTGAGAATCGCATGGTGAGCATCGCATGGTGAGCATTGTATGGTGAGCATTGCTTGGTAAGAATTGCATGGTAAGCATTGCATGGTAAGCACTGCATGGTGAGCATTGCATGGTGAGCAATGCATGGTAAGCACTGCTTGGTAAGCACTGCTTGGTAAGCATTGCATGGTAAGCATTCCTTGGTAAGCATTGCTTGTTAAGCATTGCTTGGTAAGCATTGCATGGTAAGCATTGCTTGGTAAGCATTGCTTGGTAAGCATTGCATGGTAAGCATTGCTTGGTAAGCATTGCTTGGTAAACATTGCATGGGAAGCATTGCATGGTAAGCATTGCTTGGTAAGCATTGCTTGGTGAGCATTGCTTCGTGAGCATCGCTTGGTGAGCATCGCTTGGTGAGCATCGCTTGGTGAGCATCGCTTGGTAAGCATCGCTTGGTAAGCATTGCGTGGTGAGCATTGCGTGGTGAGCATTGCTTGGTGAGCATTGCGTGGTGAGCATTGCGTGGTGAGCATTGCGTGGTGAGCATTGCATGGTAAGCATTCCGTGGTTAGCATTGCTTGGTAAGCATTGCTTGGTAAGCATTTCTTGGTGAGCATTGCATGGTAAGCATTGCTTGGTAAGCATTGCATGGTAAGCATTGCATGGTAAGCATTGCTTGGTAAGCATTGCATGGTAAGCATTGCTTGGTAAGCATTGCTTGGTAAGCATTGCTTGGTAAGCATTGCTTGGTAAGCATTGCATTGTAAGCATTGCGTGGTAAGCATTGCTTGATAAGCATTGCATGGAAAGCATTGCATGGTAAGCATTGCTTGGTAAGCACTGCTTGCTAACCATCGCTTGGTATGCATTGCATGGTGAGAATTGCATGGTAAGCACTGCTTGCTAACCATCGCTTGGTATGCATTGCATGGTGAGAATTGCATGGTAAGCATTGCATGGTAAGCATCGCTTGGTGAGCATCGCTTGGTGAGCATCGCTTGGTGAGCATCGCTTGGTGAGCATCGCTTGGTGAGCATCGCTTGGTGAGCATCGCTTGGTAAGCATCGCTTGGTGAGCATTGCGTGGTGAGCATTGCGTGGTGAGCATTGCGTGGTGAGCATTGCGTGGTGAGCATTGCGTGGTGAGCATTGCATGGTAAGCATTGCATGGTAAGCATTGCTTGGTAAGCATTGCTTGGTAAGCATTGCATGGTAAGCATTGCATGGTAAGCATTGCTTGGTAAGCATTGCATGGTAAGCATTGCTTGGTAAGCATTGCTTGGTAAGCATTGCTTGGTAAGCATTGCATGGTAAGCATTGCATGGTAAGCATTGCTTGGTAAACATTGTTTGGTAAGCATTGCATGGTAAGCATTGCTTGGTAAGCATTGCTTGGTGAGCATCGCTTGGTTAGCATCGCTTGGTGAGCATCGCTTGGTGAGCATCGCTTAGTGAGCATCGCTTGGTGAGCATCGCTTGGTGAGCATCACTTGGTGAGCATTGCATGGTTGGCATCGCTTGGTGAGCATCGCATGGTGAGTATCGCATGGTGAGCATTGCATGGTGAGCATCGCATGGTGAGCATCGCATGGTGAGCATCGCATGGTGAGCATTGCATGGTGAGCATTGCATGGTGAGCATTGCATGGTGAGCATTGCATGGTGAGCATTGCATGGTGAGCATTGAATGGTGAGCATTGCTTGGTGAGCATTGCATGGTAAGCATTGCATGGTAAGCATTGCTTGGTAACATTGCTTGGTAAGCATTGCTTGGTAAGCATTGCTTGGTAAGCATTGCTTGGTAAGCATTGCTTGGTAAGCATTGCATGGTAAGCATTGCTTGGTAAGCATTGCATGGTAAGCATTGCATGGTAAGCATTGCTTGGTAAGCATTGCTCGGTAAGCATTGCTTTGTGAGCATTGCATGGTAAGCATTGCTTGGTAAGCATTGCTTGGTATGCATTGCATGGTAAGCATTGCTTGGTAAGTATTGCTTGGTTAGCATTGCATGGTAAGCATTGCTTGGTAAGCATTGCTTGGTAAGCATTGCTTGGTAAGCATTGAATGGTAAGCATTCCTTGGTAAGCATTGCTTGGTAAGCATTGCATGGCAAGCACTGCTTGGTAAGCACTGCTTGGTAAGCATTGCATGGTAAGCATTGCTTGGTAAGCATTGCTTTGTGAGTATTGCATGGTAAGCATTGCTTGGTAAGCATTGCTTGGTATGCATTGCATGGTAAGTATTGCTTGGTTAGCATTGCATGGTAAGCATTGCTTGGAAAGGATTGTTTGGTAAGCATTGCATGGTAAGCATTGCTTGGTAAGCATTGCTTGGTAAGCATTGCTTGGTAAGCATTGCATGGTGAGCATTGCTTGGTAAGCATTGCTTGTTAAGCATTGCTTGGTAAGCATTGCATGGTAAGCATTGCTTGGTAAGCATTGCTTGGTAAGCATTGCATGGTAAGCATTGCATGGTAAGCATTGCTTGGTAAGCATTGCTTGGTAAACATTGCATGGGAAGCATTGCATGGTAAGCATTGCTTGGTAAGCATTGCATTGTAAGCATTGCATGGTAAGCATTGTATGGTAAGCATTGCTTGGTAAGCATCGCATGGTGAGTATCGCAGGGTGAGCATTGCATGGTGAGAATCGCATGGTGAGCATCGCATGGTGAGCATTGCATGGTGAGTATCGCATGGTGAGTATCGCATGGTTAGCATTGCATGGTGAGTATCGCATGGTGAGCATCGCATGGTGAGCATTGTATGGTGAGCATTGCTTGGTAAGCATTGCATGGTAAGCATTGCATGGTAAGCATTGCTAGGTAAGCATTGCTTGGTAAGCATTGCTAGGTAAGCATTGCATGGTAAGCATTGCATGGTGAGCATCGCATGGTGAGCATTGCAAGGTGAGCATCGCATGGTGAGCATCGCATGGTGAGCATCGCATGGTGAGCATTGCATGGTGAGCATTGCATGGTGAGCATTGCATGGTGAGCATTGCATAGTGAGCATTGCATGGTGAGCATTGTATGGTGAGCATTGCATGGTGAGCATTGCATGGTGAGCATTGCATGGTAAGCATTGCTTGGTAATATTGCTTGGTAAGCATTGCTTGGTAAGCATTGCATGGTAATCATTGCTTGGTAAGCATTGCTTGGTAAGCATTTCATGGTAAGCACTGCTCGGTAAGCACTGCTTGGTAAGCATTGCATGGTAAGCATTCCTTGGTAAGCATTGCTTGGTAATCATTGCATGGTAAGCACTGCTTGGTAAGCACTGCTTGGTAAGCATTGCATGGTAAGCTTTGCTTGGTAAGCATTGCTTGGTAAGCATTGCATGGCAAGCATTGCTTAGAAAGCATTGCTTGGTATGCATTTCATGATAAGCATTGCATGGTAAGCATTGCTTGGTAAGCATTGCTTGGTAAGCATTGCTTGGTAAGCATTGCTTGGTAAGCATTGCTTGGTAAGCATTGCATGGTAAGCATTGCTTGGTAAGCATTGCTTGGTAAGCATTGCATGGTAAGCATTGCTTGGTAAGCATTGCTTGGTAAGCATTGCTTGGTAAGCATTGCTTGGTAAGCATTGCTTGGTAAGCATTGCATGGTAAGCATTGCTTGGTAAGCATTGCTTGTTAAGCATTGCTTGGTAAGCATTGCATGGTAAGCATTGCTTGGTAAGCATTGCTTGGTAAGCATTGCATGGTAAGCATTGCATGGTAAGCATTGCTTGGTAAGCATTGCATGGTAAGCATTGCATGGTAAGCATTGCATGGTAAGCATTGCTTGGAAAGCATCGCATGGTGAGTATCGCATGGTGAGTATTGCATGGTGAGCATCGCATGGTGAGCATCGCATGGTGAGCATTGCATGGTGAGCATTGCTTGGTGAGCATTGCATGGTAAGCGTTGCATGGTAAGTATTGCTAGGTAAGCATTACTTGGAAGGCATTGCTTGGTAAGCATTGCATGGTAAGCATCGCATGGTGAGCATCGCATGGTGAGCATCGCATGGTGAGCATCGCATGGTGAGCATCGCATGGTGAGCATTGCATGGTGAGCATTGCATGATGAGCATTGCATGGTGAGCATTGCATAGTGAGCATTGCATGGTGAGCATTGTATGGTGAGCATTGCATGGTGAGCATTGCATGGTGAGCATTGCATGGTAAGCATTGCTTGGTAATTTTGCTTGGTGAGCATTGCTTGGTAAGCATTGCATGGTAAGCATTGCTTGGCAAGCATTGCTTGGTAAGCATTTCATGGTAAGCACTGCTCGGTAAGCACTGCTTGGTAAGCATTGCATGGTAAGCATTCCTTGGTAAGCATTGCTTGGTAATCATTGCATGGTAAGCACTGCTTGGTAAGCACTGCTTGGTAAGCATTGCATGGTAAGCTTTGCTTGGTAAGCATTGCTTGGTAAGCATTGCATGGCAAGCATTGCTTAGAAAGCATTGCTTGGTATGCATTGCATGATAAGCATTGCATGGTAAGCATTGCTTGGTAAGCATTGCTTGGTAAGCATTGCTTGGTAAGCATTGCTTGGTAAGCATTGCTTGGTAAGCATTGCATGTTAAGCATTGCTTGGTAAGCATTGCTTGGTAAGCATTGCATGGTAAGCATTGCTTGGTAAGCATTGCTTGGTAAGCATTGCTTGGTAAGCATTGCTTGGTAAGCATTGCTTGGTAAGCATTGCATGGTAAGCATTGCTTGGTAAGCATTGCTTGTTAAGCATTGCTTGTTAAGCATTGCTTGGTAAGCATTGCATGGTAAGCATTGCTTGGTAAGCATTGCTTGGTCAGCATTGCATGGTAAGCATTGCATGGTAAGCATTGCTTGGTAAGCATTGCATGGTAAGCATTGCATGGTGAGCATTGCATGGTAAGCATTGCATGGTAAGCATTGCTTGGTAAGCATTGCATGGTAAGCATTGCATGGTAAGCATTGCTTGGTAAGCATTGCTTGGTAAGCATTGCTTTGTGAGCATTGCATGGTAAGCATTGCTTGGTAAGCATTGCATGGTAAGCATTGCTTGGTAAGCATTGCTTGGTAAGCATTGCATGGTAAGCATTGCATGGTAAGCATTGCTTGGTAAGCATTGCTTGGTAAACATTGCATGGGAAGCATTGCATGGTAAGCATTGCTTGGTAAGCATTGCATTGTAAGCATTGCATGGTAAGCATTGTATGGTAAGCATTGCTTGGTAAGCATCGCATGGTGAGTATCGCATGGTGAGCATTGCATGGTGAGAATCGCATGGTGAGCATCGCATGGTGAGCATTGCATGGTGAGTATCGCATGGTGAGTATCGCATGGTTAGCATTGCATGGTGAGTATCGCATGGTGAGCATCGCATGGTGAGCATTGTATGGCGAGCATTGCTTGGTAAGCATTGCATGGTAAGCATTGCATGGTAAGCATTGCTAGGTAAGCATTGCTTGGTAAGCATTGCTAGGTAAGCATTGCATGGTAAGCATTGCATGGTGAGCATCGCATGGTGAGCATTGCAAGGTGAGCATCGCATGGTGAGCATCGCATGGTGAGCATCGCATGGTGAGCATTGCATGGTGAGCATTGCATGGTGAGCATTGCATGGTGAGCATTGCATAGTGAGCATTGCATGGTGAGCATTGTATGGTGAGCATTGCATGGTGAGCATTGCATGGTGAGCATTGCATGGTAAGCATTGCTTGGTAATATTGCTTGGTAAGCATTGCTTGGTAAGCATTGCATGGTAAGCATTGCTTGGTAAGCATTGCTTGGTAAGCATTTCATGGTAAGCACTGCTCGGTAAGCACTGCTTGGTAAGCATTGCATGGTAAGCATTCCTTGGTAAGCATTGCTTGGTAATCATTGCATGGTAAGCACTGCTTGGTAAGCACTGTTTGGTAAGCATTGCATGGTAAGCTTTGCTTGGTAAGCATTGCTTGGTAAGCATTGCATGGCAAGCATTGCTTAGAAAGCATTGCTTGGTATGCATTGCATGATAAGCATTGCATGGTAAGCATTGCTTGGTAAGCATTGCTTGGTAAGCATTGCTTGGTAAGCATTGCTTGGTAAGCATTGCATGGTAAGCATTGCTTGGTAAGCATTGCTTGGTAAGCATTGCATGGTAAGCATTGCTTGGTAAGCATTGCATGGTAAGCATTGCTAGGTAAGCATTGCTTGGTAAGCATTGCTAGGTAAGCATTGCATGGTAAGCATTGCATGGTGAGCATCGCATGGTGAGCATTGCAAGGCGAGCATCGCATGGTGAGCATCGCATGGTGAGCATCGCATGGTGAGCATTGCATGGTGAGCATTGCATGGTGAGCATTGCATGGTGAGCATTGCATAGTGAGCATTGCATGGTGAGCATTGTATGGTGAGCATTGCATGGTGAGCATTGCATGGTGAGCATTGCATGGTGAGCATTGCATAGTAAGCATTGCATAGTGAGCATTGCATGGTGAGCATTGCATGGTAAGCATTGCTTGGTAATATTGCTTGGTAAGCATTGCTTGGTAAGCATTGCATGGTAAGCATTGCTTGGTAAGCATTGCTTGGTGAGCATTTCATGGTAAGCACTGCTCGGTAAGCACTGCTTGGTAAGCATTGCATGGTAAGCATTCCTTGGTAAGCATTGCTTGGTAATCATTGCATGGTAAGCACTGCTTGGTAAGCACTGCTTGGTAAGCATTGCATGGTAAGCTTTGCTTGGTAAGCATTGCTTGGTAAGCATTGCATGGCAAGCATTGCTTAGAAAGCATTGCTTGGTATGCATTGCATGATAAGCATTGCATGGTAAGCATTGCTTGGTAAGCATTGCTTGGTAAGCATTGCTTGGTAAGCATTGCTTGGTAAGCATTGCTTGGTAAGCATTGCATGGTAAGCATTGCTTGGTAAGCATTGCTTGGTAAGCATTGCATGGTAAGCATTGCTTGGTAAGCATTGCTTGGTAAGCATTGCTTGGTTAGCATTGCTTGGTAAGCATTGCTTGGTAAGCATTGCATGGTAAGCATTGCTTGGTAAGCATTGCTTGTTAAGCATTGCTTGGTAAGCATTGCATGGTAAGCATTGCTTGGTAAGCATTGCTTGGTAAGCATTGCATGGTAAGCATTGCATGGTAAGCATTGCTTGGTAAGCATTGCATGGTAAGCATTCCATGGTAAGCATTGCATGGTAAGCATTGCTTGGTAAGCATCGCATGGTGAGTATCGCATGGTGAGCATTGCATGGTGAGCATCGCATGGTGAGCATCGCATGGTGAGCATTGCATGGTGAGCATTGCTTGGTGAGCATTGCATGGTAAGCGTTACATGGTAAGTATTGCTAGGTAAGCATTGCTTGGAAGGCATTGCTTGGTAAGCAATGCATGGTAAGCATCGCATGGTGAGCATCGCATGGTGAGCATCGCATGGTGAGCATCGCATGGTGAGCATCGCATGGTGAGCATTGCATGGTGAGCATTGCATGGTGAGCATTGCATGGTGAGCATTGCATAGTGAGCATTGCATGGTGAGCATTGTATGGTGAGCATTGCATGGTGAGCATTGCATGGTGAGCATTGCATGGTAAGCATTGCTTGGTAATATTGCTTGGTAAGCATTGCTTGGTAAGCATTGCATGGTAAGCATTGCTTGGTAAGCATTTCATGGTAAGCACTGCTCGGTAAGCACTGCTGTTAAGCATTGCATGGTAAGCATTCCTTGGTAAGCATTGCTTGGTAATCATTGCATGGTAAGCACTGCTTGGTAAGCACTGCTTGGTAAGCATTGCATGGTAAGCTTTGCTTGGTAAGCATTGCTTGGTAAGCATTGCATGGCAAGCATTGCTTAGAAAGCATTGCTTGGTATGCATTGCATGATAAGCATTGCATGGTAAGCATTGCTTGGTAAGCATTGCTTGGTAAGCATTGCTTGGTAAGCATTGCTTGGTAAGCATTGCTTGGTAAGCATTGCATGGTAAGCATTGCTTGGTAAGCATTGCTTGGTAAGCATTGCATGGTAAGCATTGCTTGGTAAGCATTGCTTGGTAAGCATTGCTTGGTAAGCATTGCTTGGTAAGCATTGCTTGGTAAGCATTGCATGGTAAGCATTGCTTGGTAAGCATTGCTTGTTAAGCATTGCTTGGTAAGCATTGCATGGTAAGCATTGCTTGGTAAGCATTGCATTGTAAGCATTGCATGGTAAGCATTGCTAGGTAAGCATTGCTTGGTAAGCATTGCTAGGTAAGCATTGCATGGTAAGCATTGCATGGTGAGCATCGCATGGTGAGCATTTCAAGGTGAGCATCGCATGGTGAGCATCGCATGGTGAGCATCGCATGGTGAGCATCGCATGGTGAGCATAGCATGGTGAGCATTGCATGGTGAGCATTGCATAGTGAGCATTGCATGGTGAGCATTGTATGGTGAGCATTGCATGGTGAGCATTGCATGGTGAGCATTGCATGGTAAGCATTGCTTGGTAATATTGCTTGGTAAGCATTGCTTGGTAAGCATTGCATGGTAAGCATTGCTTGGTAAGCATTGCTTGGTAAGCATTTCATGGTAAGCACTGCTCGGTAAGCACTGCTTGGTAAGCATTGCATGGTAAGCATTCCTTGGTAAGCATTGCTTGGTAATCATTGCATGGTAAGCACTGCTTGGTAAGCACTGCTTGGTAAGCATTGCATGGTAAGCTTTGCTTGGTAAGCATTGCTTGGTAAGCATTGCATGGCAAGCATTGCTTAAAAAGCATTGCTTGGTATGCATTGCATGATAAGCATTGCATGGTAAGCATTGCTTGGTAAGCATTGCATGGTGAGCATTGCATGGTAAGCATTGCTTGGTAAGCATCGCATGGTGAGTATCGCATGGTGAGCATTGCATGGTGAGCATCGCATGGTGAGCATCGCATGGTGAGCATTGCATGGTGAGCATTGCTGGGTGAGCATTGCATGGTAAGCGTTGCATGGTAAGTATTGCTAGGTAAGCATTGCTTGGAAGGCATTGCTTGGTAAGCATTGCATGGTAAGCATCGCATGGTGAGCATCGCATGGTGAGCATCGCATGGTGAGCATCGCATGCTGAGCATCGCATGGTGAGCATCGCATGGTGAGCATTGCATGGTGAGCATTGCATGGTAAGCATTGCTTGGTAACATTGCTTGGTAAGCATTTCATGGTAAGCACTGCTTGGTAAGCACTGCTTGGTAAACATTGCATGGTAAGCATTCCTTGGTAAGCATTGCTTGGTAATCATTGCATGGTAAGCACTGCTTGGTAAGCACTGCTTAGTAAGCATTGCATGGTAAGCATTGCTTGGTAAGCATTGCTTGGTAAGCATTGCATGGCAAGCATTGCTTAGTAAGCATTGCTTGGTATGCATTGCATGGTAAGCATTGCATGGTAAGCATTGCTTGGTAAGCATTGCTTGGTAAGCATTGCTTGGTAAGCATTGCTTGGTAAGCATTGCTTGGTAAGCATTGCATGGTAAGCATTGCTTGGTAAGCATTGCTTGGTAAGCATTGCATGGTAAGCATTGCTTGGTAAGCATTGCTTGGTAACATTGCTTGGTAAGCATTGCTTGGTAAGCATTGCTTGGTAAGCATTGAATGGTAAGCATTCCATGGTAAGTATTGCTTGGTAAGCATTGCATGGTAAGCACTGCTTGGTAAACATTGCTTGGTAAGCATTGCATGGTAAGCATTGCTTGGTAAGCATTGCTTTGTGTGCATTGCATGGTAAGCATTGCTTGGTAAGCATTGCTTGGTATGCATTGCATGGTAAGCATTGCTTGGTAAGTATTGCTTGGTTAGCATTGCATGGTAAACATTGCTTGGTAAGCATTGTTTGTTAAGCATTGCATGGTAAGCATTGCATAGTGAGCACTGCATGGTGAGCATTGCATGGTGAGCAATGCATGGTAAGCACTGCTTGGTAAGCACTGCTTGGTAAGCATTGCATGGTAAGCATTCCTTGGTAAGCATTGCTTGTTAAGCATTGCTTGGTAAGCATTGCATGGTAAGCATTGCTTGGTAAGCATTGCTTGGCAAGCATTGCATGGTAAGCATTGCATGGTAAGCATTGCTTGGTAAGCATTGCTTGGTAAACATTGCATGGGAAGCATTGCATGGTAAGCATTGCTTGGTAAGCATTGCTTGGTGAGCATTGCTTCGTGAGCATCGCTTGGTGAGCATCGCTTGGTGAGCATCGCTTGGTAAGCATCGCTTGGTAAGCATTGCGTGGTGAGCATTGCGTGGTGAGCATTGCGTGGTGAGCATTGCGTGGTGAGCATTGCATGGTAAGCATTCCTTGGTTAGCATTGCTTGGTTAGCATTGCTTGGTAAGCATTTCTTGGTAAGCATTGCATGGTAAGCATTGCTTGGTAAGCATTGTATGGTAAGCATTGCATGATAAGCATTGCTTGGTAAGCATTGCATGGTAAGCATTGCTTGGTAAGCATTGCTTGGTAAGCATTGCTTGGTAAGCATTGCTTGGTAAGCATTGCATTGTAAGCATTGCATGGTATGCATTGCTTGATAAGCATTGCATGGAAAGCATTGCATGGTAAGCATTGCTTGGTAAGCATTGCTTGCTAACCATCGCTTGGTATGCATTGCATGGTGAGAATTGCATGGTAAGCATTGCTTGGTAAGCATTGCTTGGTGAGCATTGCTTCGTAAGCATCGCTTGGTGAGCATCGCTTGGTGAGCATCGCTTGGTGAGCATCGCTTGGTGAGCATTGCATGGTGAGCATTGCATGATGAGCATTGCATGGTGAGCATTGCTTGGTGAGCATTGCATGGTAAGCATTGCATGGTAAGCATTGCCTGGTAAACATTGCTTGGTAAGCATTGCATGGTAAGCATTGCTTGGTAAGCATTTCTTGGTAAGCATTGCATGGTGAGCATCGCTTGGTGAGCATCGCTTGGTTAGCATCGCTTGGTGAGCATCGCTTGGTGAGCATTGCTTAGTGAGCATCGCTTGGTGAGCATCGCTTGGTGAGCATCGCATGGTGAGCATTGCATGGTGAGCATTGCATGGTGAGCATTGCATGGTGAGCATTGCATGGTGAGCATTGCATGGTGAGCATTGCATGGTGAGTATTGCATGGTGAGCATTGCTTGGTGAGCATTGCATGGTAAGCATTGCATGGTAAGCATTGCTTGGTAACATTGCTTGGTAAGCATTGCATGGTATGCATTGCTTGTCAAGCATTGCTTGGTAAGCATTGCTTGGTAAGCATTGCATGGTAAGCATTGCTTGGTAAGCATTGCATGGTAAGCATTGCATGGTAAGCATTGCTTGGTAAGCATTGCTTGGTAAGCATTGCTTTGTGAGCATTGCATGGTAAGCATTGCTTGGTAAGCATTGCTTGGTATGCATTGCATGGTAAGCATTGCTTGGTAAGTACTGCTTGGTTAGCATTGCATGGTAAGCATTGCTTCGTAAGCATTGTTTGGTAAGTATCGCATGGTGAGCATTGCATGGTGAGCATTGCATGGTGAGCATTGCATGGTGAGCATTGCATGGTGAGCATTGCATGGTGAGCATTGCATGGTGAGCATTGCATGGTGAGCATTGCATGGTGAGCATTGCTTGGTGAGCATTGCATGGTAGGCATTGCATGGTAAGCATTGCTTGGTAACATTGCTTGGTAAGCATTGCTTGGTAAGCATTGCTTGGTAAGCATTGAATGGTAAGCATTCCTTGGTAAGCATTGCTTGGTAAGCATTGCATGGCAAGCACTGCTTGGTAAGCACTGCTTGGTAAGCATTGCATGGTAAGCATTGCTTGGTAAGCATTGCTTTTTGAGTATTGCATGGTAAGCATTGCTTGGTAAGCATTGCTTGGTATGCATTGCATGGTAAGTATTGCTTGGCTAGCATTGCATGGTAAGCATTGTTTGGTAAGCATTGTTTGGTAAGCATTGCATGGTAAGCATTGCATGGTAAGCATTGCTTGGTAAGCATTGCATGGAAAGCATTGCATGGTAAGCATTGCTTGGTAAGCATCGCTTGGTAAGCATTGCATGGTAAGCATTGCATGGTAAGCATTGCATGGTAAGCATTGCATGGTAAGCATTGCTTGGTAAGCATTGCTTGGTAAGCATTGCATGGTAAGCATTGCTTGGTAAGCATTGCTTGGTAAGCATTGCTTGGTAAGCATCGCATGGTAAGCATTGCTTGATAAGCATTGCATGGTAAGTGTTGCTTGGTAAGCATTGATTGGTAAACATTGCATGGTAAGCATTGCATGGTAAGCATTGCATGGTAAGCATTGCTTGGTAAGCATTGCATGGTAAGCATTGCATGGTGAGCATTGCATGGTGAGCATTGCTTGGTGAGCATTGCATGGTAAGCATTGCATGGTAAGCATTGCTTGGAAACATTGCTTGGTAAGCATTGCTTGGTAAGCATTGCTTGGTAAGCATTGCATGGTAAGCATTGCATGGTAAGCATTGCTTGGTAAGCATTGCTTGGTATGCATTGCATGGTTAGCATTGCTTGGTAAGTATTGCTTGGTTAGCATTGCATGGTAAGCATTGCTTGGTAAGCATTGTTTGGTAAGCATTGCATGGTAAGCATTGCATAGTGAGCATTGCATGGTGAGCATTGCATGGTGAGCATTCCATGGTAAGCACTGCTTGGTAAGCATTGCATGGTAAGCATTCCTTGGTAAGCATTGCTTGGTAAGCATTGCATGGTAAGCATTGCTTGGTCAGCATTGCATGGTAAGCATTGCATGGTAAGCATTGCTTGGTAAGCATTGCATGGTAAGCATTGCATGGTAAGCATTGCTTGGTAAGCATTGCTTGGTAAGCATTGCTTGGTAAGCATTGCATGGTAAGCATTGCTTGGTAAGCATTGCATGGAAAGCATTCCATGGTAAGCATTGCTTGGTAAGCATTGCTTGGTAAGCATTGCTTGGTAAGTATTGCTTGGTAAGCATTGCTTGGTAAGCATTGCTTGGTAAGCATTGCTTGGTAAGCATTGCTTGGTAAGCATTGCATGGTAAGCATTGCTTGGTAAGTATTGCATGGAAATCATTCCATGGTAAGCATTGCTTGGTAAGCATTGCTTGGTAAGCACTGCTTGGTAAGCATTGCTTGGTAAGCATTGCTTGGTAAGCATTGCTTGGTAAGCATTGCATGGTAAGCATTGCTTGATAAGCATTGCATGGTAAGTGTTGCTTGGTAAGCATTGATTGGTAAACATTGCATGGTAAGCATTGCATGGTAAGCATTGCATGGTAAGCATTGCTTGGTAAGCATTGCATGGTAAGCATTGCATGGTGAGCATTGCATGGTGAGCATTGCTTGGTGAGCATTGCATGGTAAGCATTGCATGGTAAGCATTGCTTGGAAACATTGCTTGGTAAGCATTGCTTGGTAAGCATTGCTTGGTAAGCATTGCATGGTAAGCATTGCATGGTAAGCATTGCTTGGTAAGCATTGCTTGGTATGCATTGCATGGTAAGCATTGCTTGGTAAGTATTGCTTGGTTAGCATTGCATGGTAAGCATTGCTTGGTAAGCATTGTTTGGTAAGCATTGCATGGTAAGCATTGCATAGTGAGCATTGCATGGTGAGCATTGCATGGTGAGCATTCCATGGTAAGCACTGCTTGGTAAGCATTGCATGGTAAGCATTCCTTGGTAAGCATTGCTTGGTAAGCATTGCATGGTAAGCATTGCTTGGTCAGCATTGCATGGTAAGCATTGCATGGTAAGCATTGCTTGGTAAGCATTGCATGGTCAGCATTGCATGGTAAGCATTGCTTGGTAAGCATTGCTTGGTAAGCATTGCATGGTAAGCATTGCATGGTAAGCATTGCTTGGTAAGCATTGCATGGAAAGCATTCCATGGTAAGCATTGCTTGGTAAGCATTGCTTGGTAAGCATTGCTTGGTAAGTATTGCTTGGTAAGCATTGCTTGGTAAGCATTGCTTGGTAAGCATTGCTTGGTAAGCATTGCTTGGTAAGCATTGCATGGTAAGCATTGCTTGGTAAGTATTGCATGGAAATCATTCCATGGTAAGCATTGCTTGGTAAGCATTGCTTGGTAAGCACTGCTTGGTAAGCATTGCTTGGTAAGCATTGCTTGGTAAGCATTGCTTGGTAAGCATTGCATGGTAAGCATTGCTTGGTAAGCATTGCATGGTAAGCATTGCATGTTAAGCATTGCTTGGTAAGCATTGCATGGTAAGCATTGCATGGTAAGCATTGCTTGGTAAGCATTGCATGGAAAGCATTGCATGGTAAGCATTGCTTGGTAAGCATTGCTTGGTAAGCATCGCTTGGTAAGCATTGCATGGTAAGCATTGCATGGTAAGCATTGCTTGGTAAGCATTGCATGGTAAGCATTGCATGGTAAGCATTGCTTGGTAAGCATTGCATGGTAAGCATTGCATGGTAAGCATTGCTTGGTAAGCATTGCATGGTAAGCATTGCTTGGTAAGCATTGCATGGTAAGCATTGCATGGTAAGCATTGCTTGGTAAGCATTGCTTGGTAAGCATTGCATGGTAAGCATTGCTTGGTAAGCATTGCTTGGTGAGCATTGCATGGTGAGCATCGCTTGGTGAGCATCGCTTGGTGAGCATCGCTTGGTTAGCATCGCTTGGTGAGCATCGCTTGGTGAGCATCGCTTGGTGAGCATCGCTTGGTGAGCATCGCTTGGTGAGCATCGCTTGGTGAGCATCGCTTGGTGAGCATCACTTGGTGAGCATTGCATGGTTAGCATCGCTTGGTGAGCATCGCATGGTGAGTATCGCATGGTGAGCATTGCATGGTGAGCATCGCATGGTGAGCATTGCATGGTAAGCATTGCTTGGTAAGCATTGAATGGTTAGCATTCCTTGGTAAGCATTGCTTGGTAAGCATTGCATGGCAAGCATTGCATGGTAAGCATTGCTTGGTAACATTGCTTGGTAAGCATTGCTTGGTAAGCATTGCTTGGTGAGCATTGCATGGTGAGCATCGCTTGGTGAGCATCGCTTGGTGAGCATCGCTTGGTTAGCATCGCTTGGTGAGCATTGCATGGTAAGCATTGCATGGTAAGCATTGCTTGGTAAGCATTGCATGGTAAGCATTGCATGGTAAGCATTGCTTGGTAAGCATTGCATGGTAAGCATTGCTTGGTAAGCATTGCTTGGTAAGCATTGCTTGGTAAGCATTGCATGGTAAGCATTGCATGGTAAGCATTGCTTGGTAAGCATTGCTTGGTAAGCATTGCTTGGTAAGCATCGCATGGTAAGCATTGCTTGATAAGCATTGCATGGTAAGCGTTGCTTGGTAAGCATTGATTGGTAAACATTGCATGGTAAGCATTGCATGGTAAGCATTGCATGGTAAGCATTGCTTGGTAAGCATTGCATGGTGAGCATTGCATGGTGAGCATTGCTTGGTGAGCATTGCATGGTAAGCATTGCATGGTAAGCATTGCTTGGAAACGTTGCTTGGTAAGCATTCCTTGGTAAGCATTGCTTGGTAAGCATTGCATGGTAAGCATTGCATGGTAAGCATTGCTTGGTAAGCATTGCTTGGTATGCATTGCATGGTAAGCATTGCTTGGTAAGTATTGCTTGGTTAGCATTGCATGGTAAGCATTGCTTGGTAAGCATTGCTTGGTAAGCATTGTTTGGTAAGCATTGCATGGTAAGCATTGCATAGTGAGCATTGCATGGTGAGCATTGCATGGTGAGCATTCCATGGTAAGCACTGCTTGGTAAGCATTGCATGGTAAGCATTCCTTGGTAAGCATTGCTTGGTAAGCATTGCATGGTAAGCATTGCTTGGTCAGCATTGCATGGTAAGCATTGCATGGTAAGCATTGCTTGGTAAGCATTGCATGGTAAGCATTGCATGGTAAGCATTGCTTGGTAAGCATTGCTTGGTAAGCATTGCATGGTAAGCATTGCATGGTAAGCATTGCTTGGTAAGCATTGCATGGAAAGCATTCCATGGTAAGCATTGCTTGGTAAGCATTGCTTGGTAAGCATTGCTTGGTAAGTATTGCTTGGTAAGCATTGCTTGGTAAGCATTGCTTGGTAAGCATTGCTTAGTAAGCATTGCTTGGTAAGCATTGCATGGTAAGCATTGCTTGGTAAGTATTGCATGGAAATCATTCCATGGTAAGCATTGCTTGGTAAGCATTGCTTGGTAAGCATTGCTTGGTAAGCATTGCTTGGTAAGCATTGCTTGGTAAGCATTGCTTGGTAAGCATTGCTTGGTAAGCATTGCTTAGTAAGCATTGCATGGTAAGCATTGCTTGGTAAGCATTGCATGGTAAGCATTGCATGGAAAGCATTGCATGGTAAGCATTGCTTGGTAAGCATTGCTTGGTAAGCATCGCTTGGTAAGCATTGCATGGTAAGCATTGCATGGTAAGCATTGCTTGGTAAGCATTGCTTGGTAAGCATTGCTTGGTAAGCATTGCTTGGTAAGCATTGCTTGGTAAGCATTGCATGGTAAGCATTGCTTGGTAAGCATTGCTTGGTAAGCATTGCATGGTAAGCATTGCTTGGTAAGCATTGCTTGGTAAGCATTGCTTGGTAAGCATTGCTTGGTAAGCATTGCTTGGTAAGCATTGCATGGTAAGCATTGCTTGGTAAGCATTGCTTGTTAAGCATTGCTTGGTAAGCATTGCATGGTAAGCATTCCTTGGTAAGCATTGCTTGGTAAGCATTGCATGGTAAGCATTGCTTGGTCAGCATTGCATGGTAAGCATTGCATGGTAAGCATTGCTTGGTAAGCATTGCATGGTAAGCATTGCATGGTAAGCATTGCTTGGTAAGCATTGCTTGGTAAGCATTGCTTGGTAAGCATTGCATGGAAAGCATTCCATGGTAAGCATTGCTTGGAGAGCATTGCTTGGTAAGCATTGCTTGGTAAGTATTGCTTGGTAAGCATTGCTTGGTAAGCATTGCTTGGTAAGCATTGCTTGGTAAGCATTGCTTGGTAAGCATTGCATGGTAAGCATTGCTTGGTAAGTATTGCATGGAAATCATTCCATGGTAAGCATTGCTTGGTAAGCACTGCTTGGTAAGCATTGCTTGGTAAGCATTGCTTGGTAAGCATCGCTTGGTAAGCATTGCATGGTAAGCATTGCATGGTAAGCATTGCTTGGTAAGCATTGCATAGTAAGCATTGCATGGTAAGCATTGCATGGTAAGCATTGCTTGGTAAGCATTGCATGGTAAGCATTGCATGGTAAGCATTGCTTGGTAAGCATTGCATGGTAAGCATTGCTTGGTAAGCATTGCTTGGTAAGCATTGCTTGGTAAGCATTGCATGGTAAGCATTGCATGGTAAGCATTGCTTGGTAAGCATTGCTTGGTAAGCATTGCATGGTAAGCATTGCTTGGTAAGCATTGCTTAGTAAGCATTGCTTGGTAAGCATTGCATGGTAAGCATTGCTTGGTAAGTATTGCATGGAAATCATTCCATGGTAAGCATTGCTTGGTAAGCATTGCTTGGTAAGCATTGCTTGGTAAGCATTGCTTGGTAAGCATTGCTTGGTAAGCATTGCTTGGTAAGCATTGCTTGGTAAGCATTGCTTAGTAAGCATTGCATGGTAAGCATTGCTTGGTAAGCATTGCATGGTAAGCATTGCATGGAAAGCATTGCATGGTAAGCATTGCTTGGTAAGCATTGCTTGGTAAGCATCGCTTGGTAAGCATTGCATGGTAAGCATTGCATGGTAAGCATTGCTTGGTAAGCATTGCTTGGTAAGCATTGCTTGGTAAGCATTGCTTGGTAAGCATTGCTTGGTAAGCATTGCATGGTAAGCATTGCTTGGTAAGCATTGCTTGGTAAGCATTGCATGGTAAGCATTGCTTGGTAAGCATTGCTTGGTAAGCATTGCTTGGTAAGCATTGCTTGGTAAGCATTGCTTGGTAAGCATTGCATGGTAAGCATTGCTTGGTAAGCATTGCTTGTTAAGCATTGCTTGGTAAGCATTGCATGGTAAGCATTCCTTGGTAAGCATTGCTTGGTAAGCATTGCATGGTAAGCATTGCTTGGTCAGCATTGCATGGTAAGCATTGCATGGTAAGCATTGCTTGGTAAGCATTGCATGGTAAGCATTGCATGGTAAGCATTGCTTGGTAAGCATTGCTTGGTAAGCATTGCATGGTAAGCATTGCATGGTAAGCATTGCTTGGTAAGCATTGCATGGAAAGCATTCCATGGTAAGCATTGCTTGGAGAGCATTGCTTGGTAAGCATTGCTTGGTAAGTATTGCTTGGTAAGCATTGCTTGGTAAGCATTGCTTGGTAAGCATTGCTTGGTAAGCATTGCTTGGTAAGCATTGCATGGTAAGCATTGCTTGGTAAGTATTGCATGGAAATCATTCCATGGTAAGCATTGCTTGGTAAGCACTGCTTGGTAAGCATTGCTTGGTAAGCATTGCTTGGTAAGCATCGCTTGGTAAGCATTGCATGGTAAGCATTGCATGGTAAGCATTGCTTGGTAAGCATTGCATAGTAAGCATTGCATGGTAAGCATTGCATGGTAAGCATTGCTTGGTAAGCATTGCATGGTAAGCATTGCATGGTAAGCATTGCTTGGTAAGCATTGCATGGTAAGCATTGCTTGGTAAGCATTGCTTGGTAAGCATTGCTTGGTAAGCATTGCATGGTAAGCATTGCATGGTAAGCATTGCTTGGTAAGCATTGCTTGGTAAGCATTGCATGGTAAGCATTGCTTGGTAAGCATTGCTTGGTGAGCATTGCATGGTGAGCATCGCTTGGTGAGCATCGCTTGGTGAGCATCGCTTTGTTAACGCTTGGTGAGCATCGCTTGGTGAGCATCGCTTGGTGAGCATCGCTTGGTGAGCATCGCTTGGTGAGCATCACTTGGTGAGCATTGCATGGTTAGCATCGCTTGGTGAGCATCGCATGGTGAGTATCGCATGGTGAGCATTGCATGGTGAGCATCGCATGGTGAGCATTGCATGGTGAGCATTGCATGGTGAGCATTGCATGGTGAGCATTGCATGGTGAGCATTGCATGGTGAGCATTGCATGGTGAGCATTGCATAGTGAGCATTGCATGGTGAGCATTGCATGGTGAGCATCGCTTGGTGAGCATTGCATGGTAGGCATTGCATGGTAAGCATTGCTTGGTAACATTGCTTGGTAAGCATTGCTTGGTAAGCATTGCTTGGTAAGCATTGAATGGTAAGCATTCCTTGGTAAGCATTGCTTGGTAAGCATTGCATGGCAAGCACTGCTTGGTAAGCACTGCTTGGTAAGCATTGCATGGTAAGCATTGCTTGGTAAGCATTGCTTTGTGAGTATTGCATGGTAAGCATTGCTTGGTAAGCATTGCTTGGTATGCATTGCATGGTAAGTATTGCTTGGTTAGCATTGCATGGTAAGCATTGCTTGGTAAGCATTGTTTGGTAAGCATTGCATGGTAAGCATTGCATGGTAAGCATTGCTTGGTAAGCATTGCATGGTAATCATTGCATGGTAAGCATTGCTTGGTAAGCATTGCATGGAAAGCATTGCATGGTAAGCATTGCTTGGTAAGCATCGCTTGGTAAGCATTGCATGGTAAGCATTGCATGGTAAGCATTGCTTGGTAAGCATTGCATGGTAAGCATTGCATGGTAAGCATTGCTTAGTAAGCATTGCATGGTAAGCATTGCATGGTAAGCATTGCTTGGTAAGCATTGCATGGTAAGCATTGCTTGGTAAGCATTGCTTGGTAAGCATTGCTTGGTAAGCATCGCATGGTAAGCATTGCTTGATAAGCATTGCATGGTAAGCGTTGCTTGGTAAGCATTGATTGGTAAACATTGCATGGTAAGCATTGCATGGTAAGCATTGCATGGTAAGCATAGCTTGGTAAGCATTGCATGGTGAGCATTGCATGGTGAGCATTGCTTGGTGAGCATTGCATGGTAAGCATTGCATGGTAAGCATTGCTTGGAAACATTGCTTGGTAAGCATTGCTTGGTAAGCATTGCTTGGTAAGCATTGCATGGTCAGCATTGCATGGTAAGCATTGCTTGGTAAGCATTGCTTGGTATGCATTGCATGGTAAGCATTGCTTGGTAAGTATTGCTTGGTTAGCATTGCATGGTAAGCATTGCTTGGTAAGCATTGCTTGGTAAGCATTGTTTGGTAAGCATTGCATGGTAAGCATTGCATAGTGAGCATTGCATGGTGAGCATTGCATGGTGAGCATTCCATGGTAAGCACTGCTTGGTAAGCATTGCATGGTAAGCATTCCTTGGTAAGCATTGCTTGGTAAGCATTGCATGGTAAGCATTGCTTGGTCAGCATTGCATGGTAAGCATTGTATGGTAAGCATTGCTTGGTAAGCATTGCATGGTAAGCATTGCATGGTAAGCATTGCTTGGTAAGCATTGCTTGGTAAGCATTGCATGGTAAGCATTGCATGGTAAGCATTGCTTGGTAAGCATTGCATGGAAAGCATTCCATGGTAAGCATTGCTTGGTAAGCATTGCTTGGTAAGCATTGCTTGTTAAGCATTGCTTGGTAAGCATTGCATGGTAAGCATTGCTTGGTAAGCATTGCTTGGTAAGCATTGCATGGTAAGCATTGCATGGTAAGCATTGCTTGGTAAGCATTGCATGGTAAGCATTGCATGGTAAGCATTGCATGGTAAGCATTGCTTGGTAAGCATCGCATGGTGAGTATCGCATGGTGAGCATTGCATGGTGAGCATCGCATGGTGAGCATCGCATGGTGAGCATTGCATGGTGAGCATTGCTTGGTGAGCATTGCATGGTAAGCGTTGCATGGTAAGTATTGCTAGGTAAGCATTGCTTGGTAAGCATTGCATGGTAAGCATTGCTTGGTAAGCATTGCTTGGTAAGCATTGCTTGGTAAGCATCGCATGGTAAGCATTGCTTGATAAGCATTGCATGGTAAGCGTTGCTTGGTAAGCATTGATTGGTAAACATTGCATGGTAAGCATTGCATGGTAAGCATTGCATGGTAAGCATTGCTTGGTAAGCATTGCATGGTGAGCATTGCATGGTGAGCATTGCTTGGTGAGCATTGCATGGTAAGCATTGCATGGTAAGCATTGCTTGGAAACATTGCTTGGTAAGCATTGCTTGGTAAGCATTGCTTGGTAAGCATTGCATGGTCAGCATTGCATGGTAAGCATTGCTTGGTAAGCATTGCTTGGTATGCATTGCATGGTAAGCATTGCTTGGTAAGTATTGCTTGGTTAGCATTGCATGGTAAGCATTGCTTGGTAAGCATTGCTTGGTAAGCATTGTTTGGTAAGCATTGCATGGTAAGCATTGCATAGTGAGCATTGCATGGTGAGCATTGCATGGTGAGCATTCCATGGTAAGCACTGCTTGGTAAGCATTGCATGGTAAGCATTCCTTGGTAAGCATTGCTTGGTAAGCATTGCATGGTAAGCATTGCTTGGTCAGCATTGCATGGTAAGCATTGTATGGTAAGCATTGCTTGGTAAGCATTGCATGGTAAGCATTGCATGGTAAGCATTGCTTGGTAAGCATTGCTTGGTAAGCATTGCATGGTAAGCATTGCATGGTAAGCATTGCTTGGTAAGCATTGCATGGAAAGCATTCCATGGTAAGCATTGCTTGGTAAGCATTGCTTGGTAAGCATTGCTTGTTAAGCATTGCTTGGTAAGCATTGCATGGTAAGCATTGCTTGGTAAGCATTGCTTGGTAAGCATTGCATGGTAAGCATTGCATGGTAAGCATTGCTTGGTAAGCATTGCATGGTAAGCATTGCATGGTAAGCATTGCATGGTAAGCATTGCTTGGTAAGCATCGCATGGTGAGTATCGCATGGTGAGCATTGCATGGTGAGCATCGCATGGTGAGCATCGCATGGTGAGCATTGCATGGTGAGCATTGCTTGGTGAGCATTGCATGGTAAGCGTTGCATGGTAAGTATTGCTAGGTAAGCATTGCTTGGAAGGCATTGCTTGGTAAGCATTGCATGGTAAGCATCGCATTGTGAGCATTGCATGGTAAGCATTGCTTGGTAACATTGCTTGGTAAGCATTGCTTGGTAAGCATTGCTTGGTAAGCATTGCATGGTAAGCATTGCTTGGTAAGCATTGCTTGGTAAGCATTGCTTGGTAAGCATTGCTTGGTAAGCATTGCTTGGTAAGCATTGCATGGTAAGCATTGCTTGGTAAGCATTGCTTGGTAAGCATTGCATGGTAAGCATTGCTTGGTAAGCATTGCTTGGTAACATTGCTTGGTAAGCATTGCTTGGTAAGCATTGCTTGGTAAGCATTGAATGGTAAGCATTCTTTGGTAAGTATTGCTTGGTAAGCATTGCATGGTAAGCACTGCTTGGTAAGCATTGCTTGGTAAGCATTGCATGGTAAGCATTGCTTGGTAAGCATTGCTTTGTGTGCATTGCATGGTAACCATTGCTTGGTAAGCATTGCTTGGTATGCATTGCATGGTAAGCATTGCTTGGTAAGCATTGCTTGGTAAGCATTGCATGGTAAGCATTGCATGTTAAGCATTGCTTGGTAAGCATTGCATGGTAAGCATTGCTTGGTAAGCATTGCTTGGTAAGCATTGCTTGGTAAGCATTGCATGGTAAGCATTGCATGGTAAGCATTGCTTGGTAAACATTGCTTGGTAAGCATTGCATGGTAAGCATCGCTTGGTGAGCATCGCTTGGTGAGCATCGCTTGGTTAGCATCGCTTGGTGAGCATCGCTTGGTGAGCATCGCTTAGTGAGCATCGCTTGATGAGCATCGCTTGGTGAGCATCACTTGGTGAGCATTGCATGGTTAGCTTCGCTTGGTGAGCATCACTTGGTGAGCATTGCATGGTTAGCATCGCTTGGTGAGCATCGCATGGTGAGTATCGCATGGTGAGCATTGCATGGTGAGCATCGCATGGTGAGCATCGCATGGTGAGCATTGCATGGTGAGCATTGCATGGTGAGCATTGCATGGTGAGCATTGCATGGTAAGCATTGCATGGTGAGCATTGCATGGTGAGCATTGCATGGTGAGCATTGCATGGTGAGCATTGCTTGGTGAGCATTGCATGGTGAGCATTGCATGGTGAGCATTGCATGGTGAGCATTGCTTGGTGAGCATTGCATGGTAAGCATTGCATGGTAAGCATTGCTTGGTAACATTGCTTGGTAAGCATTGCTTGGTAAGCATTGCTTGGCAAGCATTGCTTGGTAAGCATTGCTTGGTAAGCATTGCATGGTAAGCATTGCTTGGTAAGCATTGCTTAGTAAGCATCGCTTGGTAAGCATTGCATGGTAAGCATTGCATGGTAAGCATTGCTTGGTAAGCATTGCATGGTAAGCATTGCATGGTAAGCATTGCTTGGTAAGCATTGCATGGTAAGCATTGCATGGTAAGCATTGCTTGGTAAGCATTGCATGGTAAGCATTGCTTGGTAAGCATTGCTTGGTAAGCTTTGCTTGGTAAGCATTGCATGGCAAGCATTGCATGGTAAGCATTGCTTGGTAAGCATTGCTTGGTGAGCATTGCATGGTGAGCATTGCTTGGTAAGCATTGCTTGGTGAGCATTGCATGGTGAGCATCGCTTGGTGAGCATCGCTTAGTGAGCATCGCTTGGTTAGCATCGCTTGGTGAGCATCGCTTGGTGAGCATCGCTTGGTGAGCATCGCTTGGTGAGCATCGCTTGGTGAGCATCGCTTGGTGAGCATTGCATGGTTAGCATCGCTTGGTGAGCATCGCATGGTGAGTATCGCATGGTGAGCATTGCATGGTGAGCATCGCATGGTGAGCATTGCATGGTGAGCATTGCATGGTGAGCATTGCATGGTGAGCATTGCATGGTGAGCATTGCATGGTGAGCATTGCATGGTGAGCATTGCATGGTGAGCATTGCATGGTGAGCATTGCTTGGTGAGCATTGCATGGTAGGCATTGCATGGTAAGCATTGCTTGGTAACATTGCTTGGTAAGCATTGCTTGGTAAGCATTGCTTGGTAAGCACTGCTTGGTAAGCATTGCATGGTAAGCATTGCTTGGTAAGCATTGCTTTGTGAGTATTGCATGGTAAGCATTGCTTGGTAAGCATTGCTTGGTATGCATTGCATGATAAGTATTGCTTGGTTAGCATTGCATGGTAAGCATTGCTTGGTAAGCATTGTTTGGTAAGCATTGCATGGTAAGCATTGCATGGTAAGCATTGCTTGGTAAGCATTGCATGGTAATCATTGCATGGTAAGCATTGCTTGGTAAGCATTGCATGGAAAGCATTGCATGGTAAGCATTGCTTGGTAAGCATCGCTTGGTAAGCATTGCATGGTAAGCATTGCATGGTAAGCATTGCTTGGTAAGCATTGCATGGTAAGCATTGCATGGTAAGCATTGCTTAGTAAGCATTGCATGGTAAGCATTGCATGGTAAGCATTGCTTGGTAAGCATTGCATGGTAAGCATTGCTTGGTAAGCATTGCTTGGTAAGCATTGCTTGGTAAGCATCGCATGGTAAGCATTGCTTGATAAGCATTGCATGGTAAGCGTTGCTTGGTAAGCATTGATTGGTAAACATTGCATGGTAAGCATTGCATGGTAAGCATTGCTTGGTAAGCATTGCATGGTAAGCATTGCATGGTGAGCATTGCTTGGTGAGCATTGCATGGTAAGCATTTCATGGTAAGCATTGCTTGGAAACATTGCTTGGTAAGCATTGCTTGGCAAGCATTGCTTGGTAAGCATTGCATGGTAAGCATTGCATGGTAAGCATTGCTTGGTAAGCATTGCTTGGTATGCATTGCATGGTAAGCATTGCTTGGTAAGTATTGCTTGGTTAGCATTGCATGGTAAGCATTGTTTGGTAAGCATTGCATGGTAAGCATTGCATGGTGAGCATTGCATGGTGAGCATTCCATGGTAAGCACTGCTTGGTAAGCACTGCTTGGTAAGCATTGCATGGTAAGCATTCTTTGGTAAGCATTGCTTGGTAAGCATTGCATGGTAAGCATTGCTTGGTAAGCATTGCTTGGTAAGCATTGCATGGTAAGCATTGCTTGGTCAGCATTGCATGGTAAGCATTGCATGGTAAGCATTACTTGGTAAGCATTGCATGGTAAGCATTGCATGGTAAGCATTGCTTAGTAAGCATTGCTTGGTAAGCATTGCATGGTAAGCATTGCTTGGTAAGCATTGCTTGGTAAGCATTGCATGGAAAGCATTCCATGGTGAGCATTGCATGGTGAGCATTGCATGGTGAGCATTGCATGGTGAGCATTGCATGGTGAGCATTGCATGGTGAGCATTGCTTGGTGAGCATTGCATGGTAGGCATTGCATGGTAAGCATTGCTTGGTAACATTGCATGGTAAGCATTGCTTGGTAAGCATTGCATGGTAAGCATTGCTTGGTAAGTATTGCATGGAAATCATTCCATGGTAAGCATTGCTTGGTAAGCATTGCTTGGTAAGCATTGCTTGGTAAGCATTGCTTGGTAAGCATTGCTTGGTAAGCATTGCTTGGTAAGCATTGCTTGGTAAGCATTGCATGGTAAGCATTGCTTGGTAAGCATTGCATGGTAAGCATTGCATGTTAAGCATTGCTTGGTAAGCATTGCATGGTAAGCATTGCATGGTAAGCATTGCTTGGTAAGCATTGCATGGAAAGCATTGCATGGTAAGCATTGCTTGGTAAGCATTGCTTGGTAAGCATCGCTTGGTAAGCATTGCATGGTAAGCATTGCATGGTAAGCATTGCTTGGTAAGCATTGCATGGTAAGCATTGCATGGTAAGCATTGCTTGGTAAGCATTGCATGGTAAGCATTGCATGGTAAGCATTGCTTGGTAAGCATTGCATGGTAAGCATTGCTTGGTAAGCATTGCTTGGTAAGCATTGCATGGTAAGCTTTGCTTGGTAAACATTGCTTGGTAAGCATTGCATGGCAAGCATTGCTTAGAAAGCATTGCTTGGTATGCATTGCATGATAAGCATTGCATGGTAAGCATTGCTTGGTAAGCATTGCTTGGTAAGCATTGCTTGGTAAGCATTGCTTGGTAAGCATTGCTTGGTAAGCATTGCATGGTAAGCATTGCTTGGTAAGCATTGCTTGGTAAGCATTGCATGGTAAGCATTGCTTGGTAAGCATTGCTTGGTAAGCATTGCTTGGTAAGCATTGCTTGGTAAGCATTGCTTGGTAAGCATTGCATGGTAAGCATTGCTTGGTAAGCATTGCTTGTTAAGCATTGCTTGGTAAGCATTGCATGGTAAGCATTGCTTGGTAAGCATTGCTTGGTAAGCATTGCATGGTAAGCATTGCATGGTAAGCATTGCTTGGTAAGCATTGCATGGTAAGCATTGCATGGTAAGCATTGCATGGTAAGCATTGCTTGGTAAGCATTGCATGGTGAGTATCGCATGGTGAGCATTGCATGGTGAGCATCGCATGGTGAGCATCGCATGGTGAGCATTGCATGGTGAGCATTGCTTGGTGAGCATTGCATGGTAAGCGTTGCATGGTAAGTATTGCTAGGTAAGCATTGCTTGGAAGGCATTGCTTGGTAAGCATTGCATGGTAAGCATCGCATTGTGAGCATTGCATGGTAAGCATTGCTTGGTAACATTGCTTGGTAAGCATTGCTTGGTAAGCATTGCATGGTAAGCATTGCTTGGTAAGCATTGCTTGGTAAGCATTGCTTGGTAAGCATTGCTTGGTAAGCATTGCTTGGTAAGCATTGCATGGTAAGCATTGCTTGGTAAGCATTGCTTGGTAAGCATTGCATGGTAAGCATTGCTTGGTAAGCATTGCTTGGTAACATTGCTTGGTAAGCATTGCTTGGTAAGCATTGCTTGGTAAGCATTGAATGGTAAGCATTCTTTGGTAAGTATTGCTTGGTAAGCATTGCATGGTAAGCACTGCTTGGTAAGCATTGCTTGGTAAGCATTGCATGGTAAGCATTGCTTGGTAAGCATTGCTTTGTGTGCATTGCATGGTAACCATTGCTTGTTAAGCATTGCTTGGTATGCATTGCATGGTAAGCATTGCTTGGTAAGCATTGCTTGGTAAGCATTGCTTGGTAAGCATTGCTTGGTAAGCATTGAATGGTAAGCATTCTTTGGTAAGTATTGCTTGGTAAGCATTGCATGGTAAGCACTGCTTGGTAAGCATTGCTTGGTAAGCATTGCATGGTAAGCATTGCTTGGTAAGCATTGCTTTGTGTGCATTGCATGGTAACCATTGCTTGGTAAGCATTGCTTGGTATGCATTGCATGGTAAGCATTGCTTGGTAAGCATTGCTTGGTAAGCATTGCATGGTAAGCATTGCATGGTAAGCATTGCTTGGTAAGCATTGCATGGTAAGCATTGCTTGGTAAGCATTGCTTGGTAAGCATTGCTTGGTAAGCATTGCATGGTAAGCATTGCATGGTAAGCATTGCTTGGTAAACATTGCTTGGTAAGCATTGCATGGTAAGCATCGCTTGGTGAGCATCGCTTGGTGAGCATCGCTTGGTTAGCATCGCTTGGTGAGCATCGCTTGGTGAGCATCGCTTAGTGAGCATCGCTTGATGAGCATCGCTTGGTGAGCATCACTTGGTGAGCATTGCATGGTTAGCTTCGCTTGGTGAGCATCACTTGGTGAGCATTGCATGGTTAGCATCGCTTGGTGAGCATCGCATGGTGAGTATCGCATGGTGAGCATTGCATGGTGAGCATCGCATGGTGAGCATCGCATGGTGAGCATTGCATGGTGAGCATTGCATGGTGAGCATTGCATGGTGAGCATTGCATGGTAAGCATTGCATGGTGAGCATTGCATGGTGAGCATTGCATGGTGAGCATTGCATGGTGAGCATTGCTTGGTGAGCATTGCATGGTGAGCATTGCATGGTGAGCATTGCATGGTGAGCATTGCATGGTGAGCATTGCATGGTGAGCATTGCTTGGTGAGCATTGCATGGTAAGCATTGCATGGTAAGCATTGCTTGGTAACATTGCTTGGTAAGCATTGCTTGGTAAGCATTGCTTGGCAAGCATTGCTTGGTAAGCATTGCTTGGTAAGCATTGCATGGTAAGCATTGCTTGGTAAGCATTGCTTAGTAAGCATCGCTTGGTAAGCATTGCTTGGTAAGCATTGCATGGTAAGCATTGCTTGGTAAGCATTGCATGGTAAGCATTGCATGGTAAGCATTGCTTGGTAAGCATTGCATGGTAAGCATTGCATGGTAAGCATTGCTTGGTAAGCATTGCATGGTAAGCATTGCTTGGTAAGCATTGCTTGGTAAGCATTGCTTGGTAAGCATTGCATGGTAAGCATTGCATGGTAAGCATTGCTTGGTAAACATTGCTTGGTGAGCATTGCATGGTGAGCATTGCTTGGTAAGCATTGCTTGGTGAGCATTGCATGGTGAGCATCGCTTGGTGAGCATCGCTTGGTGAGCATCGCTTGGTTAGCATCGCTTGGTGAGCATCGCTTGGTGAGCATCGCTTGGTGAGCATCGCTTGGTGAGCATCGCTTGGTGAGCATCGCTTGGTGAGCATTGCATGGTTAGCATCGCTTGGTGAGCATCGCATGGTGAGTATCGCATGGTGAGCATTGCATGGTGAGCATCGCATGGTGAGCATTGCATGGTGAGCATTGCGTGGTGAGCATTGCATGGTGAGCATTGCATGGTGAGCATTGCATGGTGAGCATTGCATGGTGAGCATTGCATGGTGAGCATTGCATGGTGAGCATTGCTTGGTGAGCATTGCATGGTAGGCATTGCATGGTAAGCATTGCTTGGTAACATTGCTTGGTAAGCATTGCTTGGTAAGCATTGCTTGGTAAGCACTGCTTGGTAAGCATTGCATGGTAAGCATTGCTTGGTAAGCATTGCTTTGTGAGTATTGCATGGTAAGCATTGCTTGGTAAGCATTGCTTGGTATGCATTGCATGATAAGTATTGCTTGGTTAGCATTGCATGGTAAGCATTGCTTGGTAAGCATTGTTTGGTAAGCATTGCATGGTAAGCATTGCATGGTAAGCATTGCTTGGTAAGCATTGCATGGTAATCATTGCATGGTAAGCATTGCTTGGTAAGCATTGCATGGTAAGCATTGCATGGTAAGCATTGCTTGGTAAGCATCGCTTGGTAAGCATTGCATGGTAAGCATTGCATGGTAAGCATTGCTTGGTAAGCATTGCATGGTAAGCATTGCATGGTAAGCATTGCTTAGTAAGCATTGCATGGTAAGCATTGCATGGTAAGCATTGCTTGGTAAGCATTGCATGGTAAGCATTGCTTGGTAAGCATTGCTTGGTAAGCATTGCTTGGTAAGCATCGCATGGTAAGCATTGCTTGATAAGCATTGCATGGTAAGCGTTCCTTGGTAAGCATTGATTGGTAAACATTGCATGGTAAGCATTGCATGGTAAGCATTGCTTGGTAAGCATTGCATGGTAAGCATTGCATGGTGAGCATTGCTTGGTGAGCATTGCATGGTAAGCATTGCATGGTAAGCATTGCTTGGAAACATTGCTTGGTAAGCATTGCTTGGCAAGCATTGCTTGGTAAGCATTGCATGGTAAGCATTGCATGGTAAGCATTGATTGGTAAGCATTGCTTGGTATGCATTGCATGGTAAGCATTGCTTGGTAAGTATTGCTTGGTTAGCATTGCATGGTAAGCATTGTTTGGTAAGCATTGCATGGTAAGCATTGCATAGTGAGCATTGCATGGTGAGCATTGCATGGTGAGCATTCCATGGTAAGCACTGCTTGGTAAGCACTGCTTGGTAAGCATTGCATGGTAAGCATTCCTTGGTAAGCATTGCTTGGTAAGCATTGCATGGTAAGCATTGCTTGGTCAGCATTGCATGGTAAGCATTGCATGGTAAGCATTGCTTGGTAAGCATTGCATGGTAAGCATTGCATGGTAAGCATTGCTTAGTAAGCATTGCTTGGTAAGCATTGCATGGTAAGCATTGCTTGGTAAGCATTGCTTGGTAAGCATTGCATGGAAAGCATTCCATGGTAAGCATTGCTTGGTAAGCATTGCTTGGTAAGTATTGCTTGGTAAGCATCGCATGGTAAGCATTGCTTGATAAGCATTGCATGGTAAGCGTTGCTTGGTAAGCATTGCTTAGTAAGCATTGCATGGTAAGCATTGCATGGTAAGCATTGCTTGGTAAGCATTGCATGGTAAGCATTGCTTGGTAAGCATTGCTTGGTAAGCATTGCTTGGTAAGCATCGCATGGTAAGCATTGCATGGTAAGCGTTGCTTGGTAAGCATTGATTGGTAAACATTGCATGGTAAGCATTGCATGGTAAGCATTGCTTGGTAAGCATTGCATGGTAAGCACTGCATGGAGAGCATTGCTTGGTGAGCATTGCATGGTAAGCATTGCATGGTAAGCATTGCATGGTAAGCATTGCTTGGTAAGCATTGCATGGTAAGCATTGCATGGTAAGCATTGCATGGTAAGCATTGCTTGGTAAGCATTGCATGGTAAGCATTGCATGGTAAGCATTGCTCGGTAAGCATTGCATGGTAAGCATTGCTTGGTAAGCATTGCTTGGTAAGCATTGCTTGGTAAGCATTGCATGGTAAGCATTGCATGGTAAGCATTGCTTGGTAAGCATTGCTTGGTAAGCATTGCATGGTAAGCATTGCTTGGTAAGCATTGCTTGGTGAGCATTGCATGGTGAGCATCGCTTGGTGAGCATCGCTTGGTGAGCATCGCTTGGTTAGCATCGCTTGGTGAGCATCGCTTGGTGAGCATCGCTTGGTGAGCATCGCTTGGTGAGCATCGCTTGGTGAGCATCACTTGGTGAGCATTGCATGGTTAGCATCGCTTGGTGAGCATCGCATGGTGAGTATCGCATGGTGAGCATTGCATGGTGAGCATCGCATGGTGAGCATTGCATGGTGAGCATTGCATGGTGAGCATTGCATGGTGAGCATTGCATGGTGAGCATTGCATGGTGAGCATTGCATGGTGAGCATTGCATGGTGAGCATTGCATGGTGAGCATTGCATGGTGAGCATTGCTTGGTGAGCATTGCATGGTAGGCATTGCATGGTAAGCATTGCTTGGTAACATTGCTTGGTAAGCATTGCTTGGTAAGCATTGCTTGGTAAGCATTGAATGGTAAGCATTCCTTGGTAAGCATTGCTTGGTAAGCATTGCATGGCAAGCACTGCTTGGTAAGCACTGCTTGGTAAGCATTGCATGGTAAGCATTGCTTGGTAAGCATTGCTTTGTGAGTATTGCATGGTAAGCATTGCTTGGTAAGCATTGCTTGGTATGCATTGCATGGTAAGTATTGCTTGGTTAGCATTGCATGGTAAGCATTGCTTGGTAAGCATTGTTTGGTAAGCATTGCATGGTAAGCATTGCATGGTAAGCATTGCTTGGTAAGCATTGCTTGGTATGCATTGCATGGTAAGCATTGCTTGGTAAGTATTGCTTGGTTAGCATTGCATGGTAAGCATTGCTTGGTAAGCATTGCTTGGTAAGCATTGTATTGTTTGGTAAGCATTGCATGGTAAGCATTGCATAGTGAGCATTGCATGGTGAGCATTGCATGGTGAGCATTCCATGGTAAGCACTGCTTGGTAAGCATTGCATGGTAAGCATTCCTTGGTAAGCATTGCTTGGTAAGCATTGCATGGTAAGCATTGCTTGGTCAGCATTGCATGGTAAGCATTGCATGGTAAGCATTGCTTGGTAAGCATTGCATGGTAAGCATTGCATGGTAAGCATTGCTTGGTAAGCATTGCTTGGTAAGCATTGCATGGTAAGCATTGCATGGTAAGCATTGCTTGGTAAGCATTGCATGGAAAGCATTCCATGGTAAGCATTGCTTGGTAAGCATTGCTTGGTAAGCATTGCTTGGTAAGTATTGCTTGGTAAGCATTGCTTGGTAAGCATTGCTTGGTAAGCATTGCTTGGTAAGCATTGCTTGGTAAGCATTGCATGGTAAGCATTGCTTGGTAAGTATTGCATGGAAATCATTCCATGGTAAGCATTGCTTGGTAAGCATTGCTTGGTAAGCATTGCTTGGTAAGCATTGCTTGGTAAGCATTGCTTGGTAAGCATTGCTTGGTAAGCATTGCATGGTAAGCATTGCTTGGTAAGCATTGCATGGTAAGCATTGCATGTTAAGCATTGCTTGGTAAGCATTGCATGGTAAGCATTGCATGGTAAGCATTGCTTGGTAAGCATTGCATGGAAAGCATTGCATGGTAAGCATTGCTTGGTAAGCATTGCTTGGTAAGCATCGCTTGGTAAGCATTGCATGGTAAGCATTGCATGGTAAGCATTGCTTGGTAAGCATTGCATGGTAAGCATTGCATGGTAAGCATTGCTTGGTAAGCATTGCATGGTAAGCATTGCATGGTAAGCATTGCTTGGTAAGCATTGCTTGGTAAGCATTGCATGGCAAGCATTGCTTAGAAAGCATTGCTTGGTATGCATTGCATGATAAGCATTGCATGGTAAGCATTGCTTGGTAAGCATTGCTTGCTAAGCATTGCTTGGTAAGCATTGCTTGGTAAGCATTGCTTGGTAAGCATTGCATGGTAAGCATTGCTTGGTAAGCATTGCTTGGTAAGCATTGCATGGTAAGCATTGCTTGGTAAGCATTGCTTGGTAAGCATTGCTTGGTAAGCATTGCTTGGTAAGCATTGCCTGGTAAGCATTGCATGGTAAGCATTGCTTGGTAAGCATTGCTTGTTAAGCATTGCTTGGTAAGCATTGCATGGTAAGCATTCCTTGGTAAGCATTGCTTGTTAAGCATTGCATGGTAAGCATTGCTTGGTCAGCATTGCTTGGTAAGCATTGCATGGTAAGTATTGCATGGAAATCATTCCATGGTAAGCATTGCTTGGTAAGCATTGCTTGGTAAGCATTGCTTGGTAAGCATTGCTTGGTAAGCATTGCTTGGTAAGCATTGCTTGGTAAGCATTGCATGGTAAGCATTGCTTGGTAAGCATTGCATGGTAAGCATTGCATGTTAAGCATTGCTTGGTAAGCATTGCATGGTAAGCATTGCATGGTAAGCATTGCTTGGTAAGCATTGCATGGAAAGCATTGCATGGTAAGCATTGCTTGGTAAGCATTGCTTGGTAAGCATCGCTTGGTAAGCATTGCATGGTAAGCATTGCATGGTAAGCATTGCTTGGTAAGCATTGCATGGTAAGCATTGCATGGTAAGCATTGCTTGGTAAGCATTGCATGGTAAGCATTGCATGGTAAGCATTGCTTGGTAAGCATTGCATGGTAAGCATTGCTTGGTAAGCATTGCTTGGTAAGCATTGCATGGTAAGCTTTGCTTGGTAAGCATTGCTTGGTAAGCATTGCATGGCAAGCATTGCTTAGAAAGCATTGCTTGGTATGCATTGCATGATAAGCATTGCATGGTAAGCATTGCTTGGTAAGCATTGCTTGGTAAGCATTGCTTGGTAAGCATTGCTTGGTAAGCATTGCTTGGTAAGCATTGCATGGTAAGCATTGCATGGTAAGCATTGCTTGGTAAGCATTGCTTGGTAAGCATTGCTTGGTAAGCATTGCTTGGTAAGCATTGCTTGGTAAGCATTGCATGGTAAGCATTGCTTGGTAAGCATTGCTTGTTAAGCATTGCTTGGTAAGCATTGCATGGTAAGCATTGCTTGGTAAGCATTGCTTGGTAAGCATTGCATGGTAAGCATTGCATGGTAAGCATTGCTTGGTAAGCATTGCATGGTAAGCATTGCATGGTAAGCATTGCATGGTAAGCATTGCTTGGTAAGCATCGCATGGTGAGTATCGCATGGTGAGCATTGCATGGTGAGCATCGCATGGTGAGCATCGCATGGTGAGCATTGCATGGTGAGCATTGCTTGGTGAGCATTGCATGGTAAGCGTTGCATGGTAAGTATTGCTAGGTAAGCATTGCTTGGAAGGCATTGCTTGGTAAGCATTGCATGGTAAGCATCGCATTGTGAGCATTGCATGGTAAGCATTGCTTGGTAACATTGCTTGGTAAGCATTGCTTGGTAAGCATTGCATGGTAAGCATTGCTTGGTAAGCATTGCTTGGTAAGCATTGCTTGGTAAGCATTGCTTGGTAAGCATTGCTTGGTAAGCATTGCATGGTAAGCATTGCTTGGTAAGCATTGCTTGGTAAGCATTGCATGGTAAGCATTGCTTGGTAAGCATTGCTTGGTAACATTGCTTGGTAAGCATTGCTTGGTAAGCATTGCTTGGTAAGCATTGAATGGTAAGCATTCTTTGGTAAGTATTGCTTGGTAAGCATTGCATGGTAAGCACTGCTTGGTAAGCATTGCTTGGTAAGCATTGCATGGTAAGCATTGCTTGGTAAGCATTGCTTGGTGTGCATTGCATGGTAACCATTGCTTGGTAAGCATTGCTTGGTATGCATTGCATGGTAAGCATTGCTTGGTAAGCATTGCTTGGTAAGCATTGCATGGTAAGCATTGCATGGTAAGCATTGCTTGGTAAGCATTGCATGGTAAGCATTGCTTGGTAAGCATTGCTTGGTAAGCATTGCTTGGTAAGCATTGCATGGTAAGCATTGCATGGTAAGCATTGCTTGGTAAACATTGCTTGGTAAGCATTGCATGGTAAGCATCGCTTGGTGAGCATCGCTTGGTGAGCATCGCTTGGTTAGCATCGCTTGGTGAGCATCGCTTGGTGAGCATCGCTTAGTGAGCATCGCTTGATGAGCATCGCTTGGTGAGCATCACTTGGTGAGCATTGCATGGTTAGCTTCGCTTGGTGAGCATCACTTGGTGAGCATTGCATGGTTAGCATCGCTTGGTGAGCATCGCATGGTGAGTATCGCATGGTGAGCATTGCATGGTGAGCATTGCATGGTGAGCATCGCATGGTGAGCATTGCATGGTGAGCATTGCATGGTGAGCATTGCATGGTGAGCATTGCATGGTAAGCATTGCATGGTGAGCATTGCATGGTGAGCATTGCATGGTGAGCATTGCATGGTGAGCATTGCTTGGTGAGCATTGCATGGTGAGCATTGCATGGTGAGCATTGCATGGTGAGCATTGCTTGGTGAGCATTGCATGGTAAGCATTGCATGGTAAGCATTGCTTGGTAACATTGCTTGGTAAGCATTGCTTGGTAAGCATTGCTTGGCAAGCATTGCTTGGTAAGCATTGCTTGGTAAGCATTGCATGGTAAGCATTGCTTGGTAAGCATTGCTTAGTAAGCATCGCTTGGTAAGCATTGCATGGTAAGCATTGCATGGTAAGCATTGCTTGGTAAGCATTGCATGGTAAGCATTGCATGGTAAGCATTGCTTGGTAAGCATTGCATGGTAAGCATTGCATGGTAAGCATTGCTTGGTAAGCATTGCATGGTAAGCATTGCTTGGTAAGCATTGCTTGGTAAGCATTGCTTGGTAAGCATTGCATGGTAAGCATTGCATGGTAAGCATTGCTTGGTAAGCATTGCTTGGTGAGCATTGCATGGTGAGCATTGCTTGGTAAGCATTGCTTGGTGAGCATTGCATGGTGAGCATCGCTTGGTGAGCATCGCTTGGTGAGCATCGCTTGGTTAGCATCGCTTGGTGAGCATCGCTTGGTGAGCATCGCTTGGTGAGCATCGCTTGGTGAGCATCGCTTGGTGAGCATCGCTTGGTGAGCATTGCATGGTTAGCATCGCTTGGTGAGCATCGCATGGTGAGTATCGCATGGTGAGCATTGCATGGTGAGCATCGCATGGTGAGCATTGCATGGTGAGCATTGCATGGTGAGCATTGCATGGTGAGCATTGCATGGTGAGCATTGCATGGTGAGCATTGCATGGTGAGCATTGCATGGTGAGCATTGCATGGTGAGCATTGCTTGGTGAGCATTGCATGGTAGGCATTGCATGGTAAGCATTGCTTGGTAACATTGCTTGGTAAGCATTGCTTGGTAAGCATTGCTTGGTAAGCACTGCTTGGTAAGCATTGCATGGTAAGCATTGCTTGGTAAGCATTGCTTTGTGAGTATTGCATGGTAAGCATTGCTTGGTAAGCATTGCTTGGTATGCATTGCATGATAAGTATTGCTTGGTTAGCATTGCATGGTAAGCATTGCTTGGTAAGCATTGTTTGGTAAGCATTGCATGGTAAGCATTGCATGGTAAGCATTGCTTGGTAAGCATTGCATGGTAATCATTGCATGGTAAGCATTGCTTGGTAAGCATTGCATGGAAAGCATTGCATGGTAAGCATTGCTTGGTAAGCATCGCTTGGTAAGCATTGCATGGTAAGCATTGCATGGTAAGCATTGCTTGGTAAGCATTGCATGGTAAGCATTGCATGGTAAGCATTGCTTAGTAAGCATTGCATGGTAAGCATTGCATGGTAAGCATTGCTTGGTAAGCATTGCATGGTAAGCATTGCTTGGTAAGCATTGCTTGGTAAGCATTGCTTGGTAAGCATCGCATGGTAAGCATTCCTTGATAAGCATTGCATGGTAAGCGTTGCTTGGTAAGCATTGATTGGTAAACATTGCATGGTAAGCATTGCATGGTAAGCATTGCTTGGTAAGCATTGCATGGTAAGCATTGCATGGTGAGCATTGCTTGGTGAGCATTGCATGGTAAGCATTGCATGGTAAGCATTGCTTGGAAACATTGCTTGGTAAGCATTGCTTGGCAAGCATTGCTTGGTAAGCATTGCATGGTAAGCATTGCATGGTAAGCATTGCTTGGTAAGCATTGCTTGGTATGCAATGCATGGTAAGCATTGCTTGGTAAGTATTGCTTGGTTAGCATTGCATGGTAAGCATTGTTTGGTAAGCATTGCATGGTAAGCATTGCATAGTGAGCATTGCATGGTGAGCATTGCATGGTGAGCATTCCATGGTAAGCACTGCTTGGTAAGCACTGCTTGGTAAGCATTGCATGGTAAGCATTCCTTGGTAAGCATTACTTGGTAAGCATTGCATGGTAAGCATTGCTTGGTCAGCATTGCATGGTAAGCATTGCATGGTAAGCATTGCTTGGTAAGCATTGCATGGTAAGCATTGCATGGTAAGCATTGCTTAGTAAGCATTGCTTGGTAAGCATTGCATGGTAAGCATTGCTTGGTAAGCATTGCTTGGTAAGCATTGCATGGAAAGCATTCCATGGTGAGCATTGCATGGTGAGCATTGCATGGTGAGCATTGCATGGTGAGCATTGCATGGTGAGCATTGCATGGTGAGCATTGCTTGGTGAGCATTGCATGGTAGGCATTGCATGGTAAGCATTGCTTGGTAACATTGCTTGGTAAGCATTGCTTGGTAAGCATTGCATGGTAAGCATTGCTTGGTAAGTATTGCATGGAAATCATTCCATGGTAAGCATTGCTTGGTAAGCATTGCTTGGTAAGCATTGCTTGGTAAGCATTGCTTGGTAAGCATTGCTTGGTAAGCATTGCTTGGTAAGCATTGCATGGTAAGCATTGCTTGGTAAGCATTGCATGGTAAGCATTGCATGTTAAGCATTGCTTGGTAAGCATTGCATGGTAAGCATTGCATGGTAAGCATTGCTTGGTAAGCATTGCATGGAAAGCATTGCATGGTAAGCATTGCTTGGTAAGCATTGCTTGGTAAGCATCGCTTGGTAAGCATTGCATGGTAAGCATTGCATGGTAAGCATTGCTTAGTAAGCATTGCATGGTAAGCATTGCATGGTAAGCATTGCTTGGTAAGCATTGCATGGTAAGCATTGCATGGTAAGCATTGCTTGGTAAGCATTGCATGGTAAGCATTGCTTGGTAAGCATTGCTTGGTAAGCATTGCATGGTAAGCTTTGCTTGGTAAGCATTGCTTGGTAAGCATTGCATGGCAAGCATTGCTTAGAAAGCATTGCTTGGTATGCATTGCATGATAAGCATTGCATGGTAAGCATTGCTTGGTAAGCATTGCTTGGTAAGCATTGCTTGGTAAGCATTGCTTGGTAAGCATTGCTTGGTAAGCATTGCATGGTAAGCATTGCTTGGTAAGCATTGCTTGGTAAGCATTGCATGGTAAGCATTGCTTGGTAAGCATTGCTTGGTAAGCATTGCTTGGTAAGCATTGCTTGGTAAGCATTGCTTGGTAAGCATTGCATGGTAAGCATTGCTTGGTAAGCATTGCTTGTTAAGCATTGCTTGGTAAGCATTGCATGGTAAGCATTGCTTGGTAAGCATTGCTTGGTAAGCATTGCATGGTAAGCATTGCATGGTAAGCATTGCTTGGTAAGCATTGCATGGTAAGCATTGCATGGTAAGCATTGCATGGTAAGCATTGCTTGGTAAGCATCGCATGGTGAGTATCGCATGGTGAGCATTGCATGGTGAGCATCGCATGGTGAGCATCGCATGGTGAGCATTGCATGGTGAGCATTGCTTGGTGAGCATTGCATGGTAAGCGTTGCATGGTAAGTATTGCTAGGTAAGCATTGCTTGGAAGGCATTGCTTGGTAAGCATTGCATGGTAAGCATCGCATTGTGAGCATTGCATGGTGAGCATTGCTTGGTAACATTGCTTGGTAAGCATTGCTTGGTAAGCATTGCATGGTAAGCATTGCTTGGTAAGCATTGCTTGGTAAGCATTGCTTGGTAAGCATTGCTTGGTAAGCATTGCTTGGTAAGCATTGCATGGTAAGCATTGCTTGGTAAGCATTGCTTGGTAAGCATTGCATGGTAAGCATTGCTTGGTAAGCATTGCTTGGTAACATTGCTTGGTAAGCATTGCTTGGTAAGCATTGCTTGGTAAGCATTGAATGGTAAGCATTGCTTGGTAAGCATTGAATGGTAAGCATTCTTTGGTAAGTATTGCTTGGTAAGCATTGCATGGTAAGCACTGCTTGGTAAGCATTGCTTGGTAAGCATTGCATGGTAAGCATTGCTTGGTAAGCATTGCTTTGTGTGCATTGCATGGTAACCATTGCTTGGTAAGCATTGCTTGGTATGCATTGCATGGTAAGCATTGCTTGGTAAGCATTGCTTGGTAAGCATTGCATGGTAAGCATTGCATGGTAAGCATTGCTTGGTAAGCATTGCATGGTAAGCATTGCTTGGTAAGCATTGCTTGGTAAGCATTGCTTGGTAAGCATTGCATGGTAAGCATTGCATGGTAAGCATTGCTTGGTAAACATTGCTTGGTAAGCATTGCATGGTAAGCACTGCTTGGTAAGCATTGCTTGGTAAGCATTGCTTGGTAAGCATTGCATGGTAAGCATTGCTTGGTAAGCATTGCTTTGTGTGCATTGCATGGTAACCATTGCTTGGTAAGCATTGCTTGGTATGCATTGCATGGTAAGCATTGCTTGGTAAGCATTGCTTGGTAAGCATTGCATGGTAAGCATTGCATGGTAAGCATTGCTTGGTAAGCATTGCATGGTAAGCATTGCTTGGTAAGCATTGCTTGGTAAGCATTGCTTGGTAAGCATTGCATGGTAAGCATTGCATGGTAAGCATTGCTTGGTAAACATTGCTTGGTAAGCATTGCATGGTAAGCATCGCTTGGTGAGCATCGCTTGGTGAGCATCGCTTGGTTAGCATCGCTTGGTGAGCATCGCTTGGTGAGCATCGCTTAGTGAGCATCGCTTGATGAGCATCGCTTGGTGAGCATCACTTGGTGAGCATTGCATGGTTAGCTTCGCTTGGTGAGCATCACTTGGTGAGCATTGCATGGTTAGCATCGCTTGGTGAGCATCGCATGGTGAGTATCGCATGGTGAGCATTGCATGGTGAGCATCGCATGGTGAGCATCGCATGGTGAGCATTGCATGGTGAGCATTGCATGGTGAGCATTGCATGGTGAGCATTGCATGGTAAGCATTGCATGGTGAGCATTGCATGGTGAGCATTGCATGGTGAGCATTGCATGGTGAGCATTGCTTGGTGAGCATTGCATGGTGAGCATTGCATGGTGAGCATTGCATGGTGAGCATTGCTTGGTGAGCATTGCATGGTAAGCATTGCATGGTAAGCATTGCTTGGTAACATTGCTTGGTAAGCATTGCTTGGTAAGCATTGCTTGGCAAGCATTGCTTGGTAAGCATTGCTTGGTAAGCATTGCATGGTAAGCATTGCTTGGTAAGCATTGCTTAGTAAGCATCGCTTGGTAAGCATTGCATGGTAAGCATTGCATGGTAAGCATTGCTTGGTAAGCATTGCATGGTAAGCATTGCATGGTAAGCATTGCTTGGTAAGCATTGCATGGTAAGCATTGCATGGTAAGCATTGCTTGGTAAGCATTGCATGGTAAGCATTGCTTGGTAAGCATTGCTTGGTAAGCATTGCTTGGTAAGCATTGCATGGTAAGCATTGCATGGTAAGCATTGCTTGGTAAGCATTGCTTGGTGAGCATTGCATGGTGAGCATTGCTTGGTGAGCATTGCTTGGTGAGTATCGCATGGTGAGCATTGCATGGTGAGCATTGCATGGTGAGCATCGCATGGTGAGCATTGCATGGTGAGCATTGCATGGTGAGCATTGCATGGTGAGCATTGCATGGTAAGCATTGCATGGTGAGCATTGCATGGTGAGCATTGCATGGTGAGCATTGCATGGTGAGCATTGCTTGGTGAGCATTGCATGGTGAGCATTGCATGGTGAGCATTGCATGGTGAGCATTGCTTGGTGAGCATTGCATGGTAAGCATTGCATGGTAAGCATTGCTTGGTAACATTGCTTGGTAAGCATTGCTTGGTAAGCATTGCTTGGCAAGCATTGCTTGGTAAGCATTGCTTGGTAAGCATTGCATGGTAAGCATTGCTTGGTAAGCATTGCTTAGTAAGCATCGCTTGGTAAGCATTGCATGGTAAGCATTGCATGGTAAGCATTGCTTGGTAAGCATTGCATGGTAAGCATTGCATGGTAAGCATTGCTTGGTAAGCATTGCATGGTAAGCATTGCATGGTAAGCATTGCTTGGTAAGCATTGCATGGTAAGCATTGCTTGGTAAGCATTGCTTGGTAAGCATTGCTTGGTAAGCATTGCATGGTAAGCATTGCATGGTAAGCATTGCTTGGTAAGCATTGCTTGGTGAGCATTGCATGGTGAGCATTGCTTGGTGAGCATTGCTTGGTGAGCATTGCATGGTGAGCATCGCTTGGTGAGCATCGCTTGGTGAGCATCGCTTGGTTAGCATCGCTTGGTGAGCATCGCTTGGTGAGCATCGCTTGGTGAGCATCGCTTGGTGAGCATCGCTTGGTGAGCATCGCTTGGTGAGCATTGCATGGTTAGCATCGCTTGGTGAGCATCGCATGGTGAGTATCGCATGGTGAGCATTGCATGGTGAGCATCGCATGGTGAGCATTGCATGGTGAGCATTGCATGGTGAGCATTGCATGGTGAGCATTGCATGGTGAGCATTGCATGGTGAGCATTGCATGGTGAGCATTGCATGGTGAGCATTGCATGGTGAGCATTGCTTGGTGAGCATTGCATGGTAGGCATTGCATGGTAAGCATTGCTTGGTAACATTGCTTGGTAAGCATTGCTTGGTAAGCATTGCTTGGTAAGCACTGCTTGGTAAGCATTGCATGGTAAGCATTGCTTGGTAAGCATTGCTTTGTGAGTATTGCATGGTAAGCATTGCTTGGTAAGCATTGCTTGGTATGCATTGCATGATAAGTATTGCTTGGTTAGCATTGCATGGTAAGCATTGCTTGGTAAGCATTGTTTGGTAAGCATTGCATGGTAAGCATTGCATGGTAAGCATTGCTTGGTAAGCATTGCATGGTAAGCATTGCATGGTAAGCATTGCTTGGTAAGCATTGCATGGAAAGCATTGCATGGTAAGCATTGCTTGGTAAGCATCGCTTGGTAAGCATTGCATGGTAAGCATTGCATGGTAAGCATTGCTTGGTAAGCATTGCATGGTAAGCATTGCATGGTAAGCATTGCTTAGTAAGCATTGCATGGTAAGCATTGCATGGTAAGCATTGCTTGGTAAGCATTGCATGGTAAGCATTGCTTGGTAAGCATTGCTTGGTAAGCATTGCTTGGTAAGCATCGCATGGTAAGCATTGCTTGATAAGCATTGCATGGTAAGCGTTGCTTGGTAAGCATTGATTGGTAAACATTGCATGGTAAGCATTGCATGGTAAGCATTGCTTGGTAAGCATTGCATGGTAAGCATTGCATGGTGAGCATTGCTTGGTGAGCATTGCATGGTAAGCATTGCATGGTAAGCATTGCTTGGAAACATTGCTTGGTAAGCATTGCTTGGCAAGCATTGCTTGGTAAGCATTGCATGGTAAGCATTGCATGGTAAGCATTGCTTGGTAAGCATTGCTTGGTATGCATTGCATGGTAAGCATTGCTTGGTAAGTATTGCTTGGTTAGCATTGCATGGTAAGCATTGTTTGGTAAGCATTGCATGGTAAGCATTGCATAGTGAGCATTGCATGGTGAGCATTGCATGGTGAGCATTCCATGGTAAGCACTGCTTGGTAAGCACTGCTTGGTAAGCATTGCATGGTAAGCATTCCTTGGTAAGCATTGCTTGGTAAGCATTGCATGGTAAGCATTGCTTGGTCAGCATTGCATGGTAAGCATTGCATGGTAAGCATTGCTTGGTAAGCATTGCATGGTAAGCATTGCATGGTAAGCATTGCTTGGTAAGCATTGCTTGGTAAGCATTGCATGGTAAGCATTGCTTGGTAAGCATTGCTTGGTAAGCATTGCATGGAAAGCATTCCATGGTAAGCATTGCTTGGTAAGCATTGCTTGGTAAGTATTGCTTGGTAAGCATTGCTTGGTAAGCATTGCTTGGTAAGCATTGCTTGGTAAGCATTGCTTGGTAAGCATTGCATGGTAAGCATTGCTTGGTAAGTATTGCATGGAAATCATTCCATGGTAAGCATTGCTTGGTAAGCATTGCTTGGTAAGCATTGCTTGGTAAGCAATGCTTGGTAAGCATTGCTTGGTAAGCATTGCTTGGTAAGCATTGCATGGTAAGCATTGCTTGGTAAGCATTGCATGGTAAGCATTGCATGTTAAGCATTGCTTGGTAAGCATTGCATGGTAAGCATTGCATGGTAAGCATTGCTTGGTAAGCATTGCATGGAAAGCATTGCATGGTAAGCATTGTTTGGTAAGCATTGCATGGTAAGCATTGCATGGTAAGCATTGCTTGGTGAGCATTGCATGGTGAGCATCGCTTGGTGAGCATCGCTTGGTGAGCATCGCTTGGTGAGCATCGCTTGGTGAGCATCGCTTGGTGAGCATTGCTTGGTGAGCATCGCTTGGTGAGCATCGCTTGGTGAGCATCACTTGGTGAGCATTGCATGGTGAGCATCGCTTGGTGAGCATCGCATGGTGAGTATCGCATGGTGAGCATTGCATGGTGAGCATCGCATGGTGAGCATTGCATGGTGAGCATTGCATGGTGAGCATTGCATGGTGAGCATTGCATGATGAGCATTGCATGGTGAGCATTGCATGGTGAGCATTGCTTGGTGAGCATTGCATGGTAAGCATTGCATGGTAAGCATTGCTTGTTAACATTGCTTGGTAAGCATTGCTTGGTAAGCATTGCTTGGTAAGCATTGAATGGTAAGCATTCCTTGGTAAGCATTGCTTGGTAAGCATTGCATGGCAAGCATTGCATGGTAAGCATTGCTTGGTAACATTGCTTGGTAAGCATTGCTTGGTAAGCATTGCTTGGTAAGCATTGAATGGTAAGCATTCCTTGGTAAGTATTGCTTGGTAAGCATTACATGGTAAGCACTGCTTGGTAAGCACTGCTTGGTAAGCATTGCATGGTAAGCATTGCTTGGTAAGCATTGCTTTGTGTGCATTGCATGGTAAGCATTGCTTGGTAAGCATTGCTTGGTATGCATTGCATGGTAAGCATTGCTTGGTAAGTATTGCTTGGTTAGCATTGCATGGTAAACATTGCTTGGTAAGCATTGTTTGTTAAGCATTGCATGGTAAGCATTGCATAGTGAGCACTGCATGGTGAGCATTGCATGGTGAGCAATGCATGGTAAGCACTGCTTGGTAAGCACTGCTTGGTAAGCATTGCATGGTAAGCATTCCTTGGTAAGCATTGCTTGTTCAGCATTGCTTGGTAAGCATTGCATGGTAAGCATTGCTTGGTAAGCATTGCTTGGTAAGCATTGCATGGTAAGCATTGCTTGTTAAGCATTGCTTGGTAAGCATTGCATGGTAAGCATTGCTTGGTAAGCATTGCTTGGTAAGCATTGCATGGTAAACATTGCTTGGTAAGCATTGCTTTGTGAGTACTGCATGGTAAGCATTGCTTGGTAAGCATTGCTTGGTATGCATTGCATGGTAAGTATTGCTTGGTTAGCATTGCATGGTAAGCATTGCTTACCAAGCATTGTTTGGTAAGCATTGCATGGTAAGCATTGATTGGTAAGCATTGCTTGGTAAGCATTGCATGGTGAGCATTGCTTGGTAAGCATTGCTTGTTAAGCATTGCTTGGTAAGCATTGCATGGTAAGCATTGCTTGGTAAGCATTGCTTGGTAAGCATTGCATGGTAAGCATTGCATGGTAAGCATTGCTTGGTAAGCATTGCTTGGTAAACATTGCATGGGAAGCATTGCATGGTAAGCATTGCTTGGTAAGCATTGCATTGTAAGCATTGCATGGTAAGCATTGTATGGTAAGCATTGCTTGGTAAGCATCGCATGGTGAGTATCGCACGGTGAGCATTGCATGGTGAGAATCGCATGGTGAGCATCGCATGGTGAGCATTGTATGGTGAGCATTGCTTGGTAAGAATTGCATGGTAAGCATTGCATGGTAAGCATTGCTAGGTAAGCATTGCATGGTAAGCATTGCATGGTGAGCATCGCATGGTGAGCATTGCAAGGTGAGCATCGCATGGTGAGCATCGCATGGTGAGCATCGCATGGTGAGCATTGCATGGTGAGCATTGCATGGTGAGCATTGCATGGTGAGCATTGCATAGTGAGCATTGCATGGTGAGCATTGTATGGTGAGCATTGCATGGTGAGCATTGCATGTTGAGCATTGCATGGTAAGCATTGCTTGGTAATATTGCTTGGTAAGCATTGCTTGGTAAGCATTGCATGGTAAGCATTGCTTGGTAAGCATTGCTTGGTAAGCATTTCATGGTAAGCACTGCTCGGTAAGCACTGCTTGGTAAGCATTGCATGGTAAGCATTCCTTGGTAAGCATTGCTTGGTAATCATTGCATAGTAAGCACTGCTTGGTAAGCACTGCTTGGTAAGCATTGCATGGTAAGCTTTGCTTGGTAAGCATTGCTTGGTAAGCATTGCATGGCAAGCATTGCTTAGAAAGCATTGCTTGGTATGCATTGCATGATAAGCATTGCATGGTAAGCATTGCTTGGTAAGCATTGCTTGGTAAGCATTGCTTGGTAAGCATTGCTTGGTAAGCATTGCTTGGTAAGCATTGCATGGTAAGCATTGCTTGGTAAGCATTGCTTGGTAAGCATTGCATGGTAAGCATTGCTTGGTAAGCATTGCTTGGTAAGCATTGCTTGGTAAGCATTGCTTGGTAAGCATTGCTTGGTAAGCATTGCATGGTAAGCATTGCTTGGTAAGCATTGCTTGTTAAGCATTGCTTGGTAAGCATTGCATGGTAAGCATTGCTTGGTAAGCATTGCTTGGTAAGCATTGCATGGTAAGCATTGCATGGTAAGCATTGCTTGGTAAGCATTGCATGGTAAGCATTGCATGGTAAGCATTGCATGGTAAGCATTGCTTGGTAAGCATCGCATGGTGAGTATCGCATGGTGAGCATTGCATGGTGAGCATCGCATGGTGAGCATCGCATGGTGAGCATTGCATGGTGAGCATTGCTTGGTGAGCATTGCATGGTAAGCGTTGCATGGTAAGTATTGTTAGGTAAGCATTGCTTGGAAGGCATTGCTTGGTAAGCATTGCATGGTAAGCATCGCATTGTGAGCATCGCATGGTGAGCATCGCATGGTGAGCATCGCATGGTGAGCATCGCATGGTGAGCATTGCATGGTGAGCATCGCATGCTGAGCATCGCATGGTGAGCATCGCATGGTGAGCATTGCATGGTGAGCATTTCATGGTGAGCATTGCATGGTGAGCATTGCATGGTGATCATTGCATGGTGAGCATTGCATGGTAAGCATTGCTTGGTAACATTGCTTGGTAAGCATTGCTTGGTAAGCATTGCATGGTAAGCATTGCTTGGTAAGCATTGCTTGGTAAGCATTTCATGGTAAGCACTGCTTGGTAAGCACTGCTTGGTAAACATTGCATGGTAAGCATTCCTTGGTAAGCATTGCTTGGTAATCATTGCATGGTAAGCACTGCTTGGTAAGCACTGCTTAGTAAGCATTGCATGGTAAGCATTGCTTGGTAAGCATTGCTTGGTAAGCATTGCTTGGTAAGCATTGCATGGCAAGCATTGCTTAGTAAGCATTGCTTGGTATGCATTACATGGTAAGCATTGCATGGTAAGCATTGCTTGGTAAGCATTGCTTGGTAAGCATTGCTTGGTAAGCATTGCTTGGTAAGCATTGCATGGTAAGCATTGCTTGGTAAGCATTGCTTGGTAAGCATTGCATGGTAAGCATTGCTTGGTAAGCATTGCTTGGTAACATTGCTTGGTAAGCATTGCTTGGTAAGCATTGCTTGGTAAGCATTGAATGGTAAGCATTCCTTGGTAAGTATTGCTTGGTAAGCATTGCATGGTAAGCACTGATTGGTAAGCATTGCTTGGTAAGCATTGCATGATAAGCATTGCTTGGTAAGCATTGCTTTGTGTGCATTGCATGGTAAGCATTGCTTGGTAAGCATTGCTTGGTATGAATTGCATGGTAAGCATTGCTTGGTAAGCATTGCTTGGTAAGCATTGCATGGTAAGCATTGCATGGTAAGCATTGCTTGGTAAGCATTGCATGGTAAGCATTGCTTGGTAAGCATTGCTTGGTAAGCATTGCTTGGTAAGCATTGCATGGTTAGCATTGCATGGTAAGCATTGCTTGGTAAACATTGCTTGGTAAGCATTGCATGGTAAGCATTGCTTGGTAAGCATTGCTTGGTAAGCATTGCATGGTGAGCATCGCTTGGTGAGCATCGCTTGGTGAGCATCGCTTGGTTAGCATCGTTTGGTGAGCATCGCTTGGTGAGCATCGCTTAGTGAGCATCGCTTGGTGAGCATCGCTTGGTGAGCATCACTTGGTGAGCATTGCATGGTTAGCATCGCTTGGTGAGCATCGCATGGTGAGTATCGCATGGTGAGCATTGCATGGTGAGCATCGCATGGTGAGCATCGCATGGTGAGCATTGCATGGTGAGCATTGCATGGTGAGCATTGCATGGTGAGCATTGCATGGTGAGCATTGCATGGTGAGCATTGCATGGTGAGCATTGCTTGGTGAGCATTGCATGGTAAGCATTGCATGGTAAGCATACCTTGGTAACATTGCTTGGTAAGCATTGCTTGGTAAGCATTGCTTGACAAGCATTGCTTGGTAAGCATTGCTTGGTAAGCATTGCATGGTAAGCATTGCTTGGTAAGCATTGCATGGTAAGCATTGCTTGGTAAGCATTGCATGGTAAGCATCGCATGGTAAGCATTGCTTGGTAAGCATTGCTTGGTAAGCATTGCTTTGTGAGCATTGCATGGTAAGCATTGCTTGGTATGCATTGCATGGTAAGCATTCCTTGGTAAGCATTGCTTGGTTAGCACTGCTTGGTAAGCACTGCTTGGTAAGCATTGCATGGTAAGCATTCCTTGGTAAGCATTGCTTGTTCAGCATTGCTTGGTAAGCATTGCATGGTAAGCATTGCTTGGTAAGCATTGCTTGGTAAGCATTGCATGGTAAGCATTGCTTGTTAAGCATTGCTTGGTAAGCATTGCATGGTAAGCATTGCTTGGTAAGCATTGCTTGGTAAGCATTGCATGGTAAACATTGCTTGGTAAGCATTGCTTTGTGAGTACTGCATGGTAAGCATTGCTTGGTAAGCATTGCTTGGTATGCATTGCATGGTAAGTATTGCTTGGTTAGCATTGCATGGTAAGCATTGCTTACCAAGCATTGTTTGGTAAGCATTGCATGGTAAGCATTGATTGGTAAGCATTGCTTGGTAGGCATTGCATGGTGAGCATTGCTTGGTAAGCATTGCTTGTTAAGCATTGCTTGGTAAGCATTGCATGGTAAGCATTGCTTGGTAAGCATTGCTTGGTAAGCATTGCATGGTAAGCATTGCATGGTAAGCATTGCTTGGTAAGCATTGCTTGGTAAACATTGCATGGGAAGCATTGCATGGTAAGCATTGCTTGGTAAGCATTGCATTGTAAGCATTGCATGGTAAGCATTGTATGGTAAGCATTGCTTGGTAAGCATCGCATGGTGAGTATCGCACGGTGAGCATTGCATGGTGAGAATCGCATGGTGAGCATCGCATGGTGAGCATTGTATGGTGAGCATTGCTTGGTAAGAATTGCATGGTAAGCATTGCATGGTAAGCATTGCTAGGTAAGCATTGCATGGTAAGCATTGCATGGTGAGCATCGCATGGTGAGCATTGCAAGGTGAGCATCGCATGGTGAGCATCGCATGGTGAGCATCGCATGGTGAGCATTGCATGGTGAGCATTGCATGGTGAGCATTGCATGGTGAGCATTGCATAGTGAGCATTGCATGGTGAGCATTGTATGGTGAGCATTGCATGGTGAGCATTGCATGTTGAGCATTGCATGGTAAGCATTGCTTGGTAATATTGCTTGGTAAGCATTGCTTGGTAAGCATTGCATGGTAAGCATTGCTTGGTAAGCATTGCTTGGTAAGCATTTCATGGTAAGCACTGCTCGGTAAGCACTGCTTGGTAAGCATTGCATGGTAAGCATTCCTTGGTAAGCATTGCTTGGTAATCATTGCATAGTAAGCACTGCTTGGTAAGCACTGCTTGGTAAGCATTGCATGGTAAGCTTTGCTTGGTAAGCATTGCTTGGTAAGCATTGCATGGCAAGCATTGCTTAGAAAGCATTGCTTGGTATGCATTGCATGATAAGCATTGCATGGTAAGCATTGCTTGGTAAGCATTGCTTGGTAAGCATTGCTTGGTAAGCATTGCTTGGTAAGCATTGCTTGGTAAGCATTGCATGGTAAGCATTGCTTGGTAAGCATTGCTTGGTAAGCATTGCATGGTAAGCATTGCTTGGTAAGCATTGCTTGGTAAGCATTGCTTGGTAAGCATTGCTTGGTAAGCATTGCTTGGTAAGCATTGCATGGTAAGCATTGCTTGGTAAGCATTGCTTGTTAAGCATTGCTTGGTAAGCATTGCATGGTAAGCATTGCTTGGTAAGCATTGCTTGGTAAGCATTGCATGGTAAGCATTGCATGGTAAGCATTGCTTGGTAAGCATTGCATGGTAAGCATTGCATGGTAAGCATTGCATGGTAAGCATTGCTTGGTAAGCATCGCATGGTGAGTATCGCATGGTGAGCATTGCATGGTGAGCATCGCATGGTGAGCATCGCATGGTGAGCATTGCATGGTGAGCATTGCTTGGTGAGCATTGCATGGTAAGCGTTGCATGGTAAGTATTGTTAGGTAAGCATTGCTTGGAAGGCATTGCTTGGTAAGCATTGCATGGTAAGCATCGCATTGTGAGCATCGCATGGTGAGCATCGCATGGTGAGCATCGCATGGTGAGCATCGCATGGTGAGCATTGCATGGTGAGCATCGCATGCTGAGCATCGCATGGTGAGCATCGCATGGTGAGCATTGCATGGTGAGCATTTCATGGTGAGCATTGCATGGTGAGCATTGCATGGTGATCATTGCATGGTGAGCATTGCATGGTAAGCATTGCTTGGTAACATTGCTTGGTAAGCATTGCTTGGTAAGCATTGCATGGTAAGCATTGCTTGGTAAGCATTGCTTGGTAAGCATTTCATGGTAAGCACTGCTTGGTAAGCACTGCTTGGTAAACATTGCATGGTAAGCATTCCTTGGTAAGCATTGCTTGGTAATCATTGCATGGTAAGCATTGCTTGGTAAGCACTGCTTAGTAAGCATTGCATGGTAAGCATTGCTTGGTAAGCATTGCTTGGTAAGCATTGCTTGGTAAGCATTGCATGGCAAGCATTGCTTAGTAAGCATTGCTTGGTATGCATTACATGGTAAGCATTGCATGGTAAGCATTGCTTGGTAAGCATTGCTTGGTAAGCATTGCTTGGTAAGCATTGCTTGGTAAGCATTGCATGGTAAGCATTGCTTGGTAAGCATTGCTTGGTAAGCATTGCATGGTAAGCATTGCTTGGTAAGCATTGCTTGGTAACATTGCTTGGTAAGCATTGCTTGGTAAGCATTGCTTGGTAAGCATTGAATGGTAAGCATTCCTTGGTAAGTATTGCTTGGTAAGCATTGCATGGTAAGCACTGATTGGTAAGCATTGCTTGGTAAGCATTGCATGATAAGCATTGCTTGGTAAGCATTGCTTTGTGTGCATTGCATGGTAAGCATTGCTTGGTAAGCATTGCTTGGTATGAATTGCATGGTAAGCATTGCTTGGTAAGCATTGCTTGGTAAGCATTGCATGGTAAGCATTGCATGGTAAGCATTGCTTGGTAAGCATTGCATGGTAAGCATTGCTTGGTAAGCATTGCTTGGTAAGCATTGCTTGGTAAGCATTGCATGGTTAGCATTGCATGGTAAGCATTGCTTGGTAAACATTGCTTGGTAAGCATTGCATGGTAAGCATTGCTTGGTAAGCATTGCTTGGTAAGCATTGCATGGTGAGCATCGCTTGGTGAGCATCGCTTGGTGAGCATCGCTTGGTTAGCATCGTTTGGTGAGCATCGCTTGGTGAGCATCGCTTAGTGAGCATCGCTTGGTGAGCATCGCTTGGTGAGCATCACTTGGTGAGCATTGCATGGTTAGCATCGCTTGGTGAGCATCGCATGGTGAGTATCGCATGGTGAGCATTGCATGGTGAGCATCGCATGGTGAGCATCGCATGGTGAGCATTGCATGGTGAGCATTGCATGGTGAGCATTGCATGGTGAGCATTGCATGGTGAGCATTGCATGGTGAGCATTGCATGGTGAGCATTGCTTGGTGAGCATTGCATGGTAAGCATTGCATGGTAAGCATACCTTGGTAACATTGCTTGGTAAGCATTGCTTGGTAAGCATTGCTTGACAAGCATTGCTTGGTAAGCATTGCTTGGTAAGCATTGCATGGTAAGCATTGCTTGGTAAGCATTGCATGGTAAGCATTGCTTGGTAAGCATTGCATGGTAAGCATCGCATGGTAAGCATTGCTTGGTAAGCATTGCTTGGTAAGCATTGCTTTGTGAGCATTGCATGGTAAGCATTGCTTGGTATGCATTGCATGGTAACCATTGCTTGGTAAGTATTGCTTGGTTAGCATTGCTTGGTAAGCATTGCTTCGTAAGCATTGTTTGGTAAGCATTGCATGGTAAGCATTGCATAGTGAGCATTGCATGGTGAGCTTTGCATGGTGAGCATTCCATGGTAAGCACTGCTTGGTAAGCACTGCTTGGTAAGCATTGCATGGTAAGCATTCCTTGGTAAGCATTGCTTGGAAAGCATTGCATGGTAAGCATTGCATGGTAAGCATTGCTTGGTAAGCATTGCATGGTAAGCATTGCATGGTAAGCATTGCTTGGTAAGCATTGCATGGTAAGCATTGCTTGGTAAGCATTGCATGGTAAGCATTGCTTGGTAAGTATTGCATGGAAAGCATTCCATGGTAAGCATTGCTTGGTAAGCATTGCTTGGTAAGCATTGCTTGGTAAGCATTGCTTGGTAAGCATTGCTTGGTAAGCATTGCTTGGTAAGCATTGCTTGGTAAGCATTGCATGGTAAGCATTGCTTGGTAAGCATTGCATGGTAAGCATTGCATGTTAAGCATTGCTTGGTAAGCATTGCATGGTAAGCATTGCATGGTAAGCATTGCTTGGTAAGCATTGCATGGAAAGCATTGCATGGTAAGCATTGCATGTTAAGCATTGCTTGGTAAGCATTGCATGGTAAGCATTGCTTGGTGAGCATTGCTTGGTGAGCATTGCATGGTGAGCATCGCTTGGTGAGCATCGCTTGGTGAGCATCGCTTGGTTAGCATCACTTGGTGAGCATCGCTTGGTGAGCATCGCTTGGTGAGCATCGCTTGGTGAGCATCGCTTGGTGAGCATCGCTTGGTGAGCATCACTTGGTGAGCATTGCATGGTTAGCATCGCTTGGTGAGCATCGCATGGTGAGTATCGCATGGTGAGCATTGCATGGTGAGCATCGCATGGTGAGCATTGCATGGTGAGCATTGCATGGTGAGCATTGCATGGTGAGCATATCATGGTGAGCATTGCATGGTGAGCATTGCATGGTGAGCATTGCATGGTGAGCATTGCTTGGTGAGCATTGCATGGTAAGCATTGCTTGGTAAGCATTGCTTGGTAAGCATTGCTTGGTAAGCATTGAATGGTAAGCATTCCTTGGTAAGCATTGCTTGGTAAGCATTGCTTGGTAAGCATTGCTTGGTAAGCATTGCATGGTAAGCATTGCTTGGTAAGCATTGCTTGGTAAGCATTGCATGGTAAGCATTGCTTGGTAAGCATTGCTTGGTAAGCATTGCTTGGTAAGCATTGCTTGGTAAGCATTGCTTGGTAAGCATTGCATGGTAAGCATTGCTTGGTAAGCATTGCTTGTTAAGCATTGCTTGGTAAGCATTGCATGGTAAGCATTGCTTGGTAAGCATTGCTTGGTAAGCATTGCATGGTAAGCATTGCATGGTAAGCATTGCTTGGTAAGCATTGCATGGTAAGCATTGCATGGTAAGCATTGCATGGTAAGCATTGCTTGGTAAGCATCGCATGGTGAGTATCGCATGGTGAGCATTGCATGGTGAGCATCGCATGGTGAGCATCGCATGGTGAGCATTGCATGGTGAGCATTGCTTGGTGAGCATTGCATGGTAAGCGTTGCATGGTAAGTATTGTTAGGTAAGCATTGCTTGGAAGGCATTGCTTGGTAAGCATTGCATGGTAAGCATCGCATTGTGAGCATCGCATGGTGAGCATCGCATGGTGAGCATCGCATGGTGAGCATCGCATGGTGAGCATTGCATGGTGAGCATCGCATGCTGAGCATCGCATGGTGAGCATCGCATGGTGAGCATTGCATGGTGAGCATTTCATGGTGAGCATTGCATGGTGAGCATTGCATGGTGAGCATTGCATGGTGAGCATTGCATGGTAAGCATTGCTTGGTAACATTGCTTGGTAAGCATTGCTTGGTAAGCATTGCATGGTAAGCATTGCTTGGTAAGCATTGCTTGGTAAGCATTTCATGGTAAGCACTGCTTGGTAAGCACTGCTTGGTAAACATTGCATGGTAAGCATTCCTTGGTAAGCATTGCTTGGTAATCATTGCATGGTAAGCACTGCTTGGTAAGCACTGCTTAGTAAGCATTGCATGGTAAGCATTGCTTGGTAAGCATTGCTTGGTAAGCATTGCTTGGTAAGCATTGCATGGCAAGCATTGCTTAGTAAGCATTGCTTGGTATGCATTACATGGTAAGCATTGCATGGTAAGCATTGCTTGGTAAGCATTGCTTGGTAAGCATTGCTTGGTAAGCATTGCTTGGTAAGCATTGCATGGTAAGCATTGCTTGGTAAGCATTGCTTGGTAAGCATTGCATGGTAAGCATTGCTTGGTAAGCATTGCTTGGTAACATTGCTTGGTAAGCATTGCTTGGTAAGCATTGCTTGGTAAGCATTGAATGGTAAGCATTCCTTGGTAAGTATTGCTTGGTAAGCATTGCATGGTAAGCACTGATTGGTAAGCATTGCTTGGTAAGCATTGCATGATAAGCATTGCTTGGTAAGCATTGCTTTGTGTGCATTGCATGGTAAGCATTGCTTGGTAAGCATTGCTTGGTATGAATTGCATGGTAAGCATTGCTTGGTAAGCATTGCTTGGTAAGCATTGCATGGTAAGCATTGCATGGTAAGCATTGCTTGGTAAGCATTGCATGGTAAGCATTGCTTGGTAAGCATTGCTTGGTAAGCATTGCTTGGTAAGCATTGCATGGTAAGCATTGCATGGTAAGCATTGCTTGGTAAACATTGCTTGGTAAGCATTGCATGGTAAGCATTGCTTGGTAAGCATTGCTTGGTAAGCATTGCATGGTGAGCATCGCTTGGTGAGCATCGCTTGGTGAGCATCGCTTGGTTAGCATCGTTTGGTGAGCATCGCTTGGTGAGCATCGCTTAGTGAGCATCGCTTGGTGAGCATCGCTTGGTGAGCATCACTTGGTGAGCATTGCATGGTTAGCATCGCTTGGTGAGCATCGCATGGTGAGTATCGCATGGTGAGCATCGCATGGTGAGCATCGCATGGTGAGCATCGCATGGTGAGCATTGCATGGTGAGCATTGCATGGTGAGCATTGCATGGTGAGCATTGCATGGTGAGCATTGCATGGTGAGCATTGCATGGTGAGCATTGCTTGGTGAGCATTGCATGGTAAGCATTGCATGGTAAGCATACCTTGGTAACATTGCTTGGTAAGCATTGCTTGGTAAGCATTGCTTGACAAGCATTGCTTGGTAAGCATTGCTTGGTAAGCATTGCATGGTAAGCATTGCTTGGTAAGCATTGCATGGTAAGCATTGCTTGGTAAGCATTGCATGGTAAGCATCGCATGGTAAGCATTGCTTGGTAAGCATTGCTTGGTAAGCATTGCTTTGTGAGCATTGCATGGTAAGCATTGCTTGGTAAGCATTGCTTGGTATGCATTGCATGGTAACCATTGCTTGGTAAGTATTGCTTGGTTAGCATTGCTTGGTAAGCATTGCTTCGTAAGCATTGTTTGGTAAGCATTGCATGGTAAGCATTGCATAGTGAGCATTGCATGGTGAGCTTTGCATGGTGAGCATTCCATGGTAAGCACTGCTTGGTAAGCACTGCTTGGTAAGCATTGCATGGTAAGCATTCCTTGGTAAGCATTGCTTGGAAAGCATTGCATGGTAAGCATTGCATGGTAAGCATTGCTTGGTAAGCATTGCATGGTAAGCATTGCATGGTAAGCATTGCTTGGTAAGCATTGCATGGTAAGCATTGCTTGGTAAGCATTGCATGGTAAGCATTGCTTGGTAAGTATTGCATGGAAAGCATTCCATGGTAAGCATTGCTTGGTAAGCATTGCTTGGTAAGCATTGCTTGGTAAGCATTGCTTGGTAAGCATTGCTTGGTAAGCATTGCTTGGTAAGCATTGCTTGGTAAGCATTGCATGGTAAGCATTGCTTGGTAAGCATTGCATGGTAAGCATTGCATGTTAAGCATTGCTTGGTAAGCATTGCATGGTAAGCATTGCATGGTAAGCATTGCTTGGTAAGCATTGCATGGAAAGCATTGCATGGTAAGCATTGCATGTTAAGCATTGCTTGGTAAGCATTGCATGGTAAGCATTGCTTGGTGAGCATTGCTTGGTGAGCATTGCATGGTGAGCATCGCTTGGTGAGCATCGCTTGGTGAGCATCGCTTGGTTAGCATCACTTGGTGAGCATCGCTTGGTGAGCATCGCTTGGTGAGCATCGCTTGGTGAGCATCGCTTGGTGAGCATCGCTTGGTGAGCATCACTTGGTGAGCATTGCATGGTTAGCATCGCTTGGTGAGCATCGCATGGTGAGTATCGCATGGTGAGCATTGCATGGTGAGCATCGCATGGTGAGCATTGCATGGTGAGCATTGCATGGTGAGCATTGCATGGTGAGCATATCATGGTGAGCATTGCATGGTGAGCATTGCATGGTGAGCATTGCATGGTGAGCATTGCTTGGTGAGCATTGCATGGTAAGCATTGCATGGTAAGCATTGCTTGGTAACATTGCTTGGTAAGCATTGCTTGGTAAGCATTGCTTGGTAAGCATTGAATGGTAAGCATTCCTTGGTAAGCATTGCTTGGTAAGCATTGCATGGCAAGCACTGCTTGGTAAGCACTGCTTGGTAAGCATTGCATGGTAAGCATTGCTTGGTAAGCATTGCTTTGTGAGTATTGCATGGTAAGTATTGCTTGGTAAGCATTGCTTGGTAAGCATTGCATGGTAAGCATTGCTTGGTAAGCATTGCATGGAAAGCATTGCATGGTAAGCATTGCTTGGTAAGCATTGCTTGGTAAGCATTGCTTGGTAAGTATTGCTTGGTAAGCATTGCTTGGTAAGCATTGTTTGGTAAGCATTGCTTGGTAAGCATTGCTTGGTAAGCATTGCTTGGTAAGCATTGCTTGGTAAGCATTGCATGGTAAGCATTGCTTGGTAAGTATTGCATGGAAAGCATTCCATGGTAAGCATTGCTTGGTAAGCATTGCTTGGTAAGCATTGCTTGGTAAGCATTGCTTGGTAAGCATTGCTTGGTAAGCATTGCTTGGTAAGCATTGCTTGGTAAGCATTGCTTGGTAAGCATTGCTTGGTAAGCATTGCTTGGTAAGCATTGCTTGGTAAGCATTGCATGGTAAGCATTGCTTGGTAAGCATTGCATGGTAAGCATTGCATGTTAAGCATTGCTTGGTAAGCATTGCATGGTAAGCATTGCATGGTAAGCATTGCTTGGTAAGCATTGCATGGAAAGCATTGCATGGTAAGCATTGCTTGGTAAGCATTGCTTGGTAAGCATCGCTTGGTAAGCATCGCATGGTAAGCATTGCATGGTAAGCATTGCTTGGTAAGCATTGCATGGTAAGCATTGCATGGTAAGCATTGCTTGGTAAGCATTGCATGGTAAGCATTGCATGGTAAGCATTGCTTGGTAAGCATTGCATGGTAAGCATTGCTTGGTAAGCATTGCTTGGTAAGCATTGCTTGGTAAGCATTGCATGGTAAGCATTGCATGGTAAGCATTGCTTGGTAAGCATTGCTTGGTAAGCATTGCATGGTAAGCATTGCTTGGTAAGCATTGCTTGGTGAGCATTGCATGGTGAGCATCGCTTGGTGAGCATCGCTTGGTGAGCATCGCTTGGTGAGCATCGCTTGGTGAGCATCGCTTGGTGAGCATCGCTTGGTGAGCATCGCTTGGTGAGCATCACTTGGTGAGCATTGCATGGTTAGCATCGCTTGGTCAGCATCGCATGGTGAGTATCGCATGGTGAGCATTGCATGGTGAGCATCGCATGGTGAGCATTGCATGCTGAGCATTGCATGGTGAGCATTGCATGGTGAGCATTGCATGGTGAGCATATCATGGTTAGCATTGCATGGTGAGCATTGCATGGTGAGCATTGCATGATGAGCATTGCATGGTGAGCATTGCATGGTGAGCATTGCTTGGTGAGCATTGCATGGTAAGCATTGCATGGTAAGCATTGCTTGGTAACATTGCTTGGTAAGCATTGCTTGGTAAGCATTGCTTGGTAAGCATTGAATGGTAAGCATTCCTTGGTAAGCATTGCTTGGTAAGCATTGCATGGCAAGCATTCCTTGGTAAGCATTGCTTGGTAAGCATTGCATGGTAAGCATTGCTTGGTAAGCATTGCTTTGTGAGTATTGCATGGTAAGCATTGCTTGGTAAGCATTGCTTGGTATGCATTGCATGGTAAGTATTGCTTGGTTAGCATTGCATGGTAAGCATTGCTTGGTAAGCATTGTTTAGTAAGCATTGCATGGTAAGCATTGCATGGTAAGCATTGCTTGGTAAGCATTACATGGTAAGCATTGCATGGTAAGCATTGCTTGGTAAGCATTGCATGGAAAGCATTGCATGGTAAGCATTGCTTGGTAAGCATCGCTTGGTAAGCATTGCATGGTAAGCATTGCATGGTAAGCATTGCTTTGTAAGCATTGCATGGTAAGCATTGCATGGTAAGCATTGCTTGGTAAGCATTGCATGGTAAGCATTGCTTGGTAAGCATTGCATGGTAAGCATTGCATGGTAAGCATTGCTTGGTAAGCATTGCATGGTAAGCATTGCTTGGTAAGCATCGCTTGGTAAGCATTGCATGGTAAGCATTGCTTGGTAAGCATTGCTTGGTAAGCATTGCTTGGTAAGCATTGCTTGGTAAGATTCTGCGATGATAAGTTGTCATTCGACTAGGAATATTAGACTAGTGGCAATGAAAGTCGGTCGGCGATGGCGGTCGTCGCGACTGATCACGCTCATTTTGGTTATACAGAGTCAAGATGACCGATTGGACAAACTTAGACGGCAATTTCCAGATTCTGCGATGAGAAGTTGTCATTCGACTAGTGATATTACAAGACTGGCGATGACGGTCGGTGAGCGATGGCGCTCGTCGCGACCGATCACATTCATTATGGTTATACAGAGTGGAGATGACCGATTACACTAACTGAGATTGCAATTTCGAGAGTCTGCGACGAGAAGTTGTCTTTCAACTAACGATATAAGACTACTGGCGATGATGGTCGGTCGGCGATGGCGCTCGTCGCGACCGATCACGATTATTTTGGTTATACAGAGTCGAGTTGACCGATTAGACAAACTGAGACCACAATTTTTAGATTATGCGATGATAAGTTGTCATTTGATAGAGATATTACACGACTGGCGATAAAGGTCGATTGGTGATAGCGCTCGTCGCGACCGATCACGCTCATTATGGTTTTACAGAGTCGAGATGACGAATTGGACAAACTGAGACCGCAATTTCGAGATTCTGCGATGATAAGTTGTCATTCGACTAGCGATATTACACTACTGGCGATTAAAGTAGGTCGGCGAAGTCGCTCGTCGCGACCGATCACGCTCATTTTGGTTATACGGAGTCGAGATGACCGATTCCACTAACTGAGACCGTAATTTCAAGATTCTGCAATGATAAGTTGTCATTTCGACCAACAACATAAGACTACGGGCAATGATTGTCAGTCGGCGATGGCGCTCGTCGCGACCGATCATGCTCATTATGGTTTTAGAGAGTCGAGATGACGAATTGTACAAATTGAGACCGAAATTTCGAGATTCTGCGATGATAAGTTGTCATTCGATAGCGATATTACAGGACTGGCGATGAAAGTCGGGTGGTGATGGTGCTCGTCGCGACCGATCACGTTCATTTTGGTTATACAGAGTCGAGATGCCCGATTGGACAAACTGAGACCGCAATTTCGAGATTCTGCGATGATTCTTCTTCTTCTTCAGCGTTCGCTCTGCACTTGGAGGGGTCATTCTCTAAGGTGTAATCCTCCTCCAAGGCGGGATGAGCGTATCCTGCGTGCCACTACGGTTAGGTGCCAATTGGGTTTATCGGCCTAGTGGTCCGACTTTGGCGAGAGAGATAGAGTCCACGAAAGCTACTCATGTTTCTCACTTGATGGGGTCTTAGCTTGCCCTGGCATAGACGCCAGGTACAAGGAACCTCAGTTTTGAGTCTCATTCGAAGGACTGTGAAGAGCCAGGAATTGTGGTTCCTTGAAAGCCACGCCGGTTCATCCAGACATACGATCTTGGGTTCTCCCCGGGATCGAACCCGGGCCCTATTGCGTGGTGGCCAGCAGTGTTAACCACTAGGCCATGAGGCTCCTTATTGCTTGTCGTGATCGATCACGCTAATTTTGGTTATAAAGAGTCGAGATGACCGATTGGACAAACTGAGACCGCAATTTCAAGATTCTGCGATGATAAGTTGTCATTCGACTAACGATACAAGACTACTGGCGATGAAAGTCGGTCGGCGAAGTCGCATGTCGCCACATATCACGCTCATTTTGGTTATACGGAGTCGAGATGACCGATTCGACTAACTGAGACCGCAATTTCAAGATTCTGCGATGATAAGTTGTCATTCTACTAACGATATAAGACTACTGGCGATGATTGTCAGTTGGCAATGGCGCTTGTCGTGATCGATCACTATCATTTTGGTTTTTCAGAGTAGAGTTTCCCGATTGGACAAACTGAGACCGCAATTTCGATATTCTGCGATGATAACTTGTCATTTGATAGCGTATAACCAAAATGAGCGTGATCGGTCGCGACGAGGGCCATCGCCGACCGACTTTCATCGCCACTAGTCTAATACTGCTAGTTGAAAGACAACTTCTCGTCGCAGACTCTGGAAATTGCAGTCTCAGTTAGGGTAACCGGTCATCTCGACTCTGTATAACCAAAATGAGCGTGATCGGTTGCGACGAGCGCCATCACCGACCGACTTTCATCGCCACTAGTCTAATATTGCTAGTCGAATGACAACTTATGATCGTAGAATCTTGAAATTGCGATCTCTGTTTGTCCAATCGGTTATCTCGACTCTGTATAACCAGAATGAAGGTGATCGGTCGCGACGAGCGCCATCACCAACCGACTTTCATCGCCACTCGTGTAATATCACTATCGAATGACAACTTATCATCGCAGAATCTCGAAATTGCGGTCTCAGTTTGTCCAATCGGGCATCTCTACTCTGAAAAACCAAAATTAGCGTGATCAATGACGAGGAGCGCCATCGCCAACTGACAATCATCGCCAGTAGTCTTATATCGTTAGTCGAATGACAATTTATCATCGCAGAATCTTGAAATTGCGGTCTCAGTTAGTCGAATCAGTCATCTCGACTCCGTATAACCAAAATGACATTGATCGGTCGCGACGAGCGCCATCGCCGATCGACTTTCATCGCCAGTTATTTAATATTGCTATCAAATAACAAGTTATCATCGCAGAATCTCGAAATTGCGGTCTCAGTTTGTCCAATCGGGCATCTCGACTCTGAAAAACCAAAATTAGAGTGATCTATCACGACAAGCGCCATTACCAACTGACAATCATCGCCAGTAGTCTTATATCGTTAGTCAAATGACAACTTATCATTGGAGAATCTCGAAATTACCGTCTCAGTTTGTCCAATCGGGCATCCTGACTCTGTAAAACCAAAATGAGGGTGATCGGTCGTGACAAGCGCCATCGCCGACCGACTTTCATCGCCAGTAGTGTAATATATAGTCAAATGACAACTTATCATTGCAGAATCTTGAAATGCGGTCTCAGTTTGTCAAATCAGGCATCTCGACTCTGTATATCCAAAATGAGCGCAATCGGTCGCGACGAGTGCCATCACCGACCGGCCATCATCGCCAGTAGTCTTATATCTTTAGTGGAGTGACAACTAATCATCGCAAAATCTGCAAATTGCGGTCCCAGTTTGTCCATCGGTCATCTCGACTCTGTATAACCAAAATGTGCGTGATCGGTCGCGACGAGCGCCATCCCCGACCGACTTTCATCGCCAGTAGTGTAATATATAGTCAAAAGACAACTTATCATTGCAGAATCTTGAAATGCGGTCTCAGTTTGTCAAATCAGGCATCTCGACTCTGTATATCCAAAATGAGCGCAATCGGTCGCGACGAGTGCCATCACCGACCGACCATCATCGCCAGTAGTCTTATATCGTTAGTTGAAAGACAACTTCTCGTCGCAGACTCTCGAAATTGCAGTCTCAGTTAGTGTAATCGGTCATCTTCACTCTTTTTAGCCAATATGAGCGTGATCGGTCCCGACGAGCGCCATCACCGACCGATCTTTATCGCCAGTCGTGTAATATCGCTATCGAATGACAACTTTTCATCGCAGAATCTCGAAATTGCGGTCTCAGTTAGTCCAATCTGGCATCTCGACTCTGTATAACCAATATGAGCGTGATTGGTCTCGACGAGCGCCATCACCGACCGACTTTCATCGCCAGTCGTGTAATATCGCTATCGAATGACAACTTATCATCGCAGAATCTCGAAATTGTGGTCTCAGTTTGTCCAATTCGTCATCTCTACTATGTAAAACCGAAATGAGCATGATCGGTCGCGACGAGCGCCATCGCCGATCGACTTTCATCGCTAGTCATTCAATATTGCTATCAAATGACAAGTTATCATCGCAGATTCTCGAAATTGCGGTCTCAGTTTGTCCAATCGGGAATCTCGACTCTGAAAAACCAAAATTAGAGTGATCAATCACGACGAGCGCCATTACCAAATGACAATCATCGCCAGTAGTCTTATATCATTAGGCAAATGACAACTTATCATTGGAGAATCTCGAAATTGCCGTCTAAGTTTGTCCGATCGGTCATCTAGACTCTGTGTAACCAAAATGAGCGTGATCGGTCGCAACAACCGCCATCGCCGACCGACTTTCATTGCCACTAGTCTAATATTCCTAGTCGAATGACAACTTATCATCGCAGAATCTCGAAATTGCGGTCTCAGTTTGTCCAATCGGGCATATCGACTCTGTATAACCAAAATGAGCGTGATCGGTCGCAACAACCGCCATCGCCGACCGACTTTCATTGCCACTAGTCTAATATTCCTAGTCGAATGACAACTTATCATCGCAGAATCTCGAAATTGCGGTCTCAGTTTGTCCATCGGCCATTTCGACTCTGTATAACCAAAATTAGTGTGATCGGTCGCGACGAGCGCCATCGCCGACCGACTTTCATCGCCAGTAGTGTAATATCGCTATTGAATGATGACTTATCATCGCAGAATCTCGAAATTGTTGTCTCAGTTTGTCTAATCGGTCATCTCCACTCTGTATAACCAAAATGAGCGTGATCAGTCGCGACGAGCGCCATCACCGACCGACTTTCATTGACAGTCGTGTAATATATAGTCAAATGACAACTTATCATTGCAGAAACTTGAAATGCGGTCTCAGTTTGTCCAATCAGGCATCTCGACTCTGTATATCCAAAATGAGCGCAATCGATCGCGACGAGCGTCATCACCGACCGACCATCATCGCCAGTAGTCTTATATCGTTAGTTGAAAGACAACTTCTCGTCGCAGACTCTCGAAATTGCAGTCTCAGTTAGTGTAATCGGTCATCTTCACTCTTTATAACCAATATGAGCGTGATCGGTCGCGACGAGCGCCATCACCGACCGACCTTCATCGCCAGTAGTGTAATATCGCTATCGAATGACAACTTTTCATCGCAGAATCTGGAAATTGCAGTCTCAGTTAGTGTAATCGGCCATCTTCACTCTGTATAACCAAAATGAGCGTGATCGGTCGCGACGAGCGCCATCACCGACGACTTTCATTGCCAGTAGCGTAATATTGCTAGTTGAATAACAACTTATCATTGCAGAATCTTGAAATTGCGGTCTCAGTTTGTCCAATCAGGTATCTCGACTCTGTATATCCAAAATGAGGGTAATCGGTCGCGACGAGCGCCATCGTCGACCGACCATCATCGCCAGTAGTCTTATATCGTTAGTTGAAAGACAACTTCTCGTCGCAGACTCTCGAAATTGCAGTCTCAGTTAGTGTAATCGGTCATCTTCACTCTTTTTAGCCAATATGAATGGATCGGTCCCGACGAGCGCCATCACCGACCGACTTTCATCGTCAGTAGTGTAATATTGCTATCGAATGACAACTTTTCATCGCAGAATCTCGAAATTGCGGTCTCAGTTTGACCAATCAGGCATCTTGACTCTGAAAAACCAAAATTAGCGTGATCCATCACGATGAGCGCCATTGCCGACTGACAATCATCGCAAGTAGTCTTATATCGTTAGTCGAATGACAATTTATCATCGTAGAAACCTGAAATTGCGGTCTCACTTTGTCAAATTGGGCATCTCCACTCTGTAAAACCAAAATGAGCATGATAGGTCGCGACGAGCGCCATCGCCAATCGACTTTCATCGCCAGTCATTTAATATCGCTATCAAATGACAACTTATCATCGCAGAATCTCAAAATTGCAGTCTCAGTTTGTCCAATCAGGAATCTCGACTCTGAAAAACCAAAATTAGAGTGATCAATCACGACGAGCGCCATTACCAAATGACAATCATCGCCAGTAGTCTTATATCATTAGTCAAATGACAACTTATCATTGGAGAATCTCGAAATTGCCGTCTAAGTTTGTCCGATCGGTCATCTAGACTCTGTGTAACCAAAATGAGCGTGATCGGTCGCAACAACCGCCATCGCCGACCGACTTTCATTGCCACTAGTCTAATATTCCTAGTCGAATGACAACTTATCATCGCAGAATCTCGAAATTGCGGTCTCAGTTTGTCCAATCGGGCATATCGACTCTGTATAACCAAGATGAGCGTGATCGGTCGCAACAACCGCCATCGCCGACCGACTTTCATTGCCACTAGTCTAATATTCCTAGTCGAATGACAACTTATCATCGCAGAATCTCGAAATTGCGGTCTCAGTTTGTCCATCGGCCATTTCGACTCTGTATAACCAAAATTAGTGTGATCGGTCGCGACGAGCGCCATCGCCGACCGACTTTCATCGCCAGTAGTGTAATATCGCTATTGAATGATGACTTATCATCGCAGAATCTCGAAATTGTTGTCTCAGTTTGTCTAATCGGTCATCTCCACTCTGTATAACCAAAATGAGCGTGATCAGTCGCGACGAGCGCCATCACCGACCGACTTTCATTGACAGTCGTGTAATATATAGTCAAATGACAACTTATCATTGCAGAAACTTGAAATGCGGTCTCAGTTTGTCCAATCAGGCATCTCGACTCTGTATATCCAAAATGAGCGCAATCGATCGCGACGAGCGTCATCACCGACCGACCATCATCGCCAGTAGTCTTATATCGTTAGTTGAAAGACAACTTCTCGTCGCAGACTCTCGAAATTGCAGTCTCAGTTAGTGTAATCGGTCATCTTCACTCTTTATAACCAATATGAGCGTGATCGGTCGCGACGAGCGCCATCACCGACCGACTTTCATCGCCAGTAGTGTAATATCGCTATCGAATGACAACTTTTCATCGCAGAATCTGGAAATTGCAGTCTCAGTTAGTGTAATCCATCATCTTCACTCTGTATAACCAAAATGAGCGTGATCGGTCGCGACGAGCGCCATCACCGACGACTTTCATTGCCAGTAGCGTAATATTGCTAGTTGAATAACAACTTATCATTGCAGAATCTTGAAATTGCGGTCTCAGTTTGTCCAATCAGGTATCTCGACTCTGTATATCCAAAATGAGGGTAATCGGTCGCGACGAGCGCCATCGTCGACCGACCATCATCGCCAGTAGTCTTTTATCGTTAGTTGAAAGACAACTTCTCGTCGCAGACTCTCGAAATTGCAGTCTCAGTTAGTGTAATCGGTCATTTTCACTCTTTTTAGCCAATATGAATGGATCGGTCCCGACGAGCGCCATCACCGACCGACTTTCATCGCCAGTAGTGTAATATCGCTATCGAATGACAACTTTTCATCGCAGAATCTCGAAATTGCGGTCTCAGTTTGACCAATCAGGCATCTCGACTCTGAAAAACCAAAATTAGCGTGATCGATCACGATGAGCGCCATTGCCGACTGACAATCATCGCAAGTAGTCTTATATCGTTAGTCGAATGACAATTTATCATCGTAGAAACCTGAAATTGCAGTCTCACTTTGTCAAATTGGGCATCTCCACTCTGTAAAACCAAAATGAGCATGATAGGTCGCGACGAGCGCCATCGCCAATCGACTTTCATCGCCAGTCATTTAATATCGCTATCAAATGACAACTTATCATCGCAGAATCTCAAAATTGCAGTCTCAGTTTGTCCAATCAGGAATCTCGACTCTGAAAAACCAAAATTAGAGTGATCGATCACAACGAGCGCCATCACCAACTGACAATCATCGCTAGTAGTCTTATATCGTTAGTGGAGTGACAACTTATCATCGCAGAATCTGCAAATTGCGGTCTCAGTTTGTCCAATCAGGCATCTCGACCCTGTATATCCAAAATGAGCATGATCGGTTGCCACGAGGGCCATCGCCGACCGACCATCATCGCCAGTAGTCTTATATCGTTAGTTGAAAGACAACTTCTCGTCGCAGACTCTCGAAATTGCAGTCTTAGTTAGTGTAATCGGTCATCTCCACTCTGTATAACCAAAATGAGCATGATCGGTCCCGACGAGCGCCATCACCGACGGACTTTCATCGCAGTAGTGTAATATCACTAGTCGAATGACCACTTATCATCGCAGAATCTTGGAATTGCGGTCTCAGTTTGTCCAATCGGTCATCCTGACTCTGTATAACCAAAATGAAGGTGATCGGTCGCGACTAGCACCATCACCAATCGACTTTCATCGCCAGTCATGTAATATCGCTATCGAATGACAACTGATCATCGCAGAATCTCAAAATTGCGGTCTCAGTTTGTCCAATCGGTCATCTCGACTCTGTATAACCAAAATGAGCGTGATCGGTCGCGACGAGCGCCATCGCCGACCGACCGTCATCGACAGTAGTGTTATATCGTTAGTTGAATGACAACTTCTCATCGCAGACTCTCAAAATTGTGGTCTCAGTTTATCCAATCGGGCATATCTACTCTGAAAAACCAAAATCAGCTTGATCGATGACGAGGAGCGCCATCGCCGACTGACAATCATCGCCAGTAGTCTTATATCGTTAGTCGAATGACAACTTATCATCGCAGAATCTTGAAATTGCGGTCTCAGTTAGTCGAATCGGTCATCTCGACTCCGTATAACCAAAATGAGCGTGATCGGTCGCGACGAGCGCCATCGCCGACCAGCCATCATCGCCAGTAGTCTTATATCGTTAGTAGAGTGACAACTTATCATCGCAGAATCTGGAAATTGCGGTCTCAATTTGTCCAATCGGGCATCTCGACTCTGTATAACTAAAATGAGCGTGATCGGTCGCGACGAGCGCCATCGCCAACAGACCATCATCGCCAGTAGTCTTATATGGTTAGTTCAATGACAACTTATCATCGCAGAATCTCAAAATTGCGTGATCGGTCGCGACGAGCGCCATCGCCGACCGACCATCATCACAAGTAGTCTTATATCGTTAGTTGAATGACAACTTATCATCGCAGACTCTCAAAATTGCGGTCTCAGTTAGTCCAATCAGTCATCTCGACTCTGCATAACCAAAATGAGCATGATTGGGCACGATGAGCGCCATCCTCGACCGACCATCATCGCCAGTAGTCTTATATCGTTAGTCGAATGACAACTTATCATTGCAGAATCTCAAAAATGCGGTCTCAGTTTGTTCAATCAGTCATCTCGACTCTTTATAACTAAAATTAGCGTGATGAAAATGAAAATGAAAATGACTAGTATTTAAAGTGCCAGATTCCACAGAATTGTGATCGGTGACACTGTACAGAAATAATGATTGTCTATTGTAGCGAGCAAAGAGGAAGGTTTTGAGATGGCGAGCAAAAACAGATGTGCTCTCGACCTTCCTGATATTGGCAGGGAGTTGATTCCACAGGGTTGGAGCAGCACATTGAAAAGTTCTGCCACCATAGGACAATACCCTTCCCCTTTGCTTCCCCTTTGCTCAACCAACAACAGACCATCAGATGGCCGGAGGCTGCGAGTTGGTAGGTAAACATGAAGAAGTTCCTGGAGATATGCGGGTGCAGTACCACGAATACATTTGTGACATAGGAGGAGAATATTGAATTCGATACGTTCAGGAATTCTTAACCAATGGAGCTCATCTAAAACAGGAGTAATGTGGTCAAATTTAGCAGTTCTACTGATGACCCTGGCTGCTGCGTTCTGAACCCGCTGTAGTCTATCAATTGAACATGCAGGGAGACCAACCAAGAGGGAGTTAAGATGATCCAGTCGAGAGGTAACAAAGGCATGAAAAAGAGTTACAGCAGACTCCTTGGTAAGAAACCCACGGATAAGACCTATCCTGTGAAGGTGGAAGAAGGCTGTCTTACAGATCTGATTAATATGGGAGTCTAGGGTGAAATGTTGATCAAACATTGCTCCAATATCCCGAGCCTGAGGCACAGGAGAAACCATATAATCACCAATTTTGTAGGACTGATAGGGTGGCGCTTAGAGGACAGCAGCAGAAACTCTGTCTGATCATCATTTAGCTTAAAAAAGTTTTCTGCCATCCACCTCCTAACATCACTGATGCAGACCTCCAACTGAGAAATGGCTGACTAGTCTGAGCTGGTGTGAAGACAATGTACAGCTGTGAGTCATCTGCATAGAAGTGAGCCTCAAGACCATGGCTTCTGATAAGATCGCCCAGAGGAGACATGCAAATGGAGAAAAGTAAAGGTCCCAGAACAGAGCCCTGAGGCATTCCCGTTCTCAAACACTTCTTCTCTGATGAGGTGCCCCCAATAACAACACTTTGAAACCGACCACTCAGGTAGGACCTGAACCACTCCAGAGCCGTACCCCCACACCCATTCTGCCCTGTAATCGTTTCAACATGACATCATGATTGACCGTGTCGAATGCCGCTGACAAGTCCAATTATACCAAGCCAACAGCTTGCTTTTTGTCAACAGCTAGGAGAGTGTAGAAATCAGCTGCTACAAAAGTCACCTTCGACAAAAGACATTCTGGTGACATTCCACAGAAGGTGAAATTTCTCCACACACTGATAGTCATGTGGACGTGCAAAACGCGACTGGGACATATGTTTCCAGGTGACACTCGACAATAGTCAATAATGTAGCACACATTTACTACAAAATGATCCCGACAAGCCACAGAAATCACCATTTGCCACAAATAGTTTTGTGACCACATTCATGACATTCAACGTCAACAATGACCAAAACTCTTCTACACCGACGTCACACTTCATAACCATGGCAGACACCGAACTGGTTGCATCGGTATGTCTGTCTCTCATTGTCATCATTCGGCGAAGACGAACCAGACGAATGCGATTTTCTTGATTGCGTCATCTGCTGTTAGCATAAACAACGGCGGGTATTAAAACAGTACAAGCACTGAAGTATAATCAACATGAATGAGATTTACATTTTGCCTCAGAATCTTTGGACTATAGGACTGTAGCCTGTGTACCACGCAAAGGGAAGTGGCTCTGCGTGCGATTTGCTCTGTCCTCATTCTAATTTAAACGACCAACATAGATTCATAAGTAGTGGATGAATTGCAATCCAAATCACAGGGTTTACATCCAATTTTCTTGTATTGTCTTCCAAGCAAATAATATCAAACTGGATATTGATATATTTTGTTCATTTAATTCTTGGGTAAACGTGTATTGAAATTGATCGGGGCATATTTACCAACATTACCAATGTGAACCTTACCGGTGACGTCCAATTCAGTAGCTATTCCGGCTATCTTTTTCCTCTTTTTGTTCCTATCGTGGTACAGAGGGGACTTGACGTTGAAAAGACATTCTTGCACCCCCCAAAGATCCCAAAATCTTGATGTTTTTTCTAAATACCACGTAGCCATCTTCCTGTCCCATGAGCAACAGGTCTCCAAAAATTGAACATATTCAATTCAGCTGTCCACAGCTTTCCACAGGGGTAAACATGCCCACAAAGGTCACTGAGTGAATACACACTGAATGACTTTTGTAAAAGATGACTCAAGAGTTTGAAGCTGGAGCAGCCACCTGAAACACAGTCACAATAGTCGTAATCATCTACACACCTATTGACTTTTGTGGTTAACGTTATACACCTTTCAACAAGGCGGGACATATGGATACTTCGTAATAAAAGTTCCAATCGTATACACATTGCAACATTTTTTTGGAAACAAGCCACAAAATGACTTTTGTCATGCAGTGTATGGAGGCCTTAAGTAGAACAGTCTCAGTACTGTGACCAGGCCTGTATGCTGACTGCATATCCTCAAAGAGGTTGGCCCTAGACATATGTGATTGAAGCTGCTTGGCAACAACACGTTCAACCAGTTTTGATGAGAATGTGAGGTTGGATACAGGTCTGTAGTTTTTCAGGTCCCCTTTGTCAAGGGAAGGTTTCTTCAGTAATGGTGTAACATTAGCAAACTTCATACTATCAGGAACCACACCTTCAGCAAGAGAACAGTTAACAATATTACACAAAATGGGTACCAAGCTATCCATAACAGCCCTCTCCTTCAGCAGGCTACTTGGTATGGGGTCCAAGCCACATGATTTTGTCGGAGAGTTTCTGATTGCTTTGCATAATTCCACTTCAGTTACAGGACTGAAGGCAGACAGAATCATTGGAGAAGGATCCCCTACACCTGCTTCAGGAGAAGAACAGTCAATTCCTTCTGATTTGCGAACGTCTTGTAAATAAAAGTTTATGTTTTAAACCTTTGTATGAAAAAAGTCCGCAAACCGGTTAGCAAGCATGTGTTCTGTACCCAAAGGGTGGGTTGGCAGCACAGTGTCCTTTGTTTTCCCCATTAAAGAGTTCACCACATGGTAAAGGCCACGCTGATCCTTCCCACAGTCTGTGATTTTATCATTGTAAAACTTCAACAGTCCTAGTTACAGCGACGTGCTTTTCCTTGTATATGTCACGGTGAACTTGCAGCAACTTTGTCTTTCGCCAGGCAGTCTCAGCTTTACTTCGTTCTGCGCGGGCCAAATGTACTTTCTGGTTGTACCATGGCACTTTTCTGCAAATAGTAACCTGTTTGGTTTTGACTGGTGCGTGCTTATCAAGCAGAGAGCTAAGAGTATCGTCATAAGTCTTTACCAGCCGACTGATACCATAACCCTTGGCGTTGGCAAGAGGAGACTTGGCAATGTCCTCGGCAAAATCACTCGGGCTGACTGACTTGATCTTACGGAAACGGACGACCTGACGCTTGTCAGTATGTAGAGTTGGACAGTCCATTCGGAACAGGACAGGCGCATGATCCGAGATGGCCGGGGGATTGATACAGACCTCACGTATTCTTAAGCTGTCAGCATCACGTGTCATAACACGTGATGGGTCGTGACGAGCGCCGAACGACTATCATCGCCAGTAGTCTAATATCGCTATTCGAATGACAACTTATCGCCGCAGGATCTTGAAATTGCTTTTCTTGTTTTTTCCAAATGGTCATCGCTACCCTGTATAACCAACATGACAGCGATCGGTTCTGACGTGCGCCATTGCCATCGCCAGTAGTCTTATATCGTTAGTCGAGTGACAACTTATCATCGCAGAATCTCGAAATTGCGATCTCTGTTTGTCCAATCGGTCATCTCGACTCTGTATAACCAAAATGAGCGTGATCGGTCGTGACGAGCGCCATGAGAGTGATCAGTCGTGACAAGGGCCATCACCGACCGACTATCATTGCCAGTATTCAAATATTGCTAGTCGAATGATAACTGATCATCTGGACTCCGTATAACCACCGACTATTATCGGCAGTAGGTTATTATCGCGAATTAAATGACAACTAATCATTGCAGAATCTCGAACATTGCAGTCTCAGTTTGAAGCAGTTGAGCTTGCTGTGCCATTATTTGTCCATTAGCTAGACGGCGCATGTGGGATATTAGACGGAATAGTGGAAACCCAGCTTGTGCCCCCTCTATAAAAAAACTATGGTAAGCAAATAGCTTTCGAGCAGGCTAAATCTCATTTACTTCCGAAACAAGCAAAGCCAGTTTTTTGTTGGGAAACCCAAAAGTATCTCTAAGTACATTGATAATCAACTCAGTATGCCTTATTTCTTACCTAGACAAACATTTGTATTAATGAGGGACCAGGCCTTCTTTAAGATCCAGTTTATTTGCTGGTGATAGGGCATCGGATCTTCCTCTATCTCTACTCAAGAGGTGAAGTGCTTGGAGGACAATTCGGGCATGAGTTTTTGTCATACCCTCACAAAAACTATAAGAGGTGGTATTGGCAGTGCAAACTGGTTTGTAATAAAGCGCTGTGATGATCAGCATATTTGCCCAATTTCTGGGTTGGATCGATATGTACAGTGGTGTTTACAGTGGGGTGTGGATATATCTTGTGGATATCTCTTCAGAATTGTTAATGAATGCAGAACGGTTTTGGATCAGAATGTCACTTATCAGACAATGTACATCCGTTGGAAAGAATATTTGGCAACTTTAGGATCGGATGAGGGCGAGACACCTCACAGCCTGCGTGCTGGTTGTTCCATTCTCTTGGGTATGTCAGGGGCTGTTCAGTCGGAAGAACAGATGATGTCACATGTGGGCTGTAATACTGCCAATTCGGCTAGGGATTACACTATGAGGGATGCCGGGATAGTTGCAGGGCGCCTGGCAGGGTCAGTGCAGACATCTGATGAGGTTGAGGCTACCTTAACGAAGTACAGTGATTGTAATCTTCATAATGCATTCTCATAATAGGTGATTTGTGACACCATATTGTGGATATCAAGTACAATAAAGTAATCTGAGATTATTGCTAATTTGTTCTCCTATCTTATCTGTTTTCATTATATTATTGGGGAAAAGTGTTGGGAGTATTGAGAAGTAGGAGTTTTGGTGAATGTTATAAGGAGAGGTTCGTTTATGGAGCTTGACATACCTTATTTTCCCCAATGCTATAATGTGATAGAGGAGCAAGGGAAACAAGCAGTGTCAGTTGTGATAGGCGAACATAAAAAGTGACGCATTCGCGAAAACCATTGCTCGGTCACTTCTTGGAACAGACACAAGGAGGGAAAATTAATATTATCCCATGAGTTGACGGGCACATGGAGGTGCCCACCCACCCACCCACCCACCCACCCATTACACCGAAGGTCTGGTAGTGCCTTGTTTCTGCTTTTCTTACACATGCCTGATTTTTCCCAAATACTATAATGTGTTAGAGGAGCAAGGGGAACAGGCAGTGTCAGTTGTGATAGGCGAATATCCTCAACCTGAAGGAGGTGTAAAACCCTGTGCTTGCTCAGCCCGCTTATTATTTGGTTACGCCTACTGAAAAACACAGCCCTCGGATGATGGGCGGGATAGATCAAATGGTGAACACCGCGCGATTTGACTAACATTTCTCAAACTAAATTGTTATAAACTCTATTTTTCAGTCAATTTTAAATGAGCTATTTTTCAGAAAAATCCATTTTTGTTGGTGAACTGTCTAGTTCCCAAAAAAATTGCAGCAAAGTGGTTACCTATTTTTTCTTTGGTTAGAGGATAATCACACAACTGATTTGCTTTTCTGAGGATTATAATATATAATCACTACTATAATGGACGTAGAGCTGTAATAGTTTGTAATGTAACTCCTCCATCAGTTCAGATCAGATGACTATGAAACTTCTCCTGAGAGTCGAGATTCATACAGAGCTCATCCTAACGGCCTTAAATATTTGGATTCTGCAGCGATTATAGAGAAATTGCATTTTTTGTTGCTTCCATATAAGGGCATGGTCATCATCATGAGGTAGATTGTCAAATGTCAACAGGAGTTCTCATTAGCATATGAGGACATTTCTTGAGTCAACGTGCAGAAAAAATATACCTAAACTAGAGGCCTGGCGGCCTGAATAGCTACGCTGGCGGAATTTAATAGCAAGGAATGAGATGAATAACAAGAAAATGTAGCAAGTAGTATATGCGAGTACCAGAATGTAGGTTTATGGTAGATAGGGAGATGTGGACAGACTAGATGGAATCAAGCTTAGACAAATGGGGCCAAATTCATGAAGGGCGTTCAGCTTAAAACAGCGTTTAACTACTAAAAGACAGATTCAGGTCCTTCATGTAAATCTTCACAGAATATGAATAGGCCCTATAACTAATCAGAGAGAAGTTACACACGTCTAATGAATTTGGCCCCTAGGGTGGATGACAGTTGTGAAGGTTTTATTTGAACTGCAGTGAATGAAGTAGTTGAGGGGTTCTTTTGTCACATCCGCTCTTCAATACCTTCAGTGCCTTTGCTCCAACTGTGTTTAAGTAGGCCAGCGCAAAACTGCTCTATCAATATCTTTAGTTTGATACCATTAACGCGACTGCCTTCCTCTAACGGTGTTCAAGTTGTTTAGTGAGTCATAAAAGTATATCAGGGTAAACCTACTCTTAAACACTTTTAGTTTGATGTCAAACATGGACGACACCTTTCACTGTAACCGTCTCCAAGTAGGTCAGTTGGTAATGAAAATGGGTTAGCACAAACCTACTGTTCATTATCTTTAGTTCGATACTAAACACGACTGCTTTAGCTATAACAGTCTTAAAGTAGGGCAGAAGGTCTTAAAAGTAGATCAGTGCAAGTGCCCATGAATAGGGTTAGGGGTAGGTCACTTGGCTAAAATAGTAAAAGGTATTTAGCCAGTTAAAGGGTGCCTGTACGGGTATATTGTGTGAAAAACAGCGGACGAGCCAGACGTGAAACTGAGACTGAGAGTGCCAATTCAAAGTCTGCTACATTTTGTGAATTGGCATGATGAACCTAGCTTCATGATTTAACATAGAAAAAGAAAATGAAGAAATAGAAGAAAATGCTAATTACCTGGCGCAGTACAGTGATGTCTGATGAGGTGTTTTCTTGAACCAACAGTAACATTCCCGCAACAGCAATGTAATGACAGTCAAGAATGAAGAAGACCAACATAAGCAAGAGTAAACTGAATAGCTGAACCTGGAAGAAAATTTGGACATTCATTTTGTCTACCAGAAAACGTATCCTACTACTGGCTGTATAGCATGCATTTCAAATGTCAGAAAGAAGATGAAAAAGTCTGTGAGAGATATGCTAGCAAAAGCATGATACAGTGACATAGCTTGTTTTACTTTAAGCTGATGAATGTCGAATTAGTGTAAGGGCATGATCATTTGACTTTAATAGGAAATGTAAGACATGGCATTGGCTTACCTTGATAGTAAAATGAATCATCATAATTGATAAGATGAGATAAAATACTTGGAATTCCTTTTGACAACAATAACTTAACTATTTACAATGTTGAACCTGAATTGAAAGAAACAGAATATTAGTGAGTTGTTGGAATGAATGTTTGTCTGATTATTTTTAGTGTTTTGTAAGTTATTAAGCAACAACTTGAAAGGTATAATTTATCGAGTGCCAGAATTAAAGAGAGACATTAAAATTTTATCAAAGTAAGTAGGTTTCATTCACTCTTCATCCCAATTTCGATTCAAGTCCCAGGATGACGATGATTGTCTCTTGGTTGGAGTATATTCATGTTGGTCATGTTTTTTTAAGTCGAATTCATTTTGGATGATTTTGATTACGTGATTGGCCCATATTTTAGCTAGTGTGTTCGTTGGGTGAATGCCATCATAGAAGTTGGTGTAGCAGTATCAGACATTAAATCCCTTGTTCTTCTAATGTTTCCCTCTTTTCTTTTTGGTGGATTTGATCAATGTCCTGGCAAAATTGATGGTAGCTCTTGGTTTGTTGATGGTTTCCATTGCGGAGTTGATAGCTGTGATGTCGTCTTCAAGTTGATGTTGTTGAAATTGGATTAGTTCTGGTGATGTTGGCGTTTCTTCTTCTTTTGGATTTTTGTGGGCATTGTATAGTCTCAGGTTTGTTGGTGGGATGGTGGCGATGATAGATGTGGTGTGGTCGTTGTTAAAGGCTGTTATGAAGGATTTTAGGTTGTTTATTACTGTAGCTGCTTTTGATTCTGGATAGGTTGTTTCGGAACATGCATCATGATAGGTCTTCTTTTTGGTAAGGTCACATATCCCTGCTGCAAGAATAACATAAATGTTGGCATGGTTGTCCTCTCTTTTTATCGTTTCTATTTCCTTGCTGGCAAATCATCTTAAAATGTTGATGGTTGCTCCACCTCGTATCATAAAATGTCCTTTCAATTGGAGCTTCCGTGCCTTCCTCAGCCTCCAGTCTGTAACCTCGTGAGTCTATCAGGAATATTACATGCTTTGACATCGCTAAAATATGTATGTTCTGGTAAGTTATTATTTTTCATATTTTTTTAGTTCAATGCATTTTGATTGAATTGGCAAGGATAGCAGTTATATTACCACACACCTCGACCAATAAAAAATTTATATTTAAATTGATAGGTTGTAAACATTTTGACAGCAAAAGTTTACTTTTCTTTTTGCTAAATGAAATGTGAACCACCCAGTAACACTTAACAGTCAGTCAGCAAATTATATTCTATCTCTAACATTATTTGATATCAATTTTTGTTAAATTCAGCTATTGTAACAGAGTGATTGATGATGATAGAGACAACATATTTAAATCCAGGTAATTTCAAGAAGCAAATCAAGTTATATCTTTTTGTCGGGGGTGGGGGAGGAAAAAGTTTTATTTTTTGCATAAAAAGTCACTTGTTCTTATTACTTACAGGCAAGTCAAAAGGAAGTACATTAAATTATAGATGAAGATGACCTGGCCGATTCTGTGAACAGTATCTACTCCCAGTCAGATACATTGAAGAATGTTCAGCATATCACTTATTTGAGATTTATGTAGGTGTATGTCTTTTCTGGATAGCAAGGTTGGTATTTGTACCACACATGCATAGATGTAGCTACTTTATTCACTGTCCTGATGATAGACCCCATCTAATTAATGACAAAATGGGCAAGTTCACATCTTCTGCAGTTCTGGCTACTAGTATGGGATGGCTGTATTTCATCAAATAACCGGAGTGAAATAATGTGGCAGCAGACAAGACCAAGAAAAAAATCCATTCTTCTTCATCTAAGGTTGACAGTGTGCCCGGGGAGATCGTTTCTCTTGCAATCAAGACTGACTGTTGTATGATCATTGCCATTGGAGCATGTTAATTGTTGGATGATGATGAAAGGTCAATTTTATCAATCACCTGCAATGTCCAATATCAAAAAAATAATTAGATGTTCATCGATCCACAGGTCAGAATTCCCTCACCTAAGTTTTAAGATGACACTGTACATATGGAAGTATTTTGATCAGGATCCTCTTGAAAACTTTTGCTGCACTAGAATCCAATTCATGACCAAAGAACAGCTTCACACTATTGGAAAAGCCAGTTTTAAACTGAATGACCAAGACCAAAACAAACTGTAGGTATACATATATGTCTTATTCCAGATGGCAAGGTTAGCGATTATATTACCACACACCAAAAGGGCAGAGACATGTATTCCTCCACAGGCGGAAGTGTGGCACTGACACATAGTCCGTACTGAACTGTGAAGTTGTGGTAAATACATGACTGTGATGGGTGAAAGTGGCTTTATTCTTCAATCTTTGGTGGATTCTTAATCTACAGAGCCAGGCCATAACAGGGATATACTTTTTGATAATTAATTTAAGGAAATATTGTCTCACTGGCCAGTTTAGAACTTGTATTCTGATAGGCCCATATCAGTCCGCGAGTGACGATTTGATGGCAATCCTGTACACAAATCAATTTTTCTCAGGCAATCGGTATTGGAATGTTTTGAATTTTTACTATTATTTTGATAAAAGCCTCTTCATAACAAATATAAAATTTGGTGGGAATTAAAGCACCCTTGGTGTACTTTTTTCACCAACCTATGTTCATTAAAATGTTCACAGAATGTACACGCTGGCTAATAGAGGCATCTGGCCTAAAACAAGCAAAGAATAAGGCATAAATGTAGATCAATCGTTGTACTGATGGCTGATGTCTTATTGATGATGAAAGCAGCAGAATCATACTATTTGAAGAGAAGGGGGCCACCCCCGAACCCCCAAATTTATATCGCGTCTATTTACAGGATTTTATATTGTCCTTGAAAACTACAGGTGAGTTTTTACTCCATCATTTAGAAGGCACTAGGTGTCCGCGCCAACCAGTAAAGACTGCCGCAGTGCGGGGTTTGGGCGGAATATGTCTTGTGTGTTGTAACGACACCAGTACGATCGCGTCAATTTGTGTCACGGGATTTCGGAACGGGACAGTTTTGGATGAAATTGCGATGAAAATCAAGACAAAATGTTAGGAGCATTGGTCGTAAGGCAAATAGATTAGTTTTGAGATCTATTGTCAGAGTTTAGTCCCTGTGCATACGTTGATGCATACAGTCGTACGCACGGAGCATACATGGTGACACAAAAGGGATCGTGTTGAACTGTGGTCGATCGAATGACCTACTTTACCCGAGTAATGCCGTCCGCGATTGACGGAGTGGTTGTCAGGCGGACATGTTTAACGTTGAAGCGCGTCACTATGGAGTGGTGATCGGTAGTGGTTGCTACGGGAAATCTTTAGTAGGACCACGGAGATTTCCGGTCAGAAACGACTCGAACTGAATGCTGAACGGACTGTGTAGAGGCCTACACTGTGTATACACGTAGTGTATACTGGAATAATTCAAACGTGTTGCATCCTGATGCATGGACAGACATTTGTTTAATATTTTGCGTATGTTTTTACTCGTCGTGTACTTGACAGATATTACTATTAGCCTGTGATTGGAAGCTGAATCAATGAAGATTTTAGTTTGTGGGCACTCGTTTGTGAGGCGACACCGGGCCTATCTGATTCAGCAGCTACCACCATATCAGGACCAGGGGATTTTCACCGATTTCTCTGACTGTTTTGGAGTACCGGGTCATGAAGTGTATGTTTGTGGTAATGGGGGCCTCCTAGCGGATGCAGCAGGAATTGACTTCGTCTCTTATCACGTAGAGAGGCTGCAGCCACATATATTAGTTTTGGAACTCGGTACGAACGACTTGGTTAGCGGTGTGTGACCAGAAGATTTGGCCTATGATGTAAATCAGGTGTGTCGAGACCTGTTGATTTCATCCTCGATCGTTTTATCGTGCTGTGTCAGGTTGTGTGCCGTAGGCAAACCAGGCGGTGCCCACTAGCCCTCTTCGATCGAAGCCGCCTGCGATATAATCAGCTTATTCAGAGGCTAGCATGGAGATGCCCACGCGTTTATACTTTTAGACATGACCGTTCAGTCTTAGTGAACCTGAACTCTCTTATATCGGGAGAAGATATTCACTTTACTTCGCGTCGCGGGCTAACACTGTATCATTTCAGTATCCGGAGAGCTATAGTGATTGCGCTTCGTATTCTATGGTAATAGGTTGAGTGACACTTATTAACATTGAGGCAGTCATGGTTCGGAACTTGACTGTTATGTGTAAGCAGCGACCTATAGTAGATATTAGTCTCGCACAAGCTCATGGCTGGATTGTTGCCAGCCTAAGTTAAAAACTGTTGTGTTTGTTTGATGGCTGGATTGTTGCCAGCCCTTGAATTTATATAATCGTTTGCAGTATACCTGCATGGCTGGATTGTTGCCAGCCTGTAATTTCATTGTTTGCATTGTAATTCATGTATGGCTGGATTGTTGCCAGCCTAAGTTGAATCGGCAGCATTAGAGTATTCGACTGGATTGTTGCCAGTCTGAGTTAATCATCATCGTACCAGTAGTCGTTGATGACTGGATTGTTGCCAGTCGAGCTGGATTCCTGTTGGAGATCGTCGACGGAGCAACATTGTACTTAGTACCGTACTAGTGGAGGTTTAAATTTGAACTTTGTCAGAATGCCTTGATAGCCTTGTGGTTAGATTGATGCTAGCCCAAGGTGAGACAATGTTGGATTTGGTGGTCGAATTGTTGTCGACCCCAGATCGTTTCAAAGGATATCAAAGCATACACTGGTATGTTATAGTATTGGATCTTGTTGCTGTACACGTCATGCATGTGTTGTAATTGTCTCTGCTGTGTATCTAACTCAAGAAGATTGGAAGTTTGAGCCTCATTTGTTGTTGCTGTTTATTGCTGACAGTGTGGAGCAGCCATCATATCAGAAATATATTGGTCATTGTTCGCCCTGGTATTCGATGTACCCATCCGAGGTCGTATACTTATCACATTGAGCTCTGAGGCAGAGTGAAGGACTTGGAGACCTGTGCTGTGGCAGCATTAAGGTTGGAAGTCGTGAGCAGTATATGAGTGGACCATTTGGACATTGGGACAATATGAAGGGATATGAAGAGGACAGCAGCCACCAGGCAACAGTGAGGGCAAAATCCAGCTTGCCAGTGCCACAAAGCTCCCAAGCTGGACAATTGGGAGTAGGGCTAGCTCGAGACGAGCAGGTACCCGTAGTAGTGGTGCAAGCCAGATACGAAGACACTTGCAAGCAGAGATGAAGAAAACTGAGCTTGAGGCCCAACAGCAAATTGAGGAGGCAAGAATCCAAGCAGACATAGCACGTGCTGAGTTGCGCATAAATTCCCAGATGCGCCCTCGCATGATTGATTTAGAATGCGAAATGCAAGCTACGCAATCTGACCCGGATGAAGAACTTTCATACCGATTGTGTGATTTCAACAATGAAGACCCTGTGAATAATCATCCTGCTCTAAACGAAGATGCTGTGATGGATGATTATGAAAATATAGCTGAGGGTGATCAGTGTGTGTTCGGGTTGCTGTCAACCGGCAACACAAGTGATGAGCATGCTGCCACTGAAGAACAGCAATGTGAAAATACTGGTGAAGACCAGGTTGTTTTGGGGTTACAAGAAAAGAAAGATAGTCGTAAGGAGCCTTTATGTAAGCCTTGGGAAACTGTGACACTAAACCCTGTGACGGTGCCACTACCTTTGGAACGAGATTCGAGTTGAATCTGAAGAAGTCCCACAGATGTGCCGATCCCCTTGACTGTTGGCGGGTGGAAACTTCAATTACTTAAAAGAAAGCTTGCTGGTAAGAATAGTCCTTTGACTTTATAGATTTTTAAATAGAAAATACAGTCCACGTCAAAACATGGTCTCTCCGACCGGATAACCATAGAAACCAGCTGTTTATAGACAGTTTATATAAATCAAATAGAGTTTTGAAGTATTGTTATAATATACCTGTTGATATACTGACTTTTGCAAGTATCAATTCATTTCTTGTACCCCCCTCCTCAAGGGTAGTTAAGCTATCACCACTAATCTTTGCCGATGCTTGAGTAGTATTTATTTTTCCTTCAGTGAAAATTTGGCGAAGCTGGAAAGAATAAGGATGCTAATGTGTCGATGTCTTGTCGAATATACAGCCTTACCCAGTAAAATTAGTCCGGTTACTTTATATGATGGTGATAACTGATATATTGTTGATGGTGATGTCTTGACGAAAGAAAAAGTAGCATTGGTGAAAAAAGGGTGATGCTTGAGCCTTAAGATGTCGTTATAGGGTGATAAGGTGTCGTACCCTTGAGGAGGGGGGGTACAAGACACGAATTGATACTTGCATTTATGCTGATGGATCGACCGAGACGTGATGTTAGAAGGCCCGGCTATCTCAGTGACTATGTGTGTGAAGATGACAGGATCCCACAAGCCCAAAAACCCGAGTCATCCAGCCTGCCAGTTGAAGCCCGAGCGGTGTTGGAGAGACAAGCTATAAGTTTAAAGGCGAAGTTACAGAGGAATGCAGAGAAAGCTGTTTGTCTTATTGAAAACTGGGGAAGCCGTACGTTGTTGAGGGTGATTGAAAAGCGTATTGACTCAACCTACCAAGAGATTGGAGATGTTTGTATCCAGCTTCGAGTAATGGGTGATGTTGACCTTTTAGAACAGATGGAGCGCTGGAGAGTTAGCTGCCAGGTGTACGCTGAGGACATCTCCGATACCATTATTCAACATCTTGGTGCCCGAGAGGATGAGCAGCCATCAGAGTATATGGGGAGCCTTCACACTGATGTTCTTAGTGGGGTGAACGTGATGCAGTGGTTAAAAGGATCAGGCAAGCGCGAATTTGGAGCTTGCCGTAGAAAAGAGCAGCCATCCGACTCGGAGTATATGGGAAGCCTTCACCCTGATGTTCCTGTTGGAGTCAACATGATGGACTTGGCAAACGGGGCAAACCAGCCTGATGAGATCCCAGATGAGAAGGATGGAGATAGAGAACCAGAGAAAGAGGACCATCATACTGGGATGATGAAAGGAGAACCACTGTTGAAGACAGGAGATCAGCATAAAGACGGGACAAACCAGTCTGATGAGAATCCAGATGAGATGGATGGAGATGAAGAACCTGAGAAAGAGGACCCTTATACTGGGATGATGAAAAGAGAACCACTGTTGAAGACAGGAGATCCACATAAAGATGGTGTGAAGCCGGAAGATCAAGTAAAGCCGGGGATTGATGTGAAGCCGAAGATTGGTTTTAAGCAGCCAGATGGTTTTACAGGCTACCTTTCACCACTCCCACCACTTCCAGACCTACCTCAAGTTCATATCCTTGACAGAAAGCCGAATTTTCCTTCAATGAAGCGTGAGCCGAGTTATGACCCAACGTATGAAGACCGTCAACACAAGCCTCAGAGAGACATACAGCCATCATCCCTTTTCCATGATACAGTAACTGAGACTCAAGGTCAAAGAAATAGGACCCCATCCAGGCAGTTTACCAACTTATCTGAAGAGACAGATGATAAAGCTTTACGACAGTTTTTCCAAGGAATAGCTAAACCAAAGCTGAAGCAGTTCCAAGGAGAGAAAGACAACTATTTTGATTGGCGTGAGCAGTTTGATTTGTTTATAGACCAAGCCCAGGTGCCAGTCCGACATAAGATGGTTATGTTGAAGTCCGCTCTCCAAGGTAAACCTCTTCATCTGATTGAGAAATATGGCTTTACCCAAGTGCAGTACAGGGCGGCATTAGATAAGTTGGAAGATCGATATGGTGGTAAACGACGACTCATTCAACGTCACACGAAAAAACTGATGTCACAATCCCGAGTTCAGGAAGATGACTGAAAAGCCTTGAAAGATTTGCTGACAACATTGAAGATGCTGTTATGGCGCTGAAGGAACAAGGTGGGGAGTCTGCATTGATAGGGGACTCAGCCATACTTTCCATTGTCATCCAGAAGACTCCAGAGAAACTCTTCCTCAAGTACCAAGATAGCAGGCCTGATCATGAGAATCTCATCTCTTTAAGCCGTTGGTTGTCTGAATACGTGAATAGGAGATTGGAGTTACGAGAGATGAGGGAATCCGACCATGGTGATAGTGACAAGAAAGGGAATTCCAACCAAAATGTGGGAAACAACAAGAAGTTTGGGCGATCTCACCAGACTTCTACGTCAGCAGCTGCCACATCCAACTCTAAACCCAAGCGCAAGACAACTGCTAAATCAAATCCTGCTGAGCAAAAGCCTGATGCAAGATGTCCAGTATGTTCTGACTCTCACAAAGTGACAGACTGTAAGCAGTGGAAAGACGCTGATGTCCACGGCAGATGGGAGATAGCGAAATATCAACGGCGCTGTCTCAGCGGTCAGATTAAAAAAAATAATGTGTACACTAAGATGAAAGGATTCATTAAGATCGAACTGATATAACTTGACTAATAGTTAGGGAATTAAATATGGCAAAATGTCCAGGATTTTTGTGCAAAAGGCATAAACATACATCTACAAGCCTAAGGTCTCCCTTAATCAGAGGTTTGCAGCCCTGTTCCAAACTAAGTTATTACTTCCAAAGCTTAGTTTACATGAAATCCTCAGAAGATGCTGGGCAGCAATATTTTGTCAAAAATACAAAGACAAGTATGAGCAAGTTTTGCTTACTCAGTTTTCTCGAAGCACTTCCAGTTTGCACAGTAATGCATCAATCTCTTACATTTATTGGGGGCCCATAAAATAGACCTCCCCCCTCCTCTAGAAATCACAATGAATTCCTCTTTGTGCAAGTAAATACCAAAATACTTGGCGCATACACTTATTATCAATATTAGTTACCTGTGGTCAAATTTCGGCCACAAATCTTAAATACTTTGGAAATGATGGAAGAATAAAAATTTCATGGCAAAAAGAGACAAGTACTATTTTCTACCCCATGGAGTGGTCAATATGCCCTCCATCCTATCTACCGACAAGTATTAGCCTTTTTTCTGGATGATATTTCTGGAATATTCCAGTCCTCTCCCTGCATACATCTTGCCTGTAAAGCATGGTTCCAGCAGGTTCAGCAGCACCAAATTTAAGACCTTTCCTTCTGCGGGAACCATGATAAAGGAGTCCAAGATTGCATTTTTTAAGCCAACCGTGGTATTGTGGCTTTTCCATTTATGAAAATAATCAATACTAGTATTCTGTTGCAGGTTTAGGGAAGGTCTGCAATCCCTGGGCTTGTTGGATTCACTGCAACGGTACCCATCTGTTTACAAAGACTGCTTTTGCACGGAATCAGGAAAGCTTACAGCTGAAAATATGAATGATCTGTTTACTTTGAATTTGAGTGAAGCTGGTAGCAATCGGGCAAGGATAGAACATGAATTGATTGTGTTCTGGCGTGATCTTCTTCAAGATGCTGAAGGTGAGATGGCCTTAAAGTATTTTATTTGAAAGGGCATGGCAGGCCTAGAGAGTGCAAATGCATTTTCGCTAAATGTTATCCCTATTTTAAAACATTTGGACTATTTTGGAACATCCCACATTACTCAGTATGTTTGCAAGATTTGATAATGCTAAAAGGTGGAAACCCTCACATTTGTGCATCAAAATTATAGTTATTCACATGCGATAACAAAATCAATGTGCAATACCCTCGTATGCCTTGGTCATACTTTCCTCCAAATACGGGCATGTAATTGAGTACTTGTGTTGTAGCAGACATGTTACATAATGATCATGATGACAAACCTTTTCTAAGACACTACACTACCAGAACTGATATCAATGCAGTATACCACCCCAATCATGTTTTTTAGGCTGAATGGTGAATTCAGTGAGCTTTTTGGCATAGATCAGCCAATGAAAGGCAGCTATTAGCTATAAATTTGATCTTTGGTCCCTGTCAGTCGGGCAACTTGGCCTGTATCCTGGCCTATTGCCAATTAAGTCCACAAAAGAATGTTGTGGGTAGGCCACAGGCTATTCCTGAAGTGGTGTCTGATAGGTGAAGTGAGAGTACATTACACATGACATAATTTTGGTCTGCTAGTCGTGTACCACAGGATGTTCCTGTACACTCCAGAAATGTCTGGTATCACTGCAATGTATTCCTGTGCTTCGCACAGCCAAAATTAAAATTGGATATATCACATGACCAGACATGAAAACAACCTTATTTGGATGCATGACTTGATAATTTCATCCAGTCCCTTTCAAGTACATGTACATGAAATAGATTGGTGGCTGACCGTGGGTGCAGCTAGCTTTTTTTCTAGTTCTAATCAGCGCAAAGATGCACACATAATCATGAATGAAATGGTCCACGGACCATGATCTCACCTGAGAGAAAGCGTACACTGGCTAAATTAAACGCTCCCTGGTGGCCAACTCTATAATCGAATGGGACTGAAATTTAATCTCGGAAGTCCCTTTACCTAGGGGTACATATGTAAAAAGTTCCAAGTCAGTAGCTCCAGCGGATACAAAACATGACGCCATTTTGTATATTCGGCCATTAAGTAGGTCAAATAGAAAACCTGTTGGATACGAGGTATCCTTACTACCCATGTCCACAGGAAAAATTTTGTGAAGATCGGACCAACGGTTTACTTTTTGTGTTTTTACAAACCGCCCCCTGGTGGCCAAGTCGGTAATTGAATCGGACTGAAATTTGGTCTCCAAAGGCCCTTACTTAGGGGTACATATGTAGCAAGTTTCAAGTCATTAAATAGAGCGGTTACAAAACGTACCCTATTTGTTCACGACGGACTACGACAGTGGACGAATCATGATGGTATAAGGCTAAAGAGGACCTAAGGACCCAGACGCCTTGCAGTTCCCAAGATTCGCGAAGGGGACTGGGAGTCAGGGACTACCTTCATGTTTGTGTCGATCAAAGCTTATGAAGCACCAGGAAGATCAAAACAAAACATTACATTCATAATTACTTCATGTAGAGTCTAATGATGTAAAATGATTTATGTAACATGAAAGTCATGATCTTTTGAATTTTTCACAAATGGTTGTCTTTAGGTAGTCTCGAAAGTGCAAAATTGCATTCTGTATCATATATCATAATTCCTTTGCTTTTTTTCAGAAGGAGAAGTTGATCTCTCCTTGAAAGATATTTTATCTTTCACAACTGGAGCCGATTTTGAACCACCGGCTGGATTCCGACCAAAACCCTCCGTGGTGTTCCTCCATCCTGCTCCTGGAGAGGAACCACAAGCCCTCCCACTTGCGAATACCTGTAACAGCACTATTAACCTGCCAATACATTCGACGTATGACTCATTTAAGGAGAGAATGGTGTATGGAATAAGAAATGCATTTGGTTTTGGTCGTCCTTGAATTTGGACTATACATTTGTGAACTGTATTCAGACAATAGACTCCATATTAATGTTAACAGGACACGCTTTGGTTTTCACAAAAATACTGCCTGGTCCTTTCTTACAATTATGGACATACTAGAATGGACATACTAGAAGGATGTGATAACCAATGCAGACACTTTTATATTCTGTAGATCATGCACAATATCAACAACAATATAGAATTGAAAGTGTAACATTGCTTACATTGTTCAATTCTTCCGATTCAGATGCAATCGCACCTTGTGGAGGCAACTCTTTTAGCCACCTTGTGGTAGGCAACACTAAAAAGTAGCTATTTGATCAATTTACCAGTCACGGTTGATCAGTTGAAGCCAACCGGTGATAGGTTACATTTATTTGATCAATGGGGAACCTGCACAACCAGCTCTGCCAATAGGGGGCCCTGTGAGCGCTGTATGAGAACGCCATTTGCCAAGTCAATGATTATTGAATATTGCATCCCAGAATTACTCCACATTGAGGGAAAGTACATAAAATGTTATCTAATTGATCCTTAATTGTATTTTGACAAGTTAATAAGGTGAAAATCAATAATTTTTCTTTCAATGGAAAATGCATTGGACTTGTACCTTTTGTACTGGTGCTGTCATCTGGATTTTTAGTTTAGCAGGTTCCCCATTTACTAGTAACACTTGAGTTTGAGCCGTCTACTGGTGGTAGGTGTCGTAGCTATTGGATCAGTTGGAGCCATCTTGTGGTAGGAACAATAATTTGTTGATCCATTTGCCATATTTGGAGCCATCTTGTTGCGGGCTCCATAACTATATGATCAATTTGCCAATCACAGTTGGAGCCACCTTTTTTGGATGCGTGGATGTGCCCCATCATGCATCACAGGCAAAACTGTCCAACATAAATCATATATAAATTCTATATAAAATTTATATAGGACTCCCGATATAAAACCAATACAGAAAATTGTGTAAACATAGATTTATATCTGGCTCATATATAGAACCTATATATGATTTTTACATTTATTATATAGATTTTTGAAATGTTTATTTTCATCAAACAAATGCAGGGAATGCAGATAAGCAAAAAAAGTATGTCAAAATACAAAAATTATTTTTTTTAGTTCTATATGCGTATATAGGTTCCATTTGAATTCTATATAGAACATTTTTCGTATTTCCTATATAAATCATATATAGGAAATATATAGGAAATCCTATATAAATCATATGCTTACCATTTTCTTTATATGATTTATATAGGATTCTATATAAAACATATATAAGAAAATATCATATACAGTAGAACTTGCATATAACGTACCAGGTAGGACCAGTGATTTTTGTCCGTTCTACAGAAGTAGTTATACAGTGTATGGTTAACAATAGAAATGCAGAGGTTGGGACTTCAAAATCCAGTCCATTATATGTGAGTATCCGTTATATACGAGTACGTTATACGCAAGTTTTACAGTACCGTAAATTGCCCTAATTTTGGCCGGTTTGGGTGGTTTCGTTGTGATAACTTATGTTTGTGATATCGGATGAAGTTAGATTTTGGTACAGGGCTTGGCCTAGGTGAGGTCTATCAGCTGTATGCAAACAAGTACATGAATATTCTCTACTTGTGTTTTTATTGGGGTGTTTATGGGTGGCCAAAATTAGCAACGTGATGTGGCTAGTAATTATGGCCACCCAAGACAGCATGGTTTCGACTCATGAAACCTCTGCCCATGGACATACAGCATCTAAAGGGACTGCTAATCTTCCACAGGACCTCAGAGTGCATAATCATCATGTTGCAGCCACATCCAATGCCAATGACTAGGTATGGTTTGCAAACACATGGGTTCAAAATATTGTCAAATAACTCTTTACCAGGGGGTGGCCAAAATTAGCAAGGGTGGCCAAAATTAGAGCGTTTTACGGTATAAGTTTTATATATGACAATTGGAGACAGCAACAGTCTTGATAAAACGTTTACTAAACTTTGATTTCTTAGGGGTTAAAAATGGTCCATCGGTTACCAGTAATTGAGAGATGCAAATTTGAACTTGTCATTCATTTTTATCTTAAAGAAAAATCAACTTCTGTCTATGGTGTGCAAAATAGTTTTAAACTATAGATACAGCCTTCAGGGCAATATTTTCTATCATCTTCATTCATGTTTTCTTATTTTATGTACCCTGTATAATGTCATTTGTCCCTAGTTACCAGTTGCTGCTTTGGTGGGGTCTTGAGAGGTTCTTTCACTTTTCAAATATCCTACCCTATGATATTATGGTTTGTGTTTTCATGAAGAAGCACAGCAGTCCCACACCAGCAAATTACACACAAAGAAGTCTCAATCTTTATATGACCTCTTGTCCAACGTGCTCATGCACATAGTTCCGTGCTGATAGGTATATATCAACCCCATAATCATCACTATCAGTTAATGGATTGATAAGTTCCAATAATTCTTCAACATCTAAAGCTGGAAGAAGTGTCTCTGGTATAACAATGTTAATTTCATCATGCACAATTTCGGGTATAGGACCTTCTGGATCAATGCCATATGTCATCAAATCAATTCCTACATCATCAGAATCATCAGAACAGCTATCAATCATACCATTTGTCCAAATCTGGATTGGGGTCCAGCTTCTCACTGCACGTAAACTATGATTGTTGTAGGCATTCATAAATTCAGTAAGACAATGATTTATGCGTGGTAAAATACACAAAATGCAAACAAAAAATGTCGACCTCAGAATCAATGTCCAATTTGTCATTCCCTTCCATTTGGTAGAATAGTGAATAGAATGTCTGAATAACACTGTAGTACACATCTCGCCAAAGGCGTTCAATGCGGCAGTTGTGTACTGATCTTCCAGCAATAAAACTTCCTCTGTTTTCACCTCTAAGTTGTTCCATGATTTCCCCCACCTGTACATTTTCAATGCCCCTATCTGCTCGAAGACGCGATGGAACACCGAAGCTCTCCACAGCCCGAAGAAATAAATTTGCAACTGTTTCTGCTTTGTTGTTAGTGCTACATTCCAGATACACTATTAATCTACTATGCCCATCAATTCCACCATGCGTTACTAAGCGCCACCGAACTTAGGCATGGTGGCCGTCTATATGCCACAAACTATTGGGTCCGCGAACATTGTACATCCTTCTTTGGGTCATAAGCCCCCAACGTAAACCTGAATTCACTGGGTCAAGATTTCGCAGATTGATCCTGACACAGTTGTGTTGGACAATTATTCCTCTGGACCTGAGGTGTCCATTCATCATTGTTACTCCGCAATGAGGATGGCTGTGGTATATCTCACGCATGGTGTCCAGGAGATCTTCATCTGTTATGATTGTATAGCGTTCCAAATGAATTCCACTTTGTTGGAGCCTTCTCCAGAGGGTTGTACGGTGGATCATGAACATCCTTGCGATGGTTGTTAACTTGAAACCAAGATAGAAGAGATAAGATACTTGCTCCAGATCTATGTGAACTCGTGGATGACCAGGCCCAACGAATGGCAATAACTCAATGTCTCCAGCACCTGGTATGAGGGCAGGCACAGCAGCATGTTGTCGTTTCTGCTGAAAAGTTGCTGAATGCACCTGCCATAGCATCTTCATTTCCTTCAGCACAGTTATAAGTTTTACAACCTTCCCATGAGACCTTTGAACATTTCTGTGGTTGTCGGCATTCACCTGCGGCTGAGGTCCAACTGCAAATACAGAATAAACTAGATTGAGAAATCTGCTTAACAGCAAATTAAATGGGCCCCCGAGTATTGGATGGAGGGAGCATTGGGTTATCCTAGCGATAGTAAACTGTTGTATGGATTACATTATCCTAGCCAGAGAATGAGGGTGGAGACAGTTCTTGGTAAGTATAGTTCAGAGTGCATCACTCACTGGGTGAGGTAAAGTCGGGTTTGAAAGTGTTGGGGAAAGTGTTTGAGGCTTGTTTCTGTTAAATACATTGTTGACACCATTCTCAGTTGCTGCTTTGCTGATCTTGGACAGTGTTTTATCAGTTCAGCTACTGAGGTAGGCCTAAAACACTTTCTCCAACACTTTGAAAACAGAAGACTTGATGTTACCCATTGTCTGTGTAAGGGGTGGGTCTGTAAAAAGACATGTTTGAGATGAAATTGAAATAGCATTGAGAATTAAAGATGCTTTCCCAATGCTTGACTGGTCCGGCAAGAGGCATTGCCAGGAAAACGTGACGTCATTTTGGCCATTCTTCTTACCGCACGCCCTCCCTCTCCGTAAAACTTGCAGACATGGTGTGAAGTGGGAGGGCGCACAATGGGAACCACACTGCCGCGATGTTAATAGTTTCTATTTATAGAATTCAGCGGCAGAGATTTTAATCACGGAAAAAGTAGATTAACTCGGCTAATCTCAATGGATTTTACCCAGGAATGTTTTCAAGGCGAGAGAAACATCTGATTTAAGTACTGCGCCTATTAGATTTCATGTTCATGCCGAAGATTGGCCTAAAACGTGGACGAAAAGAGTGCATTATCGAGTGTTGGAGAGGTCACGTGATTGGACGAGAAACCTGAGTGAAAACAATACTAACTCCAGCTCCCAGAGAGGGAGGAGCTGGAGTCATAAAAACGCATCTAAAGCATCGAAATATTCTGAGTTTTGAAAAATCGTTTTGCAATAGTCCATGAATCGAATTGGGTTTCTTTATAATACCTCCATCGTCCCATCGCTCGACCAACTCCTGAGAATAATGACGTCATTATGACGGGGCGGAGCTTATGCTAATGTATCAGCGTCTCGCCTCTGCGCATGTCACAGCGCATGTCAGATTGAATCGCGACTTCGGCATGTTGGGAGAAGACGATCAGACGAATTTCAGCATAAAAGCGTCAATAACATCAAAATGAGCCGAAATTTTGAAAAGTCTTTAGTGACGTCCCTTGGATGGGGGTATGCTTGGTGGGTTTGGGGTGAAAGATTTTTGGTTTGTTCAGCTGTTTCAGAGAACACTCACACTAAAGTTTGGTAACAGATAGAATGCAGAATTCCAGCAATATCAATATGGTCCCCAGACTGTGTGGTCTGGGGCCCATAAAAAGTACCATCAGAGATAGAGGTCAGGGTCCATATTTACGAAAGGCACGCAATGTTTGCGGGCAGGAAAAGACCTCGCAACGCAATATTTCTTATTTATGAAGGCTACGCATCGCAACTTAGATGCTAATTTAGCGATCACGCAAGAGGATCGCAATCGCAACGTAAAGTTTGCACAGTATTTTCGAAAGACCCGCAACCCTTCCGATCTCGCAAACCGTTTGCGACTACCTCGCAAAGTGCAGATGTGAGGTCCATACCCTCCCGTAAACTGTAACAAGGGTGGCAAAATCCGGTTGAGTTTTTCTATACGTACTCGAAATACATTCTTTGCATGTCACCGATTCCACTTCGATTTATTAGCACATTTTGAGACTCGGTGAGGGCCATGCAGGTATTTTAACCCTTTCAAGCTGAAAACCAGTTTTGGTTTTAAATTATTCTTCAAGGCAACCACATCTCTTTAAGAACGACTACCCTCGATAGGCCTATTAATGGCCTATTGTGTCATTATTTAAATGTAAAGGGGTGATCAAAAGATGCTTTGGTTTATCGAAATTTTGTCATCATAGCCCTCTATTAAGGGCATTAGATATTGACAACCCGCGGAAAGTAATCGAACAGAAACAAATTGGACTTTTAAGAAGGATTCTCTCCATCGATTGTAAAGCACGAGACGTCGTCATTGGCACGAGAAAAATTAAGGGTACCCTGTGTAACCGAGTGTTTAGTTCGTCGGGCCTCTCTGCCGCCAATGTCCTGTTTGTAAATCCAACATGTAGGCCTAGACGTATCACCAGGGAGGAAAATGGAATTGTCGATTCGGTAAAAACCTTATGTGCCAATCTAAACCGGAAAAGCCATAAACTATTGAAGCTTTTACTTTCACCCTTTTGATCGCTTTTTTATTTGTTCTCTGTGTATGATTTTTATTGCATATTTGTGTTGTCTACTCCTTATTTGGAGGTTTTTTACAATAAATTATTATTATAAATGCTTCAATCGCCGTAGAGGCTTATTATGTAATGATGTATACTACATAAAGGCCAAGGCCAATAGTCTAGGTCACAATCCTACATTTGGGCACAGGTAGGCCTTAAGAGTCTATATATATATGTACATGTACAGTGTACAGGCTCTTCTACACCTGCTAGCAGAGGAACAGCGATGCCATTTACGTCGGGAGCCAAGGGTGTTTCTAGATAGAACTAACCCACTGGATTCATACAGCGATGCCAAACTCATAAGGAGGTTTAGACTTCCACGACACGTGCTTTTCGAAGTAATAGATCTCATAAAGGACGACCTAGAACCACCAACTAAAAGGTCTTAGTCGGTACCGGCCTCTCTACAATGCCTATGTGCCATTAGGTACTTCGCATCCGAGCAGTTACAGTTTGATTCTGCAGACCTAGGCGGATTAAGTCAGCCAACTGTTTCGAAAATATTCAAAAACGAGTCTCACTTTGCCCTATCTATAGGCCTACAGGGGCAATACAAATGCAACAAGACTGTCAAAGCATTCACTTATAATATGTTGCATGCCGTATGGCCAAATTACGACTAAATAAAGAACTACCTTCAAAATTGGCGCTAAATGCAATTCTCCTGTTATTTGCGACTTTTCGCAAACTTAGCGACCACGCTATTTTCCGTCTGTTTACGATTTCCTTGCGAGGCCCTAGCGAGGTCTTCGTAAATACCACGCTTCGCAAATTTAGCGTGCCCGCAAAGCACACGCAACACAATCGCAAAGCAGAATATTGCGTACCTTTCGTAAATATGGACCCTGGGCCCATATTCATAAACATACTTAGGCCAAGTATGATACCCAAATTCCTACCTAACTCAGGTGTCATGCCTAAGTGGAATTCAATATGCTTCTTACCTAATGTATCATGCACAAAATGGCCCCTATATTTGAGACACCTCTTGAGGTGTCTTAAGTATAGGACTGTTGGTATGATTAAATTACTTCTGGGCATTCCTCAAGAGACATTCGATCAGGATGGCCGCTTTAATGCTTGCTGTGCAAGAGGAAGTTGCACGACGTAGAGCCTTTAGAAGAGAACGAGTATTCCGAGACCGGTTGCATCCCCTCGACGCGTACAATGATCTTGAACTCTACCGAAGGTATAGACTAGACCGAGAAACACTTTTGGAACTAATCGATGCTGTGGGAGATGAACTCGATCCAATAACACTTCGTAACCATGCACTTCCGAGGGAGCTCAAAGTCCTAGCTGCCCTGCGCTTTTATGGTACGGGATCCTTTCAGATACTCACCGGTGACTCGGTACAAATTTCTCAACCGACGATGTGCAGGGTAATTTCCCAAGTTACCCGTGCCCTTCTGGCACTAGTTCCCAAGGTCATCAAGTTTCCTGCGCTGGATGAAATTCCTAATATTGTTGAGGAATTTCACAACATAGCCAATTTTCCCAGTGTGTTGGGACTTGTGGATGGAACTCACGTGTGGATTTTGGGTCCATCGCAGCATGAATGGCGTTATATCAATCGGAAAGGGTACCATTCGATAAACACCCAGGTTGTGATGGACGCACAATATCGATTTATAAATGTCGTTGCTAAGTGGCCGGGTAGTACGCATGATTCGGTCAATTTGAGAGAGAGTGGACTTTCAGAGATCATGTCGCGTCGGGATGGTGAAGAAATATTACTTGGGGATAGTGGATACCCTGTTCGACCATGGTTGATGACTCCGTTTCTTAACCCCGAGACAGCAGCACAACGTCGCTACAACAAGTCCCACAAGAAAACGAGGTGCCTTGTTGAGAGGGGAATTGGTCAATGGAAACGATGGTTCAACTGCCTGCATGGTCAACTCAGATACAGCCCACAGAAATCATGCGAGATAATTGCGGTGTGTGCAGCCCTTCAGAACATTGCAGTTAACAGAGGACTGCCAGACTTCGAGGATCTGCCTATTGAGCATCAGCAGCCACGGCAACCACAACCTGATGATGACCACGAAAATGTTGCTGTACTTCCAGATAGACCAAATGGAGCTGCCGCCAGGAACGACATTGTGAACAATCACTTCCAGTAAAAACACTGTACATGTAAGTAGGACAGAAGACATGATATACTAGTATGTTGTTTATTTCAGCATTTTTATTCCAAAGCTACATTTCATACAAATTTTACAAACTTGTAAGAGAATAGTCAAACGGAGAATTGTTGTTCGGGTAGTGGCTATGTTGTAGGCTTTGGCTGGTCACAGGCATAACATGTTGAGTTTCAGTAGCTAACTTCTGCTTTTTCATATTCAATACATCAATCTCAAGTAACAATTTCCTTTTCTCCAACACAAGTTTCTCAATTTCAATTGTAGCACGCTGTTTCTCTAAAGCCAAAAGTTCTTTTTGGATTACAGCGACATCACTCTTATCATTGGTACCTTTGCCCTTTGGTCTACTTTCAGGCTCATCGTCAACCAATTGAGTACATGGATTTGGTAATGCTGACACTGCAGTGGAGGACTTTTGACCCTTGAGTGTTAAGGAGTGGAAAACATGACAGGACCTTTTGGCCGGTGGTTGTTTCTGCGGGGTCGATGCCGTTTGTGTGTCTTCTAAGTCACTGGAATCGGTGAGCGTTGGATCTTCATAGCTGAAACAAGTGTAATTTTTTGGTAAACTCTTTGTGTAAAAAACTTCAAACAAATTTTGACACGATACGAAGTACTGTACAAACAGTCCCTACCTGATACTTGCAGTGGCAGCATCATTTGACTCTTGCAAATAGCTATTCTTAGTTGGCGGCTGTGAGCTGTCTATACCCCCATCAATTCCGTGGACTGTTGGGTCATCCTCACCAATTATATCGGCTATCTTTTGAGATAGAAAGGATGGTTCTTCTGGCGGTGGCCCACCTCCTGTAAAAGAAGAGGCACATATTAAAGATGAAGAGACATTCTAGAATCGAATACACTGGCCCTATACACTGGCCCTTTAAGGTTTACTTCAAAAGGTTTGAATCAATAAAGTGTTAAGGTTGTTATAATTTACTTTTGGAAAATACTAAATTTGAAATTAACGGCTATACCTGTTTGTCCTAGTTTCTTCTTATACACGCGATATTCATCTTTCATTGCTGAACAAAGAGTCTGCCATTTTTTCATGAACTCCGCAGCTGACCGAGTGACTGAAGGACTTCTTTTGTTCAATGTAGCAGTAATCCTCTCCCATGCCTCGTGTTTCTTCTTATTCGTGATAGTCGGAGAAAACTTGGAAGTAAGAACCGAAAATTCCCGCTCGTAATCTGACATCCTGCATTTATGCATGATTCCTAGACTTACGCATCATGCAGAGATAGGTATAATGCCTAGGCACATTTATGAATTCCAAGATAAGCATCACACCTGGTTATGCATGACACTTACAGTTTATTCATGATTAACCTAGGAAGTTTTATACAGAGGTTCCCTCCACCTTAAAATAAATACTAAAGTAACGTCCCCCAAAGGATGGATACAAAAGGACAACATGCAATACAGGGCTTGAAAAAAAGGTCCAAGGACCTTGTGCTGACCTGGGTGAACATTCAAGGTAACCCAACAGACAAAATGTCAATAAATGTTTTACATTGGTTGTAGAGGCACTTACAGTAATAAGTTCACTGTCTAAGCTCAAAAATGGAGCTCATTTTGGCACTATTTTGTATTTTCAGCATTATTTACGCTATTTGACCTACATAATTATGAAAATGAGGTCTAATCAAAAACACGTACTATATACATATATGATGTAGCATCGGCTGATGCACCTTCAGTAAAAATATGAGCATATTAGCTTGAAGAACCTTTTTTCTGTTTTTCACGTTTCGCCCCCTAGCGGCCAGAAAGTAGGTCAAACTGCGCTGATTTTTTGGTAACCCAGACACACCGACACACCAAAAATCAAAAGTCTAGGTCCAAGGATAACGAAACGTGCCACTATTGTTGACGGATGGACGACGACGACGACGACACCGGACGACGGACGAATCGGTATGACATAAGCTGACCCAGGTCAGCTATTAAATCAGAGCTTCAAACAGCTTCTGGTTTTTCAAGTTTGAGGGCTTTAGGGGAGTTGTTTTCCTAGACAGCAAGCAGCTATGTAATGGAAATGCTGGGAAATGAACTACAGCTCATGTCAGTGGCTCCATAAATACCTCCAGTAATTGCTAGTGGTAGTGCAAAAAAAAACCCTAACAAATAAATGCATGTAAAGCGATGTTGGTTGAGTGCTTGTGCCATATTTGGGGGTACTCCTACCCCCGGTGTAATAGAAATCTAAGTCACACCAGGAACAGATGTCCGCCTTGCTTTGTCTGACAGATTAAGACGCCTTTGTTCTATTGTATTGTATGGGGTTATGTAGCTAGCCCTGACCACCACCCTTATCAAAGCACAGCTATTGTTTGGGGGACGTTCTTTCCTAGGACACTCGTTCATTTTACAGCTGACTCTCATGATTATGGACAAAATAAGAGAATTCTTGAGAATCAGGTCAGCTGAGTTTATCACCATGTATACTTCACACTGGACGATACTTGGTGAAGTTGCAGAACAGTAGGGTTACTTCCTCCTTAAACATGTTAAATGTTTGCATAAATAAAGATAATGTTCAAATGATAGCAAAGGGTCTAGGCTCTAAAACAGGGTGGTCAAAAAAGGTACAAGCATATTTCCAGCATACTCAGCATGCTCAGTGAGTCCCAAGCCACTCCTGCGCGGAAGGGGCTATTGTCGTCCTGGGTGATGCACAATATCACCCATCCTCTATCTGGGTGATGCATAACATCACCCTGGGTGATATTGTGCATGTGCAGTCGTTTCGCGATTGGTGACGAGGTTGTGAACTATTGTACTCGTTGCAATGCACTTTTCAGATTATTTTGGCGACATTTGGATGAGACACACACAGCATTAACACAGCATTAGACTAACCTGCAATGCATTTTCCCATTCCGCCGCACTTCCGCTGGCACTGAGTTGCCGCGGCCAGACACAATGCCAGAACAGATGAGTTCGTCCCTGACGAGCCATGACAGGTTGGCCGGCAACTTCACGGCAGGATCTACTGCCTCGAAGAAATCATCGGCCCCTTTTTTTTATCGCACGAACATATTTCTTCTTTACCTCTCTCCCTTTAGCCACTAATGCAGCCCTTTCTATGTCAGGAATTGAGGATAAGTGGACTTTTAAATCCCACTGATCAACGTAATGGTCAACAAGTGCTGCCATTTTGGTCCTGTGACTGACGTTCTTGATATAGCAGACCACGATTTCACAACCTCGTCAACAATCGCGAAACGACTGCACAAGATCACACAGGGTGATGTTATGCATCACCCAGATACAGGCTGGGTGATATTGTGCATCACCCAGGACGACAATAACCCCTTCCGCCACTGGTGTGAATGGCATGGACCGGATGCCTTGTACTGTACTCATACTGGAGAATCTTATGGTAACAAGGAAAAATTCATGAGAGAATGAGTGACTCACCATTGGCGACCAGTGCATGGTCATGCTGCTGGTCCTGAGGTGGCTGATCATCATCATCAGCCGGCGTAGCCATAGGTCCACCGACGTCATCATCAACATCAATAATATTGTCATTAATATTGTCAATAATAACGACTGGGTCAGATCCAAGTTCATGGCGAAACAGCGCATCTATCGATTCCAATGAGATTATATAGGCTGTCAACCGATGAAGTAGACTGTAACCATCGATAAAGTCGCCTGCGTTGTACTTTTGCTGTAAATTTTCAACAAATACAGCTAATGATTCGAAGAACTCTATCAGCAAAACGTCTCCCATGGGCGCAGCCACATTGAATTCTAATAATCTTCGCGGACCAATCAGAGCCGTCATTTCATTTTTACCCATAATTTCGTTTTCGCATATATATTTTAAATTTATCGAACATAAATTTTTCATGAGGTGACATATTTATTTTCTATCCATGACATTTATTAGATATTATAAATATATATATGGAATATCGCAAATATATATTGGATATCACATATATATGCGATATCGCAAATGTATATGTAATATCGAAAATAAATTTTATGTTATCCAATGTTGCAACGTATATCATGCCATAATCAACTATCATGTCCTCTGGTTTTTTAATCTTGTACTTGTAGGCCTGCAGTAGTGCAAGTAGCCCTCATGCAATAGATCCTTGAGGCTAGCATGCACTGAGTACTTGGCTTGTCAAGTCTGTAAGCTAATCTTCTATACAAAAATGTAGACCTGCTGTTGTTGTTTCAGATAAATCTGTTCAAACTGACATGGACCAGACACTGGCTGCCATTGCCAAGGACCACACCTATGCAGCGAAGAAACAACCCTCGCGCAAAGCTTCAAGTGTTGACAGAGTGGACGCCAGCCTCAATATTCCTGACCACAGTTCTACTCCGGAAACGGAAATTGCCACACAAACTTGTTCGGTTGTGGAAATGGAGCCCGGGAGCAGTGATGACGACGAAGACCCCCCTGATGATGTTGACGATGTGGACTTCTTACTACCTGATAGTGAATCAGACTCTGATATGGACTCGGACATAGAGATGGATGAAATCGCCAGCGACACGCGCTCAGATTTTGAGGACATGAAGGCCTATTCTGTGCCAGACAACATCGCTGACGATAGAAAGTTTATTGTATTGGAGTGTTCGCTGATGGATTTGTTTAGGAAGTGCCAGAAATCAGGTTGTGCAGCAAGGGTTCGGGAAGTAAAAAAGATTTTGTCTGGGTCTAGGCTCATTGTTACTTCTAAATGTGAAGCGGGGTGCACATACAACTGGTCATCACAACCTACCTTGGATGAAATGGGGGCTGGGAATCTTTTGCTCTCTGCTGCTGTCCTGTTTTCTGGAACTACCTATGCAAAGTAGGCAGACATGTCAAGCTACCTGAAAATGCCAATCCTTGGCAAGAGCCAGTTTTATGTGCTTCAGAAGCGATATTTGTTCCCTGTTGTGAACGAGACATGGATCACGTGTCAGACCATGGTCTTGGATGGGCTCAGCCAGGAATCGGACATTGTTCTCTCTGGCGATGGGTGGTGCGATAGCCCAGGGCACTGTGCAAAGTATTGCACATACTCAGTGATGGACACGAAAACAGGCCTCATTGTGGATTTCACAGTGAAAAATAAGGCAGATCCCAGTGTTAAGAACTCTAATGCAATGGAGCCGATGGGCCTGAGGGAATGCCTCAACAACTTGAAGAAGTGGGACATTAATATCAGTATCCTTGCAACTGATAGAAATACGGTGATTCGAAAAATCATGAGGGTCGAATTTCCTGAAATTGCCCACCAATTTGACCTGTGGCACTTTTGTAAAAGTATCCTGAAGAAGATTACCAAGCGTGTGGCAAAAAAACCATTGGCTCCCCTGCTAGAGTGGATGCAGTCGATCAGTAATCATTTCTGGTGGAGCGCTGAATCCTGCAATGGTAGTGTTGATGTCCTCCAGGAAAAGTGGGAATCGGTGATCAATCACACAGCCAACATCCATTCCTGGAGGGACAAGGAGCACTTTCACCAGTGTGAGCATCCTCCTCTCAGTGATGTGGATAGGAGGCAGAAGTCTTGGCTGGGTGTTGGTTCTCAGGCTCATGATGCCCTGGTCAAGATTGTTCAGAACAATGAAATGGCCAGGGCCATTGTGCTCACCTCATGTGGTGGAAAGATGGATAAAGAGCATGGTATTGTGTCATGTAGTGTTAGGTTTGATGTAGGTCCAAGCAATTACAATTTCCCCAAAATGGCCAATTCACAATACATTCGACCTCTGTGACCTTGAAAAGTAGGTCAAATCAAAGAAGACCCGGGTGACACATTGAATGGTTGTTAGAATTAGATGTACCTATGATATAAAATTGGTGCCAATCGGGCAAGTCATTACTAGGAATAATGGCATTTTGAAGAATTTAGGATTTGGCCCCCTCCCTGGAGGCCAAACGGCAAATCAGATCGCACCAAACTTCGGTACCTGAGATCACCTGACCAAGGGGTACATGTGTACTTAATTTGTGATCAATAGTCATTGCAGTTAAGAAACGTGCCATAGTTACAGCCTGCCGGCGAATTTACGCCATTTGACCTCTGTGACCTTGACAAGAAGGTCAAATTAAAAACCTGTGTGACATATACTGTATGGTGGTTAGATGTACCCATGATATCAAATTGGTGGCAATCGGGCAAGAAGTTAAGGAATAATCACATTTTTAAGGTTTTTGGATTTTGCCCCCTGGTGGTCAAGTGGTGAATCATACTGGACCAAACTTCGGTCCCTGAGATCACCTGACTAAGGGGTAAATGTGTACCAAATTTGGTATCAATAGTCATTGCAGTTTAGAAACGTGCCATTGTTACATCCTAACGGCCAATTTACACCATTTGACCTCTGTGACCTTGAAAAGGAGGTCAAATCAAAAACCCGGAGGATATATGATGCACCTTTGCTAGAAGTACCTACCATATTTTTTTCTAAATTTCCCGACTACTATTAAAGGAGATATTGCATATTTTCACTTTTAACGTTTGGCCCCCTGGTGGCCAAACCATGAAACGAATCGGACCGAAACTTGGTCTCCAAGGTGTCATTACATAAGGGTACATGTGTACCAAGTTTCAACTCAATAACTCTAACAGTTACGAAACGTGCCCTGCTAACGGACGACGGACGACGACGACGACGACGACGACGACGGACGACGGACGCCACGGTATGGGATAGCTCACCTCTGCTAAGAGGTGAGCTAAAAATGTAAGGAAAGATCTCAAGTACTGCACCCTCTTCTGCCATACAGGTGATCTGGAGGTGTACCATTCCCTCATGCTAAAATATGCCCCGAAGAGACAGCATTTCTCTTATGAGGGCATGGTTTGTCGTACCCAGTTGGCCGCAATTGACCACAACTATGGTTCAGGTCGCCAGCAGGCTACCACAAAGCTGGACCAGCCAAAGTACAATGTGGTGCAGCCCAAGACTTTTACCAAAGCAAACAAGTGGGTGGCAAAGCAGGTGAAGGTCGCCAAGGACCATAGCTACCGAGAGGACATGGTCAGGGATGTGGTGCTGATGAGGACCCATAAGCTCCAGAAGACACATGCAGTTCTTCCAGATGTCATGAGGAACATTGCCAAAGGGGAAAAGCCAGAGAAGGCTGCAGCCATTCAGGCGACGCTTGAGAACACCCGATTTAGGAAAGGGGATAATGAATAATTGTATAGGTCAAATTGGTGGGCAATTTCAGGAAATTCGACCCACATCGAATCACCGTATGTCAGGATACTGATATTAATGTCCCACTTCTTCAAGTTGTTGAGCCATCGCATACTGGGATCTGCCTTATTTTTCACTGTGAAATCCCCAATGAGGCCATTCAGGCAACGCTTGAGAACACCCGATTTAGGAAAGGTGCTAATGAATAATCGTATTCATGTTCTTCTGGTTCCTTCCTTCTCGTTCACAAATGGGAACATATCGCCTCTGAAGTACATAATACTGGCTTCCTTCCGGTGAATGTGAACTCAATTCTGTACAACTCAGAACATGTTTGACACAAAAATCTGCAATAATTGTATTTTATTTCAAATTCAAATCACTTTTGCATTCAGTTAATTCTACATGATTTAGTGATACGATGATACATGTATGAATATTATGGAAACTTAATACTGGTTGTGTAATCATGAAGTCTTCAATGAAATAATGTCTCTTTTACTTTTCATTCCAATTAAAGTCAACTGCCCTTGTTGTGCTTAGTCGGGATAAACTGTTTCTGTTTCATCTGCTTCTCTGAAGCCTGTGTACTGTCCATTTGGGTCTTGGAATGTCTCTCTGATGAGCTGTACCACACAAGAGGGGATAACCTTGCAAACTTTTTTGCCTAGTCTTTCATGGATCCACCAAGTAAACTGCCTATATCCAGCTAGTCTGTAGGCCCTGAAAAGATAATATTGGAGAATACAGTGAACAATTTGTTGTGTCATGGTAATACAGATACCCTGTTCAAGTTATGCTCTCATGAATTAAGCCCATGGCATTGAAATCTAATTGCACTTTGCTGTGTTAACTTTGTCAAGGTAAGGCCTAATAAGACATGCAGCTTTTTACACTCATGTTTTCATTGACATCTGTGAGTGCAGTAATTAGCAGTAATTAAGATGTAAAAACTGTGAATATGAAGCTATGGTGTTACATAAGCTGTGAACTCTTCGAACTTGGGCAGATGGTTGTAAACACATAAGAGACATTCTAACTGTGAGACTTAGTTTTTGTATAAACATGTATAAAATAATGTCTTGTTTTGTGAGTCATTTTTAATAAAGAAGATGTTAGCTATTTTTAAAACATGATTTGAAATAATAAAATAGACGATGGCATTCGTACAATTTAATTATCTAAACTGACATTGTTCTTACTATCCATGAGCTAATCCCCCCCCCCCCTGGCTGCTCATCCCCTAGCCTACTCCCCCAGCATCATACATAACAAGCCTATTACAGAAGACAATGAAGTGTCATCGTGACACACCGATCACATGTACACCATTCGCTTACATGAATGGTTAAACGGGCCTCAAAGTCAATCGCATGAGTAAACGGATTGTTATCATCCACGGGGTCCTCTTCCTCATCCTCGTGCGTTCCAGTGGCAGTGGCATTTTCAGTGTCAAGGGGCTCCTCTCCTTCAATCCTTCGCAAAGTTGGCTCAAAACGGTAAGGTTGGATACCCCCGTTTGTTTGCTGGACGCTGGCAGCGATTTCTGCGTCTTCCGACGATGAATCCGAGAAGTATGCTTCCACATCCATGATGTTAAAATCAGTTCGATACGCCCCCAACGCGCCACGTGCATTTGTTTATATTTCGTCCAGCACAAGTGACGTCACGGCTTCAGCTCTGAGCACGTGACCAAACAATATGTCGGCGGCCGGTGAATTGTATCGCGGTGTAGCAATTAATAACAATAACATCGTAATTAGGGGAGGTATTGGGTTGAAATTTTGTGTGTACATAGTTTAATCAATATTACAACTAATTAGGGAAGTTTGGTCTATGCTCTGATGAGCGGAGGGTTCCTTTAACATTGATCGCGGATTTTATGAATATATGAAATAAACTTGTGTGTCATCTATTTCAATTATATCAACTCTGTTTGAAATGTATAATGTACAATGCATGTGGTTTAGTCGGTGTATATGCCACTAAATGAGGGAATTTGCATTTCAGGAATGTCAAGAGACAAATACCAGAAGGTAGAAAAGAAAGAGGAGTCAGATACCTCTGATTTGGCTCTTTCCGAAGACGAAGAGGGTGAATTACAGCCTAGGAAACCATGCAGCTGTATTGAACGCGTCGTCATCTTGATAGATGAACTGCTTGATCCGTGTGTGCCACTATTTCCGAATTCCACAATTTTAGGGGTACAAGTACCTTGCAATATCTTTGAATTCGAAAATGGAGGTTTGGCACCATTTCACATGTGTTAGTGTAGGCCTTAATGACAAAATTAGGCACGGATCCAGGAATTTTCTCAGGTGGGGGCTTGCATAATACAGGCGAATTGACAAGTGTAAAATTCTGTTGTTTAGAATTGGGATTGGCAAGCGTCAAAGGCGCGAGCCGCAAAATTTTGAAGTCTAGATGCTTTTTCCTGGTACTTCAGTCAGTAAAAAAGGTTAATCTTCCAAAAATAGGGGGGGGGGGGCGTACGCCCCTTACGCCCCCCCTGGTTCCGTGCCTGAAAATGTGTAGGTGAGAGGTCTCTCTTGCCTATAGCTAGGGCTGTAAGTGTAGGCCTACATGTTGAAATATCGCTCATGCAGGCTATACTCTCCTTGTATTAAAACAAATGGTAAAGTTACCACTTCAAGTCTGCACTCAGGTACTAGGTTCTCGTTTCTTATTCTTCCTCCATGAACATTTATGGAGGTAGTCCAGCGAAACTGCTGAATATACCGAAAATCAATCACCCAGTTCCATCACACTCAACTTGATCCATGGAATATCGCAAAACGATTTTCAAAATTCTGATCATTTCGATGACTTTGAAGCGATTTTTTCTCTGATCACTCTCAAATCACCTCAATCTGGACACTAGAGGTGCTGATGTCGTTCCTAATACTAATAGAATTTGAATTTCGGCACTGGGTCGAGTTTCAAACAAACACTGATTGTGCGCGACCCGAACATTTGCATAATTTATTATCTAAAAGAACGCAACCTCGTACCCAGGGTCTTTACAAGTTTTGCGTGACATGTTTGCGTGAGCTGACTCGATATGAAAATCCCTGGGAACGAGGTTGAAAATAACGCGACTCGACCCATTCTCCAAAAGCAGAGTTAAATATGCAAGTGCCTTATCACACCACCACTGTCATTGCGGAGGAATATTGACTCGACCAAGTGCCGACGACATCAGCGCCTCTAGTGTCAAGATTGTGCCACGGATTAAGCAACACGAGTAAAAATCTACTGGAGTGTTCGTATCTGTTATTCCTCGAATGTTTCAAGGTTTGAGTATTCGTTCGTGAACCCGGCTTACGTGACGTCAGTAGGTCGAATATGCGCATCTCCTGACCCAAATGCCACATCCTGAGTACAGGTTTTTGATAACTCCTACGTCATATACAAAACCCTGAGAAATTCCAGTACAATCCAATGGGAAGTGTGGCTGTTCCGATTACCTTACACACCTTAAAGAGTGTATGTTCAGATTTGTTGTATGATGCAATAAAGACAGGTTTTAATCAAGTGTAACAAGCTCCGAAAGTTTTGATTCTATAGAATACATCGCGTTAACCCATAAGTGCGCAACCATTTTCACCTCCAAAACCCCTTTCGTGCGCAAGCCTAATACCTGGCATCGTGGCAGAAATTGATGCCAAATACAAAAATGATGAAAAAAGTATTTTCTGACGACGACAGACCCTACAAAGTATATATATTTAGAAAGAGTATAAAAATGGCTTTTTGAATCTGTAAAGAAAATATGGGAAATATTTTTTACATGAATGAAGGTGGAGGTACACTTGACAACTTGAAATCAGGAAAAAAAAAAAAAGTTCCCATTTCTGAGGGCAATAAAAAAATTTTCTTGATGCAGAATGTTAGAAGTGAAGTATGCTGCTTTCAGAGGCATCTCTTTGGTACACAATACAGAAAAAAAATTAGGAAAATATCCAATAACTTTACTACAGCAGACTTTTGAAAATTATTTGGCGGTCCAATTTTTCCCTGAAAAATTGTCAAATTTACATGTAGTTAGTTGCTGAAAGAAAAATGCATGGAAACCATTCTGGAAAAGGCTATACCACTTCCAAAATCATTTGAATAAATGAATAACAACAACAGTAGAAAAATAACATAAAAAATGCATGCTGACCAATTGTGCATCAACAAAATCTGAAATAAAGTAAAGTAAAATGTATGAACTAAAAAAAAAAATGGAACTCACCGAATCTTGACTTTTCATCTACTACATATTCAATTTCTCCGACATAATCAACAGTGAATAATCCCAAAACTGATAAATGTTATTGTGTGATATCCAAATTTCCAAGATAATCGTAACGCTACAAAAATATCCACTAATCTAAGAACATAGAACAACGAATACGTAGACGACACAGCTAGCTAAAGCACAACTGAAACCCTCCACCTTGCAGCATTCACAAAAAGCAACGTTCACAAAAAGCAACGTTCACAAAATACACACAGTACAATGCAGTAATTTATATTCCAAGTATGAATGAATGATTCCTTTATTATCACGAGTGAAGCAGAACTACTTATACTTTCATTTTCTTACGGACTTTTGGTTTATTGCGTCGATCTGGATCATCATACTCGAACTTGTCCAAGTAATGGTATCTAAAGAAACAGGGATCAGGACACATTCTAACCTCACATACCCTGCAAATATATGATGTCTCACAACGTTGCATGTGAATTCTACAATTCACAGAAGTTGTCATTTTTTGAGGAGCATGTTGCAGAGTGTGATCTCGGCGTTGTTCATCATTACGTGGAGCAGCATCAGGGGTTTTGCGGTATGACCGACCACCCACAAGTCCAGTACTCAACTCCTCCCGAAATTCTCAAAGTGTGAGCTGAGCATCTTGAGGGTGTGATGCATTGTAAACAATGAACGAGTTCAAAACACAAATATCAGACATATACCATAGGACTTTATGATACAATGTGAGTCCTTTGTGGTGGCGCTTGTAACATACAATTTTTTTATCCGCAAGGTCCACACCTCCCATACTGGTGTTGTACAGCCCAATTATATTCGGCCTAGGGATTTCAAGTTTGTTCCAGCGGCCATTTACTTTCACATTTCTAGTAACTGGGGTAGTAGCTCTTTCAACAGGCACTGTGGAAAGCACAGAAACTGCTTTGGTGTCTTTCCATGTGACGCAGAACATGGAGCCGGACTGCATCCACAGTGACTCACCCCGCTGAAGCCGTTTGACTGCTTGCTTTTTCTTTCCAGTTGTTTCTTTTGGTATATTTTTCCTATTTTCCCTGACAGTCCCCACAGCCATGAAGCCTCTTCGATATAGATTATCAAACAATTCAACACTAGAAAAGAGGTTATCCATAACAATGGTTCTTCCTTGTCCTTCATAGGGTGTGACAAGCCTCTTCACAACCTCTCCTGGCGCATTGAAATTATTATCTGCTCCTGCTGTCTTTCCACCATAAAGCTCACAGTTCAGGATGTACCCAGTGTCAAGATTCAGCGAGTACCCAGTTTTTTAGGCCCCAGCGTGCAGGCTTATTTCTCATAAATTGCCTGGCAGGCATCCTCCCCTGCCCCTTGATCATACTTTCATCAACTGAGGAATGTGACCCAGGATTATAGATTTCCCTCCACTTGGGTGCAAGGAAGTTGAATAGGTAACGTATTTTGTAAAATTTGTCATAGTTGGGATTGTTTCTATCTACAATGGCCGTTTCTTCATCAACAAAATGAATGTAACGTAATATGATCTCAAATCTGTTGATGGGAAATATTTTTGAAAAGCCATCATCCTTGTCAGCTTATGGGATTTGGTCCAGTATTTTCTGATCCTCCCCTTGAGTGGCACAAGCCCCATAGCAATGATCACACCAAACCAGGACTTCAATTCATTTCTAGTAAGAGGCTCCATGTTTGTTTTGTTCTTACGTGGCTCATTTCGTTTCTTTGTTTCATAATTCTTGTTTGTTAGGTGGACTATTTCATCAAGGAAAGTATCGGTGAACAAGAGCTGAAATGTCTGTGTCACATTCAAAGCAGAAAAGTCTGCGGTAGGCCCTTTAGCCGGACCTGTATACCTTTTAGGAACAACATTTTCCAATCTGTGAGTCCATACCCTAGGAGGGGGAGCTACATCTCGCACTCGAGCCCCTTGTCTTCCTGGCAGTCGACCTCGTCCTCTCCCTCGCCCTGGTTGACGGCCCCGAGCTGGCGGCTGAATCAAAGGTTGATTATCTTCAGTGTCTGTACTGCTACTGCTAGGATCCATACCACCATCAAAACTATTATCACTTGCAACCCCATAGGCATTGTTGTCAGAGTTAGCAGAATCAGTGGATGACATTTGGTTGGCATCACCATTCCTGAGTGCACCATTACCACTAGGCCCGGGCCTGGGGCTACCACCATCACTATCGGTATTATACCTAGTATTGTCAGCTACTTGGTCCAGGCCTATATCATTATCAAAATCGTCATCTGATGGCAAATCAGAACCTGAATCTGAGAATATCCCAGAAAGTTCCCCCCCGGTTCAGAGCAGTAGCAGCCCTCGTATTCTGGTCATAAATCCTTTTGCAAAGGGCCAAGGGGATATCATCATCCGAGTCACTACTGCTGCTATTATACATTTTGTACACACATCAACATTCACACACACTGAACTGCAGCACAAACATCTACGTGAAGCAAAAAGCTGGACAAAACACCGCTATTTAGAACTGTTCGAACTGTTAAAAACGATACGGGGAATTCCGTATCCATGCAATTTCAGCCTTTGTTTGGTCTACGGCGTAGGCCGTAGCCATGCACATATGGGTTAATGCCGTTACCAGTCTGAAGTCTACAGTTTGCAGCGGGGGACGCGTGATTCAACGAAGAGCCCTTGAAAATGCATGATTATCATAAAAATTACCTCATGGTCTTAAAATAGCAACCAATGAAAATGCATCTTTCATAGCGATGTTCACGTGTCATCCACGCGCTCATGATCTACCTTGGACCTAAGCAAATACGTGCAATAGCATGTACAATCGATTGTGTATCTTGAAACATTAGTTCCTGGATTCGTGGTTGATAACTTTCAGAGCCTCATCAGATGCAAGCGGCGCTCTAATTGGGCGCATTTGTTTCTAACGCTATCAACCCAAAAAAAGGCATGGATTTCATCAGGGGTTTGAAATATCGAGAGTCGGAGTATATTTTTAAACCGCTGATTACGTCAGATGAGAGTGCATGATTTTGTCGATTGATTGCTGTGATCAATGGAGGAAAAATATCCCTGTCAGTCAGTCACTCAGTGTTGTACCTACTGAGGCCTAGGCTACACCACGGTCCACGTGGACGTGTGTAGTAGACCTGTACATCATGACATGTAGCCTACTTGGTTTGTTCACGGCAATCACGCATGCATGTGCATAGAGGCTTGTGCACACACGTGCACTGCTGCTGTCACTGTGTCAGTGACCATGGTGACTGTCCTACTATCAGCTATAGGCTATACTGCTGTATGTAGGTTATATGGATGAAAATTCCACGACAATGATTTTATACGTCATTGACATGATGATTATGATTAAATGCAATGCAATCGCTTCCAAATGAATTGTCGGACCATGCAGAGTTCCATTTTGAAATAAATTAATTGATGGGTTAGGGTAGGCATGGAACATGGTAGGCCTACCGACACCATGGTTAGCAGCATGGTTAGGCCTACTACTAGGCCTAGGCCTACCTTGGTTAGCATGGTTAGGCCTTCTACTAACCAAACTAAGTTAAGTGCTAGATTTATTGAACGACAACATGTTAATATTTTTATTCTGAAGAGGTGAATAGGCTATTGACATTGGTCTATATTATTAGCTAAACCATGCAATTCATGATTTTTCTTTTCAGTTGTTATCTATTGTATCCTGCGCAGTTCATTGAGTTGTGTACTCTTGATTGTCTTTCCCAGACCTGGTTAATAGCTGCTGAAGTCCGTATAGTCAGTATAGTATAGGTATGTACATAGGCTATAAAACAAGTGCAATTACCTGGTCTATATTATTAGCCCCGCCCAGTCTGCATCCGGAAATGAAACATTTCAACATGATTATTTTTATTTTCAACAATCACTTATCACACTAGTAGAGCTAAACCATGCAATTTATGATTTTTCTTTTCAGTTGTTATCTACTGTATCCTCCGCAGTTCATTGAGTTGTGTACTCTTGATTGTCTTTCCCCCCAGACCTGGTTAATAGCTGCTGAAGTCCACAGTCAGTATAGGTATGTATATAAACAAGTGTAATTACCTGGCACACTCTTGATGTAATGAGACAAGACGTTTAGGTCTAATCCTTAACACCAGGTGTCACCACCGGATGTTACAACATGGCCGAGTACCAATAAAACCCATCATAATGTTATCCAAGTCTTCCGTATTTATACAAGAACTTACATGGTGTCAGAAGATGGTAGCTTACTAAAGCTGAAGATAAGTTCCCTAAGGATCGTATAACATCGCTTAGGAAGAAAAACTCAAGCCCAAAGTACTCTAAGAGACACTGATTCCCCGCTCGCAAATCACGGCTCTGCATGCATACCCACTGTATACATTTTACACGCACGTACATGAACACTGTAGATTGTAATACGCTAACATGGCGGAATCGGGTCTTCGAAAGCCAACCCAGCTGTCATTTGAGGGGAATGTTGCCGAAAACTGGCGCATCTTTGAACGAGAGTATGATATATTTGTGAATGCAGGATACAATGACAAGGCTAATGCAGTGAAGGCTGCAATCCTACTAAACTTAGCAGGCTCGGAAGCGATAGAAAGAGAACGTGCATTCAACTATGCTCCAGCTAAGCCTGCAAGGCCCAATCCTGCCGGGGGAGATGATCTTCCAGCTGTAGAAGCAGAGACTCCCAATGACCCAGATGTCCTAAAAAGAAAGTTTGCCGAACTTTGTGATCCTTGCACGAACATTACTCTAGAACGATTTAAGTTTAATTCTCGAATACAGAAGGATGGGGAAGCATTTGTAACTTTCCTATCTGATCTAAAGAATAAAGCCAGTTCCTGTCAGTTTGGGGATCTGAACGAACAAATGATTCGAGATAGAATTGTGATAGGTGTACACCGAGATAATGTACGCAAGATCCTACTACGGGAAACGGACCTCACTCTCGAGAAAGCTGTCCGGCTGGGTCAGATCCATGAAGTTTCTGAACGAGACGCAAAGGAGATGCGTTTTTCCATTTCACGATGTTGACTTCTTTATCGTTGCTCAACACAAGATGCATAACCGAGGAAGATCGACGAAACCAGGATTTCGAACGGAGAGAACAGATTGGAAATGTGGAAATTGTGGATATCAGCAGCTCACAGGGAAAAATCGTTCCGATTGCCCCGCTTATGGCAAGCAGTGTAAGAAATGTTTTAAGTTGAATCATTTTCAATCAGTGTGCCGTGCATCGCAAAGTGCTAGTAGTAGTAAAACCGGGGCCTATCCGCGTAAAAGTGGCAAATTTGTGAAAGAAGTGCAATTTTCGCATGATTCTGAGGAAAGCAGTGATACATTCTATATTGAAACCGTAGAAGAGTCGCATAATTCTCAGAAGGAGGATATCCATACTGTGTTGTTACTCAATAACGTGAAAACAAAAGTCAAAATCGATACAGGTGCTAAGTGTAACGTCATGAGTTTAGTCAAATTGCGCTGCCTCAAAGGCAAATTAGATGTGGTCAAAATATGTACACCAGTAGGCTTTGGTGGAAATGCCACTAAAACAGTGGGCGTCGCTAAACTACATTGTGTGCATCGTAGCACATTCCATTCAGTGGAATTTCACATCGTTGACAAGGATGTCAGTACCCTATTGGGAATTCAAGACAGCCTAAAACTAGGCCTACTTGCACTTAGCCGAGAAGTGTTTCAGATTGATTCAAAAACGTGCAAAAAACCTGAACTACCAGGGGTATTGAAAGATTTTCCAGAAATCTTTGATGGAGGGCTGGGTAAACTACCCGTAAAATACAAAATCCAGTTGGATCCAAGTGTGCCGCCTGTAGTTAGACCAGTTAGAAATGCGCCGTTAGCTTTAAAGGACAAACTTAAGCAGAAACTCGAGGAAATGGTGGAGAAGGGCATCATAACGCCAGCATCGCAGGTGATGATTCTGACGATCATGACCGCAATCTGGTCAGAGTCTGTAAACGTTTGGTGGAAATAAACGCAACCCGCAATACCACAGACTGCCAAACAGGTTGTAACTAGGTCAGGACGATCCCACGCGTTTCAAAGACTGTGTTCGTTAATGTGCTTTGATTTCAAGTCTCAAAGTCATTGTGTAAAACATGAATGTTTTGATTTTCACCTATAGACTGCGCATATAACTTTGCAGTAGTGGTACCGATATATATTCAGCAACCACTCACTTTTGACTTTTGCTTAACTGCATAATAGTGTGCCTATATATTTGTAGTGGTAGAAATCACTTTCTTTTGGTTACAGACTTTTGATAGTATTCATTGATATGGACAATATTAGTATCTTTATTTAGGTAGTGTGATTCAGAGCAATCGTTATCATTTAAATGATTCAGAGTCTAGTTTAAAGTTTAAGTGTTCAGACATTTGGACCATAGTTTCAGTTTAAAATGTTTTGAAGTTTTGACAGTTCATACTTAGTGTATCTTCTTTCGAAAAGGGAAGGATGTAATGAGACAAGACGTTTAGGTCTAATCCTTAACACCAGGTGTCACCACCGGATGTTACAACATGGCTGAGTACCAATAAAACCAATCATAATGTTATCCAAGTCTTCCGTATTTATACAAGAACTTACACTGGACAGACTGTAGAATGTGCAATCATCTGATTTTGATAGCTGGCAATTTTGCTATTACAAACTATAATATTGGTGCACATCAGTCATGTCAGTGCATGTATAATGCATCCATAATTAATCCCACCCTTGAAATTGATATTGACCTAATTTTGAAGGAGTTCTAATTGCTTTAAGATTTCACGCTCTAGCCAAAATGGTGGAGCCTGTGGTGTACCCTTAATATTGCATTGTCATTGTAAAGTTCTACCAATACCATTTCATTTTTCTAACCTTTTTTTTCCAGGTTTTTATTCCATTTGAAACATCTCAGCACTGAGACCATCTATCGCACTTTCACCAATTATCTCACTTCATCTCACCTCATCTCACCAGACCAATTGTCTCACCAGCCAGACAACAAGTTGCGAGCAACGCCTTCCACCGATGGACCGTTGACAACCACCAATCGATCCAAGGAGAGAAGAGTCAATGGGTGAGGTCAAGTTTTGAGTAAAATCTGATAAAGTAAAAGTAAAGTTTACTCAGAGTTTACTTCAGCTCGGGGTAAAGGGCTCAGGTTAACCCTGAGTATACTAGAGGGTATACCCAAAGTATACTCTAGAATAACCCTCTAGTAACTACAGAGTAATCCTCGAGTAATTTCATGGTATAGCTTCAGTGAATCCTGGTTCTGTCACTGCACTGGGTTTTCCCCATCACATGGCACTAGTCTACATGCACAGCCACACGGGGTCGTCCCTATGTGTCCCGGGTCCTATGCGTCCCGGGTCCTATGCATCCCGGGTCCTATGCGTCCCGGGTCGTATGTGTCCCTAGCCAACTTTCGCCAACTTTAACTTTTTCGGTCCGGAATTAATATTTCCTCCAAAAACGTTTCTCCAACTTCTAATGCCCACACAGAAAAAATGATCACTCCACACAGAAAAAATGATCACTGCGCCATCGTTTCGAGCTACGCTACATTAGTCGTTGCAATTGAATGAGCGTGTGTCGATTTAGGTCATCGTTCCGGCCCGAGAGGGTTAACTGAAACTGAAACTGCTCTGTGTAGCGAGTACCGTTTCGGGGAATCTCATCTGCATACACGGCACGCAGTGATTTGTTTTATCGTGTACCAATAGTTGTGCCAAAGTCACACTACGTCGAAGTCGCACTACGTCATGGCAAAAATTATTGCAGGTGAAAGAGGCGGCCTGATTTTGGTAATAGATGGATACCGATATCAAAGACACCGGGTGAATGAAGAAACAATCAACTGGCGTTGTTGGAGGAGGGGTACATGCCAAGCCCGTCTTAGGACTGATAACTTCAATCCAGAAGGTGCAGGTAATGAAATAGACCCCCGAATTTTGCTCCGTGAGGAACACTGCCACGAACCTGATGACAGAATGGTGGAAAGATCCGAAGTAAGAGAAACTATGAAACGTGATGTGATTGACAATCCTACAGCCCCAATAAAACAGGTATATAATGCTGCGGTTGCAAGAATGCAGCGCCATCCGGTTCAGGGAGGTGGAGATCGGCCCCCTAGGGTCGAAGCTTACCATTCATTCAGAACAGTCTTGAATCGCACGAGAGTAAGCCAACTCCCAGAGATTCCCGTAGAAGTGGAGGATGTTGTAATAGAAGGACAGTGGGCTGAAACATGGCTACAGGAGAGGTTTCTTCTACACCAAGACAATGACTTGGGAATCGCTCTTTTTGCTCCGGACGCCAATTTAACAGCATTGCAGCAGTGCCGTGAAATATACATGGATGGTACATTCCGATGTTGCCCACGCCCATATGTACAGTTCTTCACCATCATTGGGCGTTACCGTGGTTGGATTGTGCCATTGGTAACAGTGCTCATGGCTAACAGAAATATCGGCTGTTACAGACAAGTTTTGACGGCCGTCAAGAGACAAGTTCGCCTCATCACTCATCGTCGCTGGCAACCGCAAATAGTAATATGCGACTTCGAGCAGGCACTGATCAATGCAGTTGAAACCGAGCTCCCCAATGCAGATGTTCGCGGGTGCTACTTCCACTTCACCCAAAATCTTTGGAGAAGAGTTCAAGAGCTGGGATTGGCGGTGCCCTACCGTCGTAACCGCCGTCTGAGGAAATGCATTCGGAAAGTTATGTCTCTTGGTTACCTCCCTATGCCAATCATGCAAATGAACTTCAATTTGCTGCGTACTGCAAGGAGAACGACCAATCTCATTAACAGGTATCCTGCCCTGATGGACTTTTTCGCATACATCATGAATACCTACGTAAATGGAACTTTCCCGCCAGCCCTCTGGAATGTGTATGAGAGGAACATGGGCTTGCGTACAAACAACAACTTGGAAAGTAAGTACACAGCCATCCTGAACAATCAGGACTTATAGTAGGGTGGGGTAAGATGGGACACTTGAGAGTTAAGGGCAAAATAACTCCACAAATATAAGAACTATCAAACGATTTCTTGCTCTAAATGTTGGCACAAACCATACTTGACAACATACACGAGTTTAAATGCGAGGGTGTTTCATTTTCGTCATGAAAAATGCGTCCTCGCTGTCCCATTTTGCCCCATGTCCCATCTTACCCCATCTCCACTATAATCCAATGTTTCTGCAAGGGACCGAGCACTAAGTACCCTGATAATATGTTCAGAATGATATACGGCAGCTTCGCACAAACCTAAAAAATGTGAAGTGTAATTAAAGTAGAAAAATAGGTCAAATAAAAAACTCATCTGGTATGATATTATCTCAAATACCCAAAGGGTGCCCACTGCAATAAAAAAATCGATAGAAGTTATGAACTGATGACTGCATTTGGTAAGTTTCTCTGATACTGCACTTCAATTTGCAATTAAAGTTGGTGTTTTTTTTCACAGGTTACCACAGAGTGTTGAATGACACAGTTGTTGTCAAACACCCGTCGCTGTGGACGTTCATTAGGCATCTTAGGGACATCCAGGCCAACGTCGAAAGTTCCATTAATTCTGCAGACCTAGGAGATGCACCTCCACCGCGAAGACGGAAATGGAGACAGCTAGAAGCAAGACTTCAGCGGCTAAAAGACCAGTACGTGAATGGAGAGAGAGACCTTGACTCATACTGGCAGGCAGTTTCTCACTGCGTCGGATATCATTAGATGCAGGACGTTGAAGCCGAGTTGTAACTGGACTGAGTCATTCGCTGCCTACTGTAGCAGTAAATATTTCATTAAAAAACATGGTAATTGTGTAGTACACTCAGTACACTGTATTGAGTTTGGTAACGCACCAAATATTATGCGTTGCATTTTGTTTAAAAGGTTGATTTTTATATTCAAGTGCTAAACCAACTGATTTGTGGACATAGTAAGGACTGGGCGAGCCCTTTCCATTTGTAATTCGGTATCGGACACAGAAGGGTCGTTTATTTTTCGGTTAGTTATTCTTTTTGTTGCCTGTGATTGATCATGAGGATGGGGCCTTCACTTCTGTTTACATTGTATTGCCATACTTGCGTATATGAAAGTTTTATCTACACTCTAAAAACTTGGAACATTTTTAGAACAATTTCTTGTCCAGAAATTGAGAACATTTGATTTTAGAACGTTTTCAGAACATCTTTCGAACATTTAAAGAACACCGGGTGTTCGAGTGTTCTATAAGTGTTCGAAAGATGTGCTTAAAAGGTTCTAAAAATGTTCCCAGCTTTTAGAGTGTCAGAATCATTGTGAATCATTTTCTTTGATTTTGTTTTTTAAATAAAAAGTACAAATATCGCAGATACATGTAGTTTGTCCATGATTTGATGAATTCGTCGACTCCACTTGAGAATGAGATGGTGACAAGGCCAGAATCACGAGAAAGGGATCTGGGACACATAGGACCCGGGACGCATAGGACCCGGGACACCTCCAGCCACACCACTGTAAACATGGAGGCCAAGAAAAGATTCAGATGGAATGAACTGAAGATGTTAGAAGTTTTAGAGAACATGAGAGATCATCATGCGGATTATAAAATGGCAAAGAGACATGGGACTGTTCTGGATTTTTTCTCAAATGCTGGGGTGCCTTATGGCATGGCAGGACCTTTTGTTGAAAACATGCTGAAGAACTTAACTGGCCATCAGTCAACTGCAGATGCTTGTGCACAGGTTCTGCACTGAATGCAGGCCTCCTTTCATAGTTTTCATGCCTAATTTCAGCAGCCAAAGCAACATAGACTGGCATAAAAAACATGCCTGACTACTTCCTGTCTGTTACTTTACTCAAAACTTGACTTCATAACGAGTAAACTCAAAGTTAACTCCTAGGAGGTAAAAATTACTCTAGTGCATTTTGCAATGCTTCCAGAATAAAGATGGCTGCTCTGCCAGGATTAAATAAACCCCAGGGTTAAAGTTGAGTAAAATTTTGGCCTAAATCCGAGATAACCCTTGGGTTACCCTAGGGTAATTTTACCCTGGCAGAGAGGTCAAATCTTGAGTATAAGTTGGGGTTATCTTTACCCTTGGGTGAAAATCTTAGGGTAACCTTTACTTTACTCAAAACTTGACCTCACCCAATGGATGCTGGTTACCCACCCACACGTCAACCGAAGCAACTACACCCTCTCTTTCAATGGGTGTGCTGTCCCCCTAGTGGAGGTTATGGTGGCCCTGGGCGATTACGTGAGAAAGCAGCAAAGGCATTACCACTCCTGAAGTATGCAGCAAGGCAAAATGTCATGCAGAACGGCCTTGCTGTCCTCATGCGGGCAACTGTTGAGAGTCGAATGCTGTATGCTGTATGGCTTACACATAGCAAGCCCAACAGCCAAATCAGCACTCCAGAGACTGCAACAAGTACAAAATGAAGCTTTGAGAACCATGACCGGGTCAGCCAAGCCAACTGCCTGTGCGAGCCTCTGGTTCTGGGTGGGCCGACCCTACATCACGACGCAGCAAAAAACTTGAACAGCAAGGGAGTTCCTGCGAGCAATAGCCCCGGGAACCCACCCGCTACGGAGACAGCTTGAAGACGGAGAAGACATCTGCGTCCCGCAGAGGCTTAAAACTGTACAATCCTGGGTCATCACTGGCAGGGAAATCACATGTAGGATGTATGCCCTATCGAGAACGTATATTTCATCAACTGGACAGGCTACAGAGGCAACAACCTCAGCGTGATGAAGATTGGTGACAGGAGCTGGCGCGACAGTACTGGTGACTGCAACCACAGTCTTGTCAGGGCATGGCCAGAGGAGGAAGGCTTCACGACCATCATTGCCACACATGGCTCCGTGAGGGGCAACACCACTGCCTGGGCTGGATCTGTCTGGAGGGACAATAAGCTACACTTCGAGTGGTCCGCTGCCAGGGAGGGACGTTCCAGCAGCTATCCATCGGAGTGTGAGGCATTCGGTGACGCTTTCGTATGGCTGAAGCGCACCTCTACTCCTGGTGAGAATGTTGCAATCTTCACTGACTCCCTGAGCCTGGTTAGCCGCGTGGAAAAGGGCCACAAGTCGAATGGAAGGACTGCCTGGACACCATCTCTGCTGCGATTACGGTAACCTGCATCCCAGGTCACGCTGGAATCAAGTATAACGAGAGGGCCGACAATCTTGCAGGGATGGCAGAAACCTTCGGCGAACTTACGCGGACACCGGCGGATATCATCACCACCGTGGAATTGCTCCTCATTGAGGAAGAGATAGCTGAAGCCACCACCTACTGGTCGACAGAGCGACTCGTCGAGAGAGGATGGACGTATGGAGACGGACGGAGGAGACACGAAAGAGGACGAGACAAGTGGTTATTTAACCAACGTGAGCTAGGCGTCCTAACCACAGGAACTTTGAGAGACATCATAGAAGGAGGAGGGCCCGAGCAGCAGCCAGCGCCGTTACTCCTCTGTTAAAGGAAACAGAAACAGAAAAGGAAGGGGTTAAATGATGGTTGAGGGTTGGGGTTAGGGAACCATCAAAGGGGTACTGTTGTAATATTAAGCACACGCAGTGCCATCTGCAATAAGCACTGTGAACTGTAAAGCACAAATTAGCATCAATTAGCCATATAAGGTTTAGCTCTCCATTGAGGAGTTTTAACTTCTCAATGGAGATTAAAAGATTTAGCCAATGTACTATGTAGTCAAGTCATAGTGTGTGTGCTATCAAATATCGTTTATACTACAAACAGCCTTTTCAAGTTCATCCACAATTCGGCCAAAGAATACAACATGGTGTCAGAAGTCTAAAGAAACTCACGTCAGGAAATATGAACAGTTAGTTAACTTCGTATTTGAACGGAATAGCCATCGGATCCTGACAAATGAACTTTTCAATGGCCGATTGAAATGGTCAGTGACCTAGATATGCCCCCAAGGAGCAAGAACGAATTTCCAACTATAAATGTTTTGCTACCCTAACGTGCACAGTCACTGTTAACGAGAATTTTAAACACTATGTTCCGGACACAGTTATACTCTGTATAATGCTTTAATCAGTGTCCCAGAAGAGACAATTTGCATCAATCTCAGAAACTGAGCAGTGACCAACATCCAACATGGCCGATGGCGATGCACCTGTAGTAGTAGATATTGCCGCAGCCCCTACCATCATCTATGCAATAACCTGTATGGTGTTAAGCCGCCATCGTTCGATTGGGACGCTACGGACCACATCCAGCAATACAAGACATTCAAACGGTACTGTCAACTCATTTTGTCCACCCAAACGTACAAGACAAAAGCCCCTGCTGCAATCGTAAATGTTATTCTTCTGTGGATGGGGCCGAAAGCCGCAGAAATATATAACATGACATTCGCAGAAAAAGCCAACAAGACCAAGCCGGAAGGAGGAAACTGCTAAACCAAGATCCAAACAGACTCACATTAGATACCGTACTAGATTCCGCGAGGACATACGAGGTAACACAAGAGCAAATGCAACGTTTCACTCAATCAAAAGCAAAAGTTAGCGAAATATGACACAGAATACACTGGAGGCAGGTCACGTTCAAAATTCCCGCCATGTCGAAACTCCTGCATATTTTGCGGTGGACCACATCACGACCATGAAAGTTGCCCCGCAAAGGATCAAGAGTGCAACAGATGCAGCAAGCTAGATCACTGGGGCAAAGTTTGCCTTAGCAACCGTGATCGTGAACGCAGCGCATCTAAACACAGGCCCACTGGTATTGCTAGAGGACGAGGCAGAGGCAAAGGCAGAGGCCGCGGTCGTATGAGCCAAACCCCACAGCATAACAAAGGACGCGGAGTGCACACCGTAAATCAACACGATGATTTCTCCTCTGAGCGTTTTTTTGTGGATCAATTTGCGTGAGAGTGTTTGTTTCGAAGATCTAGATCTACTGCGCTAAATGATAATCTTTCGAAATCAGAGGCATACGCCAGCATTGACATTCAACCACGTCCCGTAAAACGTGCAAAACTTTGTGGAAAAGCCGACACCGGCACTCAAGGAAACGTGATGCCGCTGAGGACATACAGGAATAAATACCTAGAGAAAGTCAATCACGAGGGAGAACCTATAAACACTACGCCATCAGAAATCAAACTAACGGCATACAATGGTACCAACATCCCCCAGTATGGCACTATCACCATACCATGCCAATATCAAGGCATAGAATGGAAGGACACAACCTTTTTCATAGTGGACACCAGTGGTCCCGTTATTTTTGGTCTACCAACATGCGTCTCACACGCATAGGTTCAACTCAACTGTGAAATAAAGTGAGATAGTGCCCTGGGACCTTATTCACAAAAGATCCGTAACTTGCGCATCCGTAACCTTTAGTTACGGACCTCCTGCGATACCGTAAGATTTACGCTACGCTTTATTCACAAAACGTTCCGTAGACCATCCTTATTACTAAGGATCTCCGCAAAGTTACACATTCCGGGAAATCATCGTTCCTGGAAAGGCCCGCATGCATTCTTCAATGCCGATACCAACATTACGCGCAGCGATTGTTATGTAAAGAGATGACCGTTCTTTCGGAAAGTCGCAAGGCGATTGCAGTGAACATTCTACTACATGTACTTCGTTCCATTTAATATATATATGTATGTTTATTCGTACATCAAAAGAGTACACTTCTTAACCTAGTGCATAATGGTGCAGTGCATTTACATGTATAGTGCGTGCATTAATTAGACGTATTACAATAATGACAAGTGGAAATTAATTAACACACAGATGAAAAATGATGTCGCCAATCTCATTCATCGTCAAGATACCTAACCCATTCTCTCTAATACCTAGCAACTCCTTAATTTGGGCTGCCACCAGTCTCAAGTCTATACTACAATTCTGAGTACTTCTTTGTACAATATCCTTAGTCATTTGGGGTAAACTTGGGAGCTCAAATCGGTCCCACCTATACTTGTTCACAGTAAAATTGAAGCTTTTCCCAATTGCTGAACGACTACCGTTTATAATAATGTCTTTGCACAACTTAACATAAATGTTCTTAGATTTAAAGATGCTAACAAAATATTTCACAAATCGTTTTTCTACTTGAAATTCTATAGACAAATCGTCTAATATTAGTGGAAGAAGGGCACAATGAGTGCGATACGGCAGGTTAAGGAGGTTTCTAATGCACTTCCTCCATGCAACAAATATATTCTCCATGCCTTGCGTTGACAGATCCCATCCCTGATAACCATATAAAGACATACAGTGCGATTTAAATAACCGATACTTAACATCAATACTTGCAAACCGAAATTGTGATACCAATAAATTTGTCCTTTTGTACAGATCATTTACACCACTCTGAAGTTTTTTATTCATTGAAGACTCTCCAAAAATCACACCCAGATGAATTTCTGAAATAGAAGGACGAAGTACCACCCCTTCAAACTCGATCACTATATCTATACCGCCATTTTTCCCAAATACAAGAAACTTGCTCTTTGCAGCATTGAATGTTATCATAAACTCGACCGAGTAACTGGACGCAACTTTGAGCATCTTTCTTAGTGCTGCTAACGTTGGAGCTAAAATAATCACATCATCAGCATAGGCAAATGCACCAGCAAACAACATGCCAATATAACATCCAACCCCCGACTTTTCTAATGAAAATAACAGCTCATCAAGATAGATACTAAACAAGATTGGGGACAAAACACCACCTTGCTTCACCCCATTTCTGGCTGTAAATACATTTGAACTCTGGTCACCCCACCTCACACTTATTCTCTGATTGGTGTATAACACAGCTAGAAAACGAGCGATAAGAGGACATAACCCCTTTTTTAATAGAAGACGAAATAACTTAATGAACTGTACCCTATCGAACGCCTTAGAAGCGTCAAGCATTATACAGTAGACATTTGTAGCCTGTTTATTATAATACTCTATAACTTCGTTCACAACGGTACCACAGGTTGCAGTTGATAAACCAGTTTTAAAGCCAAACTGACCATCGGAAGATGACAGAACCCCATTGTATTTATGAAGAAAAATATAGTCCAGAATCTTGCCTAATGTACTACTAATCGAGATCCCCCTGTAATTATCTGAGGAATTAATCGACTTCCTACTATTTTTCGGAATTGGTATCACCGTAGTTTTTACAAAGTCTCCTACACAACAACCATGACTGACCATTGATGATAATAACAATGAAATCATGACTCTCAACCTTGGACTCCCCTGTATAAAGTTATCTGTTTTCAGGCCCTGTATACTATCACTCTTCCCTTTCTTCAGTTTTTTTATACCCATCTCTACTTCTTCAAGCGAAATTGCATGACGTTCCTTACAACGACCCATACAGCACTTTTCTCTAACCCCAACGTCTATGTCCCTTAAAAGCACTTCCATATCACCATCGTTGTAGGACACTGAATTATATACACGTTTAAACTTATCTGCAAAAACTTTGCAAATTGCCTCGTCCCCTTCAACCTTATCCATCGTATTAGGAAGGACGTTTTTACCCTTATTGATTGTTTTGACCTCTTTCCAGAAATCCCTGCTATTCTTGTTTTCCATTTTGTTTGCTAATTTGTTGGCCGCTGACCTTTCCTTATCCTTTTTAATCCTCCTAACCGCATAATGATAAACCGCCCTAGTCCGTCGACGTATGTCGGCAACTATACCATTATGTGGTCGACCGTTATCTATCCAAATAGAATGCCATAAAATGGCCTTTTCTCTGTATTCTTTCACCTTATCATTCCAGTCTGCAGTACCCGGAGCTTGTTTAATTTTTGAACTTGGAATTGTGGCCTTACTGGCATTTAAGCATGCCTCAGTAATTGCATTGTGGAACAACTCAATTTCCTCATGATGTATATCGCAAAAAGGATTCCTACAGTTGATAGCCTCAAATGGGATATGTATATCACCCAAGTACCCATCGAGCAAGACACCGTAATTTACTATGTCTCCCGGTTTAGCCTTTTCCCACACCGCCTCCAACCTAGGCGCATTTGCCTTGGGGTTGCCGCGTACCATTTGAGGGACATCCATACCAAGATGCAAACTGGAATGATCAGATAGATTATGACCCATATGACAAACCTTATACAGGTTGATGCGTTCACACACGCTTTCAGATACTATAAATTGGTCAATTAAGGATCTACCACCATTCGCCTTACTCTCGTAAGTATAATCTACTTGTGCTACCTCTTGGTCTAATGCGTATTCACTAACACTCCTGGCAGGGATACAACAGCCGTAATGTCTGAGAAAAGAAAGAGAAAACCGAACTTTACAGAAAACGAAACTCGCCGGCTTTTGGAGCTAATTGAAGAACATTATGAAGTAATCTCTTCGAAATTTTCTGACAGTGTCACAAACGAGCGCAAAAAAAAGTGTTGGAAGGATATTTGTCAGAGAGTGAATGCAATTTCACCATGCCACAGAGATATCGATGACATGAAAAAAAGGTGGGATGATTTGAAGACTCGGGCCAAGAAACAGGCGAACAAAGATAGGGCAGAGGACGCTAAGACAGGGAATGAGCCTCGTAGAACTGAAGATTTGTCAGATATTGACCGGAGAGTTATTGGTCTCTTGGGAACGACTAAAGTTTTTGGGATTAAAGGAGGCTATGATACGGCTAACCCCACTCACTCTCAAGTACATGTAGAACCCACACCAAAACAATCCAAGGTTAGTCTACTAAAGGCATTATTTCCTCAAAGGAACTCAACTGTCGTATAATTTCAATAAATTTTGAGCAACACGAACAGAGAAAACAATTTAAAATTCAATCTAATGATTAAAATTAATTACTGTTATGAGCCATTCAATTAAAATTGGCACTAACCAATGTTCACCCAACGAACATGGTAGGTTCAAGATGAATTTCTAAAATATTTTTCAGATATATCTACAAAGGAGAAATCAATCAAACATCTTTCTTTCCAGTCAAATGGAGGATGTTAGAGTGAGATATTGAAGTAATATTTAGAGTGCAGTATCAACGGATGCATATTGTATAAGTTTTCTTTAGATGGAAATAAATGTGTTTGTTTGCCAATTCCTTTAGAAAGGGCCTGCCATTTTCGTTTCAGAGAGTTTCAGCGCCGGCCACTATCTCAACTCCATTGAGTGACCAAGAGCAGTCTGATGTGGAAGAGCTTGATGACCTAGGCCCAGAGAAAGAAATTCCCTTCAGTTTTGGCGCATTTCGACGACGTTCGAATTCTCCTTTCTCGGAACATGTCGAAGATGCAAGTGTTCCAAAAACTTCAGCAGCAGTTGCCCAATCTCGAAAACGTGGGCAGAATTCGTTGTTCTCGGAACACGTGGAAGATAAAAGTGTTCCAGGTACTTCTTCACCTTCGTCTCAGCCTACCTCAAGGACGCGAAGCCCTGCTCCCACTGCGACCAATGTGACCTGTGACCTGTTGTCAATTGAGAAGGAGAGGTTGGAGGTCGATAAAAAGCGACTTCAAATTGAAGTGAAAACTGCATCCCTTCTCAAAGAGCTCGTTCAAATTGAACGCGAAAAGTTGGATCTCCAGCGGTCCAGCAGCAGTACAGTTTTAACGTTTGCGGCAGAAGAGAACCCTACGCAACCCGCGATGCGTCTTACTGCTAAAAATATTTTTGAATCCATGCAGATGTGACCATTTATGGACACATGTTCATATCGAAAGAATTCCACCTCAAAATCATACTGAATTGCATTTGTTTCAGTTCGTATAGGGAGGTTTCAGCTGTGGGTACATGGTTGACATTTTGGTATAGAGTTTGATGAGCACAGGTGCAGACATTCAAACGGAAGTCCATTCTTTTAATAGCATAGATTTTATTGATTGAACTGAAATTCAAGGGGTTGCTTTGTTCAGCCATCAGAATGCGTAATTAACGTCAACGTTTTCGTTAAGGTGAGGTTTCTTAACTATTTTAAAAACTAATCAATTTTAGTGAGGACAAAGGACAAAAACTAGTTGACTGGCAGATTAGCGTGGGACAGGTAGTCCCCTTTCACTGCTCTTATGTGTCCTTGATTTGAAAATCAGTCACTGATCCGTTAATAAAGTGTTTAGTTCCAGAAATGCTCTCTTATTATCCTTGCTCGAGCAACGGTCCCATCGGCATCATCAGCCATGACAGGACGATTATCGTCTAGGTCTGGAATGTCTCCAATCATGGGCTGTACACCAGGTGGAAGTGGTATACCATGCTCCTCGCAGATGTTGTGAAGCACTGCAGTTGCGATGATTACCCTGCAGCACCGCTCAGGGCGGAGTTTGAGGATTCCTCCTGAAAATAAATTGAAAAACGTTGGGAACAAACTGTAACAGGGGGATGTTGCAGACACATTTCCAATCTCGGCATTTTCTTCATGTTGAATAGGTTGACTTCGATGGTATTTTGGGAAGTGTCCTTGCAAAAGGTGTTGCTGGAAACTCCCAGTACAGGAGTATTTCACTCAGTCGGACCCGATTACTTTTTCTTAGAAAATGGATTGGGCCTGAACAAATCCAAAGCCGGAAAGGGACTATTGCCCATTTTCCCTCTTCAAAGCTGTGCTGAAAGGAAATTCTGTCCAATAGACTGAAACTCACCTTCTGCGTGCAAACACTGCCATCTGACCTTCCATCGGCCGAAAGTACCTTCGATTGCCTGTCTAATCCTTCTATGGTGGATATTGTACTGTCTTTCTGCATCATCCGCGGGATTCTGTATAGGCGTGAGTACCCATGGGCGCAAAGGGTATGCAGAGTCGCCCAGAAGATGTCCGTCACGATGAGGGTCATTTGCCAGCTCCCTGTTAAGGTGCGAATGTGTCCACATGAATGAATCATGTGTGGAGCCTGGCCACTGCGCCATAATATTCGTGAACTTTTTGTCATGTGAGCAGACTCCCTGAACGTTAATTGCATGGTAATTGTGTCGACATACGTATGCAGCTTCATCTTGGGACGGCCGTTTGATCTGAACAAGGGATCCATCTAGACATCCCAGAACGCTGGGTATTCCACGGCGCTCATTATAAAAGCCCTCCTTAATAAGGTTCCTTCATTCTCGTTCCCGTGGAAATGCAATGATATTTGGCGAAATCCTCTGAAGTGCGGTGGCTACCCTTGTCACAATCCTGGAAGTGGATGGTTGGCTGATGCCACCGCACATGTCAGCTGTTGCTAACTGAAAGAAACCGGTCGCAAAAAACCGTATAGCAGTGAGAATCTGCAAGGTAGCAGGGATGGCATGCGATAGTTGAGTAGGGTGTTCAACGTCAGCACGAATCAAGTCTATGACTTCAGTCAGCACGTGTCTAGGCATCCGATAACGTTTCATCAAATCCACATCGTCATAGTAATCCAGTGGTTGCATTCGATCCCGAAAAATGCGTTCTCGGCGTCTCACCCGCCGATTTTCTTGATCAGCAAGAAGAAACGCGACCGCCATGACTCTCTCGGTCTGCTCTACGGAAGCTCCGTAACAATTTACAGGAGTTTTGAAGTTCCCGTAATATTTGGCAAATTTACGGTCGGTTTTTACGGGACGGTTACTTTGCGGTTGGTTTGTGAAATGGGCGTAAGTCGCTACGGGGGCCTTACAGTGGCCTTACGGTACCGTATGTTGCTACGGAGCTTTTGTGAATAAGGTCCCAGGACACTTATTCGGCGAGAATTTTATGACGTAGCTGGATTAGAGCCTTGCGTGGCACGTGAATGACTGGCTGGGAGTCTTACCTTAACATAATCTTGTGTTTACCTGGAAATTTTCCCAGGCCCTCGAAGCGATCGGGGTATAGTTCACGGAGCTCTTTTGTAGAGTTAATTTTCGGATATGTTAAGTGTATGATCGAGATGGAAGTCGTCAAGTCCATCTCTGAAGCGACAGATTGGGTACCCAGTATCACTTACGTAAACAAGCCTGATGGATAGCTCAGGATATGTCTCGATTCCAACGATCTAAATAAACGGTGTATCGCCATTTCGCCTACAGCCACTTTGCCTATAAATCATTTCGCCTATAACCATTTCGCCTACAGCCATTTCGCTTATAACCATTTCGCCTATTACCCATTTCACCTACTGGCCATTTTGCCTACTTGTTAATTTGCCTACTAGCCATTCCGCCTACTTGCCTTTTCGCCTATAAGCCATTTTGCCTGCTTTTACTGCTATTTTTGTTTTTTTATGAATTGGAAGGAAAGTAGGACTATCTGGATATTTGTATAGAGGTGGTTTGAGGCAAATATTTAGCTGGCAGATAGGAGTACGGTCACTACACAAATAGTGCATAGTTTTCCATAATTCATAGGTTTGTAGTCAATAGCGCCACCTGATGTCAACCTATTTTTTGATAATCCATAACCAATGAAGCTCTCTTTAAATCTCCCCATTACAGGTATTTCTACCAACGCAGCCATTTTCTTCAGTTTCCTATTGTCTGTGAATCCTTTTATAGGCTTAATTAGTTTGCTTATGTTGTGTGACACACTTTATAGTGATCCAATTAATCCAGTAATTGATACAGCAACCAAATTTGAGCTTCAACAACAACAAATTAGTGTATGATGATTGGGACTCTAAAAGGGAAATAGGATACAATCCTCTGCAACAGTAGGCCTACATAGGGCCAAACATATATTTTTGACAGATACCAAATAAATGTGGTGGATTTGCAAATCCTCTGCAACAGTAGGTCTGATAACTTATATTCTTTACTGATACTGGTATCAATATGGAGGATTAAAAACAAATATATTCAGAATTATGTGAAATGGCATTTTCTGTATATAGGCGAAATGGCGAGTAGGCGAAATGGCAGGTAGGCGAGATGGCAAGTACGCAAAATGGGAAATAGGCGAAATGGCAGGTAGGCAAAATGGCTGTAGGCGAAATGACTGTAGGTGGAATGGCTGTAGGGGAAACGGAATTTTCTGGTAGGCGAAATGGCTGTAGGCGAAATGATTGCAGGCGAAATGGCGATAAACCAAACAAACACCTGAAGCGAAGCGTGCACCATACGCCGACCCTCGAAGAACTAACACACTGTTTTGCCGGCACGAAATTCTTAAGCAAACTCGACGCAAAGTCAGAATATTGGTCAATTGAACTAGATGGGGAAAGTCAAGCATTAACAACGTTCAATAGCCCCTTTGGACACCACTGTTTCCGCCGTCTACCATTCAGTCCAAGCATCTCGCAGGACCTGTTCGAGCATGCAATGGATGATATCCTGGAGGGATTAGAAGGAGTAATATCTATCGCGGATGATCTTACCATATAATAATTGGGCAACGGAGGAGAAACACGATAGGAATCTTCACAAGCTGATGCTAAGTGCGCGCGAAAAAGGACTCATTTTCAATTACGCAAAATGCAGCATCAAGCAACCTGAAATCACAATCGAGACGGTGTATGCCCCGACCCAGGAAAGGTTCAAGCAATAAACGAGCTAGCGGCCCCAAGCAGCATCAAGGAACTACAGTCTTTCCTTGGTATGGTAACATACCTAGTGTGAGATAGTCGTTATTTCGAGTTAGTGGTGCTATTTTAATGAAATGGCCAGGGCCATTGTGCTCACCTCTTGTGAAGGGAAGATGGATGAAGCATTAGCATGGTTTTAAATGTAAGAAAGAAATGAAGTAATGTTTTACAATGAAATTACATGAGAGATAAAATAATGCGTAAGTTGAATTTAATTGAGGTGACTACAGGTATGACAAAGCAGAGTAGACAATTTTTTGATCTGACCAGTAATCGTTAAAACAGCAGCAGAACAAAAGCTTGAAGCAGCAAAACATGCAAGGCATGCCTACCAAAAGAACAAATAAGCAATTCTATGCAACAAGTCATCAGCATTAACATACCTTTTTAAAAAAAGTCCTTTGGTTTACAGATGACCCATTATGGAAATGCTTAGGAATAGGATACTTATGTTGTTTGCTTGTGTCTAGTACAAGAAACAACCATCATCTGAAATTCCTAGGGCTCTGTAGAGGTTAATTAATCCTGCATTTGCCTAGGCTTAGACTATGACATCCCACTTAGCAGCATTTCAAGGCACCCTTAGGGGAGAGTCCACTATTAACATTTGGGGCCCTGCTGGCCAAACTGAGAATCAGAAAAAGACTGCAGTTTAGTCTAAGAGTATAGGGGTACATTCGTACCAAGTTAGGGATCTGTAGCTAAAGCAGTGACAAAACGTGCCGTCATTGTAAAATGGCGGTGCCATAGGAAAACTTTGACCTCTGTGACCTTGAGAAGTAGGTCAAATCAAAAACCCACATTTATGAAATGTATCCTTGCTAGGAGTACCTACCATAAAAATGTTATGAAAATCAGACCACTATTAAACGAGCAATCAAACATTTTAACTTTGGACATTAAATTTGGCCCCCGGGTGGCCAAACTAAGAATTTTTCAAGATGCCCGCCTGGCACCCATATTGGCTATCACATTAATTGATAAAAAATCAAGGATTTAGTAGAGAGTACATAGATATACATCCAGATCAAATTTGGTTGCAATCCGATCATTAGTTTCGGAGTAATAGTACTGTGTTTATTTTTCAAGATGGCTGCCTGGCGGCCATATTTGATGTCCGAACGGCCGAAATTTTAGGGGTGGAATAGAGAATCCCCAGATACACATCCACACTGGTTTAAAACCTTCTAGCTAAAATAGATAGGAAACATGCTACTGTTCAGTGAATCAGCAAACTTTGACCTCTGTGACCTTGAAAAGGAGGTCAAATCAAAAACCCGGAGGATATATGATGCACCTTTGCTAGAAGTACCTACCATATTTTTTTCAAAATTTCCCCGACTACTATTAAGGGAGATATTGCATATTTTCACTTTTAACGTTTGGCCCCCTGGTGGCGACGACGACGACGATGACGGACGACGGACGCCACGGTATGGGATAAGCTCACCTCTGCTAAGAGGTGAGCTAAAAACCAGGTCCTGTTAAATAATTTAATTGGTTGGTTGGTTTGGAGATCATCCGCTTGGTGGCGTTGTATGCCGTCCTGCGCATGCGCGTTTGTTTACTCTTCGGAATAAATTATCTTGTGTTACATTTCGTGCCGCTCCGTTACAATTAGTCTTTCCTTTGTCTTATTGCAGGTAAGCTATCTAAAATTATCTTGTATCGATGTAAAAGAACCTGTGGAACATGTACAACATTGTAATTATAAGTTTTGATTTGTTTTTGTAAAGTTTTGGACGGTTTTGTCCGGTGTCAGAGTGCCCGCCTGTCAAATGTCAGTTTGAGCAGACGGCCGATCTGTCAGATTTCATTTCGCCTGTAAATATTGTTTCGAGAGATAAAGTCATGGTGTTTAGACTTTATCTTATCGTAGTAATGTATAATATTCATTGGGAAAAGTTTCAAAGTATTTAATCGTCTTTGTAAGTTGTGAATTCACTTTTTGTATCGCGCACAGTTTGCGCTGAACTCACAACGCTGGCATGTGCGTCTGTTATTGTTGTCATCCGGCGACGCTCTGATTGGCGGAGCGTGGGGCGTGACGGGGGTATGGTGTAATGCGGCACGCTGATTGGCTGCCCAGTGGGTGTTTGTTCCTTATTTGGGTTTTCTAGGAAATGGGAATCAGCATTGTAATGGGAATCACGGGATTCCCCGGTTTGTTTACATTTTATTGCTTCACGTCACGTCAGCTGTTTTTATAGTTTTTCTTTCTGAGATTATCAGGCTTAGGCCTACCAGCTTTGCTGGTTTAGTATACTGGTTATATTTTGTACTATATGTTTGTTTACTATTCGGAATAAATTATCTTGTGTCACATTTCGTGCCGCTCCGTTTCAATTAGTCTTTCCTTTGTCTTATTGCAGAGAGAGCTGTGCAATCGTTCACTTGTTACAAATTTGGGGGCTCAGCCGGGAAAACATCGACCGAGTCACAGCTAAGAAGATTACTACGATAAGATCAGATGTCATCAGTAGAGGAAAGAGCGGAGGTGCTGTTGGGAATGAGGCGGCAGTTGTACCGGGCCAGTAAGGGCCAACTGGAGAAGGCCGTCAAGAGCTTTGGGCAGGAGGCTACCAACCTCAGCGTGGAGGATATGTTGTCCTGGTTCGAGGCTGAGATATCAAAGACTACATTGTGTAGCTCTTCCGGAGATCAAGGTATCGACAGGATAAAGGAAATCCTAAGGGAGCTGACCGAGGTATGCGCCAGTAGCTCTACTGACTTTAGCAAGCCGGAGAAAGTCGCGGAAGTCATCACACCAAAAGAGGACCCAGCAGTACCTGTAAGGAGCAAGTCCGTAGTGTTTCACTCGCAGAACTTCAAACTCTCGAACAACATCGGAGAGCGGGCGAACTGTCTTAGCTATCTAAGCTTCCTTTGCCAGGTAGAGGTGGGAAGGAAACGGGGATATTCAGAAATGGATATTCTTGACGGAGTGGTCAGGGCTATCGAGCCAACCTGTCGTTTGAGGGAATACCTTGAGGGTATCGAACAGTTAACGCTAACAAAAGCACAAGTAGTGATCAGAGGCTACTATCGGGAGAAGTCTCTCCTCAACTGTATCAGGAAGTGTGCTCCCTCAGTCAAGGACCTAAGGAGTCCCTGCAGGACTTCCTATACCGCGCGTTAGCTATGTGACAGAAGATCATCTTCGAGTCTGGTGAGGACTCCACAAAATCGTTCGATACGAGTTTGCTGGAACAGCAGTTCCGACAGTCCGTCTGTACTGGTCTCACGGATGATCTCCTCAGAGTTGAACTGCAGCGGCATATCGAAGGCGATTCGGATGAAGCGTTGATCTCAGCGGTGAATGACATCAATAGACGCCAGGCAGAGACACAGGCCAAGCGGACCGTGAAGGTGAAAGTGGTGACCACTGATGCAGCGACTGCTGAAACCAGTGCAGTATAGGAGCAATTGAAGACCTTGCGGGTGGAAATGAACGAGCTCAGGCAGGCGGTGAGAACTGGAACAGGAGACGTTGACCGAACTTCGTCTGAGGAACAGAAGACAGGCGTAGGAAAGGACCACAACAGCAACGGTGACAGGTCAAGTGTGCAAAGTGCATCCGTGATGGAAGTAATAGGTGCTTCCATTGTTAGGAGTGTGGGTCTGACGAGCACTACAGGAACTTCTGTCCGAGCAGAAACACGAAGTCGGGAAACGAGCAGGGATCACTGAGGCAGGGGGGCCAGTGATCGAGACCAAAGAGACCCTCCCACATGAACCTAGTTGTAGAACTTGTAACATTGCTAAAATAGAATTGAAAAGGTGCGCTGGGTGCCATGGGCAAGTGTTTTATTGTGGACGTGAATGCCAGAGGCAGGGCTGGGAGGAGCATAAAACACTGTGTCAGGCAATACAGACAGCAGAACGACATGTGGTGGCGCAGCCAGTGCAGGACTGTAAGGGGAATGGACTTACTCCCAAGAGCAAGAAGCGGGTTGTGAAACTGATTGGTGAAAAGTGCCACGTGTCCTTCATTGTGGAAGGCAGACAGGAGGAGATGTTGTGGGACACGGGTGTCCAAGTCAGCTTAGTGGGACGAAATTGGCTGCATGAACGTTTTCCAGATAAAGACATTAGACCGATCTCTGAACTTGTTGATGAAAAGCTACGTGTTAAGTCAGCCAGTGGTGATGACATCCCGTTCCGAGGGTATGTGGAGTTGGACATCTGTCCACCTAACGGTCAATGTACCGCAGGGGTACCATTCTTGGTGACTGAGTCTGATTTCAAACCACCCATCTTGGGCTACAACGTCATATCTCACTGGCTGAACGACACTGGTATTTCTTCGATATTTCCTGCTGTGGAAACCGCAAAGGTTTCATCTGTTCTGTCGGTTCTGAAAGAGGAACAAAATAGTGTGTTAGGGTTGGTGAAAATCGGCAAAAAAAATGTTGTTATTCCAAAAGGTAAAACGTTAAAGGTCCGGTGTTTTACGCGCGTCGGAGCGGAGTCTCCAACCATCAGGCGGTGTTCTCTAATGAGGGTTATGATCACTGGGATGGGGGGGTTAAGATACCTCAGGTGTTAGTAAAGATACAACGGGGAGCGAATTATGCTGTAACTCTCCCTATTAGCAATCTTTCAGGTCGTGACGTCAACCTGTATCGAGGGATGATAGTTGGTCGACTAGAGTCTGTCAGGTCACTCATCACTGTGGTACCTCCAGGAGACTGCGAAGGGCTTATGGAAGATGTGAGAGAGCCGTCTGCTGAGGAGTCTAGTATCCAGAACTCTGAGTCTGATCGAACTGAGGACTCAAGTGATGAGCAGTCAAGGGAGTCATCTACCGATGAACCAGTGGAGCGGCCGAGGCGACAGGCAAGACCGCCTCAGACGTTGACCTATGAGACGTTAGGGAACCCATCTCTCCATCCGAGGGCGTTTCCAGTGATGCAAGGTGCAAGGGGTGCCTGTTAATGTCCATCCGATGGGAAATTGGTCTGTTCCGTGGAATGGATACCCGGTATTTGTTCAATACCCAGGATACGCTTAATGGAGCGTGATAGCTTGTACATAAGTTTAGTGTCGTGTTTAATCAATTAACCTGTTTCTTTTTCAGGGTAATTGTCAATCTAGTATATTTCAGGTTGTGAAGCCAGGTGTCAGAACTATGATAGAGGTGATCTTATGAGGAGAATGTGTTGACCAAGTGCCTCTGGTGTCGAATGACTGGTTGTACAAGAGGAAGCGGAGTTTATATTTGCTGAAGAGGTTGGCCATCTCTTTAGTTCGTCTCTATCGCCAGGATGAGGAGTGCAGGTATTCTCTATCCTGTAATTCGGTTATGTATATTACTTAGAGTAATTCTACCGTAAAGTTTAAAACTTAATCTTGTATAGCACCTGTGGAGTTGCATTTTGGATTTTATCTTTCTTGGTTAATCTTTTTCTTTGGCAATAAGGTAGTGTCGTGGAAGACATTATTTAAACGGGAGGGGGGGGGGGAGAATGTGAGATAGTGGTTATTGCGAGTTAGTGGTGCTATTTTAAAAACCAGGTCCTGTTAAATAATTTAATTGGATGGTTGGTTTGGAGATCATCCGCTTGGTGGCGTTGGATGCCGTCCCGCGCATGCGCGTTTGTTTACTATTCGGAATAAATATGGTAGATGAGGCGGTGGCGTGTCGAACTACGCTGAATAACGAAGTTCGATCAGCTGACGGTAAGTAGGGGTTGTTTTGGCGAGAAGCACCAACACGGTGAATTACGTGTAATCGGATATGGTTCCAGAACTTTGTCTCGTGTCACATTTCGTGCCGCTCCGTTTCAATTAGTTAATCGGAGATGGTTCCAGAACTTTGTCGTGTAATCGGATATGGTTCCAGAACTTTGTCTCGTGTCACATTTCGTGCCGCTCCGTTTCAATTAGTTAATCGGATATGGTTCCAGAACTTTGTCTTGTGTCACATTTCGTGCCGCTCCGTTTCAATTAGTCTTTCCTTTGTCTTATTGCAGGTAATGTTTTGGCGATAAGTAGTCCGCCATTTTTCCCGTTCGGGCCTTTCTTATGAGACACGCCGTAGATGAGGCGGTGGCGTGTCGAACTACGCTGAATAACGAAGTTCGATCAGCTGACGGTAAGTAGGGGTTGTTTTGGCGAGAAGCACCAACACGGTGAATTACGTGTAATCGGATATGGTTCCAGAACTTTGTCACCCACAGAACAGAATTACCACATGCATTCTGGCAAGTTGCCCATTTCCTTACAAGAAATGGCCATTTTGTTAGTTCATACTTACCTATGGAACACTTTTGCATGTTACTCCATTTGGGCTCAAACACAAGAGTATCCCTTTAATTTTCTAAAGGGAGAACTGAGTTAACAGCTCGGCCGCCAGGCGGCGCCCTGACCGATCCCGCGAGATCGCGCCGATCTCATGCCGCCATATTTAGTCTTTACTCTTGAGCGTTAATAAAGAGTATGTCCCGTTTGTGGGGACGGCGGGAGGGCCGTGTTCCATAGGTAAGTATGAACTAACAAAATGGCCATTTCTTGTAAGGAAATGGGCATTTTGTGTCATTCAAACTTACCTATGGAACACTTTTGCATCGAATCCCAGCAACCTATTGGAGGTGGGAAACGAGGACTTACCTAAGGCTGAGCTGTTGTTCCATCCAGGAGGCACCACCGGCATATTAGCTAAGGAGGACCGCCAGGGGAAAGAAATGGGGAGAACCGGAGGACCGGTATTTTGATCTCGGTATTACAATCATATTATAGAGAGTAATAGACCCATTCTCCGGAAAGCGCTAGAATTGCGTAATAAAACCATCTTCTTTCCGGCAACAGAGCTTAGAGCAAGTAAGGCATGTTGAAGGGTGTAGAATGAATTATTGCTAAACAACAATAAGAAATTGCGTCCTTTCTAGTCTACTAGGGGTTGCCTGGATGTTGAAGATAGGGCATATCAAAAATGGCGCAAGATGCGCGTTTGACTCTTCAATCGGGCTTCCCCCCCTTTTTTGATCTAGCCAGGATCAAACAACATGCCCCGCAGACACAATCGGGCCGATTGTGTGCATGCCATCTACGAGGGAAGAAACGTCTCGTAGGTAGAAACGAGAGAATGTGGAGTGATTACTCCAACATGCAGCGGAAACGACTTCTTGAAGAGCAACTCCTCGGTAGTTAGCCCAGGAGGTGGCTAGTGCTCTAACTTCGTGCGCTGAGATGTTAGCTAGCGCACGAAGATCAGAGGAAGTCTTCAAGGTGTTGTAGGAAAGACGAATAGTCTCCACAATCCACCTTGAAATAGTGGCGGCCGCTATCTCTCGTTTATTTCCCTCCTTATAGGACAAAAACAAACGCTCTCTCCCCTGGCGGATACCGGGAGGTTTTGTCCTATTTATGTAGAACTTTAGGGCCCTGACGGGACATAAAGTTCTGTCAGGAAGATCATAAGAGATCGTTCCTGACAGAGAGGGAATAGTAACCGGGGGCCGAGAGGCGGCCGGTCCCTGGTTCTTCGCCAGAAATCCTGGTATAAAAGCCAGGATAACCTCCCCTCCCTCTCTAAAAGCCAGCTTCTTAAAAGAAAGTGCATGGAGCTCTGATCTCCGTTGGGCGGTAGCCAAGGCTACTAGAAAGACCGTTTTGAGTGTCAGATATTTCATGGATGAAATAGACATGGGTTCAAAAGGATGCCTCATGAGCACCTTAAGGACAACAGAAAGGTCCCATTTAGGGGTGTTGTGAACCGGTCTAGGACGCTCTAATAACATTCCTCTGAAAAGAGGGGTTATTTGGTCCTCCCAACGAAGATCCCAGGTGCTTAAAACACGGAGGGTAGAAGCGATGGCGGACTTGTACCCTTTTATAGCCGTGACAGATAGTTGTCTTTCCGTGAATAATTCAATAAGGAAATCAACTAATCTGTATATAGAGGGAGAGATCGGATTAACTCCGTTCTCCCTGCACCAGGAAGTGAAGGTAGACCACTTTCCTTGATACACATCAAGGGTAGACCCCCTTTGAGGTGCGGACATGCGCTTGACAGCGATGTCCGAAAAGCCTCTCTGGTGGAGATGCAACTGGATAAGTTCCAGGCGTGAAACTTGAAAAATCCAGGGTTCTGGTGGTAGCATCTCCCCAGGGGGTGCCACAGGAGGTGCTTCCAAGTAGGAAGACTCCTGGGGTGATCTATCAGGAGCTCCAGCAAGGCTGGGAACCAGGCCTGATTTGGCCAGCAAGGTGCGATGAGAGTTATTCTCACCGGATGGCTGGTCAAGATCTTGTTCAGGACTGGTTGGATGAGAGGGAGGGGTGGAAACGCATATGCGTTCAGCCCGACCCAAGAGGCTGTAAGGCTGTCGACTTCCAGGGCCTCTTCGTCCGGAAGTGGAGAGTAATAGATGGGAAGGCGATTGTTCAGCCTGGTGGCGAACAGATCTACCTTCGGAGATTGCCAAAGGCGACAAAGGTCGTCTACAATCTCCTGATGGAGTGTCCACTCTGTCTGAACTAGCTTGTTCTGACGGGACAGGGCGTCGGCAAGGATGTTGCGATTGCCCGGTATGTGTCTGGCACATATCGATACTCCAAGGTCGGCACAAAGATGGTAAAGCTCCCAAGTTAGCTGGCAAAGAATGCCGGACTTTGTGCCTCCCTGTCTCCTGACATATGCTACTACTGTAGAATTGTCGGAGAACAGGGATACTCTCCGATTCTTCAGGCGAAGGGAAAGAGCCCTCACGGCAAGAAGGACAGCCTTCATTTCCAATATATTTATTGGAAGAATGGTCTCCTCCCTTGTCCATAGACCTCTTATGGACATGTCCCCGTTGTTCAGATGTGCTCCCCACCCTAGTAGGGAAGCATCTGTGAACAGGGACACTTCTGGGGGCGGTGGAGCAAGATCTACACCGCTTTGGAGACGAGTCTCCGACTCCCAGAAGTTCCAGACGTTCTTGAGTAGGTATTGAGGTATCAATACCAACTTGTCTAATGGGTCCCTGTGGGGTTTCCATAGAGACATTAGAAACATCTGGATGGGACGCATATATAGACGGCCAAGGGGGATTTGGTCTGCTGCCGAATTCAGAAGTCCCAAAAGGCTCAAGCATCGCCTTGCGGGAGCTTGAGTCCTTCCTCTGAATTCTGCGACGAGATGAAGAATTTTCTTTATCCTGTCTAGGGGGGGCAGCATTTTCCCTATGGCCGTAAGGAACCGAACTCCAACGTAAACGAAGTCTTGGGATGGTATGAATTCTGACTTTGTTTCGTTGATAATCCAACCTGCGGAAACTACTTTTTGCTTTAGAACCTGAAGTTGTTGCAGTAGTAGTTCCCGCGATTTGCAACGGAGTAGCCAATCGTCTAGGTAGTGATGGAGCTTGAACCCCATCACGTGAAAGGGAGCGACGAAGGCTGTGACTATCATCGTAAAAATTAGGGGTGCCGATGCCAGACCGAACGGCAGGGCCCTGAATTGATACGTCTTTCCTTCGTAATGGAATCGAAGGAAGTGTTGATAGTCTGGATGGATCGGTACATGTAAGTACGCATCCATTAAATCCATCGATACCGCCCAATCGTTGGGCTGTATCGCTGTTGCTATAGACCTGGTGGTTTCCATCTTGAAATGAGGAACATTCAAGAAGGTGTTTAACCTGGAAAGGTCTATGATCAGCCTCCATGTCCCTGCTTTCTTGGGAACCAAGAAAACGTGGCTGTAAAAGCCGGGGGAGCATGGATCTTGAAGGACCTGGATAGCTTGCTTCTCCAGTAATGTCGCGACCTCTGCTTGGAGGGCAGAGGCCTTGACTGGGTCCTTCGGTGGCTGAACTGGGGTTGGATATATGGTAGTCGGGGGGGTACGGTTGAAATCTAGTTTCACTCCGTACCTCAACATGTTTGGGACTGGGGACCCCTTTGGGCACCAATCGTCCCAAATGTCTGCAAATTTTTGCAGACGGCCCCCGACTACCGGAGTCGGCTCCTTTTTGCGTCCGGGAGGAGAAAGGAGGGGGGAGTCACCTCTTCCGGCCAGCACCCCTTGGGCGAAAGGAGTGCTTAGTCGGACCGGATCCACCCTGGTTAGAGGAAGTATTTTTCCTCTTTCCAGTCCGGCGACCCTCCGCTTCCCGTTGGAAGGATCCAGCAGGAGCAGGCTGACTAGGCGGGGTAGGCCTAGGCAGGACCTGCCTGGCGTACGGGATTGAACCCGATGCCTGCTGGGGCCTCTCTATCTTTCTAGCGTTAGGTAGAGAGGTCTTGGCCCTCTGTGTCGCAGTGGGGGCATATAATTTGTCCCAATCTTTCTGTGCTTGAGCCGCCTCTTGTACAGAATCTGCGAACAGGAAAGAACCGTCCATAGGAGCGGTTCTTAAGGCCCCTTCCAGCTGGAGGGATCTGATGACATTGAGAGAGCCCAGTGCGGCGTCTCTACGGAGTAGGACGCTATTTGCTGCGGTCTTGGCGGACAGCGCAATAGCGTGCCTAATCGAATGTGACAAGGATGTCACAAGCGATTTTGTGTCATCAGATAGTGACTCATTATCTTTTAGGGATCTGGCTAGGGCCAGGTTAGTGTGCTCTGCGTAGGAGAGCACCGCTAACGTGTTTTTGGCCAGACCCTCTTGTGCTCTAAGGTCTCGGTAAGCCGAGGAGGAGGTCACCCTAGGCACGAGTTGGTCCAGCTGTACATCGTCCTTTAATATGGAAGTCGATGCTGCAGCTGGACAGCCGGCCGAGCTGACTCGATAATAGTCAGCGCGGTACTGCCTAACGGGAGGAAGTTGTGCCGTGAACAACTTCCCCGGTTTACACCAAGCTTCCGGTCCGACTGCCGGAAGGACAGGGATGGAAGTACGTTGGTGGGCGCCTTGTGAGTCTCTGATTGTACGCTCCAAAAGTTCAGAGACTGCTAACACCGACGGGGAGGGAGGAAGGAATTCAAGTGCCCGAGTGGAGCCTTGAGAAACCTGTGGATTGGGATCCACTTCCTGTCCCCAGAGTGAAAAGGTCGGTGTTGACAAGGCTGGCAGTTCCGGCGGGGTAGGGCACAGATCCTGCGGGAGGTACGCTCTGATCAAGGATCTGAGTGTCCTCATATCCGACAGGATACTGGCCTCCTCTGGTGACAGCTCCTCCTGATTGGGGGAGCGGTAGCCTGGCTGAGAACTCTCGTTCTCAGAAAATTCCTCTAAAATAGAGGAGTCGGATGGTGGGTATCCGATGGGACCAGGCGCACCAGAGGAACCGGAACCCTGCTCCAGATGGCTGAGTCTATCAGAAAGACCTGCTACCATCTGGATGAGCTGGGACAGTTGCTGTCCCGACTCGGGTTCCGGACCCGACGTGCGGCTTCTCTCAACGACGGGCGGTTGAGGCGAGGGTGAGCGCATAAGCGAACCCTGGAAGCCGTATGTGCGGGCGAATGGGTCTACCGGAAGCGGAAGTTGCCCATATTCTGAACTAGAGTTCAGATGTCCTCTCTGCGTAGCTCGTTCCATGGGAACGACGCCTCTGCTACGCGGAGGGGGTGGCACTTCCGGTTGGTTCCACCCAAGAGGTTGGCCAACGTAGGAAGGTGCCTGCATTTCCGGTAGGACGAAGTCCGAAACCGGAAATGCACGTAACTCCTTCGCCGGTATGGAGCTACCGGAAGCCCTTTTAGAAGGAGGTACGGAGGGCGGAAACGCTGTTACCGAAGACGCATGGCGTTTCGGAGGTGGCGTTATAAGGTCCGGCCCTACTCTACTGTGTCCGTGAGGACTGGGGTTATTTCGCAGTAAAGACTGAGAAAAACCCCCAGTAGAGTCTTCGGTTACTGAAAAACGGGAACCCGCGTCAGTAACCGGAACTGCAATCGGCGGACCGGAAGCAGGGTGCTCCCGCGGGTACAAAGGGCTTGTACTCGGGCTTGAGGTCCGGGGTATATTAAACCCTTGGAGACTTATTGGATGTAAGTCTCCCTTGGGACCACAGACATTAATAATGTCAGATCCCGCATCCTTCGCAGCCGCGGCCGGAACCGGAACTCGGCTGACGGAAGGGGTGGTGGCGGGAGGTTTGCTAGACCTCCGGGTTATATGCCCGGAAACGGAACCGGAAGAGGGTTTAGGCGTCTTCGCGGCCCGTTTCCCGCCACCAGACGCATTCCTTTGTGGTGAGACAAAGGATGCCGTCGGAGGGGTACGCCATATAAAAAATGGTACCAATGACAATAAAAACACTGGGAACCCCAAGTAGGCCAGAAAGGACGCAATAATTAATGGAAAGGAAAACATGCCTACTTGAATTAAACACTATTGCAATGGATCTGAGTCTTGTTCATTACAATAGAGCGGAGAATAGCCTACTTAACTCTACCCTACCAAGATCAAAATAATGGAGCCGGGTCGACTAAGCTAGCTAAGAAAATGTCTATAATTAAATAGACTGGACAATACTAATGCCAAGATTAGTTTGGCGGTCTACTCCGTAGGTGAATGAACCCAAAAATCGTCTAGACTTGGCTGGTTGAATTTGGTTTTAAATCGAATTCACGGCAGCTTTGAAAAAACGATGTGCTTCGTAGAAGCACAAGAGTAAAGACTGAATATGGCGGCATGAGATCGGCGCGATCTCGCGGGATCGGTCAGGGCGCCGCCTGGCGGCCGAGCTGTTAACTCAGTTCTCCCTTTAGAAAATTAAAGGGATACTCTTGTGTTTGAGCCCAAATGGAGTAACATGCAAAAGTGTTCCATAGGTAAGTTTGAATGACACAAAATAGAATTTCTTGCTCTGAAATGGGCAGTGACCGAAAAATTCAAAGCCTATTTGTATTATGCTCCGGAGGTCACTGCATACACTGACAATAATCCGCTTACATACATCTTCACAATGGCTAAACTCAACGCTACTGGTCATCGGTGGATGGCAGAACTGTCGCAGTACCCTTTGACTTTGAAGTATCGTCCAAGGAAGGATAACATAGACGCTGACGTTTTGAGTCGCTTACCTATGGATTTCTCAAAGTACATGGCGCAATATACTGAGGTTGTTAATGGAAAGGATGTCCAGGATAGTATTGCAGCAGTGCAACAACAGGCTGATGATACTACTTGCTGGGCCATGGTATCCTCTGTTGATCCACTACTGATCTCTGAACCGACTAGAACTTTTACTTCTTTGTCTCCCAGTGAAATTAAGGATAAGCAGTGGCAGGACCCGACAATCCATCGAGTTATGGAGTTTTTGCGCAACGATGCATCGTTACCAGCATCCAAGTGTTGCAGACGTGAACCTCATGATGTTCAGGTCTTGTTCCGCAGCTGGAAGACTTTGCACCTCGATAGCGATGGTGTCTTGTGACGCCAAAGTGGGAACTGTAAACAACTCATATTACCAAAGACTTATCGCCCATTAGTATACAAGGAACTGCATGATGACATGGGTCATCTTGGCTGGGAACGTGTTCTTGATATAGTTAGAGAACGTTTTTATTGGCCACAAATGCAGGAGGATATTGAGGACTATGTTCAGAACCGTTGCCGTTGTCTCATCACTCGTGCGCCGTACAAGCACACTCGTGCTCCGCTAGTTTCGATTACATCATCTGCGCCATTTGATCTTGTTTCCTTGGATTTCTAACATCTCGAGAAAAGTAAGGGTGGACATGAATATATTCTATTGCTCGTAGATCATTTTAGCAGATTTGCCGTCGCCTACCCCACCTCAAACAAATCTATACCGGTACTACTTTAAATACAGACTATGAGACATTTGTTACGGAATGGCAAAAGGCTATGTGTCAAGCGCAAGACATAGCTTCATCACACATAAAGACTGCGGCAGCCCGCAGTAAGAAATATTACGATCAGAAAGTGTATGGACAGCCTTTGCAAGTTGATGATCGTGTTTTAGTGCACAATCTGAGTCAGCGTGGTGGCCCTGGAAAACTCCGGTCACATTGGGAGGACAAGGTGCACATCGTAATCTCTCAAAAGGGAGATAAGCAGTCTAGTCCTGTGTACGCAGTCATTGCAGAGGATGGCATGGGTAGGGAGAGAGTTCTCCATCGTAATTTACTATTGCCATGCCCAGGCCTGCCTCTTATTAATACTAATCCGTACACTGAACATACTGTCACACGTGCTACTAGTAATCGCCGTTCTACTCGCGCTAACTCTCAGTTGCCGAAACCTCCGGCTGGTGACACCTCGGACTCTGACAGTGATGAGGATATAGTTGGTATAGCCTTGGGCTATTTTTCTAATCGGCAGGGAGAGGAGACTGGCAATAACTCAGAAGTGTCTCCAGAGACAATAGAACTTGTGGCTGAAAATACGAACACTCGGGATATAGTAGACACTAGTAATGGTAACATCAATGGTGAAAATTCTGCGATTAGTAATGACTCCAGTCTTGACCCTGGGCCTCAACCAAGCGCAGAATCTCCTCAGCTCAACTACGAGGCTACTGTGTTTGAGCCAAGAGCTGCAAGAACGTGTCGTAAGCCACCAGTGTTTACATACAATGAACTTGGAAGGCCATCACTTCAGTCAGTATCAGTTTATCAGCCATATCAGCCGCCTGTGTGACCTGTTGTGCATTGGGTTCCTGTTTGTGGACCTTACTCAATGTTTCCAGCTCCAATGCCATTCAGTTACTGGTAGAAACCATTTGCAATGACAATATTGTGAAACTGCTGAGACTGACACTTGCAATGACAATATTGTGAAACTGCTGGGACTGACACTGCCAATTACTAAACTGTGACTATCAATTATCTTGCAATGACAATTTTAGTTTAGATAGAAATATTTGATTCATTTTATTACAAGTTACTACAGTATTATATCACTGCTGAATAGTTTTAGATTTAAGCTGAACTTTTGGATTCCACATTCATGACTTATGGGAGCTGTTGCTGCAATACTTTGCATGAAACGATATTAGTAAGCTACCGTGTATTAAGATGATCTGACAAGCATTCAATGGAGATATGTCAACATGTTGGTATTGGAATATTTCGAGAGTGTGTTCTTATGGGTTAAGCGCTGGACGTAACTTCTCATTTTGCCAGTTTCTTAATAGTTTTGATTCCTGAGTTTAGTCATTTGGGGCTGATCTAATGCATTGTCTTCAGGTCTGTCGGTATATAGTTTGGTCTGTTTTGAATTGGAATGTAATTTCCTGTACTAAATTTGACATCTATTGGCTCCTGTTTAGGTACTTCATGGAGACTGAAGACATGGCTTTGGGTTGCAGGGTCCATTTGAATTTGTACACAATAACAATGACTTAAGAAGTTGAGTATGGGTATATTGTGTGACTTATCTTTCACTTAAAAGCATTACACTGGATTTCATTTATGGTAAATGGACATATCATGTGCAGGATTGATCACTCTGTACTGGTATCAAGAGAATAGTATGCTATGAGTGCTGACACAAGTAATAATGACTTAGTATCATTTGTCACGTTGGATCATCTGTAGAAATTTACAATTATGTTTTGTCCTCAAGCTCAGTTATATAATTGTTTAGTTTAGTTTGTGTGTTTAGGTTCATAACCAATAGTTAAAATATAGCCATGCAATATTTACTGGTGTCTGTGAACGGTGTAGTATTTTAAAGAAAATTTGTAAGTAATCTAGTCTTTTGGTCCACGTATAAGGCCTGGTACCGGTAATGTTTGGATGTTGGTAAACTGGGAGTTGGGTACTGAGAATCAGACTTTGAATGATGTGCTAGCAACCTCTCTTCAATAGTTACGAGCAGTTGTGACTACCCAGTATTAAAGTTGTTGAACTTGTATCAGTTACCATGGCATTGTTGGCTTCTGGATTGAACTTACTTTGTTTACCTCATTTTGACTAACACCTCTTTGTGTAATCACTTCAGGTTATTGTGACATTTTGGTAGAGCTTCAGAGTAACTGTACCCATTTTAAGACCCAGCTTTATTGAACTTGAAATTTGTGTGTCACCATTATAGTACTTGGACTACAGGTATTTGATCTGTAAGCTTTGCACACGTGTACATGTATTATGAACTTAAGTTGTTCAGTTTCTAGATTGAGTCAGGTTATGGTTTTGAGTCTTGCTTGGGAGGGTCCCGTCTTTAAAGTGGGGGAGAGTGTTACGGTCGACATTGTCCGTCTCAGGTCCCAAATCCCTTGACATGCATTGACATGTGTATGGTAGTTGAGAAGGCCCAAAATCCTGACGTACCTCAGTCTAAAAATGAAAACACGCTGTTTTGGAAAATGATTGTGACCCTACTTGAAATTATGCCGAAATTATACCGTTTGTAACACCAAGAACAGTGTTCGCCTTATATATTTAACATACACACTTCATAAACAGCTGTGTCTGGATGAAATGACAATACCATTCAAGGGGAGGAGCACCCTAAAAGTTCCTGATTAATTGGGGAGTACTGTCCCAAAACGTGTCATTTCTAACTATGGTTGTAATTGTGTCAGTATGAGTGTTGGTGTGAATAGGTTAATGTTTGGTTTGAATGGGCGTGTTTTAGGAAGTTGCCCAGTGGGTTACTGAGCACTTCCTGTCTGGTGTGAATGAGGAGAAGGAGTGAGGTGTGAATTTGCTTGGGGTAAGTGTGCCAAAGCTTTTTTAATATACAATGTTCACTTCGTAGATATTGCTATGTTCAGTGAAACCAGTTTCATAGTAGTTACACGCATTTAGTGGGGTTGCTTAGTTAGTCTGGTGTGATATACAATACCAGACGGTCATACAGGACAACACCCTGTTTTCCCACATGTACACTTCCACAGGCCTATACACAAAGACCTATACAAAGCTGGCTCTCTACAACCAAACTAATACAAAACTGGCATATGTATGGGCGGGTCAAAGTACTGTGTGGAGTATGGAGCTCCATCCGAGTAATTAATAAATTAGTAATTGAGTTAAGCTGATAGCATGCTTGCTGCTGGGTGTGGTTACTTGTTCATAGTTGTTAAATTTCTACCAGTTACCTAGTATGTTTCCTGTTTATTCTATTTTAGTTCCTATATTAAACGTGAAGTGCAGAAACCCGTCGTTTGTGTCATCACTGGTCGCAGCGTCAATCTGGGCGCAACATCGAATCTGTGACAAGTACACATCTGACAGTTAGAAGGTTACTGATACCCAACATCAATAAGAGCCATAAAGTTTATATGGACAGTTATTATACCAGCCCTAGACTTGCCCTGGAGTTCTCAGAACTGGAAACTGGCATATGCGGTACAGTCATTTTCAAACGTAAAGCCATGCCAGTAGAACTGAATGAAATGGTCCAAGGACCATGTGCTCACCTTGGGTAATGTAATGCATGTCATTTGCAGTGGATATGGGGGGAACATTCTGGTCAGTTGGTACGTAGGCAACATCTGTGATTGGGTTGAAATCACCAGTTAATGAAGCTCAACCCATTTTTAGACGACACTGCTCAAGTCTACCGCGTCGGATCGACGAGGCACTGATTCATACGATATGAGACACCCGTACCTTCTACCAAAATCGAGTCAGCGCTCTCTCCTCATAACTCACGAAAGCCACCGAACGCCTGCCACGGAGGACAGATCAAGACGGTCGCCGAGATACGTAAAACCCACTTGATCATCGGAGACGTCAAGTTGGTGAAGGTAACCATACGAGATGGCAAGTTCTGCATTTGCAACCGAGGGAAAGCACTCCAAGAAGCCAGCCTAAAGTTTCGAATCAAATGGAAATTCGGTCCACCCACTGGCCCTCACCACCAGGGGGCTATTGAGAGAATGGTACAGGGTGTCAAAAGCGCCATGAAGATGATGGTCAATTCCGACAAACTCACACTTGTGGAATGGGAAACTGTGTTCGCACAGATTTCTGCCTTGATAAACTGTCGTCCTCTAACCGTGTCATCGTTACCACTCGATGACCAGCCTGTCATGCCAAACCACTTTCTCATCAGTAGAGGAGAACTACAGTCGCCACAAGTGCCATGAGAGCCTTTTTCCGAAAACCATCACAAACGTCGCCAGCTTTGCAACAACATGGTAGACAACTTCTGGAGACACTGAATGACTTCGATTCACAAGTTGTCGCCTTGCCTCAAATGGTCCAAAGAAGAAGAGAATCTCCAAGAACATGACATTGTGTTAGTTGTGGATGAGAAAGCGAAATGAGAATCTTGGAAAACTGCCGAAGTTGTAGCTGTCTACCTGGGACCGACAATCCGGTTAGGATTGTCAACGTGCGATTGGAAAGCGGACTAGCCCTGAAACGACCTATTTCCAGACTAATTCTGCTGATAAAGTCAAAGGATAGAACCCATTTGATGGACGCTTAATTGGACTATATCATGTCAGTGTAATTATGACATGCGTTTTGGACTACGTGTATCATATCAGTGTAGTTGTGACATGCGTTTTGGACTACATGTATCATGTCAGTGTAGTTATGACATGCGTTCTGGACTACATGTATCATGTCAGTGTAGTTATGACATGCGTTTTGGCCTACATGTATCATGTCAGTGTAGTTATGACATGCGTTTTGGACTACATGTATCATGTCAGTGTAGTTGTGACATGCATTTGGACTCTTATGTCAGTATAGCAAAGACATTTGCGTTAAGTTTATCGTTTACAAGTTCTAGTTACCGTGTTCATTTAGAAGTTACTGATTAAAAGACATGCCTGTCTATGATGTCCTCACGGATGTCGCAAGCTACTAAGCACAACCACGCCGAAGACGGAATTCGGCGAAAGGGAAAAACAATGAATTCAGACACGATTGTATTTCTTGATGAAAAATCGATACTAATACAATCAGTTAACATGTATATCGACAATAAATTAATAGTAGAGGTAATACAATATGGGTCCTATGCTACTGAGTAGCCATCCTTGGCTCCTCGTCTACGGAGAGTAAAGGCATCTGCCATTCTGGCATGATTGATTAGTCTACTCTGGCATTGAAGCGCGTATCATTGGGGGATGCAAGCTTGGTACCCAAGTTCGCGATGCGTAGCCGTACCTACTGAGATCGTCAGTCTGTTGCGGCAGCGAAATCAAAAGTTTTTCTGATTCCCCCCTCCAATTTTTGCCACCCAAAATATGCCGATTAGGACGCTGTTTAAGAGGTCTTATCGTTTGTCTCAGATGCAAGGAAATTGCATCTGAGATCTGCTGGGGAGGGCCACCAGACACCAGGCTCGCACCGAGCGCTCAAATATGCGCCCACGGCGCTCTATAGTTGTCCCAAGCGCTCCGAGAGCACTGAAAATACGTTCAATGTCCAATCAATGTCACTGTGCTGCAGACCTTACTTAACCTCTCCCCAAAAAGTAAACCTAGTTGAAAAGTCTTTAGCCTGCTACCAACACATGCCACTTGATCGTCACAGTAAATCAGACATGGACAATTTATCATGTAGACCGTATATTGTTGTCTACTTTTTTCTATATTCAATGGTCATTTCAGTTTTTTTTTGTTTCCATTCGTCAGTTTCATTTATGCTTTCAATTAAATTTTTCAAGCCATCCAGACTTGAGGCTGTTGACGATAGTGTCTACGAGATGCTAATCATATGCCTCAAAGGGAAAAGCCGCTTTGGAGATTATGGAAACCAAATCTTAAAAAAAAGAGCCCATGACAAGGTTTACGGGCTCACCAGAAAGAACAATTACCAGGTTCGTTTGGTTGACACTTACTTCGGGGTTGTAGCGACAAAGGTACTCATCACATCCGATATGAGACGTAGTTCCTTGCCGTATTGAGCTTCCCTCCATCGTGCTTCAGTACTACATGGAGAGATTCCTTTCAAGGAATCTCGAAGGGGTTTATACAGAACTGGCTCAATTCCAGAGGATACCAGATGGCCAAAACCCCGGCTTTCACTAACTTGGAGCCAATCCGGGCAAGGCGAATCCTCCAGATCCAGCAGATATCGACAAGATGGCGGCTGGCAGTGGAAGGCAAGAGCAAGTGCTCCTGTAAAATTGGAGTCTTCAAAGCAGGCTCTGCAGTCATACCTTTACCAATGTATACTTAGAATGGATACATAAGCCTAAGTGGACAGTGTAACTTTCCAGAAAAATGCAGCTGTGAGTTTTAGCTTTTTGGACCTCATTTTGTCAACCTGTTACTTCCAACACGAATGTCTTTTCCCTCCTGGGGGTCGTCTCATAGATTCTAATGGCAGCTCCTCAACATGGTGTTACTCGCAAACAACAGGACCGTACACCAAATTCTGACATGGATTCACCGGAGTATGCTAAAAAACCACTTCTAGATAGTGTGGAGATATCAAGTCTGAAAGTATGGTTCAAAGAGCAAATGGACGACCTTCGTCTGGATATAAAAACCGAAAATCGGGAACTAAAACGGGAACTGAGTGACTTGAAGGAGCACATCGACTCGAAAGATCAGATCATATTGAATTTGGAGAACAACGTTATGCTCCTGTCAGACCGCCTTGATGAAGCTCTCGCCATCACTGACTCGGCTAAAGACAAGGTGGAGTCCCTAGAGTCAAAGTTAGAGGAGTTGGAGCAGTACTCTAAAACGGCCTTCCCTACGCATAGCTGGACTTGGTGCATTCCGCCCTGATGAAGATTTCCCAAAGAAAGTGGTAGATCTTGCTACCAAGATTGGAGTCAACCTCACTCTAAAAGATGTTGATCGAGCACACACAACTGGCAAGGACAAATTAGGCTTGATAGTTAGATTCAATAATTATTCGCTTCAATGTTTATTCAAACCGTAAAAAACTAAAAACAGTGAATCCAAATGTGTTCATCAACGAGGATCTGGGCCCGGTTGCTCAATCAGCGTTTGCATTAACGTGGCGTTAGCAGCATTTTTCAGGGTTAAATCCTTAACGTGGCGTTTGCTAACTTAGCGTTAAATTTGGGTTGCCCAAAGTCATTTAAACGCCAGCGTTAGCTAACATTGCCTAAATGCTGGCGTTAGTGCGTTGCTAGGGAAATTACCCACAATGCAATCAAGTTCCTCCCAAATTTTCCAAGATGGCAGCCTCCAGTACTGAGAATTTTGTATCCGCACCAAAAATGAAAAAGAAGAGGGAAAGCGGGTCCAACTGGACCCCAGAAGTCACCATTCTGCTTGTGGAATTGGTTGAGGTCCAGTTGGAGATGCTTAGGGCAAAGTTTAGTAACGAAGTCAGTAAGAGCCTAAAGATGAATGTCTGGGATGATATTGCACTGAAGGTGTCAGCCCTGGGAACAACCCAGGTGAGGGAGAAGTGGACCAGGTGAGGGAGAAGTGGAATTCGTTGGTTTCCAAGGCCAAGGAGGTGCATGGGCAGCGTCGACAACACATGGGCAAAACTGGTGGCGGGGCATGTATGGCGCCATTGAATGCCATCACAGAGAAGATCATTGACATATTCAAAGATGATGCTAGCTTCAATGGTATTGTTGATGGTTTTGAAACAACAATTCGCCAGCCTCAACCCCTGGATATGCCTTGCAAGAAGAGGAAGACAGTTGTTGACCCACATCATCAGGATCAAGTACAGTATAGTAGCCAGAAAAATGGGAATTGATATTGGTACTTCACTTATGTAGCTACCAACAAAATCAAAATCCTTTTTTATTGAATTGTTCGTTCATAAACCTATGTAAAATTTAGATTGGGAATAGGGAATGATGGGAACTAGCAGTGATTTGACTTTGTTGTTCAGTCAAAAAAAACTCAGAAAAAAACATAGGGAAGGATGGGAAGAGGGAATGATTTAAAATACATCTTTCAAAATGAAACATAATGGGAATGTACGGTAGGTTGGGAAGTGGGAATGATGGGAACTGGAAAACTCAGAAAAATACATCAATGGGAACTGCGGATGTTGTTTACTCATAAAACACTGAGAAAATTACACTGGGAAGGATGGGAAGAGGGAATTGTTTTTAAAATGTATCTTTAAAAATGAAACAAAATGGGAATGTACCGTAGGTTGGGAAGTGGGAATGATGGGAATTGGAAAACTCATCAGAAGAAAATCAATGGGAACTACGGATGATGGGAAGTGGAAATGATTTTGCGATGTTATTTGTTGAAAATGAAAAAAAATGAAGTCTAGGTTGGGATGACGAATGATGGTAATTGGGAGTGATTTTTACTTTCTTCTTCATTCATCAAAATACTGATCAGGGCAACCAACAGCATAAAAATGAGTGGTTTTGATTAGGCTAAACACAATAGCATGAAAACGAAAGCTTGCTATTGGGGTTCCCAGCATGAAAGGAAAGAACAATCATGGATGGGTTTCGAAATGATCAGTATAAAAGGCTATGGCTCCGGTTTAGCAACAGCATGAAAAGGAAGCGTCCTGGTTGGGGTAAGCAATGGCATGAAAGGAAGAGTCATAGTTTGGGTTAGCAATAGCATGAAAGGAAGGGTAATGGTTGGGGTTAGCAATAGCATGAAAGGAAGTGTCATGGTTGGGGTTAGCAATAGCATGAAAGGAAGGGTAATGGTTGGGGTTAGCAATAGCATGAAAGGAAGAGTCATGGTTGGGGTTAGCAACAGCATGAAACGGAAGGGTCACGGTTGGGGTTACATGTAGCAATAGCATGAAAAGGAAGGGTCACCGTTCGGGTTAGCAATAGCATGAAAGGAAGAGTCATGGTTGGGGTTAGCAACATCATGAAACGGAAGGGTCACGGTTGGGGTTACATGTAGCAATAGCATGAAAGGAGGGGTCATGGTTTGGGTTAGCAATAGCATGAAAGGAAGGGTAATGGTTAGGGTTAGCAATAGCATGAAAGGAAGAGTCATGGTTGGGGTTAGCAATAGCATGAAAGGCAGCGTCCTGGTTGGGGTAAGCAATGGCATGAAAGGAAGAGTCATGGTTGGGGTTAGCAATAGCATGAAAGGAAGAGTCATGGTTTGTGTTAGCAATGGCATGAAAGGAAGGGTAATGGTTAGGGTTAGCAATAGCATGAAAGGAAGAGTCATAGTTGGGGTTAGCAACAGCATGAAACGGAAGGGTCACGGTTGGGGTTAGCAATAGCATGAAAGGAAGAGTCATGGTTTGTGTTAGCAATAGCATGAAAGGAAGGGTAATGGTTGGGGTTAGCAATAGCATGAAAGGAAGAGTCATGGTTGGGGTTAGCAACATCATGAAACGGAAGGGTCACAGTTGGGGTTACATGTAGCAATAGCATGAAAGGAGGGGTCATGGTTTGGGTTAGCAATAGCATGAAAGGAAGAGTCATGGTTGGGGTTAGCAATAGCATGAAACGGAAGGGTCATGGTTGGGGTTAGCAATAGCATGAAAAGGACTTTTCATGTTTATCGGCTTATGTTTTGTCGACATGTACAGACAAAAAACCAAAGGCTGTCATTTAAAAATCTTTCTATGATAAAACATGCATTTCTGGGATAATCAAACACAATCTCATTCATGAGAGTTGAATATGGTACATGTACTTGCACTTGCAGTCCACCCTGCCCCCACTATTTTGGAAAAAGACTACTTTCATTTTGGAGATTAAAAGGGGAAGGGGTACGTCGTTCACTGGTGGTGTTGGAAAATAGAAATGCTGTGGGGGATACACAATACCGTAGTGCAGTTATCATCACGAATTTGCTGAAACTAGTGTCTCCCACTCCCAGGACCACTACAACAAAACCAATGACAAATATACTTCACTTCATTCCCCAACTCCTACCATCTTCCAAGTTACAATTTCACAGAACCCTAACAATTAAATGTAACTCCGTACAATTCCCGAACTCCCATCTTCCCCATCCATAGTTCCACAGAAAAACAAACCCTACCTCCACACCTCCCCATCTTCCCTCTTCCCAGTGACACAACCCAAGGACACAGACACAGGCTCACAGCCAACAAATCCCTCCACAATTCCCCAACTCCCAACTTCCCTGTCCATAGTTCCACAGGAGGACAAACCTTACTTCCACACTTCCCCATCTTCCCTCTTCCCATCAACAAAACTCAAGGACACCGACACAGACAAATTCCAACAAGTCGCTCCACAATTCCCCAACTCCCACCTCCCCGGTCCATAGTTCCACAGGAGGACAAACCTTACTTCCACACTTCCCCATCTTCCCTCTTCCCATCAACAAAACCCAAGGACACCGACACAGACAAATTCCATCAAGTCGCTCCACAATTCCCCAACTCCCACCTCCCCGGTCCATTGTTCCACAGGAGGACAAACCTTACTTCCACACTTCCCCATCTTCCCTCTTCCCAGCAACAAAACCCAAGGACACAGACATAGACCAATTCCAAACCATTACACATGCAAATCATGCAAAAATGCTACATGCATAACATAACAATAGAAAATACTTCAAATGCACAGACTATACTAACATACACTGATATACAGGACACCCACGTGTACATTCTGTAAAATAGCCCTACAATTTGTGAATTTTGATTCACACGAAATCAAAATGTAGAAAGTCGCGTCAGCTATTCCAAGGAAGTACCAATATCAATTCCCAAGTATTGCATATTATACTGTACTTGAGCCCATCATCATGGGGTGCAAGCCAGCACATCTGGTATGTGTTCATTATTTTTACTTTTTTGAAAGGTCAACCTTTATTTTGAGCTAGAAAGAAGTTTTCTAGTTCGTCTGCTTGTTTGGGAATCCCCAGCAAATGGGAAACTCCTCCAACTACGTCATTATTGGCACACTGCCAATGTACATGTTCAAAACGCATGCTTGCCAAATCACACGATACCAAATATACCAACTTGCCACACCAAATATCCTCGTTTCCCCCGTAGAACACTGTTTAAACAAATGATCAACATCTTATAAACATACTAAGAGACAGACTTACTATAATGAACCATCTTTTTTTGTATCATAACTGTGAATAAATACAGATTTCATTTGGAAATTTGTGCAATGTATTCTCTAGCTTCTGGAAATGCTTGATGCGAACTGAGCATGCTCAGTGGGCACACATAAAATATGAAGTGCCATTTCAGCTAAACTTTTTTACAGTGCAATACAATAATAAACAACTATCTAAGTACAGATAGTATAACACTTAATTAAAAACATACAGAAATACCAGTTTACAATACAGTGAAAATGAAAGCTTATAAAGGGAATAGTCAGCACATTTCACTGACGACTTTTATATAAAAATAGAAGTTTTGAAAATAGCATTATTTAGTATAGAGACTGCTTAATGTCGGTCATGTAGATCTAAAACATCTGAAAAATATTAACTACCCTTTAGAAAAGTTAATCTCTATAAATACTCAACTCTTAATATATTAATAGGTGGACACCTTGCAAAGAAATGAAATCATCTTCAACATGTTCAATTGTTGAACAAGGAAGAGTAGACTTTTTAAATAGTATTTACAATTTCTACAAAAAAAACCCTCTCATTCCAGGAATACCTGCAGCAATTGGAGCAGGGCCAGGGAGAGTTTTCATACCACCACTTAAGCCCAGGAATGAGGAGCAAGTACCAGCCTCTGCCGTTGTCATTGCTGAAATAGGTATGATTTAAATTATTGTGTTTTATTGGCAAGTTAGACCAACTGATGGATTCACTGTTTGAATTCTTTGTACTACAGTATCATACTTTTAAAGTAGTGACAGAATACAAATTTTGATAAAATACCAACTGTTTTAATGCAGACTAAAATCATATAGCTTGCTAATTTTCTGGTCGAATTTCAGGTCTGCCAACTTCTGGATATCCCAATGACGACATTGAAGAAGTCAAAACAAGCATGACTTATGAATCAGGTAATTGCTACATACACTATACATGGTTGCATTACAGATCTCCAGATGAAGGTTTAAAAATTCTCTTGAAAATTGTGACTAAACTCCCAACTAGGTTTCATGACATTATTTTTATGACATAAAACAAGCATTCATTTTCGAAATTTGGATTTGGAATTCAGATTTGGAGGTTGAAACCTAGAATGTATTGTAGTCGAATTAAGTGGTAGTGATGGGAAGAAGCATGGTGTTGTGGTGTGTTATCGCCCACCTGACCGTGATGTTGTTTCAGTTCGTGAGTTTATCGGACAGTTTAGAACGATCCCAGATAGCTGCAAAAATCATTTTTATGATGTGTGTGTTTTGGGTGATTTCAACTTTCCTAGTATTGATTGGTCTATCGTTGCATGCAACTCGGTAAATGACGTTGCGCAAGAGTTTTGTGATCTCTTGTTTGACTTTTCATTGTGGCAGTTTGTATATGAGCCCACGCATAGGGCAGGTAACATTCTTGATCTTGTATTGTCTAACAGACCGGAGCAAATTAGTGATTTAGAAGTTTGGCCAGACAGCTTTTGTTCGGATCACTACCCGGTTGTGTTCACGTTGGGGATGAATGTAAATAGGTCAAAGCAAAGGCCTAGGTCGGTGTTGGATTGGAAGAGTGCTAATATTATTGGATTGCGTGATTTTCTTTGTGAAGAGTTTGGTCATGGTTCAGATTTTAAAGAACGAAATGAAGGTCTTGATGTAGAACTTGTATGGCAGGACTGGCTTGGTATTGTTAATAGGGGTGTTGAATTTTTTGTTCCCAAGAAAGTGTTAAAAAGCTCTAAGAGACCACGGTGGGTAACTGGTGAGTTGAAGCACTTGTCAAATAAGGTGAAGACAGCACTGCGTAAGGCCAAGAGGGACGGGCGTGACATCTCCTGGAATAAATATAGGGCACTGAGAAATAGGCTGAGAGATAAGTCGCGCACAAGTTACCAATTGTATATTGAGTCAGTGGGGAGGGATGCGAAGACAAATCCGAAACGCTTTTGGTCTTTCTATCACAGCAAAGTAAAAGCTGATCGGATACCAACAACGGTTAGTCACAATGGAGTGAAGGCTGGGGAAAACGGGGAAAAAGCGAGCTTGTTCAACAACTATTTTGCGTCAGTCTTCTCTGATGAGGTTATTGATATACCCGAGATTGATGTTGTTATCGAGCCGACCCTTGAGTGTTTTGATTTTACGGCCGATGAGGTTTTGAAATGTCTTTTTGCACTCGATGTAAACAAGGCCTATGGTCCAGATGGAATTTCACCCAGACTATTGAAAGAATGTGCTCATTCCTTGAGCGACTCATGTGCATTTATATTCAACTGCAGTATGTCATCTGGTGAGCTACCAAGTACGTGGAAGTTGGCTAATGTTATGCCTGTGTATAAGAAAGAGGATAAGGGTAAGGTTGATAATTATCGACCAGTGTCTTTGTTATGTATTATCTCAAAGGTCATGGAGAGGCTGATTCATACAAAATTGACCAACGAGGTTCAACTGAAATTAAATGATGCTCATCATGGTTTTCGGTCAAAGCGTTCAACCAGTACTAAGCTTGTTCAAGTATTGCATGATATTGGTGCCGACTTAGATAAAGGGGATCAAGTTGATGCGATCTATCTCAATTTCAGTAAAGCTTTTGATAGAGTCCCGCATCATCTGTTAGTCCATAAGTTGCAGAGTTTTGGTATCAATGGTAGGCTGTTAAAATGGTTCAAATGTTATCTAACTGACAGGAAGCAAAGAGTGTGCATAAATGGCGAAGTCTCCACGGTTAAAGATGTAACCTCGGGTGTCCCTCAGGGCTCGATTCTGGGGCCGCTACTTTTTTTATTGTATGTGAACGACCTCCCTGAAGTTATGGGCCAGAATACAACTATGTCTCTATTTGCAGATGACTCAAACATGTATAGGTTGATTAAGTCGTTGGAGGATTGTCTGGCACTACAAGATGATCTTGAAAATGTAGCCCGTTGGTGTAAAACGTGGGGGATGTGCTTAAATGCAATTAAATGTCAATGTATGAGTATCACCAGGAAGCTTAACCCTACAGTATACTATTATAATATTCATGGTCGTGCTTTAACCAAGGTCGACAACGTTCGGGACCTTGGTGTCATGGTCAGTAGCGATTTGACTTTCAATTCTCATATGAATCTGACTGTTAAAAAGGCAAATCAGACTTGGGCAACGATTAAGCGTGTGTTTGATAGGATGAAATGGTCCAGGGACCATGTGCTCACCTGTGTCGAAGGGGAGGCTATGGAGTCAGTGATTCTGACATTGGTAAAGCTGTATATATCATTTTATGGTCAGACCAGCAATTGTCAATGATCCCTGTATGGTGCACATGATGTGCATTTGTAAATACAAGGTCTACTTTGGTGTGGTAATCAGTTGTTGACCTTTGGGCCCCTATTGGCCAAACCGTAAATCGTATGACGCCACGATTCAGTCTCTGAGTAAAGGTCACCCAAGGGTATATATGTACCAAGTTTGAGTTCAATAGCCTCAGCGGTTACAAAACGTGCCACCATTGACTAACAGCGGTGCCATCGGCGAACTTTGACCTATCTTACCTTGAAAATTAGGTCAAATCAAAAACCCGGAGGATATGTGATGTCCCATTAGTAGAAGTACCTACCATATTTTTTTCAAATTTTTCGGACCAGTAATAAGGGAGAAAACGCATTTCTTCATTTTTTACCTTTGGCCCCCTGGTGGCCAAACCGTGAAACATATGAGACCGCGTTTTGGTCTCTGAGTAGTGGTCACAAAGGGGTACATGTGTACTAAGTTTCATTTCAGTGGCTTTAGCGGTAACAAAACGTGCCACCCATGTCTAACGACGACGGACGACGACGGACGCTGCGTGATGGTTAAGGCTCACAGGTGAGCCAAAAAGGAGCCCGAAATTAATGCGTCTGTTATTTGAATCCCTTGTCAGGTCAAAATTGGAATATAATTCCGTTTCTTGGGATCATACCACGAGGGAAAACTTGGTCAAGCTAGAAAGGGTTCAACGCAGAGCCACACGGCATATGTTAGGTGGAGAACTAAGTTACAAAGAGAGGCTCTCTGTTATGTCTATGTTACCTTTGTCTTACAGGTGGGAGATGGCTGACCTCAATTTTTTGCATAATTGCTTTATCGGTAAAATCGATTTGGACACTTCAAAATATAGATCTTTTAGAGAAAGGAGGGGTGACCCACTTCTTATACGTGGTGCTAGATGTAGGACGGAGACATATTGCCGGTCGTTTTTTAATCGTGTGGAGGGCATGTGGAATGCCCTGCCTATGAGTGTGCGTTGTGCGGCGAGTCCTAACGCCTTTAAGCGATCCGTCAGGGACTTTTATGAAAGCCAGCTGATGGAGCGTTTTGACCCGGACAACGCGTGCTCATGGGTTGGGCGTTGCAGGTGTCCTTTTTGCCGCTATTAAAAGAATGCTTTTACATTTTTATTAAAATTATTATACTCTTTTAGGGGTCCCGTGAATGGGTCTTAATTGACCCTTTGGCGCTCCCTTTTGGGCACCTAGTTTTACTGTTATTTCGACCATATGTTTTATTTGTATTTTCATCACTGTTGTTTTACTATGTATATAATTTTATGTTGGTGCTCAATAAAGTTGTTGAAATGAAATGAAATGAAATGAAATTAATTAACCAAGAATGAATAAAACCTTGTCTCTATTTAAACTTGCCAACTACCTGTATTTCAGATTATTTGGAACTGTGCTCAGCTGGCCCCACACCCCCAAAATGTGTCATGACAATGAAGACAAAGACTAAGAAGGTGGTACCAGCGAAATCAAAATCCTCCAGGTCAAAAGTGGGATCGGTAGGATCAGCATCAGGTTGGTATAGCTTTGCAAACCTTTACTGACAATATTCTATAGGCCATACTTCTCACTTGATTAATTGCTATGCCTTAATATCTTAGTACTTGGTCAAGGTTCAGGTAATGTCAAGAATAATATAGACTAGTGTTCATTGATTTTTGGTGCTATCAAAGAATGAATTACACATCAAGTAATATGATAATAATAAATGACTGAATTATAGGTAACAGCCATAGTATCACACAAATGTGACCCTTTCTAGCAAAACCAGTCGCATGTCGCACATAAGATGAGCCTAGATGACACCTGGAGATAATAGAAGAAATTGATGTCGTCAGATTTCACAAAAGGCAGACAATAGTGAAATGAACAAACGGTCCGTCTCAACCTGCCAAGCTCAGAGCGACATGCGACTGGTTTTGCTGGAACGGGTCACAAATGTACTAAATGTTAGACAATGGTATGTGTACCTGATCGAAGATTCATATGTTGTCATTTTTCAGGCTCTAAAGTCAGCAGCCAAGACATTCGCGACCTTCAGTTGAAGGTGCTGCAAGCCACTTTGGAGGCGCAGGTACCCAGCTAGCAAAACATATGGGAACCACATGGGTTTTACCTGGGCAAGCAGGGTCCCATCTGGCCCACATGTAACCCATGTGGGACCTAGATGGTTTATCTCACATGGGATTTCACCATGTGGGGCCCATATGGGAAAACCCATATGGGTTTTGAGTTATGGGCTCCATGTGGGTTTGCGATGGTTGATATGGGGATCTATTGAGAATTGTAAGCCCAATGTATCCCATATGAACCCCATATCAATCCCACATCCGAGAATTTCCAATTATATGTTTTAAAAAAAAAGGGTTTACATGAAGCCCATTCAAGATTATGATAATGAAATATGTTTTATAAAATTTATGAGTAAAGCTGGCATTTTACAAGATTTGTTTGGCGCCAAAGCAAATCAAAATCGTCCCCATTGGCCTCCGAGTGCATCGTGCGTCTCCAATGGAGCTGAAAGAGCTGATGGGGACGAGTATTGTCGCCTCCTTGCACGCCATTGTCAGCCGCCATATTTGATTTTGTTCTTCACGACAGTACTCAAAAAGCAGAGAAACTTTCCCATAATTTCATTGATTGGAATAGTTTTTTGTTCGCCAGGTTAGTTGTGACCTTGTCTAAAGCACCAATCTTGATGTTTGTGTGCTTTGTATACATTCTTTAAATACAATCCTGCAGATTCTTTGATGTTTTTGTTGTGATATCCCATTCATGTAGGCTCCTAGTGTACTGTAACTGTACATGCTACACTGTTACTGTACATTTAACTGTGTACATTTATGTACGTGAAAATACACTGTGCAGTGTGTCTTGCCTACCTGTTTTGCTGTTTTATCATGATCATGTATTGTAGACCTGTGTAGTGGTACTCATAGCCTTGTCAGAAAACTATTGTGATGTACATAATACTGTTACACTATACGTCTTTGGTTTCAGGAAGTGTTCGCAAACATGCCTATCAGAAGCAGTCAACAGACAAGGCCATCGCAGAGAAAATGTCAACATGGTTCACGAATGCGAGTGATCGAGGACTAGGAGGAAAACGTGCGGCGAGAGGAGTTGAAGTCGTCAATGAACAACAATTGCCAGGTGGAAATGACCCTGCCCTGCCAGAGCCACAAAACACTGATAGTGACAATTAAGAATATTATATAACCATAGTGATGAACAGTGACTTGCCAAAACATGGAAATGCAGGACAAAATCTCAGGTTTTTGTTTGCCAGGTTAGTTGTGACCTTGTCTACTAAAGCACCAATCTTGATGTTTGTGTGCTTTATATAAATTCTTTCAATACAATCCTGCAGATTCTTTGATGTTTTTGTTGTGATATCCCGTTCGTTGTAGGCTGCTAGTGTACTGTAACTATACATGCTACACTGTGCATTTAACTGTGTACATTTATGTACGTGAAAATACACTGTGCAGTGTGTCTTGCCTACCTGTTTTGCTGTTTTATCATGATCATGTATTGTAGACCTGTGTAGTGGTACTCATAGCCTTGTCAGAAAACTATTGTGATGTACATAATACTGTTACACTATACGTCTTTGGTTTCAGGAAGTGTTCGCAAACATGCCTATCAGAAGCAGTCAACAGACAAGGCCATCGCAGAGAAAATGTCAACATGGTTCACGAATGCGCGTGATCGAGGACTAGGAGGAAAACGTGCGGCGAGAGGAGTTGAAGTCGTCAATGAAAAACAATTGCCAGGTGGAAATGACCCTGCCCTGCCAGAGCCACAAAATACTGATAGTGACAATTAAGAATATTATATAACCATAGTGATGAACAGTGACTTGCCAAAACATGGAAATGCAGGACAAAATCTCAGGTTAATTCAATGACATTGGTGCTTTGACATTGTTGATACTCAGTATCAACTGCAATTCATTATAGAAATCAAATAAATATTTTCATTTTTTTATCATACATTTTGTTTCGTTTTTCCATTCTCAATGAACTCAACTCAGTGTCCCCATGCAATCCCCTTTTGAGACAACGTGTCTGGGGATGACATAGACTATTCAAAGAAGTGTAGAACACATCAGACCAGGTGGGCACTAACTGGGATTTACAGGGGTTTAAGGTGGTGCTTGCCCATGCAACCCCCACGTCATACCCAGTTACCCCACTTTGCCGAGATGGTACCCACATGGGCGTCCACGGTACAAAACACATATGGGCCCCACATGGTTGAAGTGGGCCCCATGTTTCCCATCTGGGCCCCATATGGTTTGTTTAGATGGGGCCCATATTGGCAACCCAGATTGCCCATTTGGCACCCATGTGGGTCCCATGTAATTTGCTAGCTGGGTAGCTGTGGCAGAGACCCAAAAAGTGCAACGGGAGGAAGCCAACACCCATATTGCACTGATGAAGGTCAAGATGGACTACTTACGCGAGAAAATGGAAGAGGAGGCCCTTCACAAATTTGTGAATTTTTAACTTTAAGGACTGCCAGGACTGTGTTAATGTGTAAAATATTAACATGTACATATATTACATTGTACATTACATTGTACATTACAGCATTATTATAAATGAAATTGTACATGTGAGGGGTTCAGGCGCAAAACCCCGTAAACGCCATTCCTATGAAAAATGAGATAGCTGTACCAATGTACAGCTTTTGGCATGTAGATGACGTTAGTCAAATCATATTGTTGCAAAATCCCGTAAGTCCCATCGTAAATGCCTACCTTAAACCCAGTTTGTTTGCAAAACCCAGTAAACGCCACCACCATATTGGTGCAGAAACACGTAAGTCCCTGAAAGCCAATCACTGATGAACTGCATGTCACATGACGCACAAAATGGCGGCGCCCCCGTTCGCAAGGCTTTCGCTGTAGAATAGTGTTTTTTTTGTCAATTTCTGCTGAATTTACGCAAAATTAAGATGAATAAATTGGATTTTAAAAGTTTGGCTTTATGGGAGGCATTGAATTAAATTGTGCAGAAATTTTCTGAGGTACCCAGTACTGATTTCATTCACTTATCACAGCAGGATGGCTTGGCCTCCCAAGTGACGGACAGTCGGTAGTTTCTGGTCTATAGACTCCTGGCAAAAAACACTAACATTCAAAACTATTCACAGACAGGAATTTGCTCTTTTATTAATCCAATTTGAGTACATTGCTAACTGTGTTGTGTTCTGTTACATTTTCATGCATATTTTTCCAGTGATAGGTTTTGCAAACACAGATTTTTTGGACTTACTGAATTTTGCAAAAATAACGCATTTGGACTTACAGAGTTTTGCCGCCAATATCAATCAAAATTGCTTAATAACTAGTTTTCATAATAAAGGTTAATTTTTGAAATTCTGGCCTTTTGTTTACCAACCAAAACACTCTTTGATTACAATGAGAGTAAACCAGTAACCAATGAACCTACTCCCAAACAAAAATTCTTGTTTTAAAACAATAGGGGTATTGTGGACTTACTGGGTTTTGCGCCTGAACCCCTCATGTATTTATTATTAATGAAATGGTATAAAGATTCAAGCTGAGCTTGCGTTGAATAAATTGCCAATAACTAACTGGGCTTAATTGAATTTATCAGTTTACTCAGATAGCATTTTAAAAAGGCAAACTATAGGCATTGGTTAGGGGGTTAAATTGGTCATCTTCAGGTGACTAATATACACAGCAAGGGCACTTGGTCATGTCAGATTCAGTATGAAGTATGGAATGGTTTTAACATACTGTGAGATATGAGAGACGATATAATTGGCTGCTTCAAGACGTCTATTAACTTTATCTTGCCTATCCCTAGCTGCTGCCTATAGTTTACCTTTAGAAGTATTTGATTGCCAGGTAATCCCTGTGAAGTCGTCCATTTTCTGGCCCATCATAATCGTCTCCACCATCACTATCACTGTCGCTATCAATGTCGTTATTCTCAAGATCACTGTTGTCACTCTCGTCCTCTGGGGGCTCCCGTTCTCCCCTCATGACTGCAATATTGTGCAACACTGTGCACGCCGACACAATCTTTACCACACGTTCAGGTTGCAGGCGAACTTCGCCATGCAACACATGGAATTGCCGTTTGAGGACACCAAAAGCATGTTCAATGCAAACTCTTGTGCCACAGAGGGACTTGTTAAAGTGCTGCTTACGAGGTGTTGTAGGGTTGGGGTAGGGGCCGAGGAATGGCCTGCAAGGTTAGCCACTATCTCCTAACATCATCCCGTCCTCTCCTCTTGGGTTATTCGCTTCCATGTGGACGGAGAGGGCTGAGTTACGGAAAATGTAGCTGTCATGGGTAGCTCCAGGCCACTTTGCCACTATGTTTGTGAACTTTCCTGAAAATTTACACAACAATAAAGATACTACAGGAATCCTATTTCAAGTGGGAGTCAAAGTGGTTATAACATCACTGACTAGGAGAAAAATTCCCAACATACATTAAAATGCAGATAGTGCCCCCTTTAAACCATTGAATTAATACCAAGTTTGCACCCCCTATATCAGCACTGCATGAACTTGCATGACCTTCACCTCGGTCATAAACAAAGATGGCAGCTTCTGTCAAAACTTGTCAGAATTCAGAGTGAAAAATCGTAGTTATTTCATCAATTTCTGCAAGAAATAAAGGTTAGGTATGTTAATAAATACTTACCAGTGTGGTCACAGACTGCCTGGATGTTTAGGCTGTGGTAGCCCTTGCGATTAACGAATGACGCTTCATAGTTTGGGACCCTTCCCTGCTGCCTAGGCTGCTGTGGATCATCATCATGTGGATCTTCCTCTGGCCGTGCTGCATTTGGCATTGGCTGTGCCTGCTGTGGTAGCTGCTCTTCATCATCTGCTGGTGGTGGTGGTGCAGGTGGTGGTGCTTCTACTGGCAAGAGTGGCGCATTTGGGCATATAATCCTCACATGGGTGCCGTCTATGCAGCCGAGTACTCTTGGGAAGCCTGAGATGTTGTAGAAACCCATCTGTACGCCGCTCTTCGACTTGGATTGGCCATTTTATAAATTCATCCCTCCGGCGGTGTAACGCAGCACTTACATCACGCACAGCTCTTGTAACTGATCCCTTGTCTACACCAAGGGTGTCTCCTATTGCATCCAAAAATGCCCCCGAAGCAAAAAAACGCAAGGCAAGGAGCACTTGTATTTCCACTGTGAGGGCCATTGACCTACCACTTGCTCTTTCGAGGTCCTCTCTCACTAAATCACATATAAATTCAATCCCATCCAACTCAAAACGATACCTTTTAAATAGTTTCTTATCATTAAAGCGCTCAAGATGATTAAAAGTGCGATTATATTGTCGAATTGCCTGAATTTGTGGATGAAGTGGAAAGATTGCAATGTTGGCGGCCATGTTGGATTTGCTGCTAACGCCAGAAATCTCCTAACGCTGGGTTTAACTGAGGCTGAGGAGGTACTTTAAATTTAACGCCAAATTTAACGCCGGTCTTTGCCTAACGCTAATTGAGCAACCCAAAAATATTTAACGCCACGTTAGGTGAGATTTAACGCTGGCGTTAATGCAAACGCTGATTGAGCAACCGGGCCATGACCTCCAGAAGACCACTGCTACTGAAAAGACTTATAGATCTCAGGAAAGCCAAGGTTATTTCTAATGCGTGGTCCAACGATGGGCGACTGTTTGATTATGCAAATGGGCAAAAGATTCTGATCAAAAACTCTGATAACATTGACCGTCTTGATCATAAGTAACTTTGATAAATCTACTGTCTTGGTCCACCGACTTTACTATTGTAATGAAACCAGTATTGACACGTGTAGATTGTACACTGTTTTCCATGTGTATAGGGGCATGGTATCTTGCCGGGATTTCCATGCTCTCACTTCGGCCGCTTTTTTCATATAGTTTTATATGTTGACAACCAACCTGGTAAATTAATATTATGTAGCATTTCATTTTTATATTCCATCTGCGTCTATGTTTTAGTTATCCTTGGTTCCGATTCCTTGTAAGACTCACTTTGATGCGTGATTTAGCTCCGCATCTTTTATCATTCCGGCCATGTTGCCGGCAGGTTTCTTTCACGTCATCTTGTGATTCGAACTCAGAGTAACAATGGCGAGGGGAAGGCGAACAAATAAAATTGCAGGGGAAAACAAGGAAATACTTGAGAGTGATTGTGAAGATTTTGTTGATGTTGAGACAATAGAAATGGTCAGTGAGACCGAGAAACTCAGAAACTGCAGATACTTCTAGGTAAGAGAATGAAACGCTAGCGGGGCTGAATTGGCTGTATTGGACACTGTCATTTGTGATCAAGGCACTGTCCCTGTACCGGACAAAAGTAATCAGGAGCCGAATAGGCCTACTGGTGCAGGTGACATCGATGCAAATCTAGGCCTAGGCCTCCCAGAATTTGGGACAGACTTATCTGACGTAAATGACAATGATGTGACTACTCCAGATCACTGTTGGTAATGGAATGGAGGTATTCGAAGGCTTATTAACCAACCTTTGTGGCGCAATAAATCGCCAGATCGATCAGCAGAGTAAGCAGGATCAAAGGTTTGAACAGTTGATGGTGGTGCAGGGAGGATTAATGCATGCCAATTCTGAATTACTTAGGGAGATACAGCAAGCTAACAAAGAAGACACGGCCTATAGGAAACAGGACAAAGTAGAAATTTTGACTCATCAGGCTGAACTCAGTCATGATTTGAGTGAGGGTCAGAAAAAACTTGGTCACAATGTTACTGAAGTGCGAGATGTAACCAAACTGACATACACACTTACACAAGATAGTGTTATTAAAGGGGATGAGACATTGGCAGTTACCAAGGCCATATCTCTTGGAATGAAGGCTGGGTTTACTGAGGTTTGTAGTGGATTACATTGAGGTATAACAGGTTCGTGATAAACAACTCTTAAACAACTTGGTTAATCTAAGACTAAATTGAATCTCTTTGTTTGGGTACGTGATTACGTCATCGTTGGTATCCCACTGTAAACCTAGCACGTTCACGCTAGAGTTAGTGTTCACGGTGTGATCATTCGCGCTAAATCGTGCAGTCCCTGGCTATTGCTGCTCCATTCTCTAAGATGGAATCCACTAGATTTCATGAGTTTGTTGGCCTCGGTGTAGTAATCCATGGTGATTTTATCATCAGGGCATCCACTGATGAGGTTATCGACATAAATGTTCTTTGTTATATCGTTTGCGACATCCGATGCGTTTATCTCGAGATGGTGTTTGATGGTTGCGTTCAGAATGAACGGGCTGCACGACGCTCCAAAGAGGACCACTTTGAATTGGTAAACGTTGAAACTGCTTTCTGGGTCATCAGGATCGGAGAGCCATAGAAATTTCGTGTACGGCCTGTCATCAGACTCAAGCCCCACGTTCAAAAAAGCCTTTTCGATATCAGCTGAAATCGCTATGTTGTGCACGCGGAATCTTAACATTATGGATGCCAGATCATTCAGAAGTGGTGGCCCAGTCTCTAAACAGTCATTTAAACTCGGGTTTGCGCCAGTTTTGCAGGAACAGTCATACACCATGCGGATGGGCGTTGTCACAGAATCCTTAGCAACCGGGTGATGCGGCAGATAGTGACCTGTTTTGACATTGTCATCGGGAACGAGTTCAACAAAGTCACGAAAGAGCTGATCCTTGATCCTATCATACGTTTCCCTAATTTCGGGTTTGAGTCTACGTACCATGTTCCGTGTCCTCGCGTTGCATACGGCGAAATTAGTCGGCAGGGGTGGATGATACTCTCTCCACGGGAGCTTGGCAGTGTAATGATTGTCTCACATGCTGAGATGAGTTTCCGTATACGCATCGAACGTCATTTCCTTCTCCTTAGGGTTGTCTGTAATCCCGATGTTTTCAAGATCCCAGAATTGTTCCAATTTGGAAGTTTCAAGCGCAACATGACCACACAATGTATTTGTATCCTTGACAGTTGTTCGATGATGGGTATGTCCACAGAGGAGGTATCCTAATCTCGAAGATATAGCGGTGGGGCCTTTGCCGCGAACTATACGATCTCCAACGATTGAATAGTAATAATCCGCGCCGACAAGAACTGATATCTCGAATGGATTGGCCGTATTGACAGGGTGTGCCAGTTGTAATCCTCTGAGGTGTGGTAAATCCGCGATGCGTTCATCGATATAATTCCTGAGAGGCGCCGTTATTTTCGGGACAACTAGAGCGCGTATATGGACTGTCGATCCACAGGTCGTATGTACTGCAACCGTAACGGCATTCAGGCGTTTCATTCCCGTTGAGTTTGCGCCTAGCGTCGAAAGATTCTTGATGGTACGAAACAGAACTGGGACACCATGCGTAGCAGATGCTGCACAGTATCACCTACAAGGCTGACGAGTGTCTTGACTGTACGAAACGGAACTGAGACGTCATGATCTTAAAGTTCGAGAAGTTTTCCATTCACAAAAACACCTTTTATTCGTGCTACCATGTATACTACTCAGGTAAACTGGGACCAGCAGATAACGAAAACTAAGATCTTCCCATATAACTATTTAATAAAACGCCTTCTTGTGTTGACTAGCAGATTTCTTGACATTTCTTTCGCTGTAACACGAATTTCAGCTTTCAATTTAACACGTTTTTTCTGGTCCGAAATCCGCAGCGTCGATAACAATTAAAGATGCTACACACAATGTAACATTAAACAATAACCCGATGAAACGGCGCTAACATAGAGGGTATGAAGAATTTCCAGTTAAGATTACAGCCATTTTATAAGTTTGAAGCGAGACGAACAAGGAATGAAATCACCTTCAATCAATGGTATAAGTCGATCATCCGCTCTTCAGACCAGGTGGTATGTGTTGATTACATTCTTGTGATTGTTTTTAAAATTATTAGTTTGTTCTCATTGCCGATTGTTTCAGAAAATATTGACTATGATTGGAAGGTAAAATGACAAACTTGTCGGATTGTCCTTCGGTTTGGAATGGGGAATATTGGTCAATGCAAACCGCAGTTGTGCTCAAGCTGCCCTGCCAATACGGGTGGCGTAATAATACTGCTAAAGAACAATAAAATGATGAATTGTAGCAGTGTGTGTCAGAAATTATGTGATGTCCATTCCATTTGACGATCTCGAAGTTACGAGAATACGTCAAAATGGCGGATGCTGTCATCGGAGATTAGAGTCAAGCCGGAACCTTTCGTTACACTATGCGCTTTTAAACTCATTTTAACGGCTTATAATGACCCAGACGCTACTCATTGGGTAAACATCCACTAAAAATAGTTGCTTTAACTTTTGTAAACGTGTCACGAGTGCTCAAACAACCATTTTTGTGAGTGATGGTTTTTCCATGCTCCGTTCTGCATTCACCGCTGTATAAATAAATGTAACAGGACTATACAGCAAATGCATGCGGGAGACGCATGCACAGAGCGTGCAGTGAACGGGTAAATCTTGGGAGTATCATACAGTATGTATACTCCAAGGGTAAATAAATTAACACACGATGTCAGTACAATTGCCGGCTCTTGTTGAAGATCACAACACCACATCCTCTCATCATAAATGTGTACCTTTTATTGTCTCAAAAATTAATACAAACTGCTACCTAGTTACTCAGTACATCATATTCTATACTGTGCATTCCTTGCTTGAATTGTTCTTGTATCATATTTTTCAACATTTCTTTCCAATCGCAAGCCGAGGATAAATACTCCTTTTAAGATAGCGTAGTCACACGCAATTCCACAGGTACATCCCATTCATTTGAAATTTCGGCAAATGACAGCAGGTTTTACAAAATGTAAATGCGCTGTTTATTTTCAATAGTCACCGAATAGCTAAGACACATGTAAACCCGTTTTAATTGGCCAGAAAACATCTCTCAGCTTCTCCCACAAATAACGATTCACTTATTCCAACGTCAGTAACATGTTGGAAGGCTTGCCCTTTCTAGGTCTATGTGGGGTTGAATAGTATAGAACTAAGATCCACAGCCGAATTTGTGTCATGATGATGAATATAATATATCTCTTAGTCTTCTTTTCGTGGATGATGGTGAATGTCTATTCAGTGCCAAGCCAACTCTCTCTCTCTTTTTTCACAACAAGTACACCATCCTTGGTAACCAAGCATACGTCATTCCCTCTTCCCCAAAATACCCAATCAGGACCTGGCTCTAACCAACATATAATATCGCGTGATACGACCAGACGTACTCCTTTTTTAACCCCTGTGGCAAGTTGCCATAAACCAAATTTAGTAATACTCCCTTACTTATTTATAAACTGAATGGTCAAATAGGTCCACTACCTTACCCACTACACGTCCCCCCTTTGATAATTTTCGCCCCCGAAAATATTTCAGTACATCTGATCAGCCATGGGATAATGAATGAAATGAAGTACATGCTTTGATGAAACAATTTTTTTTTTTCGTGTCATTTTTGTGGTTTTTTTGTTTTGTTTTTAAAGTCCACTCATCGTAGCTGTCCTTGGCACGGGGTAATCCAGGTCACCATGAAGGCCTTCTGAAGTTTATAATGTAGTGAAAAGTTAAGCAAAGTTCATGAGATTAATGTCTATATACGATACGCGTCAAAATGTGGCCACAAAAGTGTCTATAATTCCACGATCCGTGGTGAATGTTCCAAGCGGCAACTCCATATAGAATCCTTTGACATTGGGTATAGCTTACGCCAATCAAAGTGATAATGTCATTGACTTGTCATTCCCTCCTGCGATAACTGAGACGTGCAACGTTTTTGACTCCAGTGCAGCAGCTGCGCATCACTGCGGTACCAGAGTGTGCACAACGTGCATATCATCAAAATAAACGATGTAATGTCAGGACAATCCTGGCCAAGCCATGTGTGCTTACAGCCACAGCATCCCTTTAGTATTCTTGAATAATGATGTTTGCATTAGCGACGTGGAAGGATGGGGATGAAATAATCTGGACTGCAAAGAATTTGTGGTACCAGTATGACTTAACATAAGAGGGGGAGATGTGCAGACTGAATTCAATCGATTGCAATCATGTGGGAGTCTAGTTCCAAAAAATGTGATATAATAATCCGTGAGCCTGTGGAATAATCCTTCCTAGAATATGATAGTGTCCTCCTTGAAAAGGTCCTTTAGTCACAATCACTGTTGACAATTACTGTTGAACATCAATCGCAATCCTACCTCCGAGTTACAGGCAATGTTTAAGGTACCACCCACTAATGAGAATATATACTTTGTTGTTATATAGATTGCCCAATGGTTGAAGGCCATAAGGTGCATAGACTAGGAAAGAATATCGTCCATACTTGTAGTATGCAGCTCTAGCGGCGCAGAACAACACTGCGCATCTGGGATACTGACGGATTGCCTCGAACCGTGAAATTCAAAACTGCTGGCAATGTGCCAACTAACATTTTTGCCTAATACTGCCAACTAGTGATGTGAAATGTAACCAATCTATTTGATATCGAAACCTCTATATCATGCAGACCTCTAAAACTTCATTTCAAACTTCAATCAGCTGGAATAAAGCAAATGGGCTTTTTAACCTTGACCTACTTATAACTGAACTGTAGGTCACACTGACCTAAATCTGTGTCAGCATGTAGAGATGCATAATAGGTGTCTACATATTTAATTTAGAGAGTCTATGACCAATAGTAAAGAAACATGCCACCATCAAAGACATTTTAGAGTTCGACCTCTGTGACCTTGAAATGAAGGTCAAATCAAAAACCTGTGTGATATGTGATGTACCTTTATTAGATACACCCAATATAAAATTGTCATCGCTCTAGCTTTAACCATAAGCTTCAAAATGACAAAAATAGGTTTTCAAAGACCGCCCCCTATATGGCAGCCCAGCAGTCAAATTGCGCTGATTTTCATTCTGAAGGAAGGTCTTGCCTAGGGGTACCCACACACCAAGTGTGAACTTTCTATTTTGTCAAAAGTTAACGACGTACGACGACGACGACGGACGCTGCAGTATCGTATAAGCTCACCTGACAGGTGAGCTAAATAGCAAAAGAATTGACTGAACTTGGTCATCCAAAGACCAAGGACCAAGAAAACACCAAAATAAAACGATTTAAATCGGACTACAAAAGGGTGCAAGACATCAACATGAGGAAAACCAGACGGGCCCCAAAAACCATGGATCATAACGAGCGCATACATGCCATCTTGGGGCACAAGCCCAGTTTGAACGCTCCAACAGGACAAATCATGGAGAGCCTAATTCACAGTCGTAGGGGAAAGAAAAGATCCGCATCACCTACATCATGTATATCAGTTGACAGTCAGAGTGGTCTCGAAAGTGAGGTTGAGGATTACGACGAAGACTTATCCGAGGCGATCGATAACACCCTGCCTGAGCTAGGCCTTAATTTAAATGGTAGGTTGGGCCTGCCCTAGGTGCGGCAGCATCCTAATTTTCTTCAGCCGTATCACAGTCAGTGCTGTCTGCTGCTTCATAGGACAAGACCAAGGACTTGGGGATCTCAGCTGTGGCATGGAATAGCTGCCATGAGATCCTAGGCCTACCGACTCTGATAATGGAGGGGTTTGGGCCGAAATCACCCTCCCCTTTAAAGGCCATATATCTAGGTTTTTTGCCATTTTCAGCTGTAAGACGATTTCAAAAGTGTACCTAACACTTTATACAATACAGAAAACCAAATGCAATTAGCTCCATCCATTTTGAAGATATAGCCAATTATGTGTTTGACAACTTGATTACCTAATCAGGCTAGCAACTGGCTTGTTAGAGCCAGGTGGCGGGTTCAGCAAAAGTTGTGATGTAGATCAGGTTATCTGTACATGTCATGCAATCATAAAAGCAGGAGGGCCTTAATTAATTATGCACACCTGGAAGTAATGTGTTTCATTCACTATGGTGTATTGTGTGGCTCCGAATTGTGTCAAGGCTAGCACAACGAACAATCGAATGACGGATGGAACCCATTTTCATAAATTTCCAAAGCCAGTTGAACGAGAGAGGAGGAAGCTGTGGATTCGGAAGTGCAAACGTTTGGAGTGTTGGAAGCCTGGGCCTTCGGCCAAACTTTGCAGTGATCACATGAAGCCGGATATCTGCATCCAACTGAATATTAAATGCCACTTGTTAAAAACAGCTGTTCCAACCATGTCAATTACATTTAATGCCCGAGGCTGCTGAGGTCGGTTGTTATACATAATGTGTAGGCCCTATTGGGGCCTGTGATACCGCATAGTGTCGTCTTGTGTTCCAGCCATAGCAAGGTGACAGCGACACAGGTCAGTGTCAGTGACAGCCACTGTCAATGACAGATTATTGTCATCTGACATCTAGGCCTATCTAACGTTGCACGGCATTATATCGTCACGTCAAGATGATTGTGCATAATACCGTCACTTTTCAATAGTAGTTCAGCGTCATGACATAACTGGCAATACAACACAGACGAGGCGAAACAATATTGTGCAACATTAGTCTGTTCAAAAATCATACATGTTATGCATCTGCAACCATCTATCAATGTCTTCTTTGCTATATCGGCAGGCCTGCCATGCAAATTGATTAACCACAAATTCTAATCACTTTCGTCCGAATGATCACTCTCATTATGATCTAGTGATATTAATGGCTCGAACATGTACGGCTCAACGTTTAAATATCCTTCTGTATCGACCAAAACATCCTCAAATTCACTGCTCTCACTCTCTGAACTGTATGCGGAAGCCATCTTGGTTTGTTCTGACTGGCCTGATCTACGTCATCAAAAAATCCCTAGTGGCCACATGTGGAACTAATCTAAAGTTGTGTGTGGTGGGAAATTCAAATAGTTTAAAATTGAAAATTGAAATAACTAAATAATGACTTTATTATTAGAATTTTTTTAATGTCTGGGATCTTGTTTTTTAACCCTCAACATATTTCATGAGTATCAAGCATGTTTTCAAACCTTGATATATGGCCTTTAAAGTATATGTTTTGTTAAAGAACTGATTGATTATACTCAGGCTACTCAGTCATGGGGCAGGGGGACCCAGTACTACCAGGGCCTATACATGTACATGTATGTACACTGGCTAATGCATCCACATTTTTTACCCGAATCTGAGCCCCCCCCCCCCCCCCCCAGTGTGTAATTGGATGCAATAGGGTAGGCATGTGTAGAGGACTATGGCACCAGTACAGCCTATACACTACAATTATATTGAACTCTGTGATATTCTCTCCATTTCAGAATCCTAGCTTCCTGAAAACAGACAGCAACAGAGTAGAATGGCCAAACCCTCAAGTCCAGATGATCTTGAAATTGCATCATGGATGAATGATGATGATGCCAGTAGTTCTAGGTCGTCAACCCCAGCTTGGGATAGAGGGTCCCAAGAAAGAAGTGCACTGCAGGGCAGCTTCCTGTCAGTGTCACCTAGTCCAGCTTCATCATCAATGCCAAATTGCTCAACTCCTGCCTCCTCGAGGCGTAGCTCCGCATCTCCTTGCTCTTCCTTGAGACCCAATTCAACCTCCCCTTTGCCAGAGTCTACCTTCACCCATCCTTCAGAGACCAGGGACAGTGAAAAGGCACCAGAAGATAAGAAAGCAAACTGGGTAGGAAAAGGTGGGGACTGCTGCGGCCTGTTTACTCTGTATCATGAATCATTCACCAGTTAAGGTTCTTATTTTTCAGTGACATCCCAGTAGGCTGAACAAAAAGAAAAAGAGACAGCCATTCATTTTATATGAATCATGAGTTACTTTTACTTCTAGACCTAAAAGTGCATTACATATACTAGTAATATGTACTGTAGGCCTACATGCACATCATACAGACAGACCAATTCCTTATTTGTTTTCAGACTATTGAATTGCAAGTGCAGATACCAAGTGACATGCTGAACATGCTGTAGGAGCATGTCTTGTAGACACGTTGTAAAAACATCACATACTTTTCAAGTTACTTATACCAGCATTCTTTTTCAGGTCGTGGGAACAGGGCTAAGAGAGTGAAAACTGCTGCTGCTACTAAATCTGAACCCGATGGCTTTAAAGATCTTGCAGACTGCTTGAATTCTTTTATGAAGTCCGTAACAGCTTCTGATGCCAACTTCCTAGCATTGGAAAAACAAAGACAGGAGCAAGAGCGACAGGATCGCAAAGAAGTTGCAGAGAGAAACACAGAGAAGGCGAGAGCAGATGGCCCATGAACTGCGTATGATGGAATTATTGGCAGGCATTGCAACCAACACAACCAATAACATGAAGAATGGAATGTCCCATTATCTACCTAGGGGACCCAGCATAAGACCACATCATTCACAGGTTCAGACCAGTCAGCCCCAGCACATGCAACTTCCAAAACATACTAGTAGGCAAATGCAGCACCCCCGCACCAGCAGTGGCATGCCTGTTCGTCCTCTAGCAATGTAACATGCCATGTCATCCCTTTCTGTTGTCACAAAAAGTGAAACTGCCAGTAGCAATAAAAGCATTCCATCCTTTACATTATTATCCCCATACACATATCCTGATGCAAACTAAATATTTCCAGTGTTTTCACCAAAGTTGCCACCATTGACATAAGCACGGACACTGATTGTGCCATCAAGACCTGCTTCGCATTGTAACTTCTACTGTTGTTGATTGAAATGCTGTCACAAAAAGTGAAACTGCCAGTAGCAATAAAAGCATTCCATCCTTTACATTATTATCCCCATACACATATCCTGATGCAAACTAAATATTTCCAGTGTTTTCACCAAAGTTGCCAGCATTGACATAAGCACTGACACTGATTGTGCCACCAAGACCTGCTTCGCATTGTAACTTCTACTGTTGTTGATTGAAATAATCTTTCAGGGCATTCCGAATATGAAATGCATTTTCGTCCTCTCTTTGTCTGCATATCTCATCATCGTCAAATTCATCAGTTGGAAGATCTTTCAGCCATCTTTTTTTAAAGGGTTCCTTAAACTCCTCGCATATGTTATGCAGGACAACACATGACGCAATTATGTTATTCATGCTTCTTCTCTGGATATCACACCTTTTTAACAATATACGCCATCTACATTTCAGCCGACCAAAGCATTTCAACAACCATTCTAGCCCTACTCAATCGATAGTTAAAGTTTCTCTGCTCCGGAGTCATACGTCCATTATCTGGATATTGCTTCATAACCCACGGCATTAAGGGGTAAGCACTATCTGCTAAAATAACCAGTGAACCTCTTGTTCAACCGAGTCGCAAACAAGTCCACGACCGGAGCACCCACAGGGCCCCCAGGCGAGAGACCACCTCGCGATGGAGGGTCCACTCTGTCTGGACCAGACAGTCCGACCTGGAAAGGGCGTCGGCCAAGGTATTTCTCTTGCCGGGGATGTGACGGGGGAGGAGCTGGATATCCAAGCGGCGACAAAGCTGCAGGAGCTCCCAAGTGAGACGGCACAATGTGTCGGATCTCGTCCCCCCGTCTCCGAATATAAGCGACTACCGTCGAATTGTCGGAGAAAAGAGAAACCCTGTGACCCCTCAGATGAGACATGAAGGCCCTCACGGCCAGGATGACAGCCTGCATCTCGAGGATATTGATCGAGAGACGTGCATCCTCCTCTGACCACGTGCCCTTGGTGGTCAGGTCCCCTTCGTTCAAATGGTGGTCAGGTCCCCTTCGTTCAAGCTCATGGAGGTATTATAAAACCTCCATGGTTTGACCTAGTTTCCTCTTTGACCATTGGAACGTGTGTAATTATTCAGGGTTTCCTTTCTTATGCAGGCAACAGAACAACAAGTTATATGCTCTTCTTTTATTTCTAGGGAAATTCATCAATGTGTTGGCCAGATGGCCTGGCGCCTGCCATGACAGCTTCATCTTCCGAAATTCAGAACTGAAACGTCACCTTGATGCCACCAACTCACAGGGCCAAGATGGTATTCTACTTGGAGATAGTGGTTACCCCTGTCTGCCATACCTGATGACTCCCTATGGTCACCCCAACAATGATGCACAGACTAAATACAACACCTCCCTGTGCGCAACTAGAGTTCGAATCGAGCATGCCTTCGGTGTCTTAAAACGCAGGTTTCATGTATTGCATGGTGAAATAAGGATGCGGCCAGACAGAGCATTGAAGATCACGTCAGCATGTTTCGTACTCCACAATATTGCTAAGATGAGAGGAGAGAGAGACCCGCCAGAGTTTAGTGACAGTGAGAGCGATGACGAAGATGACGAGGATGATCAGGTTAATGATGGACCTAACACTGGTCAACACCACAGAGACATGTTGGCAAATCAATATTTTGCAAACTAAATGACATTGGATTTGCCAATTGTCTGTTAGTTGAAGCACAGGTTTTTGAAATGTTAGGGTTGGGGGCATGCGGTTAGAGCCCTAGGGTTCATAGGGTTTGATGGGGCAAAACCCTAGCTTCTTTGGTTGGAGGTGTCCTGAAGTAAATTAGTATTGAGGTAGCTAGTACAAGTAAATTTGATGAATGAAAGCGTATAAAATGTAAACCCTAGAAGGACCCCCTTCAGGTTTCTCTTTAAAAGATTGTCTTTGCTATTAATAGTAACTATAAGAGGAGTGAAAATCTTTTCCTGTGACCTGTACACATTTATTTACATTGATAACAAATTTAAATTTCAACCAAGTCACTGACAGACACCTTGCAGAGCAGTGCCTTCTCCCTGAGAAGTTCGATTTCAAGTTGCAGCTTTTCAATACGGAGTGTTGCCTCCGTTTGAAGAAGTAATTGAGTTGTGCTGGTCGCCTTCTGTGTCTCCAGGGTTGCGACAAGAACCTCCCTCTGCAGGTCAGTTATGTCTGCCTTCTTGCAGTCTTGTGCTGCATCCTTTAACAATGCCTTAGCAGTTGCTTTACTCGAACCTAAATTATATGAAAAGAATATTCTATTACTATTACTCTTACTTTCAGAAGTTTGATCATTTAGTCAGAGAAACCAAGTATCTTGCAATAAATCAATTCAGATAACACAATTTCTTTCATCAATCTTGCTTAATTTTTAATAAAGAGGGGTTGGAAGCCAACAAGTTTTTCACGCTATATGATATGTTACTTTAGAACACCATTGTCTTTACCTTTCTAGAGAATTACATATTTCATGTTGCATGTATGCTTGGCCATTTTTAGTAAGGTAAAGTGGTACAATAATAGCCTCAGTATAATTTTAGCTTCTACAGTATATATAGCTACTGTGATTAGTACACATCTATCAGGGGGGGGGGGTGATAACTCATTGCATTTAATGCACGCATAGGCTATAATCTGTACTGAGGTTATAATTGTACCATCTTACCTCAATTGTACTATATATTGAAGTATTATTGAATTCATTGTGAATAATTCATTGTGAATTGAGGCCTATTATACACACCTGTTATCTTGGACAGCCTGGGCTTCTTAGCTGGAACTATGATGCTGTCTGACTTTGGGTGGTGGTTAGGCCTACTCACTGCAGTATCTGAAAAATAAGTGGATTTACTATCTAGTATTCATTCTATGCATTTGAAATACTATACATGGCGTATACAGCAACTGAAATATACAATACAATAGCAGGTGACTCATATTATTTGATGTAAGATTTAGAGAAGTCTCCGCCATAAAATTGTGGGGGGGCCGGGAGCGTCTTCAAACATTTCGAAAACTTTTTTCAGAAGTGATCTGTGATAAAGATCCCTCTCACTGCATTGGAAAGGAGAAAAGTATGTACCTTTAATTGTTGCTGTGGTCACTGTACAGCAAGACTGACTAGTGTTGTTTGGCACGCCACCCATTGACTCATTGAAGAAACTGAATGTTGGTTTCTGATCACTGACACTGGGGATAACTTGACTTGGCTGGAACCCGGACTGGAAGTCTGTGAAGTCAATAGTTCCTGAAAATGGAATGAACACATTTGTTACTGTTTGGTGGAAGAATGATTCACTTTTTTAGACAGTGTATTATAGGCCTATACACCTTACATAAACTTCACATTGTTAATTACTGTTAATTGCTAATTATTGAAGAGGTAAAAGCCAGTGTACATAGTTTATATTAGTTGTGATCAAAAGATACCCAACACTAAAAGTGTTTTCATCTTATTAGCCTATTTACTATGGGGTTGTCTACTAGTCATTATTATGTTGTGATGTGCATATATACATATCTCATCAATTTATGCTTTAAATATACTTCATATTTAGAATGATACATTATTTGGTATGTTTTATTCTTTGTTCTAGAATAGTTCATTCTGGCAAAAAATGTATCATTGGATTCAACAGCATTATTGGGATAAATTCCCTTTTCCAGATTTCCCTCCCACTTCAATTTTTTTGGCTTGATTGGCATTCCATAGATTGATGAGTCAGAGGTCACTGAGCATGCTCAACACAAATTCAACATGGCAGCTTCCTAGCATCACTGAACAAATTCAGTGACTCTTTTTTAACTTCGATTTTTCAGGTATTGTTGCACACCCAGGATTTTTTGGTTAGTGACTCTCCTTATTATTTCAAGGTGTGGTATATCATAAAGATGTGTGCTGTCATCATCTTGGAAATAAGGAGAATACAATTTTCTGGTGGCAATGATTCTCAGATCAGTGCGCACATGACATGACATGTGTTGCATGTACATTGGCATTTGGCCAATTATACAAATAAGTATAATGGCCGACGAAAGAATTTTAAAGCTAGCAGACGATGCTTTTTGCACCCTCTCTCACATCAAATTTTCATTGGCCCAAGTGATAAAACATGAGAATTACAACTCACATGGGATTTACCTACCTAAATCTTGATGAAAAGTGTCGTCTTGTTGGGTAAATGAAGATAGCTCTGGTGTTTTGATGACACTGATAGAAGAAGGTGGCTGGCCCATGGCCGACTCAAAACCACCCTCAATCCCGCGGAAACTGGCGTCCTGCTCAAACCGGGCCATGATGCGTTCAGTGACCGGGTCTGCAGGGCGGCGTCTCCCTCCTCCAGTTCCACCTGCATGAAACCGCCGCTCGGCAAACTCCTTCCTGGCCTTGGAAAGGAACTGCCTCCATTTATCTTTCACTGCAGCAGTCTTTCTGACAGCTACCCCCAGTGCATTAATCTTGACTGTAATGTCCTCCCAAACAGAATTCTTCAGATTATTTGTAACGTCACTCCCCTTAAATTTGCCCCTGATAACCCCCAACTCAGACAAAACAAGATCAACCAACAAATGCTGCTCACTATACGACCAATTACTCCCTCTAACTTTCTTCTCATCACTTTTCTCTGCTGCCATTTCTGCCATTTTGAACAGGATGTGGCCAATTAGGGTGTGGCATTTTGGGTAATGTCCTTAGCAAATAACATGAAAAATATTGAACATCATGTTACTGTTAGCAAACATGATGGCTAACGTGACTTTGAACAACTCAATTTTAACGTTATGTTAGTTAACATGACATTTTTAGGTTTAACGTGAAATGTTAAGATAACGGCATGTTAAGTCAGGCAATTTTGAACAACCGGGCCCTGATGTATTATCTATGTGGCTGTGACGTGTGTAAATAATGTGTAAGTCCAAATGCCTGTGATATATATTTTAGATAGTCCAGGCGCTGAGGGGGGTTTTGTGTGACCAAGAGAGGCCTGAAAAAACTCTTCAAATTATTAAAGTAGAGTATCAGGGTATTCAATTTTACGAGGGTAGAACTTCATTGCCATGGTCACATTTTTGCAAATGGTGCCTGTTGTTGCCATGGTGACGTTTTTGGAGTCTTTCCCAAGATATTTATTTTGGTCTATCTCCCGAACGCCTGGGGCTAAATATGAAAACAAAACGTCGATATATATGTTGTTGGGCTCCCTCTATTTAAATATGCTAATGAGAGTCTCGTTAAAGGTCAAGGTCATTGTGAAAGGTCAAGGTCAAACCAAAAAGTCACCAAAAATTCCACTTCTGTGGCATATAGTTGGCTTTTGATAGTTGTTTTTATCATAAAAGACATATACTTTTGCCTATTTTACTTCAGGGGGTAATGAGCTATCAAAGTAAAGTAGGCAAAATTATGTTGCCATGGTAACCGTACTGTAACAGACTCGCTTTCAATCAAGCGCATTTTTCGTTAACTCAAAAAGAAAGAGAAGTTACGTCATCTACTTCAGTACAGACTTTAAAATCATTGGGTAAGCCCTTTATACGATTATTAGCGCGAAGTGAAAACTCATACATGTAAGTCACAGATTGTTTAACAATCATCGGAGCTTTAAAACTAAATTAGGATTATAATTTTATGTCATTTGTTTTTCTCATCAATATGAAATAGTTCAGTAAGAAATTATTTATCAGACATGTGATTTCATTTTGAAAGTAGAAATTTTAGTGGTATGTTTCCTCCATTGCAATTTTTGAAACTGTGGCATCATCTGACATGAGATCATGTGACGTAATGTTACGTCATTATGATGTGACGTAACTTTGGGCGCCAACAATGATTTTTGAAAAAAGAAGAGGACCCATCAAAAATTTCAAAGGGAAAAGAAGCGCGAAAACAGTATTTGTCGTTTTTCAATGCAAAAAGGACAATTTTTCGTGGAATAAAAGCCGTAAGTATACTAACTTCATTAAAATATGTTCTATAGTCGTTTTTCGCATAAAAGGCAATAGCTCAGGCTCGAGAAAAATGCAAAAAAATATATAGTTTAGTCAGCTTACTTTCGAACTATTTTGATTTTTGTCGAAAACACGGAAAATGCACCAAAAACTTGACTGTGAAACAGCTGATCACCTGGCCGATGCACTCCCAATGCAGTGAACGCCTACGCAGCCATTATGACGAAAATGCGTTTATGAAATACACCAATCTATTGAACGGTGCTAGAGGTTTCAGGAAGTCTTTACGGCATGTCCCAACTCGTGCAGGTGTTCGTTCAGTGATAGATAACGTGAGCAACAGGGTATCCACAATTTTTTAGGAACTACGGTTAGGGGTAGTAAGGCGCATGAACACACTTCTAACTCCTGAAAGCTACCTTAAGATGAAATTAATATTATCGGTAGGGCCTCTTTTCAAAAGCAAATGAAAGGCCAGCTTCCTACAAGTATCAATGTGTACTCAATCTAAGTACTATGTAATTATGTATGAAAATACAATTATGTAAAGCTACCTTTATTCTTGCATTTCAGGCGCTTTAAATTTTAACGATGAAAACACTTGAGTTACCCTTTTCGGAAAGGGAGCCGATATTTTTTGACCAGAGGAGCTGCATTCTCTGCCAAAAATGTTCGACAGTCAGGCTATCGGGCACTTCGAATGGATGCAAAAGGATACGTGAAACAGCTACTGAAAGGGATGATATTGTCTCGAAACGCCTAAAGATGATCAGCGATGAAGACACATTTCTTTACCACATGAACAATGACTGCTACAAACGCTATACAATGAAGAAATCACCAGCCAAATCTACACTGTCCAATGATTCAGAATCAGACACCACAGCGCGATACTCCAAACGCGGTGGTTTAACTCCGAGAGCATCAAAGAGCTGGGACGACAAAGACCGCAACAGAAATTGCATTATATGTGGAAAGATCAAGCATGGAGGGGAAATCCGCAAATCGCGTATTTCGGAAAGGGACTGCGCTGAAAAATTTCTGAAATGTGCCGCCCTTTTGCAAGATAACGTTTATTTACGAATATGCGACTTGCAGGATGCGAAAGCAATTTTTGCCGCAGACATATTCTATCACAAATCCTGCATGAAACACTACGTACGTTTATATGAACGCCTGGCCGACAAGTCAGAGGAGAACAAAGATAACGACTACACTGACCAAAAGTGGAATGAAATACTGCTGGAGGTTAAGGACGGTTTTGAGGAAGGATTGGGGTATGAACTAAGCACCATAAGAGACCGAATAAATGAGAAACTGGATCACATGTGTCAGGTGACTAATAAACAAGTTCAAAAGCAGCTAAGTGATGTATTTGGAAGTGACATTGTGTTTTCGAAGTCTGGCAAAGCTACCCAATCTCTATTAGTGTTTAGCGCGAAGGTGTGCTCCACCCCTAAACTTGCAGAGAAAGTCCGAAGCATTGACCCTATTGTTCAGTGTGCAACCGAGATTAGATCTGCGCTACTTAAGTTTGATTTTGATCTTGATGACAGGTTCTGCGATAGTACTGACCTGGAACATGCATGGCGTTCCCAGGCAATCCCTTCTCCTCTTCTTACATTTTTCGCTACACTGTTCAATTTCAATGCAAAGGACTTCCAAGATAATGAGGCGAGAGTTAGAATGGACACGACAGACCAAGAAGAGGAGTGTCTGTTTAACAGCAAGGTTACCCGAATGAAGTCGCTTTGCCATATTATGTTTTACGTATTACACAACGGTAAGAAACGAACACCTTTACATATCATGAACAGTCAGGCATTACATGAAACGTGCAAAAGTAAAACACTGATGAAATCCTTTAATAGGTACGGCCTATGCTCCAGCTATGATGATGCAATGCGCCTACAGACAGGATTAGCGAACTACCTAGCTGGCAGTGATGAAGAAGATGCTCTTCTTCCCAGCAATTTTCATCCAGAGATATTTACCACTGCGGCATTCGATAACTTCGACCATGAAGAGGCAACTCTTTCGGGGAAAGGTGGTTGTCACGATACCGTGACAGTCCTTTTTCAGGAAGATCAAGGTGTCCGGCAGAGCAAACCGCGACCTTCGGAGGTCGGCATAGCGCAGGATGAAAGAGCATTCAAGTCAGAACTTAAGTGTCAGCAGCTGAAAGTTTTCGACAAGCCAGCCAAGAAACCGAATCTTCCCGATAATTACAGCGTAGCTACGGATTTGTACGTGAATGAACCAATGATCTCCACCGCTGCTCATAAGGATTTTGCTTGGTTCCTTGCCCGCATCAACATCGACGAGGAGCAGAACGTGATAGATATCATCCTAGGAAACCAGTGCACACCATCTTGGACAGGCACGAATGCTCTGTGGTCCGATGATTCGACGCCAAAGACCAAGGTTGGATTTTTACCAGTCCTTCCGTACCCGGTGACCCAACATGATATGGTATACACTGCAATGAAGAATATGCAAGCCATTCTTAAACATCTGAAACAATCAAAGATGGCCGTTGCTTGTGATGAAGGAGTCTATAGGATTGCAAGAGAAATTCAGCTTCTTCGACCAACCGAGTTTGGCAATATAGTTATCTGCTTAGGGACCTTCCACATGGCCAAGGTAGCGTTGGGGTGTATTGGCAAGTATCTGAAAAACAGTGGAGCAGAGGAAATCTTTGTTGAAAGCGGAGTTTTCAGAGTGAATGTTGTCGAGTCCGTGATGTCAGGGAAGCATTATAACCGATCCATGAAGGGTTTCCAGCTCTTGAATGAAGCTTTGACACGTCTGAAGATCAAAGAATATATGAATGTGAAGGGAATCGCCAATCACCAGGGCACACTGCGCGCACTCCAGGACTTGAAACATTGTTTAGAGACCAATAAGGTAGAAGAAAGTAAGAAACTTCTGATGGCCTTCAGCAATAAAGGTGGCTCAAGCATGTTTTCAAAGTATCAGCGGTTCCTTGAACAAGCCTCAGAGAAAGATGAGACATTTCGCTATTGGAACACGTTTGGAGAGTTGTATGAAGGGGTCCGAAATCTCATACGAGCAGATCGAGAGGGGAACTGGGAGCTGCATCTAGCATCAGTCCAAACTCTGCTCCCATTATTCGCTGCTTTTGACTCTATCAATTACCTTCGTTGGTGCTCGCTGTACATGGAGGACATGAGGCAGTTACCTGACCAGGCACCTGAGGTCTACAGGGCATTTTGTAACGGAGGGTTCGTCGTGAAACGGCTTTCCGGCAAATTTCGTTCCGTCGGCATGGACATGGCACTAGAGCAAACCATAAACCGGTAGCAGAAAGATGCTGGCGGAATCATTGGAGATACGAAAAGAAAGTCGTTTGTAGCCAAATGGGAGCTTATTTACCACGAGTTGTTGTCTAATCTTCATAGAGAGTTAGCTGGAACATGCTCATTTGTCGGGGACATGCTGAACCATGAGCTAAACATTGCTGATACTGTCTCCTCGGAGAGAAATGTGCAGTCACTCCTTCAAATCTTGCTCAAACAAGGTAACCCATTTTCGACAGATAGGGTTGATTGGCGGCTTCACAACATCATGACAAAAGCCATCGCCACAGATGAGGTTCGCCTAGAAATTCTGAACGTTGTCAACATTGGTTCTGAGGCGTATGCGAATCTTAGAGATGAGAGATTTACAAAGAAAACGGTTAAGCTCTCCAGCACAATTCATCGCAGAAATATAAAGACCTTTAAAACCGCACCAACAGCACAGGATGAAGCAAATATTAGGAAAGACAAGGACGCTCACTACCAACGTTCCATAGAGGTAGTGGTTTCAAGGGGAGTGTCGATGGAAGAGCTACTCAAATATGATGTCTCACCAAATTCCTACCTATTTGATCAGGACAAGATGATGAAGAAATCTGCCAAAAGCACTTTGATGCAAGAACTCGAAAAACGATTGCCAGAGAATCGAGAGAATAGGAACTTTGACGATGGAGATCATACAACAGCCATAGTTGACATGATGGGAATCGTTCGGAAGGGCAAGCCAAAAAGGACATTTGGAGACTTTTGTGAGGGGCAGATACGGTACATCAGATCATCAACTTACTACGCACAGCGACTAGATTTAGTCTTTGATTCCTACAATGACAGCGATGTGTCCATAAAAGATGGGGAAAGGCAGAGACGGCAGCATGCAACACCAATCGAGCTTGCTGATGTAGCTTCCGAAACAAAAATGCCTGTAAAAATGGAAACCTTCTGGCCCTCAAAGTCAAACAAGGACAAGCTTGAAGCACTTCTACACGAAGGTCCTCCCTGCCATCCATACTCTTACCGGGTGTGATTACACCAGTAAGTTGGGCACAAAGTACATGGCGCTGAAAACCGATGCAGCAGTATATCTCAGAGGCTTCGGAAGGGAGCCTAGTCTATCCAAGACTCAGATGGCACACTGTGAAGAATACTTAGTTCAAGTGATAAATGAAATGGTCCAGGGACCATGTGCTCACCTGTGTCGAAGGGGAGGCTATGGAGTCAGTGATTCTGACATTGGTAAAGCTGTATATATCATTTTATGGTCAGACCAGCAATTGTCAATGATCCCTGTATGGTGCACATGATGTGCATTTGTAAATACAAGGTCTAATTTGGTGTGGTAATCAGTTGTTGACCTTTGGCCCCCTATTGGCCAAACCGTAAATCGTATGACGCCACGATTCAGTCTCTGAGTAAAGGTCACCCAAGGGTATATATGTACCAAGTTTGAGTTCAATAGCCTCAGCGGTTACAAAACGTGCCACCATTGACTAACAGCGGTGCCGTCGGCGAACTTTGACCTATCTTACCTTGAAAATTAGGTCAAATCAAAAACTCGGAGGATATGTGATGTCCCATTAGTAGAAGTACCTACCATATTTTTTTCAAATTTTTCGGACCAGTAATAAGGGAGAAAACGCATTTCTTCATTTTTTACCTTTGGCCCCCTGTTGGCCAAACCGTGAAACATATGAGACCGCGTTTTGGTCTCTGAGTAGTGGTCGCCAAGGGGTACATGTGTACTAAGTTTCAGTTCAGTGGCTTTAGCGGTAACAAAACGTGCCACCCATGTCTAACGACGACGGACGACGACGGACGCTGCGTGATGGTAAAGGCTCACAGGTGAGCCAAAAACGGTTGCGAATTCAAAACAGTGGACGATCTAAGGATACGTCAGTACTTTCAGAGCAAAGTTAACCGAAGATCCTCTCTACCGCCTACGAGCCATGCCGTATCCTTCCACATCAGACGGGCGTTGTATGCTGCTTACCGAATGATGTCTGTCTTGGATGTCTCTTATAGCGACTACTTGGACCCAACTCATTACGGATTTATTCATAGAAACGACCCACTAGTGGCAGAATTAGGCTTGAACCCCATTCCTTATCATCACACTGTGGTATGCAAGTGCGAAAGGTGTTCCTGCGTCGGGGTAGGGACAGCCTGCAGCAGGTTTTGTTCATGCAACTTCAATAGCAAGCAGTGTCTAAATCCAATTTCCACTTATCCGATATAAGTGAAGAACTACATTTGCAAACTCAACGTTTGCCAATAACAATATCGAAGTCAGAGGGTGTACCCTTACATGGCCTTTGTAACGATACACGTCGTCATATGACACGCAGATGCCTTGTCAAATCATATTTCATCGGTCATATCTTTAGCAGTAGGGGCAAAACATTTGAGTAGTCAGTGTCAAAGCTTTCTAGTATGTATTCATACTGAAAACCAAAACTAAACTTACTGCATGCATCTCGCTGTCTTTGATATCAATAGCGTCATCGAGCCCTTTTTCATGTCATCATGAGTTAGTTCGTAGACTTTGAGAAGATGAGACAGCAGAGTAATAGCTGATGTTGCTGCACCTACCTACACGACCTTATAATTGTTGTCCTGCTATAAATGTGCGCTGTTCATTCATAGCCATTTCTTATCGCACATTGCAAATAAGCATTGACCTCATCATATCCACTGCAGCCAATCAAAGTGTTTAAAAGTCTTCACATATTTAAGTACATGTTCTTCTGTTCGTTGTATGTTGAAATATAATATAATACTAGTAGGAGTGGTAGTAAATCCATTAGATTAGGAGGTCGTAAGATAAAAATGAACAGAGTTATGAATATCATACGAACCTGTTGTTACATTGCAATGTCTTTAAATATATAATTATTTTCAATATTATATACAGTACATGATTGCAGATATTAAGAATATAATTGTACAATGATTAAGTAACTGTAAAATAGCAATGTACATGTACACAGTACTTTGTGTACATAATCAATATACAATATGATTCAATTTACAAATATTTTGTTCGTTTCAGTGGTTCGGCAGACAGAATTTTGGCAACAGAGCCCATGTCACTGACTTAATAACAAGTAATCCTGTAGTAAAGCCAATTGTCAGTCGGGTTGTCAGTCCTTTATATAATTGGCTTGACTGTCGTCGCTCACAAAAGCTACAACTGACCTATCAATCGCAACGCAATTGCAACCTTCTGTCGATTAAACAACCACGGCAATAGAACTTCATCGGCAGATTGCGTAACAAGCTCTGTTGTGACTACGTTTAGGTCATGACGTTGTGACATCACAGATGAGAGAAGAAGCGACTATTATGTATGATGTTTATTATTGTCGACTGTATTCCTTAGTGGTCGGTAATGAAGCATGATACACCACTATGCTGGCAAATGCCACATCTACATTTCTGAAAACAATCCAACGCGACCGAAGAGCGGATCCCCACCAGAATAGTTAGATTTCTCTTAAATTACTCAGACCCTAGAAATTGACTGACCTACACATATTAAAAGATAAATATTTAGCGTTAAACATCACTTAATGAAACGGCCAGGGGCCATTGTGCTCACCGTATAGATATTTGGTGCTTTGGAATTCATCCAAATTAAGAAACATTGAACATGTATAGTATATAGGTCAAACCAAAGTCGGTATGACATGTGATGTATCGTTGCTTGGGGTAAGTACCATAAGAATATCATCAAAAACAAGTCACTAATAAACGAGATATTGCACTTTTTACCTATTTTAGTTTTGGCCTCCTGGTGGTCGAGTTGAGTACCAGATCAGATCGAAATTCCGTGTCCGAGGTTACATGACGTAGGGAGTCATGTGTAAAAAATTTCAAGTTCAAAGCTTTAGTGGTTAAGAAACGTGCCATAGTTACAATCAAACGACCAATTTACGCCATTTGACCTCTGTGACCTTGAAAAGCAGGTCAGATCAAAAACTCATATGATATGTGATGTATCCTTGCTAGGAGAACCTACCATAAAAATGTTATTGAAAACGAATCACTAAAAATAAGCAAGATATTGCACTTCTTACTTTTTCCATTATGGCCCCCTGGTGGCCGAATAAAGAATCAGATCGGGCCAAAATTCGGCATCAAAGGTTATCTGATGTAGGGGGTTATATGCACCAAGTTTCAAGTTCATAGCTTTACTGGTTAAGAAATGTGCCATAGTTTACACTCTAACGGCCAATTTACGCCATATGACCTCTGTGACCTTGAAAAGTAGGTCAAATTGAAAACCCGTAAGGTATGTGATGTATTCTTCCTAAGAGTACCTACCATAAAAATCTTATCGAAAACAAGTCACTTATAAGCGAGATATCAGACTTTTTAGATTTCCACTTTTGGCCCCCTGGTGGCAAAGTTGAGAATCAGATCAAACTGAAATTCAGCACCAAAGGCTATGTGATGTAGGGGGTTATATGTACCAAGTTTCAAGTTCATAGCTTTACTGGTTAAGAAATGTGCCATAGTTTACACTCTAACGGCCAATTTACGCCATATGACCTCTGTGACCTTGAAAAGTAGGTCAAATTGAAAACCCGTAAGGTATGTGATGTATTCTTCCTAAGAGTACCTACCATAAAAATCTTATCGAAAACAAGTCACTTATAAGCGAGATATCAGACTTTTTAGATTTCCACTTTTGGCCCCCTGGTGGCAAAGTTGAGAATCAGATCAAACTGAAATTCAGCACCAAAGGCTATGTGATATAGGGGGTTATATGTACCAAGTTTCAAGTTCATAGCTTTAGTGGTTAAGAAACGTGCCATAGTTTACACTCTAATGACCAATTTACGCCATATGACCTCTGTGACCTTGAAAAGTAGGTCAAATTAAAAACCCGTACGATATAAGATGTATATTTGCTATGAGTACCAACAACAAAAGTTTCATCGAAAACAAGTCACTAATAAGCGAGATATCACACTTTTTAGATATCGACATTTGGCCCCCTGGTGGCCAAACAGAGAATCAGATCGGACCGAAAATCAGTGTCAGAGGTCAGCTGACCTAGGGCATACTGTGTACAAAGTTTCAAATTCATAGCCTTAGCAGTTAAGAAACGTGCCACTGTTAGGATACGACGACGACGACGACGACGACGACGACGACGACGACGACGACGACGGACACAGCGCTATCATATAGACTCCCCTTACGGTGAGCCAAAAAGATGTAGAATATCGATAAAGTAATACATAAACATTTTGGTGAAATGAAAAATGACGTAACTTTGATTGAGCGAAAAATGCGCTTGATTGAAAGCGAGCTTGTTACAGTATGGTTACCATGGCAACATAATTTTATTTAATTTACTTTGATAGCTCATTACCCCCTGAAGTAAAATAGGCCAAAGTATATATCTTTTATGATAATAACAACTATCAAAAGCCAACTATATGCCACAGAAGTGAAATTTTTGGTGACTTTTTGGTTTGACCTTGACCTTTCACAATGACCTTGACCTTTAACGAGACTCTCATTAGCATATTTGAATAGAGGGAACCCAACAACATATATATCAACGTTTTGTTTTCATATTTAGCCCCAGGTGTTCGGGAGATAGACCAAAATAAATATCTTTGGAAAGACTCCAAAAACGTCACCATGGCAACAACAGGCGCCATTTGCAAAAATGTGACCATGGCAACGAAGTTCTACCCTCGTAAAATTGAATACCCAGATACTAAGATGCGAATGCGCATGCGTGAATAAAGGATCAGTGTTCCTATTCCTATTTATATTGTGAAGATGACTTGTTGTTTTTAATTTTTATTCTTCACTAAATCGCCCTAATCCTCCATCATCGAGCAGAGAAACATTGATTAAGACCCAGCAATGTCCACTTCAACAGGTTATGGGTCCAGATACAGGATCATGTTCGATAGAGATGAACGTAAATTCGAGATTTGGCAGGTAAAATTCATAGGCTATTTACGGCTACAGAAACTCTATGCTACATTCGCAGAAACCGATCCGACGAAGGTCGATGAAGATAAGAATGCCTAAATCTTTGCCGAACTAGTGCAATGCTTTGACGACAGAAGTTTGTCGCTGATCATGCGTGATGCAGTAGACGATGGGCGTGGTGCACTTACGATTTTGAGGAACAAAGCCTGGAATAATCACCCTGTTTACAGAGTTGACATCTCTGGTGAAGGACTCGAAGAAGTCTGTTACTGACTAAATGATTAGAGCGGAAATGGCTGCTGCTTCGTTGAAAAGTGCTGGTGAAATGATCAGTGATAGTTTGTTGGTGTCGATGGTAGTGAAAGGTTTACCGTCAGATTTCAAGCCTTTCACAACAGTAGTGACGCAGCGTGAAAAGGCTATGTCATTTCAGGAGTTCAAAGTTGCCTTGCGTAATTTTGAAGACACGGAGAAAGTACATGACGAAAATAGTGCAATTATGAAAGTTCATTCTCATCAGAAATCTTTACATTACGCCAAATCGAATAATGGAAACCAGCAGGGTACGAATAGATTCAAAGGAACGTGCTACTCATGTGGTAAATCGGGACATAAAGCTTCAGACTGAAGGGCTAAGAAACGTTGGTGCGAACATTGTAAAAGTGCTACGCATGACACAAGGTTTTATCAAAAGATAAAATCGAGGGACAGTCACAATGCAAAGTCTGTCGAACATTCAGAACATTCCAGTGTTGTTAGTGATGAATGTAGTGATCATTCCTTTGTTTTTAAGGTTTTAGAGTCTGAATCAGACTCGGGTTCTATTCACAATGTATATGAGCTTCTTGTAGATTTTGGTGCAACAACGCACATTGCAAACGATGAGTCAAAGTTTGTGAACCTAGATGAAAGTTTTGAACCTTCCCACCACTTTATTGAAATAGCTGATGGCAGCAGATCCAATGATTTAGCCCTCAAACGAGGGGACGCTTGTGTTAATTTGGTAGATCGAACCGGTCAGGTACACAGTGTGGTTTTGAAAGATGCATTACTTGCACCAACTTTCTCGCAGAACATTTTTTCAGTTCAGGCTGCAACCAAGAATGATGCTTTTGTTGAATTTCAACCAAACTCGGCTGAAATGCGTGCAAGAGGCACAGTTTTTGATATTAAGAAGAAAGGAAGTTTGTACTTTCTTAACAGTGTTGAGAAAGTGTTGCTAAGAAGGCAACACATTCCCTTCAGGAATGGCATGAGATTATGGGTCACTGTAATGTCAAAGATGTTCTGAGTCTAGAAACCGCAGTTAAAGGTATGACAATAACCGGTAGAAAAGAGTTTGATTGCGGTGTGTGCATCCAAGGTAAAATGACAAATTACAGAAATCGTGAACCAGACAAACGTGCAGAGTCGCCATTAGAATTGGTACACTTTGATCTAGCGGGTCCAATTAATCCTATTGCAAAAGATGGATTCAGATATGCGTTAGGTTGTGTTGATGATTTTTCAGGTTTGATATTTGTGTATTTCTTGAAACAGAAAAGCGATACTCTACGTGCTACCGAGCAGTTTCTTTCAGATGTGGCTACGTATGGTGCTGTAAAATGCATCAGGAGTGATCAGGGGGGTGAATTTACCTCTGAGGCATTTGAGTCACTCCTGGTTAAGAACCGCATCAAGCATGAACGTTCTGCACCGTACTCACCACATCAGAACGGAACTGTGGAGCGATCATGGCGTACTTTGTTTGAGATTGCAAGGTGTTTACTTTTACAATCAGGGTTGCCAAAGTGTTTGTGGACGTATGCAGTCATAGCGTCAGTGTATACTAGAAATCGTTGTTTTAATCCAAGAACTAAGTCTACTCCTTTTGAGAGTTTCACTGGTAGCAAGCCCAACATCACAAACATGCAGAAATTTGGCAGTATGCTACACTTTTGTCCAGAATCCTAAGAAATTTGGATGCTAGGAGTAAGAAAGGCATTTTTGTTGGATATGATAAAGGTAGTCCAGCATACCTAGTATACTTTCCACAGAATCAAACTGTGAAGAAAGTGAGGTGTGTTAAGTTTACGAATGAACATGTTCCCAGTAGCAATGCTTGTGAAAATCCCAACTCAAATTGTGTGGTTGAAGATGAGGTGATTACCATGAGAGACAAACCATTTTCTGTGAATGAAGAACCAGATTCTGTATCTGATGATGAAACACAACAAAGTACTACAACTAGTACAAGTCCCAGTCGCAGATATCCTAGTAGGAACCGGTCACGTCCCAAAAGGTTTGATGAATTTCTAGTAGGGGACGAGGTTGATGAAAGTGTTAACACATTTACTGTACATTACTGTTACAATTTGGTTGATGTACCCAAGTCATACAATGAAGCCATTTCTGGTAAAGAATCTGAAAAATGGCAAAAAGCGATGGAAACTGAAATTGAAGCATTGAAAGTGAATGACACTTATGAAATTACAACTTTACCACCTGATAGAAAGACAGTGGGAGGTCGATGGGTATATGCTATGAAGACCAAAGCAAATGGTGATACACAGTATAAGGCTAGATATGTGGCTAAGGGTTTTTCTCAACAGCCTGATATTGACTATCATGAAACTTTCTCACCCACTGCTCGAATGACTTCTATCAGAACTTTGATGCAAATAGCAACAGAGTATGACATGACAGTACATCAAATGGATGTGAAGGCAGCATACTTGAATGTGCCTATTGATTGTGAGCTCTATGTTGACCAGCCAGAAGGTTTTCAGGTTACAAATCAAAATGGTGAAAGTTAAGTGTGTAAGCTCAAGAAATCTTTTTATGGGTTAAAGCAAAGTGGGCGAAATTGGAATGGTGTTTTACATTCTCATTTGCAAAGTCAAGGTTTTTTCACAGTCACTTGTGGATCCATGTGTGTACACTAGACATTCAAAGACCGAAATGACCATTGTGGTTATTTGGGTAGACGATATAATAATAGCAACAAATCTGACATCCAAACTTGAAGAAGTGAAGAATAGTTTAAAAGAAAGATTCAGTATGACTGATAATGGTGAAATTTCATGGTTTCTGGGTATTGAGTTCAAGAAAGACAATGAATCAATCAGAATGAGTCAATCCAGGTACATTGGGAAGTTACTAGAGAAGTTTGGTATGCAACATTGCAAGTTAAAGTACACACCCTGTGATATGAATGTGAACAAGATTTGCCAAGACAATGCTGAGAAAACTGATGCGAAACTCTACAGAGAAATTGTAGGCAGTTTGATTTATGTGATGACAGCTACTAGACCTGATCTGTGTTACATTGTGACTAAACTCTCTGAAAACATGTCAAAACCTACATCAACTCACATGGTCATGGCAATTCATGTTCTCTGGTATTTGAGTGCTACTTCAGACCAGAGTTTTTTGTTCACAAAAGTTCCAGATCTGAACTTGATTGGTTTTTGTGACGTCGATTGGGCGAACTCGGAAGATCGCAAAAGTATAACTGGCTATGGTTTCAAGTTGTCAGATAGTGGGCCACTGATTTCCTGGAAATCTAGGAAACAGCAAACAGTGGCATTGTCTACTTGTGAGGCTGAATACTGACAAATCAATGAACGTGACCCACATCATTACGGACAGACATTCTCAGATCAAGAAGTATCTTCGTGAAACATGGCCAGCTATTATCCATTGGTTTGATGTGTGGCATGTTGCTAAAGGTATGTCAAGGGAAATGAAATGATGCATTCATTTTGGTTGTCACAACCAAGTGAAATATGCACATCATTGTTCCTGAATATCACGACCAAAAAGTTTGGTTTGGCACACTTGTTGTGACCTAATTTCTGAACTTTTGAGCAGCAACACAAGCTGCTCAAAATAAGTCTCATGTACAAGGAATTTCTGCACAAATTAGGATTCCCTCAATATTAGATCCAAGTAAGATTGGGTCTTCAGGGATCATTCTTAAGTGTATTTAGTCCACCTTGTGATTTTGCAGGTTTCAGTACTGACCAAGCACATTCTCTACTTGTTGAACTACCCTCAATTGGTTGTTTTATTTGGCAAGAATCATTCATGCTCAGTACCCTCCCCTTCACATGCTTAATAGCCAAAAAACCTGCCTCAACTTCCTGGTGGACTAGTGTCCAATGCCCCACTGCCCCTGATACCCTAACGAAATAGTACCACTTTACTACATCTCATTTATGACATCCCCAAATATGTCAAAATGAGATATTCCAATTTTAAAATACAAGTGTAATCATGGCAACCAAATGTCACCGATGACATAAATACTGTACCAAATGATGAAATAAATTTTTTGCTGAAGGAATAAAGAGGCAACTGAAAGTGAAATATAATGAACACTGAATATGAGAGCTGAAAGAAAACATTCAAAACAGAGCCATCAACACAAAATTATTTCCCCAAAAATAGATCCATGTTCCACGTCTACCCAGTTTTTTCTCTTCATAATTGTTTGCCGGCAACTGTGAGAGCTTGATTAGCAATTACCGGCACATTTATGGTCAACATAGGTGCAAGATACGCATTGAGGGCCCAAATAGGACAAATTTAAATTCTGATGTCGAAATATTTACGGTGTATTCCGGTTTCGCCTATTCCTGTTCCGCCTATTCCTGTTTCGCCTAATTCCTTATTCGTCTATTCCTGATTCGCCTACTTCCTGTTTCGCCTACTTTCCGTTTCGCCTATTCCTGTTTCGCCTAATTCCTGTTTCGCCTACTCAAATGTATTGCTAACCTCCCCACAGACGTAGGAATATGAACCGTCCCTTACTATAGTGTTAAAGGCTATCATTAAGAATAAAATCTGAAATAATGGATTTAGCGACATGTCAATTATTTCAGTATTATTCGGAATAACTTTGGAAAATTATACATAGCTTACATAGGCTTATGTTTTAGCTTATTTTAAAAGGCAAGAAATAAAATAGTAAGAAAGTTTTACCCTTTCATTAGATTTGAGAAAGGTACTGTTGAAACTTTGCATTAAAGGTTTCCAGTAGTCGAAGAGCAAGATTTATATGTGGTTCATATTGAGAGTATGTGGATATGTACGGTCCTAAAGAATTCACTAATTCGAATGATAATCTTTAAGTTTTGTTCTATTTGTCATTGTACTATGCCCTTTGGTGCGACAATAATTGGTCTGATGGATGACGATATCGTCATAGGCTGCACGTGAAATCATATATCATGATATGTATTTTCAACCTTGTTTGACTTGATATGAGCTGTACCTACATGTATATTATGACATGGGTTTTACAGCTGATTTTGATCAAATAATTATGAGAATGTACAGTATTATGTATTTTTATCAAAAACTCATGAATTCCTGTTTTTATAAAATAAACAACTGCTTTAATTTACTCTACTTAATCTATTAGTTTTTACTGTGTGTCAGTATGGTCCTATGGTCAAATGAGTCCCGGACTGTCCCCGCTTTCAAGGTGACTCTTTCAAAACGGTCATGGCATGGTTTGTTAACAAAGTTGATGGCATTTGATTAGTCAAATTGTCATCACATCGTTAACATCATCCAATTGTCCCCTCACATTTTCCCCATAAAATGGACATGCATCCCTAAGGTTCCCCGTGGAAGAGTCGATTTATTGTAGGGGTACTGGAAAGTAGGCGAAACAGGAAGTAGGCGAAACAGGAAGTAGGTGAAACAGGAATAGGCCAAACAGGAAATAGGCCAAACAGGAATAGGCGAAACAGAAATAGGCAAAACAGGAATTTTGTAGGCAAAACAGGAATAGGCGAAACAGGCATAAACCAAATTTACACTACAGTCGCTTGCCCCCCTGTTTTAGTATTCGTAGACGGCCCTATTTTGGAACTACATGTAGATACCAGATACCACAGGTTATAAATATGTAACAGATCAGGCCCAAACAGATAGCATTATTAGGGCCATTTAGACAGCAGGCGAAAAAACCACATTCGAATCGGATCCAGATGCGATCCGATGAAACCACATTCAGGTCTCGAAAATTGCGCGCATTTAGACGATCAGCGCAATCCTGGCTAATCTGGACGCATTTCTATAGCTTTGGAACTCTCCAATACCTGTTGGTTGTGGAGGTGTACAAAAATTGGTTTGGAACTTGCACCGCATTTCTTCGCGGGAAATTTTGCGGGATCGAACACATCGCTATCCGTAAACCGATCCATCTTAGCCATAGCTTTATTGAAAAAATCGCAAATTAGTCCGTGAAAAAAACACTTCAACTCATAATCTCACTCTCCGCGCCAAAAACACAATTCTCGTGCAACGCAAATCGTTTCAAGTACCCACACACACGTTAGTGCGCACGCGCCCAGGTAGAATGAATCCGGATTGGGTATCCATTTGGGTTTAGACGACGCTATTGATCCTGATGTATCCAGATTAAAACTACTGCGATCGATAGTTTTATTTCAATCCGGATCATTTTGCATTTAGACGAGAAAAATTTAAACCGCAATCGGATTCAATCGGATCGCATGTGGTTTTTTTCATGTCGTCTAAATGGCCCGACCCTATTGTCAGATAGCATCATTTTTTTCAAATGAGGCAAGGATTTTATGTTTTGAGCGCATGTTTGACCACAAGCTACCAACTAGATCAATTGCCTTCTATTGATGACCACATCGAGTCATTATTTGAGGGATGTAACCTGAACAAGTCTACTTGGGCCCAAAAGTATTCTCCGCTGGAAAGATTGTTGCGGTTAAATTCATATTCTGCGATTTCATTTCTGCAGGCTGATTGTGGCAAAATTATGGCTTGGTCAGATTTTTGCCCAAGTAGTGGATATCTAACCAAAGCAGAAGATGTGAACGATTTTCATGAATGCTGTGGCTTTCCTCAACAAAAGGGCCTGTGGAGAATAATCGAATAAGAAAAAGACAAACCGAACACCAATGAGATTCCTGCCCTGATGAGTTCCAATGAATCGAGTTTCCATAAAATTCCAGTGGGTCGCCAAGTGTTCTGAATGAGTGTCCATGTGGTCCTTAAAAGAATTCTTCAGGAAGTTCTTGGTCTTGGTATGTAACACAAAGGTTCCATTCACAGATCTCTTTCACGACGTGGACGCCAGATTTGTTTGCCTCGGTTCACAGCTTGACACGGTTCGATAGGCTCATATCAAATGAAGACATCAGAATTTTTTCTTAGCAAGCATCAAAGTGCTGTAGTTCTGAAATTGATAAACACAAAAAGCTTGACACGGTTCAATAGGCTCATATCGAATGAAGACATCAGAATTTTTTCTCAGCAAGCATCAAAGTGCTGTGGTTCTGAAACTGATAAACACAACATCAGAACAAAGTTCAGCAATTCTTGGGCAATGTTTTCTTCATGCTTGATTCTATCCAGCCTCCAATTACCATTCCTATTACTAGGAATTTTAGCGCACAAAGGCACAGTTGCAATTAAGTGCCAATGTAGTTGCATGGACCCTTTTACACCAGGCAGAGGAAGTCATTGCGGGCCCAAAAAAAACTTAATATAGGCACAACGAACAAAAGATCATGTGGTGTGCGACCATGTGGTCTTTTGTTTGCTGCTTGTTTTTTTGTGGCCGACAGTGGCTTCCTCCGCCTACTGTGAGGGCCTCTATTGGAAAACGCTTTCCCCACAGACCTACAACAACAACTGAATCGAAACAATACTCGGATATTGTAACCAAAAGCCTCCCTTGAAAAAACGCCCTCAGAAAATTATTTAATTTATTTTTTTCTCCATTAGAAGTGAACGATGTACTGATGAAACCTGATACAATCAAAGCAAGTGGTTCAGACAATTTGTCTCCTAGGGTTCTACAGGCCTGTTCCCCAGCAGGCTCTTGTAGTTTCATGTTTAATGTGTCAATGCAGAGTGGTCTATTGCCTTCTGACCGGAAGTTAAGTAATGTACAGTGGAACCTCCCTTAGCAGACAGGTTTGGTCCCAAATTGGTTGTTTCCATTCAATTTGACCTCTAATCAGGACACCCCTCTTTTAAGGACAGCATTGGTCAGTCCCAAGGGTGTCCTTGATAGAGAGGTTCTACTGTAGTTCCTGTTCACAAAAAAGGTGACAAGCAACATATAATGAATTATAGACCAATATCTCTCTTTCTTACCAATTGTATCAAAAGTAATGGAAAGATGTGTATATAAAAATATCTACGCAATATTACACCCCTTGATTCATCAGTCACAGCACAGATTTCGTAAGAATCGCTTGACTGCCATACAGCTAACCAGCGCGCAACAATTCATCGGTAAAATACTTGATGATGGTGGCCAGGTCAATTGCATTTATCTAGACTTTTCAAAGGCATTCGATTCTGTGCCTCATAGACTGTTATTACATAAACTCCAGATGTATGGTTTTCATGGAAGACTTTATCGTTGGTTATCATCTTATTTAAAAGGCCGAAAACAACGTGTTGTACTCAATGGTTCTGTATCACCTTTGTTAGATGTAACCTCTGGGGTGCCTCAGGGGTCCATTTTAGGACCCCTTTTGTTCCTTTTATATGTTAATGACATACCTGATATTGTCAATGATAAATCATATGTCGATCTTTTTGAGGACGATTCAAAATTATACAGAGCTATCATGTCCAAAAGCGACTGCTTTCAACTTTAGGATGACTTGGGATCTCTGTTTCATTGGGCCGAACGAACGAACGGGGAATGCCAAGGCAAGGCTAGACCTTTTGCTTCGTAAACATAGTAGACTGTTTGAGGACAGTTATGATGGTATGAAGGGTCATGAAGCTCACATTAGGGTAAAACCCGATGCTGCACCTGTCTTCCATAAGCCGCGAAACTGTCCATACGCCATTCGCGATAGGGTTGAGTTGGAGCTGGATAAACTGGAAAAAAATGGCGTAATGAAGAAGATCGATAGATCTGATTGGGCAAGCCCAATTGTTGTAGTCCCAAAAGCGGACGGGTCCGTCCGAATCTGTGGGGATTACAAGGTCAGTGTCAATGGTGCAGTGGAAGACGAGCAAACCACCCTTCCTACCACCCAAGATTTGTACCAACAGTTGTCAGGCTCAAAGGTATTTTCAAAGCTGGACCTTTCGCATGCTTATGCGCAGCTTAATGTTGACCAACAAAGTAGGAAATATCTTACCACCCCCCCCCCCCTTTAGACCTTCGGCTGCAATTGGTGGGTCGTTGGCGGGATAAGTTTGCAAGTTCACCAGCACTGGAATTGTAAGTTGGATTTTAATTTTGTTGGGAGCTTTGGATTATTATTATCCGGGTTGTTAACTGTTGCTAATCACAAAAGTACAATGTAGGCCAAAATATTCCTGTGTTCTGAATGAAATAAATGTTTGCCTGGCCCGCCCGCCCGGCATCACGTAATTTGTGAGGACGCAGCCCGTCATCTTTTTCCCGGTTCACGTCGGTTCATATCATCCTCGGTTCATATCATCGCGTCGGGTGATCGATCAATGATCATCGGTCAGTAATGACCTAGGTTTGAACGTAATTTATTTCGGTTTATTTGCTGCAAAACCTAGGTCATCAAGGCTATAGATTTGAGGTACGAACCACGTAATACACGAGGCGATTATCGGTTTCTGGCCGGTTCCTTATGGGTCCGTAAGCTGCCAAAACCGATACATACTTCTGGACCTGGCTGTATCTATGTACTCTTAACAATATCCTTGATTTTTCAATTAAATCTGACAAATATGGTCGCCATCTTAAAAATTCAACAAAGTCCTGTTACTCTTAAACTGTTGAACAGATATCACCCAATTTCCATGTAACAGGGTTCATACACATACCAAGATATTTTTAAAAAGTATATTTCAGGAATATATGGGTATGTTTTTCAAGAGTTTTCAAGGGTAAATCTCACCTAAAATTACTATAATGTACTGGGGGTTGGGGATAGTTTTGAGTGTTGAGAATGAGAGGTCCAGCGGGTAGGTTGTCCAGTCTCATGCAAAAAAGAAACTCCGAAAGGTTACCAGGACAGGTCCAGCAAGGACAAAACCATCACCAGAGACAATTTCCATTTCCTGTGGAAATGTCATTTTATTAGTTCATACCTACCCAGGTCAGACTTTTGCATGTGTATTCTTATCAGACACACCGGAGGAAAAATTATTCAATTCATAATAGCAAAAAGATTAGCTAGTTAACGTAGCTACACCTAGGCGGCGCCCCAATACAGCCTCTGCCTCGTGTGAGCCGCCATCACTAGTACTTATTACTCGAGCGCATCGAGTAAGTCCCGTTGCTGTGGGGACAGGCAGGGCGGGTAGTCTGACCTGGGTAGGTATGAACTAATAAAATGACATTTCAACAGGAAATGGATATTTTATGTCGTTCATACTCTACCCAGGTCAGACTTTTCAGTGTTAGACAAATCCAACAAATGATAGGAGCCCTTGGCTCCCAAACTGAAAAATTTTAGGAGCCAACCAAGTTATCATATTTTAGTCGCCATGGCTCCGATCTTCAAGAAAATTCAGGGGCCAATTTCCTTTATTTCATTTCAAAGTGAAGGTCCAGGGGTTGACAAATTTTTTGGAGGCTGGTTGCCCTGTCGGGCAACCAGCCTTTTAAATTTTCATATTTTTGGTTGCCCAGACCCTCTTGGTGGTTGCCCAAGAAAAATAATCGATTTTGAGAGAGAATGCTGTTTTTCTTCAATTTATTCATTTGAAACTAACATCAAGTAACAGTACACCAATAAGTTTATTTTAGTCTTGAATAAAAGCTTGCAAGATATTGCCACTGGAAAACAAAGTTTAGCAACTCTACTCCGCTTTGACGGGAACATGTGCGTCAGAAACTGGCGCCAAAATCTTCCTATTACATATTGTGACATCATCTTTTATTCACAAACAGAGCTAGACCAAGAGAAATCAATATAAAAGCAGATGTCACCAAGACCAGTCAAAACCATGTGCGTTTTGTAGGCTGTTTTACGCTAATCTGACTTGTGAATATTGTGCGTTTTCCAATCATCCTTTACTAAACGCTGTCTTGTCTCCTCGTATGCCTTCTTGGCATCTTTTGGAAGGGCCTGGGGTGTTTCTGCCGATCGCTTGCGTGCTGTGGCAGGTGGTAATGCGGGAGTGCGGTTTCCAAAATGGTCCAGTTGCCTCGACATTTTGGAGCAGACGACAGATGCGCACTGAGTAACTGCGCATTTTGACAATCGTTTCAGTGGGAGTAAATTAGAACAACCACCGATGATGAATTGCGCCACACCTGCGGACATTCTATTTGCCTCCCACTGTCAAAGAACCTTGTTCCCGCTGCTGATACGCAATGCAGTAGACCACTCATTCACCGTACTTCAAAAGCGCTGGGGACTAGGATAACTTGGATCCAAACAATGTATTTCACTATATCATGTACAATCAGTAAAATGCGCGGAACACATGCATGCTATGGCGGCGCGGCGAGTAAACTGGTATTTTAAAACATATTTGTATCGCCAGAAAACGCATACTTTTTTCATTTTAAGTGCCAAGACCGTATTTCTACTCGCCTTTGGCGAATTGGCGAGCGGATTTGTCAACCCCTGCTTTTGCATCGAATACCAACAACCTAGGAAGGAGGGTAAACGGTGACTTACCATGTTGCGAAGTGAACTGTCTCCAGAACCGCATAGCAGAACCCATCGGGTGAGACCAAGGGAACCCAGAAAAATAAGCATGGGGGCAACCCGGGCTAATGGCCAAAAGACCCTTTGAGAAAAACAAAGGAGAGCCTAACTGGGGAATCCACCCCTCCTAGAGTAGGGGAAAAAAAACACACATGGTAAATGTTCAGCACATTTGGTCAAGAGGCACACTGTGGAATTACAAGAAATGCTGCGATTCAAAATAGGGGGAACCCAAAAATGGGACCCACGGAATAACTCCCAAGACTGGCAAGAGTCCTAGGCGGCTTAACCCCAAGACATCCGGATGGGGCGAATGCGCAGGCATGACAGCCCGGACAAATGTCTATGTCCCCCCCTTTTTGGAAACTCAGGGGGGCGGAAGACACCCGGAGAGAGAGAGAAATTCGATGAGTGGACTAGGCAGGAAACACCTAGACCACGTGCTGAGCTGTGACAATTGGACCGAGAGACAGCATACCGTCTGTTAACGTGAAACAATCGCGCCTATAATACTGGGAGAAAGTGGAGTGGGAACTCCACGTAGCCACATCTAACACCTCGTTTAGCACCACTCCCTTATACTCAGCCCAAGAAGTAGAGATGGCACTAATCTTGTGGGCCGTTACGGCGCCCAGGCGGCGAAGCTCTGGAGAAATGAAATGGCCAGGGCCATTGTGCTCACCTCATGTGGTGGAAAGATTGATAAAGAGCATGGTATTGTGTCATGTAGTGTTAGGTTTGATGTAGGTCCAAGCAATTACAATTTCCCCAAAATGGCCAATTTACAGTACATTCGACCTCTGTGACTTTGAAAAGTAGGTCAAATCAAAGAAGACCCGGGTGACTCATTGAATGGTTGTTAGAATTAGATGTACCTATGATATAAAATTGGTGCCAATCGGGCAAGTCATTACTAGGAATATTAATGGCATTTTGAAGAATTTAGGATTTGGCCCCCTCCCTGGAGGCCAAACGGCAAATCAGATCGCACCAAACTTCGGTACCTGAGATCACCTGACCAAGGGGTACATGTGTACTTAATTTGTGATCAATAGTCATTGCAGTTAAGAAACGTGCCATAGTTACGGCCTGACGGCCAATTTACGCCATTTGACCTCTGTGACCTTGACAAGAAGGTCAAATTAAAAACCTGTGTGACATATACTGTATGGTGGTTAGATGTACCCATGATATCAATTTGGTGGCAATCGGGCAAGAAGTTAAGGAATAATCACATTTTTAAGGTTTTTGGATTTTGCCCCCTGGTGGTCAAGTGGTGAATCATATTGGACCAAACTTCGGTCCCCGAGATCACCTGACTAAGGGGTAAATGTGTACCAAATTTGGTATCAATAGTCATTGCAGTTTAGAAACGTGCCATCGTTACATCCTAACGGCCAATTTACACCATTTGACCTCTGTGACCTTGAAAAGGAGGTCAAATCAAAAACCCGGAGGATATATGATGCACCTTTGCTAGAAGTACCTACCATATTTTTTTCAAAATTTCCCTGACTACTATTAAGGGAGATATTGCATATTTTCACTTTTAACGTTTGGCCCCCTGGTGGCCAAACCATGAAACGAATCGGACCGAAACTTGGTCTCCAAGGTGTCATTACATAAGGGTACATGTGTACCAAGTTTCAACTCAATAGCTCTAACAGTTACGAAACGTGCCCTGCTAACGGACGACGGACGACGACGGCGACGACGACGACGACGACGACGACGACGGACGACGGACGACGGACGCCACGGTATGGGATAAGCTCACCTCTGCTAAGAGGTGAGCTAATGAGAGTCATAGAATAGGCCAACCAGATGGTGGCCAGTAACCACCTAGTGACCGTAGCAGCAGCTATCTCCCTAGTAAACCCCTCTCGATAAGACACAAAGAGGCGCTTGCTGCCGAGGCAAATGGCAGGCTCCTTGGTCTTATCAAAATAGAACTTCAAGGCCTGAACCGGGCAGAGACTTCAGTCCAGAAGATCCCTAGAGACCGTAGCAGACGTCAAAATTCTGTTTCCGACGTATACTGCAGCACTCCATGGCATGGTACCTGCATGGTGATCCCAGTTTTTCTCAACTCCATAGACATCCTATCAATAATCATCAAGGTTCATATAAAACAGAAGAATAAGGTATAAGCAAACAACAATTTGAATGATAGAATTTTACTCAAACTTTCAACTAACAAGTTGTTCTCCGAGCAACGGTTCGTAATAAGCTCGTAAGGTTGGAAGCACTTGTGTGTAAAAGGGATGCTCAGTCAGCATAAGCACGCTTTTGCAGTTAGGAAACCTGCCATAGTTACACTCCAAACAAAAAAGGTTATGTGATGTATCCTTGCATGGAGTACCTGCCATAAAAATATCATCGAAAGCATGTCACTAATAAGCTAGATATTGCACTTTTTACCTTTTTTAGTTTTGGCCCCTTGGTGGCCAAGTCAAGAATCACATCAGACCGAAATTCCATGTCAGAGGTTACATGACGTAGGGAGTCGCGTGTACCAAATTTCAACTTTCAGCTTTAGCAGTTAAGAAACGAGCCATATAGTTACACTCAAACGTACAATTTATACCATTTCACCTTGTGACCTTGAAAATTAGGTCAAATCAATGAAAAGGCCAGGGGCCATTGTGCTCACCGGTATTTAGGTAACGACTTAATTGACAATGAATGTTTCTTGAGACATGACCGAAGAAGACTCTGAGGTACTACTAGTATCTGTATCCTAATCATAGGGCACTTCATCTGTCCATGTGGAAGTCCTTATCTTAGGCCAACCTTACCTTTGGGATAATGTGCAACAAATATGAACTTAATTGTCATTGCAGTTAAGAAAAATGCCATAGTTAGGCCACCAAACAGCAAATTCACGGCATTTTACCTCTATGACCTTGAAAAGTAGGTCAAATCAAAAACCTGTATAAGATGTAATGTATCCTTGCTAGGAGTAACAACCATAACAACTTTATTGAATACGAATCACTAATGAGTGAGATATCACACTTCCTATGTTTTCACTTTTTGCCCCTGATGTCCAAGTCGAGAAACAGATCAGACCAAACATCAGTGTCAGAGGTTACCTGACCTAGGGAGTCTTGTGTACAAAGTTTCAAGCCCATATCCCTAGCAGTTATGAAACGTGCCACAGTTACGCTCAAAGGCCAATTTACGCCATTTGACCTCTATGACCTTGAAAAATAGATCAAATCGAAAACCTCTATCATATGTGATGCATCCTGGCTGGGAGTACCTACCATCAAAATTTCATTAAAAACAAATCACTGACTAGACATAACGCGATTCGAGTGAATCGCAATGTATGCCCCCGCTGAGTGGGCATATTTTTAATGTTGGGTAGGTTGAAGGAAATGAATTTAAGTGCTTATACTGGTAGTAATCTGCTTACTGTATTTAGGTGCATTTTAGCGCACTGCACGCGCTAATTGAGGGTGCAGTTAAATTCAATTATAAGCGCAGTTTAAGCGCAGTGCGCTAATAATTGAACAAAAATGTTCTTGATGTGCGTGTTGATTGGTGGCAGGAGAGGGGTCATTCCACCTGGAATGAACAGCAGTTGTGTGTTTTGCTGCTTAAAAGTGTCTTTCTCTTCGTCTTTCATGTGGCAGTGCGCGGTATTCAGAGTTAACATGCTAGAGTACTAGCGGGGTAAAACATGGAAGCATGCAGCACGGGACTGTGACAGTTTGTTCACGTATTCTTCCAGCATGTTATTAGAAGTCATGCAGCCTCCCTTCGATGCAGTGACGATGACGTCTCCGAAAAATATTAGCACATGCGTTTATAATCGGGCAAAGTGAAGGCTGAAAATATACCCTAATACAAGCGATTTTTGTTTATAAGCGCATGTGCTAAAATGCGCATAAATACGGTATGTAGTGTGACAAGTTTTCATCAACCAGTCATGAAACATTGAAAGGACTGATGATGGGCATCGTAAGTTGGGTTTGGAGAGTACCTTTGGAGACAGTGGTCATGGTGAAAACCGTGTCCTTGTTGCAGTAATCAGCCATGAAAGAACTGATTATGAGCACTGTAACTGGTGTTCTGAGAGCAGCTCTGGAGGTGGTTACAGTGGAAAGAAGTGTCCTTGGTGGAGTAATCAGCCTTAAAGCGGTGATTGGCAACGTAATCGGTGTTCGGAGAGCAGCTGTGGATCAAGGCAGTCGTCACAGTGGAAACGGTTTGCTTGTTACAACTCTTGGGCATTCGTCCGCCATTGCTTTACATGGAAGAAGCCGAATTTGTGGGTTGGTGTGTTGGGCTGAGGTGGGAGTTGAGGAACATCAATTGGATGGGTATCGTAGCTGGTGTTCTGGTAGCAGCTGTGGAGGCAATGGTCGAAGTGGAGGAGTTGCTTCCAAGGGATGCCAAGTGGCCACTCTATTACTGATTGAACGTATAGTAGACTGGGTTGTGGTAGCTGTAGTATGTTCTGCACACTCCTGCATGAATTTCATCAGGATGCGACTTGATATAGATGTGATCTAACAGTGTGCAGTTGAGTGTTGTAGGTTCCTTGATGAGTTGTTGAAATGAATGGAGGGGGTGTTCCGGCACTTGAAGACGTTCTTTGAGTAGGTTGTAGTTGAAATCTCCGCCGATCACAGTATGCAATGGAGATGGAATGGTTCTCGGGTTAAACTGTTATAGGGCGGAATGCAAAAATCAAGTTTGTGGCCTGGCGGCCATCTTGGATTTTGGGTCAGGCCCAAAATCAATAGGGCACCTCCCCTTCACTAGAACATCACACCACAGAAGTTTCAGGTTTATCACTCACTCGGTTCTCAAGTTATGGGGCGGAATAAAAAAACAAAGATGGCCGCCTGGCGGCCATGATGGATTTTAGGTCGGGCCCAAAATCAATAGCGCACCTCCCCTACACTAGAGCATCACACCACAGAAGTTTCAGGTTTATCACTCGCTCGGTTCTCAAGTTATGGGGCAGAATGCGAAAAGCAAAGATGGCCGCCTAGCGGCCATGATGGATTTTAGTTCGGGCCCAGAATCGATAGGGCACCTCCCCTACACCAGAGCATCACACCACAGAAGTTTCAGGTTTATCACTCACTCAGTTCTATCGTTAGGCGTCGGAATGCAAAAAACCAATATGGTGGCCTGGTGGCCATCTTGGATTTGGGCTTTGGCCCAAAATCAATAGGGAACCTTCGAGACCCTAGGCCTTCACACCATAAAAATTTCAAGTCTACCGGACAAGCGGTTCCTGAGTTATAGAGCGGAATAGAGTGCGGACGCGGAAACCAGCCAAGAACATTATGCCCCCATCTCAACTTCGTTGAGCGGGGGCATAATAAGTGAGATATCACACTTTTTGTGTTTTCAGCTTTGCCCCTGGTGGCCCAGTAAAGAATCAGATCAGACCAAAATTGGCTGTCAAAGGTCTGACCTAGGGGGTCATGCATAAAAACTTCCAAGCTCATAGCCCTACCAGTTAACCCTTTCACTGCCGGCAGCTTCTAATTTTTAGCTACCTCACCTGCCGGTAGGTTTCTTTGTTTTAACATGATTTTGAGTATGGATATTTCTCCACCCTGTAGAGAGAAAGCCTCTGGAGATAGAGCAAAACAATGTATATACAAGTTGTTCAGTGTTGCCTACTCTTCAAAATGGGTCCATAATTTGCCCTAATTTGCATACCGCCATCTTGAATTTATAATGAGGACGACAATTTTTTTGAAAAAACTATGTAATTGGCAAAACACAATATACACACTCTCATTATCGCTAATTTGTTCATCATTTACATCAAAGTCAGGATCTAAATCATCATCATCATCGACGCACTCCTCACCAGAGTCCGAATCGTTCACTATATCCAGCTCATCAAGGACCTCAGACACAGTCAGTTTCTTGGTCATTTTGGCTTCAAATTACTCGATAAACTTCCAAACATCGAAATATAAAACCATCCGCCATGTTTTGCTGAACCATCTATACTACCGCGCCATCTATCAAACTTTATGCTAACCACGCTCAATAACGAAATTTCAATGGTTTTATAGTGTGTGGATAATTGTCGCAGAAGTGCGCCTCCGGCAGTAAAGGGAATAATATTGATTGTCGCAGAAGTGCGCCTTCGGCAGTGAAAGGGTTAAGAAACGTGTCACAGTTACACTCAAATGGCAAATTAATGCCATTTGACCTATGTGACCTTGAAAAGTAGGAGGTGGGGAGAGGGGGGGATATAGTAATTATATAGTTAGGATGATGCCATCATGGCAGTTGACCCAATAGACGCTGACAAAGTATAGAAAATAGGTGGGGAGAATGTGGGAAGGAAACTAAACACAACAAACAGGAGAAGGTATTTTGCCCGGAGATATGCATAATGATCCCAATACCCAAGTGTAGGATTTGAATTCAAAAAGACCTTCGCCAAACTTCGTCCTGAATAGTTTGAGGGTAGCGCATGCGTTTGAGTTAGTGCGCATGCGCTTTCTACAGAAAATTGAAATGGCTTGTGATGTGTTGTGTTGTGGTTTCACGCAAGGATTTTGTCATGGAAACGGGGAAATAAGATATTGAGACCAATGTACTTTCAAGATTACCGCATTATTAATGGGACCAGACCGTTTACATCCTCCCACACGCCACGACATTGACGAAGTCGTTGTCGAAACAGGCAGCCCTGGACCGATCATGTTGGTGCGCATGCGTACTACGGAAAAGTTAGCACACTCGAAATCTTTTGCGGACTTTTGCCAGTTCAAAGCACGACTTCTTTGCGGAAAGAGAAAAATAATCTCTGGCAGCGATGCAGATTGTTGTTTAATGCATTTCGATTCGCCCCAGGGTATCGTCACACTTTGATTCGCCCCTGTTTTGACGAAATCTCCAACCGAACAGCGGCTACTCTGCGTAAAAATCATCGGTCCCCTGTATTGTTTTGGAAAAAGAAAATCTCTCCCCAGGTAAATTGCTGTGCATAGGCGTAGCCTATACGAATCCTCGCATGCAAAAATTTCACCTGGGCGAGGTGGTTTTCTGATTCCGGGTCAACTTTTTTCATTGACGGTATAAACATACTCTCTTACCATCTCCCTATCACTTGTAGTACTTCATTTCGGAATGAGTTTACAATCCCCGATCACACCCCAAAAAAAGGTCATCGGTTGACTAACGAGGCACCACTGTTCAATGGATTTATAGTTGAATGCGATCAAACTACGTCATTTCCGATCGGGGATTGTAAATTTTAACCCTTACTTTTTTTTAAACATGGCGCAGGCACCTTAAATGGAGACAGTTCAGCTTAAAATAACAGCCCAAACACATGGAAATAGCCAGGTTAAATATGAACAGCATCTTCTGCGAAATTTCCGGAATGTTGTATATCATATGCTTACCATTTTGTTTATGTCTGAATGAATTCACTCCGACTTTTTTGTTCCAATGGTGCAGATAAACGCCTCTTCAAATCAAACTCACAGACATACATGGACGAGGACATTTTCAATTCCACCGCGGCTTGGGCCAAACTCGCACAGTACCGAAATTTGTAAGCAACGAAATCAGCGCCTCTAGTGTCAAGATTGGCCGGGAATTTGCCGAGGTCACATGACAGACAAAAATATATTCGAATTCGAGAAACTTGCATAAACTATCAAACACCTTGTTGGTCGCCGAGTATTTTGCAAGCTTGCTCAGGATGTTTTTTGCTTCTTGTTAGTTTTAACTTAGTGTTTTAGCAACCTCATTCTGAGCGTACAGAAAGATGCTCTACATCTTTCCGTGCCGATCTTGACACTCGAGGCGCGGATTTAGTTCGTCGGCGAGTAGGCCTACACATGGTACAGGCGGGAGGCCAGATGATCAACGATGCGAGTCAATGTATTGCGCATGTACTGAATTGAAATAATATCATTGTTTACGATCGCCTGCCAGAGCATGCTCCGCACAAAACAGTGAACTCTTCACTGTCTCCATTTTCCACTTACACAGTAGACAGTTCACAGTTGGCCAGATGCTTTCGCCGTCTATTATCCGCTTCTTGAATTAACAATGAGTGGGCCCATACGTGAGACAAAAAGTTACCAGATTGTGACTCGTGGCTGTGAATGATAGGACCCCGACCCCTGATCACTGCCAAACTTTATATGTGAGACAAAAAATTCCTGATTGTGACTTACGGCTTGGAATGATGGGACCCCGACCCATGACCACTGCCAAACTTTATATGTGAGACAAAAAGTTACCAGATTGTGACTCGTGGCTGTGAATGATAGGACCCCGACCCATGATCACTGCCAAACTTCATACGTGAGACAAAAAGTTACCAGATTGTGACTCGTGGCTGGGAATGATAGGACCCCGACCCCTGATCACTGCCAAACTTTATATGTGAGACAAAAAGTTACCTGATTGTGACTTACGGCTGGGAATGATGGGACCCCGACCCATGACCACTGCCAAACTTCATACGTGATACAAAAAGTTACCAGATTGTGACTCGCGGCTGGGAATGATAGGACCCCGACCCATGATCACTGCCAAACTTCATACGTGAGACAAAAAGTTACCAGATTGTGACTCGTGGCTGGGAATGATAGGAGCCCGACCCCTGATCACTGCCAAACTTCATACGTGAGACAAAAAGTTACCAGATTGTGACTCGCGGCTGTGAATGATAGGACCCCGACTCATGATCACTGCCAAACTTTATATGTGAGACAAAAAGTTCCCAGATTGTGTCTCGTGGCTGTGAATGATAGGACCCCGACCCATGATCACTGCCAAACTTCATACGTGAGACAAAAAGTTACCAGATTGTGACTCGTGGCTGGGAATGATAGGACCCCGACCCATGATCATTGCCAAAATTCAGACTTGAGACAAAAATTTACCAGACTGTGACTGGCAGCTGGGAATGAGAGGACCTAACCACCCCAACCCCTCATACTCCTGGCACATAGGGGAAAAAGGTCTCTTATTGTGACATGTTGTTGGAAATGATACCGCCTGTAGCCGCCCATCCTCACTGCTAAAATGAAATAAAAGAGTCAAAATTTCAAATTCAAATTGATTTATTGATTTATCATCTATTCGGCTACAGTCAAAAACTATATATATAGTACAAATTAAAAACACGTGGTCATTCAACAATATTCCAGATTATCATACCTCATTAGTATGTGAGCCAATCACGTCGCGTCATTCACGACCACGTGCCATGCGATAATTTTGACTATTCCACGGCATTATTCCACGGCTGACGTCATCGATGACGCGATATTGCAAATGACGGCCATTAAGATTTCGACGAAATCGGCGATAAAAAACAGCATATTTACGGCGTTTTAAGCCAGGAAGTTGCACAGTGATACTGTCAGGGTCTTGAATTACACCCACAAAGTAGGTAGGTTGCATTGGGTGGGACTGTTACATCCACGAACAGAAAGTACAAGGCATTCAAGTTGGGCCTGGACTCGCTTCAAACAAACATCGTCTGCTAATGTAAACACACACTGGCTACAGTACATAATGTACACGTCTTGGCTCCATACATGATTTGCGTATCCGCCGATTAAAAATCACTTTGACAGTGGTTTGGGTCGCTGTGCAAAACCTGCTGGGCCGATTTCTTCAAGGTTTGGTTTAAAGCCTCGTGAAATAATTTTTGACCTGACAAATAATTTTGACTATTCTATGGCTTGACATGCAATATTTATATAATATTCAATGGTATTCTTCGTTGCGCAGAGAATGTGCGCAAAAGCAAACACACAGTAGAATGTTCACTGTTTAATGCGATATCGACAACAGTGAAATGCTCTGCTGTGGTATAGTAGAGAGTACGTTGCGCCTGCACATGTGTTGAAATACCACGTGTCATTGCCTTTTTCTCTATTAATTTAGGCTGCGGTAAACATAACCACGTGCTATTTCTTGGCAGATGCATTCATGACGGAGTGTCTAATCATTTTCATCCTATCAATTCAAATTACATTAGGCCCGTAGGGTCAAGTAAATGATGTCTGCTAAGTATATCATTAATCATAATCTGGGGGGAGGGTGGGAGGGTATGGCAAGCCAAAACGGAATTTATTCAAGACTGTGGAATTATTCAAGAAAATGTTCAAGACCAAAATATGTTCAATCCTGAATCAAATATTGTCAACCTTGAATCAAATATTGTCAATTACCTTGAATCAAATATGTCCAACCCTTGAACATTTTCAAAACATGAATACAAAAAGTTGTAAAATCTCATATATGAAAATATAATGCATTCTTGAATACTTTTGTTCAACCTTGAATCAAATATTGTCAACCTTGAATGAAATATATTCAAGACGCACGTGACTATATCCAAGATGCACGTGACCACGAAATTGATGACGTAGAACCCATGGTACTTCTGATGCGTTGCGGAGGTCGAATTCTTCGCACGAGGTTTAATGAGTTTTTTACAAAACTAAACAGACACACGACTGACAGTGACAGAAGAATCCTTATAATGGACTAGGAGAAGCTAAATTTACTGGCTCATGCCAGTAATTTCGAAGATCTCGTGCGGGATCTTCGAAATTCTGCGACAGATGCTCCCTCAGAAATGAGGGAGCTTGAGCAGTTGCCATTTGTATAGGATTGTATTTTGAGGGTTTATAATGTTTGCCATGCATGCCACTACCGGTAATTCAATCATGTCATGAAGCGCAATGCATCAGAAGTACAATGGGTTCTACGTCATCAATTTCGTGGTCACGTGCGTCTTGGATATGGTCACGTGCGCCTTGAATATATTTCATTCAAGGTTGACAATATGTGATTCAAGGTTGAACAAAAGTATTCAAGAATGCATTATATTTTCATATATGAGATTTTACAACTTTTTGTATTCATGTTTGAAAATGTTGAACGGTTGGACATATTTGATTCAAGGTTGACAATATTTGATTGAGGATTGAACATATTTTGGTCTTGAACATATATTTAACTTCTTGAATAGTAATTCCACAGTCTTGAATAAATTCCGCTTTGGCTTGCCATAGGAGGGTAATTGAGTCCCACTGTACTCCCAGTGCCAATCTAGTTGTATTCTCACGAAAACGTACATTTTGTCTTGGCTATATCTCGAAGGTTTACTTTCTTCCTAACTTCTGTCTGGAGGTAACCCATCTGCAGATGGTAGAACGGCAACACCATTTATCTCTCAAGTTCTCTGATCCTTGTCAACTTCTAGCTGGTTTTGTGTCAGTCCTGTTACAGCCACATGCCTTCAAATCCTTTATATACCCTTTGCGTACTCAACATACTTTGTGGTGGTCAATCTCGTAGATTCTTATTATCTTATTCTCAGCAGTCAATAAATCATTCACGATTAGGGAAAACCCACCATTCTTCTCTGACTTCGACAACTCGCACCATGTCGGTCGAGTTTACTTTATGTGACTAATACTACACCTGCTTCTAGAATTCCGCCATAACATCGACTCGGATCGTTGATGATATGAGGTTTCTAATGCCTCCTTGAGTATTGGGGGGGGGGGGGGGGGGGGGGAGGGTCAACCTAGCTGAAAAGTTAACCAATTTCTATGAGTGTCTCAGGCTCAATTAGGGTCACTATCAAAGAATATGAACGTCTTCCGCGCTCGTTGTGGTGGGTGTGGTAAGGAGGGGATAAATAAATGGACCCCCAAAATAGGCTAGACTAGCTCATTTAGAAACCTGTTGCAAAATGTTTCAGCACTTTGCTTTCCTCGCTTTCGTTTTCTGAAGGAAAGTTTCGCACTTTTGTATGTTTCACTCTTTCCAGGCTCCCATTCAAATTCAATTGTGCAAAGTTTAGATAGAAAAGAGACTTACTCTGTGTACAATAAATTTCTCACTTGTCATCGTTCACGCAGGGTGGGGGGAGGGGTTGGGGGGTGATGATTATGTGCGTCTGGTAGGGGTAACCCACACAAAAGGTCTGGCATTGGTTTTTCTTGAAACGTGAGGATGTTATGTTGAACATTTTGCAACAGGTTTCGTGCGATTGGCATGGTTAGTAAATGAGCTAGTCTAGCTTAGATCTGGGGTGGGGCGATTAGGGACGTTTGGTGGGGGTTACCCCACCCGCTCAAAATGATGACGATGATCAATCTTGATACATGTAAATATGTTGAACATTTTGCAACAGGTTTCGTGCGGTTAGTAAAGCCGAATCGGTAGATGTCGTCCTGGGTATACCCCTAAACTAAAAGTTACCCAGTTTGAAATTCGCGCACTTTTGAAACCCGGTCGACGAGGTTCTTGAAAACGGTACTTTAGCGTTTTGCAGGCAAAAATAGATTTCATGACTCGGGTGAGAGACCCGTTTGTTTTCCTTGGACATGTTGGAGTTAGCCCAGCTGTCAATACAAGTACATTGGTCGAAACACACAAAAGATAGGGCTCTTCCATCAGTGGGAGGTACGGTCCGCGACTGGCTTTTCTTTCAGAGGGAGATGGTGATATGAATTTATACAAGGCGTTTCGAAAAAAAATTGAGTTACTACTATTATAGTATATGTTTGTCATGATCATCATGGAAAAGGATCGCCTGCCCCCCCTTAGCCCACAAGAAACCTTTTTATGCACATTAGTTTTTTTTTACTCCCAGATCAGAAATTCGAAAAGAATTATAAGGGACACTAAAGACTAGGGCGGACAAGTTAAAGTTACAGAACGTCCCCAATAGGGATCTCTCGCACCTCACAGTATGTCTAAACAATTCAAGCTTTCACAAGAAATATATTTAATGCTGAATCTAACCTGTCCCAGTGCCCTAATACTCTCTATGTTAGTCACCTGCAGATGGCCAATTTAACCCCCATGCTCCTGCCTATAGTCCCCCTTTAAAAGATTTTTCCCTGCTTAGGTACTCCAGAGCACTGGACTTTCCTCAACCCCTCACCCATGCATGTTTTTGATGACATAATGGACTACAAAGGATTCTACTGCTTGGGATGATATTACCTTTTCGAATTACATCTTTATCCCTCTACATGGATGTGATACAAATAAAGTGGAACTTCCCTTTGCTGAAACAACTCTACTTACAGACACACCCTCTATTAATGACACAGCATGTCATGATGTGGCCCCAAGTTGGTCCTTTCCAGCAAATTTGAACTGTTTAATTAGGACTTTCAATTAAGGACAGCATTTGCCAGTCCAAAGGTTGTCCTTTCTACTGTTAGTAGTGAATTACTTAATTGTCTTATTGCTGTAAGACTAATCAAATGTTTTTGACTAATGAAATGTTTTTGATTAGTCTTATAGCAATAAGACAATTATTTTTCGACTAATGAATTTTTTTTAAATCCCCTTGATTTGTTTTTTTTTTTAGAAATTAGGCTCTCTGCAAAGTTCTTCGCATTGGATGGTTGCTTTCTCAAGCAAATTTTACGGCTAAGCCAATAGGAACACTTTAAGGCGGGGCTGTAGCAGGCAAGCAAATTTAAAGGCTAAGCCAATAGGTACACTTTAAGGGGGGGGGGGGCTGTAGCAGGGGTGCAGAAAGTTTTATGCATTCCTTTACAAGAGACTTTTCCTATATATTTTTACTTGTTCAGGAGTCTTAAAATCCTATCCTCAAGACAGAGCCAGTCACATGCTCCTCCCCTTGCAGAATCTTTTCAATTTCATTGTATGATGAATGCTTGCCTCTTCTGCAATGGAAGTGTCGACAGTGATAAAGAGGATAATATCACCACTCATGGTTATTCTTGTATGCCATAGCACTTGCAGCTGATCAGCAGACTATGAAATAAGAGTTTCGCGAATTTGTCTAAAGAAAGAGCATAAACGTCAAAATTCCCGCAGGAAGAAGGACGTCACATGACACACATGTGATCAAATAGTTGATACATACTAGATTTAGTGCAAATCGATGGCTGCGGCCAACTAAAAAATCCTGGAAGGTGCTGTTTTGATGGGAAAAAATAGGGTTTTTAAAACCAAATAGCCAGGCACCGATCTTCCAAAATTAGCGAAGGTTTCAAAACAGTCTCCCAAGTATGGGGCAATCTCTTCATCATCATAATGGAATTTGGAGGCCTGGTTACAGATTTTACAAGTTCGAGACCTGTACGTAGGACCTAAAACTCACATAGGTCCCCATAGACATAGGTTTTTGGGGTCAAGCTATCCATTGCAGCCATCAGTTTCAATGTAAGATAGGCCAATGCAGTGAAATCCAAGATGGCCACCAATACCTGTAGGGCTCCATTCCTCTGCAACCAATTCAGCTAGGAGGTTGATGTTGGTGTCTCGACATAGGTTTTTGGGGTCAAGCTATCCATTGCAGCCATTTGTTTCAATGTCAGATGAGCCAATGCAGTGAAATCAAAGATGGCCGCCAATACCTATAGGGGCTCTGTAACTCTGCAACCAATTCAGCTAGGAGGTTGATGTTGGTGTCTAGACATAGGTTTTTGGGTCAAGCCATCCATTGCAGCCATCAGTTTCAATGTAAGATGAGCCAATGCAGTGAAATCCAAGATGGCCGCCAATACCTGTAGGACTCCGTACCTCTGCAACCATTTCAGCTTGGAGGTTGATGTTGGTGTCTGGACCTAGGTTTTTGGGGTCAAGCTATCCATTGCAGCCAGCAGTTTCAATGTAAAGATAGGCCAATGCAGTGAAATCCAAGATGGCCACCAATACCTGTTGGACTCCGTACCTCTGCAACCATTTCAGCTAGGAGGTTGATGTTCGTGTCTAGACATAGGTTTTTGGGGTCAAGCTATCCATTGCAGCCATCAGTTTCAATGTGAGATAGGCCAATGCAGTGAGATCCAAGATGGCCGCCAATACTTGTAGGGCTCCGTACCTCTGCAACCAATTCAGCTAGGTGGTTGATGTTGGTGTCTAGAGATAGATTTTTGGGTTCAAGCTATCCATTGCAGCCATTTGTTTCAATGTAAGATGAGCCAATGCAGTGAAATCATCTGAGTAATTTTTACAGCCGCACCTGATTAGTTGAGAGCCATTCAGCGGGATGGGACGTAGCTGTACGAGTTACAGCGGCAGCCACAGACTTTGCACGGCTGAAGGATGGGGCGGGCCTCCGGGATTGTTTCAAAGTATGTTTTGTGTTGCTTATATCTGGAAGAGAAGGTTACACTTCTGTCATTTTGTTAAAATTGGCATCCTGGACTTTTCGGGCTATCTGGGAGTGGCGCAGTAGATGAGACTGTACGTCTGAGATCACCAGTTTGATTCTAAGTCGGACTACAAACCTGTGAGTACAGAAGCATGGCATCTCTGGGCCAACCAGCTTGCAGTCGATACCAGTCGGTGGAGAATACCAGCTGACATACAGGCGGTTCTTTTGACGCTGAAATTATAACACCCAAATAAAAATATGTTGTGATATAGAATTTGACTTCGAGCAGATAAATTTTGCTTCCTTAAGGCCAGTGCTGAACTGGAACGAAAGGTTGGCAGTCCGACAGATTGACTGCTGTAAACTGAGAATCTGAGATACTGTTAACTGGGTAATGTTCAAAACATTAAACTCGCTAATACATGTTTTTCTTTTTATTGTTTACAAAGAGTTCTTAGATGATATAAATGAAAACCAGCAGAGTTCTATGCCTACCATTGGCAGAACTCTTCTCTGGTAGTCTTCAAAGTCCTCAGGTGACATCATGACACCCCCATCATCATCGCCAACAATTCTGAAAAGATTCAAAACGTGTGATTTGGATGGTACGGAAGTTAAAAGAAAACATCCAGCAAACAAGTGATTTTTCATCGCTGTGACCTGTGATTTTAGTAAATCGTCACAATCTTGGATGAGTGTTTGTGTGTCTCACTTTGAGACAGTCCGAGTCTGGATGCGTGTTTGAGTGTCACACTTGGAGACAGAGTCACAATCTGGACCAGTGTCTGTGTGTTTCACTTGGAGACAGTCACAATCTGGACGAGGGTTTGCTGGTGTCTTTCTTGGACTGGAGACAATCTTGGATAAGTGTTTTGTTTGTCTCACTTGGAGACAGTCACAGTATTGAACTCGCTCCTTTGAACATATAAGTTAGTGGCATTTTTGATGACACACCCTGTAGGCCTATTATCCACTCAGATCCAGATGATTTTTTGGGGCACACACTGTAGAAATGAAATGGTCCAGGGACCATGTGCTCACCTGTGTCAAAGGGGAGGCTATGGAGTCAGTGATTCTGACATTGGTAAAGCTGTATATATCAGGAGGAGGAGGGGAGGAGGTGGGGTCAGGGGTGGGGTCAGGGGTGGGGTCAGGGGTAGGGCCAGGGGTGGGGTCAGGGGTAGGGTCAGGGGTAGGGTCAGGGGTGGGGTCAGGGGTGGGGTCAGGGGTAGGGTCAGGGGTGGGGTCAGGGGTGGGGTCAGGGGTGGGGTCAGGGGTGGGTGGGTCGGGGGGGGATGAAAAGGGGCAGGTGAGCCAAAAAATGAATGCGGAGGATATATGATGTAACACTGCAAGAAGTACCTGCCATATTTTATTCAAATTTTTCAGACGTAGGCGAGTAATCGCATATTTTCATTGTTGACCTTTGGCCCCCTATTGGCCAAACCGTAAATCGTATGACGCCACGATTCAGTCTCTGAGTAAAGGTCACCCAAGGGTATATATGTACCAAGTTTGAGTTCAATAGCCTCAGCGGTTACAAAACGTGCCACCATTGACTAACAGCGGTGCCATCGGCGAACTTTGACCTATCTTACCTTGAAAATTAGGTCAAATCAAAAACCCGGAGGATATGTGATGTCCCATTAGTAGAAGTACCTACCATATTTTTTTCAAATTTTTCGGACCAGTAATAAGGGAGAAAACGCATTTCTTCATTTTTTACCTTTGGCCCCCTGGTGGCCAAACCGTGAAACATATGAGACCGCATTTTGGTCTCTGAGTAGTGGTCACCAAGGGGTACATGTGTACTAAGTTTCAGTTCAGTGGCTTTAGCGGTAACAAAACGTGCCACCCATGTCTAACGACGACGGACGACGACGGACGCTGCGTGATGGTAAAGGCTCACAGGTGAGCCAAAAACACATCATTTTGACAGCAGATTTCAAGTCAATTAAAACCTACCTTCTGTATTCCAGATAGGCATTAACGTGTGCCCCCGCATCGGGGCCAACCGTCCTTGTGACATCTTGGACGGATTGAATTACGCAAACTATATTATTTGCGGAAAATGTCACTTTGTTTACACAGCACCAAAGACAACCGGTGTCTCAGGTCACCGATGGGTGGCGCTGTTTATTTGTAAACAAAAGCACGTGACACAAATTTTAATTTACCACGTGCTAGCCAAATACCATTTGGCCCACCGTCGCCCAAGCCAATTTGCAATGCAATAGAGTATGGACCGCTAAATAACAATAGCCTTGGAGGTTGTTAATCTAAATTGAATATCAGTTGCCGCACCTATATTTCGATGAAAGGGTACAAGGAAGGCCTCCCATATCATCAAGCCTCAGGGAATAGGTTTACAGTCAAATTTATAATTTTGATAATTTCTTTAATGAGTTTATTGCTCTTGAACAATGGAAAGAAGAACAGTCAATCTCATTACATGTAGATACATTCCAAAGTCACGACGTTTCCTTACCGATTTTACAGTAATAGTACCAGCAACAGGCAGCTTGACTGTGCTGCCAGCTATTAAAAGATAGGTAGTCTTGCTCTAACCACACTTCCCAATCAGTGCGTTGCGAATTCGAGCATTGTCCGAGACTAGCATCACTGCCACGTTTCGATATTCTTTAACTTTCTTGATGGATTGATTACACACCAAAGATATGGGATTGGCAGGCGGTATTTGCACCACGCCACCACAGGCACCACGCGACCACCACGCCACCACGCGAACAGGCGGAGCGATCATAATGACGATATCAAAATAGCGGTCGATTCATTGGATCATGGTTTCTTGCAACAATTATAGATGGCGTTGGCTGCTATCCTAGCTTCTCTGATGCCCGTTCTTGGGATTATTGGAATGAAGGCGTACGCCAACTACGGAAATACGTACTGAATTACCGTTGAGTAACTAGACCTACTCCAACTGACGACTGACCTGCAAAAACCATACGAGTACGAGTGGGTTATATAGTCTCCCTTTAAAGGGGTGGCCGTTCGTTTGGGTGGGGTGGTTTGGGGGGGGGAGGAGTTAGATTTATCACTCACTCGAACACGTGTGCATAGTTTCAACATACTGTTGTGTGAGAGACCCTTATTGGCGACTTTGTGTAACTTTATCTTGCCTACCTAGCTGTTGCCTATAGTTTCCCATTAAAGGGGGACTATGTAGGAGCAGGGGGTCAAATTGGCCAACTTTAGCTGACTTATAAACAGAGTAACGGCATTAGGTCTTATTTGATTCATCACTGAATGTATCCCTGTTACAGGCGTGACTAGGTTAGGACAAACTGTGAGAGGTGAGAGACTCACTGGCTACTTTGTGTAACTTTATGTTGCCTACCAAGATGCTGCCTATAGTGCCCCTTTAATGGACATGTCTCGAATCTTATGCATTCTTTAGGGAAGGTGAATCACTAGGCTTCCCAAGCCAACAAGCTTGGGAATTCTTCTTCTTAATAATGGTGTGATAAGATCTCTCATGACAAACGGTTGGACACGGATGTATAGCGGCTTAATAATAGCCCTGCTTTTTGCGAATGCCATTAACAAGTAATAAATACTCGTAAATCCCGTCAGGCAACAACGCAGTATACCAACATGCCATCTATAATTGGTAGGTGTAACCACAACTCTCAAGTGTCTGTGGTCTGATGGTCTGTTTTGATATCGTCATTATGATCGCTCCGCCTGTTCGCATGGTGGCGTGGTGGTCGCGTGGTGCCCGTGGTGGCGTGGTGCAAATACCGCCTGCCTATGGGATTGGGGTAGGAATATGTTGTTTTGTTTTGAGTATTTTATTCAGTAGGAATACCCCCTCGGTTTTGCTTAGTGTTGAAGTCTCTGCCTGGTTATGTCCTTTGCCCCTTTTTTGAAGGTTTTCGAAGTGGCCTTCGACTTTGTGGACGGGGAAATGCGAGGTCTAGTGTCCAAATGTGGACTAATTATCAAAGAATTTGTTGAAACTGTGATATTTCTAACTAATCCAAATAATATTCTTTCACAAAAACTACTTTTATTTGAATGACAATGACAATATCATTCAGTTGTAGGCAAAAATAATTGGCCTTCTCTCAGACCAACTTTCGTTGATCCAAGATGGCGGCACCACTGCACTGGCACTGTCCCATCTCTCTCAGTCTCACCATTATAGTCGTACTTCCACCTATCAAATCCCCGTGTCTTTTGCGCTTACACCTATGAATTGCCGTGTCTAAATAGACCCGTGTGTCAAATCCCCGTGTCTATTAGCCCCATCGAGCTCGATGGGGCTAATCGGGGGCTAATTTAGACCCGTGTTCAACACAGGTTTTTTGATAGGTGGAATCTGAATAGCCCCGGCAATTGCAAGTTCTAAGACCCGGCGACAGATGGCGCGGTGTAGTTGCCTCGGTATTGCGCAAGCGAAATTCCCCTCCAACGGGAAAGAAACACAGGAGAGCTCCCTACCTACAGCGCACCTGTCGCCGGGGCTATTAACCATTATCTAACACCACTGATAGGTGTAAGTGCGCCCCGGGTTTTTTTACACACGGCGAAGACACGGGTCTTGAAAAAACACGGGGTTTTATGATAGGTGGAACTACGACTTATGTTGACAACTTGGCAGAGCAGCCAGGACTGATGTGGCCTGGTTGTGACTGTCTCACTCTCATCTCTCTCATCATGTTGTCAACACGGTGGAGCAGCCAGGAGTGTTTGGGCCTGGCTGTGACCGTCTCATATCTCTCAGTCTCACCATGTTGACAACTTGACAAAGCAGCCAAGACTGATGAGTGGTGTGGCCTGACTGTCTCATCTCTCTCATCATGCTGTCAACACGGTGATGGAGCTGCCAGGACTGATTCAGCCTGGCTGTGACTGTCTCATCTCTCTCACCATGTTGACAACTTGGCAAAGCAGCCAACAAGACTGATGTGGCCTGGCTGTGACTGTCTCATCTCTCTCATCATGTTGCCAACACGGTGAAGCTACAAAGACTGATTTGGACTGGCTGTAAATGTCTCATCTCTCTCACCATATTGTCAACACGGTGGAGTAGCTAGGACTGATGTGGCCTGGTTGTGACTGTCTCACTCTCATCTCTCTCATCATGTTGTCAACACGGTGGAGCAGCCAGGAGTGTTTGGGCCTGGCTGTGACCGTCTCATATCTCTCAGTCTCACCATGTTGACAACTTGACAAAGCAGCCAAGACTGATGTGGCCTGACTGTCTCATCTCTCTCATCATGCTGTCAACACGGTGATGGAGCTGCCAGGACTGATTCAGCCTGGCTGTGACTGTCTCATCTCTCTCACCATGTTGACAACTTGGCAGAGCAGCCAACAAGACTGATGTGGCCTGGCTGAGACTGTCTCATCTCTCTCATCATGTTGCCAACACGGTGGAGCTGCAAAGACTGATTTGGATAGGCTGTGACCGTCTCATCTCTCTCACCATGTTGACAACTTGGCAAAGCAGCCAACAAGACTGATGTAGCCTGGCTGTGACTGTCTCATCTCTCTCATCATGTTGCCAACACGGTGAAGCTACAAAGACTGATTTGGACTGGCTGTAACTGTCTCATCTCTCTCACCATATTGTCATCACGGTGGAGCAGCCAGGACTGATTTGGCCTGGCTGTGACTGCCTCATCTCTCTCATTATGTTGTCAACGCGATGGAGCAGCCAGGACTGATTCGGCCACGAGATTTATGAGCTCCTAATTGATTTAAACTTTTGTTCTTGTCGTAGCACGGGTCACAAGTCTAAAAGCTGTCGTGACCTGCTACTCCTGTTGTAACATGGGTCAGCTTTGTCCCCAGGATATTCTTCATCCCCATAGTTCACCTGGCTAAGTTCCAATTCATCTTTTAGCATCAACATCTGCTATGACCCATCTCGCATGTAAAAAATACTCCAGCATGATGCCTGAGCAGAAATCCCCCTACAAGCAGCCTGACATCAACTTCGGAGAACAAATTACACCCAAATGTCATGAAATTTTCAGAAAACGTGTTATTTACGTTGTGCTTATTTCGTTTATGGCTACTAAATTTTATTTTGATGGTTTTATACCTGACTTTAAACCTGGTGGACGCTGGTGGACGCTGGTGGACACGGTTTAGGATGACCGCCCATACTCAGCGATAAACCATTCAATGTGAACTCAAGTTAATGTGATCATCGTGAGATAAGGAGTCATACTGGTGATAAACAATTCAATGCAATGGGAACTCAAATTAATGTGGTCATCTGAGGGATGTGGATTCATACTGATTATGAACCATTCAATGGTAACTCAAGTTAATGTGGTCATCTGAGGGATGTGGATTCTTACTGATTATGAACCATTCAATGGTAACTCAAGTTAATGTGGTCGTCAGAGGGATGTGGATTCATACTGATTATGAACCATTCAATGGTAACTCAAGTTAATGTGGTCATCTGAGGGATGTGGATTCATACTGATTATGAACCATTCAATGGGAACTAAAGTTAATGTGGTCATCTGAGGGATGTGGATTCATACTGATTATGAACCATTCAATGGTAACGCAAGTTAATGTGGTCATCTGAGGGATGTGGATTCTTACTGGTGATGAACCATTCAATGGGAACTAAAGTTAATGTGGTCATCTGAGGGATGTGGATTCATACTGATTATGAACCATTCAATGGGAACTAAAGTTAATGTGGTCATCTGAGGGATGTGGATTCATACTGATTATGAACCATTCAATGGTAACGCAAGTTAATGTGGTCATCTGAGGGATGTGGATTCTTACTGGTGATGAACCATTCAATGGGAACTAAAGTTAATGTGGTCATCTGAGGGATGTGGATTCTTACTGGTGATGAACCATTCAATGGGAACTAAAGTTAATGTGGTCGTCTGAGGGATGTGGATTCATACTGATGATGAACCATTCAATAGGAACTCAAATTAATGTGGTCATCTGAGGGATGTGGATTCATACTGGTGATGAACCATTCAATGGGAACTAAAGTTAATGTGGTTGTCTGAGGGATGTGGATTCATACTGATGATGAACCATTCAATGGGAACTAAAGTTAATGTGGTCGTCTGAGGGATATGGATTCATACTGGTGATAAGTCATTCAATGGGAACTCAAGTTAATGTGGTTGTCTGAGGGATGTGGATTCATACTGATGATGAACCATTCAATGGGAACTAAAGTTAATGTGGTCGTCTGAGGGATGTGGATTCATACTGATTATGAACCATTCAATGGGAACTCAAATTAATGTGGTTGTCTGAGGGATGTGGATTCATACTGGTGATGAACCATTCAATGGGAACTAAAGTTAATGTGGTCGTCTGAGGGATGTGGATTCATACTGATTATGAACCATTCAATGGGAACTCAAATTAATGTGGTTGTCTGAGGGATGTGGATTCATACTGGTGATGAACCATTCAATGGGAACTAAAGTTAATGTGGTCGTCTGAGGGATGTGGATTCATACTGGTGATGAACCATTCAATGGGAACTAAAGTTAATGTGGTCGTCTGAGGGATGTGGATTCATACTGATTATGAACCATTCAATGGGAACTCAAATTAATGTGGTCATCTGAGGGATGTGGATTCATACTGGTGATGAACCATTCAATGGGAACTAAAGTAATGTGGTCGTCTGAGGGATGTGGATTCATACTGATGATGAACCATTCAATGGGAGCTCAAGTTAATTTGGTCATCTGAGGGATGTGGATTCATACTGGTGATAAGTCATTCAATGGGAACTCAAGTTATGTGGTCATCTGAGGGATGGATCTATGGATTCAAGCTGGAAATAAACCATTCAATGTGATCGCAAATTATTCCAGTAATCAGAGCAATGATGGATTCATGCTAGAGTTAAACTATTCAATGTGAACTCTGGTTTATCTCCAATATTAATTCATCCCTTAGATGATCACATTAACTTGAGATTTCACTGAAATAAATCCCATGTTGTCACTTATTTCTGTCTCGTTTTTAAGATCAATTGATTTTATCCCTGACCGGATATCATTTTGCATTGCTCCCCCCCCCCCCACCTCCCGAATGTTCATAAATTTCTCATGGTCATAATTTTACCCCCAATCAAGAAAATCAAGTGAAAAGTCTGCAAACATGTATTCTATTTTTGTTTGGATTTGCTATTCTAAATTGTTCATGAAATCTTTTGATCTAAGATATTAATCCCCAAGAGAATCTTTAATGGAATAAAAGCTGTATCTTTTTGGCTCACCGTAGGGGAGTCTATGCAATACCGCAGTGTCTGTCATCCGTCGTTGTCCGTCGTCGTCGTTGTCCGTCGTATCCTAGTTCAAAAACAGTGGCACGTTTTTTAACCGCTAGGCCTATGAACTTAAAACTTTGTACACATGACCCCCTAGGTCAGATGACCCGTGACACAAAATTTCTGTCCGATCTGATTTTCTACTTGGCCACCAGGGGGCCAAATGTGGATATCTAAAAAGTGTGATATCTCGCTTATTAGTGACTTGTTTTCAATAAAACTTTTGTGGTAGGTACTCATAGCAAAGATACATCATATATCTTACAGGTTTTTAATTTGATCTACTTTTCAAGGTCGCAGAGGTCAAATGGCGTGAATTGGCTGTTTGAGTGTAACTATGGCACGTTTCTCAACCACAAAAGCTATGAGCTTGAAACTTGGTACATATAACCCCCTATATCACATAACCACTGGTGCTGAATTTCAGCCTGATCTGATTCTTGACTTTGCCGCCAGGGGGCCAAAACAGAAAAAGTAAGAAGTGCAATAGCCTGCTTATTAGCAAATTGTTTTTGATGAAATTTTTATGGCAGGGACCCCTAGCAAGGTTACCTCAGATGTTGCACGATTTTTTGGATTTGACCTACTTTTTAAGGTCGCAGAGGTCAAATGGCGTAAATTTGCCGTTTGAGTGTAACTATGGCACGTTTCTCAACCGCAACAGTAATGAACTTGAAACTTTGAACAAATGACCCCCTAGGTCAGTTGACCTTTTACACTGAATTTTGGTTTGGTCTGATTATTGACTTGGCCACCAGGGGGCCCAAACTCAAAACTCAAAAAGTGTGATTTCTCGCTTATTACTGATTTGTTTTTGATAAAAGTTTCATGGTAGGTACTCCTAGCAAGGATACATCACATATCTTACGGGTTTTTGATTTGACCCACCTTTCAATTTCACAGAGGTCAAAGTTGAAAACTTTACCGTTCTTGGTACGTTTTGTCGTTGTTCAATGTAAAGAGTTTTAATTTTGTGTAATGATGCATCTAAGAAGCCACTATTTGTATGCCAAGTATCAGCCAGATTGGAATTCAAATATGGCCGAAATTGCATGTTTTGTTTGTTTTTCCTCGTATTGTGGCAATCCAAAGGTCGTGAGTTCAAACCCCGGTCAAGGACAGCCAAAAATATTTTTATTTTTCATCTTTTCCTTTTTACTTTTCTGAGTTCTATCTTACATTTTCTTCATTTTTTGATTTATTTGGTGCCATAGATTTAATTAGGCGGCCATCTTGGAAATCGTTTTTTGCCGATTGCTGTAGTGTAACGAGTGATGAAATTGTTATGGTCGGGTGGATGTGTCTACATCACATATCACCCTGGTTTGTTATTTGACCTACCTGTCAGGGTCACTGAGGTCAAAGTTAAAAATATATTCACCATTGTCATGGAGTGGCACGTTTCTTCACTATCATTTTCACCTAGACTCTACAAGCTTGGAACCACAAGTCTCGGATTCACCACTTGGCCATGGCCGGCTCTGAACTGGTCACAGATGCATGTATAAATTATGAGAGGCCTACATACTGTAGCACTTTCTGTAACTGTCTACTAAAAATACTTACGGTGAGCACAATGGCCCCTGGCCGTTTCATTGTATTAAACAAACAAATCAAACCAACCACATCGAGTACTGAGTAGTACTGCAAATTTTTCACTGAATTCTTTTTTAAAAATAAATTTTTCAATGAAAAGTGTGAATGAATGTCTAGTATCATTCCGGTTTGCACCATTTTTCCTTTTGGTTTTTATTGCAAGAAACTGTTTTAGCAAAAAAAAATTATATATGAAAAAATATTCAACACTACAACTAACGACAACCTAGCCCTTTACTATTTCCAAATCAGTCCCACCCAAATATTTATTCCTTATGGCCAATCACATTACCAACTTGGATTAGCCTTGGCCATCTGACACCTTTGTTTGATTGCTTGGAGCGACAAAAGACATAGCCAACCTCAAAAGAATGTGTGGGAGTGTTACATAAAACCACTACCTGTCACATTTTATGCCTTCCAATGCTTGCTATGCTTCGCCTGTAGTGCAGGCTGAACATTCATTGCAGCAAGGTGCACATGGTTTTTGCTCGAATTTTGACTTATTTCAAGACTGAAATAGCAAAATAACTTGTGTTTAGCACAGATCTTAGGTGGGTATCACCTTCTGTCTAAAGGAATCTTGATGTTATTCATGTTTTATTTTTGTAGGCCCAATGGATTTTTGAAGAGGGCAACTTGTCTTTGTATTTTCCCCTTGTATTTTTCAATACAGAGAAAGAATCTACTTCCAAGAACCATTTTAAGAGTTGCCAAAAAGCACAATGGCACAAGGCCTATGACCGATCATACCACCAAAACATGAACTGCCCAGCATCAATTTGCTGTCGGTATCTGGAAGTGGAATTGAACAAACACCCTTCGGTATATACAAAATATGAAATTTAAGTGATTACTGCCATATTTGAAATTTGATCTTGCCGAAATTTGGCGTACACATAGAGGGACTTCATCCTTCAACCAAATAAGAACCATCTCAATTGAACAATGACAAAACATACGACCAATTGGTGAAATAATAAAATTTGAACCCTGTCGGCCTGTGACCTTGAGAGGTTGGTCAAGTCAACAACCCCGATCATAATAGAACCCAAGAAATATGTAAAAATGCTTGAAATGAAAAATAAATGAAGTTCACAAAATTTTAGTCAATTTGTGCCCCTTAGGACAGCTATTCTACTAGAGGTCACTTGAGCCAAAAATGAAAAAATGCTCTCAACTTGAGGAATTTGAAACTATGAATTTGTGCCAATTTATCATTACAGATGATGCATACCTTGTCCGCAATTGCAACGAAAGATTCTCGCTGGTATGGTTTTCAAGGTGAAGGGTTACATGTAGGTATGTATAATATAGTATTAGATTTTTACTTTCCAATTCATGCTTTTGCGCAAAAGAACTGGATAGTACAATCGGGTCACTAAATCAGGAGGCCATATTTAGAGCGGTGATGCCATCTCATTGATTATTTAGAGCGGTGATGCCATCTCATTGATTGCTTGTTAAGGGTTGATCACGAGTTTTGAGAAATGAACTAGCTCACATTGTTTAAATAAGTACAAGGCCGCAGCTGTTGTTATGATGGTTCAGTTGGATTTCACATACAATCTACTGGCTATTCTTACGACAGTCATATTCACTAAACCTAACCCAGACCCTAACCCTTCCCCAACACCAATCTCAACTCCCTAATTCCCAAAATTGCATAAATCCTTGTTATAACTAGTCGTAAGAATGGCAAACTTGTATGAAATAAAAGGAATAAAGTCCATCAATTTCATGAAGGAAACGTAATACATGACAAAAAATGATGTATTTCAACATCATATTTAGGCAGTAATTTCATGACTGAAAACACTAGAATTGCTGTAATCGTGCATTATGCATTTGTTCCAATTTATCATTACAGATGCCACAAACCTTGACCGCAATTGCAACCGAAGATTTTTGGATGAACCGCAAGACGATCAGATGAAGGGTATGCATCAAGTAACAACTTGCCCAAATTGTTGATTGGGTTGCCACTGTCAATTTTCTTTAACCGTTATTAGAATAAAATATTCAAACAGTGAAATAGTAAAACAAAGCTAATAAAGGCCTCAAGTGAAAAGTCAATCCCCAAATGTGTCACTCTAAGTTACAGCAATCTGCCAGCAAGCTAAAGCATTAACTGACAATGCTAATGGCAGATTTGCCTGCATCCAGTGCTTTGGTTTCAAAGCAATATCACGTGTTGAAAACTGATAGAAGCCATACACTGACAGTTGAATATTGTAAGTATGACCAGTGAAAGATATAACAAACCAATAAGCAAGTCAAACACTTGTCAAAGACCAAGCCTTGTCAATGAAGTATATGAACTAATACTGAAATTTAAAAAATATCGCAAATCACATACAACTTTTATCCCAATTGCAAGGACATTTTCATGTGCACTTTTCTGAGAGAACAAGGATTCAAAACTATATTTTTATAAAATGCACAAATAAAGCCACTGCTACAATTTACATGAAGTTTTGAACATTTTATATAGATTGACAGTGACGCCTCCATCAGCAATTCATGCCAGTGGATGTTCAAAAGTCGTATCCACAGTATATGATGTGTGTGTGTGTGTGTGTGTTTGAGACGGGATAGAAAAAGGGTGCGGGAGGTCATGTGGGGGAGGGGCCTATGGAGTATGGGAACCGTTGTGAGAGTTGGAAGTGTGTGTGATCACTGTCTTGCTCATTTTGTAGATCTTGTTGTTATTCTAGTTGTTAGAGTAGTTATCGTAGTTATCTAGCTGTCGTAGTTATCTAGCTATAATAGTTGTAATTCTTTTGGTTCCTGCTTATCATCTATTTAACCTATTCAGCTTTCAGTTGTCCAGGCCAGGCCAGGTGACCAATGACGATGATAGATCGGGTTCGATTCAAGCTGTACGCTTGGTGTATTCGGTTATCGTGTCTGGCGACTGAGTCTAACTCACGTCCAAAGCACGGTGGCTGGGTCCCAGGCATGCTTGCCACTTTGTTCTGCGGTCCTCATCTAAGTTTCGACGGTGATGACATGGACTTAGGTTCAAAGTACGTGTTCCCCTTGAGTCATTGTGGTTGATTGATGGGGGAAATTAACGATTGCGTGTCGCTAGTCATTCACAATATCCCCTGTTGAAGAGTGTTGGCGGGATAAGTCTTACGACTGTTAACAATAGTAAGCAATAGCTGGCCAGCGATCCCCTACCTGATCTCGAGGGGGATGGAATGACTGGGGTTAGAGGCCTGTTGTTAACCTGCGGAATTTCGTCGGACGAAATGTCAGGCGTGTCCGTGTGGGACTTGTGCTAAACCAGTTTAGTACTAATGACGAAGACCTTGGGTCCTTTGAATAACAACAGTGTTCTCAACCTCCTTGTGCCTCTCAAAGCTAACGTATATACCCGCTGAAATCGACAAGACGGCGATGAAGAAGGAGAGCCGGCCTCCAGCTCGAGAGCCGAGAAGACACTGGATGGACCTGAAGAATAATTTGCTGCCAATGTTGGAGCCATACAGGGTAAGCATCACTTTGTCGTCAGTTACGTCTGGATTAAAAGAAACATTACAAAGATGTTAAAATGATGTTAAAAAGTATCCATCTGACGTGCGATTTCAATTTTTATACATATTGGGGTGCCACACTCAATTCTGTTCATACAGATTTGAAACCGCTTCAACCAATTTTGTTCCAGAATACAATTGAATGTGCTTTATTGAATTCGCATTAACTGATTCTCACTGAAACATGTAGTGTTGGGGTAAATACGTATTAAAACAATCTATTCATTGGCAGGGGGCTTGCAGGTCACCAGCTTGTTCCTGTCTTGATTATCTTCTAATTACCACAAAGGGCAGGGACAAGACATTCATACGCGAAAGGCACGTTACTTCAATACGCAGCAAGAGTTGCACTTTTCAAATCAAATTGCATGCTGATTAGACCAAGTGTGGTGTAGCCAATTCGTATTCCGGAGAGTGCTCTCTGGAAAACAGTTTTTAATTGGATCCAGTGTGAAAGTAGCATGCTGTAGAAACGCTCAGAAAAAAGATAAACCCCTTAACCAAAAGTTTGATTATTTTTAGGCAGCCCGAGCCAACATTGTACAAGGGCCACAAGGTCCAGGGCCTCAAGGACAAGGGACACAAGGACAAGGGACACAAGAACAAGGGACACAAAAGACGATGTTGCAATCTGTGGGGTGAGCATCACATACCTGGTTGATATTATATCTACTCATGAAACAAACTTCATAACTGTCCAACCAGGAGGGAAAAAAATCATATTTCATGTCTCCGAACCTGCACCCTGGTGGCCAAGTCATGAACTTTTATCCCCAAGTGAGACCACCTGACCGAGAGTGCTCAAGTTAACAGCCAAATGGGCAACATGACCTCGATGATCTTGATTAGTTGGACAAATCATGAGTTACATTTTATATATGGTTATTAGTAATATCAGACGTAAGGATGGATATAAAAATCCAAGGCAATTTGGCCTGAGGAATAATGCCACTTGGGCAAGGATTGAAGCAGTGAATCGAGCAAAGAGTATAGCCGATCAACATTTTTCCACAAGAAAATGCTGCCAACCAAAGACATCTTCACTTCACTTGATCCAGAAAATGGCCCGTGAGCATCTTTCCAACAGTGCCACTTTATAAAATGAAACGGCCAGGGCCATTGTGCTCGCCTGTCGACATGGGAAAAAATGGACTTGGACATGATGGGTGCTTTTGACCACATTGATCATTTTTTAACCTTTGCCCCCTGGTGGCCACATTTGGAATCGAATTCTTAAAGCGAGAAATAACCATCTCACTCAAATGAAAACAAATTATCTTTTGGTTTCAATCTATTCATTTTGAGATAGGTCATTGAATGTATTTTTCCTGTTATCTAGCCCTCTGCAGATTGAGATGATGGCTGTCGAGAAGACCCAACCACTCAACCAAGATCTACAATTCGTCCTATGGTAGATGTGACTCTCAAAAGATTTTGGATGACGAAGGAATCCAATACATATATGGTAAATATAAACAGATGACAAGACAGTATATCATGAAATGGGTGAACACGCCATGGGCTGAGTTCGTTTCATTTCCGGAGTAAAGTAGAGTCGCAAAATGGTGGATTTTATCCTCAAACTGTACAAGCAACCCCAGTTTGGAATTGAATTGCAGATCAAGTGTCAATTAGTAAAGCGTTGTGGTCGTCGGTATTGAGGCTTTTAGAAAATTAAGACAAGAACACATTTCTTAAATAACATCCAACCCCTTCCAGAAACTAGCGATGATTTTTGAAAAACCCACTTCAGCCGCCTTGTTTTGATCGACCCGATTATTCGGGCAGAGATGCGCTATGTTGACGATACCCCCATATATTGCTTGAAGACTTCAGCAACTTCAGGGAGATTTCGCACGTTGATTGGGAAACATTGGACCTGCATATGCCATACTCGTGAAACCGAATGAACTCATCCCTAAAGTGTATTTACAGGGTGTGCCAATAAATATTCCATATGTTCTGTGGCTGGACTGAAAATAGACAGGCTATTAGATTTTCCATCCATGGTTTTGTCACTGCATTGCTCCTTACTAAACACAAACTGTGTCAAAAATAAAAGTGAAAGAGCCGCAGTTGTGCAGTTGTTTGGGTCTCTGACAAGTGGTCATGAGCTCCCAGGCTCACCAGTTGAAAATGCTCAGGTTGTAGTACTGATTGAGCAGCTAATCTGAATTCCAGTTCCACTGAAAGCTCTCAGCATAGACTGGGGTAAGAGTTAAAAGTAGGGTGACAATTTCAACCGTTGTTGATGTCAAGACTAGAAACCCGAAACTTGCAAGTTATACTTTTGGGACAGACAAGATATCAAGACGTGATGAGATAATGGGCCGAGTGAGGGCTTGAACTTAAGGGGTACGCTGTTCATAATTACTGGTGGTCCAGGAAAATAGAATTGCAGTTATACATAATGCTGTAGAACAGATATTATGCATATGTGTTTGCTGAAACTGGGTGCTTCTGGTATTTGTATTTCTATGCAACGGCAGTGCCAGTGCTGAAATCTATATTTAGTACATATTTGTGCAATTGGAAATTTCAAATCCAATCCAACCTCTCGTTTTTTAACGATGTAGGATTTAAGGGTTGTGATTTTATCATAAACTACTTCGGTGAATTTGATGAAACTGAATGAAAGACCCTATTGTACAAGTGCATTAATCATGGTGGAGCAATGTAGCCTGCTGGCGATGTTAGTCCGTCGGCGATGGCGCTCGTTACGACCGATCGCGCTCATTTTAGTTATACAGAATCGAGATGACCGTAAGGACAAATTGAGACTGAGAGTAACCTTAAATTTTGTTTTCCAGTCGCTCACAGATACGGGCAGACGACCGAGAGTCGAGTGGATTCAGTGGATCGAATGGTTGTGCAGAGGGATAGCCATGTGCAGGAGTGACGAACCACAGCTCGGCAAACGATGCCTTGACAGAACAATTCAAGGAGAACCTTCGCTGAGATCAGAAAGGGAACTTGTTTGCTGTGGGGATGGATTGGACACCGAAATGTCTGTCATTCTAATAAACTATAATGACAATCCAACTCCAAAGGGACTCTCTGGATTTAGGGAAAGCTACGGACATAGAGCCCTGACATGATATCCTGCAGCCACCATGAGGACAGCCTATCTCATACCTTCGGAAGGGTGCCATCACACGGTAATGTAAACAAATCAATTTCAGTTTTTCAGATGTCCTTGATAAGGTGTTAGCCATTGGCCTGATTAAGAGATGGTGAGCTCTCTAGAGATGGTGAGCTCTCTGTTGAGAAATAATTTTTGTTTTAGCGACACCAATTACAGTGCCATTTTCATCAAACCCACGGTGATGATGACCTCTCACGTTTGCCTCTTTAAATGCTCTATTGTACTAATTGATTCTGAATATGCCATCACAGAAAATCACTTCGTAACCCACTGATATCTCACTCTCATAAACAACTTGGTTATGCTGGTTGCATGAATATCAAAAGCAAAGCATTTTTATCAACTGGAGCTTTATGTAACACTAAGAAAGAATCCCGAACTGCTTAATGAGCAGTAGTTGAACATGGCCATTGCCAGTAATGTGATTACAGAGGCCTAACACAACCTTTAATGTGTCAAGCCTCAGGGGTTCCCTGATACCAGAGGTCTGGAAATGCTCAAAACACCGTAGGGTGCAGGTTTCAAATCAATATCTAGAAAGATAACCTACTTTTCCCCCTTCGGAATTTCAGACAGTACTGTGAAAAAGTTGTAGTTGAAAGTTGTACAGCATGATTGTTTTAGGTTTGAGATATCAGTGAGGTTGAGCTTTGAATGGTAACAAAAAACAACAACTTTATTGACATATGATTGCAGCCGCCTGGGTACAGAAGATTCCTCAAAAGTCTTTCTGTCAGCACCCACCCGATTGAATGAAATTCAAATGGAAAACCATTACCCCGAGTTGAAAAATGTGACGTTAATTCACATTGTTGTTCCTCGAAGCCCTAAGTGCGTTTGACGTTGATTAATGTGGGAGCTCCACTAAAGTGTTAACAGCTGTAAAATAACTCTGTTGGTCAATGCTGGTGCATTTGCATGGAGTATCAGCTTTCCAGGACAGGCCATTTCAATGACATTGGGCCAAGAAGAGAAGAGATTAGCAAAGGAAAAAGGTTATTGGGTAGCAACTTGGGGGGGGGGGAGGGGATGATGTGATCACAGTAGAACTACTCTATTAAGGACATCCTCAAGACTGATAAGTGCTGTGCTTACAAGAGAGGTGTACAGATTAGAGAGTTCAAATTGAATGGAGACAATCAAAGTTAGTGTCCTAAAAAAGAGAAGGTCCTTTTAGAGAGGTGTATGCTAAGGGAGGTTCCACTGTATTCTAAAGTAGGGTCCTTGTGGCACTTGGTGACCTCACTAGTGATGCAAAATGACGCAATTGGACCCCCCTCCCCAACACTACAACCAACATCAATTAATTTAATGGCAACAACAACTTTACTAATGAAACCACGCAGGCGGCTGAGATGGCATAAACTGCCCCAATCCTCAAGTCCCTGCATAAGTTCTGTGTTGGCATTCTTGTAAGGTTAAATGTCAACACAAGAAAAGTAATTTCTAACAGTTATGATATTGACATTGATAGAGCTGTTCAGTTGTTGTTTCTTGTTTCTGATCAAATCTTAACCTCATTATTGCAGGAACTTAACATGTTCCATCTTGACTCTCATGTGTTTGCATCACCAACATCAAGCTTGTGAGTGATAGAGCGATCTCAAAACATTGCGGGTCAAGACGAACATGTTCCTGCACAATGAATATTTCACTGATGATATTTTGCACCAATAAACCTTACTGTATGTAATTTGTTTCTTTTCAGCATGGAGAAGCATGCGACAGGAGGAAGATGGATGTTGCTGACCAGCACATCCCAACGATGTATTTTTGTCACCGTAGACCTATTGTTTTTATTGAAATATCTGATTGAAAGGTGATTTTATTGATAAAAATCCTAAAATTTTCTGATGGGAGAAGGCATATATTTACCTTCTTTGGGCAATGACAATATGTTGTCATGGTTTAAAATAATGCACGTATAAAGAAGGAATAACATTTTAGAGGAGGGTTTCTTTTGTTACCAGGGGCACCATGATCCAAGAGATCAACAATTTTCTGGCAAAATCTTTTGAAAGAAAGCGAAATGTGGAGTGGGCGTTTATGGAGAGCCAATAGGGCATGTCAGTACCCAAACAAATAAGTCTTAAGCAAAATTGATTTTTAGCTTATGAAGGCAGAAGCTAATAGCCTAGGGCACATCAGGACCCTACTGCTTGAAATGGTTTTCTCCTGAAATAATCACCAACTTGATCAGATATTTCATTATTATATCTCCATCACTTGAGACATGGGGTTCATATGATTTCTTTCTTGCTTAAACCCCAGGCAAAAAAGGAACATATGTGTCTGCGATGGAACGTAGGCCTTTTTTACTGTTTCTCGATCTCCCCAGTACCATAGAATCCACGGGCATTGGTCAGAGCAGTTAAGCCGAGACCTTCTAACGTTGGCTGGCTCAGTTGCTTGGTATCATATAATACCAGAGACAACTGACCAACTACACAAAGAAGTTAAAGAAGTTGCGTTCCCTCAATCACTTTTACCAAATACCTGGGAACCAGGTATTGATGAAAAGACACATTCAACTTATATAGTTGAAAACACTCTCATTATTTTAATAATATTTGTGAGAATATCAAAAGATTTCCTGACGACAGAATCGACTGCTTCGAGATCTTGCGAGGGCATATTTATCATGCTCTGCAGATTATGAAGACGGTCTTTTGCCCCACTGAGAATTGGATTAGACATGGTACTGAATGGTTTGAGAAAAGTGTAATTAAAACGTCAACTTTGTAAGACGTTTCATTTTGTCCTGCATGTAATAAATGTAGACCTTGTTAGTAAAATAAAGAGATCTTAGACTCCAACTTGCCAAAAAACTGGCATACCCACTTCTGTGTAGTCTTGCCATGTCGAAAGCGACGTCTTTTGTCATGCAAATAACATGTCACCTCTCAACCTTTTGTGATGCAAAGCGGCAGCCTCAAGGTGGAGTGGCCATGAGAAATGTGGTCCTTTTGTTATTTAAATTGGGTCCTTAAGCTGTTTAGTCATGGTGTGATGACAGCCTTGACCTGACCTATTGTTAGCTGAAATGGCTTAACTGCAGTCATACACAATAGGTTTAATACATGCATGAATAGTAAATGAACATATTATTAGCATGCAGAGTTGAAGTTGTGGAGTGTGACTAGTGTAAGATCTCTATTTAGCAATGTCTTTCTTGAACATTACATCTTGTAAAGGAGTAGACCATGTGTGATGGTATTACTATCTTCTGGTTTTCTCCTGTTATGGGCTTTCGGAGTGGCGCAGTACTTAAATGTACACGTCTGATGTCATTTAAAAAACTCAGTCGTTGAAGCCTGTCACCTGTGTGATGGAGTCGGCAGCTCCCTCCGATCGCGTAGGTTTTCTCCCGGGGACGGGTTTCCTCCTGCACGACATTCCAAATTGCCATTACGATAATTCTTGGGATGTACAACAATAAAAAAGATTTTCACAAGATAATGATTTGAATTTATTTTTCTTTACCCTCCGGGTTGGGTGGTGTAGTGGTTCACTTACACCAACAACCTGGCGACCTGAATGGGGAAATTATATATTGGTCATAATTTCTCTATACAGCAGGTCAGTACATGTAGGTGTAAACTGTGGACGAAAGTGTGGACAGCGGCCCTCTAAGTTTGGTGGGCTGGCATTTCTTTGTCTTACAATATATTTAAAAGAACTTGCAGTATATTATGCATTAAAATCGTTTTAATGGGTCAGCGAAAGAAAAAAAGGAAAAAAATTATTTTGATCTGTTTTACAGTATGACTTGTCTCAGTGAAACTGACTAGTATAGCTCCTGACTGATTTACAGTAACCTTTCAACGGGGCCGACCTTAAGATGATAACTATCTCCTTGTGACATCTTGGACGGATTGAATTACGCAGAAAAACTAAATTATTTGTGGAAAATGTCACTTTGTTTACACACCACCAAAGACAACCGGTGTCTCAGGTCACCGATGGGTGGCTTATTTGTAAACAAAAGCACGTGACACAAATTTTAATTTACCACGTGCTAGCCAAATACCATTTGGCCCACCGTCGCCCAAGCCAATTTGCAATGCAATAGAGTATGGACCGCTAAATGGACCGCTAAATAACAATAGCCTTGGAGGTTGTTAATCTAAATTGAATATCAGTTGCCGCACCTATATTTCGTTGAAGGGTACAAGGAAGGCCTCCTATATCAAGCCTCTGGGAATAGGTTTACAGTCAAATATATAATTTTGATAATTTCTTTAATGGGTTTATTGCTCTTGAACAATGGAAAGAAGAACAGTCAATCTTATTACATGTAGATACATGCCAAAGTCACGACGTTTCCTTACCGATTTTACAGTAATAGTACCAGCATGACTGTGCTGCCAGCTATTAATAGATAGGTAGTCTTGCTCTAACCACACTTCCCAATCAGTGCATTGCGGATTCGAGCATTGTCCAAGACTAGCATCACTGCCATGTTTCGATATTCTTTAACTTTCTTGATGGATTGATTACGCACCAAAGATATGGGATTGGGGTAGGAATATGTTGTTTTGTTTTGAGTATTTTATTCAGTAGGAATACCCCCCGGTTTTACTTAGTGTTGAAGTATTTCTTTGTAATTCTCTGCCTGGTTATGTCCTTGTCCGGCGGAGGCGCTGGGGTACATCACTTCCTATAAAAAAATTCCGCTTTTCTTGTAAATAAATATTATCCGTATGCAATTTTGAGAAAAGTAAATGCATTAGAGGTATGAAAGTACTTATTGAGATACAGCATCTTTGAAAGGAATTAATTCTGATGTTGGATTATGAAGTTGAATGTTGAATGATTTCTGATTGCTGAGTGAAGTAGGTCAAACCATGAAACTAATGGGGGCAAATTTTGCACCACATATAAGGCAGTTACGACCCTATTACTGTTGCCTGCGCTGCCGACTTCCGTTCTGACAACTGATCATTGTCGTTTCGGATTTCGGTGGTGCCTTGTGCCCGCTTGCGGGTGCTTGAGTGCCCAGGATTGTTGATTGTGGCCATAGGTGTTCGGGCCCCCAATTTTTCTGCCCGGGCTTCTATGGCCATGGTTAACAATGTGGCCTGTTTAACACTTTTAGACATATTCTTTTTTTTTTTCAAGTCATCCATCCATCAGCCAAGACAACAGAATGTCCACAGCCAAAGAGTTGCGAAGACCTAATATGGGAGGACATATTGAGGATTGTCTCATTGAAGACAGTCAATCAGTCTTTCTGAAGGCACCTGTGTTGGGACATGGGCTTCTCTGTTTGTTGTCAGACAAGGGCTTGTGAGGTTAGTTCTTGATAATTTATAAACATGAAGAATAGCTTGTCCATTCGTGGTCTATTGATGTCATCCGCCAAAAGATTTCTAGCCCATTATATGTTAATCACACATGTGAGAGAGTGAATGCGAGTTTGGATATCGTTTTTTAAATTGAATATCTCTTGGGGGGGGGGGGGGACATTCACATTAACATTAACCCCTGATTTTCTTAGGATGATAATATATATGTACAGGAAAACTAATTGTCTCATTAAATAATCTTGTTACATGCATAACAGGCAGAAACAGACCTTGATCCCTATTGAGCTTGGGTGTGATCATGTTTAACCCAAGCTCTGTAGGGATCAGGGTCTGTTTGTGCCCCATGCATATTAACCGGATTATTCAATCAGACAATTAGTTTTTCTACACATTTTTACTAATTTACACCAGGAGACGCCTTTGAGAACGCAAGGCAAAATGTTGTGTGGACTGCAAAAAACACAAGAGTTTAAATCCACAGAACTTTTGAACATGCCACGTTATCGCCAGAACTAAAGGTTCGTAATTTGAGCCCAAATAGCGTGTCCATTCGGGGGTCTAATCTTGTCATCCAGGCTGCCATGAAAGGACGGTTCATAGTAGATTAAGAGAATAGGTGTAATAGGTCATAGGTGTAAACATATCTTAATTCCTTGTTCTTTCAGATGAATACGATTATTGCTGTTCCATCCTCTCCCTGACATCAGCCAATGTCCAAAGCCGGCAGTGAATGTCAATCCTAAAGTCTCCTCCTTATGGATATACGACAGTGGATCGGTATTTCAGTGTTTCAGTGTGACATCGGTCAGTGTCTCCCGTATTTCAGTGTTTCCCTATTGTTACTCTATTCGCGGATAAGCCAGTGGTGATCAGGTCGGCAGAAAAACTGGTTCTTCAATCCTTCAATCTCGAGTGATTACCATGGATACAGAATTCGTATGAATAAATTATGACGCATGTGCCAAATATGGGAAACAAAATGGCGTTGCCTGGTGTGTAGAAAATAAATCACGTTCCTCAGTGGAAAAGGAAGATCACGTGGTATTGTTCGGTCACGTGAATGTTGCGAGATTTTATTCATGTTGCCATGTTTTTTCCAAGGGTTGCCACATATATTTGAAAACAAGTTGACCTACATTTTCAGGAAATTTTGCATCATATTTTCAAGTTATTAAAGTTTTTGAAATATTGGCATGTTTTTTCAAGTGTTGCCTGTATATTTCAAAATGTTGTATTAAATATTCAAGTCTTGCCTGTATATTTCAAAATGTTGTATTAAATTTTCAAGTCTTGCATTTATTCCACTTTGGCGTGCCATAATTAATGTTGGCGCATACTTCAGCGACTGATGGGCTTATTACATTTTTCATGATTAGATAGTGGCGCATCAAACATCATTACATAGAACTTTTGCTACGAACATGCTGGCAAATTACACCACCATGCTCCTTTACAATTAATTGACCTATAACATTAATACATCATATACATTTGATGATTTTTTTTTGGTATTGAAACAAGACAACTCCACCCCCCACCCCCCAAATTTAACAGTAAGTATTGAATAGGTTCCCATTTCTCATTGAATAAATCTACTTTGTTATTTTTACATGCTATTGTGAATTCTATATGTTTAAGAGAATTTTCTAATCTTCTGTTGTGAATATTGGCCGAAAAAATGACTGTGCACAACAGTTTATCCCTCACCCCCAAAAAAATATTTATTTTTGTAATTTGGTTTGATAATGGCTGAAGCCAGCCCTTAATATTTCCCCAAAACTCCTGAATACCCTGACAGTCCAAAAAAGAATGTATGATGTTATCTACCATTCGGTTGCTTTTAGTCCCAGTGATTCAAAAGGTATCACTGTTTTTTCTGGTCTTAGTAAATCTGAAATATAATTTATCCCTACTTCCTTCCAATGTTTATAAAAGATCATTCTTTGATTAATTTTGATTAATTTATTGTTCCATAAATATGTTTTTTGAGAAGGATTATCTTTAAGTTTAAAACTAATTAAATCACAGTTCGACTGTATCAAAATGTCTAAATCAATATTTTTTCCTGACCAGAGATAATCGAAAATTAGATCTTCTATTTCATGTATTTATCTGGTATTTCAATTGCTCCACAAGTGTATAAGAATTGAGACAGAGTCAAATTTCTTTGCTTCCAATTAATCAATATTTTTTACACTTAAGAATGCGGTGTTCAAAAGTCATAACCAACATCCGTTATTCAACATCCTGTAAATTATAACGCCAAATCTTATTTATAATAACATCCATTAACCCTCTCCATTTGAACCATTCGGTTGCTTTTAGTCCCAGTGATTCAAAAGGTATCACTGTTTTGTCTGGTCTTAGTAAATCTGAAATATAATTTATCCCTACTTCCTTCCAATGTTTATAAAAGATCATTCTTTGATTAATTTTGATTAATTTATTGTACCACGAATATGTTCTTTGAGAAGGATTATCTTTAAGTTTAAAACTAATTAAATCACACTTCGACTGTATCAAAATATCTAAATCAATATTTTTTCCTGACCAGAAATAATCGAAAATTAGATTTTCTATTTCATGTATTTATCTGGTATTTCAATTGCTCCACAAGTGTATAAGAATTGAGACATGATGAACGATTTTATAATTATTGTCTTTCCAATGAGAGTCAAATTTCTTTGCTTCCAATTAATCAAATATTTTTTTACACTTAAGAATGCGGTGTTCAGAAGTCATAACCAACATCCTGTACCATGAATACATTATTGTTATCAGTGTTAAAATTATAACGCCAAATCTTATTTATAATAACATCCATTAACCCTCTCCATTTGAACCATTCGGTTGCTTTTAGTCCCAGTGATTCAAAAGGTATCACTGTTTTGTCTGGTCTTAGTAAATCTTGTTTATCCCCACTACCACTGTTTATAAAAGATCATTCTTTGATTAATTTTGATTAAGTTTAAAACTAATTAAATCACAGTTGGACTGTATCAAATTGTCTTAATCATATATTTCTAATTCATATATTTATCTGGTATTTCAATTGCTCCACAAGTGTATAAGAATTGCAATACTTTTTTATAATTATTTCTTTCCAATGAGAATCAATATTTTTTTACACAAGAATGCGGTGTTCAAAAGTCATAAGCATCATTAGGGCAGTACTTCGACCCCAGAGTGGAACTGCGAGGTAACTATTACGAAATGATTAGTTGACGTTTCACCTGGTTGATTGGCCAGCCTTGTGATGTCAATCTATTTTTACACCGAGGGGTTTTCCTGTTTTCCATCATGGCTTAAGCTTCGATGGATAGCATAGCTAATCGAGGCTGGTATGCACATATTAATATTCGCAAGCCACATTCTTGCAGGCGCCGCCTCCATTGCCTCAGTGAGCCAATCTTATAACATCTGATATTGTAGCATGTGATGTATGTTTTACCTGACTATTCTGTGGCAGTATTGTCCTTTGCTGGATTTGCGGGTACAGTTCAATTGAATACGACAAGATGTAAACAATGCAAGTTTGATAAAAGCAGTAATTACACTGTTAACCTGTTGACATGAAGATGACAGCACCATACTGTAGTGACTCTTAAAGGGGCAATAGGGATTACACTACTTCTTCTGCGTTCGGATTTTCATAATCATTATAACCTCAAGTCGTGCGCCACGACAAAATCGGTTGTTTGTTGCAGGTCTTTCTGTTCCCCATAGCTTAGTCTTCAGTGACAATGGCTCCGGCCAAAATTCCTGTCTTCTTTTCATCAAGGGACAGTCCTGCATATCACATTCGCAGGAAGCAGTTGGATGGAGCCAAAGTCTCTTCAGGTGCTGGTGGAGTTTGCAGTGCCCTGTACGGAGTCAATAGATGGAGACTTGGCATTTTCTGTCAAGTTGGTGTATGCTGTCTTTCCATGGCTGATTCCCATCAGGGTCGTGTCTCCATTGGTTTTTCAGCTTCGTCTTGAGTAATGTTTTTGATTCCCGATACGTCATTCTGGTTTTTGTTTGGTGCTGCTTGCTAGCTTCCTTCGCCAATTGATCTGCCCGTCCATTTCCTGGTACTCCTACGTGAGCTGGTATCCATTGGAGGACTAGTCTTGAAGAAGACTATTTAGGTTCTTCAGTAGATTCTCAGTCAATTGGTCTGATGCTGCAGCCATAAGGGCCTGTAATGCGGACAGTGTCGGTCAGCAAGACGAGATTGTCTCCTACATCTTCTTGGGTGGTGATCAGATAGTCAGTGCCTGAGGTTAGCTCTTGCATCTCAGCTCTGTTGTTTGAGCAGAGAATGCTAGATGGTACGAATATGGGAGTGGGAGCTTCTGTCTTGGAGTTTGAGCCCCGTGCTTGCAGGCGCCGCCTCCAATGTTATATGAGCTAATCATATAACATATAAGTCATATAAGTATTGTCCTTTGCTTGATTGGGGGTAAAGTTCACATGAATGAGAAAAAGATGGCCGCCAATACCTATAGGGCTCCGTACTTCTGCAACCAATTCAGCTAGGAGATGTAGGTGTTTAGACATAGGTTTTTGGGGTCAAGCTATCCATTGCAGCCATTAGTTTCAATGTAAAGATAGGCCAATGCAGTGAAATCAAAGATGGGCCGCCAATAGCTGTAGGACTCCGTACCTATGCAACCATTTCAGCTAGGAGGTTGATGTTGGTGTCTAGACATAGGTTTTTGGGGTCAAGCTATCCATTGCAGCCATAAGTTTCAATGTAAAGATAGGCCAATGCTGGCCGCCAATAGCTGTAGGTCTCCGTACCTATGCAACCATTTCAGCTAGGAGGTTGATGTTGGTGTCTAGACATAGGTTTTTGGGGTCAAGCTATCCATTGCAGCCATTAGTTTCAATGTAAAGATAGGCCAATGCTGGCCGCCAATAGCTGTAGGACTCCGTACCTATGCAACCATTTCAGCTAGGAGGTTGATGTTGGTGTCTAGACATAGGTTTTTGGGTCTAGCTATCCATTGCAGCCATCAATGATGGCCAATGCAGTGAAATCAAAGATTCTCAGTACCTGAAGGGCTCCGTTCCTCTGCAACCAATACAGCTAGGAGGTTGATGTTGGTGTCTAGACATAGGTTTTTGGGGTCAAGATATCCATTGCAGCCATTAGTTTCAATGTAAAGATAGGCCAATGCAGTGAAATCAAAGATGGGCCGCCAATAGCTGTAGGACTCCGTACCTATGCAACCATTTCAGCTAGGAGGTTGATGTTGGTGTCTAAACATAGGTTTTTGGGGTCAAGCTATCCATTGCAGCCATTAGTTTCAATGTAAAGATAGGCCAATGCTGGCCGCCAATAGCTGTAGGTCTCCGTACCTATGCAACCATTTCAGCTAGGAGGTTGATGTTGGTGTCTAAACATAGGTTTTTGGGGTCAAGCTATCCATTGCAGCCATTAGTTTCAATGTAAAGATAGGCCAATGCTCGCCGCCAATAGCTGTAGGTCTCCGTACCTATGCAACCATTTCAGCTAGGAGGTTGATGTTGGTGTCTAGACATAGGTTTTTGGGGTCAAGCTATCCATTGCAGCCATTAGTTTCAATGTAAAGATAGGCCAATGCTGGCCGCCAATAGCTGTAGGTCTCCGTACCTATGCAACCATTTCAGCTAGGAGGTTGATGTTGGTGTCTAGACATAGGTTTTTGGGGTCAAGCTATCCATTGCAGCCATTAGTTTCAATGTAAAGATAGGCCAATGCTGGCCGCCAATAGCTGTAGGACTCCGTACCTATGCAACCATTTCAGCTAGGAGGTTGATGTTGGTGTCTAGACATAGGTTTTTGGGTCTAGCTATCCATTGCAGCCATCAATGATGGCCAATGCAGTGAAATCAAAGATTCTCAGTACCTGAAGGGCTCCGTTCCTCTGCAACCAGTGAAATCAAAGATTGCCGCCAATACCTATAGGGGCTTTGATACTCTGTAACAAGCTATCCATTGCAGCCACCAGTTTCAATGTAAAACATAGGTGAATGCAGTGAAATCCAAGATGGCCAATACCTGAAGGGCTCCGTTCCTCTGCAACCAATACAGCTAGGAGGTTGATGTTGGTGTCTAGACTTAGGTTTTATGGGGTCAAGCTATCCATTGCAGCCATTAGTTTCAATGTAAAGATAGGCCAATGCTGGCCGCAAATAGCTGTAGGACTCCGTACCTATGCAACCATTTCAGCTAGGAGGTTGATGTTGGTGTCTAGACATAGGTTTTTGGGTCTAGCTATCCATTGCAGCCATCAATGATGGCCAATGCAGTGAAATCAAAGATTCTCAGTACCTGAAGGGCTCCGTTCCTCTGCAACCAATACAGCTAGGAGGTTGATGTTGGTGTCTAGACATAGGTTTTTGGGGTCAAGATATCCATTGCAGCCATTAGTTTCAATGTAAAGATAGGCCAATGCAGTGAAATCAAAGATGGGCCGCCAATAGCTGTAGGACTCCGTACCTATGCAACCATTTCAGCTAGGAGGTTGATGTTGGTGTCTAAACATAGGTTTTTGGGGTCAAGCTATCCATTGCAGCCATTAGTTTCAATGTAAAGATAGGCCAATGCTGGCCGCCAATAGCTGTAGGTCTCCGTACCTATGCAACCATTTCAGCTAGGAGGTTGATGTTGGTGTCTAGACATAGGTTTTTGGGTCTAGCTATCCATTGCAGCCATCAATGATGGCCAATGCAGTGAAATCAAAGATTCTCAGTACCTGAAGGGCTCCGTTCCTCTGCAACCAATACAGCTAGGAGGTTGATGTTGGTGTCTAGACATAGGTTTTTGGGGTCAAGATATCCATTGCAGCCATTAGTTTCAATGTGAAGATAGGCCAATGCTGGCCGCCAATAGCTGTAGGACTCCGTACCTATGCAACCATTTCAGCTAGGAGGTTGATGTTGGTGTCTAGACATAGGTTTTTGGGGTCAAGCTATCCATTGCAGCCATTAGTTTCAATGTAAAGATAGGCCAATGGTGGCCCCCAATAGCTGTAGGACTCCGTACCTATGCAACCATTTCAGCTAGGAGGTTGATGTTGGTGTCTAGACATAGGTTTTTGGGTCTAGCTATCCATTGCAGCCATCAATGATGGCCAATGCAGTGAAATCAAAGATTCTCAGTACCTGAAGGGCTCCGTTCCTCTGCAACCAATACAGCTAGGAGGTTGATGTTGGTGTCTAGACATAGGTTTTTGGGGTCAAGCTATCCATTGCAGCCATTAGTTTCAATGTAAAGATAGGCCAATGGTGGCCCCCAATAGCTGTAGGACTCCGTACCTATGCAACCATTTCAGCTAGGAGGTTGATGTTGGTGTCTAGACATAGGTTTTTGGGTCTAGCTATCCATTGCAGCCATCAATGATGGCCAATGCAGTGAAATCAAAGATTCTCAGTACCTGAAGGGCTCCGTTCCTCTGCAACCAGTGAAATCAAAGATTGCCGCCAATACCTATAGGGGCTTTGATACTCTGTAACAAGCTATCCATTGCAGCCACCAGTTTCAATGTAAACATAGGTGAATGCAGTGAAATCCAAGATGGCCACTATCTGAAGGGCTCCGTTCCTCTGCAACCAATACAGCTAGGAGGTTGATGTTGGTGTCTAGACTTAGGTTTTATGGGGTCAAGCTATCCATTGCAGCCATTAGTTTCAATGTAAAGATAGGCCAATGCTGGCCGCCAATAGCTGTAGGACTCCGTACCTATGCAACCATTTCAGCTAGGAGGTTGATGTTGGTGTCTAGACATAGGTGTTTGGGTCTAGCTATCCATTGCAGCCATCAATGATGGCCAATGCAGTGAAATCAAAGATTCTCAGTACCTGAAGGGCTCCGTTCCTCTGCAACCAATACAGCTAGGAGGTTGATGTTGGTGTCTAGACATAGGTTTTTGGGGTCAAGATATCCATTGCAGCCATTAGTTTCAATGTAAAGATAGGCCAATGCAGTGAAATCAAAGATGGGCCGCCAATAGCTGTAGGTCTCCGTACCTATGCAACCATTTCAGCTAGGAGGTTGATGTTGGTGTCTAAACATAGGTTTTTGGGGTCAAGCTATCCATTGCAGCCATTAGTTTCAATGTAAAGATAGGCCAATGCTGGCCGCCAATAGCTGTAGGTCTCCGTACCTATGCAACCATTTCAGCTAGGAGGTTGATGTTGGTGTCTAAACATAGGTTTTTGGGGTCAAGCTATCCATTGCAGCCATTAGTTTCAATGTAAATATAGGCCAATGCTGGCCGCCAATAGCTGTAGGTCTCCGTACCTATGCAACCATTTCAGCTAGGAGGTTGATGTTGGTGTCTAGACATAGGTTTTTGGGGTCAAGCTATCCATTGCAGCCATTAGTTTCAATGTAAAGATAGGCCAATGCTGGCCGCCAATAGCTGTAGGTCTCCGTACCTATGCAACCATTTCAGCTAGGAGGTTGATGTTGGTGTCTAGACATAGGTTTTTGGGTCTAGCTATCCATTGCAGCCATCAATGATGGCCAATGCAGTGAAATCAAAGATTCTCAGTACCTGAAGGGCTCCGTTCCTCTGCAACCAATACAGCTAGGAGGTTGATGTTGGTGTCTAGACATAGGTTTTTGGGGTCAAGATATCCATTGCAGCCATTAGTTTCAATGTAAAGATAGGCCAATGCAGTGAAATCAAAGATGGGCCGCCAATAGCTGTAGGACTCCGTACCTATGCAACCATTTCAGCTAGGAGGTTGATGTTGGTGTCTAAACATAGGTTTTTGGGGTCAAGCTATCCATTGCAGCCATTAGTTTCAATGTAAAGATAGGCCAATGCTGGCCGCCAATAGCTGTAGGACTCCGTACCTATGCAACCATTTCAGCTAGGAGGTTGATGTTGGTGTCTAAACATAGGTTTTTGGGGTCAAGCTATCCATTGCAGCCATTAGTTTCAATGTAAATATAGGCCGATGCTGGCCGCCAATAGCTGTAGGTCTCCGTACCTATGCAACCATTTCAGCTAGGAGGTTGATGTTGGTGTCTAGACATAGGTTTTTGGGGTCAAGCTATCCATTGCAGCCATTAGTTTCAATGTAAAGATAGGCCAATGCTGGCCGCCAATAGCTGTAGGACTCCGTACCTATGCAACCATTTCAGCTAGGAGGTTGATGTTGGTGTCTAGACATAGGTTTTTGGGTCTAGCTATCCATTGCAGCCATCAATGATGGCCAATGCAGTGAAATCAAAGATTCTCAGTACCTGAAGGGCTCCGTTCCTCTGCAACCAGTGAAATCAAAGATTGCCGCCAATACCTATAGGGGCTTTGATACTCTGTAACAAGCTATCCATTGCAGCCACCAGTTTCAATGTAAAACATAGGTGAATGCAGTGAAATCCAAGATGGCCAATACCTGAAGGGCTCCGTTCCTCTGCAACCAATACAGCTAGGAGGTTGATGTTGGTGTCTAGACATAGGTTTTTGGGGTCAAGATATCCATTGCAGCCATTAGTTTCAATGTGAAGATAGGCCAATGCTGGCCGCCAATAGCTGTAGGACTCCGTACCTATGCAACCATTTCAGCTAGGAGGTTGATGTTGGTGTCTAGACATAGGTTTTTGGGGTCAAGCTATCCATTGCAGCCATTAGTTTCAATGTAAAGATAGGCCAATGGTGGCCCCCAATAGCTGTAGGACTCCGTACCTATGCAACCATTTCAGCTAGGAGGTTGATGTTGGTGTCTAGACATAGGTTTTTGGGGTCAAGCTATCCATTGCAGCCATTAGTTTCAATGTAAAGATAGGCCAATGGTGGCCCCCAATAGCTATAGGACTCCGTACCTATGCAACCATTTCAGCTAGGAGGTTGATGTTGGTGTCTAGACATAGGTTTTTGGGTCTAGCTATCCATTGCAGCCATCAATGATGGCCAATGCAGTGAAATCAAAGATTCTCAGTACCTGAAGGGCTCCGTTCCTCTGCAACCAATACAGCTAGGAGGTTGATGTTGGTGTCTAGACATAGGTTTTTGGGGTCAAGATATCCATTGCAGCCATTAGTTTCAATGTAAAGATAGGCCAATGCTGGCCGCCAATAGCTGTAGGACTCCGTACCTATGCAACCATTTCAGCTAGGAGGTTGATCTTGGTGTCTAGACATAGGTTTTTGGGGTCAAGCTATCCATTGCAGCCATTAGTTTCAATGTAAAGATAGGCCAATGGTGGCCCCCAATAGCTGTAGGACTCCGTACCTATGCAACCATTTCAGCTAGGAGGTTGATGTTGGTGTCTAGACATAGGTTTTTGGGTCTAGCTATCCATTGCAGCCATCAATGATGGCCAATGCAGTGAAATCAAAGATTCTCAGTACCTGAAGGGCTCCGTTCCTCTGCAACCAGTGAAATCAAAGATTGCCGCCAATACCTATAGGGGCTTTGATGCTCTGTAACAAGCTATCCATTGCAGCCACCAGTTTCAATGTAAACATAGGTGAATGCAGTGAAATCCAAGATGGCCACTATCTGAAGGGCTCCGTTCCTCTGCAACCAATACAGCTAGGAGGTTGATGTTGGTGTCGAGACTTAGGTTTTATGGGGTCAAGCTATCCATTGCAGCCATTAGTTTCAATGTAAAGATAGGCCAATGCTGGCCGCCAATAGCTGTAGGTCTCCGTACCTATGCAACCATTTCAGCTAGGAGGTTGATGTTGGTGTCTAGACATAGGTTTTTGGGTCTAGCTATCCATTGCAGCCATCAATGATGGCCAATGCAGTGAAATCAAAGATTCTCAGTACCTGAAGGGCTCCGTTCCTCTGCAACCAATACAGCTAGGAGGTTGATGTTGGTGTCTAGACATAGGTTTTTGGGGTCAAGATATCCATTGCAGCCATTAGTTTCAATGTAAAGATAGGCCAATGCAGTGAAATCAAAGATGGGCCGCCAATAGCTGTAGGACTCCGTACCTATGCAACCATTTCAGCTAGGAGGTTGATGTTGGTGTCTAAACATAGGTTTTTGGGGTCAAGCTATCCATTGCAGCCATTAGTTTCAATGTAAAGATAGGCCAATGGTGGCCCCCAATAGCTGTAGGACTCCGTACCTATGCAACCATTTCAGCTAGGAGGTTGATGTTGGTGTCTAGACATAGGTTTTTGGGTCTAGCTATCCATTGCAGCCATCAATGATGGCCAATGCAGTGAAATCAAAGATTCTCAGTACCTGAAGGGCTCCGTTCCTCTGCAACCAATACAGCTAGGAGGTTGATGTTGGTGTCTAGACATAGGTTTTTGGGGTCAAGCTATCCATTGCAGCCATTAGTTTCAATGTAAAGATAGGCCAATGGTGGCCCCCAATAGCTGTAGGACTCCGTACCTATGCAACCATTTCAGCTAGGAGGTTGATGTTGGTGTCTAGACATAGGTTTTTGGGTCTAGCTATCCATTGCAGCCATCAATGATGGCCAATGCAGTGAAATCAAAGATTCTCAGTACCTGAAGGGCTCCGTTCCTCTGCAACCAATACAGCTAGGAGGTTGATGTTGGTGTCTAGACATAGGTTTTTGGGGTCAAGATATCCATTGCAGCCATTAGTTTCAATGTAAAGATAGGCCAATGCTGGCCGCCAATAGCTGTAGGACTCCGTACCTATGCAACCATTTCAGCTAGGAGGTTGATCTTGGTGTCTAGACATAGGTTTTTGGGGTCAAGCTATCCATTGCAGCCATTAGTTTCAATGTAAAGATAGGCCAATGGTGGCCCCCAATAGCTGTAGGACTCCGTACCTATGCAACCATTTCAGCTAGGAGGTTGATGTTGGTGTCTAGACATAGGTTTTTGGGTCTAGCTATCCATTGCAGCCATCAATGATGGCCAATGCAGTGAAATCAAAGATTCTCAGTACCTGAAGGGCTCCGTTCCTCTGCAACCAGTGAAATCAAAGATTGCCGCCAATACCTATAGGGGCTTTGATACTCTGTAACAAGCTATCCATTGCAGCCACCAGTTTCAATGTAAACATAGGTGAATGCAGTGAAATCCAAGATGGCCACTATCTGAAGGGCTCCGTTCCTCTGCAACCAATACAGCTAGGAGGTTGATGTTGGTGTCGAGACTTAGGTTTTATGGGGTCAAGCTATCCATTGCAGCCATTAGTTTCAATGTAAAGATAGGCCAATGCTGGCCGCCAATAGCTGTAGGACTCCGTACCTATGCAACCATTTCAGCTAGGAGGTTGATGTTGGTGTCTAGACATAGGTTTTTGGGTCTAGCTATCCATTGCAGCCATCAATGATGGCCAATGCAGTGAAATCAAAGATTCTCAGTACCTGAAGGGCTCCGTTCCTCTGCAACCAATACAGCTAGGAGGTTGATGTTGGTGTCTAGACATAGGTTTTTGGGGTCAAGATATCCATTGCAGCCATTAGTTTCAATGTAAAGATAGGCCAATGCAGTGAAATCAAAGATGGGCCGCCAATAGCTGTAGGACTCCGTACCTATGCAACCATTTCAGCTAGGAGGTTGATGTTGGTGTCTAAACATAGGTTTTTGGGGTCAAGCTATCCATTGCAGCCATTAGTTTCAATGTAAAGATAGGCCAATGGTGGCCCCCAATAGCTGTAGGACTCCGTACCTATGCAACCATTTCAGCTAGGAGGTTGATGTTGGTGTCTAGACATAGGTTTTTGGGTCAAGCTATCCATTGCAGCCATCAATGATGGCCAATGCAGTGAAATCAAAGATTCTCAGTACCTGAAGGGCTCCGTTCCTCTGCAACCAATACAGCTAGGAGGTTGATGTTGGTGTCTAGACATAGGTTTTTGGGGTCAAGCTATCCATTGCAGCCATTAGTTTCAATGTAAAGATAGGCCAATGGTGGCCCCCAATAGCTGTAGGACTCCGTACCTATGCAACCATTTCAGCTAGGAGGTTGATGTTGGTGTCTAGACATAGGTTTTTGGGTCTAGCTATCCATTGCAGCCATCAATGATGGCCAATGCAGTGAAATCAAAGATTCTCAGTACCTGAAGGGCTCCGTTCCTCTGCAACCAGTGAAATCAAAGATTGCCGCCAATACCTATAGGGGCTTTGATGCTCTGTAACAAGCTATCCATTGCAGCCACCAGTTTCAATGTAAACATAGGTGAATGCAGTGAAATCCAAGATGGCCACTATCTGAAGGGCTCCGTTCCTCTGCAACCAATACAGCTAGGAGGTTGATGTTGGTGTCTAGACTTAGGTTTTATGGGGTCAAGCTATCCATTGCAGCCATTAGTTTCAATGTAAAGATAGGCCAATGCTGGCCGCCAATAGCTGTAGGACTCCGTACCTATGCAACCATTTCAGCTAGGAGGTTGATGTTGGTGTCTAGACATAGGTTTTTGGGTCTAGCTATCCATTGCAGCCATCAATGATGGCCAATGCAGTGAAATCAAAGATTCTCAGTACCTGAAGGGCTCCGTTCCTCTGCAACCAATACAGCTAGGAGGTTGATGTTGGTGTCTAGACATAGGTTTTTGGGTCTAGCTATCCATTGCAGCCATTAGTTTCAATGTAAAGATAGGCCAATGCAGTGAAATCAAAGATGGGCCGCCAATAGCTGTAGGACTCCGTACCTATGCAACCATTTCAGCTAGGAGGTTGATGTTGGTGTCTAAACATAGGTTTTTGGGGTCAAGCTATCCATTGCAGCCATTAGTTTCAATGTAAAGATAGGCCAATGCTGGCCGCCAATAGCTGTAGGTCTCCGTACCTATGCAACCATTTCAGCTAGGAGGTTGATGTTGGTGTCTAAACATAGGTTTTTGGGGTCAAGCTATCCATTGCAGCCATTAGTTTCAATGTAAAGATAGGCCAATGCTGGCCGCCAATAGCTGTAGGTCTCCGTACCTATGCAACCATTTCAGCTAGGAGGTTGATGTTGGTGTCTAGACATAGGTTTTTGGGGTCAAGCTATCCATTGCAGCCATTAGTTTCAATGTAAAGATAGGCCAATGCTGGCCGCCAATAGCTGTAGGACTCCGTACCTATGCAACCATTTCAGCTAGGAGGTTGATGTTGGTGTCTAGACATAGGTTTTTGGGTCTAGCTATCCATTGCAGCCATCAATGATGGCCAATGCAGTGAAATCAAAGATTCTCAGTACCTGAAGGGCTCCGTTCCTCTGCAACCAATACAGCTAGGAGGTTGATGTTGGTGTCTAGACATAGGTTTTTGGGGTCAAGATATCCATTGCAGCCATTAGTTTCAATGTAAAGATAGGCCAATGCAGTGAAATCAAAGATGGGCCGCCAATAGCTGTAGGACTCCGTACCTATGCAACCATTTCAGCTAGGAGGTTGATGTTGGTGTCTAAACATAGGTTTTTGGGGTCAAGCTATCCATTGCAGCCATTAGTTTCAATGTAAAGATAGGCCAATGCTGGCCGCCAATAGCTGTAGGACTCCGTACCTATGCAACCATTTCAGCTAGGAGGTTGATGTTGGTGTCTAAACATAGGTTTTTGGGGTCAAGCTATCCATTGCAGCCATTAGTTTCAATGTAAATATAGGCCGATGCTGGCCGCCAATAGCTGTAGGTCTCCGTACCTATGCAACCATTTCAGCTAGGAGGTTGATGTTGGTGTCTAGACATAGGTTTTTGGGGTCAAGCTATCCATTGCAGCCATTAGTTTCAATGTAAAGATAGGCCAATGCTGGCCGCCAATAGCTGTAGGACTCCGTACCTATGCAACCATTTCAGCTAGGAGGTTGATGTTGGTGTCTAGACATAGGTTTTTGGGTCTAGCTATCCATTGCAGCCATCAATGATGGCCAATGCAGTGAAATCAAAGATTCTCAGTACCTGAAGGGCTCCGTTCCTCTGCAACCAGTGAAATCAAAGATTGCCGCCAATACCTATAGGGGCTTTGATACTCTGTAACAAGCTATCCATTGCAGCCACCAGTTTCAATGTAAAACATAGGTGAATGCAGTGAAATCCAAGATGGCCAATACCTGAAGGGCTCCGTTCCTCTGCAACCAATACAGCTAGGAGGTTGATGTTGGTGTCTAGACATAGGTTTTTGGGGTCAAGATATCCATTGCAGCCATTAGTTTCAATGTGAAGATAGGCCAATGCTGGCCGCCAATAGCTGTAGGACTCCGTACCTATGCAACCATTTCAGCTAGGAGGTTGATGTTGGTGTCTAGACATAGGTTTTTGGGGTCAAGCTATCCATTGCAGCCATTAGTTTCAATGTAAAGATAGGCCAATGGTGGCCCCCAATAGCTGTAGGACTCCGTACCTATGCAACCATTTCAGCTAGGAGGTTGATGTTGGTGTCTAGACATAGGTTTTTGGGGTCAAGCTATCCATTGCAGCCATTAGTTTCAATGTAAAGATAGGCCAATGGTGGCCCCCAATAGCTATAGGACTCCGTACCTATGCAACCATTTCAGCTAGGAGGTTGATGTTGGTGTCTAGACATAGGTTTTTGGGTCTAGCTATCCATTGCAGCCATCAATGATGGCCAATGCAGTGAAATCAAAGATTCTCAGTACCTGAAGGGCTCCGTTCCTCTGCAACCAATACAGCTAGGAGGTTGATGTTGGTGTCTAGACATAGGTTTTTGGGGTCAAGATATCCATTGCAGCCATTAGTTTCAATGTAAAGATAGGCCAATGCTGGCCGCCAATAGCTGTAGGACTCCGTACCTATGCAACCATTTCAGCTAGGAGGTTGATCTTGGTGTCTAGACATAGGTTTTTGGGGTCAAGCTATCCATTGCAGCCATTAGTTTCAATGTAAAGATAGGCCAATGGTGGCCCCCAATAGCTGTAGGACTCCGTACCTATGCAACCATTTCAGCTAGGAGGTTGATGTTGGTGTCTAGACATAGGTTTTTGGGTCTAGCTATCCATTGCAGCCATCAATGATGGCCAATGCAGTGAAATCAAAGATTCTCAGTACCTGAAGGGCTCCGTTCCTCTGCAACCAGTGAAATCAAAGATTGCCGCCAATACCTATAGGGGCTTTGATGCTCTGTAACAAGCTATCCATTGCAGCCACCAGTTTCAATGTAAACATAGGTGAATGCAGTGAAATCCAAGATGGCCACTATCTGAAGGGCTCCGTTCCTCTGCAACCAATACAGCTAGGAGGTTGATGTTGGTGTCTAGACTTAGGTTTTATGGGGTCAAGCTATCCATTGCAGCCATTAGTTTCAATGTAAAGATAGGCCAATGCTGGCCGCCAATAGCTGTAGGACTCCGTACCTATGCAACCATTTCAGCTAGGAGGTTGATGTTGGTGTCTAGACATAGGTTTTTGGGTCTAGCTATCCATTGCAGCCATCAATGATGGCCAATGCAGTGAAATCAAAGATTCTCAGTACCTGAAGGGCTCCGTTCCTCTGCAACCAATACAGCTAGGAGGTTGATGTTGGTGTCTAGACATAGGTTTTTGGGGTCAAGATATCCATTGCAGCCATTAGTTTCAATGTAAAGATAGGCCAATGCAGTGAAATCAAAGATGGGCCGCCAATAGCTGTAGGACTCCGTACCTATGCAACCATTTCAGCTAGGAGGTTGATGTTGGTGTCTAAACATAGGTTTTTGGGGTCAAGCTATCCATTGCAGCCATTAGTTTCAATGTAAAGATAGGCCAATGCTGGCCGCCAATAGCTGTAGGTCTCCGTACCTATGCAACCATTTCAGCTAGGAGGTTGATGTTGGTGTCTAAACATAGGTTTTTGGGGTCAAGCTATCCATTGCAGCCATTAGTTTCAATGTAAAGATAGGCCAATGCTGGCCGCCAATAGCTGTAGGTCTCCGTACCTATGCAACCATTTCAGCTAGGAGGTTGATGTTGGTGTCTAGACATAGGTTTTTGGGGTCAAGCTATCCATTGCAGCCATTAGTTTCAATGTAAAGATAGGCCAATGCTGGCCGCCAATAGCTGTAGGACTCCGTACCTATGCAACCATTTCAGCTAGGAGGTTGATGTTGGTGTCTAGACATAGGTTTTTGGGTCTAGCTATCCATTGCAGCCATCAATGATGGCCAATGCAGTGAAATCAAAGATTCTCAGTACCTGAAGGGCTCCGTTCCTCTGCAACCAATACAGCTAGGAGGTTGATGTTGGTGTCTAGACATAGGTTTTTGGGGTCAAGATATCCATTGCAGCCATTAGTTTCAATGTAAAGATAGGCCAATGCAGTGAAATCAAAGATGGGCCGCCAATAGCTGTAGGACTCCGTACCTATGCAACCATTTCAGCTAGGAGGTTGATGTTGGTGTCTAAACATAGGTTTTTGGGGTCAAGCTATCCATTGCAGCCATTAGTTTCAATGTAAAGATAGGCCAATGCTGGCCGCCAATAGCTGTAGGTCTCCGTACCTATGCAACCATTTCAGCTAGGAGGTTGATGTTGGTGTCTAAACATAGGTTTTTGGGGTCAAGCTATCCATTGCAGCCATTAGTTTCAATGTAAATATAGGCCAATGCTGGCCGCCAATAGCTGTAGGTCTCCGTACCTATGCAACCATTTCAGCTAGGAGGTTGATGTTGGTGTCTAGACATAGGTTTTTGGGGTCAAGCTATCCATTGCAGCCATTAGTTTCAATGTAAAGATAGGCCAATGCTGGCCGCCAATAGCTGTAGGACTCCGTACCTATGCAACCATTTCAGCTAGGAGGTTGATGTTGGTGTCTAGACATAGGTTTTTGGGTCTAGCTATCCATTGCAGCCATCAATGATGGCCAATGCAGTGAAATCAAAGATTCTCAGTACCTGAAGGGCTCCGTTCCTCTGCAACCAATACAGCTAGGAGGTTGATGTTGGTGTCTAGACATAGGTTTTTGGGGTCAAGATATCCATTGCAGCCATTAGTTTCAATGTAAAGATAGGCCAATGCTGGCCGCCAATAGCTGTAGGACTCCGTACCTATGCAACCATTTCAGCTAGGAGGTTGATGTTGGTGTCTAGACATAGGTTTTTGGGGTCAAGCTATCCATTGCAGCCATCAATGATGGCCAATGCAGTGAAATCAAAGATTCTCAGTACCTGAAGGGCTCCGTTCCTCTGCAACCAGTGAAATCAAAGATTGCCGCCAATACCTATAGGGGCTTTGATGCTCTGTAACAAGCTATCCATTGCAGCCACCAGTTTCAATGTAAACATAGGTGAATGCAGTGAAATCCAAGATGGCCACTATCTGAAGGGCTCCGTTCCTCTGCAACCAATACAGCTAGGAGGTTGATGTTGGTGTCTAGACTTAGGTTTTATGGGGTCAAGCTATCCATTGCAGCCATTAGTTTCAATGTAAAGATAGGCCAATGCTGGCCGCCAATAGCTGTAGGACTCCGTACCTATGCAACCATTTCAGCTAGGAGGTTGATGTTGGTGTCTAGACATAGGTTTTTGGGTCTAGCTATCCATTGCAGCCATCAATGATGGCCAATGCAGTGAAATCAAAGATTCTCAGTACCTGAAGGGCTCCGTTCCTCTGCAACCAATACAGCTAGGAGGTTGATGTTGGTGTCTAGACATAGGTTTTTGGGGTCAAGATATCCATTGCAGCCATTAGTTTCAATGTAAAGATAGGCCAATGCAGTGAAATCAAAGATGGGCCGCCAATAGCTGTAGGACTCCGTACCTATGCAACCATTTCAGCTAGGAGGTTGATGTTGGTGTCTAAACATAGGTTTTCGGGGTCAAGCTATCCATTGCAGCCATTAGTTTCAATGTAAAGATAGGCCAATGCTGGCCGCCAATAGCTGTAGGTCTCCGTACCTATGCAACCATTTCAGCTAGGAGGTTGATGTTGGTGTCTAAACATAGGTTTTTGGGGTCAAGCTATCCATTGCATTATTAGTTTCAATGTAAAGATAGGCCAATGCTGGCCGCCAATAGCTGTAGGACTCCGTACCTATGCAATCATTTCAGCTAGGAGGTTGATGTTGGTGTCTAGACATAGGTTTTTGGGTCTAGCTATCCATTGCAGCCATCAATGATGGCCAATGCAGTGAAATCAAAGATTCTCAGTACCTGAAGGGCTCCGTTCCTCTGCAACCAGTGAAATCAAAGATTGCCGCCAATACCTATAGGGGCTTTGATACTCTGTAACAAGCTATCCATTGCAGCCACCAGTTTCAATGTAAAACATAGGTGAATGCAGTGAAATCCAAGATGGCCAATACCTGAAGGGCTCCGTTCCTCTGCAACCAATACAGCTAGGAGGTTGATGTTGGTGTCTAGACATAGGTTTTTGGGGTCAAGATATCCATTGCAGCCATTAGTTTCAATGTGAAGATAGGCCAATGCTGGCCGCCAATAGCTGTAGGACTCCGTACCTATGCAACCATTTCAGCTAGGAGGTTGATGTTGGTGTCTAGACATAGGTTTTTGGGGTCAAGCTATCCATTGCAGCCATTAGTTTCAATGTAAAGATAGGCCAATGGTGGCCCCCAATAGCTGTAGGACTCCGTACCTATGCAACCATTTCAGCTAGGAGGTTGATGTTGGTGTCTAGACATAGGTTTTTGGGTCTAGCTATCCATTGCAGCCATCAATGATGGCCAATGCAGTGAAATCAAAGATTCTCAGTACCTGAAGGGCTCCGTTCCTCTGCAACCAATACAGCTAGGAGGTTGATGTTGGTGTCTAGACTTGGGATTTTGGGGTCAAGCTATCCATTGCAGCCATTAGTTTCAATGTAAAGATAGGCCAATGCTGGCCGCCAATAGCTGTAGGACTCCGTACCTATGCAACCATTTCAGCTAGGAGGTTGATGTTGGTGTCTAGACATAGGTTTTTGGGGTCAAGCTATCCATTGCAGCCATTAGTTTCAATGTAAAGATAGGCCAATGGTGGCCCCCAATAGCTGTAGGACTCCGTACCTATGCAACCATTTCAGCTAGGAGGTTGATGTTGGTGTCTAGACATAGGTTTTTGGGTCTAGCTATCCATTGCAGCCATCAATGATGGCCAATGCAGTGAAATCAAAGATTCTCAGTACCTGAAGGGCTCCGTTCCTCTGCAACCAGTGAAATCAAAGATTGCCGCCAATACCTATAGGGGCTTTGATGCTCTGTAACAAGCTATCCATTGCAGCCACCAGTTTCAATGTAAAACATAGGTGAATGCAGTGAAATCCAAGATGGCCACTATCTGAAGGGCTCCGTTCCTCTGCAACCAATACAGCTAGGAGGTTGATGTTGGTGTCGAGACTTAGGTTTTTGGGGTCAAGCTATCCATTGCATTATTAGTTTCAATGTAAAGATAGGCCAATGCTCGCCGCCAATAGCTGTAGGACTCCGTACCTATGCAATCATTTCAGCTAGGAGGTTGATGTTGGTGTCTAGACATAGGTTTTTGGGTCTAGCTATCCATTGCAGCCATCAATGATGGCCAATGCAGTGAAATCAAAGATTCTCAGTACCTGAAGGGCTCCGTTCCTCTGCAACCAATACAGCTAGGAGGTTGATGTTGGTGTCTAGACATAGGTTTTTGGGGTCAAGATATCCATTGCAGCCATTAGTTTCAATGTAAAGATAGGCCAATGCTGGCCGCCAATAGCTGTAGGACTCCGTACCTATGCAACCATTTCAGCTAGGAGGTTGATGTTGGTGTCTAGACATAGGTTTTTGGGGTCAAGCTATCCATTGCAGCCATTAGTTTCAATGTAAAGATAGGCCAATGGTTGCCCCCAATAGCTGTAGGACTCCGTACCTATGCAACCATTTCAGCTAGGAGGTTGATGTTGGTGTCTAGACATAGGTTTTTGGGTCTAGCTATCCATTGCAGCCATCAATGATGGCCAATGCAGTGAAATCAAAGATTCTCAGTACCTGAAGGGCTCCGTTCCTCTGCAACCAGTGAAATCAAAGATTGCCGCCAATACCTATAGGGGCTTTGATACTCTGTAACAAGCTATCCATTGCAGCCACCAGTTTCAATGTAAACATAGGTGAATGCAGTGAAATCCAAGATGGCCACTATCTGAAGGGCTCCGTTCCTCTGCAACCAATACAGCTAGGAGGTTGATGTTGGTGTCTAGACATAGGTTTTTGGGGTCAAGCTATCCATTGCAGCCATTAGTTTGCTGAAAATACAACTTCAGTGTTTGTCTAGATTACCCTTTTTGCATTCATTTGGCTCCTTATGTGTTCCAATTCAAACTGACTAAAACTCCCCTCTTCTCATATTGAAATTCGGGTAAATATCGAGAAATATGAAGAGCTACCATGATTTCTTGAATGTTTGACTATCAAATTCAAACTTACTAGCTTCCTCTCTCAGGTTGCATTATGGGTGATATTTAACACTGAATTTGACTGCAATCACCACTGCTTTACACTGCCATCAAGTCTTAATCTCACCAGTCATAAAGCAGTGGTTTTCAGTCATGTTGAAAATGCCACGGGTTTCGATCAGAGTTGGAGAAGTGGAAATCAGTGGTCTTTCAGTCATAAGCAGTGTTTTTGAAATACATATGCAAGTGGCAGTGCTTTGCAGTGGTCTTTCAGTCAAAATCAGTGGTATTAAAACATTAAAAAAAAATGATATGCCTAAGACAGTCATATGCAGTGTGGGTTTCAGTCAAAAGCAGTGTGATGCAGTCATTTTCAGTGCACTGCCTTTCGGTGAGGGCAATGCAGTGAAATCAAAGATTCTCAGTACCTGAAGGGCTCCGTTCCTCTGCAACCAGTGAAATCAAAGATTGCCGCCAATACCTATAGGGGCTTTGATACTCTGTAACAAGCTATCCATTGCAGCCACCAGTTTCAATGTAAACATAGGTGAATGCAGTGAAATCCAAGATGGCCACTATCTGAAGGGCTCCGTTCCTCTGCAACCAATACAGCTAGGAGGTTGATGTTGGTGTCTAGACATAGGTTTTTTGGGTCAAGCTATCCATTGCAGCCTTTAGTTTCAATGTAAAAGATAGGCCAATGCTGGCCGCCAATAGCTGTAGGACTCCGTAACTATGCAACCATTTCAGCTAGGAGGTTGATGTTGGTGTCTAGACATAGGTTTTTGGGGTCAAGCTATCCATTGCAGCCATCAATGATGGCCAATGCAGTGAAATCAAAGATTCTCAGTACCTGAAGGGTTCCGTTCCTCTGCAACCAATACAGCTAGGAGGTTGATGTTGGTGTCTAGACATAGGTTTTTGGGGTCAAGCTATCCATTGCAGCCATTAGTTTCAATGTAAAGATAGGCCAATGGTGGCCCCCAATAGCTGTAGGACTCCGTACCTATGCAACCATTTCAGCTAGGAGGTTGATGTTGGTGTCTAGACATAGGTTTTTGGGTCTAGCTATCCATTGCAGCCATCAATGATGGCCAATGCAGTGAAATCAAAGATTCTCAGTACCTGAAGGGCTCCGTTCCTCTGCAACCAATACAGCTAGGAGGTTGATGTTGGTGTCTAGACATAGGTTTTTGGGGTCAAGATATCCATTGCAGCCATTAGTTTCAATGTAAAGATAGGCCAATGCTGGCCGCCAATAGCTGTAGGACTCCGTACCTATGCAACCATTTCAGCTAGGAGGTTGATGTTGGTGTCTAGACATAGGTTTTTGGGGTCAAGCTATCCATTGCAGCCATTAGTTTCAATGTAAAGATAGGCCAATGGTGGCCCCCAATAGCTGTAGGACTCCGTACCTATGCAACCATTTCAGCTAGGAGGTTGATGTTGGTGTCTAGACATAGGTTTTTGGGTCTAGCTATCCATTGCAGCCATCAATGATGGCCAATGCAGTGAAATCAAAGATTCTCAGTACCTGAAGGGCTCCGTTCCTCTGCAACCAGTGAAATCAAAGATTGCCGCCAATACCTATAGGGGCTTTGATGCTCTGTAACAAGCTATCCATTGCAGCCACCAGTTTCAATGTAAAACATAGGTGAATGCAGTGAAATCCAAGATGGCCACTATCTGAAGGGCTCCGTTCCTCTGCAACCAATACAGCTAGGAGGTTGATGTTGGTGTCGAGACTTAGGTTTTTGGGGTCAAGCTATCCATTGCATTATTAGTTTCAATGTAAAGATAGGCCAATGCTCGCCGCCAATAGCTGTAGGACTCCGTACCTATGCAATCATTTCAGCTAGGAGGTTGATGTTGGTGTCTAGACATAGGTTTTTGGGTCTAGCTATCCATTGCAGCCATCAATGATGGCCAATGCAGTGAAATCAAAGATTCTCAGTACCTGAAGGGCTCCGTTCCTCTGCAACCAATACAGCTAGGAGGTTGATGTTGGTGTCTAGACATAGGTTTTTGGGGTCAAGATATCCATTGCAGCCATTAGTTTCAATGTAAAGATAGGCCAATGCTGGCCGCCAATAGCTGTAGGACTCCGTACCTATGCAACCATTTCAGCTAGGAGGTTGATGTTGGTGTCTAGACATAGGTTTTTGGGGTCAAGCTATCCATTGCAGCCATTAGTTTCAATGTAAAGATAGGCCAATGGTTGCCCCCAATAGCTGTAGGACTCCGTACCTATGCAACCATTTCAGCTAGGAGGTTGATGTTGGTGTCTAGACATAGGTTTTTGGGTCTAGCTATCCATTGCAGCCATCAATGATGGCCAATGCAGTGAAATCAAAGATTCTCAGTACCTGAAGGGCTCCGTTCCTCTGCAACCAGTGAAATCAAAGATTGCCGCCAATACCTATAGGGGCTTTGATACTCTGTAACAAGCTATCCATTGCAGCCACCAGTTTCAATGTAAACATAGGTGAATGCAGTGAAATCCAAGATGGCCACTATCTGAAGGGCTCCGTTCCTCTGCAACCAATACAGCTAGGAGGTTGATGTTGGTGTCTAGACATAGATTTTTGGGGTCAAGCTATCCATTGCAGCCATTAGTTTGCTGAAAATACAACTTCAGTGTTTGTCTAGATTACCCTTTTTGCATTCATTTGGCTCCTTATGTGTTCCAATTCAAACTGACTAAAACTCCCCTCTTCTCATATTGAAATTCGGGTAAATATCGAGAAATATGAAGAGCTACCATGATTTCTTGAATGTTTGACTATCAAATTCAAACTTACTAGCTTCCTCTCTCAGGTTGCATTATGGGTGATATTTAACACTGAATTTGACTGCAATCACCACTGCTTTACACTGCCATCAAGTCTTAATCTCACCAGTCATAAAGCAGTGGTTTTCAGTCATGTTGAAAATGCCACGGGTTTCGATCAGAGTTGGAGAAGTGGAAATCAGTGGTCTTTCAGTCATAAGCAGTGTTTTTGAAATACATATGCAAGTGGCAGTGCTTTGCAGTGGTCTTTCAGTCAAAATCAGTGGTATTAAAACATTAAAAAAAAATGATATGCCTAAGACAGTCATATGCAGTGTGGGTTTCAGTCAAAAGCAGTGTGATGCAGTCATTTTCAGTGCACTGCCTTTCGGTGAGGGCAATGCAGTGAAATCAAAGATTCTCAGTACCTGAAGGGCTCCGTTCCTCTGCAACCAGTGAAATCAAAGATTGCCGCCAATACCTATAGGGGCTTTGATACTCTGTAACAAGCTATCCATTGCAGCCACCAGTTTCAATGTAAACATAGGTGAATGCAGTGAAATCCAAGATGGCCACTATCTGAAGGGCTCCGTTCCTCTGCAACCAATACAGCTAGGAGGTTGATGTTGGTGTCTAGACATAGGTTTTTTGGGTCAAGCTATCCATTGCAGCCTTTAGTTTCAATGTAAAAGATAGGCCAATGCTGGCCGCCAATAGCTGTAGGACTCCGTAACTATGCAACCATTTCAGCTAGGAGGTTGATGTTGGTGTCTAGACATAGGTTTTTGGGGTCAAGCTATCCATTGCAGCCATCAATGATGGCCAATGCAGTGAAATCAAAGATTCTCAGTACCTGAAGGGTTCCGTTCCTCTGCAACCAATACAGCTAGGAGGTTGATGTTGGTGTCTAGACATAGGTTTTTGGGGTCAAGCTATCCATTGCAGCCATTAGTTTCAATGTAAAGATAGGCCAATGCTGGCCGCCAATAGCTGTAGGTCTCCGTACCTATGCAACCATTTCAGCTAGGAGGTTGATGTTGGTGTCTAAACATAGGTTTTTGGGGTCAAGATATCCATTGCAGCCATTAGTTTCAATGTAAAGATAGGCCAATGCAGTGAAATCAAAGATGGGCCGCCAATTATCAACAATAAAAAAAATCGGCTAGCTAAGTCAGAATATGAATTAGAAGTAACTATCGATAGTCTCTTCTCAAGCCTATTGAATATCATAAGCTTCATTGCTGGTTGGCAGCATTTAAACAATCATTTTACATAATGCTGTGTAGGACAGACCGTTTCTGAGCCAAAGCTGCTGTCAAATATGAACGCTGATTGTTTGCATTTTTCACGTTGAATATCTTCAATTTTGTCATTGGATTCCAAATTGAATAGTCAGCAACCTCTCGTCAACAAAGCTTTTGTCAGTTGTCCCTTCTCATCTCTGTCTATCTTGTCTAGCTTTGCTGTCTAGCTTTGCTGCCAAGAATTACACTACACTTCCTTCGGCGTTCACATTTTCAGTCGTGCGCCGCGACAAAATCGATGGTTTGTTGCAGGTCTTCTGTTCCCCATGGCTTAGTCTTCAGTGACAATGGCTCCGGCCAAAATTCTGTCTTCTTTTGATCAAGGGACAATCCAGCATATCAAGTCTCTTCAGGTGCTGATGGAGTTTGCAGTGCCCTGTACGGAGTCGATAGATGGAGACGGCCTTTTCTGTCAAGTTGGTGGATGCTGTCTTTGCATGGCTGATTCCCATCATTGTCGTCTCTCCATTGGTTTCCGTTATGTTTGAGTAATGTTTTTGATTCCCGGTAGGTCATTCTGGTTTTTGTTTGGTGCTGCTTGCTAGCTTCCTTCGCGAATTGATCTGCCCGGGTACTCTTACGTGGGCTAGTATCAATTGGAGGACTACTCTTCTGTCTCGAAGAAGACTACTTAGGTTCTCCATCAGTTGGTCTGATGTTGCAGCCATAAGGGCTGACAGAGCGTCGGTCAGCAAGACGAGATTGTTCCCTACATCTTCTTTGGCTGGTGATCATATTATCAGTGGATTAGGTTAGCGCTTGCATATCAGCTCTGTAGCAGAAAATGCCGGATGGTACGCTTAGAAATGAATATTCGTGCACTTTGATGTGGCTTGAAACGCGTTGAAAAGAAAAGTTTGATTGATCTTAGACATCCTAACATTGATACATGTCCATACTTTTTTCCATACGTTTAAACAAGTGCGTCAACGAGGTAACATAACTCTGAGCTACTTGATGAAAAATATAGTAAAAGATGCCTTCGCAGTTGATAAGGCCAAGCGATGTGCTGGTTTCACCAGGACGGTTGATCTCCTAAAGTCGCGATTACAATCTTTCACAACGGTATCAATCAGCCTCAAGTGACTGATGCCCAGCTGTCTCTTGCTTCAGCTTGGCAAGACTTGTACGGTTTCTGCGGTTCCTGTGTCACAATAAGAACGACGCATCTCGGTCTTATATCTGATCCAAATTCTGTCACCTTTCATGTTGTTAGTCAGCATTTTAGGCTTTACTTCCGCAGAAAGCTCCACTCGATCTTCCAAATCCTTTTATGCGCTTCGACAGAATCTCATCAATGACAAAATGTCATATTTTTTACACATCTGGATCGCTTCTATGCATGTTCTCCCTTTTCAGTTCCGTATTTATGTCAGATTTGAGATTATGCTATTATGTACTTAGCCAAAAATCACAGTTTTAGAGTAACAAAGTGATAATGACTGTTGAATCGCCATCAGCAGATTCCGGAACCAACTATTCAATCAAACATCAACCTCCTAGCTGAAATTGGTTGCAGAGGATTGGAGCCCTTCAGGTACTGGCCATCGTTGATTTCACTGCAATTGCCTATGTTTTACATTGAAACTGGTGGCTGCAATGGATAGCTTGACCCCAATAACCTATGTCTAGACACCAACATCAACCTCCTAGCTGAATTGGATGCAAAGGAACGGAGCCCTTCAGGTATTGGTAATCTTAGATTTCACTGCATTTGCCATCAATGTAAAGATGTCACATTGATGGCTTAAATGGATAGCTATACCCAAAAACCTATGTCGACACTTACATCTCCTAGCTGAATTGCAGAGGAACGGAGCCCTACAGGTATTCGCCATCGTTGATTTCACTGCAATTGCCTATGTTTTACATTGAAACTGGTGGCTGCAATGGATATCTTGACCCCAAAAACCGATGTCTAGACACCAACATCAACCTCTTAGCTGAATTGGTTGAAGAGAAACGGAGCCCTTTAGGTATTGGCCATCATGGATTTCACTGCATTAGCCTATGTTTTTAAATTTGAAACTGGTCGCTGCAATGGATAGCTTGACCCCAAAAACCGATGTCTAGACAGCAACATCAACCTCCTAGCTGAATTGGTTGAAGAGGAACGGAGCCATCTGGATTTCACTGCTTTGGCTCATCAAACATTGATGGCTGCAATGGATAGCGCTCGAATCAAATACCAAAGACACCAACATCAACCTCCTAGCTGAATTGGTTGCAGAGTTACTGAGGTATTGGCCATCTTGGATTTCCCTGGATTGGCCTATCTTTTACATTGAAACTGGTGGCTGCAATGGATAGCTTGACCCCAAAAACCTGTGTCTATACACCAACATGAACCTCCTAGCTGAATTGGTTGAAGAGGAGCGAAGCTCTTCATGACTGGCCATCTGGATTTCACTGCATTGGCTCATCTAACATTGATGGCTGCAATGGATGGTGCTCGAACCAAATACTAAAGACACTAACCTCAACCTCCTAGCTGAATTGATTGCAGAGTTACTGAGCTCCTATAGGTATTGGCCATCTTGGATTTCACAAGATTGGCCTATCACATTGAAATTGGTGGAAGCAATGGATAGCTTTAAGCCAAATACCTATGTCTATACACCAACATTAACCTCCTCGCTGAATTGGTTGAAGAGGATGGCTTCAGGTATTGGCCATCTTGGATTTCACTGCATTGGCCTAAGTTTTACATTGAAACTGGTGGCTAATGGATAGCTTTAACCCCAATACGTATGTCTAAACAAGAACATCAACCTCCTACTGCATTCTAACATTGATGGCTGCAATGGATCGTGCTCGAATCAAATACCAAAGACACTAACATCAACCTCCTAGCTGAATTAGTTGCAGAGTTGCTGAGCTCCTATAGGTATTGGCCATCTTGGATTTCACTGATTTGGCTCATCTAACATTGATGGCTACAATGGCTGGTGCTCGAACCAAATACTAAAGACACTAACATCAACCTCCTAGCTGAATTGATTGCAGAGTTACTGAGCTCCTATAGGTAATGGCCATCTTGGATTTCACTGGATTGGCCTATCTTACATTGAAATTGGTGGCTGCAATGGATAGCTTTAAGCCAAATACCTATGTGTATACACCAACATTTACCTCCTCGCTGAATTGGTTTAAGAGGAACGGAGCCTTCAGGTATATGCTATCTTGGATTTCACTGCATTGGCCTAAGTTTTACATTGAAATTGGTGGCTGCAATGGATAGTTTGAGCCCAAAAACCTGTGTCTATACACAAACATCAACCTCCTAGCTGAATTGGTTGAAGAGGAACGGAGCCCTTCAGGTATTGGCCATCTTGGATTTCACTGCATTGGCTCATATAATATTGATGGCTGCAATGGAAGGTGCTCGAACCAAATACCAAAGACACTAACATCAACCTCCTAGCTGAATTGGTTGCAGAGTTACTGAGCTCCTAGAGGTATTGGCCATCTTGGATTTCACTGCATTGGCTCATATAATATTGATGGCTGCAATGGATGGTGCTCGAACCAAATACCAAAGACACCAACATCAACCTCTTAGCTGAATTGGTTGAAGAGGAGCGAAGCTCTTCATGACTGGCCATTTGGATTTCACTGCATTGGCTCATCTAACATTGATGGCTACAATGGCTGGTGCTCGAACCAAATACTAAAGACACTAACATCAACCTCCTAGCTGAATTGATTGCAGAGTTACTGAGCTCCTATAGGTATTGGCCATCTTGGATTTCACTGGATTGGCCTATCTTACATTGAAATTAGTGGCTGCAATGGATAGCTTTAAGCCAAATACCTATGTGTATACACCAACATTTACCTCCTCGCTGAATTGGTTGAAGAGGAACGGAGCCTTCAGGTATTGACTATCTTGGATTTCACTGCATTGGCCTAAGTTTTACATTGAAATTGGTGGCTGCAATGGATAGTTTGAGCCCAAAAACCTGTGTCTATACACAAACATCAACCTCCTAGCTGAATTGGTTGAAGAGAAACGGAGCCCTTCAGGTATTGGCCATCTTGGATTTCACTGCATTGGCTCATATAATATTGATGGCTGCAATGGATGGTGCTCGAACCAAATACCAAAGACACCAACATCAACCTCTTAGCTGAATTGGTTGAAGAGGAGCGAAGCTCTTCATGACTGGCCATCTGGATTTTACTGCATTGGCTCATCTAACATTGATGGCTGATATGGATGGTGCTCGAACCAAATACCAAAGGCACTAACATCAACCTCCTAACTGAATTGGTTGCAGAGTTATTGAGCTCCTACAGGTATTGGCCATCTTGGATTTCACTGCATTGGCCTAAGTTTTACATTGAAACTGGTGGCTGCAATGGATAGCTTTAACCCAAATACCTATGTCTAAACAACAACATCAACCTCCTAGCTGCATTCTAACATTGATGGCTGCAATGGATGGTGCTCGAATCAAATACCAAAGACACTAACATCAACCTCCTAGCTGAATTGGTTGCAGAGTTACTGAGCCCCTATCTTTGATTTCACTGCAATGGATAACTTGACCACAAAAATCTATGTCTAGACATCAACATGGTTGCAAAGGAATGGAACTCTTCAGGTATTGGCCATCTTGGATTTCACTGCATTGGCTCATATAATATTGATGGCTGCAATGGATGGTGCTCGAACCAAATACCAAAGACACTAACATCAACCTCCTAGCTGAATTGATTGCAGAGTTACTGAGCTCCTATAGATATTGGCCATCTTGGATTTCACTGGATTGGCCTATCACATTGAAATTGGTGGCTGCAATGGATAGCTTTCAGCCACATACCAATGTCTATACACCAACATTAACCTCCTCGCTGAATTGGTTGAAGAGGATGGCTTCAGGTATTGGCCATCTTGGATTTCACTGCATTGGCCTAAGTTTTACATTGAAACTGGTGGCTGCAATGGATAGCTTTAACCCAAATACGTATGTCTTAACAACAACATCAACCTCCTAGCTGCATTCTAACATTGATGGCTGCAATGGATGGTGCTCGAACCAAATACCAAAGACACTAACATCAACCTCCTAGCTGAATTGGTTGCAGAGGAACGGAGCCCTTCATGACTGGCCATCTGGATTTCACTGCGTTTGCACATATAACATTGATGGCTGCAATGGATGGTGCTCGAACCAAATACCAAACACACTAACATCAACCTCCTAGCTGAATTGGTTGCAGAGTTACTGAGCTCCTATAGGTATTGGTCATATTGGATTTCACTGGATTGGCCCTTCTTTTATATTGAAACTGGTGGCTGCAATGGCTAGCTAGACCCAAATACCTATGTCTAGACACTAACATCAACCTCCTAGCTGAATTGGTTGTAGAGTTACTGAGCCCCGATAGGTATTGGCAATCTAAAGCATTGGCCGGTCTTTTTACATTGAAACTGGTGGCTGCAATAGATAGCTTGACCCCAAAACCTGTGTCTATATACCAACATCAACCTCCTAGCTGAATTGGTTGAAGAGGAACTGAGCCCTTCAGGTATTGGCCATCTTGGATTTTACTGCATTGCTCATCTAACATTGATGGCTGCAATGGATGGTGCTCGAACAAAATATCAAAGACACCAACATCAACCTCCTAGCTGAATTGGTTGAAGAGGAACGGAGCCCTTCAGGTATTGGCCATCTTGGATTTCACTGCATTGGCTCATCTAACATTGATGCTGCAATGGATAGTGCTCGAACTAAATACCAATATAATAACATGAACCTCCTAGCTGAATTGGTTGCAGAGTTACTGAGCTCTTATAGGTATTGGCCTTACATTGAAACTGGTGGTTGCAATTGATAGCTTGACTCTAAACCTATGGCTAGACACCAACATCAACCTCCTAGCTGAATCGGTTGCAATCTTTGATTTCATTGCATTGGCTCATCTTTACATTGAAACTAATGGCTGCAATGGATAACTTGACCACAAAAACCAATGTCTAGACACCAACATGGTTGCAAAGGAACGGAGCAATGGATAGCTTTAACTCAAATACCTATGTCTAAACAACAACAACAACCTCCTAGCTGCATTCTAACATTGATGGCTGCAATGGATGGTGCTCGAACCAAATACCAAAGACACTAACATCAACCTCCTAGCTGAATTGGTTGCAGAGTTGCTGAGCTCCTATAGGTATTGGCCATCTTGGATTTCACTGCATTGGCCCTTCTTTTTACATTGAAACTGGTGGCTGCAATGGATAGCTTGACCCCAAAAACCTGTGTCTATATACCAACATCAACCTCCCAGCTGAATTGGTTGAAGAGGAACAGAGCCCTTCAGGTATTGGCCATCTTGGATTTCACTGCATTGGCCTATCTTTATACATTGAAAATGGTGGCTGCAATGGATAGCTTGACCCCAAAAACCTGTGTCTATATACCAACATCAACCTCCCAGCTGAATTGGTTGAAGAGGAACGGAGCCCTTCAGGTATTGGCCATCTTGGATTTCACTGCATTGGCTCATATAATATTGATGGCTGCAATGGATGGTGCTCGAACCAAATACCAAAGACACTAACATCAACCTCCTAGCTGAATTGGTTGCAGAGTTACTGAGCTCCTAGAGGTATTGGCCATCTTGGATTTCACTGCATTGGCTCATATAATATTGATGGCTGCAATGGATGGTGCTCGAACCAAATACCAAAGACACCAACATCAACCTCTTAGCTGAATTGGTTGAAGAGGAGCGAAGCTCTTCATGACTGGCCATTTGGATTTCACTGCATTGGCTCATCTAACATTGATGGCTACAATGGCTGGTGCTCGAACCAAATACTAAAGACACTAACATCAACCTCCTAGCTGAATTGATTGCAGAGTTACTGAGCTCCTATAGGTATTGGCCATCTTGGATTTCACTGGATTGGCCTATCTTACATTGAAATTAGTGGCTGCAATGGATAGCTTTAAGCCAAATACCTATGTGTATACACCAACATTTACCTCCTCGCTGAATTGGTTGAAGAGGAACGGAGCCTTCAGGTATTGACTATCTTGGATTTCACTGCATTGGCCTAAGTTTTACATTGAAATTGGTGGCTGCAATGGATAGTTTGAGCCCAAAAACCTGTGTCTATACACAAACATCAACCTCCTAGCTGAATTGGTTGAAGAGGAACGGAGCCCTTCAGGTATTGGCCATCTTGGATTTCACTGCATTGGCTCATATAATATTGATGGCTGCAATGGATGGTGCTCGAACCAAATACCAAAGACACCAACATCAACCTCTTAGCTGAATTGGTTGAAGAGGAGCGAAGCTCTTCATGACTGGCCATCTGGATTTTACTGCATTGGCTCATCTAACATTGATGGCTGATATGGATGGTGCTCGAACCAAATACCAAAGGCACTAACATCAACCTCCTAACTGAATTGGTTGCAGAGTTATTGAGCTCCTACAGGTATTGGCCATCTTGGATTTCACTGCATTGGCCTAAGTTTTACATTGAAACTGGTGGCTGCAATGGATAGCTTTAACCCAAATACCTATGTCTAAACAACAACATCAACCTCCTAGCTGCATTCTAACATTGATGGCTGCAATGGATGGTGCTCGAACCAAATACCAAAGACACTAACATCAACCTCCTAGCTGAATTGGTTGCAGAGTTGCTGAGCTCCTATAGGTATTGGCCATCTTGGATTTCACTGCATTGGCCCTTCTTTTTACATTGAAACTGGTGGCTGCAATGGATAGCTTGACCCCAAAAACCTGTGTCTATATACCAACATCAACCTCCCAGCTGAATTGGTTGAAGAGGAACAGAGCCCTTCAGGTATTGGCCATCTTGGATTTTACTGCATTGCTCATCTAACATTGATGGCTGCAATGGATGGTGCTCGAACAAAATATCAAAGACACCAACATCAACCTCCTAGCTGAATTGGTTGAAGAGGAACGGAGCCCTTCAGGTATTGGCCATCTTGGATTTCACTGCATTGGCTCATCTAACATTGATGCTGCAATGGATAGTGCTCGAACTAAATACCAATATAATAACATGAACCTCCTAGCTGAATTGGTTGCAGAGTTACTGAGCTCTTATAGGTATTGGCCTTACATTGAAACTGGTGGTTGCAATTGATAGCTTGACTCTAAACCTATGTCTAGACACCAACATCAACCTCCTAGCTGAATCGGTTGCAATCTTTGATTTCATTGCATTGGCTCATCTTTACATTGAAACTAATGGCTGCAATGGATAACTTGACCACAAAAACCAATGTCTAGACACCAACATGGTTGCAAAGGAACGGAGCAATGGATAGCTTTAACTCAAATACCTATGTCTAAACAACAACAACAACCTCCTAGCTGCATTCTAACATTGATGGCTGCAATGGATGGTGCTCGAACCAAATACCAAAGACACTAACATCAACCTCCTAGCTGAATTGGTTGCAGAGTTGCTGAGCTCCTATAGGTATTGGCCATCTTGGATTTCACTGCATTGGCCCTTCTTTTTACATTGAAACTGGTGGCTGCAATGGATAGCTTGACCCCAAAAACCTGTGTCTATATACCAACATCAACCTCCCAGCTGAATTGGTTGAAGAGGAACAGAGCCCTTCAGGTATTGGCCATCTTGGATTTCACTGCATTGGCCTATCTTTATACATTGAAAATGGTGGCTGCAATGGATAGCTTGACCCCAAACACCTATGTCTATACAGCGACATCAACCTCCTAGCTGATTTGGTTGAAGAGGAACGGAGCCCTTCATGACTGGACATCTGGATTTCATTGCATTTGCTCATCTAACATTGATGGCTCCAATGGATGGCGCTCGAACCAAATACCAAAGACACTAACATCAACCTCCTAGCTGAATCGGTTACAGAGGAACGGAGCCCCTATAGGTATTGGCAATCTCAGATTTCACTGCATTGGCCATCAATGTAAAGATGTTACATTGATGGCTGCAATGGATAGTTAGACCTATGTCTAGACAACCTCCTAGCTGAATTGGTTGCAGAGGAACAGAGCCCTTCAGGTATTGGCAATCTTTGATTTCACTGCATTGGCCTATGTTTATATTGAAAGAAATATCTCCAATGGCTTAGACCCAAATACCTATGTCCAGACACTAACATCAACCTCCTAGCTTAATTGGTTGCAGAATTACTGAGCCCCGATAGATATTGGCCATCTAGAGCATTGGCATGTCTTTTTACATTGAAACTGGTGGCTGCAATGGATAGCTTGACCCCAAACACCTTTGTCTAAACAACAACATCAACCTCCTAGCTGAATTGATTGCAGAGTTACTCAGCTCCTATAGGTATTGGCCATCTTGGATTTCACTGCATTGGCCTGTCTTTTTACATTGAAACTGGTGGCTGCAATGGACAGCTTGACCCCAAAAACCTTTGTCTAGACACCAAAATCAACCTCCGAGCTGAATTGGTTGCAGAAGTACGGAACCCAATAGGTATCGGCGGCCATCTTTGTCCCATTCAAGTGAACTGTACCCCTAATCCAGCAAAGGACAATACTTATAAGACATATGTGATATGATTGGCTCATATAACATTGGAGGCGGCGCCTGCAAGCACGTGGCTCGCGAATATTTATATGTGCATACCAGCCTCGATACGCTATGCCGTGCACACACGTCTATACAGATGGCTCATCTTAGAATGCAGATAGCAATGGAGGAGGCGCTGTTTTTATCAAAGACAGAAGCTCTATCTCCCATATCCGTACCATCCGGCATTGTCTGCTCAAACTACAGAGCTATGATGCAAGCGCTAACATCAGCCACTGACTATCTGATCACCACCCAAGAAGATGACAATCTTGTCTTGCTGTCCGACACTGTCCGCATTACAGGCCCTTATGGCTGCATCATCAGACCAACTGACTGAAAATCTACTAAAGAACCTAAGTAGTCTTCTTCAAGATAGAATGGATACCAGCTCACGTAGGAGTACCAGGAAATGATTAATTGGAAGCAAAGAAATTTGACTCTCATTGGAAAGACAATAATTATAAAATCGTTCATCATGTCTCAATTCTTATACACTTGTGGAGCAATTGAAATACCAGATAAATACATGAAATAGAAATACATGAAATAGAAAATCTAATTTTCAATTACCTCTGGTCAGGAAAAAATATTGATTCAGAGATTTTGATACAGTCGAAGTGCGATTTAATTAGTTTAAAACTTAAAGATAATCCTTCTAAAAGAACATATTTATGGTACAATAAATTAATCAATATTAATCAAAGAATGATCTTTTATAAACATTGGAAGGAAGTAGGGATAAATTATATTTCAGATTTACTAAGACCAGACAAAACAGTGATACCTTTTGAATCACTGGGACTAAAAGCAACCGAATGGTTCAAATGGAGAGGGTTAATGGATGTTATTATAAATAAGATTTGGCGTTATAATTTTAACACTGATAACAATAATGTATTCATGGCACAAGATGTTGGTTATGACTTCTGAACACCGCATTCTTAAGTGTAAAAAAAATATTTGATTAATTGGAAGCAAAGAAATTTGACTCTCATTGGAAAGACAATAATTATAAAATCGTTAATCATGTCTCAATTCTTATACACTTGTGGAGCAATTGAAATACCAGATAAATACATGAAATAGAAATACATGAAATAGAAAATCTAATTTTCAATTATCTCTGGTCAGGAAAAAATATTGATTTAGACATTTTGATACAGTCGAACTGTGATTTAATTAGTTTAAAACTTAAAGATAATCCTTCTCAAAAAACATATTTATGGAACAATATATTAATCAAAGAATGATCTTTTATAAACATTGGAAGGAAGTAGGGATAAATTATATTTCAGATTTACTAAGACCAGACAAAACAGTGATACCTTTTGAATCACTGGGATTAAAAGCAACCGAATGGTTCAAATGGAGAGGGTTAATGGATGTTATAATAAATAAGATTTGGCGTTATAATTTTAACACTGATAACAATAATGTATTCATGGTACAGGATGTTGGTTATGACTTCTGAACACCGCATTCTTAAGTGTAAAAAAAATATTTGATTAATTGGAAGCAAAGAAATTTGACTTTCATTGGAAAGACAATAATTATAAAATCGTTCATCATGTCTCAATTCTCATACACTTGTGGAGCAATTGAAATACCAGATAAATACATGAAATAGAAATACATGAAATAGAAAATCTAATTTCGATTATCTCTGGTCAGGAAAAAATATTGATTTAGACATTTTGATACAGTCGAACTGTGATTTAATTAGTTTTAAACTTAAAGATAATCCTTCTCAATAAAACATATTTATGGAACAATAAATTAATCAAAATTAATCAAAGAATGATCTTTTATAAACATTGCAAGGAAGTGGGGATAAATTATATTTCAGATTTACTAAGACCAGACAAAACAGTGATACCTTTTGAATCACTGGGACTAAAAGCAACCGAATGGTTCAAATGGACATTTTGATACAGTCGAACTGTGATTTAATTAGTTTTAAACTTAAAGATAATCCTTCTCAAAAAACATATTTATGGAACAATAAATTAATCAAAATTAATCAAAGAATGATATTTTATAAACATTGGAAGGAAGTAGGGATAAATTATATTTCAGATTTACTAAGACCAGACAAAACAGTGATACCTTTTGAATCACTGGGACTAAAAGCAACCGAATGGTTCAAATGGAGAGGGTTAATGGATGTTATTATAAATAAGATTTGGCGTTATAATTTTAACACTGATAACAATAATGTATTCATGGTACAGGATGTTGGTTATGACTTCTGAACACCGCATTCTTAAGTGTAAAAACATATTTGATTAATTGGAAGCAAAGAAATTTGACTCTCATTGCAAAGACAATAATTATAAAATCGTTCATCATGTCTCAATTCTTATACACTTGTGGAGCAATTGAAATACCAGATAAATACATGAAATAGAAATACATGAAATAGAAAATCTAATTTTCAATTATCTCTGGTCAGGAAAAAATATTGATTTAGACATTTTGATACAGTCGAACTGTGATTTAATTAGTTTTAAACTTAAAGATAATCCTTCTCAAAAAACATATTTATGGAACAATAAATTAATCAAAATTAATCAAAGAATGATCTTTTATAAACATAGGAAGGAAGTAGGGATAAATTATATTTCAGATTTACTAAGACCAGACAAAACAGTGATACCTTTTGAATCACTGGGATTAAAAGCAACCCAATGGTTCAAATGGAGAGGGTTAATGGATGTTATTATAAATAAGATTTGGCGTTATAATTTTAACACTGATAACAATAATGTATTCATTTTACAGGATGTTGGTTATGACTTCTGAACACCGCATTCTTAAGTGTAAAAAAATATTTGATTAATTGGAAGCAAAGAAATTTGACTCTCATTGGAAAGACAATAATTATAAAATCGTTCATCATGTCTCAATTCTTATACACTTGTGGAGCAATTGAAATACCAGATAAATACATGAAATAGAAATACATGAAATAGAAAATCTAATTTTCAATTATCTCTGGTCAGGAAAAATATTGATTTAGACATTTTGATACAGTCGAACTGTGATTTAATTAGTTTTAAACTTAAAGATAATCCTTCTCAAAAAACATATTTATGGAACAATAAATTAATCAAAATTAGTCAAAGAATGATCTTTTATAAACATTGGAAGGAAGTAGGGATAAATTATATTTCAGATTTACTAAGACCAGACAAAACAGTGATACCTTTTGAATCACTGGGATTAAAAGCAACCGAATGGTTCAAATGGAGAGGGTTAATGGATGTTATTATAAATAAGATTTGGCGTTATAATTTTAACACTGATAACAATAATGTATTCATGGCACAAGATGTTGGTTATGACTTCTGAACACCGCATTCTTAAGTGTAAAAAAAATATTTGATTAATTGGAAGCAAAGAAATTTGACTCTCATTGGAAATAATAATTATAAAATCGTTAATCATGTCTCAATTCTTATACACTTGTGGAGCAATTGAAATACCAGATAAATACATGAAATAGAAAATCTAATTTTCAATTATCTCTGGTCAGGAAAAATATTGATTTAGACATTTTGATACAGTCGAACTGTGATTTAATTAGTTTTAAACTTAAAGATAATCCTTCTCAAAAAACATATTTATGGAACAATAAATTAATCAAAATTAATCAAAGAATGATATTTTATAAACATTGGAAGGAAGTAGGGATAAATTATATTTCAGATTTACTAAGACCAGACAAAACAGTGATACCTTTTGAATCACTGGGACTAAAAGCAACCGAATGGTTCAAATGGAGAGGGTTAATGGATGTTATTATAAATAAGATTTGGCGTTATAATTTTAACACTGATAACAATAATGTATTCATGGTACAGGATGTTGGTTATGACTTCTGAACACCGCATTCTTAAGTGTAAAAAAATATTTGATTAATTGGAAGCAAGGAAATTTGACTCTCATTGCAAAGACAATAATTATAAAATCGTTCATCATGTCTCAATTCTTATACACTTGTGGAGCAATTGAAATACCAGATAAATACATGAAATAGAAATACATGAAATAGAAAATCTAATTTTCAATTATCTCTGGTCAGGAAAAAATATTGATTTAGACATTTTGATACAGTCGAACTGTGATTAAATTAGTTTAAAACTTAAAGATAATCCTTCTCAAAAAACATATTCATGGAACAATATATTAATCAAAGAATGATCTTTTATAAACATTGGAAGGAAGTAGGGATAAATTATATTTCAGATTTACTAAGACCAGACAAAACAGTGATACCTTTTGAATCACTGGGATTAAAAGCAACGGAATGGTTCAAATGGAGAGGGTTAATGGATGTTATAATAAATAAGATTTGGCGTTATAATTTTAACACTGATAACAATAATGTATTCATGGTACAGGATGTTGGTTATGACTTCTGAACACCGCATTCTTAAGTGTAAAAAAAATATTTGATTAATTGGAAGCAAAGAAATTTGACTCTCATTGGAAAGACAATAATTATAAAATCGTTCATCATGTCTCAATTCTCATACACTTGTGGACCAATTGAAATACCAGATAAATACATGAAATAGAAATACATGAAATAGAAAATCTAATTTCGATTATCTCTGGTCAGGAAAAAATATTGATTTAGACATTTTGATACAGTCGAACTGTGATTTAATTAGTTTTAAACTTAAAGATAATCCTTCTCAATAAAACATATTTATGGAACAATAAATTAATCAAAATTAATCAAAGAATGATCTTTTATAAACATTGCAAGGAAGTGGGGATAAATTATATTTCAGATTTACTAAGACCAGACAAAACAGTGATACCTTTTGAATCACTGGGACTAAAAGCAACCGAATGGTTCAAATGGAGAGGGTTAATGGATGTTATTATAAATAAGATTTGGCGTTATAATTTTAACACTGATAACAATAATGTATTCATGGTACAGGATGTTGGTTATGACTTCTGAACACCGCATTCTTAAGTGTAAAAAAATATTTGATTAATTGGAAGCAAAGAAATTTGACTCTCATTGCAAAGACAATAATTATAAAATCGTTCATCATGTCTCAATTCTTATACACTTGTGGAGCAATTGAAATACCAGATAAATACATGAAATAGAAATACATGAAATAGAAAATCTAATTTTCAATTATCTCTGGTCAGGAAAAATATTGATTTAGACATTTTGATACAGTCGAACTGTGATTTAATTAGTTTTAAACTTAAAGATAATCCTTCTCAAAAAACATATTTATGGAACAATAAATTAATCAAAATTAATCAAAGAATGATCTTTTATAAACATAGGAAGGAAGTAGGGATAAATTATATTTCAGATTTACTAAGACCAGACAAAACAGTGATACCTTTTGAATCACTGGGATTAAAAGCAACCGAATGGTTCAAATGGAGAGGGTTAATGGATGTTATTATAAATAAGATTTGGCGTTATAATTTTAACACTGATAACAATAATGTATTCATTTTACAGGATGTTGGTTATGACTTCTGAACACCGCATTCTTAAGTGTAAAAAAATATTTGATTAATTGGAAGCAAAGAAATTTGACTCTCATTGGAAAGACAATAATTATAAAATCGTTCATCATGTCTCAATTCTTATACACTTGTGGAGCAATTGAAATACCAGATAAATACATGAAATAGAAATACATGAAATAGAAAATCTAATTTTCAATTATCTCTGGTCAGGAAAAAATATTGATTTAGACATTTTGATACAGTCGAACTGTGATTTAATTAGTTTAAAACTTAAAGATAATCCTTCTCAAAAAACATATTTATGGAACAATATATTAATCAAAGAATGATCTTTTATAAACATTGGAAGGAAGTAGGGATAAATTATATTTCAGATTTACTAAGACCAGACAAAACAGTGATACCTTTTGAATCACTGGGATTAAAAGCAACCGAATGGTTCAAATGGAGAGGGTTAATGGATGTTATAATAAATAAGATTTGGCGTTATAATTTTAACACTGATAACAATAATGTATTCATGGTACAGGATGTTGGTTATGACTTCTGAACACCGCATTCTTAAGTGTAAAAAAAATATTTGATTAATTGGAAGCAAAGAAATTTGACTTTCATTGGAAAGACAATAATTATAAAATCGTTCATCATGTCTCAATTCTCATACACTTGTGGAGCAATTGAAATACCAGATAAATACATGAAATAGAAATACATGAAATAGAAAATCTAATTTCGATTATCTCTGGTCAGGAAAAAATATTGATTTAGACATTTTGATACAGTCGAACTGTGATTTAATTAGTTTTAAACTTAAAGATAATCCTTCTCAATAAAACATATTTATGGAACAATAAATTAATCAAAATTAATCAAAGAATGATCTTTTATAAACATTGCAAGGAAGTGGGGATAAATTATATTTCAGATTTACTAAGACCAGACAAAACAGTGATACCTTTTGAATCACTGGGACTAAAAGCAACCGAATGGTTCAAATGGACATTTTGATACAGTCGAACTGTGATTTAATTAGTTTTAAACTTAAAGATAATCCTTCTCAAAAAACATATTTATGGAACAATAAATTAATCAAAATTAATCAAAGAATGATATTTTATAAACATTGGAAGGAAGTAGGGATAAATTATATTTCAGATTTACTAAGACCAGACAAAACAGTGATACCTTTTGAATCACTGGGACTAAAAGCAACCGAATGGTTCAAATGGAGAGGGTTAATGGATGTTATTATAAATAAGATTTGGCGTTATAATTTTAACACTGATAACAATAATGTATTCATGGTACAGGATGTTGGTTATGACTTCTGAACACCGCATTCTTAAGTGTAAAAACATATTTGATTAATTGGAAGCAAAGAAATTTGACTCTCATTGCAAAGACAATAATTATAAAATCGTTCATCATGTCTCAATTCTTATACACTTGTGGAGCAATTGAAATACCAGATAAATACATGAAATAGAAATACATGAAATAGAAAATCTAATTTTCAATTATCTCTGGTCAGGAAAAAATATTGATTTAGACATTTTGATACAGTCGAACTGTGATTTAATTAGTTTTAAACTTAAAGATAATCCTTCTCAAAAAACATATTTATGGAACAATAAATTAATCAAAATTAATCAAAGAATGATCTTTTATAAACATAGGAAGGAAGTAGGGATAAATTATATTTCAGATTTACTAAGACCAGACAAAACAGTGATACCTTTTGAATCACTGGGATTAAAAGCAACCCAATGGTTCAAATGGAGAGGGTTAATGGATGTTATTATAAATAAGATTTGGCGTTATAATTTTAACACTGATAACAATAATGTATTCATTTTACAGGATGTTGGTTATGACTTCTGAACACCGCATTCTTAAGTGTAAAAAAATATTTGATTAATTGGAAGCAAAGAAATTTGACTCTCATTGGAAAGACAATAATTATAAAATCGTTCATCATGTCTCAATTCTTATACACTTGTGGAGCAATTGAAATACCAGATAAATACATGAAATAGAAATACATGAAATAGAAAATCTAATTTTCAATTATCTCTGGTCAGGAAAAATATTGATTTAGACATTTTGATACAGTCGAACTGTGATTTAATTAGTTTTAAACTTAAAGATAATCCTTCTCAAAAAACATATTTATGGAACAATAAATTAATCAAAATTAGTCAAAGAATGATCTTTTATAAACATTGGAAGGAAGTAGGGATAAATTATATTTCAGATTTACTAAGACCAGACAAAACAGTGATACCTTTTGAATCACTGGGATTAAAAGCAACCGAATGGTTCAAATGGAGAGGGTTAATGGATGTTATTATAAATAAGATTTGGCGTTATAATTTTAACACTGATAACAATAATGTATTCATGGCACAAGATGTTGGTTATGACTTCTGAACACCGCATTCTTAAGTGTAAAAAAAATATTTGATTAATTGGAAGCAAAGAAATTTGACTCTCATTGGAAATAATAATTATAAAATCGTTAATCATGTCTCAATTCTTATACACTTGTGGAGCAATTGAAATACCAGATAAATACATGAAATAGAAAATCTAATTTTCAATTATCTCTGGTCAGGAAAAATATTGATTTAGACATTTTGATACAGTCGAACTGTGATTTAATTAGTTTTAAACTTAAAGATAATCCTTCTCAAAAAACATATTTATGGAACAATAAATTAATCAAAATTAATCAAAGAATGATATTTTATAAACATTGGAAGGAAGGAGGGATAAATTATATTTCAGATTTACTAAGACCAGACAAAACAGTGATACCTTTTGAATCACTGGGACTAAAAGCAACCGAATGGTTCAAATGGAGAGGGTTAATGGATGTTATTATAAATAAGATTTGGCGTTATAATTTTAACACTGATAACAATAATGTATTCATGGTACAGGATGTTGGTTATGACTTCTGAACACCGCATTCTTAAGTGTAAAAAAATATTTGATTAATTGGAAGCAAGGAAATTTGACTCTCATTGCAAAGACAATAATTATAAAATCGTTCATCATGTCTCAATTCTTATACACTTGTGGAGCAATTGAAATACCAGATAAATACATGAAATAGAAATACATGAAATAGAAAATCTAATTTTCAATTATCTCTGGTCAGGAAAAAATATTGATTTAGACATTTTGATACAGTCGAACTGTGATTAAATTAGTTTAAAACTTAAAGATAATCCTTCTCAAAAAACATATTCATGGAACAATATATTAATCAAAGAATGATCTTTTATAAACATTGGAAGGAAGTAGGGATAAATTATATTTCAGATTTACTAAGACCAGACAAAACAGTGATACCTTTTGAATCACTGGGATTAAAAGCAACGGAATGGTTCAAATGGAGAGGGTTAATGGATGTTATAATAAATAAGATTTGGCGTTATAATTTTAACACTGATAACAATAATGTATTCATGGTACAGGATGTTGGTTATGACTTCTGAACACCGCATTCTTAAGTGTAAAAAAAATATTTGATTAATTGGAAGCAAAGAAATTTGACTCTCATTGGAAAGACAATAATTATAAAATCGTTCATCATGTCTCAATTCTCATACACTTGTGGACCAATTGAAATACCAGATAAATACATGAAATAGAAATACATGAAATAGAAAATCTAATTTCGATTATCTCTGGTCAGGAAAAAATATTGATTTAGACATTTTGATACAGTCGAACTGTGATTTAATTAGTTTTAAACTTAAAGATAATCCTTCTCAATAAAACATATTTATGGAACAATAAATTAATCAAAATTAATCAAAGAATGATCTTTTATAAACATTGCAAGGAAGTGGGGATAAATTATATTTCAGATTTACTAAGACCAGACAAAACAGTGATACCTTTTGAATCACTGGGACTAAAAGCAACCGAATGGTTCAAATGGAGAGGGTTAATGGATGTTATTATAAATAAGATTTGGCGTTATAATTTTAACACTGATAACAATAATGTATTCATGGTACAGGATGTTGGTTATGACTTCTGAACACCGCATTCTTAAGTGTAAAAAAATATTTGATTAATTGGAAGCAAAGAAATTTGACTCTCATTGCAAAGACAATAATTATAAAATCGTTCATCATGTCTCAATTCTTATACACTTGTGGAGCAATTGAAATACCAGATAAATACATGAAATAGAAATACATGAAATAGAAAATCTAATTTTCAATTATCTCTGGTCAGGAAAAATATTGATTTAGACATTTTGATACAGTCGAACTGTGATTTAATTAGTTTTAAACTTAAAGATAATCCTTCTCAAAAAACATATTTATGGAACAATAAATTAATCAAAATTAATCAAAGAATGATCTTTTATAAACATAGGAAGGAAGTAGGGATAAATTATATTTCAGATTTACTAAGACCAGACAAAACAGTGATACCTTTTGAATCACTGGGATTAAAAGCAACCGAATGGTTCAAATGGAGAGGGTTAATGGATGTTATTATAAATAAGATTTGGCGTTATAATTTTAACACTGATAACAATAATGTATTCATTTTACAGGATGTTGGTTATGACTTCTGAACACCGCATTCTTAAGTGTAAAAAAATATTTGATTAATTGGAAGCAAAGAAATTTGACTCTCATTGGAAAGACAATAATTATAAAATCGTTCATCATGTCTCAATTCTTATACACTTGTGGAGCAATTGAAATACCAGATAAATACATGAAATAGAAATACATGAAATAGAAAATCTAATTTTCAATTATCTCTGGTCAGGAAAAATATTGATTTAGACATTTTGATACAGTCGAACTGTGATTTAATTAGTTTTAAACTTAAAGATAATCCTTCTCAAAAAACATATTTATGGAACAATAAATTAATCAAAATTAATCAAAGAATGATCTTTTATAAACATTGGAAGGAAGTAGGGATAAATTATATTTCAGATTTACTAAGACCAGACAAAACAGTGATACCTTTTGAATCACTGGGACTAAAAGCAACCGAATGGTTCAAATGGAGAGGGTTAATGGATGTTATTATAAATAAGATTTGGCGTTATAATTTTAACACTGATAACAAAAATGTATTCATGGTACAGGATGTTGGTTATGACTTCTGAACACCGCATTCTTAAGTGTAAAAAAAATATTTGATTAATTGGAAGCAAAGAAATTTGACTCTCATTGGAAAGACAATAATTATAAAATCGTTCATCATGTCTCAATTCTTATACACTTGTGGACCAATTGAAATACCAGATAAATACATGAAATAGAAATACATGAAATAGAAAATCTAATTTCGATTATCTCTGGTCAGGAAAAAATATTGATTTAGACATTTTGATACAGTCGAACTGTGATTTAATTAGTTTTAAACTTAAAGATAATCCTTCTCAATAAAACATATTTATGGAACAATAAATTAATCAAAATTAATCAAAGAATGATCTTTTATAAACATTGCAAGGAAGTGGGGATAAATTATATTTCAGATTTACTAAGACCAGACAAAACAGTGATACCTTTTGAATCACTGGGACTAAAAGCAACCGAATGGTTCAAATGGACATTTTGATACAGTCGAACTGTGATTTAATTAGTTTTAAACTTAAAGATAATCCTTCTCAAAAAACATATTTATGGAACAATAAATTAATCAAAATTAATCAAAGAATGATCTTTTATAAACATTGGAAGGAAGTAGGGATAAATTATATTTCAGATTTACTAAGACCAGACAAAACAGTGATACCTTTTGAATCACTGGGATTAAAAGCAACCGAATGGTTCAAATGGAGAGGGTTAATGGATGTTATTATAAATAAGATTTGGCGTTATAATTTTAACACTGATAACAATAATGTATTCATGGTACAGGATGTTGGTTATGACTTCTGAACACCGCATTCTTAAGTGTAAAAAAAATATTTGATTAATTGGAAGCAAAGAAATTTGACTCTCATTGGAAAGACAATAATTATAAAATCGTTCATCATGTCTCAATTCTTATACACTTGTGGAGCAATTGAAATACAAGATAAATACATGAAATAGAAATACATGAAATAGAAAATCTAATTTCGATTATCTCTGGTGAGGAAAAAATATTGATTTAGACATTTTGATACAGTCGAACTGTGATTTAATTAGATTTAAACTTAAAGATAATCCTTCTCAAAAAACATATTTATGGAACAATAAATTAATCAAAATTAATCAAAGAATGATATTTTATAAACATTGGAAGGAAGTGGGGATAAATTATATTTCAGATTTACTAAGACCAGACAAAACAGTGATACCTTTTGAATCACTGGGATTAAAAGCAACCGAATGGTTCAAATGGAGAGGGTTAATGGATGTTATTATAAATAAGATTTGGCGTTATAATTTTAACACTGATAACAATAATGTATTCATGGTACAAGATGTTGGTTATGACTTCTGAACACCGCATTCTTAAGTGTAAAAAAATATATTTGATTAATTTGAAGCAAAGAAATTTGACTCTCATTGGAAAGACAATAATTATAAAATCGTTCATCATGTCTCAATTCTTATACACTTGTGGACCAATTGAAATACCAGATAAATACATGAAATAGAAATACATGAAATAGAAAATCTAATTTTCATATATCTCTGGTCAGGAAAAAATATTGATTTAGACATTTTGATACAGTCGAACTGTGATTTAATTAGTTTTAAACTTAAAGATAATCCTTCTCAATAAAACATATTTATGGAACAATAAATTAATCAAAATTAATCAAAGAATGATCTTTTATAAACATTGCAAGGAAGTGGGGATAAATTATATTTCAGATTTACTAAGACCAGACAAAACAGTGATACCTTTTGAATCACTGGGACTAAAAGCAACCGAATGGTTCAAATGGACATTTTGATACAGTCGAACTGTGATTTAATTAGTTTTAAACTTAAAGATAATCCTTCTCAAAAAACATATTTATGGAACAATAAATTAATCAAAATGAATCAAAGAATGATCTTTTATAAACATTGGAAGGAAGTAGGGATAAATTATATTTCAGATTTACTAAGACCAGACAAAACAGTGATACCTTTTGAATCACTGGGATTAAAAGCAACCGAATGGTTCAAATGGAGAGGGTTAATGGATGTTATTATAAATAAGATTTGGCGTTATAATTTTAACACTGATAACAATAATGTATTCATGGTACAGGATGTTGGTTATGACTTCTGAACACCGCATTCTTAAGTGTAAAAAAAATATTTGATTAATTGGAAGCAAAGAAATTTGACTCTCATTGGAAAGACAATAATTATAAAATCGTTCATCATGTCTCAATTCTTATACACTTGTGGACCAATTGAAATACCAGATAAATACATGAAATAGAAATACATGAAATAGAAAATCTAATTTCGATTATCTCTGGTGAGGAAAAAATATTGATTTAGACATTTTGATACAGTCGAACTGTGATTTAATTAGATTTAAACTTAAAGATAATCCTTCTCAAAAAACATATTTATGGAACAATAAATTAATCAAAATTAATCAAAGAATGATATTTTATAAACATTGGAAGGAAGTGGGGATAAATTATATTTCAGATTTACTAAGACCAGACAAAACAGTGATACCTTTTGAATCACTGGGACTAAAAGCAACCAAATGGTTCAAATGGAGAGGGTTAATGGATGTTATTATAAATAAGATCTGGCGTTATAATTTTAACACTGATAACAATAATGTATTCATGGTACAGGATGTTGGTTATGACTTCTGAACACCGCATTCTTAAGTGTAAAAAAATATTTGATTAATTGGAAGCAAAGAAATTTGACTCTCATTGCAAAGACAATAATTATAAAATCGTTCATCATGTCTCAATTCTTATACACTTGTGGAGCAATTGAAATACCAGATAAATACATGAAATAGAAATACATGAAATAGAAAATCTAATTTTCATATATCTCTGGTCAGGAAAAAATATTGATTTAGACATTTTGATACAGTCGAAGTGTGATTTAATTAGTTTTAAACTTAAAGATAATCCTTCTCAATCAAACATATTTATGGAACAATAAATTAATCAAAATTAATCAAAGAATGATCTTTTATAAACATTGGAAGGAAGTAGGGATAAATTATATTTCAGATTTACTAAGACCAGACAAAACAGTGATACCTTTTGAATCACTGGGATTAAAAGCAACCGAATGGTTCAAATGGAGAGGGTTAATGGATGTTATTATAAATAAGATTTGGCGTTATAATATTAACACTGATAACAAAAATGTATTCATGGTACAGGATGTTGGTTATGACTTCTGAACACCGCATTCTTAAGTGTAAAAAAATATTTGATTAATTGGAAGCAAAGAAATTTGACTCTCATTGCAAAGATAATAATTATAAAATCGTTCATCATGTCTCAATTCTTATACACTTGTGGAGCAATTGAAATACCAGATAAATACATGAAATAGAAATACATGAAATAGAAAATCTAATTTTCAATTATCTCTGGTCAGGAAAAATATTGATTTAGACATTTTGATACAGTCGAACTGTGATTTAATTAGTTTTAAACTTAAAGATAATCCTTCTCAAAAAACATATTTATGGAACAATAAATTAATCAAAATTAATCAAAGAATGATCTTTTATAAACATAGGAAGGAAGTAGGGATAAATTATATTTCAGATTTACTAAGACCAGACAAAACAGTGATACCTTTTGAATCACTGGGATTAAAAGCGACCGAATGGTTCAAATGGAGAGGGTTAATGGATGTTATTATAAATAAGATTTGGCGTTATAATATTAACACTGATAACAATAATGTATTCATTTTACAGGATGTTGGTTATGACTTCTGAACACCGCATTCTTAAGTGTAAAAAAATATTTGATTAATTGGAAGCAAAGAAATTTGACTCTCATTGGAAAGACAATAATTATAAAATCGTTCATCATGTCTCAATTCTTATACACTTGTGGAGCAATTGAAATACCAGATAAATACATGAAATAGAAATACATGAAATAGAAAATCTAATTTTCAATTATCTCTGGTCAGGAAAAATATTGATTTAGACATTTTGATACAGTCGAACTGTGATTTAATTAGTTTTAAACTTAAAGATAATCCTTCTCAAAAAACATATTTATGGAACAATAAATTAATCAAAATTAATCAAAGAATGATCTTTTATAAACATTGGAAGGAAGTAGGGATAAATTATATTTCAGATTTACTAAGACCAGACAAAACAGTGATACCTTTTGAATCACTGGGATTAAAAGCAACCGAATGGTTCAAATGGAGAGGGTTAATGGATGTTATTATAAATAAGATTTGGCGTTATAATTTTAACACTGATAACAAAAATGTATTCATGGTACAGGATGTTGGTTATGACTTCTGAACACCGCATTCTTAAGTGTAAAAAAAATATTTGATTAATTGGAAGCAAAGAAATTTGACTCTCATTGGAAAGACAATAATTATAAAATCGTTCATCATGTCTCAATTCTTATACACTTGTGGACCAATTGAAATACCAGATAAATACATGAAATAGAAATACATGAAATAGAAAATCTAATTTCGATTATCTCTGGTCAGGAAAAAATATTGATTTAGACATTTTGATACAGTCGAACTGTGATTTAATTAGTTTTAAACTTAAAGATAATCCTTCTCAATAAAACATATTTATGGAACAATAAATTAATCAAAATTAATCAAAGAATGATCTTTTATAAACATTGCAAGGAAGTGGGGATAAATTATATTTCAGATTTACTAAGACCAGACAAAACAGTGATACCTTTTGAATCACTGGGACTAAAAGCAACCGAATGGTTCAAATGGACATTTTGATACAGTCGAACTGTGATTTAATTAGTTTTAAACTTAAAGATAATCCTTCTCAAAAAACATATTTATGGAACAATAAATTAATCAAAATTAATCAAAGAATGATCTTTTATAAACATTGGAAGGAAGTAGGGATAAATTATATTTCAGATTTACTAAGACCAGACAAAACAGTGATACCTTTTGAATCACTGGGACTAAAAGCAACCGAATGGTTCAAATGGAGAGGGTTAATGGATGTTATTATAAATAAGATTTGGCGTTATAATTTTAACACTGATAACAATAATGTATTCATGGTACAAGATGTTGGTTATGACTTCTGAACACCGCATTCTTAAGTGTAAAAAAATATATTTGATTAATTGGAAGCAAAGAAATTTGACTCTCATTGGAAAGACAATAATTATAAAATCGTTCATCATGTCTCAATTCTTATACACTTGTGGACCAATTGAAATACCAGATAAATACATGAAATAGAAATACATGAAATAGAAAATCTAATTTTCATATATCTCTGGTCAGGAAAAAATATTGATTTAGACATTTTGATACAGTCGAACTGTGATTTAATTAGTTTTAAACTTAAAGATAATCCTTCTCAATCAAACATATTTATGGAACAATAAATTAATCAAAATTAATCAAAGAATGATCTTTTATAAACATTGCAAGGAAGTGGGGATAAATTATATTTCAGATTTACTAAGACCAGACAAAACAGTGATACCTTTTGAATCACTGGGATTAAAAGCAACCGAATGGTTCAAATGGAGAGGGTTAATGGATGTTATTATAAATAAGATTTGGCGTTATAATTTTAACACTGATAACAATAATGTATTCATGGTACAGGATGTTGGTTATGACTTCTGAACACCGCATTCTTAAGTGTAAAAAAAATATTTGATTAATTGGAAGCAAAGAAATTTGACTCTCATTGGAAAGACAATAATTATAAAATCGTTCATCATGTCTCAATTCTTATACACTTGTGGAGCAATTGAAATACCAGATAAATACATGAAATAGAAATACATGAAATAGAAAATCTAATTTCGATTATCTCTGGTGAGGAAAAAATATTGATTTAGACATTTTGATACAGTCGAACTGTGATTTAATTAGATTTAAACTTAAAGATAATCCTTCTCAAAAAACATATTTATGGAACAATAAATTAATCAAAATTAATCAAAGAATGATATTTTATAAACATTGGAAGGAAGTGGGGATAAATTATATTTCAGATTTACTAAGACCAGACAAAACAGTGATACCTTTTGAATCACTGGGATTAAAAGCAACCGAATGGTTCAAATGGAGAGGGTTAATGGATGTTATTATAAATAAGATTTGGCGTTATAATTTTAACACTGATAACAATAATGTATTCATGGTACAAGATGTTGGTTATGACTTCTGAACACCGCATTCTTAAGTGTAAAAAAATATATTTGATTAATTGGAAGCAAAGAAATTTGACTCTCATTGGAAAGACAATAATTATAAAATCGTTCATCATGTCTCAATTCTTATACACTTGTGGACCAATTGAAATACCAGATAAATACATGAAATAGAAATACATGAAATAGAAAATCTAATTTTCATATATCTCTGGTCAGGAAAAAAATATTGATTTAGACATTTTGATACAGTCGAACTGTGATTTAATTAGTTTTAAACTTAAAGATAATCCTTCTCAATAAAACATATTTATGGAACAATAAATTAATCAAAATTAATCAAAGAATGATCTTTTATAAACATTGCAAGGAAGTGGGGATAAATTATATTTCAGATTTACTAAGACCAGACAAAACAGTGATACCTTTTGAATCACTGGGACTAAAAGCAACCGAATGGTTCAAATGGACATTTTGATACAGTCGAACTGTGATTTAATTAGTTTTAAACTTAAAGATAATCCTTCTCAAAAAACATATTTATGGAACAATAAATTAATCAAAATGAATCAAAGAATGATCTTTTATAAACATTGGAAGGAAGTAGGGATAAATTATATTTCAGATTTACTAAGACCAGACAAAACAGTGATACCTTTTGAATCACTGGGATTAAAAGCAACCGAATGGTTCAAATGGAGAGGGTTAATGGATGTTATTATAAATAAGATTTGGCGTTATAATTTTAACACTGATAACAAAAATGTATTCATGGTACAGGATGTTGGTTATGACTTCTGAACACCGCATTCTTAAGTGTAAAAAAAATATTTGATTAATTGGAAGCAAAGAAATTTGACTCTCATTGGAAAGACAATAATTATAAAATCGTTCATCATGTCTCAATTCTTATACACTTGTGGACCAATTGAAATACCAGATAAATACATGAAATAGAAATACATGAAATAGAAAATCTAATTTCGATTATCTCTGGTGAGGAAAAAATATTGATTTAGACATTTTGATACAGTCGAACTGTGATTTAATTAGATTTAAACTTAAAGATAATCCTTCTCAAAAAACATATTTATGGAACAATAAATTAATCAAAATTAATCAAAGAATGATATTTTATAAACATTGGAAGGAAGTGGGGATAAATTATATTTCAGATTTACTAAGACCAGACAAAACAGTGATACCTTTTGAATCACTGGGACTAAAAGCAACCAAATGGTTCAAATGGAGAGGGTTAATGGATGTTATTATAAATAAGATCTGGCGTTATAATTTTAACACTGATAACAATAATGTATTCATGGTACAGGATGTTGGTTATGACTTCTGAACACCGCATTCTTAAGTGTAAAAAAATATTTGATTAATTGGAAGCAAAGAAATTTGACTCTCATTGCAAAGACAATAATTATAAAATCGTTCATCATGTCTCAATTCTTATACACTTGTGGAGCAATTGAAATACCAGATAAATACATGAAATAGAAATACATGAAATAGAAAATCTAATTTTCATATATCTCTGGTCAGGAAAAAATATTGATTTAGACATTTTGATACAGTCGAAGTGTGATTTAATTAGTTTTAAACTTAAAGATAATCCTTCTCAATCAAACATATTTATGGAACAATAAATTAATCAAAATTAATCAAAGAATGATCTTTTATAAACATTGGAAGGAAGTAGGGATAAATTATATTTCAGATTTACTAAGACCAGACAAAACAGTGATACCTTTTGAATCACTGGGATTAAAAGCAACCGAATGGTTCAAATGGAGAGGGTTAATGGATGTTATTATAAATAAGATTTGGCGTTATAATATTAACACTGATAACAAAAATGTATTCATGGTACAGGATGTTGGTTATGACTTCTGAACACCGCATTCTTAAGTGTAAAAAAATATTTGATTAATTGGAAGCAAAGAAATTTGACTCTCATTGCAAAGATAATAATTATAAAATCGTTCATCATGTCTCAATTCTTATACACTTGTGGAGCAATTGAAATACCAGATAAATACATGAAATAGAAATACATGAAATAGAAAATCTAATTTTCAATTATCTCTGGTCAGGAAAAATATTGATTTAGACATTTTGATACAGTCGAACTGTGATTTAATTAGTTTTAAACTTAAAGATAATCCTTCTCAAAAAACATATTTATGGAACAATAAATTAATCAAAATTAATCAAAGAATGATCTTTTATAAACATAGGAAGGAAGTGGGGATAAATTATATTTCAGATTTACTAAGACCAGACAAAACAGTGATACCTTTTGAATCACTGGGATTAAAAGCGACCGAATGGTTCAAATGGAGAGGGTTAATGGATGTTATTATAAATAAGATTTGGCGTTATAATATTAACACTGATAACAATAATGTATTCATTTTACAGGATGTTGGTTATGACTTCTGAACACCGCATTCTTAAGTGTAAAAAAATATTTGATTAATTGGAAGCAAAGAAATTTGACTCTCATTGGAAAGACAATAATTATAAAATCGTTCATCATGTCTCAATTCTTATACACTTGTGGAGCAATTGAAATACCAGATAAATACATGAAATAGAAATACATGAAATAGAAAATCTAATTTTCAATTATCTCTGGTCAGGAAAAATATTGATTTAGACATTTTGATACAGTCGAACTGTGATTTAATTAGTTTTAAACTTAAAGATAATCCTTCTCAAAAAACATATTTATGGAACAATAAATTAATCAAAATTAATCAAAGAATGATCTTTTATAAACATTGGAAGGAAGTAGGGATAAATTATATTTCAGATTTACTAAGACCAGACAAAACAGTGATACCTTTTGAATCACTGGGATTAAAAGCAACCGAATGGTTCAAATGGAGAGGGTTAATGGATGTTATTATAAATAAGATTTGGCGTTATAATTTTAACACTGATAACAAAAATGTATTCATGGTACAGGATGTTGGTTATGACTTCTGAACACCGCATTCTTAAGTGTAAAAAAAATATTTGATTAATTGGAAGCAAAGAAATTTGACTCTCATTGGAAAGACAATAATTATAAAATCGTTCATCATGTCTCAATTCTCATACACTTGTGGACCAATTGAAATACCAGATAAATACATGAAATAGAAATACATGAAATAGAAAATCTAATTTCGATTATCTCTGGTCAGGAAAAAATATTGATTTAGACATTTTGATACAGTCGAACTGTGATTTAATTAGTTTTAAACTTAAAGATAATCCTTCTCAATAAAACATATTTATGGAACAATAAATTAATCAAAATTAATCAAAGAATGATCTTTTATAAACATTGCAAGGAAGTGGGGATAAATTATATTTCAGATTTACTAAGACCAGACAAAACAGTGATACCTTTTGAATCACTGGGACTAAAAGCAACCGAATGGTTCAAATGGACATTTTGATACAGTCGAACTGTGATTTAATTAGTTTTAAACTTAAAGATAATCCTTCTCAAAAAACATATTTATGGAACAATAAATTAATCAAAATTAATCAAAGAATGATCTTTTATAAACATTGGAAGGAAGTAGGGATAAATTATATTTCAGATTTACTAAGACCAGACAAAACAGTGATACCTTTTGAATCACTGGGACTAAAAGCAACCGAATGGTTCAAATGGAGAGGGTTAATGGATGTTATTATAAATAAGATTTGGCGTTATAATTTTAACACTGATAACAATAATGTATTCATGGTACAAGATGTTGGTTATGACTTCTGAACACCGCATTCTTAAGTGTAAAAAAATATATTTGATTAATTGGAAGCAAAGAAATTTGACTCTCATTGGAAAGACAATAATTATAAAATCGTTCATCATGTCTCAATTCTTATACACTTGTGGAGCAATTGAAATACCAGATAAATACATGAAATAGAAATACATGAAATAGAAAATCTAATTTTCATATATCTCTGGTCAGGAAAAAATATTGATTTAGACATTTTGATACAGTCGAACTGTGATTTAATTAGTTTCAAACTTAAAGATAATCCTTCTCAATAAAACATATTTATGGAACAATAAATTAATCAAAATTAATCAAAGAATGATCTTTTATAAACATTGCAAGGAAGTGGGGATAAATTATATTTCAGATTTACTAAGACCAGACAAAACAGTGATACCTTTTGAATCACTGGGACTAAAAGCAACCGAATGGTTCAAATGGACATTTTGATACAGTCGAACTGTGATTTAATTAGTTTTAAACTTAAAGATAATCCTTCTCAAAAAACATATTTATGGAACAATAAATTAATCAAAATGAATCAAAGAATGATCTTTTATAAACATTGGAAGGAAGTAGGGATAAATTATATTTCAGATTTACTAAGACCAGACAAAACAGTGATACCTTTTGAATCACTGGGATTAAAAGCAACCGAATGGTTCAAATGGAGAGGGTTAATGGATGTTATTATAAATAAGATTTGGCGTTATAATTTTAACACTGATAACAATAATGTATTCATGGTACAGGATGTTGGTTATGACTTCTGAACACCGCATTCTTAAGTGTAAAAAAAATATTTGATTAATTGGAAGCAAAGAAATTTGACTCTCATTGGAAAGACAATAATTATAAAATCGTTCATCATGTCTCAATTCTTATACACTTGTGGAGCAATTGAAATACCAGATAAATACATGAAATAGAAATACATGAAATAGAAAATCTAATTTCGATTATCTCTGGTGAGGAAAAAATATTGATTTAGACATTTTGATACAGTCGAACTGTGATTTAATTAGATTTAAACTTAAAGATAATCCTTCTCAAAAAACATATTTATGGAACAATAAATTAATCAAAATTAATCAAAGAATGATATTTTATAAACATTGGAAGGAAGTGGGGATAAATTATATTTCAGATTTACTAAGACCAGACAAAACAGTGATACCTTTTGAATCACTGGGACTAAAAGCAACCAAATGGTTCAAATGGAGAGGGTTAATGGATGTTATTATAAATAAGATCTGGCGTTATAATTTTAACACTGATAACAATAATGTATTCATGGTACAGGATGTTGGTTATGACTTCTGAACACCGCATTCTTAAGTGTAAAAAAATATTTGATTAATTGGAAGCAAAGAAATTTGACTCTCATTGCAAAGACAATAATTATAAAATCGTTCATCATGTCTCAATTCTTATACACTTGTGGAGCAATTGAAATACCAGATAAATACATGAAATAGAAATACATGAAAAAGAAAATCTAATTTTCATATATCTCTGGTCAGGAAAAAATATTGATTTAGACATTTTGATACAGTCGAAGTGTGATTTAATTAGTTTTAAACTTAAAGATAATCCTTCTCAATCAAACATATTTATGGAACAATAAATTAATCAAAATTAATCAAAGAATGATCTTTTATAAACATTGGAAGGAAGTAGGGATAAATTATATTTCAGATTTACTAAGACCAGACAAAACAGTGATACCTTTTGAATCACTGGGATTAAAAGCAACCGAATGGTTCAAATGGAGAGGGTTAATGGATGTTATTATAAATAAGATTTGGCGTTATAATATTAACACTGATAACAAAAATGTATTCATGGTACAGGATGTTGGTTATGACTTCTGAACACCGCATTCTTAAGTGTAAAAAAATATTTGATTAATTGGAAGCAAAGAAATTTGACTCTCATTGCAAAGATAATAATTATAAAATCGTTCATCATGTCTCAATTCTTATACACTTGTGGAGCAATTGAAATACCAGATAAATACATGAAATAGAAATACATGAAATAGAAAATCTAATTTTCAATTATCTCTGGTCAGGAAAAATATTGATTTAGACATTTTGATACAGTCGAACTGTGATTTAATTAGTTTTAAACTTAAAGATAATCCTTCTCAAAAAACATATTTATGGAACAATAAATTAATCAAAATTAATCAAAGAATGATCTTTTATAAACATAGGAAGGAAGTAGGGATAAATTATATTTCAGATTTACTAAGACCAGACAAAACAGTGATACCTTTTGAATCACTGGGATTAAAAGCGACCGAATGGTTCAAATGGAGAGGGTTAATGGATGTTATTATAAATAAGATTTGGCGTTATAATATTAACACTGATAACAATAATGTATTCATTTTACAGGATGTTGGTTATGACTTCTGAACACCGCATTCTTAAGTGTAAAAAAATATTTGATTAATTGGAAGCAAAGAAATTTGACTCTCATTGGAAAGACAATAATTATAAAATCGTTCATCATGTCTCAATTCTTATACACTTGTGGAGCAATTGAAATACCAGATAAATACATGAAATAGAAATACATGAAATAGAAAATCTAATTTTCAATTATCTCTGGTCAGGAAAAATATTGATTTAGACATTTTGATACAGTCGAACTGTGATTTAATTAGTTTTAAACTTAAAGATAATCCTTCTCAAAAAACATATTTATGGAACAATAAATTAATCAAAATTAATCAAAGAATGATCTTTTATAAACATTGGAAGGAAGTAGGGATAAATTATATTTCAGATTTACTAAGACCAGACAAAACAGTGATACCTTTTGAATCACTGGGATTAAAAGCAACCGAATGGTTCAAATGGAGAGGGTTAATGGATGTTATTATAAATAAGATTTGGCGTTATAATTTTAACACTGATAACAAAAATGTATTCATGGTACAGGATGTTGGTTATGACTTCTGAACACCGCATTCTTAAGTGTAAAAAAAATATTTGATTAATTGGAAGCAAAGAAATTTGACTCTCATTGGAAAGACAATAATTATAAAATCGTTCATCATGTCTCAATTCTTATACACTTGTGGACCAATTGAAATACCAGATAAATACATGAAATAGAAATACATGAAATAGAAAATCTAATTTCGATTATCTCTGGTCAGGAAAAAATATTGATTTAGACATTTTGATACAGTCGAACTGTGATTTAATTAGTTTTAAACTTAAAGATAATCCTTCTCAATAAAACATATTTATGGAACAATAAATTAATCAAAATTAATCAAAGAATGATCTTTTATAAACATTGCAAGGAAGTGGGGATAAATTATATTTCAGATTTACTAAGACCAGACAAAACAGTGATACCTTTTGAATCACTGGGACTAAAAGCAACCGAATGGTTCAAATGGACATTTTGATACAGTCGAACTGTGATTTAATTAGTTTTAAACTTAAAGATAATCCTTCTCAAAAAACATATTTATGGAACAATAAATTAATCAAAATTAATCAAAGAATGATCTTTTATAAACATTGGAAGGAAGTAGGGATAAATTATATTTCAGATTTACTAAGACCAGACAAAACAGTGATACCTTTTGAATCACTGGGACTAAAAGCAACCGAATGGTTCAAATGGAGAGGGTTAATGGATGTTATTATAAATAAGATTTGGCGTTATAATTTTAACACTGATAACAATAATGTATTCATGGTACAAGATGTTGGTTATGACTTCTGAACACCGCATTCTTAAGTGTAAAAAAATATATTTGATTAATTGGAAGCAAAGAAATTTGACTCTCATTGGAAAGACAATAATTATAAAATCGTTCATCATGTCTCAATTCTTATACACTTGTGGAGCAATTGAAATACCAGATAAATACATGAAATAGAAATACATGAAATAGAAAATCTAATTTTCATATATCTCTGGTCAGGAAAAAATATTGATTTAGACATTTTGATACAGTCGAACTGTGATTTAATTAGTTTTAAACTTAAAGATAATCCTTCTCAATAAAACATATTTATGGAACAATAAATTAATCAAAATTAATCAAAGAATGATCTTTTATAAACATTGCAAGGAAGTGGGGATAAATTATATTTCAGATTTACTAAGACCAGACAAAACAGTGATACCTTTTGAATCACTGGGACTAAAAGCAACCGAATGGTTCAAATGGACATTTTGATACAGTCGAACTGTGATTTAATTAGTTTTAAACTTAAAGATAATCCTTCTCAAAAAACATATTTATGGAACAATAAATTAATCAAAATGAATCAAAGAATGATCTTTTATAAACATTGGAAGGAAGTAGGGATAAATTATATTTCAGATTTACTAAGACCAGACAAAACAGTGATACCTTTTGAATCACTGGGATTAAAAGCAACCGAATGGTTCAAATGGAGAGGGTTAATGGATGTTATTATAAATAAGATTTGGCGTTATAATTTTAACACTGATAACAATAATGTATTCATGGTACAGGATGTTGGTTATGACTTCTGAACACCGCATTCTTAAGTGTAAAAAAAATATTTGATTAATTGGAAGCAAAGAAATTTGACTCTCATTGGAAAGACAATAATTATAAAATCGTTCATCATGTCTCAATTCTTATACACTTGTGGAGCAATTGAAATACCAGATAAATACATGAAATAGAAATACATGAAATAGAAAATCTAATTTCGATTATCTCTGGTGAGGAAAAAATATTGATTTAGACATTTTGATACAGTCGAACTGTGATTTAATTAGATTTAAACTTAAAGATAATCCTTCTCAAAAAACATATTTATGGAACAATAAATTAATCAAAATTAATCAAAGAATGATATTTTATAAACATTGGAAGGAAGTGGGGATAAATTATATTTCAGATTTACTAAGACCAGACAAAACAGTGATACCTTTTGAATCACTGGGACTAAAAGCAACCGAATGGTTCAAATGGAGAGGGTTAATGGATGTTATTATAAATAAGATCTGGCGTTATAATTTTAACACTGATAACAATAATGTATTCATGGTACAGGATGTTGGTTATGACTTCTGAACACCGCATTCTTAAGTGTAAAAAAATATTTGATTAATTGGAAGCAAAGAAATTTGACTCTCATTGCAAAGACAATAATTATAAAATCGTTCATCATGTCTCAATTCTTATACACTTGTGGAGCAATTGAAATACCAGATAAATACATGAAATAGAAATACATGAAATGGAAAATCTAATTTTCATATATCTCTGGTCAGGAAAAAATATTGATTTAGACATTTTGATACAGTCGAAGTGTGATTTAATTAGTTTTAAACTTAAAGATAATCCTTCTCAATCAAACATATTTATGGAACAATAAATTAATCAAAATTAATCAAAGAATGATCTTTTATAAACATTGGAAGGAAGTAGGGATAAATTATATTTCAGATTTACTAAGACCAGACAAAACAGTGATACCTTTTGAATCACTGGGATTAAAAGCAACCGAATGGTTCAAATGGAGAGGGTTAATGGATGTTATTATAAATAAGATTTGGCGTTATAATATTAACACTGATAACAAAAATGTATTCATGGTACAGGATGTTGGTTATGACTTCTGAACACCGCATTCTTAAGTGTAAAAAAAATATTTGATTAATTGGAAGCAAAGAAATTTGACTCTCATTGGAAAGACAATAATTATAAAATCGTTCATCATGTCTCAATTCTTATACACTTGTGGACCAATTGAAATACCAGATAAATACATGAAATAGAAATACATGAAATAGAAAATCTAATTTCGATTATCTCTGGTCAGGAAAAAATATTGATTTAGACATTTTGATACAGTCGAACTGTGATTTAATTAGTTTTAAACTTAAAGATAATCCTTCTCAATAAAACATATTTATGGAACAATAAATTAATCAAAATTAATCAAAGAATGATCTTTTATAAACATTGCAAGGAAGTGGGGATAAATTATATTTCAGATTTACTAAGACCAGACAAAACAGTGATACCTTTTGAATCACTGGGACTAAAAGCAACCGAATGGTTCAAATGGACATTTTGATACAGTCGAACTGTGATTTAATTAGTTTTAAACTTAAAGATAATCCTTCTCAAAAAACATATTTATGGAACAATAAATTAATCAAAATTAATCAAAGAATGATCTTTTATAAACATTGGAAGGAAGTAGGGATAAATTATATTTCAGATTTACTAAGACCAGACAAAACAGTGATACCTTTTGAATCACTGGGACTAAAAGCAACCGAATGGTTCAAATGGAGAGGGTTAATGGATGTTATTATAAATAAGATTTGGCGTTATAATTTTAACACTGATAACAATAATGTATTCATGGTACAAGATGTTGGTTATGACTTCTGAACACCGCATTCTTAAGTGTAAAAAAATATATTTGATTAATTGGAAGCAAAGAAATTTGACTCTCATTGGAAAGACAATAATTATAAAATCGTTCATCATGTCTCAATTCTTATACACTTGTGGAGCAATTGAAATACCAGATAAATACATGAAATAGAAATACATGAAATAGAAAATCTAATTTTCATATATCTCTGGTCAGGAAAAAATATTGATTTAGACATTTTGATACAGTCGAACTGTGATTTAATTAGTTTTAAACTTAAAGATAATCCTTCTCAATAAAACATATTTATGGAACAATTAATTAATCAAAATTAATCAAAGAATGATCTTTTATAAACATTGCAAGGAAGTGGGGATAAATTATATTTCAGATTTACTAAGACCAGACAAAACAGTGATACCTTTTGAATCACTGGGACTAAAAGCAACCGAATGGTTCAAATGGACATTTTGATACAGTCGAACTGTGATTTAATTAGTTTTAAACTTAAAGATAATCCTTCTCAAAAAACATATTTATGGAACAATAAATTAATCAAAATGAATCAAAGAATGATCTTTTATAAACATTGGAAGGAAGTAGGGATAAATTATATTTCAGATTTACTAAGACCAGACAAAACAGTGATACATTTTGAATCACTGGGATTAAAAGCAACCGAATGGTTCAAATGGAGAGGGTTAATGGATGTTATTATAAATAAGATTTGGCGTTATAATTTTAACACTGATAACAAAAATGTATTCATGGTACAGGATGTTGGTTATGACTTCTGAACACCGCATTCTTAAGTGTAAAAAAAATATTTGATTAATTGGAAGCAAAGAAATTTGACTCTCATTGGAAAGACAATAATTATAAAATCGTTCATCATGTCTCAATTCTTATACACTTGTGGAGCAATTGAAATACCAGATAAATACATGAAATAGAAATACATGAAATAGAAAATCTAATTTCGATTATCTCTGGTGAGGAAAAAATATTGATTTAGACATTTTGATACAGTCGAACTGTGATTTAATTAGTTTTAAACTTAAAGATAATCCTTCTCAAAAAACATATTCATGGAACAATAAATTAATCAAAATTAATCAAAGAATGATCTTTTATAAACATTGGAAGGAAGTAGGGATAAATTATATTTCAGATTTACTAAGACCAGACAAAACAGTGATACCTTTTGAACCACTGGGACTAAAAGCAACCGAATGGTTCAAATGGAGAGGGTTAATGGATGTTATTATAAATAAGATTTGGCGTTATAATTTTAACACTGATTACAATAATGTATTCATGGTACAGGATGTTGGTTATGACTTCTGAACACCGCATTCTTAAGTGTAAAAAAATATTTGATTAATTGGAAGCAAAGAAATTTGACTCTCATTGCAAAGACAATAATCATAAAATCGTTCATCATGTCTCAATTCTTATACACTTGTGGAGCAATTGAAATACCAGATAAATACATGAAATAGAAGAATGATATTTTATAAACATTGGAAGGAAGTAGGGATAAATTATATTTCAGATTTACTAAGACCAGACAAAACAGTGATACCTTTTGAATCACTGGGACTAAAAGCAACCGAATGGTTCAAATGGAGAGGGTTAATGGATGTTATTGTTAATAAGATTTGGCGTTATAATTTTAACACTGATAACAATAATGTATTCATGGTACAGGATGTTGGTTATGACTTCTGAACACCGCATTCTTAAGTGTAAAAAAATATTTGATTAATTGGAAGCAAAGAAATTTGACTCTCATTGCAAAGACAATAATTATAAAATGGTTCATCATGTCTCATTTCTTATACACTTGTGGAGCAATTGATATACCAGATAAATACATGAAATAGAAATACATGAAATAGAAAATCTAATTTTCAATTATCTCTGGTCAGGAAAAATATTGATTTAGACATTTTGATACAGTCGAACTGTGATTTAATTAGTTTTAAACTTAAAGATAATCCTTCTCAAAAAACATATTTATGGAACAATAAATTAATCAAAGAATGATCTTTTATAAACATTGGAAGGAAGTAGGGATAAATTATATTTCAGATTTACTAAGACGAGACAAAACAGTTATACCTTTTGAATCACTGGGATTAAAAGCAACCGAATGGTTCAAATGGAGAGGGTTAATGGATGTTATTATAAATAAGATTTGGCGTTATAATATTAACACTGATAACAAAAATGTATTCATGGTACAGGATGTTGGTTATGACTTCTGAACACCGCATTCTTAAGTGTAAAAAAAATATTTGATTAATTGGAAGCAAAGAAATTTGACTCTCATTGGAAAGACAATAATTATAAAATCGTTCATCATGTCTCAATTCTTATACACTTGTGGACCAATTGAAATACCAGATAAATACATGAAATAGAAATACATGAAATAGAAAATCTAATTTCGATTATCTCTGGTCAGGAAAAAATATTGATTTAGACATTTTGATACAGTCGAACTGTGATTTAATTAGTTTTAAACTTAAAGATAATCCTTCTCAAAAAACATATTTATGGAACAATAAATTAATCAAAATGAATCAAAGAATGATCTTTTATAAACATTGGAAGGAAGTAGGGATAAATTATATTTCAGATTTACTAAGACCAGACAAAACAGTGATACATTTTGAATCACTGGGATTAAAAGCAACCGAATGGTTCAAATGGAGAGGGTTAATGGATGTTATTATAAATAAGATTTGGCGTTATAATTTTAACACTGATAACAAAAATGTATTCATGGTACAGGATGTTGGTTATGACTTCTGAACACCGCATTCTTAAGTGTAAAAAAAATATTTGATTAATTGGAAGCAAAGAAATTTGACTCTCATTGGAAAGACAATAATTATAAAATCGTTCATCATGTCTCAATTCTTATACACTTGTGGAGCAATTGAAATACCAGATAAATACATGAAATAGAAATACATGAAATAGAAAATCTAATTTCGATTATCTCTGGTGAGGAAAAAATATTGATTTAGACATTTTGATACAGTCGAACTGTGATTTAATTAGTTTTAAACTTAAAGATAATCCTTCTCAAAAAACATATTCATGGAACAATAAATTAATCAAAGAATGATCTTTTATAAACATTGGAAGGAAGTAGGGATAAATTATATTTCAGATTTACTAAGACCAGACAAAACAGTGATACCTTTTGAACCACTGGGACTAAAAGCAACCGAATGGTTCAAATGGAGAGGGTTAATGGATGTTATTATAAATAAGATTTGGCGTTATAATTTTAACACTGATTACAATAATGTATTCATGGTACAGGATGTTGGTTATGACTTCTGAACACCGCATTCTTAAGTGTAAAAAAATATTTGATTAATTGGAAGCAAAGAAATTTGACTCTCATTGCAAAGACAATAATCATAAAATCGTTCATCATGTCTCAATTCTTATACACTTGTGGAGCAATTGAAATACCAGATAAATACATGAAATAGAAGAATGATATTTTATAAACATTGGAAGGAAGTAGGGATAAATTATATTTCAGATTTACTAAGACCAGACAAAACAGTGATACCTTTTGAATCACTGGGACTAAAAGCAACCGAATGGTTCAAATGGAGAGGGTTAATGGATGTTATTGTTAATAAGATTTGGCGTTATAATTTTAACACTGATAACAATAATGTATTCATGGTACAGGATGTTGGTTATGACTTCTGAACACCGCATTCTTAAGTGTAAAAAAATATTTGATTAATTGGAAGCAAAGAAATTTGACTCTCATTGCAAAGACAATAATTATAAAATGGTTCATCATGTCTCATTTCTTATACACTTGTGGAGCAATTGATATACCAGATAAATACATGAAATAGAAATACATGAAATAGAAATACATGAAATAGAAAATCTAATTTCGATTATCTCTGGTGAGGAAAAAATATTGATTTAGACATTTTGATACAGTCGAACTGTGATTTAATTAGTTTTAAACTTAAAGATAATCCTTCTCAAAAAACATATTCATGGAACAATAAATTAATCAAAATTAATCAAAGAATGATCTTTTATAAACATTGGAAGGAAGTAGGGATAAATTATATTTCAGATTTACTAAGACCAGACAAAACAGTGATACCTTTTGAACCACTGGGACTAAAAGCAACCGAATGGTTCAAATGGAGAGGGTTAATGGATGTTATTATAAATAAGATTTGGCGTTATAATTTTAACACTGATTACAATAATGTATTCATGGTACAGGATGTTGGTTATGACTTCTGAACACCGCATTCTTAAGTGTAAAAAAATATTTGATTAATTGGAAGCAAAGAAATTTGACTCTCATTGCAAAGACAATAATCATAAAATCGTTCATCATGTCTCAATTCTTATACACTTGTGGAGCAATTGAAATACCAGATAAATACATGAAATAGAAGAATGATATTTTATAAACATTGGAAGGAAGTAGGGATAAATTATATTTCAGATTTACTAAGACCAGACAAAACAGTGATACCTTTTGAATCACTGGGACTAAAAGCAACCGAATGGTTCAAATGGAGAGGGTTAATGGATGTTATTGTTAATAAGATTTGGCGTTATAATTTTAACACTGATAACAATAATGTATTCATGGTACAGGATGTTGGTTATGACTTCTGAACACCGCATTCTTAAGTGTAAAAAAATATTTGATTAATTGGAAGCAAAGAAATTTGACTCTCATTGCAAAGACAATAATTATAAAATGGTTCATCATGTCTCATTTCTTATACACTTGTGGAGCAATTGAAATACCAGATAAATACATGAAATAGAAATACATGAAATAGAAAATCTAATTTCGATTATCTCTGGTGAGGAAAAAATATTGATTTAGACATTTTGATACAGTCGAACTGTGATTTAATTAGTTTTAAACTTAAAGATAATCCTTCTCAAAAAACATATTCATGGAACAATAAATTAATCAAAATTAATCAAAGAATGATCTTTTATAAACATTGGAAGGAAGTAGGGATAAATTATATTTCAGATTTACTAAGACCAGACAAAACAGTGATACCTTTTGAACCACTGGGACTAAAAGCAACCGAATGGTTCAAATGGAGAGGGTTAATGGATGTTATTATAAATAAGATTTGGCGTTATAATTTTAACACTGATAACAATAATGTATTCATGGTACAGGATGTTGGTTATGACTTCTGAACACCGCATTCTTAAGTGTAAAAAAATATTTGATTAATTGGAAGCAAAGAAATTTGACTCTCATTGCAAAGACAATAATTATAAAATCGTTCATCATGTCTCAATTCTTATACACTTGTGGAGCAATTGATATACCAGATAAATACATGAAATAGAAATACATGAAATAGAAAATCTAATTTTCAATTATCTCTGGTCAGGAAAAATATTGATTTAGACATTTTGATACAGTCGAACTGTGATTTAATTAGTTTTAAACTTAAAGATAATCCTTCTCAAAAAACATATTTATGGAACAATAAATTAATCAAAGAATGATCTTTTATAAACATTGGAAGGAAGTAGGGATAAATTATATTTCAGATTTACTAAGACCAGACAAAACAGTTATACCTTTTGAATCACTGGGATTAAAAGCAACCGAATGGTTCAAATGGAGAGGGTTAATGGATGTTATTATAAATAAGATTTGGCGTTATAATATTAACACTGATAACAAAAATGTATTCATGGTACAGGATGTTGGTTATGACTTCTGAACACCGCATTCTTAAGTGTAAAAAAAATATTTGATTAATTGGAAGCAAAGAAATTTGACTCTCATTGGAAAGACAATAATTATAAAATCGTTCATCATGTCTCAATTCTTATACACTTGTGGACCAATTGAAATACCAGATAAATACATGAAATAGAAATACATGAAATAGAAAATCTAATTTCGATTATCTCTGGTCAGGAAAAAATATTGATTTAGACATTTTGATACAGTCGAACTGTGATTTAATTAGTTTTAAACTTAAAGATAATCCTTCTCAATAAAACATATTTATGGAACAATAAATTAATCAAAATTAATCAAAGAATGATCTTTTATAAACATTGCAAGGAAGTGGGGATAAATTATATTTCAGATTTACTAAGACCAGACAAAACAGTGATACCTTTTGAATCACTGGGACTAAAAGCAACCGAATGGTTCAAATGGACATTTTGATACAGTCGAACTGTGATTTAATTAGTTTTAAACTTAAAGATAATCCTTCTCAAAAAACATATTTATGGAACAATAAATTAATCAAAATTAATCAAAGAATGATCTTTTATAAACATTGGAAGGAAGTAGGGATAAATTATATTTCAGATTTACTAAGACCAGACAAAACAGTGATACCTTTTGAATCACTGGGACTAAAAGCAACCGAATGGTTCAAATGGAGAGGGTTAATGGATGTTATTATAAATAAGATTTGGCGTTATAATTTTAACACTGATAACAATAATGTATTCATGGTACAGGATGTTGGTTATGACTTCTGAACACCGCATTCTTAAGTGTAAAAAAATATTTGATTAATTGGAAGCAAAGAAATTTGACTCTCATTGCAAAGACAATAATTATAAAATCGTTCATCATGTCTCAATTCTTATACACTTGTGGAGCAATTGAAATACCAGATAAATACATGAAATAGAAATACATGAAATAGAAAATCTAATTTTCATATATCTCTGGTCAGGAAAAAATATTGATTTAGACATTTTGATACAGTCGAAGTGTGATTTAATTAGTTTTAAACTTAAAGATAATCCTTCTCAATCAAACATATTTATGGAACAATAAATTAATCAAAATTAATCAAAGAATGATCTTTTATAAACATTGGAAGGAAGTAGGGATAAATTATATTTCAGATTAACTAAGACCAGACAAAACAGTGATACCTTTTGAATCACTGGGATTAAAAGCAACCGAATGGTTCAAATGGAGAGGGTTAATGGATGTTATTATAAATAAGATTTGGCGTTATAATATTAACACTGATAACAAAAATGTATTCATGGTACAGGATGTTGGTTATGACTTCTGAACACCGCATTCTTAAGTGTAAAAAAAATATTTGATTAATTGGAAGCAAAGAAATTTGACTCTCATTGGAAAGACAATAATTATAAAATCGTTCATCATGTCTCAATTCTTATACACTTGTGGAGCAATTGAAATACCAGATAAATACATGAAATAGAAATACATGAAATAGAAAATCTAATTTCGATTATCTCTGGTGAGGAAAAAATATTGATTTAGACATTTTGATACAGTCGAACTGTGATTTAATTAGTTTTAAACTTAAAGATAATCCTTCTCAAAAAACATATTCATGGAACAATAAATTAATCAAAATTAATCAAAGAATGATCTTTTATAAACATTGGAAGGAAGTAGGGATAAATTATATTTCAGATTTACTAAGACCAGACAAAACAGTGATACCTTTTGAACCACTGGGACTAAAAGCAACCGAATGGTTCAAATGGAGAGGGTTAATGGATGTTATTATAAATAAGATTTGGCGTTATAATTTTAACACTGATAACAATAATGTATTCATGGTACAGGATGTTGGTTATGACTTCTGAACACCGCATTCTTAAGTGTAAAAAAATATTTGATTAATTGGAAGCAAAGAAATTTGACTCTCATTGCAAAGACAATAATTATAAAATCGTTCATCATGTCTCAATTCTTATACACTTGTGGAGCAATTGAAATACCAGATAAATACATGAAATAGAAGAATGATATTTTATAAACATTGGAAGGAAGTAGGGATAAATTATATTTCAGATTTACTAAGACCAGACAAAACAGTGATACCTTTTGAATCACTGGGACTAAAAGCAACCGAATGGTTCAAATGGAGAGGGTTAATGGATGTTATTGTTAATAAGATTTGGCGTTATAATTTTAACACTGATAACAATAATGTATTCATGGTACAGGATGTTGGTTATGACTTCTGAACACCGCATTCTTAAGTGTAAAAAAATATTTGATTAATTGGAAGCAAAGATATTTGACTCTCATTGCAAAGACAATACTTATAAAATGGTTCATCATGTCTCATTTCTTATACACTTGTGGAGCAATTGAAATACCAGATAAATACATGAAATAGAAATACATGAAATAGAAAATCTAATTTTCAATTATCTCTGGTCAGGAAAAAATATTGATTTAGACATTTTGATACAGTCGAACTGTGATTTAATTAGTTTTAAACTTAAAGATAATCCTTCTCAAAAAACATATTTATGGAACAATAAATTAATCAAAGAATGATCTTTTATAAACATTGGAAGGAAGTAGGGATAAATTATATTTCAGATTTACTAAGACCAGACAAAACAGTGATACCTTTTGAATCACTGGGACTAAAAGCAACCGAATGGTTCAAATGGAGAGGGTTAATGGATGTTATTATAAATAAGATTTGGCGTTATAATTTTAACACTGATAGCAATAATGTATTCATGGTACAGGATGTTGGTTATGACTTCTGGACACCGCATTCTTAAGTGTAAAAAAATATATTTGATTAATTGGAAGCAAAGAAATTTGACTCTCATTGCAAAGACAATAATTATAAAATCGTTCATCATGTCTCAATTCTTATACACTTGTGGAGCAATTGAAATACCAGATAAATACATGAAATAGAAATACATGAAATAGAAAATCTAATTTTCAATTATCTCTGGTCAGGAAAAATATTGATTTAGACATTTTGATACAGTCGAACTGTGATTTAATTAGTTTTAAACTTAAAGATAATCCTTCTCAAAAAACATATTTATGGAACAATAAATTAATCAAAATTAATCAAAGAATGATCTTTTATAAACATTGGAAGGAAGTAGGGATAAATTATATTTCAGATTTACTAAGACCAGACAAAACAGTGATACCTTTTGAATCACTGGGACTAAAAGCAACCGAATGGTTCAAATGGAGAGGGTTAATGGATGTTATTATAAATAAGATTTGGCGTTATAATTTTAACACTGATAACAATAATGTATTCATGGTACAGGATGTTGGTTATGACTTCTGAACACCGCATTCTTAAGTGTAAAAAAATATTTGATTAATTGGAAGCAAAGAAATTTGACTCTCATTGCAAAGACAATAATTATAAAATCGTTCATCATGTCTCAATTCTTATACACTTGTGGAGCAATTGAAATACCAGATAAATACATGAAATAGAAATACATGAAATAGAAAATCTAATTTTCAATTATCTCTGGCCAGGAAAAAATATTGATTTAGACATTTTGATACAGTCGAACTGTGATTTAATTAGTTTTAAACTTAAAGATAATCCTTCTCAAAAAACATATTTATGGAACAATAAATGAATCAAAGAATGATCTTTTATAAACATTGGAAGGAAGTAGGGATAAATTATATTTCAGATTAACTAAGACCAGACAAAACAGTGATACCTTTTGAATCACTGGGACTAAAAGCAACCGAATGGTTCAAATGGAGAGGGTTAATGGATGTTATTATAAATAAGATTTGGCGTTATAATTTTAACACTGATAACAATAATGTATTCATGGTACAGGATGTTGGTTATGACTTCTGAACACCGCATTCTTAAGTGTAAAAAAATATATTTGATTAATTGGAAGCAAAGAAATTTGACTCTCATTGGAAAGACAATAATTATAAAATCGTTCATCATGTCTCAATTCTTATACACTTGTGGAGCAATTGAAATACCAGATAAATACATGAAATAGAAATACATGAAATAGAAAATCTAATTTTCAATTATCTCTGGTCAGGAAAAATTATTGATTTAGACATTTTGATACAGTCGAACTGTGATTTAATTAGTTTTAAACTTAAAGATAATCCTTCTCAAAGAACATATTTATGGTACAATAAATTAATCAAAATTAATCAAAGAATGATCTTTTATAAACATTGCAAGGAAGTAGGGATAAATTATATTTCAGATTTACTAAGACCAGACAAAACAGTGATACCTTTTAAATCACTGGGACTAAAAGCAACCGAATGGTTCAAATGGAGAGGGTTAATGGATGTTATTATAAATAAGATTTGGCGTTATAATTTTAACACTGATAACAATAATGTATTCATGGTACAGGATGTTGGTTATGACTTCTGAACACCGCATTCTTAAGTGTAAAAAATATTTGATTAATTGGAAGCAAAGAAATTTGACTCTCATTGGAAAGACAATAATTATAAAATCGTTCATCATGTCTCAATTCTTATACACTTGTGGAGCAATTGAAATACCAGATAAATACATGAAATAGAAATACATGAAATAGAAAATCTAATTTTCGATTATCTCTGGTCAGGAAAAAATATTGATTTAGACATTTTGATACAGTCGAACTGTGATTTAATTAGTTTTAAATTTAAAGATAATCCTTCTCAAAAAACATATTTATGGAACAATAAATTAATCAAAATTGATCATTGGAAGGAAGTGGGGATAAATTATATTTCAGATTTACTAAGACCAGAGAAAACAGTGATACGTTTTGAATCACTGGGACTAAAAGCAACCGAATGGTTCAAATGGAGAGGGTTAATGGATGTTATTGTTAATAAGATTTGGCGTTATAATTTTAACACTGATAACAATAATGTATTCATGGTACAGGATGTTGGTTATGACTTCTGAACACCGCATTCTTAAGTGTAAAAAAATATTTGATTAATTGGAAGCAAAGAAATTTGACTCTCATTGGAAAGACAATAATTATAAAATCGTTCATCATGTCTCAATTCTTATACACTTGTGGAGCAATTGAAATACCAGATAAATACATGAAATAGAAATACATGAAATGGAAAATCTAATTTTCGATTATCTCTGGTCAGGAAAAAATATTGATTTAGACATTTTGATACAGGCGAAGTGTGATTTAATTAGTTTTAAACTTAAAGATAATCCTTCTCAAAGAACATATTTATGGAACAATAAATTAATCAAAATTAATCAAAGAATGATCTTTCATAAACATTGGAAGGAAGTAGGGATAAACTATATTTCAGATTTACTAAGACCAGACAAAACAGTGATACCTTTTAAATCACTGGGACTAAAAGCAACCGAATGGTTCAAATGGAGAGGGTTAATGGATGTTATTATAAATAAGATTTGGCGTTATAATTTACAGGATGTTGAATAACGGATGTTGGTTATGACTTTTGAACACCGCATTCTTAAGTGTAAAAAATATTGATTAATTGGAAGCAAAGAAATTTGACTCTGTCTCAATTCTTATACACTTGTGGAGCAATTGAAATACCAGATAAATACATGAAATAGAAAATCTAATTTTCGATTATCTCTGGTCAGGAAAAATATTGATTTAGACATTTTGATACAGTCGAACTGTGATTTAATTAGTTTTAAACTTAAAGATAATCCTTCTCAAAAAACATATTTATGGAACAATAAATTAATCAAAATTAATCAAAGAATGATCTTTTATAAACATTGGAAGGAAGTGGGGATAAATTATATTTCAGATTTACTAAGACCAGACAAAACAGGGATACCTTTTGAATCACTGGGACTAAAAGCAACCGAATGGTAGATAACATCATACATTCTTTTTTGGACTGTCAGGGTATTCAGGAGTTTTGGGGAAATATTAAGGGCTGGCTTCAGCCATTATCAAACCAAATTACAAAAATAAATATTTTTTGGGGGGTGAGGGATAAACTATTGTGCACAGTCATTTTTTCGGCCAATATTCACAACAGAAGATTAGAAAATTCTCTTAAACATATAGAATTCATAATAGCATGTAAAAATAACAAAGTAGATTTATTCAATGAGAAATGGGAACCAATTCAATACTTACTGTTAAAATTGGGGGGTGGGGGGTTGAGTTGTCTTGTTTCAATACCAAAAAAATCATCAAATGTATGTGATGTATTAATGTTATAGGTCAATTAATTGTAAAGGAGCATGGTGGTGTAATTTGCCAGCATGTTCGTAGCAAAAGTTCTATGTAATGATGTTTGATGCGCCACTATCTAATCGTGAAAAATGTAATAAGCCCATCAGTCGCTGAAGTGTGCGCCAACATTAATTATGGCACGCCAAAGTGGAATAAATGCAAGACTTGAAAATTTAATACGACATTTTGAAATATACAGGCAAGACTTGAATATTTAATACAACATTTTGAAATATACAGGCAACACTTGAAAAAACATGCCAATATTTCAAAAACTTTAATAACTTGAAAATATGATGCAAAATTTCCTGAAAATGTAGGTCAACTTGTTTTCAAATATATGTGGCAACCCTTGGAAAAAACATAGCAACATGAATAAAATCTCGCAACATTCACGTGACCGAACAATACCACGTGATCTTCCTTTTCCACTGAGGAACGTGATTGATTTTCTACACACCAGGCAACGCCATTTTGTTTCCCATATTTGGCACATGCGTCATAATTTATTCATACGAATTCTGTATCCATGGTAATCACTCGAGATTGAAGGATTGAAGAACCAGTTTTTCTGCCGACCTGATCACCACTGGCTTATCCGCGAATAGAGTAACAATAGGGAAACACTGAAATACGGGAGACACTGACCGATGACACACTGAAACACTGAAATACCGATCCACTGTCGTATATCCATAAGGAGGAGACTTTAGGATTGACATTCACTGCCGGCTTTGGACATTGGCTGATGTCAGGGAGAGGATGGAACAGCAATAATCGTATTCATCTGAAAGAACAAGGAATTAAGATATGTTTACACCTATGACTTATTACACCTATTCTCTTAATCTACTATGAACCGTCCTTTCATGGCAGCCTGGATGACATGATTAGTCCCCCGAATGGACACGCTATTTGGGCTCAAATTACGAACCTTTAGTTCTGGCGATAACGTGGCATGTTCAAAAGTTCTGTGGATTTAAACTCTTGTGTTTTTTGCAGTCCACACAACATTTTGCCTTGCGTTCTCAAAGGCGTCTCCTGGTGTAAGGAGTAAAAAATGTGCTGAAAAACTAATTGTCTGATTGAATAATCCGGTTATATGCATGGGGCACAAACAGACCCTGATCCCTACAGAGCTTGGGTCTAACATGATCACACCCAAGCTCAATAGGGATCAAGGTCTGTTTCTGCCTGTTATGCATATAACAGGATTATTTAATGAGACAATTTTTTCCTGTACATATATATTATCATCCTAAGAAAATCAGGGGTTAATGTTAATGTGAATGTCCCCCCCCCCACGAGATATTCAATTTAAAAAACGATATCCAAACTCGCATTTACTCTCTGACATGTGTGATTAACATATAATGGGCAAGAAATCTTTTGGAGGATGACATCAATAGACCCCGAATGGACAAGCTATTCTTCATGTTTATAAATTATCAAGAACTAACCTCACAAGCCCTTGTCTGACAACAAACAGAGAAGCCCATGTCCCAACACAGGTGCCTTCAGAAAGACTGATTGACTGTCTTCAATGAGACAGTCCTCAATATGTCCTCCCATATTAGGTCTTCGCAACTCTTTGGCTGTGGACATTCTGTTGTCTTGGCTGATGGATGGATGACTTGAAAAAAAAAAAGAATATGTCTAAAAGTGTAAAACAGGCCACATTGTTAACCATGGCTATAGAAGCCCGGGCAGAAACATTGGGGGCCCGAACACCTTTGGCCACAATCAACAATCCTGGGCACTCAAGCACCCGCAAGCGGGCACAAGGCACCACCGAAATCCGAAACGACAATGATCAGTTGTCACAACGGAAGTCGGCAGTGCAGGGTCCTAACTGCCTCATATGTGGTGCAAAATTTGCCCCCATTAGTTTCATGGTTTGACCTACTTCACTCAGCAATCAGAAATCATTCAACATTCAACTTCATAATCCAACATCAGAATTAATTCCTTTCAAAGATGCTGTATCTCAATGAGTACTTTCATACCTCTAATGCATTTACTTTTCTCAAAATTGCATCTGGATAATATTTATTTACGAGAAAAGTGGAATTTTTTTATAGGAAGTGATGTACCCCAGCGCCTCCGCCGGACAAGGACATAAACAGGCAGAGAATTACAAAGAAACACTTCAACACTAAGCAAAACCGAGGGGGTATTCCTACTGAATAAAATACTCAAAACAAAACAACATATTCCTACCCGAATCCCAAATCTTTGGTGTGTAATCAATCCATCAAGAAAGTTAAAGAATATCGAAACATGGCAGTGATGCTAGTCTTGGACAATGCTGGAATCCGCAACGCACTGATTGGGAAGTGTGGTTAGAGCAAGACTACCTATCTATTAATAGCTGGCAGCACAGTCATGCTGGTACTATTACTGTACAATTGGTAAGGAAACGTCGTGACTTTGGCATGTATCTACATGTAATAAGATTGACTGTTCTTCTTTCCATTGTTCAAGAGCAATAAACCCATTAAAGAAATTATCAAAATTATATATTTGACTGTAAACCTATTCCCAGAGGTTTGATATAGGAGGCCTTCCTTGTACCCTTCAACGAAATATAGGTGCGGCAACTGATATTCAATTTAGATTAACAACCTCCAAGGCTATTGTTATTTAGCGGTCCATACTCTATTACATTGCAAATTGGCTTGGGCGACGGTGGGCCAAATGGTATTTGGCTAGCACGTGGTAAATTAAAATTTGTGTCACGTGCTTTTGTTTACAAATAAGCCACCCATCGGTGACCTGAGACACCGGTTGTCTTTGGTGGTGTGTAAACAAAGTGACATTTTCCGCAAATAATTTAGTTTTTCTGCGTAATTCAATCCGTCCAAGATGTCACAAGGAGATAGTTATCATCTTAAGGTCGGCCCCGTTGAAAGGTTACTGTAAATCAGTCAGGAGCTATACTAGTCAGTTTCACTGAGACAAGTCATACTGTAAAACAGATCAAAATAATTTTTTTCCTTTTTTTCTTTCGCTGACCCATTAAAACGATTTTAATGCATAATATACTGCAATTTCTTTTAAATATATTGAAAGACAAAGAAATGCCAGCCCACCAAACTTAGAGGGCCGCTGTCCACACTTTCGTCCACAGTTTACACCTACATGTACTGACCTGCTGTATAGAGAAATTATGACCAATATATAATTTCCCCATTCAGGTCGCCAGGTTGTTGGTGTAAGTGAACCACTACACCACCCAACCCGGAGGGTAAAGAAAAATAAATTCAAATCATTATCTTGTGAAAATCTTTTTTATTGTTGTACATCCCAAGAATTATCGTAATGGCAATTTGGAATGTCGTGCAGGAGGAAACCCGTCCCCGGGAGAAAACCTACGCGATCGGAGGGAGCTGCCGACTCCATCACACAGGTGACAGGCTTCAACGACTGAGTTTTTTACATGACATCAGACGTGTACATTTAAGTACTGCGCCACTCCGAAAGCCCATAACAGGAGAAAACAAGAAGATAGTAATACTATCACACATGGTCTACTCCTTTACAAGATGTAATGTTCAAGAAAGACATTGCTAAATAGAGATCTTACACTAGTCACACTCCACAACTTCAACTCTGCATGCTAATAATATGTTCATTTACTATTCATGCATGTATTAAACCTATTGTGTATGACTGCAGTTAAGCCATTTCAGCTAACAATAGGTCAGGTCAAGGCTGTCATCACACCATGACTAAACAGCTTAAGGACCCAATTTAAATAACAAAAGGACCACATTTCTCATGGCCACTCCACCTTGAGGCTGCCGCTTTGCATGACAAAAGGTTGAGAGGTGACATGTTATTTGCATGACAAAAGACGTAGCTTTCGACATGGCAAGACTACACAGAAGTGGGTATGCCAGTTTTTTGGCAAGTTGGAGTCTAAGATCTCTTTATTTTACTAACAAGGTCTACATTTATTACATGCAGGACAAAATGAAACGTCTTACAAAGTTGACGTTTTAATTACACTTTTCTCAAACCATTCAGTACCATGTCTTATCCAATTCTCAGTGGGGCAAAAGACCGTCTTCATAATCTGCAGAGCATGATAAATATGCTCTCGCAAGATCTCGAAGCAGTCGATTCTGTCGTCAGGAAATCTTTTGATATCCTCACAAATATCAATAAAACAATGAGAGTGTTTTCAACTATATAAGTTGAATGTGTCTTTTCATCAATACCTTGTTCCCAGGTATTTGGTAAAAGTGATTGAGGGAACGCAACTTCTTTAACTTCTTTGTGTAGTTGGTCAGTTGTCTCTGGTATTATATGATACCAAGCAACTGAGCCAGCCAACGTTAGAAGGTCTCGGCTTAACTGCTCTGACCAATGCCCGTGGATTCTATGGTACTGGGGAGATCGAGAAACAGTATTAAAGGCCTACGTTCCATCGCAGACACATATGTTCCTTTTTTGCCTGGGGTTTAAGCAAGAAAGAAATCATATGAACCCCATGTCTCAAGTGATGGAGATATAATAATGAAATATCTGATCAAGTTGGTGATTATTTCAGGAGAAAACCATTTCAAGCAGTAGGGTCCTGATGTGCCCTAGGCTATTAGCTTCTGCCTTCATAAGCTAAAAATCAATTTTGCTTAAGACTTATTTGTTTGGGTACTGACATGCCCTATTGGCTCTCCATAAACGCCCACTCCACATTTCGCTTTCTTTCAAAAGATTTTGCCAGAAAATTGTTGATCTCTTGGATCATGGTGCCCCTGGTAACAAAAGAAACCCTCCTCTAAAATGTTATTCCTTCTTTATACGTGCATTATTTTAAACCATGACAACATATTGTCATTGCCCTAAGAAGGTAAATATATGCCTTCTCCCATCAGAAAATTTGAGGATTTTTATCAATAAAATCACCTTTCAATCAGATATTTCAATAAAAACAATAGGTCTACGGTGACAAAAATACATCGTTGGGATGTGCTGGTCAGCAACATCCATCTTCCTCCTGTCGGATGCTTCTCCATGCTGAAAAGAAACAAATTACATACAGTAAGGTTTATTGGTGCAAAATATCATCAGTGAAATATTCATTGTGCAGGAACATGTTCGTCTTGACCCGCAATGTTTTGAGATCGCTCTATCACTCACAAGCTTGATGTTGGTGATGCAAACACATGAGAGTCAAGATGGAACATGTTAATTTCCTGCAATAATGAGGTTAAGATTTGATCAGAAACAAGAAACAACAACTGAACAGCTCTATCAATGTCAATATCATAACTGTTAGAAATCACTTTTCTTGTGTTGACATTTAACCTTACAAGAATGCCAACACAGAACTTATGCAGAGACTTGAGGATTGGGGCAGTTTATGCCATCTCAGCCGCCTGCGTGGTTTCATTAGTAAAGTTGTTGTTGCCATTAAATTAATTGATGTTGGTTGTAGTGTTGGGGAGGGGGTCCAATTGCGTCATTTTGCATCACCAGTGAGGTCACCAAGTGCCACAAGGACCCTACTTTAGAATACAGTGGAACCTCCCTTAGCATACACCTCTCTAAAAGGACCTTCTCTCTTTTAGGACACTAACTTTGATTGTCTCCATTCAATTTGAACTCTCTAATCAGTACACCTCTCTTGTAAGCACAGCACATATCAGTCTTGAGGATGTCCTTAACAGAGTAGTTCTACTGTGATCACATCATCCCCCCCCCCCCCCCCCCCAAGTTGCTACCCAATAACCTTTTTCCTTTGCTAATCTCTTCTCTTCTTGGCCCAATGTCATTGAAATGGCCTGTCCTGGAAAGCTGATACTCCATGCAAATGCACCAGCATTGACCAACAGAGTTATTTTACAGCTGTTAACACTTTAGTGGAGCTCCCACATTAATCAACGTCAAACGCACTAGGGCTTCGAGGAACAACGACGTGAATTAACGTCACATTTTTCAACTAGGGGTAATGGTTTTCCATTTGAATTTCATTCAATCGGGTGGGTGCTGACAGAAAGACTTTTGAGGAATCTTCTGTACCCAGGCGGCTGCAATCATATGTCAATAAAGTTTTTGTTTTTTGTTACCATTCAAAGCTCAACCTCACTGATATCTCAAACCTAAAACAATCATGCTGTACAACTTTCAACTACAACTTTTTCACAGTACTGTCTGAAATTCCGAAGGGGGAAAAGTAGGTTATCTTTCTAGATATTGATTTGAAACTTGCACCCTACGGTGTTTTGAGCATTTCCAGACCTCTGGTATCAGGGAACCCCTGAGGCTTGACACATTAAAGGTTGTGTTAGGCCTCTGTATGTTTGGACAGACTTCATGAAATCACATTACTGGCAATGGCCATGTTCAACTACTGCTCATTAAGCAGTTCGGGATTCTTTCTTAGTGTTACATAAAGCTCCAGTTGATAAAAATGCTTTGCTTTTGATATTCATGCAACCAGCATAACCAAGTTGTTTATGAGAGTGAGATATCAGTGGGTTACGAAGTGATTTTCTGTGATGGCATATTCAGAATCAATTAGTTCAATAGAGCATTTAAAGAGGCAAACGTGAGAGGTCATCATCACCGTGGGTTTGATGAAAATGGCACTGTAATTGGTGTCGCTAAAACAACGTTGGAAAATTATTCCTCAACAGAGAGCTCACCATCTCTTAATCAGGCCAATGGCTAACACCTTATCAAGGACATTTGAAAAACTGAAATTGATTTGTTTACATTACCGTGTGATGGCACCCTTCCGAAGTATGAGATAGGCCGTCCTCATGGTGGCTGCAGGATATCATTTCAGGGCTCTATGTCCGTAGCTTTCCCTAAATCCAGAGAGTCCCTTTGGAGTTGGATTGTCATTATAGTTTATTAGAATGACAGACATTTCGGTGTCCAATCCATCCCCACAGCAAACAAGTTCCCTTTCTGATCTCAGCGAAGGTTCTCCTTGAATTGTTCTGTCAAGGCATCGTTTGCCGAGCTGTGGTTCGTCACTCCTGCACATGGCTATCCCTCCGCACAACCATTCGATCCACTGAATCCACTCGACTCTCGGTTGTCTGCCCGTATCTGTGAGCGACTGGAAATCAAAAATATAAGGTTACTCTCAGTCTCAATTTGTCCTTACGGTCATCTCGATTCTGTATAACTAAAATGAGCGCGATCGGTCGTAACGAGCGCCATCGCAGACGGACTAACATCGCCAGCAGGCTACATTGCTCCACCATGATTAATGCACTTGTGCAATAGGGTCTTTCATTCAGTTTCATCAAATTCACCGAAGTAGTTTATGATTAAATCACAACCCTTAAATCCTACACCGTTAAAAAACGAGAAGTTTGTAATTGAATTTGAAATTTCCAATTGCACAAATATGTACTAAATATAGATTTCAGCACTGGCACTGCCGTTGCATAGAAATACAAATACCAGAAGCACCCAGTTTCAGCAAACACGTATGCATAATATCTGTTCTACAGCATTATGTATAACTGCAATTCTATTTTCCTGGACCACCAGTAATTATGAACAGCGTACCCCTTAAGTTCAAGCCCTCACTCGGCCCCTTATCTCATCACGTCTTGATATCTTGTCTGTCCCAAAAGTATAACTTGCAAGTTTCGGGTTTCTAGTCTTGACATCAACAACGGTTGAAATTGTCACCCTACTTTTAACTCTTACCCCAGTCTATGCTGAGAGCTTTCAGTGGAACTGGAATTCAGATTAGCTGCTCAATCAGTACTACAACCTGAGCATTTTCAACTGGTGAGCCTGGGAGCGCATGACCACTTGTCAGAGACCCAAACAACTGCACAACTGCACAACTGCAGCTCTTTCACTTTTATTTTTGACACAGTTTGTGTTTAGTAAGGAGCAATGCAGTGACAAAACCATGGATGGAAAATCTAATAGCCTGTCTATTTTCAGTCCAGCCACAGAACATATGGAATATTTATTGGCACACCCTGTAAATACACTTTAGGGATGAGTTCATTCGGTTTCACGAGTATGGCATATGCAGGTCCAATGTTTCCTAATCAACGTGCGAAATCTCCCTGAAGTTTTTGATGTCTTCAAGCAATATATGGGAGTATCGTCAACATAGCGCATCTCTGCCCGAATAATCGGGTCGATCAAAACAAGGCGGCTGAAGTGGGTTTTTCAAAAATCATCGCCAGTTTCTGGAAGGGGTTGGATGTTATTTAAGAAATGTGTTCTTGTCTTAATTTTCTAAAAGCCTCAATACCGACGACCACAACGCTTTACTAATTGACACTTGATCTGCAGTTCAATTCCAAACTGAGGTTGCTTGTACAGTTTGAGGATAAAATCCACCATTTTGCGATTCTACTTTACTCCGGAAATGAAACGAACTCAGCCCATGGCGTATTCACCCATTTCATGATATACTGTCTTGTCATCTGTTTATATTTACCATATATGTATTGGATTCCTTCGTCATCCAAAATCTTTTGAGAGTCACATCTACCATAGGACGAATTGTAGATCTTGGTTGAGTGGTTGGGTCTTCTCGACAGCCATCATCTCAATCTGCCGAGGGCTAGATAACAGGAAAAATACATTCAATGACCTATCTCAAAATGAATAGATTGAAACCAAAAGATAATTTGTTTTCATTTGAGTGAGATGGTTGTTTCTCGCTTTAAGAATTCGATTCCAAATGTGGCCACCAGGGGGCAAAGGTTGAAAAATGATCAATGAAGTCAAAAGCACCCATCATGTCCAAGTCCATTTTTTTCCCATGTCGACAGGCGAGCACAATGGCCCTGGCCGTTTCATTTTATAAAGTGGCACTGTTGGAAAGATGCTCACGGGCCATTTTCTGGATCAAGTGAAGTGAAGATGTCTTTGGTTGGCAGCATTTTCTTGTGGAAAAATGTTGATCGGCCACACTCTTTGCTCGATTCACTGCTTCAATCCTTGCCCAAGTGGCATTATTCCTCAGGCCAAATTGCCTTCGATTTTTATATCCATCCTTACGTCTGATATTACTAATAACCATATATAAAATGTAACTCATGATTTGTCCAACTAATCAAGATCATCGAGGTCATGTTGCCCATTTGGCTGTTAACTTGAGCACTCTCGGTCAGGTGGTCTCACTTGGGGATAAAAGTTCATGACTTGGCCACCAGGGTGCAGGTTCGGAGACATGAAATATGATTTTTTTCCCTCCTGGTCGGACAGTTATAAAGTTTGTTTCATGAGTAGATATAATATCAACCAGGACTATGTGATGCTCACCCCGCAGATTGCAACATCGTCTTTTGTGTCCCTTGTCCTCGTGTCCCTTGTCCTTATGTCCCTTGTCCTTGTGTCCCTTGTCCTGGAGGACCTGGACCTTGTGGCCCTTGTACAATGTTGGCTCGGGCTGCCTAAAAATAATCAAACTTTTGGTTAAGGGGTTATATGATATATGATGTATCCTTGCTATGAGTACCTACCACAAAAGTTTTATCGAAAACAAGTCATCAATAAGCGAGATATCACACTTTTTAGATATCTACATTTGACCCCCTGGTGGCCAAATTGAGAATCAGATCGGACCGATATTCAGCACAAGAGGTTATCTGATATAGGGGGTTATATGTACCAAGTTTCAAGTTCATAGCTGTGGCGGTTGAGAAACGTGCCATAATTACACTGAAACAGCCAATTTATGCCATTTGACCTCTGCAACCTTGAAAAGTGGGTCAAATTAAAAACCCATACGACATATGATGTATCCTTGCTATGAGTACCCACCACGAAAGTTTTATTGAAAACAAGTTATTGATAAGCGAATTATCACACTTTTTAGGTATCCACATTCGGCCCCCTGGTGGCCAAATTGAGAATCAGATCAGACCAAAATTCAGCACCAGAGGTTATCTGGTATAGAGGGTTATATGTACTAAGTTTCAAGTTCATAGCTGTGGAGGTTGAAAAACGTGCCATAGTTACACTGAAACAGCCAATTTACGCCATTTGACCTCTGTGACCTTGAAAAGTAGGTCAAATAAAAAACCCGTATGAGACATGATGTATCCTTGCTATGAGTACCTACCACAAAAATTTCATTCCAAACAAGTCATTAATAAGCGAGATATCACACTTTTTAGATATCTACATTCGGCCCCCTGGTGGCCAAATAAAGAATCAGATCGGACCAAAATTTAGTGTCACAGGTCATCTGACCAAGGGAGTCCTGTGTACAAAGTTACAAGTTCATAGGCTTAGCGGTTAAGAAATGTGCCACTGTTTTTGAAACAGGATACGACGACGACAGACGACGACGGACACTGCGGTATTGTATAGACTCCCCTACGGTGAGCCAAAAATGAGTGCGATCGGTCGTAACGAGCGCCATCGCCGACGTACTAACATTGTCAGCAGGCTACATTGCTCCACCATGATTAATGCACTTGTGCAATAGGGTCTTTCATTCAGTTTCATCAAATTCACCGAAGCAGTTTATGATAAAATCACAATCCTTAAATCCTACACCGTTAAAAAACGAGAAGTTTGTAATTGAATTTGAAATTTCCAATTGCACAAATATGTACTAAATATAGATTTCAGCACTGGCACTGCCGTTGCATAGAAATACATATACCAGAAGCACCCAGTTTCAGCAAACACGTATGCATAATATCTGTTCTACAGCATTATGTATAACTGCAATTCTATTTTCCTGGACCACCAGTAATTATGAACAGCGTACCCCTTAAGTTCAAGCCCTCACTCGGCCCCTTATCTCATCACGTCTCGATATCTTGTCTGTCCCAAAAGTATAACTTGCAAGTTTCGGGTTTCTAGTCTTGACATCAACAACGGTTGAAATTGTCACCCTACTTTTAACTCTTACCCCAGTCTATGCTGAGAGCTTTCAGTGGAACTGGAATTCAGATTAGCTGCTCAATCAGTACTACAACCTGAGCATTTTCAACTGGTGAGCCTGGGAGCTCATGACCACTTGTCAGAGACCCAAACAAACGGCACAACTGCAGCTCTTTCACTTTTATTTTTGACACAGTTTGTGTTTAGTAAGGAGCAATGCAGTGACAAAACCATGGATGGAAAATCTAATAGCCTGTCTATTTTCAGTCCAGCCACAGAACATATGGAATATTTATAGGCACACCCTGTAAATGCATTTTAGGGATGAGTTCATTCGGTTTCACGAGTATGGCATATGCAGGTCCAAGGTTTCCCAATCAACGTGTGAAATCTACCCTGAAGTTGCTGAAGTCTTCAAGCAATATATGGGGGTATCGTCAACATAGCGCATCTCTGCCCGAATAATCGGGCAGAGATTAATCGGCCCGAATAATCGGGTCGATCAAAACAAGGCGGCTGAAGTGGGTTTTTCAAAAATCATCGCTAGTTTCTGGAAGGGGTTGGATGTTATTTAAGAAATGTGTTCTTGTCTTAATTTTCTAAAAGCCTCAATACCGACGACCACAACGCTTTACTAATTGACACTTGATCTGCAGTTCAATTCCAAACTGAGGTTGCTTGTACAGTTTGAGGATAAAATCCACCATTTTGCGATTCTACTTTACTCCGGAAATGAAACGAACTCAGCCCATGGCGTATTCACCCATTTCATGATATACTGTCTTGTCATCTGTTTATATTTACCATATATGTATTGGATTCCTTCGTCATCCAAAATCTTTTGAGAGTCACATCTACCATAGGACGAATTGTAGATCTTGGTTGAGTGGTTGGGTCTTCTCGACAGCCATCATCTCAATCTGCAGAGGGCTAGATAACAGGAAAAATACATTCAATGACCTATCTCAAAATGAATAGATTGAAACCAAAAGATAATTTGTTTTCATTTGAGTGAGATGGTTATTTCTCGCTTTAAGAATTCATGCCACCAGGGGGCAAAGGTTAAAAAATGATCAATGAAGTCAAAAGCACCCATCATGTCCAAGTCCATTTTTTTCCCATGTCGACAGATGAGCACAATGGCCCTGGCAATTTCATTTTATAAAGTGGCACTGTTGGAAAGATGCTCACGGGCCATTTTCTGGATCAAGTGAAGTGAAGATGTCTTTGGTTGGCAGCATTTTCTTGTGGAAAAATGTTGATCGGCCACACTCTGCTCGATTCACTGCTTCAATCCTTGCCCAAGTGGCATTATTCCTCAGGCCAAATTGCCTTCGATTTTTATATCCATCCTTACGTCTGATATTACTAATAACCATATATAAAATGTAACTCATGATTTGTCCAACTAATCAAGATCATCGAGGTCATGTTGCCCATTTGGCTGGTAACTTGAGCACTCTCGGTCAGGTGGTCTCACTTGGGGATAAAAGTTCATGACTTGGCCACCAGGGTGCAGGTTCGGAGACATGAAATATGATTTTTTTCCCTCCTGGTCGGACAGTTATGAAGTTTGTTTCATGAGTAGATATAATATCAACCAGGACTATGTGATGCTCACCCCGCAGATTGCAACATCGTCTTTAGTGTCCCTTGTCCTCGTGTCCCTTGTCCTCGTGTCCCTTGTCCTCGTGTCCCTTGTCCTCGTGTCCCTTGTCCTGGAGGCCCTGGACCTTGTGGCCCTTGTACAATGTTGGTTCGGGCTGCCTAAAAATAATCAAACTTTTGGTTAAGGGGTTATATGATATATGATGTATCCTTGCTATGAGTACCTACCACAAAAGTTTTATCGAAAACAAGTCATCAATAAGCGAGATATCACACTTTTTAGATATCCACATTTGACCCCCTGGTGGCCAAATTGAGAATCAGATCGGACCGATATTCAGCACAAGAGGTTATCTGATATAGGGGGTTATATGTACCAAGTTTCAAGTTCATAGCTGTGGCGGTTGAGAAACGTGCTCTCTGTCCAAACAAGTCATTAATAAGCGAGATATCACACTTTTTAGATATCTACATTCGGCCCCCTGGTGGCCAAATTAAGACTCAGATCGGACCGAAATTTAGTGTCACAGGTCATCTGACCAAGGGAGTCCTGTGTACAAAGTTACAAGTTCATAGGCTTAGCGGTTAAGAAACGTGCCACTGTTTTTGAAACAGGATACGACGACGACAGACGACGACGGACGACGGACACTGCGGTATTGTATAGACTCCCCTACGGTGAGCCAAAAATGAGTGCGATCGGTCGTAACGAGCGCCATCGCCGACGGACTAACATTGTCAGCAGGCTACATTGCTCCACCATGATTAATGCACTTGTGCAATAGGGTCTTTCATTCAGTTTCATCAAATTCACCGAAGTAGTTTATGATTAAATCACAACCCTTAAATCCTACACCGTTAAATGAAATGGCCAGGGCCATTGTGCTCACCTCATGTGGAGGAAAGATGGATAAAGAGCATGGTATTGTGTCATGTAGTGTTAGGTTTGATGTAGGTCCAAGCTATTACAATTTCCCCAAAATGGCCAATTTACAGTACATTCGACCTCTGTGACCTTGAAAAGTAGGTCAAATCAAAGAAGACCCTGGTGACACATTGAATGGTTGTTAGAATTAGATGTACCTATGATATAAAATTGGTGCCAATCGGGCAAGTCATTACTAGGAATAATGGCATTTTGAAGAATTTAGGATTTGGCCCCCTCCCTGGAGGCCAAACGGCAAATCAGATCGCACCAAACTTCGGTACCTGAGATCACCTGACCAAGGGGTACATGTGTACTTAATTTGTGATCAATAGTCATTGCAGTTAAGAAACGTGCCATAGTTACGGCCTGACGGCGAATTTACGCCTGTGACCTTGACAAGAAGGTCAAATTAAAAACCTGTGTGACATATACTGTATGGTGGTTAGATGTACCCATGATATCAAATTGGTGGCAATCGGGCAAGAAGATAAGGAATAATCACATTTTTAAAGTTTTTGGATTTTGCCCCCTGGTGGTCAAGTGGTGAATCATATTGGACCAAACTTCGGTCCCTGAGATCACCTGACTAAGGGGTAAATGTGTACCAAATTTGGTATCAATAGTCATTGCAGTTTAGAAACGTGCCATCGTTACATCCTAACGGCCAATTTACACCATTTGACCTCTGTGACCTTGAAAAGGAGGTCAAATCAAAAACCCGGAAGATATATGATGCACCTTTGCTAGAAGTACCTACCATATTTTTTTCAAAATTTCCCGACTACTATTAAGGGAGATATTGCATATTTTCACTTTTAACGTTTGGCCCCCTGGTGGCCAAACCATGAAACGAATCGGACCGAAACTTGGTCTCCAAGGTGTCATTACATAAGGGTACATGTGTACCAAGTTTCAACTCAATAGCTCTAACAGTTACGAAACGTGCCCTGCTAACGGACGACGGACGACGACGACGACGACGACGACGACGACGACGACGACGACGACGACGGACGACGGACGCCACGGTATGGGATAAGCTCACCTCTGCTAAGAGGTGAGCTAAAAATGAGAAGTTTGTAATTGAATTTGAAATTTCCAATTGCACAAATATGTACTAAATATAGATTTCAGCACTGGCACTGCCGTTGCATAGAAATACAAATACCAGAAGCACCCAGTTTCAGCAAACACGTATGCATAATATCTGTTCTACAGCATTATGTATAACTGCAATTCTATTTTCCTGGACCACCAGTAATTATGAACAGCGTACCCCTTAAGTTCAAGCCCTCACTCGGCCCCTTATCTCATCACGTCTTGATATCTTGTCTGTCCCAAAAGTATAACTTGCAAGTTTCGGGTTTCTAGTCTTGACATCAACAACGGTTGAAATTGTCACCCTACTTTTAACTCTTACCCCAGTCTATGCTGAGAGCTTTCAGTGGAACTGGAATTCAGATTAGCTGCTCAATCAGTACTACAACCTGAGCATTTTCAACTGGTGAGCCTGGGAGCGCATGACCACTTGTCAGAGACCCAAACAACTGCACAACTGCGGCTCTTTCACTTTTATTTTTGACACAGTTTGTGTTTAGTAAGGAGCAATGCAGTGACAAAACCATGGATGGAAAATCTAATAGCCTGTCTATTTTCAGTCCAGCCACAGAACATATGGAATATTTATAGGCACACCCTGTAAATGCATTTTAGGGATGAGTTCATTCGGTTTCACGAGTATGGCATATGCAGGTCCAAGGTTTCCCAATCAACGTGTGAAATCTACCCTGAAGTTGCTGAAGTCTTCGAGCAATATATGGGGGTATCGTCAACATAGCGCATCTCTGCCCGAATAATCGGGTCAATCAAAACAAGGCGGCTGAAGTGGGTTTTTCAAAAATCATCGCTAGTTTCTGGAAGGGGTTGGATGTTATTTAAGAAATGTGTTCTTGTCTTAATTTTCTAAAAGCCTTAATACCGACGACCACAACGCTTTACTAATTGACGCTTGATCTGCAATTCAATTCCAAACTGAGGTTGCTTGTACAGTTTGAGGATAAAATCCACCATTTTGCGATTCTACTTTACTCCGGAAATGAAACGAACTCAGCCCATGGCGTATTCACCCATTTCATGATATACTGTCTTGTCATCTGTTCATATTTACCATATATGTATTGGATTCCTTCGTCATCCAAAATCTTTTGAGAGTCACATCTACCATAGGACGAATTGTAGATCTTGGTTGAGTGGTTGGGTCTTCTCGACAGCCATCATCTCAATCTGCCGAGGGCTAGAAAACAGGAAAAATACATTCAATGACCTATCTCAAAATGAATAGATTGAAACCAAAAGATTATTTGTTTTCATTTGAGTGAGATGGTTGTTTCTCGCTTTAAGAATTCGATTCCAAATGTGGCCACCAGGGGCAAAGGTTAAAAAATGATCAATGAAGTCAAAAGCACCCATCATGTCCAAGTCCATTTTTTTCCCATGTCGACAGATGAGCACAATGGCCCTGGCCATTTCATTTTATAAAGTGGCACTGTTGGAAAGATGCTCACGGGCCATTTTCTGGATCAAGTGAAGTGAAGATGTCTTTGGTTGGCAGCATTTTCTTGTGGAAAAATGTTGATCGGCCACACTCTTTGCTCGATTCACTGCTTCAATCCTTGCCCAAGTGGCATTATTCCTCAGGCCAAATTGCCTTCGATTTTTATATCCATCCTTACGTCTGATATTACTAATAACCATATATAAAATGTAACTCATGATTTGTCCAACTAATCAAGATCATCGAGGTCATGTTGCCCATTTGGCTGTTAACTTGAGCACTCTCGGTCAGGTGGTCTCACTTGGGGATAAAAGTTCATGACTTGGCCACCAGGGTGCAGGTTCGGAGACATGAAATATGATTTTTTTCCCTCCTGGTCGGACAGTTATGAAGTTTGTTTCATGAGTAGATATAATATCAACCAGGACTATGTGATGCTCACCCCGCAGATTGCAACATCGTCTTTAGTGTCCCTTGTCCTTGTGTCCCTTGTCCTCGTGTCCCTCGTCCTCGTGTCCCTTGTCCTCGTGTCCCTCGTCCTTGTGTCCCTTGTCCTGGAGGCCCTGGACCTTGTGGCCCTTGTACAATGTTGGCTCGGGCTGCCTAAAAATAATCAACCTTTTGGTTAAGGGGTTTATCTTTTTTCTGAGCCTTTCTACAGCATGCTACTTTCACACTGGATCCAATTAAAAACTGTTTTCCAGAGAGCACTCTCCGGAATACGAATTGGCTACACCACACTTGGTCTAATCAGCATGCAATTTGATTTGAAAAGTGCAACTCTTGCTGCGTATTGTAGTAACGTGCCTTTCGCGTATGAATGTCTTGTCCCTGCCCTTTGTGGTAATTAGAAGATAATCAAGACAGGAACAAGCTAGTGACCTGCAAGCCCCCTGCCAATGAATAGACTGTTTTAATACGTATTAACGCCAACACTTCACGTTTCAATGAGAATCAGTTGATGCGAATTCAATAAAGCACATTCAATTGTATTCTGGAACCAAATTGGTTGATGCGGTTTCAAATCTGTATGAACAGAATTGAGTGTGGCACCCCAATATGTATAAAAATTGAAATCGCAAGTCAGATTAATACTTTTTAACATCATTTTAACATCCAGACGTAACTGACGACCAAGTGATGCTTACCCTGTATGGCTCCAACATTGGCAGCAACATATTCTTCAGGTCCATCCAGTGTCTTCTCGGCTCTCGAGCTGGAGGCCGGCTCTCCTTCTTCATCGCCGTCTTGTCGATTTCAGCGGGTATATACGTTAGCTTTGAGAGGCACAAGGAGGTTGAGAACACTGTTGTTATTCAAAGGACCCAAGGTCTTCGTCATTAGTACTAAACTGGTTTAGCACAAGTCCCACACGGACACGCCTGACATTTCGTCCGACGAAATTCCGCAGGTTAACAACAGGCCTCTAACCCCAGTCATTCCATCCCCCTCGAGATCAGGTAGGGGATCGCTGGCCAGCTATTGCTTACTATTGTTAACAGTCGTAAGACTTATCCCGCCAACACTCTTCAACAGGGGATATTGTGAATGACTAGCGACACGCAATCGTTAATTTCCCCCATCAATCAACCACAATGACTCAAGGGGAACACGTACTTTGAACCTTAGTCCATGTCATCACCGTCGAAACTTAGATGAGGACAGCAGAACAAAGTGACAAGCATGCCTGGGACCCAGCCACCGTGCTTTGGACGTGAGTTAGACTCTGTCGCCAGACACGATAACCGAATACACCAAGCGTATAGCTTGAATCGAACCCGATCTATCATCGTCATTGGTCACCTGGCCCGGCCTGGACAACTGAAAGCTGAATAGGTTAAATAGATGATAAGCAGGAACCAAAAGAATTACAACTATTATAGCTAGATAACTACGATAGCTAGATAACTACGATAACTACTCTAACAACTAGAATAACAACAAGATCTACAAAATGAGCAAGACAGTGATCAGACACACTTCCAACTCTCACAACAGTCACCATACTCCATAGGACCCCCCCCCCCCCACATGACCTCCCGCACCCTTTTCCTATCCCGTCTCAAACACGCACACACACACGCACACACACACATCATATACTGTGGATACGACTTTTGAACATCCACTGGCATGAATTGCTGATGGAGGTGTCACTGTCAATCTATATAAAATGTTCAAAACTTCATGTAAATTGTAGCAGTGGCTTTATTTGTGCATTTTATAAAAATATAGTTTTGAATCCTTGTTATCTCAGAAAAGTGCACATGAAAATGTCCTTGCGATTGGGATAAAAGTTGTATGTTATTTGCGATATTTTTTAAATTTCAGTATTAGTTCATATACTTCATTGACAAGGCTTGGTCTTTGACAAGTGTTTGACTTGCTTATTGGTTTGTTATATCTTTCACTGGTCATACTTACAATATTCAACTGTCAGTGTATGGCTTCTATCAGTTTTCAACACGTGATATTGCTTTGAAACCAAAGCACTGGATGCAGGCAAATCTGCCATTAGCATTGTCAGTTAATGCTTTAGCTTGCTGGCAGATTGCTGTAACTTAGAGTGACACATTTGGGGATTGACTTTTCACATGAGGCCTTCAATAGCTTTGTTTTACTATTTCACTGTTTGAATATTTTATTCGAATAATGGTTAAAGAAAATTGACAGTGGCAACCCAATCAACAATTTGGGCAAGTTGTTACTTGATGCATACCCTTCATCTGATCGTCTTGCGGTTCATTCAAAAATCTTCGGTTGCAATTGCGGTCAAGGTGTGTGGCATCTGTAATGATAAATTGGAACAAATGCATAATGCACGATTACAGCAATTCTAGTGTTTTCAGTCATGAAATTACTGCCTAAATATGATGTTGAAATACATCATTTTTTGTCATGAATTACGTTTCCTTCATGAAATTGATGGACTTTATTCCTTTTATTTCATACCAGTTTGCCATTCTTACGACTAGTTATAACAAGGATTCTATGCAATTTTGGGAATTAGGGAGTTGAGATTGGTGTTGGGGAAGGGTTAGGGTTTGGGTTAGTGCTAGGAGGAAGGGTTACGGTCTGGGTTAGGTTTAGTGAGTATGACTGTCGTAAGAATAGCCAGTAGATTGTATGTAAAATCCAATGGAACCATCATAACAACAGCTGCGGCCTTGTACTTATTTAAACAATGTGAGCTAGTTCATTTCTCAAAACTCGTGATCAATCCTTAACTAGCAACCAATGAGATGGCATCACCACTTCAAATATGGCCTCCTGATTTAGTGACCCGATTGTACTCTCCAGTTCTTTTGCGCAAAAGCATGAATTGGAAAGTAAAAATCTAATACTATATTATACATACCTACATGTAACCCTTCACCTTGAAAACCATGTATTACCAGCAAGAAACTTTCGTTGCAATTGCGGACAAGGTATGCGTCATCTGTAATGATAAATTGGCACAAATTCATAGTTTCAAATTCCTCAAGTTGAGAGCATTTTTTCATTTTTGGCTCAAGTGACCTCTAGTAGAATAGCTGTCCTAAGGGGCACAAATTGACTAAAATTTTGTGAACTTCATTTATTTATTTTTTTTAAGCATTTTTACATATTTCTTGGGTTCTATTATGATCGGGGTTGTTGACTTGACCAACCTCTCAAGGTCACAGGCCGACAGGGTTCAAATTTTATTATTTCACCAATTGGTCGTATGTTTTGTCATTGTTCAATTGAGATGGTTCTTATTTGGTTGAAGGATGAATCTAAGTCCCTCTATGTGTACGCCAAATTTCGGCAAGATCAAAATTCAAATATGGCAGTAATCACTTAAATTTCATATTTTGTATATACCGAAGGGTGTTTATTCAATTCCACTTCCAGATACCGACAGGAAATTGATGCTGGGCAGTTCATGTTTTGGTGGTATGATGGGTCAAAGGCCTAGTGCCATTGTGCTTTTTTGCAACCCTTAAAATGGTTCTTGGAAGTAGATTCTTTCTCTGTATTGAAAAATACAAGGGGAAAATACAAAGACAAGTTGCCCTCTTCAAAAATCCATTGGGCCTACAAAAATAAAACATGAATAACGTCAAGATTCCTTTAGAGAGAAGGTGATACCCACCTTGTAGAAGATTTGTGCTAAACACAAGTTATTTTGCTATTTCAGTCTTGAAATAAGTCAAAATTCGACCAAAAACCATGTGCACCTTGCTGCAATGAAAGTTCAGCCTGCACTACAGGCGAAGCATAGCAAGCATTGGAAGGCATAAAATGTGACAGGTAGTGGTTTTATGTAACACTCCCACACATTCTTTTGAGGTTGGCTATGTCTTTTGTCGCTCCAAGCAATCAAACAAAGGTGTAAGATGGCCAAGGCTAATCCAAGTTGGTAATGTGATTGGTGATAAGGAATAAATATTTGGGTGGGACTGATTTGGAAATAGTAAAGGGCTAGGTGTCGTTAGTTGTATTGTTGAATATTTTTTCATATATAATTTTTTTTTTGCTTAAACAGTTTCTTGCAATAAAAACCAAAAGGAAAAATGGTGCAAACCTGAATGATACTAGACATTCATTCACACTTTTCATTGAAAAATTTATTTTTTAAAAAGAATTCAGTGAAAAATTAGCAGTACTACTCAGTACTCGATGTGGTTGGTTTGATTTGTTTGTTTGATACAAAAAGATACAGCTTTTATTCCATTAAGGATTCTCTTGGGGATTAATATCTTGGATCAAAAGATTTCATGAACAATTTAGAATAGCAAATCCAAACAAAAATAGAATACATGTTTGCAGACTTTTCACTTGATTTTCTTGATTGGGGGTAAAATTATGACCATGAGAAATTTATGTACATTCGAGGGGGGGGGGGAAATGCAAAATGATATCCAATCAGGGATAAAATCAATGGTTCTTAAAAACGAGACAGAAATGAGTGACAACATGTGATTTATTTCAGTCAAATTTCAAGTTAATGTGATCATCTCAGGGATGAAATAATATTGGAGATAAACCAGAGTTCACATTGAATAGTTTAACTCTAGCATGAATCCATCATTGCTCTGATTACTGAAATAATTTGCGATCACATTGAATGGTTTATTTCCAGCTTGAATCCATAGATCCATCCCTCAGATGACCACATAACTTGAGTTCCCATTGAATGGCTTATCACCAGTATGAATCCACATCCCTCAGATGACCACATTAACTTGAGCTCCCATTGAATGGTTCATCATCAGTATGAATCCACATCCCTCAGACGACCACATTAACTTTAGTTCCCTTTGAATGGTTCATCACAAGTATGAATCCATATCCCTCAAACGACCACATTAACTTTAGTTCCCATTGAATGGTTCAACATCAGTATGAAGCCACATCCCTCAGACGACCACATTAAATTTAGTTCCCATTGAATGGTTCATCATCAGTATGAATCCACATCCCTCAGACGACCACATTAACTTTAGTTCCCATTGAATGGTTCATCATCAGTATGAATCCACATCCCTCAGACGACCACTAACTTTAGTTCCCATTGAATGGTTCATCACCAGTATGAATCCACATCCCTCAGACAACCACATTAAATTGAGTTCCCATTGAATGGTTCATAATCATTATGAATCCACATCCCTCAGACGACCACATTAACCTTAGTTCCCATTGAATGGTTCATCACCAGTATGAATCCACATCCCTCAGACGACCACATTAACTTTAGTTCCCATTGAATGGTTCATCATCAGTATGAAGCCACATCCCTCAGACGACCACATTAAATTTAGTTCCCATTGAATGGTTCATCATCAGTATGAATCCACATTCCTGTGATGACCACATTAACTTGAGCTCCCATTGAATGGTTCATCATCAGTATGAATCCACATCCCTCAGACGACCACATTAACTTTAGTTCCCTTTGAATGGTTCATCACAAGTATGAATCCACATCCCTCAGACGACCACATTAACTTTAGTTCCCATTGAATGGTTCATCATCAGTATGAAGCCACATCCCTCAGACGACCACATTAAATTTAGTTCCCATTGAATGGTTCATCATCAGTATGAATCCACATCCCTCAGACGACCACATTAACTTTAGTTCCCATTGAATGGTTCATCACCAGTATGAATCCACATCCCTCAGATGACCACATTAACTTGAGCTCCTATTGAATGGTTCATCATCAGTATGAATCCACATCCCTCAGACGACCACATTAAATTTAGTTCCCATTGAATGGTTCATCACCAGTATGAATCCACATCCCTCATACAACCACATTAACTTTAGTTCCCATTGAATGGTTCATCACAAGTATGAATCCACATCCCTCAGACAACCACATTAACTTTAGTTCCCATTGAATGGTTCATCACCAGTATGAATCCACATCCCTCAGACAACCACATTAACTTGAGTTCCCATTGAATGGTTCATCACCAGTATGAATCCACATCCCTCAGACGACCACATTAACTTAAGTTCCCATTGAATGGTTCATCACCAGTATGAATCCACATCCCTCAGACAACCACATTAACTTGAGTTCCCATTGAATGACTTATCACCAGTATGAATCCACATCCCTCAGACGACCACATTTACTTTAGTTCCCATTGAATGGTTCATCACCAGTATGAATCCACATCCCTCAGATGACCACATTAATTTGAGTTCCTATTGAATGGTTCATCATCAGTATGAATCCACATCCCTCAGACAACCACATTAACTTGAGTTCCCATTGAATGACTTATCACCAGTATGAATCCACATCCCTCAGACGACCACATTAACCCTTTAGCTACTGATCCGCCCGTAGCCGCCCGCCCGGCTCCTCACTGATCCGCCCGTAGCCGCCCCTGTTTAAATCTACCACTGCGCCTGTACCAATGCACATAAATCACTAATAACACCATGGGGACATGGTTGCCTACCTTAAAATTCATTTAAAACTCGTTTCTAGGTGTGCTACAATGTATTTTCATAGAGAAAAATAGCTTTGAATGAACATCTTGAACTTTGGTGAAAATGCCGCCATGTTGGATTATCATCCAAAATTTCGTGACATAAATTAGGTCATTGTGGAACCAAAACTGGACAGATTTTCATCTAACTACTTTCAAAAGATTGTTAGGAGACTGGACAATTGGAATATGATGGTGTGGACATTCATGAAGTACGATCACAGGGCGTAATATAGGCCGAAAGACGATGCATGATACCGCTTGGTCACTACAGTAGTCTTACATGTAAATGTACATGCTTATACACTGTGCGTGTTTATCACCTAAAAAAAGTCAGTAAAAGTGCATAAATAGCAAGTTATTAGTGGAAGATCGATATGTTTTGCCAGTAACCCATCAATATATGACATTCTGTGGTGATACATTGACATTTTTGGTCATTTCTATCCATAAAAAGAGGTGTTTGTGCTGAAATTTTAGATTCGAAGAATGTGGGTTAATTCTGGTTCGTGGAGGGTTAATTCAACTAAAATTGCCTAAAATCGTGTAGATATGTATGTATTCTACCAAATAAATAACACTTGTAGTGCATGAAATACAACTTTTTGTATCTCTTTTTTCAAAAGTTCTTGACCCAGTCAAAATCATGATTTGGCTTTAAAACTTCAGTGAGCAGCAGGTAGAAAATTGTAGGATCCATAGTAGCTAAAGGGTTAACTTTAGTTCCCATTGAATGGTTCATCATCAGTATGAATCCACATCCCTCAGACGACCACATTAAATTTAGTTCCCATTGAATGGTTCATCATCAGTATGAATCCACATCCCTCAGACGACCACATTAAATTTAGTTCCCATTGAATGGTTCATCATCAGTATGAATCCACATCCCTCAGACGACCACATTAAATTTAGTTCCCATTGAATGGTTCATCATCAGTATGAATCCACATCCCTCAGACGACCACATTAAATTTAGTTCCCATTGAATGGTTCATCACCAGTATGAATCCACATCCCTCAGACGACCACATTAACTTTAGTTCCCATTGAATGGTTCATCATCAGTATGAAGCCACATCCCTCAGACGACCACATTAATTTGAGTTCCCATTGAATGGTTCATCATCAGTATGAATCCACATCCCTCAGACAACCACATTAATTTGAGTTCCCATTGAATGGTTCATCATCAGTATGAATCCACATCCCTCAGACGACCACATTAAATTTAGTTCCCATTGAATGGTTCATCATCAGTATGAATCCACATCCCTCAGACGACCACATTAAATTTAGTTCCCATTGAATGGTTCATCACCAGTATGAATCCACATCCCTCAGACGACCACATTAACTTTAGTTCCCATTGAATGGTTCATCATCAGTATGAAGCCACATCCCTCAGACAACCACATTAATTTGAGTTCCCATTGAATGGTTCATCATCAGTATGAAGCCACATCCCTCAGACAACCACATTAATTTGAGTTCCCATTGAATGGTTCATCACCAGTATGAATCCACATCCCTCAGATGACAACATTAATTTGAGTTCCCATTGAATGGTTCATCACCAGTATGAATCCACATCCCTCAGATGACCACATTAATTTGAGTTCCCATTGAATGGTTCATCACCAGTATAAATCCACATCCCTCAGACGACCACATTAACTTTAGTTCCCTTTGAATGGTTCATCACAAGTATGAATCCACATCCCTCAGACGACCACATTAACTTTAGTTCCCATTGAATGGTTCATCATCAGTATGAAGCCACATCCCTCAGACAACCACATTAATTTGAGTTCCCATTGAATGGTTCATCATCAGTATGAATCCACATCCCTCAGACAACCACATTAATTTGAGTTCCCATTGAATGGTTCATCATCAGTATGAATCCACATCCCTCAGACAACCACATTAATTTGAGTTCCCATTGAATGGTTCATCATCAGTATGAAGCCACATCCCTCAGATGACAACATTAATTTGAGTTCCCATTGAATGGTTCATCACCAGTATGAATCCACATCCCTCAGATGACAACATTAATTTGAGTTCCCATTGAATGGTTCATCACCAGTATGAATCCACATCCCTCAGATGACCACATTAATTTGAGTTCCCATTGAATGGTTCATCACCAGTATGAATCCACATCCCTCAGACAACCACATTAACTTTGTTCCCATTGAATGGTTCATCACCAGTAAGAATCCACATCCCTCAGATGACAACATTAACTTGAGTTACCATTGAATGGTTCATAATCAGTATGAATCCACATCCCTCAGATGACCATATTAACTTGAGTTCCCATTGCATTGAATTGTTTATCACCAGTATGAATCCTTATCTCACATGATGATCTTATTAACTTGAGTTCACATTGAATGGTTTATCGCTGAGTATGGGCGGTCATCCTAAACCGTGTCCACCAGCGTCCCACCAGCGTCCACCAGGTTTAAAGTCAGGTATAAAACCATCAAAATAAAATTTAGTAGCCATAAACGAAATAAGCACAACGTAAATAACACATTTTCTGAAAATTTCATGACACTGATTTGGGTGTAATTTGTTCTCCGAAGTTGAAATTAGGCTGCTTGTAGGGGGATTTCTGCTCAGGCATCATGCTGGAGCATTTTTTACATGCGAGATGGGTCATAGCAGATGTTGATGCTAAAAGATGAATTGGAACTTAGCCAGGTGAACTATGGGGATGAAGAATATCCTTGGGACAAAGCTGACCCATGTTACAACAGGAGTTGCTAGCAGGTCACGACAGCTTTTAGACTTGTGACCCGTGCTACGACAAGAACAAAAGTTTAAATCAATTAGGAGCTCATATATCTCGTGGCCGAATCAGTCCTGGCTGCTCCATCGTGTTGACAACATAATGAGAGAGATGAGGCAGTCACAGCCAGGCCACATCAGTCCTGGCTGCTCCACCGTGTTGACAATATGGTGCGAGAGATGAGACAGTTACAGCCAGTCCAAATCAGTCTTTGTAGCTTCACCGTGTTGGCAACATGATGAGAGAGATGAGACAGTCACAGCCAGGCCACATCAGTCTTGTTGGCTGCTCTGCCAAGTTGTCAACATGGTGAGAGAGATGAGACAGTCACAGCCAGGCTGAATCAGTCCTGGCAGCTCCATCACCGTGTTGACAGCATGATGAGAGAGATGAGACAGTCAGGCCACATCAGTCTTGGCTGCTTTGTCAAGTTGTCAACATGGTGAGACTGAGAGATATGAGACGGTCACAGCCAGGCCCAAAGTTCAATGGTCATGATGGTTGACCCTCGATTTTTTTTTATTGTTGTGAAGTGTAAGCAACTGTCTTTCATGGGGGTATGGTCACTGTAAGAATTATTCAGAGAAATGTATAATATTTGGGGGTTTTCGTGATTGTCCGGTTTAATTGGTAATATTGCCATTTGGGATGGTGAACAGAGCTAGGCCTAGGAGCAAATGCGACGCTTATGATTTATTTAAAGAAATAAAATGCCCGATTTAACATCCTGCAGAATCAGGGGAATCGGGCGTTTCCTGTGATATACGACACAAATGGGTTGTCCTCATGCATTCACTTTGGAAACGCATTTTAAACAAGAGGCCCAAGGGCCTGGCGCTCAGCTGAGTTAATATCATTAATATCTTCCCGGTGTTCAGTTCATTATGCATGAAAATGGCATGCTCCATGGTATTTGATATCCTTTTGCGTTCACTACGGTAACAATGTTTTTGGTTGACATAATTATGCCACTGTTCATTTCTCAATCCTGACCATAATTCGGGTGAAATCATCGTATGAAAATATTTACCGAAACATGAAGTTTATGCCATGAATGAGGATACTCATTGTCATAGCCTCGTTCACAAGTACGAAGTATTTTCCCGCGAATATTCAAAACTGCTTGGCTCCTTGCCAGTTAAATAACATGTGACTATACACAAAATAGAAAACTTTGATGGAAATTGATAATCATTTTTTTACCTATCAAGGGAAACAAGCTGATGATGATCAAATAAATCATTCATGAGAAATCGTTTTGTTGCTGAAGCTTGCATGACGAAGTTAATGCTAAACCTTTTCTTGTGCTCTACTGCGCCACCGTAGTTTTCTATTTAGACCAGCGATGACGTCATTTCTGGTGATTCCCTACGGTCTCATTAGGGAGTTTTTTTTGTTATTCATGCGCGGCCAACCCCTAACCGTAGTTCCTAAAATCATTGATTTCTCGGTCCTTACAGTATGTCAGCGTTGATTCAGCAGTTGTTTTGGCAAAGACATGTTTTTTTGGAGTTTCTGAAACCTATAGCGCTACTCAATAGGCGACTAACAAGAAACTACGCATTTATACTGTTGTTGCCGACGTATGTGTACACTGAACTTGGGATGTGCGTCGGCCCCGTGTTGAAATGCCGTCCAGTGCCAGTTGGTGCGTTTTTCGCTGATTTGTGCAAAATTCAACATATCTCAAAAGTTCAATGGTTGACCCTCGATTTTTTTTTGATTTTTGTGTAGCGTAAGCAACTGTCTTTCATGGGAGAATGGTCTCTGTAAGAATTATTCAGGAAGAAATGTATAATATTTGGGGTTTTTCGTGATTGTCCGGCCCAATTGGCAATATTGCCATTTGGGATGGTGAACATAGCTAGGAGCAAATGCGACGCTTATGATTTATTTAAAGAAATAAAATGCCCGATTTAACATCCTGCAGAATCAGGGGAATCGGGCGTTTCCAGTGATATACGACACAAATGGGTTGTCCTCATGCATTCACTTTGGAAACGCATCTTAAAATAGATGTTACGCCCTGTTAATGGGGCACGTCATCATCGCGTACATTTGGGAAAAACTCCCTAACGAGACCTACGTTGTCCAATGAGCGCTTTTTAAAATGTGCCATTTGGTATTGTACAAACAGAATGCCGTAGCTCCCTCAATTTCCAATCAATTTTTATGGGAGTGACATTATTGTATTGCTTAGAATGTCTACTTTTTACTCATGAAAGAATCGTAGAACTAAAACTTAATAGGCGAACAGAATCATGCCAATTCACTGCACATACTGTGGGAATTCTCCACTTCAAAATACATCGGCGATGTCATCGCGAACAGAGCATGCACTTCCGATATCGTTTTCACAGAAATGTGGCCAAATTTTCAAGAACTAATTTCTGAAAGTAGTCCCTAAAGACCTTATGACTACCATTGAAACGAACTAGTGATAATATCGCCTACCAGACTACTACTTTTTAAGCAGAAAATTGGGTACTTGAGTGTCATTGAGCTCCAGGCGTAAACAACATGCCGCCATTTTGTCTCCGCTTCGGTATTTCGTACGCCGCTTATAATGCACCTTCTCAATTAAAACCAACATAATAAGGCCTTACATCGTTGATTGAATAGGAACACCACACAAAACACAATAAAGTGGGGGTACAATCGATTACGAAGCTGAAGTGAACAGTGATTTATTCCTGGAGCTACTGCTTTTGTTGTGTAGCTGCCATGTTTTGAGAACTGGCAAATAGGAGACTTCATTGATGGCTGACGTCATCGGGCGGGAATTTGAATCGGCAGAAATAATTAAAAGGCAGGTAGCGCCCTCTCCTGTTAAAATTTTGAACTTTTTCTCAATAAAATAGATTTTCAAGAATTTTATCTTAATATTAGAGCATATTTCGACTAATTCTGCTGCTCCTAGGCCGATATAGGCCAGTTTCCTTCATGCACTCTCGCTCGCAGGAAGTAGGTCGAATGGCGACAAATTTTGTTTTGAAAGTAGAGTTTGACCAGAAGTATCCAGAAATGCAAAATTGAAGTCTCTAGGTCTTACGGTTACAAAATGTGCACCATGGGTTTAACGGATGGACGGATGGATGGATGGATGGATGGATGGACAGACGGACGCCACTGAACAACTTATTTGACAAGCTCGGCTGACTTAGTCAGCTGAGCTAAAAAGCTGTTAATGGGGCACGTCATCATCGCGTACATTTGGGAAAATCTCCCTAACGAGACCAGAGCAGACGGCTGAAAGTAGTTTATTTATTGGCAGCTAGGGTGCAGAATGTCGCTCACCCGAATTTTTCACGCAACTATAGCTAAATAGAGCTAGTTCTAGTTTGTGATTCATTTTGATACTTCAGATTTGGCAGTAGACCAATATAACTTAGTCGTCAGTGTGGTTTTAAGCTGGAAAAACGTATTTGTTTTTCTTAAAGTGCCTTTTTTGGACGGGGATGTGCGATTGCTTTGTTTATGTCGCGTGAGCTCGAACATGTCGACACAAAATTGAAATAAACCACCCTTCTCTGTCATTATTTAGGACGGATATTGCCCTAATAAAGATAATATGTAAAGTCAAGGACTTAGTGAGCCCCCCTCCCTGAACCCCCCTACGATAGCGTAACGTTTTTACCCAGTACAATGGAGGGGAAACCCCCCCAAACCCCCCATGTTGGGACCATCCATAGTTCCTTCCGACACATTTTTGTTTTTTGTAATGTAATACATTGTGATTGTCCTTAATCATGCGCTGCAGAATCAGGGGAATCGGGCGTTTCCAGTGATATACGACACAAATGGGTTGTCCTCATGCATTCACTTTGGAAATTTCCCCACCACAAGCGACACTATGCTTTCTCACATGACCCTAACAATAAAAGTATTGGGAGAAAGATCAGATATGCTTCATCCACTTTCTGATGCTCTGACATGGTAAATCAGCTGATGACAGAGAAGCCAACATGGCATCCCAACTGGCAACATTGTGATGTAGTTCACCCGCCACAAAGTAATTTGGATTCCTGATTGGTATAGAATTAGCCAACTAACAATTCCAGTTGAGATAATGACTGATCATTAATAACGTGCTCAAATGGCCTTGAGCGAGTTGGCGGCCGGGAGTCCCTTCCTTCCGGAAACCCAAGAGTTGTCCAGAAAACCTGCTTAGAAACCTCCGACGCCGCTTTTAAAGGGTCAAATTTACAACCCAATTCCCATTCCGGAATATGAAAACCAAGTTGTCTCGGTTGGGAAAAACCAATCGACTGATCGTCCTGGAAAAGAAGATGGACAACTCTAGGCGGAGGAAAGGACCCCCAACCCCAACCCGCGCAGGGACAAAAGCCCCCACTAGGGAATTAGATTCCCCGAGTTAAGACAGAGGAGCAATTCCAAACATACATTTAAATAGCTATAAGAACAATTATGTAACTAGAATTCCGAAATTTGCTGGTAGCAAATTTGATAGTCCCCAGGTAGTCGTCATGTCAACAGAGTAGAAAGCGAGAACATTTTGCGCCGTCGTATTCCGATTTGACTGGTTAGTGGTGAAATCTGCTTTTACTTTAGTTCTAACATTGTCTGAATTAAAGATGCTTTCCCAATGCTTGACTGGTCCGGCAAGAGGCATTGCCAGGAAAACGTGACGTCATTTTGGCCATTCTTCTTACCGCACGCCCTCCCTCTCCGTAAAACTTCCAGACATGGTGTGAAGTGGGAGGGCGCACAATGGGAACCACACTGCCGCGATGTTAATAGTTTCTATTTATAGAATTCAGCGGCAGAGATTTTAATCACGGAAAAAGTAGATTAACTCGGCTAATCTCAATGGATTTTACCCAGGAATGTTTTCAAGGCGAGAGAAACATCTGATTTAAGTACTGCGCTTATTAGATTTCATGTTCATGCCGAATATTGGCCTAAAACGTGGACGAAAAGAGTGCATTATCGAGTGTTGGAGAGGTCACGTGATTGGACGAGAAACCTGAGCGAAAACAATACTGACTCCAGCTCCCAGAGAGGGAGGAGCTGGCGTCATAAAAACGCATCTAAAGCATCGAAATATTCTGAGTTTTGAAAAATCGTTTTGCGATAGTCCATGAATCGAATTGGGTTTCTTTATAATACCTTCATCGTCCCATCGCTCGACCAACTCCTGAGAATAATGACGTTATTATGACGGGCGGAGCTTATGCTAATGTATCAGCGTCTCGCCTCTGCGCATGTCACAGCGCATGTCAGATTGAATCGCGGCTTCGGCATGTTGGGAGAAGACGATCAGACGAATCTCAGCAAAAAATGCTTCAAAAGTATCGAAATACTCAGGATTTTTAAAATACTTTTGCGATAGTCCATAGATGGAATTGGGTTTGGTGGTGTAAGGGTGATTGATTTCTGGTTTATTTAGCCGTTTTGCTGGACTACCGCAATAAATGTGTTGGTGGAAAAAAATAACAGTTTCGAGAATTCCAGTTATCTCAATATAGTCCCCAGACGGGATCTGGGGCCTATAACTAGAATTCCGAAATTTGCTGGTAGCAAATTTGATAGTCCCCAGGTAGTCGTCATGTCAACCGAATAGAAACCAAGTAAAAAACTCGACTGTAGTTAAACTACGAAGAAGAACGTGTGCAAATACTCGAGTCGAACGCGTTCGAATTAGCACAACTAGAACAGAGATTTCACAGGCAGCACCTATGAATTCATGACTCCAGGGTTGTTTTGAGGGCGATATCGTAAGAGTTGGTCTTGAGTATGGGAACCTGAAGGTCCGTGAGGCACCTGGGGAGAGAAGACTAGTTGAACGATGGGCATAAATTAAAATAGGAGTGCGGGAACAAGGTTTTTTTAGCAGGAGGAAAGCGAGAACATTTTGCGCCGTCGTATTTCGATTTGACTGGTTAGTGGTGAAATCTGCTTTTACTTTTGCAAATTAACATATTCGTTTTTCTAGTTCTAACGTTGTCTGAAATAAAAAGATGCTTTCCCAATGCTTGACTGGTCTGGCAAGAGGCATTGCCAGGAAAACGTGACGTCATTTTGGCCATTTTTCTTACCGCACGCCCTCCCTCTCCGTAAAACTTCCTGACATGGTGTGAAGTGGGAGGGCGCACAATGGGAACCACACTGCCGCGATGTTAATAGTTTCTATTTATAGAATTCAGCGGCAGAGATTTTAAGCACGGAAAAAGTAGATTAACTCGGCTAATCTCAATGGATTTTACCCAGGAATGTTTTCAAGGCGAGAGAAACATCTGATTTAAGTACTGCGCTTATTAGATTTCATGTTCATGCCGAAGATTGGCCTAAAACGTGGACAAAACGAGTGCATTATCGAGTGTTGGAGAGGTCACGTGATTGTACGAGAAACCTGAGCGAAAACAATACTGACTCCAGCTCCCAGAGGGAGGAGTCATAAAAACGCATCTAAAGCATCAAAATATTCTGAGTTTTGAAATATCGTTTTACGATAGTCCATGAATCGAATTGGGTTTCTTTATAATACCTCCATCGTCCCATCGCTCGACCAACTCCTGAGAATAATGACGTCATTATGACGGGGCGGAGCTTATGCTAATGTATCAGCGTCTCGCCTCTGCGCATGTCACAGCGCATGTCAGATTGAATCACGGCAAAAAATGCTTCAAAAGTATCGAAATACTCAGGATTTTTAAAATACTTTTGCGATAGTCCATAGACGGAATTGGGTTTGGTGGTGTAAGGGTGATTGATTTCTGGTTTATTTAGCGGTTTTCTGGACTACCGCAATAAATGTGTTAATTTGGTGGAAGAAAATAACAGTTTCGAGAATTCCAGTGATATCAATATAGTCCCCAGACGGGATCTGGGGCCTATAATAACATCTGAAAAAACCTTAACGGGAAAGAAACAATGGCCTATATGGCCTGGTTATGATGGATATAGTTTCTCAAAACGAAGCAGTAGCATTAGAAACTATATGATTTCAGATAAAGCAACTAACACTTATAAGAAAGAAAAACAGATGTAATATGTCCCCTTTATGCCTTGTCCTAGCCAGTTTCATCTTTTCACAATCTTTTACAAAATGCTGGTCGGATCCACAAAAGAAACAGCCCGAAGATGCCATACCCCTGCCACGGCCTCTATAACCACCTCTACCACTATAACCACCCCTGCCTCGTCCAAAACCACTATATCCACCATAACCTTGCCATGGGAGCGACTGCCATGGCATACTACCCATAGGTGGCTGAAACATTGCCGGATTAATACCATCCGGATACAAACTTTCTAAGGGAGAAGCCAAACGTTTTGCCCTCCTGGGAGCAATAGCCTTCTCCTCCTGTTCCTCATTGCTTGATGATGATCTCTTTACCGGTTTAGCCTTCGGGACCGGCTTGGAATATTTGGCCACAGCCTTGAAAATCAAATCCAATGCCCCACCTCCAAGGACACTCAGGACAAATTTCGGCAATTGCAGTCTGCCCTGATTTCGATGCGCCTGGGATGACAGCTCTTGAAAAACCGATGCATCCGAGTGATTTAAACATTAACCGCCAACCTTGCTAAATCATCGAGATACAGAAGTAACAGTGAATCATTTGGATCTTGTTGAGTCGCCAAACTCCTCACCTTGTCTTTCATATCTTTTACCAATACATCCTTCTCCTTATCATCCAGGCGCTGTCTTTTTGGTGGAGGAGTTGTCGGAGGAGACACAGATCGTCGCGCAGGTTGAGTCAGCTGTTGGGGTGTAGCCATAGATGCCCCCGGCAATTCCTGAAAAAAAGAGAATTAAATTAGCCACTCTGCGTATATATGAAAATAGTTAGTCAAAAACCACCTTGCTGCTTCCCAATGCCCGCAAAAAAAATTTTTTATTTTATTTTTATTTTTTTTATTTATTTATTTATTTAATTTTTATCTGCCCCCCCTTAACTTAAAAACTGTGGGGAACACTGAACAATATACCGGTATGTGCACATTGAGCCAAAATAGTTTACAGAAGTCGCGCAAAACCTCAATGTGTTACTGCCAAGCTAATTCAGTTCATTGACAGCCATTCGCTTCCACCGAACATCAACTCTACCAAAATAACCCGTCAGTGAAACATTATAACAACAACAGACACTCTCACCACCCTCTACCACACAGACCAATGAAAATATCACCACATACCTGCAACTCTTGTCCTCTTGGATGTCCAACCTCGTTAGCATATATAATCGCCCGATGCAACAACAGCCTATTGTTGTCAAGATTACTTTCCCGATCAGCCAGATCCATAATACTGTCTGGTGAGGTCCCCGTCAAATCAGTAAAATGGCGCTTCACATCCGCTATTGGCAAAGTGGAAATGTCCTGATTAACCACCATTCTCGCAAATTCCCTGGGAGCGGCATCTGCTGCCTTGAAGTTTGCCAACAAGGGAAGTAAATCCCTTCCACGAAGGGTATGTCGCCTCTTAAGCACCGTTGGCACAGCCATTGTAAAGCTGAAAGAAACCAACATTAAAGATAATACGAGACGATAATTAATAACACAGCCTAGGCCCCAGGAAAACAGGCGAGCACTTCACAGATAATAAATCCAATGCATTCTACGTGAAAACACCAGCAGATGGTATGGACTGCCAACTCGAATGGATAACCACTGAACCAGTAACTGCCATTGGTGCTAGGCTGTATGTAGCAAGACCGGCTAGGCCCTAATCATGTAAACATGCTTGTAGGCCCGGAAAAGACCGAAGACATTACACCTGAGGCAAAAATCCACTGTTCCCTGGCATCTAGGCCAGCAGGGCCTGCCCTATCCAAATGCAACGGTAGTTGATAAAGCTTGGAATCAGTGAAACCATGTAACCAGTGATAAACCTTGGAATAGTCAGTACTAAACCGTGGAATCACTGTGCAAGTTCCGCGTGAAATCGGGTGCGTTCCTTCCACGATTTATACCCTCCCAACTGCCAATCTCGTCCCAGCTGACTTTATTGATTGCAATTTGCCCAAGGAGGATACCGCGGTGACGTCACATCACGTGATCCCGACCAATATTAGTGATCGCTATGGCCAATCAGATTCAGTCTACTGACAGCACCAGCACTGAACACATTAATGTCTGGTGCGCTCCTGTACACAAAAACACCAATAGACATGAAATATTGCAATACCTAGTATGGATTCTTCCTGCGTAAAATAAAATTTACAGAGCAGATTAACTTCCACGAATAAAAAAGACGTTTGGCATGGCCAAAGTGCGGAAATAATGTCTCCGCTAAAATACACTACGAAATACACTAGGCAATACACTACGCAATAAACAGTAGAGATGCAGTTGAGTTTGTTATTGTTTTGACTTAGAAGCCCGCCCATATCATAATATATTCATGTATTCATGAAGTATGAACTCATTTCTGTCCTATACAACTCTAAGAACAGTCAATTTCTCCTTAAATCATCACCGAAACCGCGATATCCGCAGGAAGATTTCGTTCTAGTGTCCGAAAATGCATGATCTTACAGGGGCGCTAACTCGACAAATAGAGGGGATCTATGGGGATCTATGCGAGTTTCAGGTATTACAGGTCTCGAACTTGTAAAATCTGTAAACATGCCTCCAAATCCCATTATGATAATGAAGAGATTGCCCCATATCTGGGAGACTGTTTTGAAACCATCGCTAATTTTGGAAGATCGGTGCCGGCTATTTGGTTTAAAAAACCCTATTTTTCCCCATCAAAACAGCACTTTTCATTATTCAAATGATAAGCGCGCAGCAGAAAAGCGCTACTATGGTTAACGTGCATACGACGTCATCCAATGTAAACAATGTTTCTCAAGTCCATGGATTCGTTTCAAATGGCTTAAATTTGACTTAAAATGGCCGCCAGAAGAGATAAACGCGCGAAAGTAGTAACTCGACTATTCTGAGCTCCGAGAGAGAACCAGACGATTATTCTCACTGTTTTTTAATCAAACTTCAATTTCTGGGGGTTTACCCCCCGACATATGTGTTTTGATTTTTGAGACTTTAGTAATGATATCCAAAAGATGCTTAAAATGGATATAATCCCGAAATAATGAAGCAAAAGACGGGCAGGCGTTCCGAAAAAAAAAAAATTATTTTGAGATTTCAATAAACCTTTTGAACGAATTCCACATGGGCCGTGGTGGGATCCGAAGACACCTTAAGGAGGAATGAATGTTTTTATGGGGTACCATTGGTTTTGCAGATCTTCTGTTTTTTTCTAAAGAATAATCAATATTCGCTAGCAGGCTTTTTATGCTCCCAGGTATGAAGAGGGTTCTATGTTCCTTGAGTTCTTTGTTCATCAGTCTGGTGTTCCTCAAGAGTAAAGTGTCTTCAAGTCTCTTGGCCAGCAAAAACCCTTTCCAACCAATTTTTTATGCATTTACCATTCGGCAACATGTTGGTGGGGGAAAAACCTGATCCCTAGATCCCTGACCCCTTGAATTGGTTGCCCAGGTACGACCACAAGCAATTGCCTCAAGGAAGCCACCAGTACGACCTCGTGGGAGTCTTGCCAATATCATGCCAGTGAAAAGGAAGGGTAATGATGGTTGAGGGTTGCAGTTAGGGTACCATCAAAGGAGTACCTCTTCCTCGCTCTGTCAAAGGACTGCACCATCATGAAGGTTTGGGGGTTCCACTCGAGCGCCCCAGGGTAAGCAGCTCGGAAGGACTTATTGAGAGGCCAATAGGGGGTTTGGGGGGCCTTCCCCCCAATGCACTGGCTAAAACATGTCAGAAGGACGGGGGGGGGGGGGGGGGGGGGGGGCTCTCCATGGCGACAGTTGCGCGAGTTCAATAGAGCTTGCACTTTACATTAGAATCTGCCAGAGTCCCAGACTACGATAGTCTGGACACCTTTCGGGGGGGGGGACATTTTCCATTTCTTTGCCGGCTATTATGACGATGGAGTTGAGTTACTGCTAATGCGATACACGGAGAAAAATGTCTATCAAAACAAAAAATTGGCGGAAGGAACTATAGCAGGGTCCCAACCAGGGGGTTTGGGGGGTTTACCTAAAGGCGCTGCGCGCTTACTAGGGCACTGCACTGATAATATTAGCTTATTGTCTGAAGACTTATTTCATAGCAGAAAAGTACTAATAACTCTGACTTGATGCGAAAAATCTAACTTTTTTGATGACTTGATTTTCCCTTGGCCGTGGATCGAGTTTGTTTACAATATGCAGCGCCATCTTGGAAAAGCCGTGACGTCACCGCGGTATCCTCCTTGCAATTTGCCAGTAGTTCCAGAATCAACCTTTTGTGGAGGATGTATGACGTCATCATTGAATGCATTGGAAATGTGTTGTTGTCGTTTAAAAATAAACTTATATTCATGACGGGCCGCCATTTGCATGTATCTAATACTTGACTTGCCAATCTCAGCTCGACGCCGAACTGCAGCGCCACTCGCGGACAAATATAGAACAACTCGACATTTTTTTCACCGGTTTTCTTGCTGCACATGCGTACCAGCGTCATCTTTTGTTGATTTCCGCTGGTACGCATGCGCAGCGAGAAAACCGGTGAAAAAAATGTCGAGTTGTTCTATCTTTGTCCGCGAGTGGCGCTGCAGTTCGGCGTCGAGCTGAGTTTGGCAAGTCAAGTATTATTGCTCTTCGATGAAAGCAAAAGTAAGCTTTTGTGATTGTTTTGTATTCCATAAACTAAAATAAAACGTTTTTATTGGAAGAATCATTTGTCTATAATATGTAAAGTCAAGGACTTAGTGAGCCCCCCTTTAGGTCGGGGGAGCTCCCCCGAACCCCCCTACGAGCATATGTTAAGTGCAAGCTCTAACAACTACAGCTGTTACAATGGGGGGGACACCCCCCAAACCCCCCTCCGTCGCCATAGGTTTTTACCAGTGCGTTGGGGGAAGCTCCCCCCAAACCCCCCGGTGGACAGTCAACTAGCCCTTCTGTGTCATACTGCTGGAGGGGGGGGGGTGCGATGGGACCATCCATATAGTTCCTTCCGACACATTTTTGTTTTGGTAATGTAATACATTGTGATTGTCATTATTCACGGGAATCGGGCGTTTCCAGTGATATACGACACAAATAGGTTGTCCTCATGCATTCACTTTGGAAACGCATCTTAAAATAGATGTTACGTCCTGTTAATGGGGCACGTCATCATCGCGTACATTTGGGAAAAACTCCCAAACGAGACCGGAGCAGACGGCTGAAAGTAGTTTATTTATTGGCCGCTAGGGTGCAGAATGTCGCTCACCCGAATTTTTCACGCAACTTTTGCTAAATAGAGCTAGTTCTAGTTTGTGATTCATTTTGATACTTCAGATTTGGGCAGAAGACCAATATAACTTAGTCGTCAGTGTGTTTTAAGCTGGAAAAACGTATTTGTTTTTCTTAAAGTGCCTTTTTTGGACGGGTGTGTGCGATTGTTTTGTTTTTATGTCACGTGACCTCGATCATGTCGACACAAAATTGAAATAAACCACCCTTTTCTGTCATTATTTAGGACGGATATTTCTCTAATAAAAATATTAATATAATTGGCCAATTTCTTAGGCATATGATGTAGCGAATTCCCATGAAGATTTAAATTTAATTTAACTTAATTTCAACCAATGGGATAGCAACCACCACCGGAAGATCGCGGAGAAATCGGTAAACTCAACGGAGTTAATTCAGAAAAATACCAAAAAAAATTGTTTGTAGGATATACAATTGTTACTCTCTTTATTTCTAATCATTCACTATGTACTCCCGCACACACGTGTATCTTAAGAGCCCCTCCTAAGAGGGGGGCTTATAAGAGGGGGGCTTATAATGCTCTGGTAAAGCTCAGTAGATATGACAAACATGCACACGGGAATCACTAAAAAATGTGTTCGCTTAGAACTGGTTACATCACGAAAATATTTCTACATCCCTCGATGTGTACATGAATATGTTCGAAATCGCTCACAGCGAAGGAATTTATTCACATTTTTCATCTCCAAACCCGGCTAAAACCTTCGGTAATAAATCTTCATCTGCGTTTCAACGGATAAGTGCCAGCCGGTACTGCATGATGATGTAGTCAATCTTCTCTGTATCACCCTGTATGATCACACCGCTCCGTAGTTTAATAGGCCCCGTGCGGTGGCGTAGTAAGCGGAGCGCTGATTGGTCCATATTACGGGTGTGTGGTGGGCGTGTCGTGACGTGCATGCCTATAATATTTGGAAGAGGCTAGAGAAGCAGGTCCAGGACAGATTGCCGCGAAAATTTATAAATAGTTCGGGAAACTTATAATTAACATCCTCTTGCAGCATCCTCTTCCAAACAGGGCCTACTCCTTACGCATCTTTCTGATTGAGGGAGTAAACATATCGAGGCCACATATCGAGTGATCGATGGCCGGATTTGTCAGGATGTCAAGCCAGCTTCCCAAACTATTTATAAATTTTCGCGGCAATCTGTCCTGGACCTGCTTCTCTAGCCTCTTCCATAATATTTGGGAGATCAGTAATGTACACTGGAGGCGAGGTATGACTGGGTTGTTCTAAAATATAAATTATTGAATCGGATATGCGACTGATTTCTGAACTACCGTCAAATTCCGATCTGATCATGTAAAAATAAGCTCCAAATATTGATTGGTAACCACCTTAAGTTCATGGCATTATTTAATGTTTTTATGCATTTTTAGGACTGATTCCAAGGTTTATCACTGGTTTCAAGGTTTCACTGGTTCCAAGCTTTATCACCTACCAAATGCAACACGTAATCGGGCCAAACAACTTGCAAATGGGTGCTGTCAACGAGCATAGACATAAAATGACCAATCGAAATACACTAGGCCCTATACAGACCAAAACGAAAAACCTGATTGGTGCAATACTTCCTCGGATACACGCATACTAGGTCTACATAGAAAACCCTACATGTACACTCCAACATGCGGGGCATAGATACCGTACACACAGCATACACATCAACATACACAATGCATTGTGGCCACCGCCATGTTACGAATTCCGCCCTTGCTCGGCGGAATTTTGTCTTTTAAAGCCCTTGCTCGGCTCGCCCTTGCTCGGCGTATTGGCCCTTGCTTGGCCGTTAACTTGCCCTTGCTCGGCTATGCCCTGCGCCCTTGCTCGGCATGACAACCCGGGAAATAGCAAATATTTACCAAAATCGGGAGCTCCGAAGTATCGCCATTCCAGTGAGAGCGCATCACACATGAAAAGGGGCATGCCGATTTAGCGGATCCTGCGCCCCCCCCCCCCCCCCACTCCCCTTATTTAGGTGGTACATAGGCTTGTTCCCAAGTTTTAAAATAAAAAAAAATTAAAATTAATGGAAGGAAACAGCATTTTTTTGTACCCCCTATTTGCGGGCTTTTGTGAGGAAATTGACCCCCTATTTGAAGGAAGGATTTGATCTTACCCCCCTAATTGAAGGGAGTCTTGGATCCCAACCCCCTAATTGAAGGGAGTCTTGGATCCCTTCCCCCTAAAGGAAGGGTCAGCCCATACATGTCATCAGGCCAACTTGTAGATTTCCAATTAATGGATGACATGTTATGAGGTCTGAGGGATTGAAAAACAGAGGACTGCTAGTCATGATAACTGAAATGGCAAGAAAGAAGCTGAAACACTGTTATCCAAGGACAATGAACGGGTACAATGACTGGTCCTCCACAGGGTTTTCCTAAGGATTTTGAGCTGGCAGTACGAAGGAACACAATTAATGATATAACCTGTGGAAAACAGTGCAAAATACTTCTGGTCATTGTCATTGTATCAGTGGTCAAATCTCAGAACACTTTAATAATAAAAAGAGATCATAATTAATCAAAGTCTCATGTTTTATTTCATAATTTCAGAAAATACTAGTAACTTGCAATTATACTAGTATTAGTATTAAATAACATTTTGTTATTTTGTAAGATATCTTATCCCCGATCTTATCCTGGGTCAAGATCATGAAGAATAATGATGAATTTTCACTTTTACTACCAGAGATTATAGATATAGAAAATGAAAATGTCAGTTCAGGCAAAAACTAGCCTGCTGGCAAGAAAATGGTTAAAGGGGGACTATAGGCAGAAGCAGAAGCACGGTTCACTCCTCTCGAATCGGGTGCCATGTTGTTCTCGGCTTATTGAGGCCCGGGCGGAGTGTAGGAGTTGAGTGTAGCTCAACTACATGGAGAGGGAATTGACACGATTACCAACACCCCTGACGGACCCTATTCTCTCTGCAGCGTGGAAAGAGCGGGAACGGGGTGGCGGGAAGATTCATGACCGCATGCCCCTCGATGCCCCTGCGCGTTAGATAATTTTAACCGGGGATAAAACGGCCCGTAAAACGGGCTTTTTAAAAATCTTTTCGGGGAGGAAGACCCAGGGAAGGAAAACATGAGAAAATATACCCCTATTTTCAGTTTTTGAAGGGAAAATAGTAGTAATAACACCCCTATTTATTCGGTATTTATTGATTTTTCGGGGATTTTTCCCCGAAACAAGAGTGAAAATTAACCCACTTTTCCCGAAAAATCGGGAACGCGCCTGCGGCCTCCTTGACTATAGAAGTGGGGGGGGGGGCGGGATCCTGCGGATTCTGCAGAATCTGGTCTGCAGCGGATTGGTATCCGGTCGTTTCGCTCCCTGACGTTTTCGCCCCCAGCATTTTCGCCCCCAAACTTAGCCTAATACCATTAGGCCCCACGTGGTGGCACTGAAGGTGGCCGCTGCCGTGATGTAATGTAATCAAGCTAAATCAAGAGAGTGTCTGAGAGTCACCACCCAAAAATTAGTCGTTTCGCCTCCTGGGACTTGGGGTGGTTTAAGGATCGTTGCCAGGATCTCGGGCTTGTCACCTGTCATCGCATGATCTTGCTGGCTGTTTGGTCATCAAGAGTGGGATGATTGACTCGGGTGGACGTTTCAGAAAAATCTTTTATTTATTATCATGAGAGTGGGAAATTCTCTGTTTATATAAACTGATTTGTCATCTGGGAGTCCTGGACATCATCAGTCATCATGTGACTTGAATATCTTAATGATGGATCATCAAGGCAATCGTATGTTGCTCGTGCACAATTTTCCGATGTTGTAAAATAAAGAGTGTGACCTTGAAAAGGAGGTCAAATCAAAAACCCGGAGGATATATGATGCACCTTTGCTAGAAGTACTTACCATATTTTTTCAAAATTTCCCGACTACTATTAAGGGAGATATTGCATATTTTCACTTTTAACGTTTGGCCCCCTGGTGGCCAAACCATGAAACGAATCGGACCGAAACTTGGTCTCCAAGGTGTCATTACATAAGGGTACATGTGTACCAAGTTTCAACTCAATAGCTCTAACAGTTACGAAACGTGCCTTGCTAACGGACGACGACGACGACGACGACGGACGCCACGGTATGGGATAAGCTCACCTCTGCTAAGAGGTGAGCTAAAAAACAAAAAAAAATTGTTTGTAGGATATACAATAGTTACTCTCTTTATTTCTCATCATTCATTATATACTCCCGCACACACGTGTATCTTAAGAAGAGCCCCTCCTAAAGGGGGGCTTATCAAAATGTCCTGTGAGAAATCCCCTTTTACGTCATAAGAACGGGAATCCCGTGCAACCCCTTCATTAGCCAATAGAAAGCCAGACATTTTGTAAACAAACCTGCTAAAACAGGCTTGTTGCCACGTGTTGTCACCACAACGGCACCTGATTGGCTAACAGCCGGGTCAAGGTGGGTCACGGCTTATTACATGGCTGTATTTTTTTTCCTACCATATAGTATAACATGCCTGAGATGAGACAAGACAACAATTGCTTTTTAAGCCTTTTAGCAGTTAAATTGTCAATGTTTGACCGCGACGCATCAAATATTGCGTGCGGTTGTGAATCTGAAATTTAGATTATGTTATTCCGGACAGTCGGGCAAGTAAATGGTGAAAAATAAACTGGTAGTTGACCACGGAAATTTTTTGATAATCGACAAATTAGACAGACTTTGATATTTCCACTCTTTTCAGCCAACTGGCAGAACAAGCTCAAAACACGCCCCCTATTACCCAATTAGCAAACTTCGAAATTAATTTTTTCATCAAATAATTTCTTTATATCTGTAGACTTGCCACAACAAATATTTTTTCAATACCTCTCCAAATATGTACTTGAGAGTTAAAAACATGCACTCGTCTAATTGATAAGCCTCGACCCTCCAAGCTATGAATATTCATTAGTGGCCTGTCTGAGATGTTTTTTTCTACTTGCACATGATGTCTAGACTACCTGTGCAAAATTTTAAGCCTTTGTCTCTGTTCTAAGTGTGTGGTTCCTGTGGATAGTCAGTTAATGTTTAACATGGTTTAAAGGAAATCTTTAAAGGCCGTTTTCTCAAAAACGCACGTTTTTAAACTGGGCCGGTCATACTGTACATTTTCTGCCATAACTCGGCCAAATATCCAGATAAATTGACAATTCTTGCACCAAATTGTAGCCGAGAGTCTCTGCTTTCAAGACATATATAAACATCAGGGACCTGATTCACAAAGCCCTCTAAGATTTCCGATCTAAGAGTTCTCTTAAAGGACACTTACTGAAAATGTACGCAAACACTAAGATTTATTCACAGAACCTTCTTAGCCTATTCTAAGCAATTGCGTAGGATAAGTGAACACGTAACGATATTAAGTGAATGCGTAACTACAGCAATAACCATTGTATGTGGGTTCACGGCCAGCGCAAGACTGGCCTTATTATGCAAATAGCGTTATTACGTGAAAAGGATCACAGTACACCTTTAAGACTGTTTCTTGTAAAATTTCGCACACACTTTGTATCGGTGACTAGGCCAGCAGTTATGACGGACAACTGTACTATCACTACTATAAATTTAAAATGCGTGCTCCTCCTACATGTAGCAATGTCTCGGCCAAAAAGGCACTTAGTCGACAGGCAAGCTAGAAGTTCAGCACCGTGAGCAGCTCCTTGGTAAGGCCATGTCAGGTTCCGCGCGCCTCTTCAGATACATCAAGTATTGAAAGCTGTGGTGAGCTGAGCACATAAAAAGACCATGGTCACCTTAATTTGAAAATCCCTTCATAATCAAGGGCTACCTCTGACTAAAACAGCACAATAGACCACCAATTTGACCCCAGCTCCTAACTGCGGGAAAACCCAAGTCCAGCAACCAAAAGTACCAAAAATACATTTTTGTTTACATTTGAACTGTTTACAATTTCATTTCCCGCGAAATCTCGAAAATCAGGTGACCTGCAATCGTGAATTGAAAATAACATTAACCTGGGTTCAGCAGGTCAGCAGGTATACCGGCTGCGAAATTTTTTTCTGCAGGATACTTCTGCCATAGTGTACATCTGACAGCCAATCAGAATTCAAGCCAAGCACGTGTCTTTGTTGACATCATCTTTCCACATGGCGCAATAATGTCAACAATGCCACGTGTTCTGATAATCTTGGAAAGAACAAGTTAGCAAATGGTTAGAGGAGTATATTAGCTAAAATATATTTATTTGCAGTATCTTAACATGTATTTTCATTGTCGAGTGGACTGTATTTATTGGACTTGTCTGTTAAAGGCGCACTGTGCTCGGCAAAATAGCCGAGGTTGAATGTTTATCTGTCAACCGTGTAACTAGTTCTGCTGTATATGCATAGGTGGCGCCACCATTCAATTTATTTTGTTTGCTTGTCAAAATGTGTTTTATACAATGGCCCTTCAACAATGTTCAAACTACCAAAATAGGCCTGATACCTTCAACAGCAGACATCGGATACACTGTCCCTTTAATAATTATCAACATTGGCAACACTGTCAGTGTCACTGCCCCTCAAAATTTCACAAATCAATGCATGCACTGCAATGTAGCGATCAGATCAGCTGATGCCTCTTTTGTACGCATAAAATCATCAATTTTACAATGAATCTGTGCAATTCATTCCTAAACACTACGACACAAACCTTGAGTTGAGCATAATTGGGGTCAGACAATGAACTATTGTCACATTCACAGTTGAAGTGGCACTCGGCATGCGACTCGGTATCGTCCATTTTATTTGCATTATCATGCATAAATAAACAGTGTGACGTCAAAGATCGCGCCAATTGTGATTGGCTGTCAGATGTACACTGTGGCAGAAGTATCCTGCAGAAAAAAAATTCGCATACCGGCTTATGGCATGTTTTTTGTAGCAAAATTCGATTTGAGCAACATTGCAATTAAAATTCGATTTTTGTGCCTATCTATTCGATTTTAATCAACTTTGTTCGATTCTTCCCTCAATCATTTGATTTTTTTGCATATTCATTCGATTTTTTTCAAACATCTATCAACAAAAAATACTGTTCTTGTTGTATATCAAATCAAACACTATAAATTCATAATCGAATATAACTTAGAAAAAATCAAAAGGTGAAAGAAATAGATCAAAATCAGATTCAAATATATCGCATTAACTGGTCAAAAAACGAAGCATTTTCGATTTTAATTACACCAAATCTTTCAATTTAATCAAAGTATATTCAATTTCAGAATCAAATAAGAAGTATATACGATTTTGAAATCGAATAGCTATTCGATTTCAAAATCGAATGCACTATTCGATTTGATATTTAAATCGAATGTAAATTCGATTTGAAATCGAATATATGAATTAGATTTTAGTATTATTCGATTTCATATATTCGATTTGAAATCGAATGGGTCTTTCGATTTTAAAATCGAATTATCATCAGATTTTATTCGATTTAAAACCGAATAGGTCATTCGATTTTGTGTAGATTTCTATTCGATTTTGATTGGTCAATCATAGTCACGTGACAAACTAGCAACCAATTAGAATCGAATGGAATAGGAGCAGAATCGAATGAGACCATTTGATTTAGAAATCGAATACTCATTCGATTTAAATCGAATAGGTCATTCGATTTAAAATCAAATAGACCATTCGATTTAAAATTGAATATGTCATTCGATTTTTGTAGATTTCTATTCGATTTTGATTGGTCAATCATAGTCACGTGACAAACTAGCAACCAATTAGAATTGAATGGAATAGGAGCAGAATCGAATAGACCATTCGATTTAAAACCGAATAGGTCATTCGATTTTGTGTAGATCTCTATTCGATTTTGATTGGTCAATCATAGTCATGTGACAAACTAGCAACCAATTAGAATCGAATGGAATAGGAGCAGAATCGAATGAGACCATTTGATTTAGAAATCGAATACTCATTCGATTTAAATCGAATAGGTCATTCGATTTAAATCAAATAGACCATTTGATTTTTAAATCGAATATTGCTTTTCATTTGATATGGAATCGAATGAACATTCATTCTTAAAATCAAATTATCATTCAATTTTTTGTAAGAACTATTTGATTGTATCGAAATGTACTTTAATCTATATGACGAATTATGCGATTAATATTGAATAGGTGATTTGTAAGAATCGAATGAGATTGTTTGATCTCGGTCTTGATATTTTAAACTCTTTCCAATACATTTTTGATAAAACAACCTATCATTCGATTCGATTGACAATTTATTTGATTTATTTTTCACTAAAGAAACTATTCATTCGATTTCTGACTGAAATATTGAATGAATCAGTGAATCGCATAGTGCTACACATAACAGGCCATACCGGCTGCTCCAATCATCCCCCTACAGCCAGCTGTTCAAAAGGTAATGTTATTCACCCCACAGGGAGTGCAGGTAATCTTGGACTCCAGGGTTGTTTTGAGGGCGATATTGTAAGAGTTGGTCTTGAGTATTGGGACATGAAGGTCCGTGTGAGCCACCTGGGGAGAGAAGACTAGTTGAACGATGGGATCTGACACGGACACTACTGTTGATCTCATTATATGAATACCATTTAATTACAAACAAGTGAAAACAGATCATATCATATTCCTTGGCATAAATTGAAATAGGAGTGCGGGAACAAGGTTTTTTAGCAGGAGGAAAGCGAGAACATTTTGCGCCGTCGTATTCCGATTTGACGGTTCATGCCCATTTCGCCTTGTCTTTTTTCGCCTTTTCCCATTTTGCCTTTAAAAAATATACATTTCGCCTTACTCCTATTTCGCCTTTTCCAATTTTGCCTCTTCCCAATCCGCCTTATTCTATCTCGCCTTTGTCTTTTTTCGCCTGTCATTTTTCGCCTTATGCTATTTGCCTCTGTTTTATCTTGCCTTATCACAAGTTGCCCTATCCATTCTTGCCTTCGTCTCAGTTTGCCATTGTCTTAAAGGGAATGGCCCGCCAAAAAATGGGGAGTTTTGGACGGCCCGGTCAAAACCTTAGGCGGGAATAAGGTTTCATTGATAAATATAAGGAGTTTCAAGGCCCCCAAATCACTTGTAAGGTTCAATAGATACTGGCCTTTCATTGGTTAACCGTCTGCGTATCATTTACATACTCTCATTTTGAAAAATATGACAATATTTACGATCACGTTATTGATTTTTGCAACATTTTCGGTAACGCGCCCCTTGCGGATCTGTAAGGTACCATTCGGATGCTTGAAAAATGCTTGTCTCGTCGATTCGCTCGCGGATAAACGCATCAGGTTGACTGCAGCAACTTTTAATTGTTGGAGACAGAGAAGGAAGGAATATGATTATCAGTTTGATGAAAACTTTGCAAAGTTTCTTCTTGGGACTCGAAATCCATACTACTATTCTCTCCATTTTCCATTTTCTCCTCTCTCCAACTCACTACTATCGCTATTGACTGCGTAACATACACTAACATTCTTTCGCTATCATTGCTAACTTCATTTACTAGAACACTGGCCTCTTTGTAGCCGATTATGTAACCCATAGTGGAAACACCTGACAGCGCCGCCCGGCATGATCCACGTGCTACTGGCATATTTATAACTCGTAGTAAATAAGGTTGTAAAAATATGCAAATGAGATGCCGTATACGGAAACCATGACGTCACTAAGCAGTTCTTATTTCTGCTACGGGTGGCGCTGTTGCTTGCTTCTGGAGGCGCTATTCAACCTCTTTAATCTGCCTTCTCCTATTTCACCTTGTCCTAATTTACCTTTGTCCTAATTCGCCTTCATCCTATCTCGCCTTTACCCGCCCCGCCTTTGTATTATTTCGCCTTCTTCCCATTTCGCCTTCTTCCTACTTTGCAACAAAATTGGTGTCTTTACCCATGTTTGTTGAGTCAATCTTTCATATGAAAGTGTCTTCAACAGTGTTGAAGGGCTTCTAGGGTCCATTCGGGGGTACCCCCAACCAAAACCCGGTGGACATTGCCAAAATTACAAGTGTAGATAACTTCTCAGCCATTATAGTCATATTACATTACATACCATATTACAAAAGACTTTTGTCTCTTTTACCCATGTTTTACCCATGTTTGTGGGGCCAATCTTTCATATAAGAATGTTTCCACGAATTATGTTTTGGTACCCTACCCAAGGCTGTTGCTTATTTACCAATATTTTCAAATATTCATAACTTCTGAACCATCTACATGTAAGCTTACATGTATCTCCAAAACCAACTTTTGGATTGATAAATGGCGAGGTGAGATATGGCGAAACGGGAGAAGGCAAAATGGGAAGAAGGCGAATTGACACAAAGGTCAATCAAGAAAAGGCAAGATGAGATAAGGCAGGATGGAACCAAGGCAGAATAGGACAAAGGCGATATAAGAAAAGGCAAACTAGGATGAGGCAAGATGAGAGGAAGGCGAGTTAGGAAGAAGGCCAATTGGAACAAAGGCGAGATAAGACGATGGCGAAACCGTAGAAGGCGAATACTTGACTTGCCAAACTCAGCTCGACGCCGAACTGCAGCACCACTCGCGGACAAAGATAGAACAACTCGACATTTTTTTCACCGGTTTCTCGCTGCGCATGCGTACCAGCGGAAATCTGGCAAGTCAGGTATTGAGAAAAGGCAAGTTAGGAGAAGGCTAAATGGGAGAAGGCAAAATTGGATAAGGCGAATAAGGTTAAGGCGGAATGGGCAGATACCGATTTGATTGGTTAGTGGTGAAATCTGCTTTTAATTTTGCAAATTAACATATTCGTTTTTCTAGTTCTAACGTTGTCTGAATTAAAGATGCTTTCCCAATGCTTTACTGGTCTGGCAAGAGGCATTGCCAGGAAAACGTGACGTCATTTTGGCCATTCTTCTTACCGCACGCCCTCCCTCTCCGTAAAACATCCTGACATGGTGTGAAGTGGGAGGGCGCACAATGGGAACCACACTGCCGCGATGTTAATAGTTTCTATTTATAGCATTCAGCGGCAGAGATTTTAAGTACGGAAAAAGTAGATTAACTCGGCTAATCTCAATGGATTTTACCCAGGAATGTTTTCAGGGCGAGAGAAACATCTGGTTTAAGTACTGCGCTTATTAGATTTCATGTTCATGCCGAAGATTGGCCTAAAACGTGGACGAAAAGAGTGCATTAGCGAGTGTTTGAGAGGTCACGTGATTGGACGAGAAACCTGAACAAAGTTTTCGTGCTTTTACTTTTAGCTGTCAACATCAATGGCTATAATATACTCCTGCAGAATAGTAGAACTAATAGAACTAATTTCCGAAGTTTCCAATAGTTTGAACACAAATCAGAACATCACCCGTCAGATGGACTCAGATCTGCATAAATTACGATAAATAATGAGGTCGTCGCTTCGCCTTCAATTTCGCAAAGAAAGTTGACTCCATTCGAAGGTTGCTTTGACCAAATTCCGTTGAACTCATCGTTATGAGGGCATTTGAACACATTCTCGTTGATCTTTTCTATAAACGTGTGAAGTTTCGTACCAAAATACGTTTCCGTAAAGGCTTAAAAAAGAAAATTTGTCACTTACAAAATCATCGCTCCGGTAGAAATAAAAAGGTCACCGCCATTTTCTTGATAGTACTCCAGGTAACCTCGGCGGGAAATTTAAAGCGGAATCATCCGGGGTCAAACAACAGTTTTGCTCACTTCCGCCAACTGGTGATATAAATCGACACTAATCTATTTTATATCAAAACTTCTGTATCATGAAGACCTTTTCAACTTTATTTCAAGCTTTTATCGCCTGGAATAGAGCGTCAAAAAATGTTTTTTTCATTTACGCATTTTGCCCCCTGGGGAGCTGAATTTGAGTCGAATCGCCCAAATTTTTTTCCGTAAGCAACATTTTCTGCGGTGTTTATAAGCAAGACTAGATTTGAAGTGCCTCGGTTGTATGATTACAAAATGCCCAACTTTGTCTACAGATGGCTAGATGGAAGGAAGGACGGACACCAATCGAACAGCTATTTGACTAGCTCCGCTGACTTTGTCAGCTGAGCTAAAAACTCGTTGATCTGGTGTCCGCGAGGTGGAAACTGATAAACAGCAAGTTTGGGGATAATGTGACTCTTGAACGAAAAAACAAGGCCTGGAAAGAAATTACTCTTAAAATTAACAGTATTTCGCCATGCCTTTGAACTAAGGAAGAGTTGAAGAAAAAATGGGACGATCTCAAACTGAATGCGAAGAAGAAGGCATCAAAGAAGATGCGTTCGGTGGCTGTGACAGGGAATCTTCCCCTAGACGACCTGTCGTCGGGTGACAATTGTGCCAGTGGTGGAGGAATGTCATGTAGCCTCGACGACATGGACGAGAGGATTGTTGGACTAATGGGCAATGACCTTGTCCAAGGCATTGATGGAGGGTTCGACTTGGCAGCCAGACAAACCACACCCAAAAGCAGGACAAAGGTATGTACTGTAAAGTCGGCTCAAAAAGAGGGCAAAATAATTGTCGCCAAAGACTCTTTCTGCAATTGGTTCATTCACATTCAAGGCTTCAACATTGATTGGTTGAATCAAACTACTGATGCTTATTGTCAAAAATTGCCTCAGCACTTTGTGTTGCTCACTGAATTACCATCGCATTGGCTTTCTCGTGAGCCGAAACTAGTTGCGGCTGGCGCATGTACCTAATCGTCCCGCTATTTTCATAGGTTGAAAAATGTGTGGCATTGCGTGACTCGTCCATGGCATTGCAAATAATGTGGTTCCAAACGTTATTGGGACCATCTGCTTGCATCTATTGAAGATACCCTCTGTTTTCAGACTGTGAAGTCGCCAACTATGATGTCACCAAGTCACGGCGCATCAGGTAGTGACGCATCAGGTAGTGATTTGGATGACTTTGATATCTCGCAAGGCAGCCCCACTTTTGGCATCACATCGAAGAGGTCGAAGAATAATCCGCATTATGAAGGGTCTCCAATTAGAAGCCCAACACCACCACCGTTTGAGAGGTAAGAATATAGGCCTACAGAGGGTAGAAACATGTATAAATAGGCATAACGGGCACGTTGTTTTAAAAGTTCTCTTCTCCTACTGTAGTAAATGCAGCTTGGTCGTTAGAGGCCACTGAAATATCCCGTCAAGCCGAAACTAGAGTGTTCTGTAGTACCGGTACATGTAGTAGGTCAATGAAGGCGAGTAGTACAATAGTGACAGTTCTAACTCATTGAACTTTTGACTGAAAAATTTAAACCTAGGTTTGACTGAAGTATGGTTTGTAACTCACACCCAGTCAAACTCCTATCAAAACAAAACCCAGTCAAACTCCAGTCAACAAGTTAACAATATTATTCCAGTCAAACTCCTGTCAAAACATTATTCATTTTTATTCAGTCAAACTCCTGTCAAAACATTATTCATTTTTATTCAGTCAAACTCCTGTCAAAACATTATTGATTTTTATTCAGTCAAATCCTAGTCAAAACATTATTCATTTTTATTCAGTCAAATCCTAGTCAAACTCCAGTCAAGAAGTTAACAATATTATTCCAGTCAAACTCGCTCGCTTCGCTCGCTGAACAACAATCCTACAATCCTTCAAAAGTTCACAACCTTACTCGCTCCGCTCGTCGCCATCGCTCCATTAGAGTAAATGGACACAAAAATATAACTTAATGAAAAAAATTTTTTCTTATAAATAAATGAACACGTCGCTCGTAAATTTTCCGTCAAACGAACAACTTGAATCACGTATCACAAGGTCAACAAATTATCTAAAGTGGAAAGAGCTCCCGTTGAACACATGGTACAAAATCAACTCAACCACAAATTTAACAACTAAAGTGGGTGAGTCAATGTTACTCACGCTTGAAGATTCAAAAGGTGTCAATGTCACCGTGTGGTCAACGAGTGTGATCAAGCGAAAAATCACTCACGAGCACAAGTATATAAGGTCCACAGGTATGAAAGAGGGAAACAATGGTAAGAATTACTACGGGTTTGACCTGGTGGAATAATTTTATAAGCTAAAAAGCTTACTCGCTAAGCTCGTAAGCTTATAAATTTACATCCACACTACTTTTGTCTGACTCGCTAAAATAGCCCAAACTGATTATCTCAGATGAAAGTCATGTCATTTCGGATTCTAGGATGTAATGATGAACTCAAACTCACTCGCAGAAATAGTTCCATTGTCAATGACTCTTGAAAGCAAATTATTGATATTATTTAAGCATGTTTTTTTCTTGGTTAAAATATCTAGATGTTTTTTCTCTTTTTTTCTTAACTTAAGGACCACAATTTTTCCAGTCAAACCTAACACAGTACAAATGGCGGAAATTGGAATGCTAACTACATTTCCAATCACTGTCGCTGCACCAATCGATGCTACAGTGACACTGGTAATATACATGCCAATTTCACAACCATGCAAGATTTGACTGGCTTTTTTATATTTTTTATACAATTTTTGTCTTTTTTCAATATTCAACTCTAATCCAGTAATTTTGGCTTGAATTTTTTCAAGTCTAAATTGATCAACCTCGACGTCATCCATTTATTTATATATCTAATTCAATCAATAGGCAGATAATCGTTGACCGTGCAGATGCTCTAATTTCATTGAGAAAACTAACCACATCATTTTGATTTAAAGGAACATCTACTTGCTTTGTCATTGTTCTAGCGTCTCCTTCAATAAATGTTTGTTTAACCCCATTTACAATGATATGAATTTTATAGGCTCTTCTTGCATGTAGTAATTCCCATGCGAATAATTTTACCAGTAGTCATCATGGTATAACCTGTTGTACTAGTTTGACTGCCATCACCAAAGCTAAAATCTGCAATATCACCATGCAGAACCCCTCTTTCATCTGCATATATTGTGATAACAGGTTTGCTTATGAAATTTTGAATTTGAGTGTTTATTGAGTCAAATTCTAAATTAATATTATCAATGTTTGAATTACACTGAATCTGAAGGTCTTGTAAATCTTCAATGATGTCTTGGTTAGTTTGTCTAAGTCCAGTACACATGTTTGTCATTTATTCTAACAACAAATCAATTGTAACAGCTGTTAAAAATTCAATAGGCTCATCATTCTGATCTTTGATTTGAACTTCAATATAAGTATAGTCATGCTGATTGATCTTTACTTTTGCAGGGAGGTATATTCATGGATATCTCCGTAATATTTACCTTTGGGAACAAATGTAGTAATAAGATCACTACGCTTTCCATTCACTAAATTTTTACTCGTATCAACAATATTACAAGAAATTCTGTATTCATGATGAGATAAAAATTGACAAGGTTTATCACCCGTAATTTCAGAGCGTAGAAAGGCATCATTTACAAAAGTTATTCCTAATAATTCACTTAGTTCTTTATGCAGTAATAATGCAAATGGAGGCTTGACTTTAATTTTAATTTTACCTTCATTGGGTAAATAAGTTAACTCAAATTTATCAGAATGTCCTTTTTTACTCAGTGCTTCTTGTACTGCTTTATTGTAGGTATGTGGAGTATAAAATCCATTGGGAATAGTGATTAACTCAGGATTCGTATAGACTCCTCTATCAGCAATCGCAATTCGAATATGGTCATTTTTTAATTCCCTTGAAATATTATAGTAAGTCATAGGAATAATAGCCTTTACAACTTTTACTGTGTTAAATGGTTGTATGCTCACAGGGAGTTCACATCTAAATGTGTTGTGGAACCTAATGTTCATTTATTTTACGAGAAATTTTATTTGCTCTATGTTTAATGGTTCCTATATTGTTTGTCAATACCTGAACAATGACAAGAATAGTGACAGCCACTGCGATAATCAAATGCTCCGCTAAAAATCCCACTACAGAACTTGCAGCTTTGAAAAGTGTTGAAACAATGGTGCCTAAAATTCCAGGTAATGCTGCTAGAGCTTTTTTACCTAAAGAAAGCAGCCAATTTTTAAACTTGATGAGTCCATCTTTAATTTTATTAGGAATTCCAGGTTTACTAGGCTTGTCAGGCTTGTCAGGTTTACTAGGCTTGTCAGGTTTACTAGGCTTGTCAGGTTTACCAGGCTTGTCAGGCTTTGGTACTGTTTTAGACTTAAGTAATCCACCAATGAGACCTCCAATAGAAGAAATGATCATAAAACAGCTGTTACAATTGACCCAATTTTAATCTCTTTTAATTTGAATAAATTTCTAATTCTTTCACCCAAAGATCTTGATGGGTCATTAATTATTTCTGCATATAAATATGCTAATTTATCTGCTGTAAGCCGAATGTTTTTAAGTTCAATATCAATCTCTTTTGCAGCCTCTTTCATTCCTTGTTCATCATTGTGTTCTTTTGCAGCAGCATATTCATTCTTTGCCCTATTTAATCTATATTTGATAGCTTTTACATTGTTCTTTTGATTATTAATTAGAGGGTCTGTATCTTGTGAAAATTCTACTTGTTCTGGTTCATCTAAAATATCATGTGAAATTTTCCCAATATCCTCAGACTCAATTCGAACTACCTTAGATGGAGTAAAGAATTCACCAAATTCTTTACTTCTATCTGTAATTGTATTTAATTCTTTGAGTGTTCCATCAACATTTGTAATTTTATATGTTCCTCCTTTTGGACCTACATAAACCCATTGCTTTCTAACATATAGCATTTTTTCTCTTAGAGCAGCTCGATCACCAGCTATATCCACACCATATTTTTCTTGCATCTGGTCAATAATAAGATCTGCAGCCTTGTATATGTCTACATTTGTTTCTTGTCTTCTACCTTTCACTTCAGCTTGTTTCTGTGATTGAAAAGTAGACATTTCCATACCTTGATCATGTGCTTCCATATTCTCTCTATCAAGCACATGATCATCCCATTCAAGATTATTAATAAAATGATCACCTCCACTTAAATCTTCTTGCAGACTTGCATCAGCATCATTTTGTTGATCAAGTGTTTCATTCATATCCATGTCAGGTGGTGCATCATCATATACAGGATTATCAAATCCTTGATAATCAGCCATTTATTTTATATAAATTTTGATAAAGCAGCAGATCCAATAACGCTTGCAGCAATATAGGCTTGTTCATAATTTTTCTGAGTCTGACTAGGTTTATAATAATGAGTCAAATTAGGCTTAGGATTAAGCTTATCATACTGTCGAATGGAGTCTTTCATGTCTAACATGTCTGATCTTGCTTGATGTTCTTTCTGCCGTTGTTCTGCAAGATAATCTAAATGTTTAATTCTATTCTGACTCCATTCTGCTGACTGTTTATTTAATTTTTCAATCGCTAAGTCATGTCTTTTACGCTCTTCTGCAGCATTCTGTGCATCTAGTGCATGGAATATAGCATTCCCTCCAATAAAAGCAGTAGCATTTGCGACTGCTCCTGCAAGCATCATTCCAATAGCAGCCATTTATTTTAAAAATTTTTTTAATTAGTAATATCCTTTGGTAGATTCATATTTTTCTTAAGATACCCTTTTGTAATAATAGCAAGTGTCACTGCACCAGCAGCCATTCCATAACCAACAACAAGTGCTGCTAAAACTGCAGAGTGGTAAATTGTATTTCCAATATTTTTCGTATCGATCACTGTGCCCATTTATTTATATAAAAAAATATTTAAATTTCAAGCTTTGTCTTAGCGGAGTGAGAGTCTACAATAGGCTCATTGCAGCCTGATGAGTTTCTACTACTCGCTGCGCTCGCCGCTGCGCTGTAATACCACACAAATGCAGCTAAACCAATACCACCTACCACAATTAAAGGATAGTAGTTCGTAGTGACGTCTTGTTGAACAGGCTTCTTCTTTCCTTTATTCAACTGGCCTAATTTCTTACCCCATTCAACTCTTTTAGGGTTCTTTGACTTTTCTGTTGTTGTAATCTCTTTAGTGTCTCCTTGTTCATCTGTCATTTATTTATATGAAAAAATATTAGCGACTATTAGCGACTATTAAAGTGACTATTAAAGTGACTATTAGCAACTATTAAAATGACTATTAAAGTGACTATTAGCGACTATTAAAATGACTATTAAAGTGACTATTAGCGACTATTAAAGTGACTATTAGCGACTATTAAAGTGACTATTAGCGACTATTAAAGTGACTATTAAAGTGACTTTCACTTCAATATCATGCTCACTTATATTTAATTATTCTTCTACTATGAATAAAATGAGACCAGGTATTAATTTTGACACATTTGATGAAATTTATGATAATGTTGTTGAAGCACTGGCAGAAAATCCAATAGAACTTTTATTGTATCAATATGAAATTTCACGCGCTACACATCTTAAAGAGCAGCTCGAAATAGCAAATAAATATGTGTCCTTGTATTGCAAACATTGGATTTGCCAAGATTGTTATTCAACTGATCATGCTATACTAGATCATGAAGTAGTTTGCTATGATTGTGGAACGGTAGACAATGCTTATGATCCGCTCAATCATACAGTGGATTTATGGTCAAATAAAATTCAAAAAAGTCCTATTCATGGGTTAAACTTATGGAATGGAAAGAACACACGTGATTGTGCCATCTAAATTTTCAAAATTTAGAGCCCAATATAAAGACGAGCTATTGTTCAAAACAATTGACTATAATATGATTGAAAAAGATTTTAAGACGCTCGAAGCATTGTTTGATGAGAAGAAAGAAGAAATAAACAGGAAGAACTTCTTCACTAATAAATTTATACTGCAAAAATTACTTGAACACTACTTCTTGATTGAACAACCAAAAAAATTAACTCCATCATTAAAAAAGGTGTATGCTGAATTTAAACAGTTAAACTGGCCTTAATTTTATAGAGTGTGCTAGACCTTATAAAATTATTGATCATCTTCAACACTCGCTGGTGCTTCCATTGCAGTTTCTGCGGTATTTGCTACAATTGTACCTGCAGCTAAAAGCGTATGGTTCATATATTGACCCAGTTGTTTTTTTATTTCATTGTTGATAATAACATTGTCATTTAATTTGGCATGTAATTTTTTTTGATCTAAATTTGGGAACATCACTTTCACAGCTTGTGTATATCCAAATAGCAAATTAGATACTAAATCGTCAGCAATCTGTGTATTATATTTGACTTGAAATTCACCATGTAGTTTTTCAATATTTTTTTTAGATGCTTTTTTAATTGTTACTTCACTCGCTTTTATTCCTAATTTACTCAGTAATCCTGATTGATAGTGTGAGAGTAATTCACTTCGCATTTCATACTCGCTTCGCTCGTGGGCGTCAACAGATTCAACATCTTCAACAAAGGTGTTCATTTATTTATGATAAAATTTTACTCTCGCTGCGCTATACTTACGAGTGCAGCGAGTACTCAAAAGGAATCTTTCTGCGCAGTAAAAGACGCTTACCTGCATCAATCTGCGCAAGGACTGTATCCTTTTCGCTATTAGGAATACAGCGGTTTTCTTTAAACACTTGATCCAGAGAACATTGGTCATTTAAAGTATGGATGACCATATGTTTACAATTTTCACGAAAGTCTTTTACGACTGCATTATATTTTTGAGTAAAAAGCCAGACAGAAATTCCAAAGTGTCGTCCTGAGAAAGCTAGTTCAGTCAATTTAGTGCATTTATTCTTTGCTTCCCACAAATTAGCACAATCATCAATGATAAATAATGATTGATAATCTTGACTTTTTAAAACATTAACAGCACCTTCTAAGCATGCATTTAAATCACTTAACACTAACTTAGATGGGTAAATGTGAATATTTTTATCTTGTTTAATCCATGTTCTATCTTGATAAGTTTTATTCATGTCAATCATTGGACAAAAAATCACGATGTCATCAAATTTTTTTTGAAATTCATGTTCTAGTAAATCAAGTATAAAATATGACTTGCCACAATCAGTCATTCCTACAACTAGCATGTTGAAAGGTACATCACAATAAAATTCTCCCATTTATTTTAACAACAAGCGCTAGCATTGAACATTTTGAAGAAGGAACTGACTTCAAAGAAATTACCTTTGAAGAAGCACAAACTCATTCCTCAAATTTGGGGAACGAGGAAAGAAAGTCAGCACAAGCAAAATATTTTTATGTCAACACTCGCTGCGCTGGTAAGTGCGTTGAACAAGTAAGTGCGGTTAATGTACAATGCCCTTCACTTTCATATTCTCAAGTCCTACTAGTCCATCTGCTACAATATATACAAGCATATCATATTCTGTGTCAGAACTTCTGGTGAGTTCAAGTTGTAAACCATGTTTGATATTATTCATGGCTGTTCCTGATCCATGCACTGTGTTATCTTCTGTACTTCTCAGATCAATCCACAGGGCATATTTTTGTTTGTCGTAGAATTTTTCGACATCCATCATGCATTCTTCCGTTTGCTTAAGATCTTCCGTCATATAATGTCGTTTGACTTCATCAAACTGATTATAGGCTTTCAACCCTGACTTGAATATACAGTGAGATATTCCTTCTGAAGTAATGGTCACATTAGTGATGTCAGGATTCTGAAAACTTGTACTTTCAGCATCATAGTCACTAAAATTTTTTTGGAAAAATAATAGGATGCCTTTTGTAGAGGCACGATTGACATCTACATTGATATTCACCCGTTTATTCCTTCCAATTGACACGGTCTTCAAAAGATGGACGTCTTCAAACATCCATCTCATCTCAGAGTTATACACAGATTCAATGGTTTCAGCCAGGACATCTGAGGTGACTGTTTCATATTCAAGCTGAATATCCGTCACAGCATAGGTTTTATTCGTAGCTGTTCCTGCGACAACATACTTTGCATCATTAAATTTGATCTCATACTCAATGGACTCCAAAAGCGCAGAGGGGTAAAAGGGGGCATGAGTATCAAATATTTCTGACTCAATAGGAATGCAGTAACGATCCTCAAAGGCAGTTTTAATGCCATCTTTTCTCTGATCTTTCACAACCCCTTGTTGTACTCGATTTTTTCGCTGTTTTTCAGTGAGCCAAAAATCCTTGAAGGTGTTGTAGATGAAGACTTTATCCACCTCACTCATGATTTTACCACCCAATTTTGTGGTGATTCTTTCTACAATATTTCGACCTACATTAGCCACAAATGTAGCAGCTGCAGCATTTGCCGCATTGCTTACTTTTGATGTGGTGGAAAGTTTAAACGTGAGTTTCATGCTTTCAGGGACAACCACTTGTCCTTTTTCAAGCTTTGGAATTTTCACATAAAGTTTTTCCCCTGGATTGACTGAATTAGGGTTATGCGTAATGACCTCAACATTTCTTTTGGCTTTTAAGCCTCTTGATTCTTTAGTTGATCGATAAGGATCTAAGTATTTACCGTAGGACATCTCCATTTATTTATATAAAAAAATAATTAAAATAAATGAGTAATTTATTTACAAACTTTGGTTCAAATGATTGTCAAGATGTGAAAGATATGGGTGAATTAAATGGTCAAATTCAAGACATTCAAGACAAGGTTAATGAAGACATTCTCAAGATGAAAGATAGATTTAATTTGTGGGATTATGAGATTGACCATGTACTAGTTAATATTCAAGAACAAATGAAATTAGCAAGCAGAACTAACAAAGTGAGATATAAATTATTATTAGCACTTATTCTGAGCTTATTTAAAGTACATAATTTCCCTATTCCAAAAACAATGATTGATGAGCTTAAACATGATAGAACTAATGATGTTGATATAGCAACACTGCAATATATGAAAGAGGTTGAAAATAAAATAAATGATATTATTACACAAATAGAAGATGCTGAATAATAACCTTATAGGTTGTATTAAACAATCTATAAAGTTACTTCTTTCTCAATCGTGAGTCCATTATATTTTCAGGATCTAATCCTTCTTTATGTTTAATTGTTGACTCAATTTTAGCTTCTTTTTCAACACGATCAACCTCAGAAGAATCAGACTCAAAATCTTTAGCGCTAGCAGCGAGTGTAGCGAGTGTAATTTTTTGTAAGTCATCAAGTCTGACTCTTTCATCATTATTTAAGAGAGCATGCACACCCTCTATATTTTTGATAGTATATGTTCTATTGGACCATATTTGTTTGTACCCTTTGGTAAAAATAGGTCTTTTTAATCTTTTCCTAACACATTCACCCACTTTAAAATTGTGTTCAACTGGCTTAGACTTTTCTAAATTGTGTTCAACTAATTCAGACTCTATTTTATCAACACTCACTTCATTAGGAGCATAGTTTAAAATTCCTCTATGTGGTCTATCATTGTAAGCTGAAATGTACTCTTGCAAATGATCAATCCATTTAACTGAATTTTTCTCTGTAAAATCCTTGAATATCATCTCTTTAATGGTTCTAGATAGTCTGTCAATAAGTCCTAGTGCATAATGATCACCAATATCAACTGTATCGTGCTTGATGTTTAACTCTTTGAATAGGTCTTGTACTGGTCTGTTTAAAAATTCATTGCCTGAATCTGTAATAATTAATTTTATTGCCTCTGAATCTTTGTACATGTGTTCAAACCCATTTTTCACTCCAAATTTTGTCTTATTTTTTAAAGCTTCAGCATAGGCTTTTCTAGTAAATGTATCAATAGCAAGAAGTATCCATTTGTAACCTTTATTTTGTCTTGAGTAATTTGACATGTCTAAAAGATCCATGAACCATAGTGCATTTTCTTGATAAGCTATAATGTGACCCTGAATTTTTTGTGGCTGTTTTTTATGTAGTTGATAACTTTTTTGTCGTTTTACAAATACATCAATGCCATCAAATTTTATGCTAGGATCTTTCTTCTTCATGATCTTATAAAATTTTAAAGCAGATGGATAATAGTACTTCGCATATTCTTCTTGCATCACTGATGTCATATTTATTTTAGAGAATATTTTGAACTAAAAGACCTACAGTAATTAATCCCATTGTAAAAGGTAGATGACTGGTCTCGCTGACGCTCGCGGTTGTGCTCGTTGTAGATGATTCTATAGATTTTTTACTCTCGCTGCGCTTCGTCACTGCGCTTGTAGGTACAGATCGCTTTTTCCTTGGATTAACCCTTTAGCTACTGATCCGCCCGTAGCCGCCCGGCCGGCTCCTCACTGATCCGCCCGTAGCCGCCCCTGTTTAAAACGCCCGCCACACGCTTACGTAGCTGTATAATGATCATCACGCACAATAGGGACAAGGTTTAGACTTCAAATAACGAGATAAACCTGGTTCGTAGGGTGATTGTAATACATTTTTATCGAGTAATATACGTTTGAAGCGGCAACATGGCGAAACGACCGAAGCGGATGTTGGATCTTGACGAGGCACTTTTGATGCTTGATGAGTCGGAGGATTCGGAAGGGATCGTAGAATTAGATGAATCCGATATCGAAATACATGGTGGAGTGAATGTGAGTGTGTGAAATTGTGATTTTGAAGGAATTTCTGGCATGTTTATCGATTGTTTATTTTCGTCATCGCATGTGTGTGTAACAAGTATGTTGTGATGCATGTGCCCGGACATTTTTCGATTTCGAAGTGATTTCTGATGAAAACAAGCTGCTGAATCTTACGTGAAAGGGATAAAACAACATTTCAATGATGTGTGAGTACATTTTACTCTCTATTTACACCCCTAATCATAGTTTGTAGCCACGTGAATCTGACAGCATGCACAAATAATTAGGTCGCCATGAACCCGGAAGTTGCGTTGCATAGCAACAGGTTTTAGCATGCATGATACATATATAATAGATACATCAGCTAGGCTAGGCTTTTGAAAGTAGGCCTAATGTAATTGTGATCCATGTGATGAATTTGAATTTGAACTTCTGTCTGCAAATATTCAATTTGATTGTTTGATTTGTTTTCACTTTCAGGATGTGTCGGCACTGGCTTCTGACAATGAGGGACTGGCAGAGTCAGATGATGGGGATGATGACAACAGGGATGATGGCAATGATTCTGATTACAGAACGCCTGACATGCAAGACTCATCTTCAGAATCAGCTGGGCTGCCATCCGAAAGTTCTTCATCTGATGAAGATGGTGCAGTGCCACGACAAGGTCAAAATCAAGCCCGGGGGAGAGGCGGAAGAGGTCGTGGACGTGGGCGTGGACAGGGTCAACGAGCAGCTCGAGGCGGACGTGGCCGTGGCCAGGCTGGTGCAAGAGGTAGAGGAAGAGGAAGAGGTCGTGGACAGGCACAGGGTGGTGGCAATGTGAACCCCCCTCAAAATTGGACAGATCAGATTGCAGAACCAAATTTGCAACCATATACACTTGGTGGTGGTCCGAACTGTGGTCTTGGATTTGATGCAGATGCCCTCCAATTTCTATTGTCTATTCTTGGGGACAACTTTCTTGATCTCCTTGTTGAAAACACAAACTTATATGCAGCCAAGCTCAGTCCCCCTGATGTGCCTGACCCAACCAACCCGTATAAGACATCCAATAAGAATTGGACGCCCACAACAGGTCGTGAAATGCAAGCATTCATTGGAATAAACATTCTCATGGGCATCAAGGATTACCCAGAATATGCTGATTACTGGAGCACTGACTCAGCTTTGGGGGATCCTTACATAAGTCGTGTTTTCTCCAAGAACCAGTATGAACGATTGTGCAAGTACTTGCATTGTAGTAATCCCAACATTGTTGACAGGAATGACAAACTTGATAAAGTGAGGCCTCTCTTGGCCGTGTTGAATGAAAACTTTCCTAGACTTTTCACACCAGGTGAAAACCTTTCGGTTGATGAGGCCATGGTCAAGTTTGATGGTCGACTTGCCTGGAAACAGTACATGCCAAAAAAGCCTGTAAAGTGGGGGATCAAGATATGGTGCCTCTGCGACTCAAATGCTGGCTACATCTTGGCATTTGAGGTCTACACTGGTGCAGCGGCAGCAGGTGATGATAACCCAAATAGGGCCCATGGTCTTGGACATAATGTTGTCATGACTTTGATGCGTGACTACTTGATGAAAAACCAAAGGGTTCATGCCGACAACTTCTTCAGCTCAGTAACTCTTGCCTTGGATCTGAAGCAAAATGAAACCTACTACTGTGGTACTATCCGGTCAAACAGACAAGACTATCCCTCAGAAATTGCAAGGCCACAGCTAGATTATGCCCATAACATAAGGTGGCAAAATCAAGAGGAAGTTTTGGCCTGCCGTTGGAGGGATAGACGCAGGGATGTTTTCTTTGTTTCTACTTACCATGGTGCTGGTAACACAAGGAAGCCCAGGACAAGGTACAGGGTGAATGAAATTATCGATGTGCCCAACGTTGTAGTAGATTACAACAAGTACATGGGTGGCGTTGACCATGCAGACCAGTTGCGTAGCTACTACAAAGTTGGGCGCACTGGGAAAAAATGGTGGAAGTACCTGTTCTGGGCTATGCTGAATGTGGCTGTCGTCAATGCCTATATTCTCTGGTTACAATCAAATCATCCACTGCCAAGAAAAACTAGGGAATATTCTTTGAAGAAGTTCAAATTAGCACTTGTCCATCAGATGGTTGACGGATTCTCAGGAAGAAAAAATCCAGCTCGGGGGTCAATTGGCGAGAGGGTTGTCATTGAAGTTATCCAAGATAATGCATTGCCTGGTCACACAAAAGTCTGTTTCAGTGGTAGAAAAAGAGTATGTGTACAGTGCTCTAAAGCTAAACGCAAAACTGCTGGCGGCCATGTCCCTGAAACAAAGTTTGGATGCAGGGTGTGTGAAGTGAACCTATGCAGAAATGCAGGATGCTTCCAGGAATATCATGCATTCCTAAATGTTCACTGAAGGAGAGGGTAAAATTCTGCAATAGCTCACGCATAGGGCTATTTTCTCTCCTGAATTACTCTCCTAAGTTGTGAAATCCTCTATGGGCTCATTTTCACATTCACTTGATTTTCACTGTAAATGTATTGTCTTGGTCCACAGGGGGTTAATTTAGTCATAAAAGGGTTAATTCCAGTTATTTCTTTGATATGGATGATAGAATCAACCATTTATGTCATCAATGATTCAGTAATTTACTCCAACAAATGTTTCTACTTTCAGTGAATCCGCATCGAATTTCCGTATTTTTGTTGTAGCACTTAGGGGGTTAATTCTCCTGTCCACTACTGTTGTGCAATAAAAAGTATGTCTTTTTGTCCTCAGGTGAACATCAACCAAATTTCAATGTAAAATAATCAAATCTATAAGATATCCAGAAAAATCCAAAATGGCATGTTAGGGGTTAATGGACTCGCTTACAAGGGGTTAAAATGAATAAATGATCATGTAATAATGTAGGTATGTTTATTAGCTACAAAATAAACAATACATGTACATGAAAGTCAACTTTTTGTATCTCTTTTTTCAAAAGTTCTTTACCTAGTCAAAATCATGATTTGGCTTTAAAACTTCAGTGAGCAGCAGGTATAAAATTGTAGGATCCGTAGTAGCTAAAGGGTTAATTTGATGAATCATCCCAAAATGAGTTGATTCAGTTGCTATCAAAAGTGAATTATTATATCCCTCAATTTGCTCCATGTTCAAACGCATATTGCTTGGCATAAGCTGCAAACCTAAACCAACAGCAAAGTCTAATCGTGTACCTACTTTTTCTAAGGCGTTCGCATACGATTGTTTAGATCGAATTAAAATACTAGCCGTCTGAAATGTTTTGATGGAATCGACTAACGTTTGACCTTGAATCGCATCTTCCACTAAAATTCCAAACTGTTTTTGTGCATCTAAGGAGTCTAAAATATCTTGTCTGATCATGGTTTGTGCACCCAGGATGCAATACACATACGTTCTAATCGATTCATTGATTCTACTCATGCCTGCTTTGGTCAATCCTAAGCGATGAAAGCGATGAAATTAGTCCAATCATCTGAATAAATGAAAGATAATGTATCAATATAAAGTCTATGATGGTCTGAATACACATATCCTTTTTTGTCAGCATTAAACGGGAACTTACTAGGGTCACTTAAATAATTGTTACCATTATCCATCGTGATATCTAATGCTTGCATTTTCCCGTGATGAAAATAATTGAAGTCAACCGAACCAAATTCAAGCTTCAAATTTTCATACGCTTGCTTATGATAGGGATTCTTTTTTGAATTAAAGTCAGGGTTTCCTGGTAAAGGGATTTTAAGTTGATGCAAAATTTTTCGAAGGGTAAAGTACACATGAAATCTAAAGATACTTTGTACTAAAGGATCCTGATGATTAATATGATTATGCCATGATACACCACAGCCAGACGTCGCACAAAATAATGCAAATTTAAATTGGTTTCCCCAGTTATTCATGGTTGCATTTTTTAAATAGTCTTGTACTTGTGAATATTGTGAAAATATTCTTGGAGGGATCTTATCAGGAAAAATATCAATCGTATCGTATTCAAAGCTTTGATGTGGTGCTACTTGAATGTGGAGATGAATGAAGGGGTCATTTGTGATTGAATTATCCTTGTAATTGAGTGGATAATTTGCATCTGAGTTAAATTTAAGATATGGAGAGAATGCCCCCATTTATTTATATAAAAATTTTTTTTATATTTACTTCTCGACGGAACATACGCACTTACGAGCACAGCGAGTAATGTCCTAATGCCAATGTACTTATTCCATCTGGTAAAATTGTTCGCTTATCATCATTTGAATCTAAAGCCACCTTTGAAACTTGCTCTGTGTAAAGTTGATGATTTCTTGACCTAAACACATTCATCCTTTTTTCGATTGGGATTTTACTCAGAAGGACAGACTTGTAGTCTTCAAATGTGACTTCATTTTTCACAACCTGCTTCTTCACACCTTTACACTTTTTGACCTCTTCATCCTTATCAGTGATATAAGAATATAATTTAGCCCTCAAAGCAATGAACTCACTGATCACTTTGCCAGCCTCTCCGTCTTTGAACTTGCCAATTACCTTCTTATTGGTTTCATCATACAATGGATGATCTTTAGGAAAATTAGAGAAGTCATACAAGTGTGCATCGTGTTTCATATCATCATAGTGATCTTCTGTTTCGATATGATAGACTAATGAGTCAGTATCTGTGTAAAGTAGTTGTGCTTTTCCAGGATACTTCTTTAGCATGTAATTATAGTGGAAGTCATTCATGTGTATTTTAGAGAGGTCTAAAATCGCTTGCCCCATAAATATAGGTTTGTTCAAATAGACATTTGCTTTTTGCCTCTCAACCATGGCTAGATCTTCACCGAAACTTTTGTGTGATTTGTAGTTGTTCGAATTGACCAATTTTCGAAGCTGTTTGACAATTGTAGCTAAAGTAAAGTCTTTTCTGTCTCTCACGGACTCCATTGTCTTTCCGAAGCATGAATTGTTCATCAATTTGAAGAAGTCTTTTTCGAAGACATTTTTAGCATTTGCACGTTGACTTGTGTTTAAGTCAATGTATTCTTTCAAAAAGTATGACTCTGTGTAGGAAATTCCTCTATGAATCTTAGTCAATTTGAGCCCTTGACTCAAGTAGAATTTCAAGGCCTTGTGATGCACAATATAGTGTTCTTTATCCTGAAAGTTAGGAATGAGCTTACCATTCAATCGTTCAGGTGCAAGAGGATAGTCTTTGTGCAAGTTGTGCAAATGCATAGGATATTCTAGGTCAACTTCAAGTGTGCATGGAATTTGTTGCCAATTTTTTAACTGAAATAGAGACATCCAACTAAAATTAGAATGTGGTAATTTTTGACTCATCGCTAAGCCGTACAAATTATTCGCATCTAAATTGATGATGACAGATTTACCTTCTTCAGCTTTTGCGTATCTGTGACTTGCTTGACATATTCCACCTCGAATACCACATTCGAAGAAGTTATACTTGTCTACATCTGTGAGGAGGTTAATCTCAACGTCAGTCTTTTTTAACATGGCTTGCCAAGACAATGCTGGGCCTGAATAAGTCCACACTGGATCTATTTTGTAAATGTTCATGCACACAGATCTGAAATTTTCAAGGATATCTGCTAGTAGAAGTACATCTGTTTTCAAATACACTTCATGGTAATCTCTGAATGTTTGACAGTTGAACTTATCCCACACATGTTGTGCATGTTTGTATGAGTCAAAATGATATTGCAAATATTTCAATTCTTCATCTGTATTACAATTAAATATTTGCAAAATTTGGTCATTGGTATTATTGAACTCATTTTTACATGACTCAATATAATCCAACATAGTTTTACAATTAAACATTCCTACCACATTTTCAACTTGATTAAATTGTTCTTGTGTTATTCCAGTATTATTGAATGTGGAATAAAATGCATCAATGGGTGGTAATTGTTGACTTTGAAATTTTTCAAATGAATCAACCCATTCATAAGGATATACTCCTTTTCTAGTGAAGAGGTCAAATTGTTCTCCTTTGTAATATTTTGACAGATATTTTTTCTCTGTGTTAGGTAAATTCTTATCTTAGCTAGATTTGCTAGTGATGACTGCATGAGTCTATATGAGTCAAGGAATCTGATTGACAATCTCTTTCCATCTTCAACATGTAACACCTTACTGAATGAAATATAGTTTTCACTATTGCTCGCGATCACTTTTAGCTGTCCTTTAAGATGTTTCACAAACAAATGAGCATCATAACCTGACAGATTGTGAAAATAGACTGGTATGAAGTTTGGAGCTTGAAATTGAAGGTTACATTTATTACAAGCTGCTCCTCTGTATTTGCCTCAACAATACGTGAACTCAAAAAACGAAAAATCAGCGCGATCCGACCTGTATTAAGAGAATGAGGTCATTTCGCGTTTAGATTTCTTTCCCTTTTTTACCTCGGTCCACAGAGCAAATATTGTTTTCAAATGTGGCTGAATATTTTTTAATATTTTTTCATTTTTTACTTTTAATGGAATTAATATAGTTTTAACCGCCAGTTGGCGCTGCAGGCACATTGACTGAATTTTGGCGATTTCAAATTTGGCGGTGGCTAAACTTTTTTGCAAGCAGTGCCGCTGATTGGCCGATCGATAGAAGAGATGCCACCATTTAAAAATGGCGGTAGTCGCTGCTTCAATGAAGATGAGTGAACTTTCTCATGTTCAATCGGTTGATACTCTTTTAATCAACATTACCATGTACCTGAAATTTGTTTAGGTACTGAAAAGAGTCTATATAATTCAGATTTATCAATAGTTTTTTATAATATTGCGGAAATTTTGTGCACAAATTAGCGAAAGTTGGTGCTCGTCTCATGTCATTTTAGAGCGAGAAATTTGTTTCCGTCGATCTCTACCACTGAAAAATCGCTTGCATAGCTTCGAATTTTTGTGAAAATAAGTATCTGAACTTGGTTTCAAATAGTCTAGAGAGTTACCTTTGTGGTGATACATATGGTATGTGATAAATATTTGTGGAATTTGTGAAATTCGGTTTTCAAACGTGCCGATGATGCAAGCGATCTCGCGTGAATTTTGCAAGTCCTGATATGTCGACAGGGTGTCAAAAATCACTCGCCTAAATTCAATTCAAAGATCGAAAATGATATCTGAACTTAGTTTCAAATAGCCAACGCAATTATCATTTCGGTGATATATAATGCATGCATGTAATAATTGATTAATCTGCCTAAAACGCGCAATTAAAACGGCGAAAGATCGTGATTACTGATAAACACTCTGGTGGCGGTCGCACTAAATAACGACCGGTAGGGCCCGGCGCGTGGCGGAGCAAAAAAGGTAGCGCCCGGAGGTTGAAACGGGATTTTTATGCACTTTTAACTGTATATATATGTTGTTTAGATGTATTTCTAACAGTTCTGTAACTTTTATGACCAAGCTTGCACCCAAAGTTGGTAAAATTGATGCTTGTTTATGGACTGCGCTAGCGACCGGAGAATTCGCCGTCGGCCATTTTGGGACGGTCCCTGAGTTGTTGCGGTTGGCAATTTTGCAACAAATCTCGCCATTTACGTTTGTTTACAATTATTTTGAAAGTCACATTGTCATTATGACATCGTAGTATGAATTCCACTGCAGTTTCGTTACGCAGCAATGCTCATGTTTTTGGTTGGCAATCCTGTACTGTCTGTACACTGCGCTGTGCATGCATGGCTGTACTGTAGGCTGTAAAAAAGACAAAAACGATAGCCTAGCCCTATAGGACAGGCTTAGAGTATAACTCAACAGGCCCTCATGATTCATTTGATGGACACCTTATTTGATAGTACCTCATCATTAAGTCCACTAGATCCTGTTCTGTCACATGTCGTAGACGATAGACAATTTTCAAAATGTAGTACACCACTCGCTCATCTTTAAGCCCAACTTGGCTCACATCAGTCATCATGTGGGCACGGTTAGCTGTTGAGTGTTATGGTTCAGTCTGTGAGACTAATTTAAAGAGGTTACACTTTTATTTTGAATTGGAAAACAACCCCCAGGACTGACTTTTCACTGAGTGATAAGTGTGCCCTTCGAAGGTTAAGTCTCTTTCTGGATTTGCTTCCATAGATGCTTTGTTCAGGATATCATCTGACCGATGCCTGATCAAGCACAGACTGTATCCGGTGGTGTACATTTCCCCGTCTATGTCACCCTTTTTTATTCAGTCAGTGTTAATTTCTCTTCTCTTTTTTTACAGATTAACTGTTGTTGGTTATTGCAAGAGGAGTCGTTGGCACATTTCAAGTCCAGGAAAGCACTTGCTGTTCCCACATTCAGAGTAAGGTGTGCTTACTCGTTTTACTGCTTTCCATTCCTGGAGAGCGTTATCAAATATCTGCCGCAAGGCAACAAATATCTGCCGCAAGGCGCTTCAAATATCTGCCGAAAGGCATCAAATATCTGCCGCACCAATAAAGTTCATTTTGTTAACCAACTCTTTATCTTCTTTTCTTCACATACAAAAAAGACCGTCCCAAACATTTGGCTGCATTCACTTCATCAATGTCCAGACAACAGTCGGTTCATTTGACCATTGTAAAGCACCAGGCCCCACCTCACAAAATACACTGTAATAATTATGTACCTTGTGTCCATGTGCATGTTATTAGTTCCACCTACGCTGCATGAAGACAAGGACTCCACTCTTTGACGTCACCACACAACTCCTTGACGTCATCACACACCCCACTACTGCAACGGCAATAGAAATGACTTTACGTCATAATACCTGGGTGACGTCAACTCAGTACTTCAGCATGCACTGATATAGCAAGAAGGTCTTTCGCATCAGCACTTCTGCGTGCTAGACGTTATAGCTTCACGTTGCCTCATAATAACGGTACCGACACACACTTGGCCCTTGCCTTCACCTATCCATTTCAGCTGAGCGCCAGGCCCTTGGGCCTCTTGTTGCTGTGAACTCTTTGTCATAGAGATAACATTTTTCAGCTGACTCATGGTTATCCTGTTGTTCTTGTGTTAATACTTCCATAGCTTTAGATTGACTAAAGAACTTGTCATAAATTTTATATACAACTTTTTCAAGTTCTTCACAAAATCTTTCTCCTATATTTTCGCTAGGATCATCAATATCAATGCTATATTCTACTAAGAGATTTTTAGCTTTAATTTGTTCTTTATCAAATACAACATAGAAGCTAAATGAGTTAGGAATGTGCTCTTGAATTTGAACTGTTTTTTCACCTAATTGTTGATCAACTTTCTTCAAGGTAGACTCAAAATCAGCTACTATAATGACAGGATGCTTTTGCTCCATTTTTTTATCTTTAAATTTGAGGAGGTTTGTGTGAGAATTAGGCATGCTAACTTTTACACATTCAAATTGTTTACAGTTATCAAGATGTTCATGGTATCTTTTATCGAGAAGTTCATTCGTTGATGCTGATATAACTTTCATGCATCTAAAGCATACTTTAACTTGTCCATCGTGTTTAGAATTAGCTGCAGATACAAGTCTTGAGAAGCTTTTGATCCAAGCATAATGATAATTGGCATCATCTTTCACGTCTTCCATGTGTTCATTTTCTGGAATATCATCTTCATCTTTGTAGTGATTGATGTACTTGTCTTCTGATAAAATTCTCTCTGAAATTCTAGCTGGGGAAATTGGATAAATGGTAGTTTGTTCACCCTTTTTAATCTCTTCTTGTCTAGATATAAATGTATACACATTGACCGCAATGTCAGGATTGTTCTTCTCAAATTTGTCAATATCTTTGAGGGTAACTGGGTATTCTAGGTCTTTGAACATGTGGTCAAATTCAGGCTTGTTATAATTTGACACTCTCTCTCTGTTCTTTGGGATATTTAACAATGCAGCTTCAACTGAGTATCTGAAACATAGCTGATCAGTATTTTTCACATTAATCACTGCTTTTTTCTTGTGAATCTGTTGAGGCAAAGGAATGTAAGAAGATCCTGAAAGTGGTGTGTAATTGACTGTGTGTAAATCAATCTTTGTTACTTCTATAAATTTCCAGCCAGATCCTTTCTGGACTAAATTTTTCAGTTCTTTAAGCATATTTTCAATGAGTGAGTCATAATCAACTTCTTGACCCACACCAAGGATATGGCTAGATCGTAGCTGAAACTCTTGAACTTCAGTTTTCCTATGCATTGAAATATATAACACAATGTTAATTTTTAAACCTTCATTGTTTTCCTGATTAATTTTTCCTTGTAAAACTGGCTTAATGTTGTCAAGATAAGCTTTTATTCCAATTTTAGGCAGACCTTGCATTCTGAAATGATTGGCATAACCATTGAAAGCAGAGTTGATCTTTTTAAATGTTTTAAATGTATTATGTTGTTCAATCAACTCCTGGATGAATTTTTTACTCATTGAACTTTTGACATCAATGTCAAGCTCTTTCGCTTGTTTGAAAAGATCAGATTTTAGTAATCTTTTGACTGGTTCCTTAGTCAAAAGTTCTTTCAATTTTTTGATGTTGAGATTATGATAATTTTTATGACCAAGTGCTTTAAGTGTGAGTCCACGGTACAACCAGGCAATATCTGCAAAAAGTGATAAAGTGGGGGGTCAACAGTTCTGGCTCAAATTCCTACCATGGACTGGTCTTGGGGTAGGATGAAGGCAGGCAAAGCCATCCGGCGAAAAATCACACTGGTCAGGAATGGGGGTATTAACTCATCCTATTTTTTTCTATGCATTAACCATTAGAAAAAATGCACAGTTTTGATGAAAATGACAAAAAGTTTTTATTTAAAAAAAAACTTTCTGGACAAAGAAGTCCACTTTGCTAGGTATCATTGGAAAGGGGACATCATGGACAATTTTTGGACACTTTTGTTTTATCATAGATTTCACCCTCTTTTGCGGAAGAGCACATGTTTTGGGTACGTTATCATAAAAAAGTTAAAAGATAGCCTACTTCCACGGGGTATACCTCACCCTTTGCAGGGTGTTGGGCAACGCCACTTCTGCAGGAGATCAATGGGACCCTATTTTCAGTTACAGAAATAAAATCGTTGGCCGCTCTTAAGATGAGTTTGTGATTGCATGTATATTGCGAGGTGTTTGCTGCTTTTTGTACTATTTGCACTGCATTCCATGATGGATTTGGAAGATGCCCTCTGGTCTCTTCTGGTTTATTCCTGTCTAAATAATCCTCCTGACATCGTGGAAGAATATACATAAGCAGCAACAGGTGCTCAGGACTACTGGTGATTGCGTACCAGGGCACACCCACCCCATACCGCAGGCCTTCACGAATGCGTGATTCAGGGCAACATCACGGCCAGTATGGAATTCATCACGCAAGTTTACTACATGGTGGTCACACAACACAAGCAAGCATGGCTGATATCATTGACACTTGCGAGCCTGAGCCCAAAAAACCAAAGATATCATTAAAGTGCGGATTTTCCGCTATAAGCTGGGGGGTAGATTGTGGTCCGTTTACCCAATATCCAAAGGACACTAGTGTAGTTGGGCTGAAACATTGCAAGAAAGATATTCAGGCGCATTTGACCCGTCTAAAAGTTTGGTCATCCAGCAGGCGTGGGCATGTTGAACATGTTGAAGCTGGCACCATGGGCATTGCATGCAGTGACGTGGTTGAGTACGAATGGCAGCTCATTGCGCTTCGAGCAGGAGTGTTCGACTTTGAATCCCCAGATCTCGACACTACGATATGCCCAGTTCACCGCTACAAGTTGGGCCTTTGCTGGATTCCGTCAAGAATGTGTAAACATCCTCTGCACAAAGCCACTTCCACCAGACGCCCACAAAAAGATCGTGGCATTTCAGCAAGCGCATCCAGGATGGTGTTCGAGAAGTGGAGAGTTCTTTTGCCTGTTGGTTCTGGTAAGCATCTAGCTCTGATTATGAATGGCTCATCAGCTCATTAGCTATCTCTTATATACCGGTACTATACTTGCACTTGGGCTACTAATAAAGGCCTGTGTCGTGAAGGGCTTTCTAAATAATTTATTTTCTCGAAGACACCTGGAGAATCATTCGCTCGTGTTGTGCCTCTGAGGTTGAGTCCCAGCGAGGGTCAACAAATTTGTCGCCTCCAACCAGACGGCAAACCACTTGATATCATGATATTGCCTTTCCTACAATGTAGGCTATGCACCCATGGTGATGACTACACAGTACACTCGAGCATCTCATGTTCATTCATTCTAATATTTATTGCAGCTATTTGTAAAGACTGCGACAAAGAACAGCACAGGCCTCATCCCTCTTCGAATATCTCAACGGAACAGAAGGTAAGCAAGTGGCTGAAGGAGCTCCTGACCCGGCTTGCTATGTTCCTGTATAAATGAGTATAAATGTTTTCCTTGAATAAAAGGAGAGTGATTTTGTCAAAAACATTCCTTCTTCAATTTTCATTAATTTCAAGGTCACAATGTAAAAGTTCAAGCATTGAAAATCAGCATTGTAACCAGTGATATTCATGACATGGGCTGGACATGCCAATAGGAAATACTTGCAATGGGATGATTGGACGAGACGCCATGTTCACTCTACATACAGTGACGTACATTTATGTTGAAAGATTGTTGTCCATACTGTTTGCTTTAGTTCACAATTGCTTTTTCAGCCTGGCACTTCCTCCGCCTATGATGAGCCTCTACCATGTTCTAGTACAGAGGAAAGTTTTGTGGGTACAGTGATTGTCGATATCGACCTTGAGGTGAGCTTGGTGTAGCATGATGTTCTCAATTACCTTAGGACCTCTTGGTGGTACCACACAGTCAAGTTTTATCGTATGTTCTTTCACTTTCAGTACAGGGCACACTAGTGATACTGATAATGAGGACGCATTTCTGTTAGTGTTACTGCTAAAGTGGTAGATGATTGTTTTACTCAATGAAAAGTGTGAATCATAGTAATCCTTACTGACATTTACATTGTGGCTGATCAGTATTCAGCTAAGCCAATCACTGAAGAGTTCATCCTAATCCAACGCTAACACCACTCAGTCAATTCCACTAGTAGTATTCAATGAATGAAGCTCAAGATCATAGCAAACAGCGCAGTTGCATGTACTCGGTATTTTTTTTCCAGCATCAGAGTCGATCACCAGTAACATCTGACAGACAACAAGTCAAGTTGGTTTCTGATGAGATGAGAGGCAAAGGTGATGATAATTCATCAATTTCTTCTGCTGGGTCTACATGTATCATCCAGGTAAGACCACTTGTGACAAGAAAGAAAATGCCAAGGTCATGTGCCTACCAACACCACGTCTGATCATGATGAAGCTAGGTTGATAAAATGTACCAGTGAAAACATGCATCCATATACCAGGGGTCAAGGAGCATTGTACATTCACATCCTATGCACTCCAAGCAGGCCTTGAGTACTTACTGTCAGTCCCGCTATTATGTGCAACGCGTTAGCAGTTGTTTGCTATTGTGCGATTCCATCATTGGGTTACCAACCAAGCTAATACTATGGCCTTTCCTAAGCCAGTTTTCACCATATTGAATTGAATGTCTTGCTTCTTTCAGTGCATAGGACGAGGTCGAGATATTGATCAGAGAAAAGATTTCTCAGCTAGAAAGCATAATTGATGTACACTTTTGAATGAAGGGCAGATTTGTGCTTCATATAAAAAATGAATGAAAATATGCCCTTCGATATTGTCTGAATACATGACTGTATGACTGTATACTTCTGAAATTATGGGTATTGTAACTTGTCTTTCACAAAAACTGAAATGTCGGCGCTTTAATTTCAGGGACGTCACCTTTTGTCATCAAGTAATGGAGAATCACCCAGCTCCGATAATCTGGATAATGGTGATAAACCACATGAATTCGACATGTCCTGGGCCCCAACTCCAGCGCCAAAGAATATGCATCTTGGCTTCCTCAATCAGTTTCTGAAGCAAGGGGGATGTAATTCAGTTTCAGGACAGCTTCTTCTGCCGCTTGATGATGCTTCCTCAAGTACTCTTCGTTATTACAAAAGGAAGGCAAGGGAAGCGGTTGCTTTAACGTTGCACTGCATAGCCCCTGGACAAGAAAACGATCTTATGTCACTGATCCAGCCTGCAGTGCCTTCTCCAATGGCCGATGAACTGGACAAGGTTGTGGTGAAATGCTATAATGATGCCTCGTCATGGTATATTAGACGACAGATATTGTCCATTCTTGCTCCACATAGAACCAAAGAGCAACTAATGGTGAGTAAAATACTTCATAGCGCCCCTATTGTTATGAATAAAACAAATTGCTAGAAGAAGAATTTACCCATGTTCATCACAAAGGTGCACCTTTTATGAAAGAGCAAGTATTACTGGTATTTGGGAATGGCATTCAATTCTTCAACCCTCTACAGTGGAACCCCTAAGTCTTTTGGCAAGGCACAGTTAACAGTTTTTCATACAACGTATTTTTCATATTCTTGGGTTCTGCACAGGTTGACCGCACGATGCAGTGATGGATCCTACAGGGATCAGCTATAAAGAGCAGATGATTTTGGAAGCACTTACACATTTCATGCAGTTGCACACTGCTAAATAACTTTATCATTGCATTGAGTGCCAGAATTCAAGGTGAACTCAGGACCCATGACATGCATACATGCTGCTGAGCAAAAGTGTCATTTTAGTGACATGTAAGTTTACAATACTGTAGAATAAGAAACATTGTGGCCATTCCATGGAACCAATGATGCATGGTCGGACTGGGGCCAGCGAGATAACATTGAGAAACAAAGCATTTCTTTCTTAATCCTAATTATCGCTTATTTTCTTGATTTTTCAGGACATGATTCCTGGTCTCACGAAGTACAGGGTAGATGAAGCCCGTAAACATGCAAGGGAGGTTGGCCAGGCTCAGCCAGTCGAGGTTGAAGGTGTTACTCGTTCACGCCTTAGTCGACCATTTTCTAGATTTCATCTCCCGCCCAGACTTCCTACAAGATGTTGCATACGGGACTAAAGTTGTGAAATTGAGCCACGGTGAAAAGCTTGAAATCCCCAAGGTTGTACGAACAGTGATAACATCAAGAATAATTCAGCTTTACCAAGCCTACTGTGAAGAGGTTGCCTTTGAGCCATTGAGCAGGAGCACACTCTACTCAATCATTCAGGTGAGTGTATCTCTGAGGTTTCAGTGAAAATTCAAGTGGCATGTGCTTCTTGTGAAGTGCTCTGGGTCAGCTGGTGAGGTGACAGAGGGCAGCACAGCCACTGCAATGCATAATACAACCTAAGACGACACCACCCTCTAGAATGTCACAACCTGACCTGTAGCACTCCACAGTACATGAAGGGTAGACTCTGTACCTTAACCTCAGGAAAAGGGTGCCGTGCACACGAGCAGTAAATGGCACATGGTGTGGCACCGTGTCAGTCTGTCATTGTGTCATTGTTGATGTATTGAGGAGAATGGAAAAAGGTGCATTGTTGGAAAGTCTCGGCCGGTTCTCACTACTGGTTTTGAAAGGCCATGTGGAGGAGTGGAAAATTAAACAACCCAGCACTTGCAGATAGAATGTTTTATATCCTACACAGTGTTCAAATGAAACTTGTCAGATATCAATGACATTTTCTCTTACCATATTTTTTCAGGTTTGCGCAGCTTCCCAACAGAAATCTCTTTCTGGTCTTGACAACATTGCAGCTGAGGGGTCGGAGGCATTTGATTCATTGTTCACCATTGCAGAAAGTCTTGGTGATCTTCGAAAGTAACAATTACTATATTGTGTTGTGTCATCCTCAGATGGGAAGCTGGCATTTTATTTCATAACCTGATCAGTGCCAGATCCAGACTTTGATAATAGAGGGGGCATGAAATTGGTTTTCTATTGAAATAATGCTCTTCTTCCTTGCTGAATCACCAAGGAATGCATGAAAAATCATTATTTTGCAGAAAACGGGAGGGGCATATGTTGTCTCCATCTAGATTCAGCCTTGCTTACGCGGTGCCATGCCCAATTTCTATATGAAATAAACACGCTATCAACCACTTAGTAATGAGGGAAAAAGCTTTTTGTCAAGCTGACACGTGATCATTCAAACACATTATTGTGTACTGAGGATGGTAAACGATCATGGCTGTTTCTTGTGCCATAATACTTCGTTCTGTCTAAACCCTTCATCTCAGGATGAACCATTGCTGGAATTAGCTACTTTCTCACAACTGTTTGGTAATACAAGTGCTTCCACTTCCAGAGTATCCAGCTGCTTCTCTTGAGGACCTGAAGAAAAAGATCCGTTCTTCCAAACAGTATCTAAAGACAGATTACAAGTTGCACATCAGTGAGGCAAACCCGTGTGCAGACCACTGCATTACCTTTGCTCTGTCAGATGGACAAACCAAGTGCTCCCATGACCATGACTTGGTGTGTGAACGTTGTGAGGAATTGAAAGAAATGCTTGATATGATGGAAGTTGCATTTGATAACCCAGAAGTGGTTTACAGGTAAATTGAGCTGTCTGCTACTGTAAAAATATTTCAGAATATAATGTACAAAAATGTTGACCCTATACTGGTACCAGTGGAAAAACTATGCTCATCTAAACTTGTCATACCCTGTAGTTTTGATATCCCAGAATTGCATAAACCATTACCAGTAGCATGTTCTGGAATGGAATGATGCCATAGTCCATACTATACCCATAGTCCATACTATACCTGAACACGAACAAACATTGATAATACATGTACGTGTATCTAGCCTTTGTAGGCCCTATTTCACTTTATTCTCTTTGATAATTGTTATGCTCTTCATTGTAGGTACGAAAAGCAGTTAGAAGAACTGCAGTACGACTTCGAAGCCGGCCGAGAAAAAGTTCTGCATCTGAAATCCCATATAATGAGAGCGAAGAACCAAGAGAGGTGCAAAGTTCAGATTCTTCAAGAGCTGCAACCACATCAGGCACTAATAACAATGGATTGGGCCATGAAGTTTCTGCCAACGAAATATAGGGAAGCGCAGCAGGATTGGTTTGGAAAAAAGGGTGTTTCCTGGCATGTGTCTGCTGTCATAACTCGTGTTGAGGGGAACGAATTTCAGGTGTGTATAGAATCAAACATTCTGAGAAAACATCAATGTCAGAGTGAAGTGAAGCTTAAAATGAAATGAAAACTGATATTGGATCTAGATAAATTACTTAGTCAAACCCGAAACATGCACTATAACTCTGCATTATAGGAAAGGAAGTGTCTTTATACAATGACTTTGCTGACTGTCGCTGCTGTACCTGTGGTCGCAATGGTTACATCCTGCAGTGCAATCAGTCCTTCCACGCGACTGTTTTGATACAAATGATACTTTTAGTAGTTATGAGTACATGCGTATGAGCTTCATTTATTTAGGTAGTGCTTTCTTTTCTTCAGATCCACTGTTACGTCCATGTCCTGGACCAATGCAAACAAGACTGGTTCGCAGTATTCTGTCTTGTGGAAGCCACACTATTGAAGGTGAAGTTGGAGACACCTACAGTGAAGGACGTATTCTTACGCTCAGATAATGCAGGTTGTTATCATAATGCATCCTTACTAATATCGATGAAAAACCTGCAACAGATCACAGGCCTCACTATCAGGCAATATGACTTTTCTGAAGCACAGGCAGGAAAGGACATCTGCGACAGGAAGATCGCGCCCATGAAGTTCACATACAACGCTTTGTGTGTGAGGGACATGATGTTACTAATGCATCTGAGATGAAGGATGCGCTGGAGTCATATGGTGGTGTCAGGTGCTGCTATGTTTCTGTTGTGACACTTGCAGCTGGTGCACCTAAGGCTCTGACATGGCCAGGAATCACGTCATTTACCAACTTTCGTTATGAGGACGGTGGAATCCGTGTTTGGAAGGCATACAGTATTGGTACTGGCGAGTTCTTTCCATACCCCAAACTGGAGAGCAAGCAAGCTGCTGCATTAGCTCCAACTGGAGTGACACTCAGTGTGTATACGCGGCCTAGTGTAGGTGTTGGAGCAATGAAGGCACAAGGTGAAATCAACAAGGTGGAAATCCCGTGCCCTGAAAATGGATGTGACCAATTTTTCAAATCACAAGAGGACCTGACAGAACATTTGGCCTATGGCTCCCACACAAGTGTGACACTCAAGGAAACCGTGATGGACAAGTTAAAGCGGAAATGGGCTGGGCGAGTTGGTGCCATAGCCAAAGTTGGACAACCCTCCGCATCTGTTGTAGTAAGGAGCAAGACAGATGCAGATTCAGAACAATCTTTGCTTTTTTGCAGGCTGGGCTCTTCGAGGACAGAAGACCTCAAGACGGTTTTCTGCAGAAGTGCGGAGATATTTGTATGAGGAATTTATGAAAGGTGTGACTGGGTTCAAAGAAAATCCAACTAACGTTGCAAAGCGCCTGAAGATGATGTTTCCCAAGGATCAGTGGCTGACTTCAACACAGGTTATGTCCTACTTCAGTCGCCTCTCTGCAAAACAAAAGCAGGGACAGCTTTCAGAAGTATCGGGCCACTCCGAGGAAGATGAGGCACAAGAGGATGCCCAAGAAGAGGTACACCAGGAGACAGTCAAGCGCTACAGTCTTCGTAGAAAGGTTATGACAGAAGTAGGGATACTAGTATAACCAACTTCACCTATGAACTCATTGGTTTTGATGACTTCGTTTGGAACCATTTTATCATGATTGGATTGCAGACAGCTAGTCTTCAGTCAAGTCTTTTCGTTCGATCTAGCGTTATCATTCCATTCAGCTGCGTAGCTTATGGGTTGATCGCCATGCCCCTGCATTTAGCGTGAATCTCTCAATCTTGTTGCAGCTTGCCATACCCTTGACTAAAGTGATCATGGGTGCACTAATCAGCATAGTATCCTCTTGAGTGTACAATAATAATGTGCATTGTATTCAGAAAGCATTTCGAGTCAACAATAGTAATGTACAGTACCGGTCCCATAAGAGGATCATGACTACTACCCCTCACAGTGGTTAGAATAGCCTAGCTGGTGGTTTATTGTCGATGAACAGTTGAAGCCTGCTGTGAAAATCCATAGCCCAATTTCCACTTATTTTGGTTTTGAATTTGAAAATTGAGAATGTGAGTATGAAGGGCTTGCCTGTATCGATGAATGACCAGTATCTCTTGGTGGACAGTGGCTGAGGAAGTTTCAGTATAATGCTGGTTCTTTGCACTGGCAGGTGCCTACCCGAGTAACCCTCAGAAGTCAAGACTATCAGGAATGTCAGTTATGAATCTGTGTAATTTTCAGACATGTTCCCCATCCTCAATTTTGCCCAGCAGTATTTATACCATTGACAGTACTTTACGTGTTTCAGAATTTCTGAATAGTGAGCCAGTCTTTGTTTGCATAGTTAATGCTGTTGTGAGTGCTGCTCTGATTCAAAGTGGTTATTCCATTTTTTGTTTCCATGGTCTCTGCAGGTGGTGACATACCACATCCATGTATATGCCCATGTACACATCATGTAAAGAGTATTATTTCTCGATGCAGCGATATCTTTTTTTGTAATTAGTCTATAATAACATTATATTTTCATATTAAAAGAAAATAATCTTATACATCACGTTGTTCATCCATCTCTGTTAATAAGGCTGGAAGTAGGCCATGATTTGTATTGAAATGAAGAAATGATGCTGAAACTAACAATATTAAACGAGAAGCCGATGGCCACGCTACCTCAGGTTAGGCTTAGGGGGCCTTACCTATTCCTTCAAACAGTTCTTCATTGTACCTAGTATTACATGGGTACCTAGCCCTGTGATTGGACATAACGGGGATATTTTTGCCGATGCAATGACTGTTCAGCTCCATGTCTTTCACCACCCTGATGACACCAAATGTACTTCTGGTAGCATGTACATGTTGTGATGGATCATCTAGTACAGTAGAAGCGACATTCAGCTAAATAACCCTTTCTAGTTTGGTTTAGAATATAAAGCTATACTTCCTAGCTGGAGCATGTGCATGGATTAACCCCATCAGTAAAATGGGCACAATCTGAAAGAAAGGCTGTGTCCTGCCATATGAAGTGGGGATGGGGCTGAAGTTCATTTTATCATTTTCCTCTACCTCTACTCCGGTAGTACAGCATATTATATTGTTTATTATACTACATTCAATCATCTGTGCCATTCACCACTGTCGTGTCTATTTTGCCCTTTTGGAACTGAAGTTTCTTTTTTCTGTCCTCGAGCATACTTGACATTTTTTACCTGATCTTTTTGATGAATAAATTGAATTTGAGGGGGAGGGGGGTCGGACCCCAAGACTGGGTGACCTAGTCTTCTTGGCCTCAAAATACTGTTGAGATGGTCCCTAAGCTTATATCTCCCGCAGGGATATCGGTGATGCACGTATAATCAATTTCTGTAGAAAATCATACTAGTTCAAGTCATTCCCAATAGGTGGCGACAGCCCAAAATGATCAAATTTGGCCTAACTTTCAAGCTTTGGCATTCCTAGCTGAACAGAGCAGACAACGTTTTTATTCTTGATTTTAGATCTTGACATCATAAAGTATCCGACAGGCAAAGAACCATTGCCCAACTCCCTGCAAAGGGTGAGATATCCGGGCTGAAAGTTCACCATGTTTCATTGACCCCTTTGAGATAGGGGTAGGGGTAGGCCTAGTACAACAACATCGAAGGTCATTTGGCTATGCTTTTTTGTATTTGGGTAGCTCTTGTCATGTATTCACTCATAACAACAGGTCAATCCAATATTCTATCCATTTCCTGCGCAGGGTCACTCATTATCCCCACTAAAGATCTCTATAAAAAAAGGTCAAAATCACCCCCAAATCAACTCTGACCCATATCTCAGCCCCTGTTGGAGGGATTGGTGAAATATTTGGCACGATTTCATTTCTCACCTAAGGGGCTCCACCCACCAAATATCAATGAAATCTGTGAAATTGCTCTATCACCCACTGCCTGGTGCTATCGTGGACTTGCACTTAACTTGCTGTAAAAGTGGCTTTCTGATAGAAATTTTTTGTGCCACTGGTTTAGGTTTAATGTCAGTCAAATTTTCTTGCTGAATTTTCTCCTCTAAAAGTGTGTTCAGCTGTTCTTTTTTGAAATTCCTAGGATTTATACCTAGTCTTTGCGCAAGGACACGCTTTTCAATTTGAGACAAGTCAGAAACTGACTTATCAATTTTAACTTCAATATCATTGAAACTATTTGGTATTTGTTGAAGTTGTTCAAGTAGATTAGCTCTACTAAGACTTCCATAATTTTTCACCTTATTTCTGAAGGCAAGAATCTTCAGTTCATCTGTAGAAAGTATCGAATTGAAATGATCGTTATTTGTTGACGTGTTCATTTATTTATATAAAAAAATTGTTTTATTAAGTTATGTCCTTCCCGACGTTTTGAACCAGATTTAAAAATTATAGTGAATTTATAGTTTTGACTATAAAATGACTACAAACGATCATATCAATTCGGTTCCAATAGACTTTTAGTGAATTTTAGAATCCTATATAAACACCACTTGGTCGAAAATGAAGGTTTCAGGGCTCACCACACCCATAATGGATTAAAAACCATTATGAGTGATGTGATTCATTTATTTATTCTGGAAAATATTTTTATTCCACCAGGTCAAACCCGTAGTAATTCTTACCATTGTTTCCCTCTTTCATACCTGTGGACCTTATATACTTGTGCTCGTGAGTGATTTTTCGCTTGATCACACTCATTGACCACACAGTGACATTGACACCTTTTGAATCTTCAAGCGTGAGTAACATTGACTCACCCACTTTAGTTGTTAAATTTGTGGTTGAGTTGATTTTGTACCATGTGTTCAACGGGAGCTCTTTCCACTTTAGATAATTTGTTGACCTTGTGATACGTGATTCAAGTTGTTCGTTTGATGGAAAATTTACGAGCGACGTGTTCATTTATTTATAAGAAAAAAAAATTTTTATTAAGTTATATTTTTGTGTCCATTTACTCTAATGGAGCGATGGCGACGAGCGGAGCGAGTAAGGTTGTGAACTTTTGAAGGATTGTAGGATTGTTGTTCAGCGAGCGAAGCGAGCGAGTTTGACTGGAATAATATTGTTAACTTCTTGACTGGAGTTTGACTAGGATTTGACTGAATAAAAATGAATAATGTTTTGACTAGGATTTGACTGAATAAAAATGAATAATGTTTTGACAGGAGTTTGACTGAATAAAAATGAATAATGTTTTGACAGGAGTTTGACTGAATAAAAATGAATAATGTTTTCACAGGAGTTTGACTGGAATAATATTGTTAACTTGTTGACTGGAGTTTGACTGGGTTTTGTTTTGATAGGAGTTTGACTGGGTGTGAGTTACAAACCATACTTCAGTCAAACCTAGGTTTAAATTTTCAGTCAAAAGTTCAATGAGTTAGAACTGTCACTATTGTACTACTAAGGCGGATGACACGTTGTGTCACTTCTGCTGTAGACAAAGCCATATAATTATAGCAATGATGAAAACTACTGTTACTTGAAAACCCCTCCAGTGGAGTTTCCTTTTAAAATGGCTGTTTTTTCCAACAGAACGCAAACGCAGGTGCAGCACCAGCCCTGCGTCAAAAGACCAAATGCGTCTGCTGCTGTCGGGGTTGCCATCGGCTCTGTTTACCGGTGCTTCCGATACTCTAGTAATTATCCTCGACACGGTTGGCTGACTTACATGAACCATATCAGCGTTCTGTAATTGCAAGGATCCGGTAGCGTAGTATCTTAGAGCTGTTAGCACTTGTAATGTACTAGGGATAGCATGGGACCTTCTCGTATAAGGTCTATTACTTCCAGAATGATTGGTCGGGTCAGTCTGTATAACGCCTAAAAAGTTGATCGTCATTGAACTCGTCTAACGGGTGCACACGATCTCGGAAAACCCGCTCGCGACGAATAGCTCGCTGGTTTTCCTCGTCAATAACAACGAGAGCGGCTGGCATCTTCACAACACTTGCCTACTTAGCACTAAGTGTACTCTAAGATGGCGTCAGGACCACACGTAGATTTACCGACTTGTTACGCATTCACTTACAATTAAGAGTGCTTCGTGAATACCACGTAACTGCTAAGTAAACTCTCAGAGGAGGTTACGCACACGTAACTCGTTAAGTGGGCTTTATGAATCAGGTCCCTGTAACTTAATCTGGAGTCATGTGACTGATTTTGCCAGAGCTGGTCACATATGCAACTAAATTATTCCCAGGTGAGCACAATGTCCCCAGGACACTTCATTTACTCCAGGTCTCAAATAATGTTAAGATATAAACAAAACGTGAATAAAAAATAACCTACCTTATTTCCTCAAATGCTAACTGAGTAGGGCAGTCCTCATCGTCGGAGTCACCCATCTCCATGTCCTCTTCTGGAAGATAGTCAAAATCACTGGATGAAAAGTTCTCGTTCCTTTTCCGCAACTCAATGACTTTTGCCTTCTTCCAGGCTACGTGGGGTTACCACGATTTGGTTACAAGGACGTAGTCAAAGCCGAAACATTTCCAAAATCTTTCTCAAAACTGTTTATTCAAGCAAGGCATCAGTATTAAATACAAATTTTCTAACTGCATGCAATTACAATATTATAAATCTATTCGCATGCTATGAATTAGCAATTTGCCATGATCGGACAATTTGGACAGCAAATACCTTCCCTAACCCCATTAAAATGATAGTTAACAACGGAACAAACAAAACGTTTAAATCGACTGCTTCTCAATAGACAGTCTTTAGGCACGAAATCGCGCAGCCCTGACAAAAGTATTTCCGCTGAATGATACTAAATCATTCGATACACCACGTTAACAATATAATAACTAATTCAGTTATCATCCAATTACAAAGATTGCTGTCCAAAAGTCATATATCGCAGCATGCATAAATAAGATTAAACTCGACGAAATTAAAGGGCCGATATTTTCTATATCCCGGGGTATACTTTACATGGAATCATCCCCCCCCATTGTAATAGGCAATTGAAATATTGTGTATGAATGGGTTGATGTTGAATATGCGCTTCACCATTGCCAGTTGTTATCAATGTTTGAGACGAAAGGACAGAATGAAATACGACTCGCGTAAAGATGCTACGCCATGTTTATTGACCCCCTAGTCTCGCTCCCCAGTTACCTACAAAACATAGTCTCACAAGAGAGTATCGCCTAACATCTCCCTTTTTAGCTCAGCTGACAAAGGCTTTCTCGAGAGCCGAAACTAGACGCGGCTGGCGCATGTACCTAATCGTCCCGCTATTTTCATAGGTTGAAAAATATGTGGCATTGCGTTACTCGTCCATGGCATTGCAAATAATGTGGTTCCAAACGTTATTGGGACCATCTGCTTGCATCTATTGAAGATACCCTCTGTTTTCAGACTGTGAAGTCGCCAACTATGATGTCACCAAGTCACGGCGCATCAGGTAGTGACGCATCAGGTAGTGATTTGGATAACTTTGATATCTCGCAAGGCAGCCCCACTTTTGGCATCACATCGAAGAGGTCGAAGAATAATCCGCATTATGAAGGGTCTCCAATTAGAAGCCCAACACCACCACCGTTTGAGAGGTAAGAATATAGGCCTACAGAGGGTAGAAACATGTATAAATAGGCATAACGGGCACGTTGTTTTAAAGGTTCTCTTCTCCTACTGTAGTAAATGCAGCTTGGACGTTAGAGGCCACTGAAATATCCCGTCAAGCCGAAACTAGAGTGTTCTGTAGTACCGGTACATGTAGTAGGTCAATGAAGGCGGATGACACGTTGTGTCACTTCTGCTGTAGACAAAGCCATATAATTATAGCAATGATGAAAACTACTGTTACTTGAAAACCCCTCCAGTGGAGTTTCCTTTTAAAATGGCTGTTTTTTCCAACAGAACGCAAACGCAGGTGCAGCACCAGCCCTGCGTCAAAAGACCAAATGCGTCTGCTGCTGTCGGGGTTGCCATCGGCTCTGTTTACCGGTGCTTCCGATACTCTAGTAATTATCCTCGACACGGTTGGCTGACTTACATGAACCATATCAGCGTTCTGTAATTGCAAGGATCCGGTAGCGTAGTATCTTAGAGCTGTTAGCACTTGTAATGTACTAGGGATAGCATGGGACCTTCTCGTATAAGGTCTATTACTTCCAGAACGATTGGTCGGGTCAGTCTGTATAACGCCTAAAAAGTTGATCGTCATTGAACTCGTCTAACGGGTGCACACGATCTCGGAAAACCCGCTCGCGACGAATAGCTTGCTGGTTTTCCTCCTCAATAACAACGAGAGCGGCTGGCATCTTCACAACACTTGCCTACTTAGCACTTAGTGTACTCTAAGAGGGCGTCAGGACCACACGTAGATTTACCGACTTGTTACGCATTCACTTACAATTAAGAGTGCTTCGTGAATACCACATAACTGCTAAGTAAACTCTCAGAGGAGGTTACGCACACGTAACTCGTTAAGTGGGCTTTATGAATCAGGTCCCTGTAACTTAATCTGGAGTCATGTGACTGATTTTGCCAGAGCCGGTCACATATGCAACTAAATTATTCCCAGGTGAGCACAATGTCCCCAGGACACTTCATTTACTCCAGGTCTCAAATAATGTTAAGATATAAACAAAACGTGAATAAAAAATAACCTACCTTATTTCCTCAAATGCTAACTGAGTAGGGCAGTCCTCATCGTCGGAGTCACCCATATCCATGTCCTCTTCTGGAAGATAGTCAAAATCACTGGATGAAAAGTTCTCGTTCCTTTTCCTTAACTCAATGACTTTTGCCTTCTTCCAGGCTACGTGGGGTTACCACGATTTGGTTACAAGGACGTAGTCAAAGCCGAAACATTTCCAAAATCTTTCTCAAAACTGTTTATTCAAGCAAGGCATCAGTATTAAATACAAATTTTCTAACTGCATGCAATTACAATATTATAAATCTATTCGCATGCTATGAATTAGCAATTTGCCATGATCGGACAATTTGGACAGCAAATATCTTCCCTAACCCCATTAAAATGATAGTTAACAACGGAACAAACAAAACGTTTAAATCGACTGCTTCTCAATAGACAGTCTTTAGGCACGAAATCGCGCAGCCCTGACAAAAGTATTTCCGCTGAATGATACTAAATCATTCGATACACGTTAACAATATAATAACTAATTCAGTTATCATCCAATTACAAAGATTGCTGTCCAAAAGTCATATATCGCAGCATGCATAAATAAGATTAAACTCGACGAAATTAAAGGGCCGATATTTTCTATATCCCGGGGTATACTTTACATGGAATCATCCCCCCCCCATTGTAATAGGCAATTGAAATATTGTGTATGAATGGGTTGATGTTGAATATGCGCTTCACCATTGCCAGTTGTTATCAATGTTTGAGACGAAAGGACAGAATGAAATACGACTCGCGTAAAGATGCTACGCCATGTTTATTGACCCCCTAGTCTCGCTCCCCAGTTACCTACAAAACATAGTCTCACAAGAGAGTATCGCCTAACATCTTCCTTTTTTAGCTCAGCTGACAAAGTCAGCGGAGCTAGTCAAATAGCTATTCGATTGGTGTCCGTCCTTCCATCCTGCCATCCTTCCATCCAGCCATCTGTAGACAAAGTTGGGCATTTTGTAATCATACAACCGAGGCACTTCAAATCTAGTCTGGCTTATAAACACCGCAGAAAATGTTGCTTACGGAAAAAAATTTGGACGATTCGACTCAAATTCAGCTCCCCAGGGGGCAAAGTGCGTAAATGAAAAAACAATTTTTTGACGCTCTATTCCAGCAGATAAAAGCTTGAAATAAAGTTGAAAAGGTCTTCATGATACAGAAGTTTTGATATAAAATAGATTAGTGTCGATTTATATCACCAGTTGGCGGTAGTGAGCAGAACTGTTGTTTGACCCCGGATGATTCCGCTTTGAATTTCCCGCCGAAGTTACCTGGAGTACTATCGTAAAAAAAATGGCGGTGACCTTTTTATTTCTACCGGAGCGATGATTTTGTAAGTGACAAATTTTCTTATTTAAGCCTTTACGGAAATATATTTTGGTACGAAACTTCACACGTTTATAGAAAAGATCAACGAGAATGTGTTCAAATGCCCTCATAACGATGAGTTCAACGGAATTTGGTCAAAACAACCTTCGAATGGAGTCAACTTTCTTTGCGAAATTGAAGCGACGACCTCATTATTTATCATAATTTATGCAGATCTGAGTCCAGCTGATGGGTGATGTTCTGATTTGTGTTCAAAATATTGGAAACTTCGGAAATTAGTTCTATTAGTTCTACTATTTTGCCATTGATGTTGACAGCTAAAAGCAAAAAAACTTTGTTTATTTATCAAACTTTATTGAGTGTTATCGAATCGAATGGATGTGTCGATCGTCGGGGCGGATTGATATGTGGTTGTGCGTCCAAGGCGATTAGGTCATTCAGTTAGAGTTAGTTTGAGAAAGATCATGATCATGAAGATGCGTGTTGTGTTATCATAACCGGAAAATAAGTTGGAAGTTACTATTAGTACTACGATTCTTACATGAGTAAAAAGTAGACATTTTAAGCAACACAATAATGTTACTCCCATAAAAAAACTGTCAATTCTCCTTACCACTCACAGAAGCCAAGCCATTTCTGTTAAGTTATGCAGGGGCTTAATCAATTACCTGCACTCCATGTGGGGTGAATAACATTACCTTTTGAACAGCTGGCTGTAGGGGGATGATTGGAACAGCCGGTATACCTGCTGACCTGCTGAACCCAGGTTAATGTTATTTTCAATCCACGATTGCAGGTCACCTGATTTTCGAGATTTCGCGGGAAATGAAATTGTAAACAAACGCATAACACAAATGTATTTTTGGTACTTTTGGTTGCTGGACTTGGATTTTCCCGCAGTTAGGAGCTGGGGTCAAATTGGTGGTCTATTGTTTGGGTGCTGTTTTAGTCAGAGGTAGCCCTTGATTATGAAGGGATTTTCAAATTAAGGTGACCATGGACATGGTCTTTTTATGTGCCCACCACAGCTTTCAATACTTGATGTATCTGAAGAGGCGCGCGGAACCTGACATGGCCTCACCAAGGAGCTGCTCACGGTGCTGAACTTCTAGCTTGCCTGTCGACTAAGTGCCTTTTTGGCCGAGACATTGCTACATGTAGGAGGAGCACACATTTTAAATTTATAGTAGTGATAGTACAGTTGGTTCGAGCCTTTTGGAAGCCGACATGTGAAGGCCTAGCTGGGTTCTCCTTCTTCTCCGTATAAAAAGGGGCATATTGCTGACTAAGGAACAAGGCATATTGACATTGCCTCATCATCTCTATCGGACCAATTGATATACTTTTATATGCACGCATACATCACGCCATTTCAGGGTCCGAGTCTGTTGACAATTGGTTTGATTAATTTGTCTCTTCGATATTGCTCCTTTATTGCATTAGATTTTCATCGCAATTCAATCTATTCAAGATATAGCCAATTTGAACCTGTCTGCGCCAAGGATAGATTGGTTCCCGATTGACTCACTAGGGATACGCAGTAGAGCACAATGTCATGAAAAACGACCCTTTGTATTGTAAATTCCAATCACCTGCAGGACAGGTCAATTTCTCTCAATAAAATTAATTTTGTTGACTCCTGTAATCTCTACCTTATTAAAAAAAAAGACAGTGGTATTAGTCCCAAACTGGTCATTTCTATTTATTTTGACCTCTGTTAAATCAGGATACCTCTCAATTACAGCATTTTGTATCCTTGTGCTGTACAACCCAGCCTGGACATACCACAGTTGTCGATGGAGAAGTCTCATCCTCTCTGACACTTCTTTTCTGTAAAGCTACCGATACAACATACTGAACTAGGGATATCTTCTGTTGCCTCCTGTAATATTTACATACCATGGCTGATTAGTTCAATCATATTTCATCCAGCTGGCAGCTCTGCATTGGAAATTTTAGTGGTATAACGTGTTCTCTTGACCTTCAAACAGTAGTATAAAGCCGATATTTACTACTTTACACCCTCAGTCCTGTTATTAGGTCATCCAGTTGAGCGCCAGGCCCTTGGGCCTCTTGTTACAAATAACAACCTAACTTGTAAAACTGTAATCAACCTGTGCTAAATGATTGAATGAGTGTAGTAATTAAAGTAATTACCAAGTAACACGAAACTCAAGAACTAATGTAAACAGACTACAGCTATGAGTGCCTGCTATAAAACTGACAACATGAAAGAACTTCCTGTTAATGTCTTTATGCCGAGATTGTCTTTATCGCTTTATCTACTTAGTACTTAGTAGTCTTTGCTACAACCCAACCGTTACACAAAGTCCTTATACTTGCTGGGTTGATTGACAACGCGACCACTCCTTGTGGTGACCCTATCAACCTTAACGGGCGCAACTACACTAGCCGGAGACTGTACACTTGTATTATTGCGAGTCACACTTGGAGAAGGACAACTGGGTATGTCGCTAGTAGACTGAGTGCGAATCAAGGACAGAGTGGGTGAGTCGACAGGTGTTGGGTTGTTGGATTCAGGTTCAGACATTGCAGGAGGGTCAAAACCTGATACAGCTTGATTGGGCACAACCTGGCCTACCTCTTGGTTTGGCGCTTTCCGGATAAATTTCCTGTTTCTTCTGTATACTGCCCCGCTATCAGTTTGTACAAGATATGATCTCGGACCTACCTTTCCCATGCAGGAGCCTTTCACCCATGGCATCTTTGGCTTAACCAGTTCCAGTCTTACTTGCTCCCCAAACTCCAACTCGGGGAGTGTCTTAGCACTCCTGTCATAAACGGCCTTCATTTTCTCTTTCCTCAATTTGATGGCATCTACAACTCCTTCCACTGTCTGGGGTTTCAAACGGGCTTCGGCCGTTGGCATTGTTGTCCTGGTCCTCCTGTACTGGACTAACACCATCAAGCGCTGTTGTGTTTCTCCACTCCAACAGTGACTCCTGGAAATCTGGGGCCGGTTGCACAAAAGTTATGGTGATAAAAGTATGTTAGTTTATCTTTTTATGTTAAAGTCCCTAACTTAGCGTTAGCTAACATAACGCTAAAATTGAGTTTCACAAATCAATGTTAGGCCCAATGTTAACTAACGCTACTTTTAAGTAAATCAATGTTAGTTGCTAGGGACATTTCCCATAATGCATTTGGTCCTCATATTGAAAGCAAGACATGCAAGATGGCTGCCTCCATAGAGAATCATTCATCTCAAAAGACAAAAAGGGAGAGAAAACCAAATTTTTCACACTCAGAAGCCGAAGTTTTAGCCGATGTTGTCATAAATGAACTTGGGATCTTGCGATCCAAGTTTTCGTCAGATGTGACAAACAAAATGAAAAAAAACAAATGGGATGAAATTGCCCTAATGGTTAGTTCCTTGGGAGTGGCCACAAGGACCGGGGATAACTGCAGGGAAAAATGGAACCAGCAGCTTTCAAAGGCGAAAGAGATCCATTCCCTGCAGCAAAAACACCAGAGAGGGACTGGCGGAGGGGGAAAGATGCCACAGGCCGACCCTACACTGCAGAGAATAATAGAAACATTCGAAAAAGACGCAGCATTCAGAGGCATCACTGGTGGATTTGAGTCTGCAGGTAGGTACACCAGGCTCCGATTTAGCCTAATTAGGCCATAAAACGCTATCTACTTCTACCAGCATATATTTCTGAACATAGGCCTAAGCCTTACATAGGTCTAGATTTCATAGCCTGATGTCAATCTTCAAAAACATTGGTGGAATTAAGCTCAACTCGGCCCTACCCTGGCTAAGTTCAAAGTATGTCGTCTGGTGCCTGCATCGATATTGGCACTCTGCCAGCCATTTCTGTTGGACTTCCTGTGTGTATAGCGACCATGTGTACATGCTGACATGACAGTGCATGCATGCATTTTTCAAGCGGCCGAAAGTACAGCTTTTCATGACCGTCACTTAGAAATAGTACCATAGTAGTTGACTTCATAGCTCTATAAATCAAATTCATCAGCAGATAAGGTAGTTCAACTGCACAAAAGTACAGAAAATGTGGTTATTCGCTGCTCCAAATACGCGCTTGCAAATTTCCCGACTCCATATTTCTAAACGCACTGAGCATGCCCAGTAAGTGTATGGAACGCAAAGTTTGCAAATAGTACTATACAGGGTGAAACAGAAATAAGTTCCAATATAAATATTTTGTTAATACTTTTAATTTATTCAATAAGTCATGCATCATGATGCATGTGAATTACCTCAAAGAATTAACAAAATGATCGCAATTGTACACATTAGGCCTATTGTTAAGCTGACATCACCCTGTTTTAATGGAATATCATAGAAATTTGGATTTTCAATGGATTTAATTAGAATTTATTGATTTTTCCCGCCAATTTATGTGATTCATTCCCTTTAAACTTTAAAACTTTCATTTGTTAATATTTTCAGTAACCACACCTATAAAGGCTACAGCAGCAGTCTCCCTCCCTGCTACATTACCTGATCTGGCTGGTTGGACTCCTGGTAAGTTTAATTTAAAGGTGCTGGAAGCTCGATGATAAATATGCCCATGTCAATTAAGAGCCGAGTATTTCTTAGACTATGATACATTACATTGGTACCGGTATACAATGGAAGAAATACAAGTAGGCCTACTGAGAAACAGAAAGCGACTGTAGTGACCCGGTTAGACATCATGCGTCTTTAATTTAGAAATAGTAAAATTATTTTTTATGATAATTTCATTTAATTTTTCAGTAAATCAAGCTGCAGATGTTGATGTCGACTGCTCAGATGCAGTGGTTGTGGCAACCTTTGATCGTCAACCACACGAAACACACATAGAGGGAGCCACAATAATTCTTGGTATGCTATTAGATACAGGTTCGGTCTTTCAGTAGGCTATCAGGCCCGGGGTCTAATACTGTATCGATGCTGATAGCCTGGCCCACACCTCATATATCAAGGCATTTGCATTTTGGATATTTGAATCTATATTTGCCAGAGTTTTGGTTGCAAAACATTTTGTGACCTTTCGTGATTTGATATTTATCATCATATAGGCCGAACTGTCATTTTTATTCTAGATTCTCAACAGACGATGACAGCCACTGCAATGACTGCCCCAAAATCTCCAGCCAAAAAGAAGGCCAAACTGTGCAAAGTCACTGGTGAGTAGTTGGGACTCTAGAATGGCGAAAGCCTTTCTTGACGCAAGGGCCCAACGCGCCGCGTAGCGGCAAAAAAGCGAAGCTGGCGAAACATTTATAACGGGTCACCGTCACTTATTATTGGACTTATAGCGCATTTACGGGGTTGCAACTATTTTGCTTTATAGTGTCACCAGGAAAGAAAAGCATGCGACCTAACGCCGATCTATTTGTATAAAGTGATAATTGGAAGGTATATAGTAGGAAATATCAATAAAATAATCATTCCATGTCGTCTTTTGAGGGCATTTTTGATTGTAAAAAATATATGTGTACGTCACCGTAGTCTCTGCAATGATAATTTTATCAGAGCAGTCTCGCGCAAGTAGAAGTTCTTTACCTATTAGTTCTTCACTTATTAGTCTCAACATCTGGCGCAAAGCCAGACGTTTTCCATTACGATTTCACTACGATGTTTGACAAGAAGGAGCAGTGCGCGAGATATGCTAATGAGCAGACTTCCCTCGCTTGAGTTTCTGAAGAATGTTCCATATCGCGCTAAGCTCATCACTGCTGATTATGACAGGCGTGCAACGGTAGGTATCTGCTCCCGAACTTCCACCCTAATACGGTACAATAAGTTACCATTTGATGGGAATGGGACAATGCCCTCACTGTGTATGAAGTCATAGGGATAAGAAGACATTATTCATTAGTGTTGGTACAAGTGATTTTGCCCAAAAAGCATGCGCATTCAAAAAACAAAATATGCAAGGCATCACGTACATGACCATGACGACGTGCAGAAAGTGCACTGGCCAGTGCATACCCTATGGCTATGTACTAGTAAACATGGTAAACATGAACAACATCATTATTCATCGGCAGTTCATTTTACTCCGAGCTTTTCCTGAAACATATAGCCATGATGATTAGGCCTACCATGTACCATGACCAATAACAGCACTAGATCATGTAGATGTCAACAAGTTCACATGAACCGTATAATCCCGCATGGCGCATGTGGGGCATGCGTCTAAACCAAAGCCCCAAAATCACTTGTTTTGGTCTATTTCACTTGTGTTTCCCCCGTCTCCCAGTCCATAATACATTTACAGTTTACAATCCCCGATCATGGCCCAACAAAAGGTCATCGGTTGACTAAAGGAACACAACTGTTCAATGGATTTATAGTTGAATGCGATCAAACTACGTCTTTTCAATCGTGGATTGTAAATTTAACCCCATGGGCCTAGGGAAGGCCCTATAACAATACTTTCGACACAGTTATTATCTCCGCTGCCTCCACCATGTTACACACAGTGCTCACTGCTGATTCTAAAATGCGCCACCTAGTCAAAACAGGACATATGTTCTTCTATTCTAGGAATAGATCTCTTTCCAATATTTCGTCATTCCACTATCGTCATCACCTCATCATACTTTCATTGACATTACAGGCACACATCCACAGAGCACTCTTCAAATCATCTACACAGTGGTTATCCAACTAGGATTATAAAGGTAATTTCTTAGCCCCGCACAGTGGGTTTCAGTCTTGATAAAGGGGCACTATTGCTAGCAGCTAGGTAGGCAAGATAAAGTTAGCCGAAGTAGCCGATAGGGGTCTCTCACCCCTCAAAGTCCGTCACAACTATTCAAGCTTGTACAAGGAATACATGCAGCGCTGACTCTAACAAGACCCAATGGGAATGTCGCACAGTCATCTGTCAAAAACAAGACCTATGTTGTAGTATGATCTCTTGCCAATATTTAATAATTGCACTATCGTCATCACCTCATCATACTTCATTGACATTACAGGCACACATTGACATAGACCACTGTTGCAATCAACGACACAGTCGCTATCCAAGTAGCATTATAGAGGTAATTATCATTATCATTCATACCTCATTAGCATGTGAACCAATCGCGTCGCGTCCTTTGCGATCACGGCAAAGCCTCATGGAATAATGTCTTTCACCGTTGAATAATTTTTCATATTCCATGCCTACAACTTCAATTTCTTCATATTCCATGGCTAGAAGTTCAATACTAATATAATATCCAAGATAAAGTTACAAGAAGTAGTCAATAGGGGTCTCTCACCTCTCACTGTATGTCCACACTATTCACGCTTGTATGAGGAATACATTCAATGCTGAATCTAACAACACCCAGTGCCCTTACTCTGTATATTAGTCACTGGAAGATGGCCCATTTCACTCCTTGCTTCTACTTCACCTATAGTCTCATTGCAAACGCCTCAGTTCTATGATATCACATTCACTTTCAGCTGTCATGCAACGCAACAACTGTGCTATCTGCCATCGCACATCAACGAAGAAGTGCAGCCGCCCACATTCCACCTCACGTCTGTCCGACCAGCTGCAATCCTCGAGGACGCCCCACTGTACCACGATTTCACTACGATGTTTGACAAGAAGGAGCAGTGCGCGAGATAGGCTAATGAGCAGACTTCCCTCGCTTGAGTTTCGGAAGAATGTTCCATATCGCGCTAAGCTGACCACTGCTGACCATGACAGGCGTGCATTGGACTGGTACAGGTTGGAACTGAACATTGAATATGCTGGTGGTGACGCTTTCTGATGAGAAGTTGGTCGTGACTGATGCAGTATCCTTGGACTTGTCCACAGCATCGTTCAATCATTGCTCTCTGAGCTGCCTTGATTCTGTACTTACCCAAATACTAAGACCAAATGCCTGTTGACTGTGCTTTAAGAGAGACTGGCGCCATGCCTAGAGATATGACTGACCCCTATTGGCAAATTTGTATGACTTTATCTTGCCTACCTAGCTGCTGCCTATAGTCTCCCTTTAACTGCGGAACACTTCAAAGTCGATAAAATGCCATGTTCCACCTTTTAATGTGTTCAGACAGCCATTTTCAAAATAATCAAGTCAGGACACTGCCTTCTAGTCTCATAATAAATTTTGCTTTCCTCAATAATAACATTTCTTCTTCTTCAATGCTTTCATCATTCCAAACTTCTCCTCCTCTGACTTTTACAGGGGTACAGTCATGGCAATCAAAACCCAAATACTGAGACCAAATGCCTGTTGACTGTGCTTTAAGAGAGACTGGCGCCATGCCTAGTCTCTCTTAAAGCACAGTCAACAGACACCAACCCCCTCAGACTCAGAAACCACAAACGCCCAACCCTTCCTGCTACCTTAATACTTCTGGATTTTAAGCAGTCCCTACATGAATCAATCAAATGTGCTAAAATGAGCTCTGGCCGTTCACAAAGTGACAAAATTGAAGTGCTTTGTGATCCATTTAACCCGTCATAATTTGTTTCATTCTCTCCTAGGTGCCAGGAAAGCACGGTGTACCCCCATTTCGCCTACACCCATTTCGCCTACACCCATTTCGCCTATTACCCATTTCGCCTACACCCATTTCGCCTACCCCCATTTCGCCTACCCCCATTTCGCCTACTCACCATTTCGCCTACACCCACTTCGCCTATTCACCATTTCGCCTACTCATCATTTCGCCTACTCACCATTACGCCTACTCACCATTTCGCCTACTAAAAAGGAAAAGAGTGGTGTGCGCTGGACATTTGAACAATTTCACGAATTGTTGAGCTTGGTTTTTTTCCTTTATATTATAGTATATTTCCCAGTTAAACTTTATCATTCCAACCCGGCCTCTTGAGACAAGACCACCATTGATTTTTTAAGCCTTTTTGCAGTTAAATTGTCACAGTTCGACCGCCTCGCAATGCTTCGGGTTGTGAATCTGAAATTTGGATATGACATTCCAGACAGTCAGGCGAGTAAATGGTGGAATTTTATTAGAACTGGTGGTTGTCCACGAATTTTTTTTCTTCAAATTGGACAAATTTGAGAGACCATGATATTTCCACTGTTTTCAGCCAAATCTCAAAATTTATTTTTTCATCAAAAAAATTATTTTTATCTGTAGACTTGCCATAGCAAATATCTTTCCAATACCTCTCCAAATAAGCACTTGACAGTTGAAAACACACTCGCGTCTAATTTATAGGTCTGGAACCTCCAACCTATGAATATTCAATGGTGGTCTTGTCTCTCTTCACTTCACTTAATTGGGGGTGGGGGGAGGGAAGGTCATTCTTCAACATGTAGATATTGATGTGTTCGGGTCAATTGCCGACATACTAGTACTTCCATTTTCAAGGGGTTATAAAGGCGAGGGGGGGGGGGGCTTTTCATCATTTCAATTATGAATATTTGTAAGTGAAGAACCCAAGAGTCTTGGCCTGTTTTTTTACATCTTGGTACAACCAAGTGCTGCCCTACAGGATATCTTCATTGTGGAGCTTGGCTTTTACAAATGGTCATTACATCTTTTGAATTTGAAGTCACTATCATAAAACATTTGAAATGATGTAGGCGAAATGGGTAATTGGCGAAATGGTGAATAGGCGAAATGGGTGTTGGCGAAATGGTGAGTAGGCGAAATGGTGAGTAGGCGAAATGGGTAATATGCGAAATGGTGAATAGGCGAAATGGGTGTAGGCGAAATGGTGAGTAGGCGAAATGGTGAGTAGGCGAAATGGGTAAATTTTGTAGGCGAAATGGGTGTAGGCGAAATGGGGATGAACCGAAAGCACATGCGAAGGGTCTGCTGACAGACGCCATGTGCCGACAGAAGACTCAGCAGGATGTATTTAACATGCAGCTTGAGGTCCTTGAGGCAACTCTTGTTACGCAGAAGGCCACAACACGTACTCAGGAAGTTCTTCAGAAAGAGGCTGGCCTTCGAATAGAAAAGCTACAGCTGGAGATTGCTCTGCTGAAGGAAAAGGAGTTCTTGGGTCTGTCGGGCATTGAACTGTAAATTTATGTGTAAATAGTATCTATGTTTATAGGATTTGAATTTTTTAGATATTAAATATATTAAATAGTAAATATATAGTAAATATCAAGTTATTTAAAACACAAAGGGAATGTATCAAAATTAGAAGCTACAGTGTCAGTGACATGATGAAAATGTTATGGTATATTTCTTACGCGAGTGTTGATTATGCAATACATAAGTTATAGTTTTTAAGTTTGAAATTGGAAAATTCACTGGCTGTAGCTTCCACTGTTTTGATATATCCCCTCACTCAGGTTGCAGTGGATCACAGTCAATTAAGCAAAGTAGCGATTGGCGAGGTAGTCCCTGTAAACACTGCCAGAGTTTGGGCCAGCATACTCCTCATCATCATCTCCATCATCTTCTTCGTCATCACTGTCGTCGTCTTCTGGCCGGGGGTCACGTTCTCCTCTCATCTTTGCAATATTATGCAGGACAAAACAGGCAGAGATGATCTTAACTACACGGTCTGGCTGCATACGAATCTCCCCATGGAGAACATGGAACCTCCTCTTTAACACTCCAAAGGCATGTTCTATCCTCACTCTTGTGGCACATAACGAAGTGTTCAATCTCTGCTGGGCTTCTGTTGTGGGTGCTCCGTACGGGACGATGAGATACGGCATACAAGGGTATCCACTATCTCCTAGCAACAGTCCATCTTCACCTCTGGGGTTTGTCAGTTCCAGGTGCTCTTTAAGGTCACTGTTCCTCCAAATAAAGGCATCATGGGTTGCCCCTGGCCAACGTGCAACTACATTGGTGAATTTTCCTGAAAAGGAAATGTATCATTTTAGTAAGGAGGGCTATTGATCATTATTACACGACCACTCCGTATTTTATTATATTCAACATATTTCAGCATCAACAAGTTTCTATGCAATTAACGATGAAAAAATACAAAAACTATGCGTATTCTATCTTTATGAGCAACAGTGTACAAGAGATAATTTTTGCATAAATGGCATTCCATATGTTTTGTTGGTCAGGCAATCATGGAATTGGTCAACGTTCGTTTACCAAAAAAGGCATGTCAGTCATGGTGCATGTCATGATGTCGAGGATGTGGCGCTTGTTGTGATATCATGGATATTGGCCCTAGTATTTAGCATGTTTTCAGGTATAATTATAAAAGTAATTACCCTTATCGTCAACCACTGCTTGCACGTTGATGGAGTGATATCCCTTCCTGTTTACAAAAGATGCTTCGTAGGCTGGAGCTGGAGGAACTTGCACGGGTTGTTCTGCTTCTTCCATGGCTTCGCCTTCGCGATCTGCAGGCATGGGCAGTGCAGGTGCATGTGCAGGATCAGGAGCATGTAGGCCTATCTGGTCTTCTCGCATCTCCTGGTCATTCTCAGCAGCATTGGCTGGTTCTGGGATGTGATCAGCATCAGGACGTGGCTCACTGGGGCATATTATTCTGATGTGCGTGCCGTCGATGCATCCCAATACTTTGGGAAAATGTGAGATCCCATAGAATCCAGCTTGAATTCGACGCCTCTCCTCCACCGACTGGGGCCACACAATAGAATCGTCCCGTGCAGCATCTAACAGGCCAGCCACCCTGTGCACCACACGACTTACACTAGCTTTGTCTACACCGAAAGTGTCCCCAATAACTTTAAAGAAAGCTCCAGATGCATAATAACGGAGAGCAATCAAGACTTGCACCTCAGGCGAAATTGCATGGCTTCTGTTGGTCGCACTTTCAATGTCCTCCCTGAGCATATCAACTATCAAAACAATGGTTTCTCTGCAAAAACGGTATCTTTTAAAAAGTTTTTTGTCATTGAAGAACTCCAAGTGGTTGATTCTTTCTCTAAAATGCCGTGGAGCTTGAAAAAATGGCTGGAAAGCCACAAACAGGGCCTGATTGTCCACCATTTTGTTTCAACTAACTCCAAAATAGGGATTTATCTTGGGGTTAGGAGGTCAGTTAAAGTTAGCGTTAACTTAACGCTACTTTTAAATAATTTTCTTTCTTGCAACCCAAATTAACTTTTTGGAGTTAAGTTAACGCCAAGATAAACTAACAGTGATTTTTAACTATTTCTTTCTTTTGTGCAACCGGCCCCTGACCCTTGTCTGAGGGCCTTTTTCATCAGTTTCTTGGCTATCTTCACAGCCGACTCAGCTTTGCCATTGCTCTGGCTGTGATATGGTGAGGAGGTAACATGTTTGAATTTCCAATTCTTTGCAAATCTGCAAAGTCTGCACTGTCATAGGGCGGCCCGTTGTCTGTTACCAGGTCTGGAATCCCATGTCTCGCGAAATGAGCTTTGGTCTTTTCAATTACTGTCGTGGCGGTGGCGTCTTCTAGCTCATCAACTTCGAAGTAGTTGCTGTAGTAATCTACTGTGACTAAATATCTACTGCCTCGTAGGGAGAACATGTCTTGTGCGACCATAGACCATGGTGTGGTTGGAATTGGGTAAGTCATCAGCGTCTCTTTCTGCTGTTTGGCTAGGTACTCATTACATGGGACGCACTTTTCGACCTCTTCTCTTATCATCTGCGCCATGCCTGGCCAGAAGAGGACGTCCTTGGCTCGCCTGATGCATGCATCTTCTCCGAGGTGGCTCCTGTGGGAGCACTCAACCATATCCGCCCGTAGACCTCTTGGTATGATGACCTTCATCCCTTTGTACAAAATACCATGTTGTACAGTGATTTCTTCTCTGAAATTCCAGTACTCCCTTATGGGCAGGGGCGTCTCTTCCTTCGTTGTTGGCCAGCCTATCTGTACTGTGTCTGTAGGACATCATCAGCCATCGTGACCCTTTTAACGTTTTGCTCAGTGTTCTCAGATATTCTCATGTAGTCCATTTGTCTGATCTCCTCTATTTCCTTGGCAACCATCTGTTCCTTGTGAACCAGATACACTTGGTGGTCCGGTACCTCGGGCTTGGCTTTCTTTGGACCTGGCAAGTATGCACGACTGAGCATGTCAGCAATGTACATTTGTGGTCCTGGCAAGTAGGTGACGTCAATACGGAACTTCTGTAACTGTAGCATCATGTGTTGTAGTCTTTTAGGAGCGGTACAAATTGGCTTCTTGAATATCGGTACTAAGGGCTTATGGTCAGACATCACGGTTATCAGCTCTCTACCTAGCAGATATTGTTCAAACTGAGTACAGGCAAAAACAATGGCCAGACATTCCTTCTTTATTTGGGCGTATCTTACCTCTGTCGGACTCAATGCCCGTGACGCAAAAGCTACCGGCTGGCCTTCCTGTAGAAGCGTGGCACCTAGGCCGGATTCTGAACTATCACACTGAATGGTAACTTCCTTGTTCACATCGTAGTACTGAAGCACTGGAGCTTTTGTGACAGTAGCCACAATTTTCTCGAAAGCACAGTCGTGTGTCCTATCCCACACAAATGGAACCTCCTGCTCGATTAGCTGTCTGATGGGCTTACAGAGGTCCGATAGCTTGGGGGTGAATCTGCTAAAATAGTTTACAAACCCAAGAAAGTGTTGTACGCCCTTCTTGTCAGTTGGTTTGGGCATCTTCTGGAGGGCCTCAATTTTGGCAGGGTCTGCCCTCAATCCATTGCTAGTCAGCGAATTACCCATGTATGGTGCCTGTGACAACCTGAACTTCTTGAAGTTGAACTTGAGATTTTGTTGAATAGCCCTTTCCAAGAGCGCTACGAGATGCTTATCGTGGTTCTCTATCGCCTCCTCGACCGTGTCCCCGTAACCGACACAGAGGCAGTCGTCTGCGATAACTTCTACTCCCTCTAATCCCTCTAAGGCCTCTTCCAGGCGATGCTGGAATTCCTCCCCGGCTGACGATATGCCAAACGGTAGCCTGATGAACTTTTATCGGCCAAATGGGGTCCAGAACGTTGTTAGATCAGAACAATCTTATGTGAGTTTGACCTGGTAAAACCCATCCTTGGCATCGAGGACACTAAACACCTTGGCTTTGCCTAGCTTCGGTAACACTTCGTCCAGTGTCCTTGTTAAGTACCTGGGGCGCCTAACCGCGGCGTTAAGATCCCGTGGATCGAGACATATACGAAGCTTGTTAGGCTTTTGCACAATGACCAAGTTGCTAATCCAGTCAGTAGGATGCGATACTTTTTTAACAATCCCTTGTGTCTCCATTTTGATGATGCTTTCCCTGAACTTCTCCGTTATGGGAATTGGGTAACATCTGGGGGAATGCTGTACCGGCTTAACTTAAGGATCAATGTCGATTTTGTATTCACCAGGTCGACAGCCCAGTCCTGTAAATGCAGCCTTGTATTTGCCATGGATTTGTTCTTTTGACAGTTGTGAGTAGCCTGGGGCTTCTTTGGATACCTGGTTGATGTTCATGTTGATCCAACCGAACTCCAAACGTTGGGCTCCTGCTATGATTGGCCATGGTGCTTTGTCAAGGATATCAAATTCAACAGCGTGACGCATTTGCCTTCGCCCAATACTTACGTAAAGTTTGTATCTTCCTCTGGGGCTCACCAGACTTTGGTCGTACAGTCTAATCTTACCTTTCGGGAGTAGTAGCTTCACATCCCTCACGTGGAGTAAGTCACACAAATCACTATAGGACATAGCCGAACAAGTTGCCCCTGTATCAAGCTGACCAAATTTGGACCTTACTGTGCCTGAACCATTAATCTGGAAGTAGAGTTTTAAATGGAAAGAGGGGGCATTACGTGGGGAATTAACATGAAAGATGGAGTCGTCTTCTGACTCACTCTGTTCTGAAACGCTCTCTTCTGCTTGGTAATGATGACCATTTTTGCCAGATTTATTAAGCGTACCAGATTTACCAGGACCAGGTTTCTGGAAACTACCACTGCTACTGGCAGGCCCTTTTCGATCCCTTCTGAGGAATTCACACATGCGCTCAAAATGATTCATACCAAAACATTTTCTACATTTTTGGCCCAATGCCTTACATTGCTGTCTGTCGCGTTTGTGTTCACTGCCGCAAAACTTGCACTGAATTAATTTGCCAACACTGTCCCGACTGTCCTTGCTGAATGTTTTTTGGCGATCCGCGTAATTGACCTCCTTGGCAGCTTCTTCCTGTTTAAGCTGGTCCTTTTGAAGCCTTGAGAGCTCACTAGCTCGGAGCACCTGGATACAACGTGCAAGGTCCGGTACTGGACGTTCTCTGTTGAGCCTGTCCCTGGCGTGGCTATCGGTAGTACCGAGCACTAACCGGTCTCGTATCAAACTTTCTTCCAATTCACCGAATTCACACGACTCTGCCAACTGCCGCAATCGGACTACATACTGGTCGACAGTCTCCTTTCTAGTCTGATTCGACAAGTTGAACTTGCAGTGTTCAAACAATGTGTGCTTTTGAGGCACGAAGTGCTCACGTAGCGCTTTAACAATAGGATCCGGTGTTAATTTCTGTTCTGCCGTTAGCGTGTCTAAACTGTTCATTATGCGGACACATCCTGAACCCATAACCGAACACAGAACGGCTGCCACCTGTTTCTGACCCGCCGCATTGTCTGTCCCATCATTGTTTTTTAGCTTATCACATAAGCCTGTTGCTGTTATGTAGTAGTTCGATGCCAATTCAAATGTCTTCCAATTCGAACTGACATCACCCTTTAAGTTCATGGGCTCAGGAGGCGGTATTTGGTATGTTACCATCGCTGTCTTAGCCTAGCCTGCCCTTATTATAGTTATATTCGACAACACTATATTGTATACACAGCCACAGGCCAGCGTGCACTGCGCTGGACGAAGATTCGGCACTGTTCAATATATACACGTACAGACCACGTGCATCAAGAGTCATTAGTGTTCTCTATACTGCTATCACATTCACACACTGCAGAATGTACCGGACGCACAGTCTCTCGGAAGGCGCGGCGGCGAAATTACCGAATCAAAACACCCGTTCAAATTACTGGTGCGCGAGTGTCCACTCTTCCTGCTGGCTCCAGCAGACGTATGACAATCTTATCTTCGACTCCGGTATTCTACTTGGCGTTGGGACCCGCGTCTGACACCATGTGTTAGACGAAAGGACAGAATGAAATACGACTCGCGTAAAGATGCTACACCATGTTTATTGACCCCCTAGTCTCGCTCCCCAGTTACCTACAAAACATAGTCTCACAAGAGAGTATCGCCTAACAGTCAAGAATATACGGTTAAATTGGCCAAATGCCCTCCACAATATCTCCACGCCCGCTCACAATTCAGTCGTCGGATAGAATACTTTTCCCTCCTGTTCACCATACAATTGAAAGAAGACTGTTCGATCTTTCAGGGTCATTCTCTCAGGGTCAAAGTATGCAGCCAGGGTTTAAAGAGACAGCGCAAGGTCTTTCGCGAATTTCGGCTTTCCTCATTAATTTCCACATAAACATGTGTCAAATACCACAAAAACCATGCACCAGAGAAAAAAATTTGATGCGTCACCTATTAGCCCCGTAATTAGCCTTAGAAGATTTACCCAAATTATAGCTCGCTCCAAATACCATAATGAGGTCAGTGACGTCATCCTGGGATTCTGCCGGCATCAAAACACAGCGTAGTATAGAAAGACAGCAATGGATCTCCAGGAGAGCGATGAAAGTTCGTGGATTTCGGCGTCATCTGATGACGAAATCTCTAAAGCATCGGAGGATAGTTTCTCCATACGCCCTCTGAACGAGATGACGTCATGCATATATAATGATGTGCGGTATTTTAGCCGTTGCTAGGGGCGGTTGCTATGGTGTTTGGCAGGGAACTTGGGGTGCAAATGAGCTGTTTTTTTTGGGAAATCATGTTTTATTATTTGGGGACTATCATACTTCAGTCTCATTACGATACAGTTATATCTGAAAGTTATTGCGCTGTCTCTTTAAGGTGTTGTGGTGATCTAGCTGTAGGCTGATCTTTATTTGAATCGTTGCGAATCGGATTTATTTTTTAGCCATAACATAGTTGCACACTCGTGAACTAGTCTTTCGTTTGGAAGCAGGGTAGTTCCCAGCTTGCAGCCAGGAAGGGCAACAACCTTTTACCCCACATACCTTCCTATATTGATAATATCTACATATGCTTGCTACCTGGTCGCCTTCCTCGGTCACACGGAATGCACCTGGTTGGAGAGGCATCACAACTTGTGGAGTTGGGCAAGGAGATGGAGACAGCATGTTCTTTACGATTGGTACATGTACTTCATTTGCTCTTGAGGTTGATGGTCGAGGCATGGCTTTCAGAGAGTTCATGTGTTCGTTTACAGTTCTGATATAAAGTATATTGTCTATATAGAGTTGGTTATATGCTTCTAAGACTAATTTAAAAAAACATATGCAATGAAAATACAGGGAGAGCTTAGGCCATGAGAATGAAGGTTCTAGATTTGCGTCGGGACACAATGAAAAACACATGAGGCTTTTTTTCATTATTCTTTATTCATTATTTATTAATTTTCATTATTTTGTCAAATTTAGCATCATATTTTTAAGAACATGTTCTATATGAAGGGTTTTAGGGTTAATAAAACTCCTTGAAATGTCATTGATCTTGTTGTTCAATTCCTTAAACTCTCTTCAGAATTCTTGGCTCCCCCATGCAGCTCTCGCATCTAGGATATTCCTCCTCATCCTCCTCTTCATCGCCGAGGACCTCTGATCCACAGTGGATGCAGATGGATTCGTATCAACAGGCATAGTATAACTTCTCTATGTGGTCTCCACAGTCGTGGTCCTTTACAAACACTTTGAGACCCTCTGGCAAGTTGATGTCATCTGAAGAGAAAAACATTTCCATATTTAAAGACTGGAGTAAAATGGTCTGCATGAAATTCAAAATACCCACTACAGTATTGTCTCCTTGCCAAAGGTAACCCCACAGGTGTAGGCAACTTCAGCAAAAACGTCAGTCAGTTGACCTCTCTGGAGTTTGCTCAACTTTTTCCAATCGGGCATCGCGACTCTGAAAAACCAAAATTACCGTAATCGATCACGACAACCGCCATTGCTGACTGACAATCATCGCCAGTAGTCTCATATCGTTAGTTGAATGACAACTTCTTGTCGCAGACTCTCGAAATTGCGGTCTCAGTTTGTCCATTCGATCATCTTGACTCTGTATAACCAAAATGAAAAGTGATCGGTCGCGACGAGCGCCATCACCGACCGACTTTTATCGCCAGTCGTGTAATATCGCTATCGAATGACAACATATCATCGCAGAATCTCTCGAAATTGCGGTCTCAGTTTGTCCAATCGGGCATCACGACTATGTATAACCAAAATGAGCGTGATCGGTGGCAACGAGCGCCATCGCTGACTGACCATCATCGCCAGTACTCTTATATCGCAAGTCGAATGACAACTTATCATCGCAGAATCTCGAAAATGTGGTCTCAGTTTCTCCATCGGTCATCTCGACTCTGTATAACCAAAATGAGCGTGATTGGTCGTGACGAGCGCAATCGCCGACCGACCGTCATCGCCAGTAGTCTTATATTGTTAGTTGAATGACAACTTCTTGTCGCAGACTCTCGAAATTGCGGTCTCAGTTTGTCCATTCGATCATCTTGACGCTGTAAAACCAAAATGAAAGTGAACGGTCACGACGAGGGCCATCACCAACCAACTTTTACGCCATTCGTGTAATATCGCTATCGAATGACAACATATCATCGCAGAATCTCGAAATTGCGGTCTCAGTTTGTCCAATCGGTCATCTCGACTCTGTAAAACCAAAATGAGCGTGATCGGTGGCAACGAGCGCCATCGCCGACCGACCGTCATCGCCAATAGTCTTATATTGTTAGTTGAATGACAACTTCTTGTCGCAGAATCTTGAAATTGCGGTCTCAGTTTGTCCAATCGGGCATCTCGACTCTGAAAAACCAAAATTAGCGTGATCGATTACGACAAGCGCCATCGCCGACTGACAATCATCGCCAGAAGTCATATATCGTTAGCCAAATGACTACTTATCATTGCAGAATCTCGAAATTGCTGTCTCAGTTTGTCCATTCGGTCATCTTGACTTTGTATAACCAAAATCAGCATGATAGGTCGCGACAAACGCCATCGCCGACCGATCATCATCGCCAGTAGTCTTATATCGCTAGTCGAATGACATCATCGCAGAATCTTGATATTGCGGTCTCAGTTTGTCCCATCGGTCATCTCAACTCTGTGTAACCAAAATGAGCGTGATCGGTCGCAACAAGCGCCATCGCCAACCGACCGTCATCGCCAGTCCTGAAATATCACTAGTCGAATGACAACTTATCATCGAAGAATCTCGAAATTGCGGTCTCAGTTTGTCCATCGGTCATCTCGACTCTGTATAACCTAAATGAACATGATCGGTCGCGACGAGCGCCATCGCCAACCGACCGTCATCGCCAGTCTTGTAATATCTCTAGTCGGGTGACAACTTATTATCGCCGAATCTCAAAATGCGGTCCCAGTTTGTCCATCATCTCGACGGTCATCTCGGCTCTGTATACCCAAAATGAGCGTGATCGGTCGCGACGAGCGCCATCGCCGACCGACTTTCATCGCCAGTAGTGTAATATTGCTATTGAATGACAACTTATCATTGCAGATTCTCGAAATTGTGGTCTCAGTTTGTCCAATCGGGCATCACAACTCTGAAAAACCAAAATTACCTTGATCGATCACGACAAGCGCCATTGCCAACTGACAATCATCGCCAGTAGTCTTATATTGTTAGTCGAGTGACAACTTCTCGTCGCGGACTCTCAAAATTGCGGTCTCAGTTTGTCCAATCGGTCATCACGACTCTGTATAACCAAAATGAACATGATCGGTCGCGACGAGTGCCATCGCCGAGCGACCGTCATCGCCAGTCGTGTAATATCGCTAGTCGAATGATAACTTATCATTGCAGAATCTCGAAATCGCGGTCTCAGTTTGTCCAATCGGGCATCTCGACTCTGAAAAACCAAAATTAGCTTGATCGATCACGACAAGCGCCATTGCCGACTGCCAATCATCGCCAGCAGTCTTATATCGTTAGTAGAATGACAACTTATCATCGCAGAATGTCGAAATTGCGGTCTCAGTTTCTCAAATCGGTCATCTTGACTCTGAAAAACCAAAATTAGCTTGATCGATCACGACAAGCGCCATTGCCAACCGACCGTTATTGCCAGTCGTGTAATATCTCTAGTCGAGTGACAACTTATCATCAAAGAATCTCGAAAATGCGGTCTCAGTTTGTCCATCGGTCATCTCGACTCTGTATAACCAGAATGAGCGTGATCGGTCGCGATGAGCGCCATTGCCGACCAACTTCCTTTGCCAGTAGTGTAATATTGCTATCGAATGACAAATTGAAAATTCTCAGTTTGTCCAATCGGGCATCTCGACTCTGCATAACCAAAATGAGCGTGATCGGTTGCGACGAGCGCCATCTCCGACCGACCGTCATCGCCAGTAGTCTTATATTGTTAGTTGAATGACAACTTCTTGTTGTAGAATCTCAAAATTACAGTCTCAGTTTGTCCAATCGGTCATCTGGACACTGTATAACCAAAATGAACATGATCGGTTGCGACGAGCGCCATCGCTGACCGACCGTCATCGCAAGTCGCGTAATATTGCTAGAAGAATGACAACTTATCATTGCAGAATCTCGAAATTGCGGTCTCAGTTTGTCCAATCGTCATCTTGACTCTGTATAACCAAAATGAACGTGATCCGTCGCGTCGAGCGCCATTGCCGACCAACCGTCATCGCCAGTCGTGTAATATCTCTAGTCGAGTGACAACTTATCATCGCAGAATCTCAAAATTGTGGTCTCAGTTTGTCCAATCTGGCATCTCAACTCTGAAAAACCAAAATGAGCATGATCGATCACGACAAGCGCCATTGCCGACTGACAATCATCGCCAGTAGTCTTATATTGTTAGTCGAGTGACAACTTCTCGTCGCGGACTCTCAAAATTGCGGTCTCAGTTTGTCCAATCGCTCATCTCGACTCTGTATAACCAAAATGAACGTGATCCGTCGCGACGAGCGCCATCGCCGACCGACCGTCATCGCCAGTCGTGTAATATCGCTAGTCGAGTGACAACTTATCATCGCAGAATCTCGAAAATGCGGCCTCAGTTTCTCCATCGGTCATCTCGACTCTGTATAACCAAAATGAGCGTGATCGGTCGCGATGAGCGCCATCGCCGACCGACCGTCATCGCCAGTCGTGTAATATCGCTAGTCGAGAGACAACTTATCATCGCAGAATCTCGAAAATGCGGCCTCAGTTTCTCCATCGGTCATCTCGACTCTGTATAACCAAAATGAGCGTGATCGGTCACGACGAGTGCCATCGCCGAGCGACCATCATCGCCAGTCGTGTAATATCGCTAGTCGAATGATAACTTATCATTGCAGACTCTCAAAATTGCGGTCTCAGTTTGTCCAATCGGGCATCTCGACTCTGAAAAACCAAAATTAGCTTGATCGATCACGACAAGCGCCATTGCCGACTGACAATCATCGCCAGCAGTCTTATATCGTTAGTAGAATGACAACTTATCATCGCAGAATCTCGAAATTGCGGTCTCAGTTTGTCCAATCGGTCATCTTGACTCTGTATAACCAAAATGAACGTGATCTGTCGCGACGAGCGCCATCGCCGACCGACCGTTATCGCCAGTCGTGTAATATCTCTAGTCGAGTGACAACTTATCATCAAAGAATCTCGAAAATGCGGTCTCAGTTTGTCCATCGGTCATCTCGACTCTGTATAACCAGAATGAGCGTGATCGGTCGCGATGAGCACCATTGCCGACCGACTTCCTTTGCCAGTAGTGTAATACTGCTATCGAATGACAACTTATCATCGCAGAATCTCAAAATTGCGGTCTCAGTCTGTCCAATCGGGCATCTCGACTCTACATAACCAAAATGAGCATGATCAGTCGCGACGAGCGCCATCTCCGACCGACCGTCATCGCCAGTAGTGTTATATTGTTAGTTGAATGACAACTTCTTGTTGTAGAATCTCAAAATTGCAGTCTCAGTTTGTCCAATCGGTCATCTGGACTCTCTATAACCAAAATGAACATGATCGGTTGCGACGAGCGCCATCGCTGACCGACCGTCATCGCAAGTCGCGTAATATTGCTAGAAGAATGACAACTTATCATTGCAGAATCTCGAAATTGCGGTCTCAGTTTGTCCAATCGGTCATCTTGACTCTGTATAACCAAAATGAACGTGATCCGTCGCGTCGAGCGCCATTGCCGACCGACCGTCATCGCCAGTCGTGTAATATCTCTAGTCGAGTGACAACTTATCGCAGAATCTCAAAATTGTGGTCTCAGTTTGTCCAATCTGGCATCTCAACTCTGAAAAACCAAAATGAGCATGATCGGTCGCGACGAGCACCATCGCCGACCGACTTTCATCGCCAGTAGTGTAATATTGCTATCGAATGACAACTTATCATCGCAGAATCTCGAAATTGTGGTCTCAGTTTGTCCAATCACTCATCCCGCCTCTGTATAACCAAAATGAACGTGATCGGTCGCGACGAGCGCCATCACCGACCGACTGTCATCGCCAGTCGTGTAATATCTCTAGTTGAGTGACAACTTATCATCGCAGAATCTCAAAAATGTGGTCTCAGTTTGTCCATCAGTCATCTCGACTCTGTATAACCAAAATGAGCTTGATCGGTCGCAACGAGCGCCATCGTCGACCGACCGTCATTGCCAATAGTCTTATATCGTTAGTTGAATGACAACTTCTCGTCGCAGACTCTCAAAATTGCGGTCTCAGTTTGTCCAATCGGGCATCTCGACTCTGAAAAACCAAAATTAGCTTAATCGATCACGACAAGGGCCATTGCCGACTGACAATCATCGCCCGCAGTCTTATATCGTTGGTCGAGTGACAACTTATCATCACAGAATCTCGAAAATGCAGTCTCAGTTTTTCCATCGGTCATCTCGACTCTGTATAACCAAAATGAGCGTGATCGGTCGCGACGAGCGCCATCGCCGACCTACCGTCATCGCAAGTCGTGTAATATTTCTAGTAGAATGACAACTTATCATCGCAGAATCTCGAAATTGCAGTCTCAATTTGTCAAATCGGTCATCTTGACTCTGTATAACCAAAATGAACGTGATCGGTCGCGACGAGCACCATCTCCGACCGACTTTCATCGCCAGTCGTGTAATATCGCTATCGAATGACAACTTATCATCGCAGAATCTCGAAATTGCAGTTTCAGTTTGTCCAATCGGGCATCTCGACTCTGTATGACCAAAATGAGCGTGATCGGTCGTGACGAGCGCCATCGCCGGCCGATTTTCATCGCCAGTAGTGTAATATTGCTATCGAATGACAACTTATCATCGCAGAATCTCAAAATTGCGGTCTCAGTTTGTCCAATCGGGCATCTCGACTCTGCATAACCAAAATGAGCGTGATCGGTCGCGACGAGCGCCATAACCGACCGACTGTCATCGCCAGTAGTCTTATATCGTCAGTTAAATGACAACTGCTCATCAAGACTCACAAAATTGCAGTCTCAGTTTGTTTAATCGCTCATCTCGACTCTGTATAACCAAAATGAACGTGATCGGTTGGGACGAGCGCCATTGCCATCCGACCGTCATCGCCAGTCGTGTAATATTGCTATCGAATGACAACTTATCATCGCAGAATCTCGAAATTGCGGTCTCATTTTGTCCAATCGCTCATCTCGACTCTGTATAACCAAAATGAACGTGATCGGTCGCGACGAGCGCCATCACCGACCGACTGTCATCGCCAGTCGTGTAATATCTCTAGTTGAGTGACAACTTATCATCGCAGAATCTCATAAATGTGGTCTCAGTTTGTCCATCAGTCATCTCGACTCTGTATAACCAAAATGAGCTTGATCGGTCGCAACGAGCGCCATCGTCGACCGACCGTCATTGCCAGTAGTCTTATATCGTTAGTTGAATGACAACTTCTCGTTGAAGACTCTCAAAATTGCAGTCTCAGTTTGTCCAATCGGTCATCTGGACTCTGTATAACCAAAATGAACATGATCGGTTGCGACGAGCGCCATCGCTGACCAACCGTCATCGCCAGTCGTGTAATATCTCTAGTCGAGTGACAACTTATCATCGCAGAATCTCAAAAATGTGGTCTTAGTTTGTCCAATCTGGCATCTCAACTCTGAAAAACCAAAATGAGCATGATCGATCACGACAAGTGCCGTTGCCGACTAACAATCATCGCCAGTAGTCTTATATTGTTAGTCGAGTGACAACTTCTCGTCGCGGACTCTCAAAATTGCGGTCTCAGTTTGTTCAATCGGGCATCTCGACTCTGTATAACCAAAATGAGCGTGATCGGTCGCGACGAGCGCCATCGCCGACCGACTTTCATCGCCAGTAGTGTTATATTGATATCGAATGACATTTTATCATCGCAGAATCTTGAAATTGCGGTCTAAGTTTGTCCAATCGGGCATCTCGACTCTGTATAACCAAAATGAGCATGATCGGTCGCGACGAGCGCCATAACCGACCGACTGTCATCGCCAGTAGTCTTATATCGTCAGTTGAATGACAACTTCTCATCAAGACTCACAAAATTGCAGTCTCAGTTTGTTTAATTGCTCATCTCGACTCTGTATAACCAAAATGAACGTGATCGGTTGGGACGAGCGCCATTTCCGACCGACTGTCATCGCCAGTCATGTAATATTGCTATCGAATGACAACTTATCATCGCAGAATCTCGAAATTGCGGTCTCAGTTTGTCCAATCGCTCATCTCGACTCTGTATAACCAAAATGAACGTGATTCGTCGCGATGAGCGCCATTGCCGACCGACCGTCATCGCCAGTCGTGTAATATCTCTTGTCGAGTGACAACTTATCATCACAGAATCTCGAAAATGCAGTCTCAACTTGTCCATCGGTCATCTCGACTCTGTATAACCAAAATGAACGTGATCGGTTGGGACGAGCGCCATCGCCGACCGACCGTCATCGCCAGTCGTGTAATATCGCTAGTCGAGTGACAACTTATCATCGCAGATTCTCGAAAATGCGGCCTCAGATTCTCCATCGGTCATTTGGACTCTGTATAACCAAAATGAGCGTGATCGGTCGCGATGAGCGCCATTGCCGACCGACTTCCTTTGCCAGTAGTGTAATATTGCTATCGAATGACAACTTATCATCGCAGAATCTCAAAATTGCGGTTTCAGTTTGTCCAATCGGGCATCTCGACTCTGCATAACCAAAATGAGCGTGATCGGTCGCGACAAGCGCCATCTCCGACCGACCGTCATCGCCAGTAGTCTTATATTGTTAGTTGAATGACAACTTATCATCGCAGAATCTCGAAATTGCGGTCTCAGTTTGTCCAATTTGTCATCTTGACTCTGTATAACCAAAATGAGCGTGATCGGTCGCGACGAGCACCATCTCCGACCGACTTCCATCGCCAGTCGTGAAATATCGCTAGTCGAATGACAACTTATCATTGCAGAATCTCGAAATTGCGGTCTCAGTTTGTCCAATCGGGCATCTCGACTCTGCATAACCAAAATGAGCGTGATCGGTCACGACGAACGCCATCTCCGACCGACTGTCATCGCCAGCAGTAGTCTTATATTGTTAGTTGAATGACAACTTCTCGTTGTAGAATCTCAAAATTGCAATCTCAGTTTGTCCAATCGGTCATCTGGACTCTGTATAACCAAAATGAACATGATCGGTTGCGACGAGCGCCATCGCTGACCGACCGTCATCGCAAGTTGCGTAATATTGCTAGAAGAATGACAACTTATCATTGCAGAATCTCGAAATTTCGGTCTCAGTTTGTCCAATCGTTCATCTTGACTCTGTATAACCAAAATGAACGTGATCCGTCGCGTCGAGCACCATGGCTGACCGACCGTCATCGCCAGTCGTGTAATATCTCTACTCGAGTGACAACTTATCATCGCAGAATCTCAAAATTGTGGTCTCAGTTTGTCCAATCTGGCATCTCAACTCTAAAAAACCAAAATGAGCAAGATCGGTCGCGACGAGCGCCATCGCCGACCGACTTTCATCGCCAGTAGTGTAATATTGCTATCGAATGACAACTTATCATCGCAGAATCTCGAAATTGTGGTCTCAGTTTGTCCAATCACTCATCCCGACTCTGTATAACCAAAATGAACGTGATCGGTCGCGACGAGCGCCATCACGGACCGACTGTCATCGCCAGTCGTGTAATATCTCTAGTTGAGTGACAACTTATCATCGCAGAATCTCAAAAATGTGGTCTCCGTTTGTCCATCAGTCATCTCGACTCTGTATAACCAAAATGAGCGTGATCGGTCGCGACGAGCGCCATCGTCGACCGACCGTCATCGCCAGTAGTCTTATATCGTTAGTTGAATGACAACTTCTCGTTGCAGACTCTCAAAATTGCGGTCTCAGTTTGTCCAATCGGGCATCTCGACTCTGAAAAACCAAAATTAGCTTAATCGATCACGACAAGCGCCATTGCCGACTGACAATCATCGCCAGCAGTCTTATATCGTTAGTCGAGTGACAACTTATCATCACAGAATCTCGAAAATGCAGTCTCAGTATTTCCATCGGTCATCTCGACTCTGTATAACCAAAATGAGCGTGATCGGTCGCGACGAGCGCCATCGCCGACCGACCGTCATCGCAAGTCGTGTAAAATTTCTAGTAGAATGACAACTTATCATCGCGGAATCTCGAAATTGCAGTCTCAATTTGTCCAATCGGTCATCTTGACTCTGTATAACCAAAATGAACGTGATCGGTCGCGACGAGCACCATATCCGACCGACCGTCATCGCAAGTCGTGTAAAATTTCTAGTAGAATGACAACTTATCATCGCAGAATCTCGAAATTGTGGTCTCAGTTTGTCCAATCGCTCATCCTGACTCTGTATAACCAAAATGAACGTGATCAGTCGCGACGAGCGCCATCACCGACCGACTGTCATCGCCAGTCGTGTAATATCTCTTGTTGAGTGACAACTTATCATCGCAAAATCTCGAAAATGTGGTCTCAGTTTGTCCATCAGTCATCTCGACTCTGTATAACCAAAATGAGCATGATCTCTCGCGACGAGCGCCATCGCCGACCGACCGTCATCGCCAGTAGTCTTATATCGTTAGTTGAATGACAACTTCTCGTTGCAGACTCTCAAAATTGCGGTCTCAGTTTGTCCAATCGGGCATCTCGACTCTGAAAAACCAAAATTAGCTTGATCGATCACGACAAGCGCCATCGCCGACTGACAATCATTGCCAGCAGTCTTATATCGTTAGTCGAGTGACAAATTATCATCACAGAATCTCGAAAATGCAGTTTAAGTTTGTCCATCGGTCATCTCGACTCTGTATAACCAAAATGAGCGTGATCGGTCGCGACGAGCGCCATCTCCGACCGACCGTCATCGCAAGTCGTGTAATATCACTAGTAGAATGACAACTTATCATCGCAGAATCTCAAAATTATGGTCTCAGTTTGTCCAATCGGGCATGTCGACTCTGAAAAACCAAAATTAGCTTGATCGATCACGACAAGCGCCATCGCCGACTGACAATCATTGCCAGCAGTCTTATATCGTTAGTCGAGTGACAAATTATCATCACAGAATCTCGAAAATGCAGTTTAAGTTTGTCCATCGGTCATCTCGACTCTTTATAACCAAAATGAGCGTGATTGGTCGCGACGAGCGCCATCTCCGACCGACCGTCATCGCAAGTCGTGTAATATCACTAGTAGAATGACAACTTATCATCGCAGAATCTCAAAATTATGGTCTCAGTTTGTCCAATCGGGCATGTCGACTCTGAAAAACCAAAATTAGCTTGATCGATCACGACAAGCGCCATCGCCGACTGACAATCATTGCCAGCAGTCTTATATCGTTAGTCGAGTGACAAATTATCATCACAGAATCTCGAAAATGCAGTTTAAGTTTGTCCATCGGTCATCTCGACTCTGTATAACCAAAATGAGCGTGATCGGTCGCGACGAGCGCCATCTCCGACCGACCGTCATCGCAAGTCGTGTAATATCACTAGTAGAATGACAACTTATCATCGCAGAATCTCAAAATTATGGTCTCAGTTTGTCCAATCGGGCATGTCGACTCTGAAAAACCAAAATTAGCTTGATCGATCACGACAAGCGCAATCGCCGACTGACAATCATCGCCAGTAGTCTTATATCGTTAGTCAAATGACATTACCCCTGCGAAATGAATTTTACCTGGTGGATTTTGTTGGAAATAGCTGGAATTTCCAGCTCTTGACTGGAATAAGCTGACACTTTGAATTGAGAGAGTTTCATCGAAAAGTTATAGCTGGCAAAAGCTGACAAAAACTGGAACTTTATCCATAGGGTGGAAATTCTTGGCATTTTCTGGAACTTTACTTTTCGTAAAAGTTCCAGCGCTGGAAATCTCTGTCACTTTACTATGAGATTGTCAGAGCTGGAATTAGCTGGAAATTTCAAATTCGATGTTTCTGACAATTGTTGGAAAAAGCTGGCATTTGCTGGCATTATGCAAATTGCTATTATGTTATGCAATTCTATCATGTGGTCTTATCACCTGACCTATCCCATGATGCATTACACCTCAAACAGGAAACAGTAGGTGTGAATTTTCAAGTCAAACAAAGAAATCATGCGGGAGCTCTTCTTATTTCTTGATTTTTACCCTGAATTCGATATCAAGATATCCAAAGTTTACACAAATTGAATTGGAACACATAAGGATTCAAATGAATGCCAAAAGGGTAATCTGGACAGGCCCTGAGGTTGTTTTTTTAGCATATGAAGAAGCCTGAATCAGTGCATGTGCTGTAAGCCTGTACTATTGTATGCATGATCGTGGACCCGGACGGTATCATAACTGTAAGATTTTGCATGGGAGATGTCCACAGCTCATGACTCATGTAAGTGATGGAGTCAATCAACAGTCGGCTTGCTCCATCGTTCTTTTCAAGGCCGTGCAGTGATGTTATTTGGACATCCATTTTGGACGTCAGTCCCCGACTTTAACCCTGCCCTCCAGACATCAAAGTGACAGAGTGTGCTATGTGTGGTTAACATCATGTTGATGTCACGGTATCCAGTTAAAACGGCACCTCTTTTTTATTTGGCTCACCTTGTGAGCCTATGCGATGATGTGGCGTCCATCGTCAGTGGCGGCCGTATTGTTAGCGCGGCACGTTTCGTAAAGTCTGGACTTAAAATTGGTACACATATGTTCCATTGGGCCCTGGGGCAATTCACACCAATCTGGTCAATCCATGATCCTCAAACTTATGAGCCTAATATTACAATGTGAATACAGTAGAACCTCCCTCTGCGGACACCTCTGCCAGGCGGACACCTCTACATAACGGACACGTCCGGCCAGTCCCGATTTTTTCTAAGTCATTTCCAATAACAAAAACCTCTGTACGGCGGACACCTCTCTATTCCGAATTGCGGACAGGGCGATAGCCAATTTTTGGTCCAATTCCCTCCCAATTACGGACAGTAGGCAAAAACAATGGCTTCCCGCTTGCGCTTGGAGAGTCAAGTAGGCCCGACAGGTGTGATATTCGCGCAATTAATCAACGTAATTACCCCATGGCATTGTGTTTTTGTATCCTAATTAAGCCGCGGCATTGGCATTGTGTTTTTGTATCCTAATTAAGCCGTGGCATTTGTTTACTCATCTTTTCAACTAATCACATAGGCCTTTTGTGTCTACGGACACTCATAAATCCACGCGGTTTTGTCAGTGTTGCGGCGAATATGCGTTAGTAGAGAAATTAGAAAAAAATAATTATTTATCAAAGGTGGCTGATGGACAGAAATTATGGTGTTTTTTGACACATTATCACATGTCGAGGAGATTTTGCAATAAAAGGGGCACCTTTTACTAGAGAGATTATTCACGCTCTGAGTTCCAAAGTAGCTCACGTCATTCAACGCAACATCACAAGCAAATACCGATCAGCCAACAGGTTTAAAGTTTCTACGCTAGATGTCGACACAGAGAAAACCAAGACCTGCAAGGCGGGAACTTCAAATCCACCTATCGGACGATTTGGCATAACCTCTCTATTGCGGACACCTCTCTATTGCGGACACCTGGGCCCAGTCCCATGGGTGTCCGCAATAGAGAGGTTGTACTGTACTTTGCACTATCTATATTATTAAATGAGAGGCAAAATTTTCCTGTCAGTGATTGTCAATGACGTCATCGTATCAACTGATCACAATTAGCTAAGATGTAAATGACGTGCTGCCTCCAGGACGGGAATTGAGCCCTGATGACGCCTGTCGGCATTGACGAGCACTCCAACCCAGGTCATGTGGCAACTTAAACCATCTGCAATGGGGAAGTGTCCGCCTGGCAGAGGTGTCTGCAAGGAGCCTCTGAGTGAAGCAATAATCTTACGTTTTATATGATGGGCCTCTTATGCTCGTGTAAGTCCATTCAACACACACCAAGAATGATATTTACATTATAACAGTGTGACAAGATTGTGTCAGAAAACTAAGGGATTAGGTCAGTGGCATATGCTCAAAACTTGATAATGCCACAACAATCATGTCTGCAAGTGACATAAGTCACTTGTTTGCATAGATAATTTCAGGTGCCTGCAACAAGAACTGGTCATCCTAGCAACCTCTGTTGGAAGCAAAATCAACCTGCAACCTTTAATCATATTTCTGTGTGACAGAAATTGCTTGTTTGCAGTTATAATTGCAGATGCCATCAAAATTGAATTAGAATTGGAAATCGCACGACCAGGGATCAAACAAAATCAACATGCAATCATGTTTGCATGTGAAAAATTGCCTGTCTGTGGTGATAATCGCAGGTGCGTGTGACAAGATTGCAATCAGCAAAGTCAAAACCAAGCGATTATCGGTTTTACTCCACGACAAGAGATCTTCTTGTTGCATATCACAACGATTCTAATCATAGTCACTGTTGAGTGACAAAAAACGCCTGTTAATTAGTGTGCAGCGCTCTGATCGATTCAAACGTAGAGCAGGTCACATACTCAATATTAATTTTCCAGCTAATGTCAACAAATGCCAGCTATTTCCAATATATGACAACCCTGACATTGGTAAATGAGCTCGAAGGTTTGGGTCCAGCCCGGTCGCATACTGAATTCTTAATTTCCAGCTAATGTCAACAAATGTCAGCTATTTCCAATAAATGACAGCAAATGACAATCCTGAGGATACAGTCGCATTCCTCGTTGCATGCTGAATTTGTAATTTCCAGCTAATGTCAACTGATGCCAGCTATTTCCAATAAATGACAGCCCTGACATAAGTAAATCAGCTGGAAGGTCTGGGTCCAGATTTTTCCACCTAATTCCAGCTCTGGAAATTAGGTTCCAGCTAATGTCAGGTTATGCCAGCTTTTTCCAGAGCTGGCATTTTCTGGCACTGCCATTTACCAAAATACCGCCAAACTCCAGCCCTGACATTTTCTGGAATTTCCAGCTAATTCCAGCCTCCTGGCAAGGAAAAATAGTTTGGAATTAGGTGGAAATTCCCGGCGAATTTCGCAGGGGAACTTATCATCGCTGAATCTCGAAATTGTGGTCCGAGTGTGTCTATTCGGTCATCTCGACTTTGTATAACCAAAATGAGCGAAATCGGTCGCAATGAGCGCCATTGCCGACCGACCGTCATCGCCAGTCGTGTAATATTGCTAGTCAAGTGACAACTTATCATCGCAGAATCTCGAAATTGCGGTCTCTGTTTGTCCAATCGGTCATCTTGACTCTGTATAACCAAAATGAACGTGATCGGTCGCGACGAGCGCCATCGCCGACCGACTTTAATCGCCAGTTGTGTAATATCGCTATCGAACGACAACTTATCATCGCAGAATCTCGAAATTGCAGTCTCAGTTTGTCCAATCGGGCATCTCGACTCTGTATAACCAAATGAGCCTGATCGGTCGCGACGAGCGCCATCGTCGACCGACCGTCATCGCCAGTAGTCTTATATCGTTAGTTGAATGACAACTTCTCGTCGCAGACTCTCAAAATTGCGGTCTCAGTTTGTCCAATCGGGCATCTCGACTCTGAAAAACCAAAATTAGCTTAATCGATCACGACAAGCGCCATTGCCAACTGACAATCATCGCCAGCAGTCTTATATCGTTAGTCGAGTGACAACTTATCATCACAGAATCTCGAAAATGCAGTCTCAGTTTTTCCATCGGTCATCTCGACTCTGTATAACCAAAATGAGCGTGATCGGTCGCGACGAGCGCCATCGCCGACCGACCGTCATCGCAAGTCGTGTAAAATTTCTAGTAGAATGACAACTTATCATCGCAGAATCTCGAAATTGCAGACTCAATTTGTCCAATCGGTCATCTTGACTCTGTATAACCAAAATGAACGTGATCGGTCGCGACGAGCACCATCTCCGACCGACTTTCATCGCCAGTCGTGTAATATCGCTATTGAATGACAACTTATCATCGCAGAATCTCGAAATTGCAGTCTCAGTTTGTCCAATCGGGCATCTCGACTTTGTATAACCAAAATGAGCGTGATCGTTTGCGACAACGCCATCGCCGACCGACCGTCATCGCCAGCCGTGTAATATCGCTAGTCGAGTGACAACTTGTCATCACAGAATCTTGAAAATGCAGTCTCAGTTTGTCCATCGGTCATCTCGACTCTGTATAACCAAAATGAGCGTGATTGGTCGCGACGAGCGCCATCTCCGACCAACCGTCATCGCAAGTCGTGTAATATCACTAGTAGAATGACAACTTATCATCGCAGAATCTCAAAATTATGGTCTCAGTTTGTCCAATCGGGCATCTCGACTCTGAAAAACCAAAATTAGCTTGATCGATCACGACAAGCGCAATCGCCGACTGACAATCATTGCCAGTAGTCTTATATCGTTAGTCAAATGACAACTTATCATCGCAGAATCTCGAAATTGCGGTCTCAGTTTGTCCAATCGGTCATCTTGACTCTGCATAACCAAAATGAACGTGATCGGTCGCGACGAGCACCATCTCCGACCGACTTTCATCGCCAGTCGTGTAATATCGCTATCGAACGACAACTTATCATCGCAGAATCTCGAAATTGCAGTCTCAGTTTGTCCAATCGGGCATCTCGACTCTGTATAACCAAGATGAGCGTGATCGGTCGCAACGAGCGCCATCGCCGACCGACCGTCATCGCCAGTCGTGTAATATCGCCAGTCGAATGACAACTTATCATCACAGAATCTCGAAATTGTGGTCTCAGTTTGTCCAATCGGTCATCTTGACTCTGTATAACCAAAATGAACGTGATCGGTCGCAACGAGCACCATTTCCGACCGACTTTCATCGCCAGTCGTGTAATATCGCTAGTCGAATGACAACTTATCATTGCAGAATCTCGAAATTGCGGTCTCAGTTTGTCCAATCGGTCATCTTGACTCTGTATAACCAAAATGAGCGTGATCGGTCGCGACGAGCGCCATCGCCGACCAACCGTCATCGCCAGTAGTCTTATATCGTTAGTTGAATGACAACTTCTCGTCGCAGACTCTCAAAATTGCAGTCTCAGTTTGTCCAATCGGGCATCTCGACTCTGAAAAACCTAAATTAGCTTGATTGATCACGACAAGCGCCATTGCTGACTGACAATCATCGCCAGCAGTCTTATGTCGTTAGTCGAGTGACAACTTATCATCACAGAATCTCGAAAATGCAGTCTCAGTTTGTCCATCGGTCATCTCGACTCTGTATAACCAAAATGAGCGTGATCGGTCGCGACGAGCGCCATCTCCGACCGACCGTCATCGCATGTCGTGTAATATCACTAGTAGAATGACAACTTATCATCGCAAAATCTCAAAATTATGGTCTCAGTTTGTCCAATCGGGCATCTCGACTCTGAAAAACCAAAATTAGCTTGATCGATCACGACAAGCGCAATCGCCGACTGACAATCATCGCCAGTAGTCTTATATCGTTAGTCAAATGACAACTTATCATCGCTGAATCTCGAAATTGTGGTCTGAGTGTGTCTATTCGGTCATCTCGACTTTGTATAACCAAAATGAGCGAAATCGGTCGCGATGAGCGCCATTGCCGACCGACCGTCATCGCCAGTCGTGTAATATTGCTAGTCGAGTGACAACTTATCATCGCAGAATCTCAAAATTGCGGTCTCAGTTTGTCCAATCGGTCATCTTGACTCTGTATAACCAAAATGAACGTGATCGGTCGCGACGAGCACCATCTCCGACCGACTTTCATCGCCAGTCGTGTAATATCGTTATCGAACGACAACTAATCATCGCAGAATCTCGAAATTGCAGTCTCAGTTTGTCCAATCGGGCATCTCGACTCTGTATAACCAAAATGAGCGTGATCGGTCGCAACGAGCGCCATCACCGACTGACTGTCATCGCCAGTCGTGTAATATTTCTAGTTGAGTGACAACTTATCATCGCAGAATCTCGAAAATGCGGTCTCAACTTGTCCATCGGTCATCTCGACTCTGTATAACCAAAATGAACGTGATCGGTCGCGACGAGCGCCATCGCCGACCGACCGTCATCGCCAGTCGTGTAATATCACTAGTAGAATGACAACTTATCATCGCAAAATCTCAAAATTATGGTCTCAGTTTGTCCAATCGGGCATCTCGACTCTGAAAAACCAAAATTAGCTTGATCGATCACGACAAGCGCAATCGCCGACTGACAATCATCGCCAGTAGTCTTATATCGTTAGTCAAATGACAACTTATCATCGCTGAATCTCGAAATTGTGGTCCGAGTGTGTCTATTCGGTCATCTCGACTTTGTATAACCAAAATGAGCGAAATCGGTCGCGATGAGCTCCATTGCCGACCGACCGTCATCGCCAGTCGTGTAATATTGCTAGTCGAGTGACAACTTATCATCGCAGAATCTCGAAAATGCGGTCTCAACTTGTCCATCAGTCATTTCGCCTCTGTATAACCAAAATGAGCGTGATCGGTCGCGACGAGCACCATCTCCGACCGACTTTCATCGCCAGTCATGTAATGTAATATTGCTATCGAATGACAACTTATCATCGCAGAATCTCGAAATTGCAGTCTCAGTTTGTCCAATCGGGCATCTCGACTCTGTATAACCAAAATGAGCGTGATCGGTGACGACGAGCGCCATCGCCGACCGATTTTCATCGCCAGTAGTGTAATATTGTTATCGAATGACAACTTATCATCGCAGAATCTCGAAATTGTGGTCTCAGTTTGTCCAATCGGTCATCTTGACTCTGTATAACCAAAATGAGCGTCATCGGTCGCGACGATCGCCATTGCCGACCGATTTTCATCTCCAGTAGTGTAATATTGTTATCGAATGACAACTTATCATCGCAGAATCTCGAAATTGTGGTCTCAGTTTGTCCATCAGTCATCTCGACTCTGTATAACCAAAATGAGCATGATCGGTCGCGACGAGCGCCATCGCCGACCGACCGTCATCACCAGTAGTCTTATATCGTTAGTTGAATGACAACTTCTCGTTGCAGACTCTCAAAATTGCGGTCTCAGTTTGTCCAATCGGGCATCTCGACTCTGAAAAACCAAAATTAGCTTGATCGATCACGACAAGCGCCATCGCCGACTGACAATCATTGCCAGCAGTCTTATATCGTTAGTCGAGTGACAACTTATCATCACAGAATCTTGAAAATGCAGTTTAAGTTTGTCCATCGGTCATCTCGACTCTGTATAACCAAAATGAGCGGGATCGGTCGCGACGAGCGCCATCTCCGACCGACCGTCATCGCCAGTCGTGTAATATCACTAGTAGAATGACAACTTATCATCGCAAAATCTCAAAATTATGGTCTCAGTTTGTCCAATCGGGCATCTCGACTCTGAAAAATCAAAATTAGCTTGATCGATCACGACAAGCACAATCGCCGACTGACAATCATCGCCAGTAGTCTTATATCGTTAGTCAAATAACAACTTATCATCGCAGAATCTCGAAATTGTGGTCCGAGTGTGTCTATTCGGTCATCTCGACTTTGTATAACCAAAATGAGCGAAATCGGTCGCGATGAGCTCCATTGCCGACCGACCGTCATCGCCAGTCATGTAATATTGCCAGTCGAGCGACAACTTATCATCGCAGAATCTCGAAAATGCGGTCTCAACTTGTCCATCAGTCATTTCGCCTCTGTATAACCAAAATGAACGTGATCGGTCGCGACGAGCACCATCTCGGACCGACTTTCATCGCCAGTCATGTAATATTGCTATCGAATGACAACTTATCATCGCAGAATCTCGAAATTGCAGTCTCAGTTTGTCCAATCGGGCATCTCGACTCTGTATAACCAAAATGAGCGTGATCGGTCACGACGAGCGCCATCGCGGACCGATTTTCATCGCCAGTAGTGTAATATTGTTATCGAATGACAACTTATCATCGCAGAATCTCGAAATTGTGGTCTCAGTTTGTCCAATTGGTCACCTTGACTCTGTATAACCAAAATGAGCGTGATCGGTCGCGACGATCGCCATCGCCGACCGATTTTCATCGCCAGTAGTGTAATATTGTTATCGAATGACAACTTTTCATCGCAGAATCTCGAAATTGTGGTCTCGGTTTGTCCAATCGGGCATCTCGACTCTGAAAAACCAAAATTAGCTTGATCGATCATGACAAGCGCAATCGCCGACTGACAATCATCGCCAGTAGTCTTATATCGTTAGTCAAATGACAACTTATCATTGCTGAATCTCGAAATTGTGGTCCGAGTGTGTCTATTCGGTCATCTCGACTTTGTATAACCAAAATGAGCGTGATCGGTCGCGACAAGCGCCATCGCCGACCGATTTTCATCGCCAGTAGTGTAATATTGTTATCGAATGACAACTTATCATCGCGGAATCTCGAAATTGTGGTCTCAGTTTGTCCAATCGGTCATCTTGACTCTGTATAACCAAAATGAGCGTGATCGGTCGCGACGAGCGCCATTGCCGACCGATTTTCATCGCCAGTAGTGTAATATTGTTATCGAATGACAACTTATCATCGCAGAATCTCGAAATTGTGGTCTCAGTTTGTCCAATCGGTCATCTTGACTCTGTATAACCAAAATGAACGTGATCGGTCGCGACGAGCGCCATCGCCGACCGACCGTCATCGCCAGTCGTGTAATATCACTAGTAGAATGACAACTTCTCGTCGCAGACTCTCAAAATTGCGGTCTCAGTTTCTCCAATCGGGCATCTCGACTCTGAAAAACCAAAATTAGCTTGATCGATCACGACAAGCGCCATCGCCGACTGACAATCATCGCCAGTAGTCTTATATCGTTAGTCAAATGACAACTTATCATCGCTGAATCTCGAAATTGTGGTCCGAGTGTGTCTATTCGGTCATCTCGACTCTGTATAACCAAAATGAGCGTGATCGGTCGCGACGAGCGCCATCGCCGACCGATTTTCATCGCCAGTAGTGTAATATTGCTATCGAATGACAACTTATCATCGCAGAATCACGAAATTGTGGTCTCAGTTTGTCCCATCGCTCATCCCGACTCTGTATAACCAAAATTAAAGTGATCAGTCGCGACGAGCGCCATCACCGACCGACTGTCATCGCCAGTCATGTAATATCTCTAGTTGAGTGACAACTTATCATCGCAGAATCTCGAAAATGTGGTCTCAGTTTGTCCATCAGTCATCTCGACTCTGTATAACCAAAATGAGCGTGATTGGTCGCGACGAGCGCCATCGCCGACCGACCGTCATCGCCAGTAGTCTTATATCGTTAGTTGAATGACAACTTCTCGTCGCAGACTCTCAAAATTGCGGTTTCAATTTGTCCAATCGGGCATCTCGACTCTGAAAAACTAAAATTAGCTTGATCGATCACAACAAGCGCCATTGCCGACTGACAATCATCGCCAGCAGTCTTATGTCGTTAGTCGAGTGACAACTTATCATCACAGAATCTCGAAAATGCAGTCTAAGTTTGTCCATCGGTCATCTCGACTCTGTATAACCAAAATGAGCGTGATCGGTCGCGACAAGTGCCATCGCCGACCGACTTTCATCGCCAGTCGTGTAATATCGCTATCGAATGACAACTTATCATCGCAGAATCTCGAAATTGCAGTCTCAGTTTGTCCAATCGGGCATCTCGACTCTGTATAACCAAAATGAGCGTGATCGGTCGCGACGAGCGCCATCGCCGACAGATTTTCATCGCCAGTAGTGTAATATTGCTATCGAATGACAACTTATCATCGCAGAATCTCGAAATTGTGGTCTAAGTTTGTCCAATCGCTCATCCCGACTCTGTATAACCAGAATGAGCGTAATTGGTCGCGACGATTGCCATCGTCGACCGATTTTCATCGTGAGTAGTGTAATATTGTTATCGAATGACAACTTTTCATCGCAGAATCTCGAAATTGTGGTCGGTCGCGACAAGCGCCATCGCCGACCGACCGTCATCGCCAGTCGTGTAATATCGCTATTCGAATGATAACTTATCATCGCAGAATTTCGAAATTGCAGTCTCAGTTTGTCCAATCGGTCATCTTGAGTCTGTATAACCAAAATGACCGTGATCGGTCGTGACGAGCACCATCGCCGACCGACTTTCATCGCCAGTAGTGTAATATTGCTATCGAATGACAACTTCTCGTCGCAGACTCTCAAAATTGCGGTCTCAGTTTGTCCAATCGGGCATCTCGACTCTGAAAAACCAAAATTAGCTTGATTGATCGGTCGCGACGAGCGCCATCGCCGACAGATTTTCATCGCCAGTAGTGTAATATTGCTATCGAATGACAACTTATCATCGCAGAATCTCGAAATTGTGGTCTAAGTTTGTCCAATCGCTCATCCCGACTCTGTATAACCAAAATGAGCGTAATTGGTCGCGACGATTGCCATCGTCGACCGATTTTCATCGTGAGTAGTGTAATATTGTTATCGAATGACAACTTTTCATCGCAGAATCTCGAAATTGTGATCGGTCGCGACAAGCGCCATCGCCGACCGACCGTCATCGCCAGTCGTGTAATATCGCTAGTCGAATGACAACTTATCATCGCAGAATTAGGAAATTGCGGTCTCAGTTTGTCCAATCGGTCATCTTGAGTCTGTATAACCAAAATGAGCGTGATCGGTCGTGACGAGCACAATCGCCGACCGACTTTCATCGCCAGTAGTGTAATATTGCTATCGAATGACAACTTCTCGTCGCAGACTCTCAACATTGCGGTCTCAGTTTGTCCAATCGGGCATCTCGACTCTGAAAAACCAAAATTAGCTTGATTGATCACGACAAGCGCCATCGCCGACTGACAATCATCGCCAGTAGTCTTATATCGTTAGTCAAATGACAACTTATCATCGCTGAATCTCAAAATTGTGGTCCGAGTGTGTCTATTCGGTCATCTCGACACTGTATAACCAAAATGAGCGTGATCGGTCGCGATGAGCGCCATCGCCGACCGATTTTCATCGCCAGTAGTGTAATATTGCTATCGAATGACAACTTATCATCGCAGAATCTCGAAATTGCAGTCTCAGTTTGTCCAATCGGTCATCTCGACTCTGTATAACCAAAATGAGCGTGATCGGTCACGACGAGCGCCATCGCCGACCGATTTTCATCGCCAGTACTGTAATATTGTTATCGAATGACAACTTATCATCGCAGAATCTCGAAATTGTGGTCTCAGTTTGTCCAATCGGTCATCTTGACTCTGTATAACCAAAATCAGCGTAATTGGTCGCGACGATTGCCATCGTCGACCGATTTTCATCGTGAGTAGTGTAATATTGTTATCGAATGACAACTTTTCATCGCAGAATCTCGAAATTGTGGTCTCAGTTTGTCCAATCGGTCATGTTGACTCTGTATAACCAAAATGAACGTGATCGGTCGCGACGAGCGCCATCGCCGACCGACCGTCATCGCCAGTCGTGTAATATCACTAGTAGAATGACAACTTATCATCGCAAAATATCAAAATTATGGTCTCAGTTTGTTCAATCGCTCATCCCAACTCTGTATAACCAAAATGAGCGTGATCGGTCGCGACGAGCACCATCACCGACCGACTGTCATCGCCAGTCGTGTAATATCTCTAGTTGAGTGACAACTTATCATCACAGAATCTCGAAAATGTGGTCTCAGTTTGTCAATCAGTCATCCCGACTCTGTATAACCAAAATGAGCGTGATCGGTCGCGACGAGCGCCATCGCCGACCGACCGTCATCGCCAGTCGTGTAATATCACTAGTAGAATGACAACTTATCATCGCAAAATCTCAAAATTATGGTCTCAGTTTGTCCAATCGGGCATCTCGACTCTGAAAAACCAAAATTAGCTTGATCGATCACGACAAGCGCAATCGCCGACTGACAATCATCGCCAGTAGTCTTACATCGTTAGTCAAATGACAACTTATCATCGCTGAATCTCGAAATAGTGGTCAGAGTGTGTCTATTCGGTCATCTGGACTTTGTATAACCAAAATGAGCGAAATCGGTCGCGATGAGCGCCTTTGCCGACCGACCGTCATCGCCAGTCGTGTAATATTGCTAGTCGAGTGACAACTTATCATCGCAGAATCTCGAAAATGCGGTCTCAACTTGTCCATCAGTCATTTCGCCTCTGTATAACCAAAATGAACGTGATCGGTCGCGACGAGCACCATCTCCGACCGACTTTCATCGCCAGTCGTGTAATATTGCTATCGAATGACAACTTATCATCGCAGAATCTCGAAATTGCAGTCTCAGTTTGTCCAATCGGGCATCTCGACTCTGTATAACCAAAATGAGCGTGATCGGTCACGACGAGCGCCATCGCTGACCGATTTTCATCGCCAGTAGTGTAATATTGTTATCGAATGACAACTTATCATCGCAGAATCTCGAAATTGTGGTCTCAGTTTGTCCAATCGGTCATCTTGACTCTGTATAACCAAAATGAGCGTGATCGGTCGCGACGATCGCCATCGCCGACCTATTTTCATCGCCAGTAGTGTAATATTGTTATCGAATGACAACTTTTTATCGCAGAATCTCGAAATTGTGGTCTCAGTTTGTCCAATCGGTCATCTTGACTCTGTATAACCAAAATGAACGTGATCGGTCGCGACGAGCGCTATCGCCGACCGACCGTCATCGCCAGTCGTGTAATATCACTAGTAGAATAACAACTTATCATCGCAAAATCTCAAAATTTTGGTCTCAGTTTGTCCAATCGGGCATCTCGACTCTGAAAAACCAAATTTAGCTTGATCAATCACGACAAGCGCAATCGCCGACTGACAATCATCGCCAGTAGTTTTATATCGTTAGTCAAATGACAACTTATCATCGCTGAATCTCGAAATTGTGGTCCGAGTGTGTCTATTCGGTCATCTCGACTTTGTATTACCAAAATGAGCGTGATCGGTCGCGACGAGCGCCATCGCCGACCGATTTTCATCGCCAGTAGTGTAATATTGTTATCGAATGACAACTTATCATCGCGGAATCTCAAAATTGTGGTCTCAGTTTGTCCAATCGGTCATCTTGACTCTGTATAACCAAAATGAGCGTGATCGGTCGCGACGAGCGCCATCGCCGACCGATTTTCATCGCCAGTAGTGTAATATTGTTATCGAATGACAACTTATCATCGCAGAATCTCGAAATTGTGGTCTCAGTTTGTCCAATCGGTCATCTTGACTCTGTATAACCAAAATGAACGTGATCGGTCGCGACGAGCGCCATCGCCGACCGATTTTCATCGCCAGTAGTGTAATATTGTTATCGAATGACAACTTATCATCGCAGAATCTCGAAATTGTGGTCTCAGTTTGTCCAATCGCTCATCCCGACTCTGTATAACCAAAATGAGCGTGATCGGTCGCGACGAGCGCCATCGCCGACCGACCGTCATCGCCAGTCGTGTAATATCATTAGTAGAATGACAACTTATCATCGCAAAATCTCAAAATTATGGTCTCAGTTTGTCCAATCGCTCATCCCAACTATGTATAACCAAAATGAGCGTGATCGGTCGCGACGAGCGCCATCACCGACCGACTGTCATCGCCAGTCGTGTAATATCTCTAGTTGAGTGACAACTTATCATCGCAGAATCTCGAAAATGTGGTCTCAGTTTGAACATCAGTCATCCCGACTTTGTATAACCAAAATGAGCGTTATCGGTCGCGACGAGCGCCATCGCCGACCGACCGTCATCGCCAGTCGTGTAATATCACTAGTAGAATGACAACTTATCATCGCAAAATCTCAAAATTATGGTCTCAGTTTGTCCAATCGGGCATCTCGACTCTGAAAAACCAAAATTAGCTTGATCGATCACGACAAGCGCAATCGCCGACTGACAATCATCGCCAGTAGTCTTATATCGTTAGTCAAATGACAACTTATCATCGCTGAATCTCGAAATTGTGGTCCGAGTGTGTCTATTCGGTCATCTGGACTTTGTATAACCAAAATGAGCGAAATCGGTCGCGATGAGCGCCATTGCTGACCGACCATCATCGCCAGTCGTGTAATATTGCTAGTCGAGTGACAACTTATCATCGCAGAATCTCGAAAATGCAGTCTCAACTTATCCATCAGTCATTTTGCCTCTGTATAACGAAAATGAACGTGATCGGTCGCGACGAGCACCATCTCCGACCGACTTTCATCGCCAGTTGTGTAATATTGCTATCGAATGACAACTTATCATCGCAGAATCTCGAAATTGCAGTCTCAGTTTGTCCAATCGGGCATCTCGACTCTGTATAACCAAAATGAGCGTGATCGGTCACGACGAGCGCCATCGCTGACCGATTTTCATCGCCAGTAGTGTAATATTGTTATCGAATGACAACTTATCATCGCAGAATCTCGAAATTGTGGTCTCAGTTTGTCCAATCGGTCATCTTGACTCTGTATAACCAAAATGAGCGTGATCGGTCGCGACGATCGCCATCGCCGACCTATTTTCATCGCCAGTAGTGTAATATTGTTATCGAATGACAACTTTTCATCGCAGAATCTCGAAATTGTGGTCTCAGTTTGTCCAATCGGTCATCTTGACTCTGTATAACCAAAATGAACGTGATCGGTCGCGACGAGCGCCATCGCCGACCGACCGTCATCGCCAGTCGTGTTATATCACTAGTAGAATGACAACTTATCATCGCAAAATCTCAAAATTGTGGTCTCAGTTTGTCCAATCGGTCATCTTGACTCTGTATAACCAAAATGAACATGATCGGTCGCGACGAGCGCCATCGCCGACCGACCGTCATCGCCAGTCGTGTAATATTGCTAGTAGAATGACAACTTGTCATCGCAAAATCGCAAAATCTCAAAATTATGGTCTCAGTTTGTCCAATCGGGCATCTCGACTCTGAAAAACTAAATTTAGCTTGATCGATAACGACAAGCGCAATCGCCGACTGACAATCATCGCCAGTAGTCTTATATCATTAGTCAAATGACAACTTATCATCGCGGAATCTCGAAATTGTGGTCTCAGTTTGTCCAATCGGTCATCTTGACTCTGTATAACGAAAATGAATGTGATCGGTCGCGACGAGCACCATCTCCGACCGACTTTCATCGCCAGTCGTGTAATATTGTTATCGAATGACAACTTATCATCGCAGAATCTCGAAATTGTGGTCTCAGTTTGTCCAATCGCTCATCCCGACTCTGTATAACCAAAATGAGCGTGATCGGTCGCGACGAGCGCCATCGCCGACCGACCGTCATCGCCAGTCGTGTAATATCATTAGTAGAATGACAACTTATCATCGCAGAATCTCGAAATTGTGGTCTCAGTTTGTCCAATCGCTCATCCCGACTCTGTATAACCAAAATGAGCGTGATCGATCGCAACGAGCGCCATCGCTGACCGATCGTAATCGCCAGTCGTGTAATATCTCTAGTTGAGTGACAACTTATCATCGCAGAATCTCAAAATTGCGGGATCAGTTTGTCCAATCGGGCATCTCGACTCTGTATAACCAAAATGAGCGTGATCGGTCGCGGCGAGTGCCATCGCCGACCGACTTTCATCGCCAGTAGTGTAATAATGCTATCGAATGACAGCTTATCATCGCAGAATCTCGAAATTGTGGTCTCAGTTTGTCCAATCGCTCATCCCGACTCTGTATAACCAAAATGAACGTGATCAGTCGCGACGAGCGCCATCACCGACCATCTGTCATTGCCAGTCGTGTAATATCTCTAGTTGAGTGACGACTTATCATCGCAGTATCTCGAAAATGTGGTCTCAGTTTGTCCATCAGTCATCTCGACTCTGTATAACCAAAATGAGCGTGATCGGTCGCGAAGAGCGCCATCGCCGACCGACCGTCATCGCCAGTAGTCTTATATCGTTAGTTGAATGACAACTTCTCGTCGCAGACTCTCAAAATTGCAGTCTCAGTTTGTCCAATCGGGCATCTCGACTCTGAAAAACCAAAATTAGCTTGATCGATCACGACAAGCGCCATTGCCGACTGACAATCATCGCCAGCAGTCTTATGTCGTTAGTCGAGTGACAACTTATCATCAGAGAATCTCGAAAATGCAGTCTAAGTTTGTCCATCGGTCATCTCGACTCTGTATAACCAAAATGAGCGTGATCGGTCGCGACGAGCGCCATTTCCGATCGACTTTCATCGCCAGTCGTGTAATATCGCTATCGAATGACAACTTATCAACGCAGAATCTCGAAATTGCAGTCTCAGTTTGTCCAATCGGGCATCTCGACTCTGTATAAACAAAATGAGCGTGATCGGTCGCGACAAGCGCCTTCGCCGACCGACCGTCATCGCCAGTAGTGAAATATCGCTAGTCGAATGACAACTTATCATCGCAGAATCTCGAAATTGCAGTCTCAGTTTGTCCAATCGGTCATCTTGAGTCTGTATAACCAAAATGAGCGTGATCGGTCGCGACGAGCGCAATCGCCGACCGACCGTCATCGCCAGTAGTGTAATATTGCTATCGAATGACAGCTTATCATCGCAGAATCTCGAAATTTAGGTCTCAGTTTGTCCAATCGCTCATCCCGACTCCGTATAACCAAAATGAACGTGATCGGTCGCGACGAGCGCCATCACCGACCGACTGTCATCGCCAGTCATGTAATATCTCTAGTTGAGTGACAACTTATCATCGCAGAATCTCGAAAATGTGGTCTCAGTTTGTCCATCAGTCATCTCGACTCTGAATAACCAAAATGAGCGTGATCGGTCGCGACGAGCGCCATCGCCGACCGACCGTCATCGCCAGTAGTCTTATATCGTTAGTTGAATGACAACTTCTCGTCGCAGACTCTCAAAATTGCGGTCTCAGTTTGTCCAATCGGGCATCTCGACTCTGAAAAACCAAAATTAGCTTGATCGATCACGACAAGCGCCATCGCCGACTGACAATCATCGCCAGTAGTCTTATATCGTTAGTCAAATGACAACTTATCATCGCTGAATCTCAAAATTGTGGTCCGAGTGTGTCTATTCCGTCATCTCGACTCTGTATAACCAAAAATGAGCGTGATCGGTCGCGACGAGCGCCATCGCCAACCGATTTTCATCGCCAGTAGTGTAATATTGCTATCGAATGACAACTTATCATCGCAGAATCACGAAATTGTGGTCTCAGTTTGTCCAATCGCTCATTCCGACTCTGCATAACCAAAATGAGCGTGATCGGTCGCAACGAGCGCCATCGCTGACCGATCGTAATCGCCAGTCGTGTAATATCTCTAGTTGAGTGACAACTTATCATCGCAGAATCTCAAAATTGCGGTCTCAGTTTGTCCAATCGGGCATCTCGACTCTGTATAACCAAAATGAGCGTGATCGGTCGCGGCGAGCGCCATCGCCGACCGACTTTCATCGCCAGTAGTGTAATAATGCTATCGAATGATAGCTTATCATCGCAGAATCTCGAAATTGTGGTCTCAGTTTGTCCAATCGCTCATCCCGACTCTGTATAACCAAAATGAACGTGATCAGTCGCGACGAGCGCCATCACCGACCGACTGTCATCGCCAGTCGTTTAATATCTCTAGTTGAGTGACAACTTATCATCGCAGAATCTCGAAAATGTGGTCTCAGTTTGTACATCAGTCATCTCGACTCTGTATAACCAAAATGAGCGTGATCGGTCGCGACGAGCGCCATCGCCGACCGACCGTCATCGCCAGTAGTCTTATATCGTTAGTTGAATGACAACTTCTCGTCGCAGACTCTCAAAATTGCAGTCTCAGTTTGTCCAATCGGGCATCTCGACTCTGAAAAACCAAAATTAGCTTGATCGATCACGACAAGCGCCATTGCCGACTGACAATCATCGCCAGCAGTCTTATGTCGTTAGTCGAGTGACAACTTATCATCAGAGAATCTCGAAAATGTAGTCTAAGTTTGTCCATCGGTCATCTCGACTCTGTAAAACCAAAATGAGCGTGATCGGTCGCGACAAACACCTTCGCCGACCGACCGTCATCGCCAGTCGTGAAATATCGCTAGTCGAATGACAACTTATCAACGCAGAATCTCGAAATTGCAGTCTCAGTTTGTCCAATTGGGCATCTCGACTCTGTATAAACAAAATGAGCGTGATCGGTCGCGACAAACACCTTCGCCGACCGACCGTCATCGCCAGTCGTGAAATATCGCTAGTCGAATGACAACTTAACATCGCAGAATCTCGAAATTGCAGTCTCAGTTTGTCCTATCGGTCATCTTGAGTCTGTATAACCAAAATGAGCGTGATCGGTCGCGACGAGCGCAATCACCGACCGACCGTCACCGCCAGTCATGTAATATCTCTAGTTGAGTGACAACTTATCATCGCAGAATCTCAAAATTGCGGTCTCAGTTTGTCCAATCGGGCATCTCGTCTCTGTATAACCAAAATGAGCGTGATCGGTCGCGACGAGCGCAATCGCCGACCGACTTTCATCGCCAGTAGTGTAATAATGCTATCGAATGACAGCTTATCATCGCAGAATCTCGAAATTTAGGTCTCAGTTTGTCCAATCGCTCATCCCGACTCCGTATAACCAAAATGAACGTGATCAGTCGCGACGAGCGCCATCACCGACCGACTGTCATCGCCAGTCATGTAATATCTCTAGTTGAGTGACAACTTATCATCGCAGAATCTCGAAAATGTGGTCTCAGTTTGTCCATCAGTCATCTCGACTCTGAATAACCAAAATGAGCGTGATCGGTCGCGACGAGCGCCATCGCCTACCGACCGTCATCGCCAGTAGTCTTATATCGTTAGTTGAATGACAACTTCTCGTCGCAGACTCTCAAAATTGCGGTCTCAGTTTGTCCAATCGGGCATCTCGACTCTGAAAAACCAAAATTAGCTTGATCGATCACGACAAGCGCCATCGCCGACTGACAATCATCGCCAGTAGTCTTATATCGTTAGTCAAATGACAACTTATCATCGCTGAATCTCAAAATTGTGGTCCGAGTGTGTCTATTCAATCATCTCGACTCTGTATAACCAAAATGAGCGTGATCGGTCGCGACAAGCGCCATCGCCGACCGATTTTCATCGCCAGTAGTGTAATATTGCTATCAAATGACAACTTATCATCGCAGAATCACGAAATTGTGGTCTCAGTTTGTCCAATCGCTCATCCCGACTCTGTATAACCAAAATGAGAGTGATCGGTCGCAACGAGCGCCATCGCTGACCGATCGTAATCGCCAGTCGTGTAATATCACTAGTTGAGTGACAACTTATCATCGCAGAATCTCAAAATTGCGGTCTCAGTTTGTCCAATCAGGCATCTCGACTCTGTATAACCAAAATGAGCGTGATCGGTCGCGGCGAGCGCCATCGCCGACCGACTTTCATCGCCAGTAGTGTAATAATGCTATTGAATGACAGCTTATCATCGCAGAATCTCGAAATTGTGGTCTCAGTTTGTCCAAGCGCTCATCCTGACTCTGTATAACCAAAATGAACGTGATCAGTCGCGACGAGCGCCATCACCGACCGACTGTCATCGCCAGTCGTGTAATATCTCTAGTTGAGTGACAACTTATCATCGCAGAATCTCGAAAACGTGGTCTCAGTTTGTCCATCAGTCATCTCGACTCTGTATAACCAAAATGAGCGTGATCGGTCGCGACGAGCGCCATCGCCGACCCACCGTCATCGCCAGTAGTCTTATATCGTTAGTTGAATGACAACTTCTCGTCGCAGACTCTCAAAATTGCGGTCTCAGTTTGTCCAATCGGGCATCTCGACTCTGAAAAACCAAAATTAGCTTGATCGATCACGACAAGCGCCATCGCCGACTGACAATCATCGCCAGTAGTCTTATATCGTTAGTCAAATGACAACTTATCATCGCTGAATCTCAAAATTGAGGTCCGAGTGTGTCTATTCCGTCATCTCGACTCTGTATAACCAAAATGAGCGTCATCGGTCGCGACAAGCGCCATCGCCGACCGATTTTCATCACCAGTAGTGTAATATTGCTATCAAATGACAACTTATCATCGCAGAATCACGAAATTGTGGTCTCAGTTTGTCCAATCGCTCATCCCGACTCTGTATAACCAAAATGAGCGTGATCGGTCGCAACGAGCGCCATCGCTGACCGATCGTAATTGCCAGTCGTGTAATATCTCTAGTTGAGTGACAACTTATCATCGCAGAATCTCAAAATTGCGGTCTCAGTTTGTCCAATCGGGCATCTCGACTCTGTATAACCAAAATGAGCGTGATCGGTCGCGGCGAGCGCCATCGCCGACCGACTTTCATCGCCAGTAGTGTAATAATGCTATCGAATGACAGCTTGTCATCGCAGAATCTCGAAATTGTGGTCTCAGTTTGTCCAATCGCTCATCCCGACTCTGTATAACCAAAATGAACGTGATCAGTCGCGACGAGGGCCATCACCGACCGACTGTCATCGCCAGTCGTGTAATATCTCTAGTTGAGTGACAACTTATCATCGCAGAATCTCGAAATTGCAGTCTCAGTTTGTCCAATCGGTCATCTTGACTCTGTATAACCAAAATGAACGTGATCGGTCGCGACGCGCACCATCTCCGACCGACATTCATCGCCAGTCGTGTAATATCGCTATCGAACGACAACTTATCATCGTAGAATCTCGAAATTGCAGTCTCAGTTTGTCCAATCAGGCATCTTGACTCTGTATAACCAAAATGAGCGTGATCGGTCGCGACGAGCGCCATCGCCGACCGACCGTCATCGCCAGTCGTGTAATATCACTAGTCCAATGAAAACTTATCATCGCAGAATCTCGAAAATGTGGTCTCAGTTTGTCCATCAGTCATCTCGACTCTGAATAACCAAAATGAGCGTGATCGGTCGCGACGAGCGCCATCGCCAACCGACCGTCATCGCCACTAGTCTTATATCGTTAGTCGAGTGACAACTTATCATCACAGAATCTCGAAAATGCAGTCTCAGTTTGTCCATCGGTCATCTCGACTCTGTATAACCAAAATGAGCGTGATCGGTCGCGACGAGCGCCATCGCCGACCGACCGTCATCGCATGTCGTGTAATATTGCACGTAGAATGACAACTTATCATCGCAGAATCTCGAAATTGCAGTCTCAATTTGTCCAATCGGTCATCTTGACTCTGTATAACCAAAATGAACGTGATCGGTCGCGACGAGCACCATCTCCGACCAACTTTCATCGCGTGTCGTGTAATATTGCTATCGAATGACAACTAATCATCGCAGAATCTCGAAATTGTGGTCTCAGTTTGTCCAATCGCTCATTCCGACTCCGTATAACCAAAATGAGCGTGATCGGTCGCGACGAGCGCCATCACCGACCAACTGTCATCGCTAGTCGTGTAATATCTCTAGTCGAATGACAACTTATCATCGCAGAATCTCGAAATTGCGGTCTCAGTTTGTCCAATCGGTCATCTTGACTCTGTATAACCAAAATGAGCGTGATCGGTCGCGACGAGCGCCATCGCCGACCGACCGTCATCGCAAGTCGTGTAATATTGCACGTAGAATGACAACTTATCATCGGAGAATCTCGAAATTGCAGTCTCAATTTGTCCAATCGGTCATCTTGACTCTGTATAACCAAAATGACCGTGATCGGTCGCGACGAGCGCCATCACCGACCAACTGTCATAGCTAGTCGTGTAATATCTCTAGTCGAATGACAACTTATCATCGCAGAATCTCGAAATTGTGGTCTCAGTTTGTCCAATCGGTCATCTTGACTCTGTATAACCAAAATGAGCGTGATCGGTCACGACGAGCGCCATCGCCGACCGACCGTCATCGCCAGACGTGTAATATCGCTAGTCGAATGAAAACTTATCATCGGAGAATCTCGAAATTGCAGTCTCAATTTGCCCAATCGGTCATCTTGACTCTGTATAACCAAAATGACCGTGATCGGTCGCGACGAGCGCCATCACCGACCAACTGTCATAGCTAGTCGTGTAATATCTCTAGTCGAATGACAACTTATCATCGCAGAATCTCGAAATTGCGGTCTCATTTTGTCCAATCGGTCATCTTGACTCTGTATAACCAAAATGAACGTGATCGTTCGCGACAACGCCATCGCCGACCGACAGTCATCGCCAGTCGTGTAATATCGCTAGTCGAATGACAACTTATCATCGCAGAATCTCGAAATTGCGGTCTCAGTTTGTCCAATTGGTCATCTTGACTCTGTATAACCAAAATGAACGTGATCGGTCGCGACGCGCACCATCTCCGACCGACATTCATCGCCAGTCGTGTAATATCGCTATCAAATGACAACTTATCATCGTAGAATCTCGAAATTGCAGTCTCAGTTTGTCCAATCGGGCATCTCGACTCTGTATAACCAAAATGAGCGTGATCGGTCGCGACGAGCGCCATCGCCGACCGACCGTCACCGCCAGTCGTGTAATATCGCTAGTCGAATGACAACTTATCATCGCAGAATCTCGAAATTGCGGTCTCAGTTTGTCCAATTGGTCATCTTGACTCTGTATAACCAAAATGAACGTGATCGGTCGCGACGCGCACCATCTCCGACCGACATTCATCGCCAGTCGTGTAATATCTCTAGTTGAGTGACAACTTATCATCGCAGAATCTCGAAATTGCAGTCTAAGTTTGTCCAATCGGGCATCTCGACTCTGTATAACCAAAATGAGCGTGATCGGTCGCGACGAGCGCCATCGCCGACCGACCGTCATCGCATGTCGTGTAATATTGCACGTAGAATGACAACTTATCATCGCAGAATCTCGAAATTGCAGTCTCAATTTGTCCAATCGGTCATCTTGACTCTGTATAACCAAAATGAACGTGATCGGTCGCGACGAGCACCATCTCCGACCAACTTTCATCGCCAGTCGTGTAATATTGCAATCGAATGACAACTTATCATCGCAGAATCTCGAAATTGTGGTCTCAGTTTGTCCAATCGCTCATTCCGACTCCGTATAACCAAAATGAGCGTGATCGGTCGCGACGAGCGCCATCACCGACCAACTGTCATCGCTAGTCGTGTAATATCTCTAGTCGAATGACAACTTATCATCGCAGAATCTCGAAATTGCGGTCTCAGTTTGTCCAATCGGTCATCTTGACTCTGTATAACCAAAATGAGCGTGATCGGTCGCGACGAGCGCCATCGCTGACCGACCGTCATCGCCAGTCGTGTAATATCGCTAGTCGAATACAAACTTATCATCGCAGAATCTCGAAATTGCGGTCTCAGTTTGTCCATCAGTCATTTCGACTCTGTATAACCAAAATGAGCGTGATCGGTCGCGACGAGCGCCATCGCCGACCGACCTTCATCGCCACTAGTCTTATATCGTTAGTCGAGTGACAACTTATCATCACAGAATCTCGAAAATGCAGTCTCAGTTTGTCCATCGGTCATCTCGACTCTGTATAACCAAAATGAGCGTGATCGGTCGCGACGAGCGCCATCGCCGACCGACCGTCATCGCAAGTCGTGTAATATTGCACGTAGAATGACAACTTATCATCGGAGAATCTCGAAATTGCAGTCTCAATTTGTCCAATCGGTCATCTTGACTCTGTATAACCAAAATGACCGTGATCGGTCGCGACGAGCGCCATCACCGACCAACTGTCATAGCTAGTCGTGTAATATCTCTAGTCGAATGACAACTTATCATCGCAGAATCTCGAAATTGCGGTCTCAGTTTGTCCAATCGGTCATCTTGACTCTGTATAACCAAAATGAACGTGATCGTTCGCGACAACGCCATCGCCGACCGACAGTCATCGCCAGTCGTGTAATATCGCTAGTCGAATGACAACTTATCATCGCAGAATCTCGAAATTGCGGTCTCAGTTTGTCCAATTGGTCATCTTGACTCTGTATAACCAAAATGAACGTGATCGGTCGCGACGCGCACCATCTCCGACCGACATTCATCGCCAGTCGTGTAATATCGCTATCGATTGATAACTTATCATCGTAGAATCTCGAAATTGCAGTCTCAGTTTGTCCAATCGGGCATCTCGACTCTGTATAACCAAAATGAGCGTGATCGGTCGCGACGAGCGCCATCGCCGACCGACCGTCACCGCCAGTCGTGTAATATCGCTAGTCGAATGAAAACTTATCATCGCAGAATCTCGAAATTGCGGTCTCAGTTTGTCCATCAGTCATCTCGACTCTGTATAACCAAAATGAACGTGATCGGTCGCGACGAGCACCATCTCCGGCCAACTTTCATCGCCAGTCGTGTAATTTTGCTATCGAATGACAACTTATCATCGCAGAATCTCGAAATTGTGGTCTCAGTTTGTCCAATCGCTCATTCCGACTCTGTATAACCAAAATGCTGTGATCGGTCGCGACGAGCGCCATCAACGACCAACTGTCATCGCTAGTCGTGTAATATCTCTAGTCGAATGACAACTTATCATCGCAGAATCTCAAAATTGCGGTCTCAGTTTGTCCAATCGGTCATCTTGACTCTGTATAACCAAAATGAACGTGATCGTTCGCGACAACGCCATCGCCGACCGACAGTCATCGCCAGTCGTGTAATATCGCTAGTCGAATGACAACTTATCATCGCAGAATCTCGAAATTGCGGTCTCAGTTTCTCCAATCGGTCATCTTGACTCTGTATAACCAAAATGAACGTGATCGGTCGCGACGAGCACCATCTCCGACCGACATTCATCGCCAGTCGTGTAATATCGCTATCGAACGACAACTTATCATCGTAGAATCTCGAAATTGCAGTCTCAGTTTGTCCAATTGGGCATCTCGACTCTGTATAACCAAAATGAGTGTGATTGGTCGCGACGAGCGCCTTCGCCGACCGACCGTCATCGCCAGTCGCGTAATATTGCCAGTCGAATGAAAACTTATCATCGCAGAATCTCGAAATTGCGGTCTCAGTTTGTCCAATCGGTCATCTTGACTCTGTATAACCAAAATGAACGTGATCGGTCGCGACGAGCGCCATCGACGACCGATTTTCATCGCCAGTAGTGTAATATTGCTATCGAATGACAACTTAGCATCGCAGAATCTTGAAATTGTGGTCTCAGTTTGTCCAATCGCTCATCCCGACTCTGTATAACCAAAATGACCGTGATCGGTCGCGACGAGCGCCATCGCCGACCGACCGTCATCGCCAGTAGTGAAATATCGCTAGTCGAATGACAACTTATCATCGCAGAATCTCGAAATTGCGGTCTCAGTTTGTCCAATCAGTCATCTTGACTCTGTATAACCAAAATGAACGTGATCGTTCGCGACAACGCAATCGCCGACCGACAGTCATCGCCAGTCGTGTAATATCGCTAGTCGAATGACAACTTATCATCGCAGAATCTCGAAATTGCGGTCTCAGTTTGTCCAATCGGTCATCTTGACTCTGTATAACCAAAATGAACGTGATCGGTCGCGACGCGCACCATCTCCGACCGACATTCATCGCCAGTCGTGTAATATCGCTATCGAACGACAACTTATCATCGTAGAATCTCGAAATTGCAGTCTCAGTTTGTCCAATCAGGCATCTCGACTCTGTATAACCAAAATGAGCGTGATCGGTCGCGACGAGCGCCATCGCCGACCGACCGTCATCGCCAGTCGTGTAATATCACTAGTCGAATGAAAACTTATCATCGCAGAATCTCGAAAATGTGGTCTCAGTTTGTCCATCAGTCATCTCGACTCTGAATAACCAAAATGAGCGTGATCGGTCGCGACGAGCGCCATCGCCAACCGACCGTCATCGGCACTAGTCTTATATCGTTAGTCGAGTGACAACTTATCATCACAGAATCTCGAAAATGCAGTCTCAGTTTGTCCATCGGTCATCTCGACTCTGTATCGACACTGTCATCGCTAGTCGTGTAATATCTCTAGTCGAATGACAACTTATCATCGCAGAATCTCGAAATTGCAGTCTCAATTTGTCCAATCGGTCATCTTGACTCTGTATAACCAAAATGAACGTGATCGGTCGCGACGAGCACCATCTCCGACCAACTTTCATCGCCAGTCGTGTAATATTGCTATCGAATGACAACTTATCATCGCAGAATCTCGAAATTGTGGTCTCAGTTTGTCCAATCGCTCATTCCGACTCTGTATAACCAAAATGAGCGTGATCGGTCGCGACGAGCGCCATCACCGACCAACTGTCATCGCTAGTCGTGTACTAGTCGAATGACAACTTATCATCGCAGAATCTCGAAATTGCGGTCTCAGTTTGTCCAATCGGTCATCTTGACTCTGTATAACCAAAATGAGCGTGATCGGTCACGACGAGCGCCATCGCCGACCGACCGTCATCGCCAGTCGTGTAATATCGCTAGTCGAATACAAACTTATCATCGCAGAATCTCGAAATTGCGGTCTCAGTTTGTCCATCAGTCATTTCGACTCTGTATAACCAAAATGAGCGTGATCGGTCGCGGCGAGCGCCATCGCCGACCGACCTTCATCGCCACTAGTCTTATATCGTTAGTCGAGTGACAACTTATCATCACAGAATCTCGAAAATGCAGTCTCAGTTTGTCCATCGGTCATCTCGACTCTGTATAACCAAAATGAGCGTGATCGGTCGCGACGAGCGCCATCGCCGACCGACCGTCATCGCAAGTCGTGTAATATTGCACGTAGAATGACAACTTATCATCGGAGAATCTCGAAATTGCAATCTCAATTTGTCCAATCGGTCATCTTGACTCTGTATAACCAAAATGACCGTGATCGGTCGCGACGAGCGCCATCACCGACCAACTGTCATAGCTAGTCGTGTAATATCGCTAGTCGAATGACAACTTATCATCGCAGAATCTCGAAATTGCGGTCTCAGTTTGTCCAATTGGTCATCTTGACTCTGTATAACCAAAATGAACGTGATCGGTCGCGACGCGCACCATCTCCGACCGACATTCATCGCCAGTCGTGTAATATCGCTATGGAATGACAACTTATCATCGTAGAATCTCGAAATTGCAGTCTCAGTTTGTCCAATCGGGCATCTCGACTCTGTATAACCAAAATGAGCGTGATCGGTCGCGACGAGCGCCATCGCCGACCGACCGTCATCGCCAGTCGTGTAATATCGCTAGTCGAATGAAAACTTATCATCGCAGAATCTCGAAATTGCGGTCTCAGTTTGTCCATCAGTCACCTCGACTCTGTATAACCAAAATGAACGTGATCGGTTGCGACGAGCACCATCTCCGGCCAACTTTCATCGCCAGTCGTGTAATTTTGCTATCGAATGACAACTTATCATCGCAGAATCTCGAAATTGTGGTCTCAGTTTGTCCAATCGCTCATTCCGACTCTGTATAACCAAAATGACCGTGATCGGTCGCGACGAGCGCCATCAACGACCAACTGTCATCGCTAGTCGTGTAATATCTCTAGTCGAATGACAACTTATCATCGCAGAATCTCGAAATTGCGGTCTCAGTTTGTCCAATCGGTCATCTTGACTCTGTATAACCAAAATGAACGTGATCGTTCGCGACAACGCCATCGCCGACTGACAGTCATTGCCAGTCGTGTAATATCGCTAGTCAAATGACAACTTATCATCGCAGAATCTCGAAATTGCGGTCTCAGTTTGTCCAATCGGTCATCTTGACTCTGTATAACCAAAATGAACGTGATCGGTCGCGACGAGCACCATCTCCGACCGACATTCATCGCCAGTCGTGTAATATCGCTATCGAACGAGAACTTATCATCGTAGAATCTCGAAATTGCAGTCTCAGTTTGTCCAATCGGGCATCTCGACTCTGTATAACCAAAATGAGCGTGATCGGTCGCGACGAGCGCCATCGCCGACCGACCGTCACCGCCAGTCGTGTAATATCGCTAGTCGAATGAAAACTTATCATCGCAGAATCTCGAAATTGCGGTCTCAGTTTGTCCATCAGTCATCTCGACTCTGTATAACCAAAATGAACGTGATCGGTCGCGACGAGCACCATCTCCGGCCAACTTTCATCGCCAGTCGTGTAATTTTGCTATCGAATGACAACTTATCATCGCAGAATCTCGAAATTGTGGTCTCAGTTTGTCCAATCGCTCATTCCGACTCTGTATAACCAAAATGCTGTGATCGGTCGCGACGAGCGCCATCAACGACCAACTGTCATCGCTAGTCATGTAATATCTCTAGTCGAATGACAACTTATCATCGCAGAATCTCAAAATTGCGGTCTCAGTTTGTCCAATCGGTCATCTTGACTCTGTATAACCAAAATGAACGTGATCGTTCGCGACAACGCCATCGCCGACCGACAGTCATCGCCAGTCGTGTAATATCGCTAGTCGAATGACAACTTATCATCGCAGAATCTCGAAATTGCGGTCTCAGTTTCTCCAATCGGTCATCTTGACTCTGTATAACCAAAATGAACGTGATCGGTCGCGACGAGCACCATCTCCGACCGACATTCATCGCCAGTCGTGTAATATCGCTATCGAACGACAACAAATCATCGTAGAATCTCGAAATTGCAGTCTCAGTTTGTCCAATTGGGCATCTCGACTCTGTATAACCAAAATGAGTGTGATTGGTCGCGACGAGCGCCTTCGCCGACCGACCGTCATCGCCAGTCGCGTAATATTGCCAGTCGAATGAAAACTTATCATCGCAGAATCTCGAAATTGCGGTCTCAGTTTGTCCAATCGGTCATCTTGACTCTGTATAACCAAAATGAACGTGATCGGTCGCGACGAGCGCCATCGACGACCGATTTTCATCGCCAGTCGTGTAATATCGCTAGTCGAATGACAACTTATCATCGCAGAATCTCGAAATTGCGGTCTCAGTTTGTCCAATCGGTCATCTTGACTCTGTATAACCAAAATGAACGTGATCGGTCGCGACGCGCACCATCTCCGACCGACATTCATCGCCAGTCGTGTAATATCGCTATCGAACGACAACTTATCATCGTAGAATCTCGAAATTGCAGTCTCAGTTTGTCCAATCAGGCATCTCGACTCTGTATAACCAAAATGAGCGTGATCGGTCGCGACGAGCGCCATCGCCGACCGACCGTCATCGCCAGTCGTGTAATATCGCTAGTCGAATGAAAACTTATCATCGCAGAATCTCGAAATTGCGGTCTCAGTTTGTCCATCAGTCATCTCGACTCTGTATAACCAAAATGAACGTGATCGGTTGCGACGAGCACCATCTCCGGCCAACTTTCATCGCCAGTCGTGTAATTTTGCTATCGAATGACAACTTATCATCGCAGAATCTCGAAATTGTGGTCTCAGTTTGTCCAATCGCTCATTCCGACTCTGTATAACCAAAATGACCGTGATCGGTCGCGACGAGCGCCATCAACGACCAACTGTCATCGCTAGTCGTGTAATATCTCTAGTCGAATGACAACTTATCATCGCAGAATCTCGAAATTGCGGTCTCAGTTTGTCCAATCGGTCATCTTGACTCTGTATAACCAAAATGAACGTGATCGTTCGCGACAACGCCATCGCCGACTGACAGTCATCGCCAGTCGTGTAATATCGCTAGTCAAATGACAACTTATCATCGCAGAATCTCGAAATTGCGGTCTCAGTTTGTCCAATCGGTCATCTTGACTCTGTATAACCAAAATGAACGTGATCGGTCGCGACGAGCACCATCTCCGACCGACATTCATCGCCAGTCGTGTAATATCGCTATCGAACGAGAACTTATCATCGTAGAATCTCGAAATTGCAGTCTGAGTTTGTCCAATTGGGCATCTCGACTCTGTATAACCAAAATGAGTGTGATCGGTCGCGACGAGCGCCTTCGCCGACCGACCGTCATCGCCAGTCGCGTAATATTGCCAGTCGAATGAAAACTTATCATCGCAGAATCTCGAAATTGCAGTCTCAGTTTGTCCAATCGGGCATCTCGACTCTGTATAAACAAAATGAGCGTGATCGGTCGCGACAAGCGCCTTCGCCGACCGACCGTCATCGCCAGTAGTGAAATATCGCTAGTCGAATGACAACTTATCATCGCAGAATCTCGAAATTGCAGTCTCAGTTTGTCCAATCGGTCATCTTGAGTCTGTATAACCAAAATGAGCGTGATCGGTCGCGACGAGCGCAATCGCCGACCGACCGTCATCGCCAGTCATGTAATATCTCTAGTTGAGTGACAACTTATCATCGCAGAATCTCAAAATTGCGGTCTCAGTTTGTCCAATCGGGCATCTCGTCTCTGTATAACCAAAATGAGCGTGATCGGTCGCGACGAGCGCAATCGCCGACCGACTTTCATCGCCAGTAGTGTAATAATGCTATCGAATGACAGCTTATCATCGCAGAATCTCGAAATTTAGGTCTCAGTTTGTCCAATCGCTCATCCCGACTCGGTATAACCAAAATGAACGTGATCGGTCGCGACGAGCGCCATCACCGACCGACTGTCATCGCCAGTCATGTAATATCTCTAGTTGAGTGACAACTTATCATCGCAGAATCTCGAAAATGTGGTCTCAGTTTGTCCATCAGTCATCTCGACTCTGAATAACCAAAATGAGCGTGATCGGTCGCGACGAGCGCCATCGCCTACCGACCGTCATCGCCAGTAGTCTTAATCGTTAGTTGAATGACAACTTCTCGTCGCAGACTCTCAAAATTGCGGTCTCAGTTTGTCCAATCGGGCATCTCGACTCTGAAAAACCAAAATTAGCTTGATCGATCACGACAAGCGCAATCGCCGACTGACAATCATCGCCAGTAGTCTTATATCGTTAGTCAAATGACAACTTATCATCGCTGAATCTCAAAATTGTGGTCCGAGTGTGTCTATTCCGTCATCTCGACTCTGTATAACCAAAAATGAGCGTGATCGGTCGCGACGAGCGCCATCGCCGACCGATTTTCATCGCCAGTAGTGTAATATTGCTATCGAATGACAACTTATCATCGCAGAATCACGAAATTGTGGTCTCAGTTTGTCCAATCGCTCATTCCGACTCTGCATAACCAAAATGAGCGTGATCGGTCGCAACGAGCGCCATCGCTGACCGATCGTAATCGCCAGTCGTGTAATATCTCTAGTTGAGTGACAACTTATCATCGCAGAATCTCAAAATTGCGGTCTCAGTTTGTCCAATCGGGCATCTCGACTCTGTATAACCAAAATGAGCGTGATCGGTCGCGGCGAGCGCCATCGCCGACCGACTTTCATCGCCAGTAGTGTAATAATGCTATCGAATGATAGCTTATCATCGCAGAATCTCGAAATTGTGGTCTCAGTTTGTCCAATCGCTCATCCCGACTCTGTATAACCAAAATGAACGTGATCAGTCGCGACGAGCGCCATCACCGACCGACTGTCATCGCCAGTCGTTTAATATCTCTAGTTGAGTGACAACTTATCATCGCAGAATCTCGAAAATGTGGTCTCAGTTTGTACATCAGTCATCTCGACTCTGTATAACCAAAATGAGCGTGATCGGTCGCGACGAGCGCCATCGCCGACCGACCATCATCGCCAGTAGTCTTATATCGTTAGTTGAATGACAACTTCTCGTCGCAGACTCTCAAAATTGCAGTCTCAGTTTGTCCAATCGGGCATCTCGACTCTGAAAAACCAAAATTAGCTTGATCGATCACGACAAGCGCCATCGCCGACTGACAATCATCGCCAGTAGTCTTATATCGTTAGTCAAATGACAACTTATCATCGCTGAATCTCAAAATTGTGGTCCGAGTGTGTCTATTCCGTCATCTCGACTCTGTATAACCAAAAAGAGCGTGATCGGTCGCGACAAGCGCCATCGCCGACCGATTTTCATCGCCAGTAGTGTAATATTGCTATCAAATGACAACTTATCATCGCAGAATCACGAAATTGTGGTCTCAGTTTGTCCAATCGCTCATCCCGACTCTGTATAACCAAAATGAGCGTGATCGGTCGCAACGAGCGCCATCGCTGACCGATCGTAATCGCCAGTCGTGTAATATCTCTAGTTGAGTGACAACTTATCATCGCAGAATCTCAAAATTGCGGTCTCAGTTTGTCCAATCGGGCATCTCGACTCTGTATAACCAAAATGAGCGTGATCGGTCGCGGCGAGCGCCATTGCCGACCGACTTTCATCGCCAGTAGTGTAATAATGCTATTGAATGACAGCTTATCATCGCAGAATCTCGAAATTGTGGTCTCAGTTTGTCCAAGCGCTCATCCTGACTCTGTATAACCAAAATGAACGTGATCAGTCGCGACGAGCGCCATCACCGACCGACTGTCATCGCCAGTCGTGTAATATCTCTAGTTGAGTGACAACTTATCATCGCAGAATCTCGAAAATGTGGTCTCAGTTTGTCCATCAGTCATCTCGACTCTGTATAACCAAAATGAGCGTGATCGGTCGCGACGAGCGCCATCGCCGACCCACCGTCATCGCCAGTAGTCTTATATCGTTAGTTGAATGACAACTTCTCGTCGCAGACTCTCAAAATTGCGGTCTCAGTTTGTCCAATCGGGCATCTCGACTCTGAAAAACCAAAATTAGCTTGATCGATCACGACAAGCGCCATCGCCGACTGACAATCATCGCCAGTAGTCTTATATCGTTAGTCAAATGACAACTTATCATCGCTGAATCTCAAAATTGTGGTCCGAGTGTGTCTATTCCGTCATCTCGACTCTGTATAACCAAAATGAGCGTGATCGGTCGCGACAAGCGCCATCGCCGACCGATTTTCATCGCCAGTAGTGTAATATTGCTATCAAATGACAACTTATCATCGCAGAATCACGAAATTGTGGTCTCAGTTTGTCCAATCGCTCATCCCGACTCTGTATAACCAAAATGAGCGTGATCGGTCGCAACGAGCGCCATCGCTGACCGATCGTAATCGCCAGTCGTGTAATATCTCTAGTTGAGTGACAACTTATCATCGCAGAATCTCAAAATTGCGGTCTCAGTTTGTCCAATCGGGCATCTCGACTCTGTATAACCAAAATGAGCGTGATCGGTCGCGGCGAGCGCCATCGCCGACCGACTTTCATCGCCAGTAGTGTAATAATGCTATCGAATGACAGCTTGTCATCGCAGAATCTCGAAATTGTGGTCTCAGTTTGTCCAATTGCTCATCCCGACTCTGTATAACCAAAATGAACGTGATCAGTCGCGACGAGGGCCATCACCGACCGACTGTCATCGCCAGTCGTGTAATATCTCTAGTTGAGTGACAACTTATCATCGCAGAATCTCGAAATTGCAGTCTCAGTTTGTCCAATCGGTCATCTTGACTCTGTATAACCAAAATGAACGTGATCGGTCGCGACGCGCACCATCTCCGACCGACATTCATCGCCAGTCGTGTAATATCGCTATCGAACGACAACTTATCATCGTAGAATCTCGAAATTGCAGTCTCAGTTTGTCCAATCAGGCATCTTGACTCTGTATAACCAAAATGAGCGTGATCGGTCGCGACGAGCGCCATCGCCGACCGACCGTCATCGCCAGTCGTGTAATATCACTAGTCCAATGAAAACTTATCATCGCAGAATCTCGAAAATGTGGTCTCAGTTTGTCCATCAGTCATCTCGACTCGGAATAACCAAAATGAGCGTGATCGGTCGCGACGAGCGCCATCGCCAACCGACCGTCATCGCCACTAGTCTTATATCGTTAGTCGAGTGACAACTTATCATCACAGAATCTCGAAAATGCAGTCTCAGTTTGTCCATCGGTCATCTCGACTCTGTATAACCAAAATGAGCGTGATCGGTCGCGACGAGCGCCATCGCCGACCGACCGTCATCGCATGTCGTGTAATATTGCACGTAGAATGACAACTTATCATCGCAGAATCTCGAAATTGCAGTCTCAATTTGTCCAATCGGTCATCTTGACTCTGTATAACCAAAATGAACGTGATCGGTCGCGACGAGCACCATCTCCGACCAACTTTCATCGCCAGTCGTGTAATATTGCTATCGAATGACAACTAATCATCGCAGAATCTCGAAATTGTGGTCTCAGTTTGTCCAATCGCTCATTCCGACTCCGTATAACCAAAATGAGCGTGATCGGTCGCGACGAGCGCCATCACCGACCAACTGTCATCGCTAGTCGTGTAATATCTCTAGTCGAATGACAACTTATCATCGCAGAATCTCGAAATTGCGGTCTCAGTTTGTCCAATCGGTCATCTTGACTCTGTATAACCAAAATGAGCGTGATCGGTCGCGACGAGCGCCATCGCCGACCGACCGTCATCGCAAGTCGTGTAATATTGCACGTAGAATGACAACTTATCATCGGAGAATCTCGAAATTGCAGTCTCAATTTGTCCAATCGGTCATCTTGACTCTGTATAACCAAAATGACCGTGATCGGTCGCGACGAGCGCCATCACCGACCAACTGTCATAGCTAGTCGTGTAATATCTCTAGTCGCATGACAACTTATCATCGCAGAATCTCGAAATTGCGGTCTCAGTTTGTCCAATCGGTCATCTTGACTCTGTATAACCAAAATGAGCGTGATCGGTCACGACGAGCGCCATCGCCGACCGACCGTCATCGCCAGACGTGTAATATCGCTAGTCGAATGAAAACTTATCATCGCAGTATCTCGAAATTGCGGTCTCAGTTTGTCCATCAGTCATTTCGACTCTGTATAACCAAAATGAGCGTGATCGGTCGCGACGAGCGCCATCGCCGACCGACCTTCATCGCCACTAGTCTTATATCGTTAGTCGAGTGACAACTTATCATCACAGAATCTCGAAAATGCAGTCTCAGTTTGTCCATCGGTCATCTCGACTCTGTATAACCAAAATGAGCGTGATCGGTCGCGACGAGCGCCATCGCCGACTGACCGTCATCGCAAGTCGTGTAATATTGCACGTAGAATGACAACTTATCATCGGAGAATCTCGAAATTGCAGTCTCAATTTGTCCAATCGGTCATCTTGACTCTGTATAACCAAAATGACCGTGATCGGTCGCGACGAGCGCCATCACCGACCAACTGTCATAGCTAGTCGTGTAATATCTCTAGTCGAATGACAACTTATCATCGCAGAATCTCGAAATTGCGGTCTCATTTTGTCCAATCGGTCATCTTGACTCTGTATAACCAAAATGAACGTGATCGTTCGCGACAACGCCATCGCCGACCGACAGTCATCGCCAGTCGTGTAATATCGCTATCGAATGACAACTTATCATCGCAGAATCTCGAAATTGCGGTCTCAGTTTGTCCAATTGGTCATCTTGACTCTGTATAACCAAAATGAACGTGATCGGTCGCGACGCGCACCATCTCCGACCGACATTCATCGCCAGTCGTGTAATATCGCTATCAAATGACAACTTATCATCGTAGAATCTTGAAATTGCAGTCTCAGTTTGTCCAATCGGGCATCTCGACTCTGTATAACCAAAATGAGCGTGATCGGTCGCGACGAGCGCCATCGCCGACCGACCGTCACCGCCATTCGTGTAATATCGCTAGTCGAATGACAACTTATCATCGCAGAATCTCGAAATTGCGGTCTCAGTTTGTCCAATTGGTCATCTTGACTCTGTATAACCAAAATGAACGTGATCGGTCGCGACGCGCACCATCTCCGACCGACATTCATCGCCAGTCGTGTAATATCTCTAGTTGAGTGACAACTTATCATCGCAGAATCTCGAAATTGCAGTCTCAGTTTGTCCAATCGGGCATCTCGACTCTGTATAACCAAAATGAGCGTGATCGGTCGCGACGAGCGCCATCGCCGACCGACCGTCATCGCATGTCGTGTAATATTGCACGTAGAATGACAACTTATCATCGCAGAATCTCGAAATTGCAGTCTCAATTTGTCCAATCGGTCATCTTGACTCTGTATAACCAAAATGAACGTGATCGGTCACGACGAGCACCATCTCCGACCAACTTTCATCGCCAGTCGTGTAATATTGCTATCGAATGACAACTAATCATCGCAGAATCTCGAAATTGTGGTCTCAGTTTGTCCAATCGCTCATTCCGACTCCGTATAACCAAAATGAGCGTGATCGGTCGCGACGAGCGCCATCACCGACCAACTGTCATCGCTAGTCGTGTAATATCTCTAGTCGAATGACAACTTATCATCGCAGAATCTCGAAATTGCGGTCTCAGTTTGTCCAATCGGTCATCTTGACTCTGTATAACCAAAATGAGCGTGATCGGTCGCGACGAGCGCCATCGCTGACCGACCGTCATCGCCAGTCGTGTAATATCGCTAGTCGAATACAAACTTATCATCGCAGAATCTCGAAATTGCGGTCTCAGTTTGTCCATCAGTCATTTCGACTCTGTATAACCAAAATGAGCGTGATCGGTCGCGACGAGCGCCATCGCCGACCGACCTTCATCGCCACTAGTCTTATATCGTTAGTCGAGTGACAACTTATCATCACAGAATCTCGAAAATGCAGTCTCAGTTTGTCCATCGGTCATCTCGACTCTGTATAACCAAAATGAGCGTGATCGGTCGCGACGAGCGCCATCGCCGACCGACCGTCATCGCAAGTCGTGTAATATTGCACGTAGAATGACAACTTATCATCGGAGAATCTCGAAATTGCAGTCTCAATTTGTCCAATCGGTCATCTTGACTCTGTATAACCAAAATGACCGTGATCGGTCGCGACGAGCGCCATCACCGACCAACTGTCATAGCTAGTCGTGTAATATCTCTAGTCGAATGACAACTTATCATCGCAGAATCTCGAAATTGCGGTCTCATTTTGTCCAATCGGTCATCTTGACTCTGTATAACCAAAATGAACGTGATCGTTCGCGACAACGCCATCGCCGACCGACAGTCATCGCCAGTCGTGTAATATCGCTAGTCGAATGACAACTTATCATCGCAGAATCTCGAAATTGCGGTCTCAGTTTGTCCAATTGGTCATCTTGACTCTGTATAACCAAAATGAACGTGATCGGTCGCGACGCGCACCATCTCCGACCGACATTCATCGCCAGTCGTGTAATATCGCTATCGATTGATAACTTATCATCGTAGAATCTCGAAATTGCAGTCTCAGTTTGTCCAATCGGGCATCTCGACTCTGTATAACCAAAATGAGCGTGATCGGTCGCGACGAGCGCCATCGCCGACCGACCGTCACCGCCAGTCGTGTAATATCGCTAGTCGAATGAAAACTTATCATCGCAGAATCTCGAAATTGCGGTCTCAGTTTGTCCATCAGTCATCTCGACTCTGTATAACCAAAAAGAACGTGATCGGTCGTGACGAGCACCATCTCCGGCCAACTTTCATCGCCAGTCGTGTAATTTTGCTATCGAATGACAACTTATCATCGCAGAATCTCGAAATTGTGGTCTCAGTTTGTCCAATCGCTCATTCCGACTCTGTATAACCAAAATGCTGTGATCGGTCGCGACGAGCGCCATCAACGACCAACTGTCATCGCTAGTCGTGTAATATCTCTAGTCGAATGACAACTTATCATCGCAGAATCTCGAAATTGCGGTCTCAGTTTGTCCAATCGGTCATCTTGACTCTGTATAACCAAAATGAACGTGATCGTTCGCGACAACGCCATCGCCGACCGACAGTCATCGCCAGTCGTGTAATATCGCTAGTCGAATGACAACTTATCATCGCAGAATCTCGAAATTGCGGTCTCAGTTTCTCCAATCGGTCATCTTGACTCTGTATAACCAAAATGAACGTGATCGGTCGCGACGAGCACCATCTCCGACCGACATTCATCGCCAGTCGTGTAATATCGCTATCGAATGACAACTTATCAACGCAGAATCTCGAAATTGCAGTCTCAGTTTGTCCAATTGGGCATCTCGACTCTGTATAAACAAAATGAGCGTGATCGGTCGCGACAAACACCTTCGCCGACCGACCGTCATCGCCAGTCGTGAAATATCGCTAGTCGAATGACAACTTAACATCGCAGAATCTCGAAATTGCAGTCTCAGTTTGTCCTATCGGTCATCTTGAGTCTGTATAACCAAAATGAGCGTGATCGGTCGCGACGAGCGCAATCACCGACCGACCGTCATCGCCAGTCATGTAATATCTCTAGTTGAGTGACAACTTATCATCGCAGAATCTCAAAATTGCGGTCTCAGTTTGTCCAATCGGGCATCTCGTCTCTGTATAACCAAAATGAGCGTGATCGGTCGCGACGAGCGCAATCGCCGACCGACTTTCATCGCCAGTAGTGTAATAATGCTATCGAATGACAGCTTATCATCGCAGAATCTCGAAATTTAGGTCTCAGTTTGTCCAATCGCTCATCCCGACTCCGTATAACCAAAATGAACGTGATCGGTCGCGACGAGCGCCATCACCGACCGACTGTCATCGCCAGTCATGTAATATCTCTAGTTGAGTGACAACTTATCATCGCAGAATCTCGAAAATGTGGTCTCAGTTTGTCCATCAGTCATCTCGACTCTGAATAACCAAAATGAGCGTGATCGGTCGCGACGAGCGCCATCGCCTACCGACCGTCATCGCCAGTAGTCTTATATCGTTAGTTGAATGACAACTTCTCGTCGCAGACTCTCAAAATTGCGGTCTCAGTTTGTCCAATCGGGCATCTCGACTCTGAAAAACCAAAATTAGCTTGATCGATCACGACAAGCGCCATCGCCGACTGACAATCATCGCCAGTAGTCTTATATCGTTAGTCAAATGACAACTTATCATCGCTGAATCTCAAAATTGTGGTCCGAGTGTGTCTATTCAATCATCTCGACTCTGTATAACCAAAATGAGCGTGATCGGTCGCGACAAGCGCCATCGCCGACCGATTTTCATCGCCAGTAGTGTAATATTGCTATCAAATGACAACTTATCATCGCAGAATCACGAAATTGTGGTCTCAGTTTGTCCAATCGCTCATCCCGACTCTGTATAACCAAAATGAGAGTGATCGGTCGCAACGAGCGCCATCGCTGACCGATCGTAATCGCCAGTCGTGTAATATCACTAGTTGAGTGACAACTTATCATCGCAGAATCTCAAAATTGCGGTCTCAGTTTGTCCAATCAGGCATCTCGACTCTGTATAACCAAAATGAGCGTGATCGGTCGCGGCGAGCGCCATCGCCGACCGACTTTCATCGCCAGTAGTGTAATAATGCTATTGAATGACAGCTTATCATCGCAGAATCTCGAAATTGTGGTCTCAGTTTGTCCAAGCGCTCATCCTGACTCTGTATAACCAAAATGAACGTGATCAGTCGCGACGAGCGCCATCACCGACCGACTGTCATCGCCAGTCGTGTAATATCTCTAGTTGAGTGACAACTTATCATCGCAGAATCTCGAAAATGTGGTCTCAGTTTGTCCATCAGTCATCTCGACTCTGTATAACCAAAATGAGCGTGATCGGTCGCGACGAGCGCCATCGCCGACCCACCGTCATCGCCAGTAGTCTTATATCGTTAGTTGAATGACAACTTCTCGTCGCAGACTCTCAAAATTGCGGTCTCAGTTTGTCCAATCGGGCATCTCGACTCTGAAAAACCAAAATTAGCTTGATCGATCACGACAAGCGCCATCGCCGACTGACAATCATCGCCAGTAGTCTTATATCGTTAGTCAAATGACAACTTATCATCGCTGAATCTCAAAATTGTGGTCCGAGTGTGTCTATTCCGTCATCTCGACTCTGTATAACCAAAATGAGCGTGATCGGTCGCGACAAGCGCCATCGCCGACCGATTTTCATCGCCAGTAGTGTAATATTGCTATCAAATGACAACTTATCATCGCAGAATCACGAAATTGTGGTCTCTGTTTGTCCAATCGCTCATCCCGACTCTGTATAACCAAAATGAGCGTGATCGGTCGCAACGAGCGCCATCGCTGACCGATCGTAATCGCCAGTCGTGTAATATCTCTAGTTGAGTGACAACTTATCATCGCAGAATCTCAAATTGCGGTCTCAGTTTGTCCAATCGGGCATCTCGACTCTGTATAACCAAAATGAGCGTGATCGGTCGCGGCGAGCGCCATCGCCGACCGACTTTCATCGCCAGTAGTGTAATAATGCTATCGAATGACAGCTTGTCATCGCAGAATCTCGAAATTGTGGTCTCAGTTTGTCCAATTGCTCATCCCGACTCTGTATAACCAAAATGAACGTGATCAGTCGCGACGAGGGCCATCACCGACCGACTGTCATCGCCAGTCGTGTAATATCTCTAGTTGAGTGACAACTTATCATCGCAGAATCTCGAAATTGCAGTCTCAGTTTGTCCAATCGGTCATCTTGACTCTGTATAACCAAAATGAACGTGATCGGTCGCGACGCGCACCATCTCCGACCGACATTCATCGCCAGTCGTGTAATATCGCTATCGAACGACAACTTATCATCGTAGAATCTCGAAATTGCAGTCTCAGTTTGTCCAATCAGGCATCTTGACTCTGTATAACCAAAATGAGCGTGATCGGTCGCGACGAGCGCCATCGCCGACCGACCGTCATCGCCAGTCGTGTAATATCACTAGTCCAATGAAAACTTATCATCGCAGAATCTCGAAAATGTGGTCTCAGTTTGTCCATCAGTCATCTCGACTCGGAATAACCAAAATGAGCGTGATCGGTCGCGACGAGCGCCATCGCCAACCGACCGTCATCGCCACTAGTCTTATATCGTTAGTCGAGTGACAACTTATCATCACAGAATCTCGAAAATGCAGTCTCAGTTTGTCCATCGGTCATCTCGACTCTGTATAACCAAAATGAGCGTGATCGGTCGCGACGAGCGCCATCGCCGACCGACCGTCATCGCATGTCGTGTAATATTGCACGTAGAATGACAACTTATCATCGCAGAATCTCGAAATTGCAGTCTCAATTTGTCCAATCGGTCATCTTGACTCTGTATAACCAAAATGAACGTGATCGGTCGCGACGAGCACCATCTCCGACCAAATTTCATCGCCAGTCGTGTAATATTGCTATCGAATGACAACTAATCATCGCAGAATCTCGAAATTGTGGTCTCAGTTTGTCCAATCGCTCATTCCGACTCCGTATAACCAAAATGAGCGTGATCGGTCGCGACGAGCGCCATCACCGACCAACTGTCATCGCTAGTCGTGTAATATCTCTAGTCGAATGACAACTTATCATCGCAGAATCTCGAAATTGCGGTCTCAGTTTGTCCAATCGGTCATCTTGACTCTGTATAACCAAAATGAGCGTGATCGGTCGCGACGAGCACATCGCCGACCGACCGTCATCGCAAGTCGTGTAATATTGCACGTAGAATGACAACTTATCATCGGAGAATCTCGAAATTGCAGTCTCAATTTGTCCAATCGGTCATCTTGACTCTGTATAACCAAAATGACCGTGATCGGTCGCGACGAGCGCCATCACCGACCAACTGTCATAGCTAGTCGTGTAATATCTCTAGTCGAATGACAACTTATCATCGCAGAATCTCGAAATTGCGGTCTCAGTTTGTCCAATCGGTCATCTTGACTCTGTATAACCAAAATGAGCGTGATCGGTCACGACGAGCGCCATCGCCGACCGACCGTCATCGCCAGACGTGTAATATCGCTAGTCGAATGAAAACTTATCATCGCAGTATCTCGAAATTGCGGTCTCAGTTTGTCCATCAGTCATTTCGACTCTGTATAACCAAAATGAGCGTGATCGGTCGCGACGAGCGCCATCGCCGACCGACCTTCATCGCCACTAGTCTTATATCGTTAGTCGAGTGACAACTTATCATCACAGAATCTCGAAAATGCAGTCTCAGTTTGTCCATCGGTCATCTCGACTCTGTATAACCAAAATGAGCGTGATCGGTCGCGACGAGCGCCATCGCCGACCGACCGTCATCGCAAGTCGTGTAATATTGCACGTAGAATGACAACTTATCATCGGAGAATCTCGAAATTGCAGTCTCAATTTGTCCAATCGGTCATCTTGACTCTGTATAACCAAAATGACCATGATCGGTCGCGACGAGCGCCATCACCGACCAACTGTCATAGCTAGTCGTGTAATATCTCTAGTCGAATGACAACTTATCATCGCAGAATCTCGAAATTGCGGTCTCATTTTGTCCAATCGGTCATCTTGACTCTGTATAACCAAAATGAACGTGATCGTTCGCGACAACGCCATCGCCGACCGACAGTCATCGCCAGTCGTGTAATATCGCTATCGAATGACAACTTATCATCGCAGAATCTCGAAATTGCGGTCTCAGTTTGTCCAATTGGTCATCTTGACTCTGTATAACCAAAATGAACGTGATCGGTCGCGACGCGCACCATCTCCGACCGACATTCATCGCCAGTCGTGTAATATCGCTACCAAATGACAACTTATCATCGTAGAATCTCGAAATTGCAGTCTCAGTTTGTCCAATCGGGCATCTCGACTCTGTATAACCAAAATGAGCGTGATCGGTCGCGACGAGCGCCATCGCCGACCGACCGTCACCGCCAGTCGTGTAATATCGCTAGTCGAATGACAACTTATCATCGCAGAATCTCGAAATTGCGGTCTCAGTTTGTCCAATTGGTCATCTTGACTCTGTATAACCAAAATGAACGTGATCGGTCGCGACGCGCACCATCTCCGACCGGCATTCATCGCCAGTCGTGTAATATCTCTAGTTGAGTGACAACTTATCATCGCAGAATCTCGAAATTGCAGTCTCAGTTTGTCCAATCGGGCATCTCGACTCTGTATAACCAAAATGAGCGTGATCGGTCGCGACGAGCGCCATCGCCGACCGACCGTCATCGCATGTCGTGTAATATTGCACGTAGAATGACAACTTATCATCGCAGAATCTCGAAATTGCAGTCTCAATTTGTCCAATCGGTCATCTTGACTCTGTATAACCAAAATGAACGTGATCGGTCACGACGAGCACCATCTCCGACCAACTTTCATCGCCAGTCGTGTAATATTGCTATCGAATGACAACTAATCATCGCAGAATCTCGAAATTGTGGTCTCAGTTTGTCCAATCGCTCATTCCGACTCCGTATAACCAAAATGAGCGTGATCGGTCGCGACGAGCGCCATCACCGACCAACTGTCATCGCTAGTCGTGTAATATCTCTAGTCGAATGACAACTTATCATCGCAGAATCTCGAAATTGCGGTCTCAGTTTGTCCAATCGGTCATCTTGACTCTGTATAACCAAAATGAGCGTGATCGGTCGCGACGAGCGCCATCGCTGACCGACCGTCATCGCCAGTCGTGTAATATCGCTAGTCGAATACAAACTTATCATCGCAGAATCTCGAAATTGCGGTCTCAGTTTGTCCATCAGTCATTTCGACTCTGTATAACCAAAATGAGCGTGATCGGTCGCGACGAGCGCCATCGCCGACCGACCTTCATCGCCACTAGTCTTATATCGTTAGTCGAGTGACAACTTATCATCACAGAATCTCGAAAATGCAGTCTCAGTTTGTCCATCGGTCATCTCGACTCTGTATAACCAAAATGAGCGTGATCGGTCGCGACGAGCGCCATCGCCGACCGACCGTCATCGCAAGTCGTGTAATATTGCACGTAGAATGACAACTTATCATCGGAGAATCTCGAAATTGCAGTCTCAATTTGTCCAATCGGTCATCTTGACTCTGTATAACAAATGACCGTGATCGGTCGCGACGAGCGCCATCACCGACCAACTGTCATAGCTAGTCGTGTAATATCTCTAGTCGAATGACAACTTATCATCGCAGAATCTCGAAATTGCGGTCTCATTTTGTCCAATCGGTCATCTTGACTCTGTATAACCAAAATGAACGTGATCGTTCGCGACAACGCCATCGCCGACCGACAGTCATCGCCAGTCGTGTAATATCGCTAGTCGAATGACAACTTATCATCGCAGAATCTCGAAATTGCGGTCTCAGTTTGTCCAATTGGTCATCTTGACTCTGTATAACCAAAATGAACGTGATCGGTCGCGACGCGCACCATCTCCGACCGACATTCATCGCCAGTCGTGTAATATCGCTATCGATTGATAACTTATCATCGTAGAATCTCGAAATTGCAGTCTCAGTTTGTCCAATCGGGCATCTCGACTCTGTATAACCAAAATGAGCGTGATCGGTCGCGACGAGCGCCATCGCCGACCGACCGTCACCGCCAGTCGTGTAATATCGCTAGTCGAATGAAAACTTATCATCGCAGAATCTCGAAATTGCGGTCTCAGTTTGTCCATCAGTCATCTCGACTCTGTATAACCAAAAAGAACGTGATCGGTCGCGACGAGCACCATCTCCGGCCAACTTTCATCGCCAGTCGTGTAATTTTGCTATCGAATGACAACTTATCATCGCAGAATCTCGAAATTATGGTCTCAGTTTGTCCAATCGCTCATTCCGACTCTGTATAACCAAAATGCTGTGATCGGTCGCGACGAGCGCCATCAACGACCAACTGTCATCGCTAGTCGTGTAATATCTCTAGTCGAATGACAACTTATCATCGCAGAATCTCGAAATTGCGGTCTCAGTTTGTCCAATCGGTCATCTTGACTCTGTATAACCAAAATGAACGTGATCGTTCGCGACAACGCCATCGCCGACCGACAGTCATCGCCAGTCGTGTAATATCGCTAGTCGAATGACAACTTATCATCGCAGAATCTCGAAATTGCGGTCTCAGTTTCTCCAATCGGTCATCTTGACTCTGTATAACCAAAATGAACGTGATCGGTCGCGACGAGCACCATCTCCGACCGACATTCATCGCCAGTCGTGTAATATCGCTATCGAATGACAACTTATCAACGCAGAATCTCGAAATTGCAGTCTCAGTTTGTCCAATTGGGCATCTCGACTCTGTATAAACAAAATGAGCGTGATCGGTCGCGACAAACACCTTCGCCGACCGACCGTCATCGCCAGTCGTGAAATATCGCTAGTCGAATGACAACTTAACATCGCAGAATCTCGAAATTGCAGTCTCAGTTTGTCCTATCGGTCATCTTGAGTCTGTATAACCAAAATGAGCGTGATCGGTCGCGACGAGCGCAATCACCGACCGACCGTCATCGCCAGTCATGTAATATCTCTAGTTGAGTGACAACTTATCATCGCAGAATCTCAAAATTGCGGTCTCAGTTTGTCCAATCGGGCATCTCGTCTCTGTATAACCAAAATGAGCGTGATCGGTCGCGACGAGCGCAATCGCCGACCGACTTTCATCGCCAGTAGTGTAATATCGCTATCGAATGACAGCTTATCATCGCAGAATCTCGAAATTTAGGTCTCAGTTTGTCCAATCGCTCATCCCGACTCCGTATAACCAAAATGAACGTGATCGGTCGCGACGAGCGCCATCACCGACCGACTGTCATCGCCAGTCATGTAATATCTCTAGTTGAGTGACAACTTATCATCGCAGAATCTCGAAAATGTGGTCTCAGTTTGTCCATCAGTCATCTCGACTCTGAATAACCAAAATGAGCGTGATCGGTCGCGACGAGCGCCATCGCCTACCGACCGTCATCGCCAGTAGTCTTATATCGTTAGTTGAATGACAACTTCTCGTCGCAGACTCTCAAAATTGCGGTCTCAGTTTGTCCAATCGGGCATCTCGACTCTGAAAAACCAAAATTAGCTTGATCGATCACGACAAGCGCCATCGCCGACTGACAATCATCGCCAGTAGTCTTATATCGTTAGTCAAATGACAACTTATCATCGCTGAATCTCAAAATTGTGGTCCGAGTGTGTCTATTCAATCATCTCGACTCTGTATAACCAAAATGAGCGTGATCGGTCGCGACAAGCGCCATCGCCGACCGATTTTCATCGCCAGTAGTGTAATATTGCTATCAAATGACAACTTATCATCGCAGAATCACGAAATTGTGGTCTCAGTTTGTCCAATCGCTCATCCCGACTCTGTATAACCAAAATGAGAGTGATCGGTCGCAACGAGCGCCATCGCTGACCGATCGTAATCGCCAGTCGTGTAATATCACTAGTTGAGTGACAACTTATCATCGCAGAATCTCAAAATTGCGGTCTCAGTTTGTCCAATCAGGCATCTCGACTCTGTATAACCAAAATGAGCGTGATCGGTCGCGGCGAGCGCCATCGCCGACCGACTTTCATCGCCAGTAGTGTAATAATGCTATTGAATGACAGCTTATCATCGCAGAATCTCGAAATTGTGGTCTCAGTTTGTCCAAGCGCTCATCCTGACTCTGTATAACCAAAATGAACGTGATCAGTCGCGATGAGCGCCATCACCGACCGACTGTCATCGCCAGTCGTGTAATATCTCTAGTTGAGTGACAACTTATCATCGCAGAATCTCGAAAATGTGGTCTCAGTTTGTCCATCAGTCATCTCGACTCTGTATAACCAAAATGAGCGTGATCGGTCGCGACGAGCGCCATCGCCGACCCACCGTCATCGCCAGTAGTCTTATATCGTTAGTTGAATGACAACTTCTCGTCGCAGACTCTCAAAATTGCGGTCTCAGTTTGTCCAATCGGGCATCTCGACTCTGAAAAACCAAAATTAGCTTGATCGATCACGACAAGCGCCATCGCCGACTGACAATCATCGCCAGTAGTCTTATATCGTTAGTCAAATGACAACTTATCATCGCTGAATCTCAAAATTGTGGTCCGAGTGTGTCTATTCCGTCATCTCGACTCTGTATAACCAAAATGAGCGTGATCGGTCGCGACAAGCGCCATCGCCGACCGATTTTCATCGCCAGTAGTGTAATATTGCTATCAAATGACAACTTATCATCGCAGAATCACGAAATTGTGGTCTCAGTTTGTCCAATCGCTCATCCCGACTCTGTATAACCAAAATGAGCGTGATCGGTCGCAACGAGCGCCATCGCTGACCGATCGTAATCGCCAGTCGTGTAATATCTCTAGTTGAGTGACAACTTATCATCGCAGAATCTCAAAATTGCGGTCTCAGTTTGTCCAATCGGGCATCTCGACTCTGTATAACCAAAATGAGCGTGATCGGTCGCGGCGAGCGCCATCGCCGACCGACTTTCATCGCCAGTAGTGTAATAATGCTATCGAATGACAGCTTGTCATCGCAGAATCTCGAAATTGTGGTCTCAGTTTGTCCAATTGCTCATCCCGACTCTGTATAACCAAAATGAACGTGATCAGTCGCGACGAGGGCCATCACCGACCGACTGTCATCGCCAGTCGTGTAATATCTCTAGTTGAGTGACAACTTATCATCGCAGAATCTCGAAATTGCAGTCTCAGTTTGTCCAATCGGTCATCTTGACTCTGTATAACCAAAATGAACGTGATCGGTCGCGACGCGCACCATCTCCGACCGACATTCATCGCCAGTCGTGTAATATCGCTATCGAACGACAACTTATCATCGTAGAATCTCGAAATTGCAGTCTCAGTTTGTCCAATCAGGCATCTTGACTCTGTATAACCAAAATGAGCGTGATCGGTCGCGACGAGCGCCATCGCCGACCGACCGTCATCGCCAGTCGTGTAATATCACTAGTCCAATGAAAACTTATCATCGCAGAATCTCGAAAATGTGGTCTCAGTTTGTCCATCAGTCATCTCGACTCTGAATAACCAAAATGAGCGTGATCGGTCGCGACGAGCGCCATCGCCAACCGACCGTCATCGCCACTAGTCTTATATCGTTAGTCGAGTGACAACTTATCATCACAGAATCTCGAAAATGCAGTCTCAGTTTGTCCATCGGTCATCTCGACTCTGTATAACCAAAATGAGCGTGATCGGTCGCGACGAGCGCCATCGCCGACCGACCGTCATCGCATGTCGTGTAATATTGCACGTAGAATGACAACTTATCATCGCAGAATCTCGAAATTGCAGTCTCAATTTGTCCAATCGGTCATCTTGACTCTGTATAACCAAAATGAACGTGATCGGTCGCGACGAGCACCATCTCCGACCAACTTTCATCGCCAGTCGTGTAATATTGCTATCGAATGACAACTAATCATCGCAGAATCTCGAAATTGTGGTCTCAGTTTGTCCAATCGCTCATTCCGACTCCGTATAACCAAAATGAGCGTGATCGGTCGCGACGAGCGCCATCACCGACCAACTGTCATCGCTAGTCGTGTAATATCTCTAGTCGAATGACAACTTATCATCGCAGAATCTCGAAATTGCGGTCTCAGTTTGTCCAATCGGTCATCTTGACTCTGTATAACCAAAATGAGCGTGATCGGTCGCGACGAGCGCCATCGCCGACCGACCGTCATCGCAAGTCGTGTAATATTGCACGTAGAATGACAACTTATCATCGGAGAATCTCGAAATTGCAGTCTCAATTTGTCCAATCGGTCATCTTGACTCTGTATAACCAAAATGACCGTGATCGGTCGCGACGAGCGCCATCACCGACCAACTGTCATAGCTAGTCGTGTAATATCTCTAGTCGAATGACAACTTATCATCGCAGAATCTCGAAATTGCGGTCTCAGTTTGTCCAATCGGTCATCTTGACTCTGTATAACCAAAATGAGCGTGATCGGTCACGACGAGCGCCATCGCCGACCGACCGTCATCGCCAGACGTGTAATATCGCTAGTCGAATGAAAACTTATCATCGCAGAATCTCGAAATTGCGGTCTCAGTTTGTCCATCAGTCATTTCGACTCTGTATAACCAAAATGAGCGTGATCGGTCGCGACGAGCGCCATCGCCGACCGACCTTCATCGCCACTAGTCTTATATCGTTAGTCGAGTGACAACTTATCATCACAGAATCTCGAAAATGCAGTCTCAGTTTGTCCATCGGTCATCTCGACTCTGTATAACCAAAATGAGCGTGATCGGTCGCGACGAGCGCCATCGCCGACCGACCGTCATCGCAAGTCGTGTAATATTGCACGTAGAATGACAACTTATCATCGGAGAATCTCGAAATTGCAGTCTCAATTTGTCCAATCGGTCATCTTGACTCTGTATAACCAAAATGACCGTGATCGGTCGCGACGAGCGCCATCACCGACCAACTGTCATAGCTAGTCGTGTAATATCTCTAGTCGAATGACAACTTATCATCGCAGAATCTCGAAATTGCGGTCTCATTTTGTCCAATCGGTCATCTTGACTCTGTATAACCAAAATGAACGTGATCGTTCGCGACAACGCCATCGCCGACCGACAGTCATCGCCAGTCGTGTAATATCGCTAGTCGAATGACAACTTATCATCGCAGAATCTCGAAATTGCGGTCTCAGTTTGTCCAATTGGTCATCTTGACTCTGTATAACCAAAATGAACGTGATCGGTCGCGACGCGCACCATTTCCGACCGACATTCATCGCCAGTCGTGTAATATCGCTATCAAATGACAACTTATCATCGTAGAATCTCGAAATTGCAGTCTCAGTTTGTCCAATCGGGCATCTCGACTCTGTATAACCAAAATGAGCGTGATCGGTCGCGACGAGCGCCATCGCCGACCGACCGTCACCGCCAGTCGTGTAATATCGCTAGTCGAATGACAACTTATCATCGCAGAATCTCGAAATTGCGGTCTCAGTTTGTCCAATTGGTCATCTTGACTCTGTATAACCAAAATGAACGTGATCGGTCGCGACGCGCACCATCTCCGACCGACATTCATCGCCAGTCGTGTAATATCTCTAGTTGAGTGACAACTTATCATCGCAGAATCTCGAAATTGCAGTCTCAGTTTGTCCAATCGGGCATCTCGACTCTGTATAACCAAAATGAGCGTGATCGGTCGCGACGAGCGCCATCGCCGACCGACCGTCATCGCATGTCGTGTAATATTGCACGTAGAATGACAACTTATCATCGCAGAATCTCGAAATTGCAGTCTCAATTTGTCCAATCGGTCATCTTGACTCTGTATAACCAAAATGAACGTGATCGGTCACGACGAGCACCATCTCCGACCAACTTTCATCGCCAGTCGTGTAATATTGCTATCGAATGACAACTTATCATCGCAGAATCTCGAAATTGTGGTCTCAGTTTGTCAAATCGCTCATTCCGACTCCGTATAACCAAAATGAGCGTGATCGGTCGCGACGAGCGCCATCACCGACCAACTGTCATCGCTAGTCGTGTAATATCTCTAGTCGAATGACAACTTATCATCGCAGAATCTCGAAATTGCGGTCTCAGTTTGTCCAATCGGTCATCTTGACTCTGTATAACCAAAATGAGCGTGATCGGTCGCGACGAGCGCCATCGCTGACCGACCGTCATCGCCAGTCGTGTAATATCGCTAGTCGAATACAAACTTATCATCGCAGAATCTCGAAATTGCGGTCTCAGTTTGTCCATCAGTCATTTCGACTCTGTATAACCAAAATGAACGTGATCGGTCACGACGAGCACCATCTCCGACCGACTTTCATCGCCAGTAGTGTAATAATGCTATTGAATGACAGCTTATCATCGCAGAATCTCGAAATTGTGGTCTCAGTTTGTCCAAGCGCTCATCCTGACTCTGTATAACCAAAATGAACGTGATCAGTCGCGACGAGCGCCATCACCGACCGACTGTCATCGCCAGTCGTGTAATATCTCTAGTTGAGTGACAACTTATCATCGCAGAATCTCGAAAATGTGGTCTCAGTTTGTCCATCAGTCATCTCGACTCTGTATAACCAAAATGAGCGTGATCGGTCGCGACGAGCGCCATCGCCGACCCACCGTCATCGCCAGTAGTCTTATATCGTTAGTTGAATGACAACTTCTCGTCGCAGACTCTCAAAATTGCGGTCTCAGTTTGTCCAATCGGGCATCTCGACTCTGAAAAACCAAAATTAGCTTGATCGATCACGACAAGCGCCATCGCCGACTGACAATCATCGCCAGTAGTCTTATATCGTTAGTCAAATGACAACTTATCATCGCTGAATCTCAAAATTGTGGTCCGAGTGTGTCTATTCCGTCATCTCGACTCTGTATAACCAAAATGAGCGTGATCGGTCGCGACAAGCGCCATCGCCGACCGATTTTCATCGCCAGTAGTGTAATATTGCTATCAAATGACAACTTATCATCGCAGAATCACGAAATTGTGGTCTCAGTTTGTCCAATCGCTCATCCCGACTCTGTATAACCAAAATGAGCGTGATCGGTCGCAACGAGCGCCATCGCTGACCGATCAAAATCGCCAGTCGTGTAATATCTCTAGTTGAGTGACAACTTATCATCGCAGAATCTCAAAATTGCGGTCTCAGTTTGTCCAATCGGGCATCTCGACTCTGTATAACCAAAATGAGCGTGATCGGTCGCGGCGAGCGCCATCGCCGACCGACATTCATCGCCAGTCGTGTAATATCGCTATCGAACGACAACTTATCATCGTAGAATCTCGAAATTGCAGTCTCAGTTTGTCCAATCGCTCATTCCAACTCTGTATAACCAAAATGACCGTGATCAGTCGCGACGAGCGCCATCACCGACCAACTGTCATCGCTAGTCGTGTATTATCTCTAGTCGAATGACAACTTATAATCGCAGAATCTCGAAAATGTGGTCTCAGTTTGTCCATCAGTCATCTCGACTCTGAATAACCAAAATGAGCGTGATCGGTCGCGACGAGCGCCATCGCCAACCGACCGTCATCGCCACTAGTCTTATATCGTTAGTCGAGTGACAACTTATCATCACAGAATCTCGAAAATGCAGTCTCAGTTTGTCCATCGGTCATCTCGACTCTGTATAACCAAAATGAGCGTGATCGGTCGCAACGAGCGCCATCGCCGACCGACCGTCATCGCATGTCGTGTAATATTGCACGTAGAATGACAACTTATCATCGCAGAATCTCGAAATTGCAGTCTCAATTTGTCCAATCGGTCATCTTGACTCTGTATAACCAAAATGAACGTGATCGGTCGCGACGAGCACCATCTCCGACCAACTTTCATCGCCAGTCGTGTAATATTGCTATCGAATGACAACTAATCATCGCAGAATCTCGAAATTGTGGTCTCAGTTTGTCCAATCGCTCATTCCGACTCCGTATAACCAAAATGAGCGTGATGGGTCGCGACGAGCGCCATCACCGACCAACTGTCATCGCTAGTCGTGTAATATCTCTAGTCGAATGACAACTTATCATCGCAGAATCTCGAAATTGCGGTCTCAGTTTGTCCAATCGGTCATCTTGACTCTGTATAACCAAAATGAGCGTGATCGGTCGCGACGAGCGCCATCGCCGACCGACCGTCATCGCAAGTCGTGTAATATTGCACGTAGAATGACAACTTATCATCGGAGAATCTCGAAATTGCAGTCTCAATTTGTCCAATCGGTCATCTTGACTCTGTATAACCAAAATGACCGTGATCGGTCGCGACGAGCGCCATCACCGACCAACTGTCATAGCTAGTCGTGTAATATCTCTAGGCGAATGACAACTTATCATCGCAGAATCTCGAAATTGCGGTCTCAGTTTGTCCAATCGGTCATCTTGACTCTGTATAACCAAAATGAGCGTGATCGGTCACGACGAGCGCCATCGCCGACCGACCGTCATCGCCAGACGTGTAATATCGCTAGTCGAATGAAAACTTATCATCGCAGAATCTCGAAATTGCGGTCTCAGTTTGTCCATCAGTCATTTCGACTCTGTATAACCAAAATGAGCGTGATCGGTCGCGACGAGCGCCATCGCCGACCGACCTTCATCGCCACTAGTCTTATATCGTTAGTCGAGTGACAACTTATCATCACAGAATCTCGAAAATGCAGTCTCAGTTTGTCCATCGGTCATCTCGACTCTGTATAACCAAAATGAGCGTGATCGGTCGCGACGAGCGCCATCGCCGACCAACCGTCATCGCAAGTCGTGTAATATTGCACGTAGAATGACAACTTATCATCGGAGAATCTCGAAATTGCAGTCTCAATTTGTCCAATCGGTCATCTTGACTCTGTATAACCAAAATGACCATGATCGGTCGCGACGAGCGCCATCACCGACCAACTGTCATAGCTAGTCGTGTAATATCTCTAGTCGAATGACAACTTATCATCGCAGAATCTCGAAATTGCGGTCTCATTTTGTCCAATCGGTCATCTTGACTCTGTATAACCAAAATGAACGTGATCGTTCGCGACAACGCCATCGCCGACCGACAGTCATCGCCAGTCGTGTAATATCGCTAGTCGAATGACAACTTATCATCGCAGAATCTCGAAATAGCGGTCTCAGTTTGTCCAATTGGTCATCTTGACTCTGTATAACCAAAATGAACGTGATCGGTCGCGACGCGCACCATCTCCGACCGACATTCATCGCCAGTCGTGTAATATCGCTATCAAATGACAACTTATCATCGTAGAATCTCGAAATTGCAGTCTCAGTTTGTCCAATCGGGCATCTCGACTCTGTATAACCAAAATGAGCGTGATCGGTCGCGACGAGCGCCATCGCCGACCGACCGTCACCGCCAGTCGTGTAATATCGCTAGTCGAATGACAACTTATCATCGCAGAATCTCGAAATTGCGGTCTCAGTTTGTCCAATTGGTCATCTTGACTCTGTATAACCAAAATGAACGTGATCGGTCGCGACGCGCACCATCTCCGACCGACATTCATCGCCAGTCGTGTAATATCTCTAGTTGAGTGACAACTTATCATCGCAGAATCTCGAAATTGCAGTCTCAGTTTGTCCAATCGGGCATCTCGACTCTGTATAACCAAAATGAGCGTGATCGGTCGCGACGAGCGCCATCGCCGACCGACCGTCATCGCATGTCGTGTAATATTGCACGTAGAATGACAACTTATCATCGCAGAATCTCGAAATTGCAGTCTCAATTTGTCCAATCGGTCATCTTGACTCTGTATAACCAAAATGAACGTGATCGGTCACGACGAGCACCATCTCCGACCAACTTTCATCGCCAGTCGTGTAATATTGCTATCGAATGACAACTTATCATCGCAGAATCTCGAAATTGTGGTCTCAGTTTGTCCAATCGCTCATTCCGACTCCGTATAACCAAAATGAGCGTGATCGGTCGCGACGAGCGCCATCACCGACCAACTGTCATCGCTAGTCGTGTAATATCTCTAGTCGAATGACAACTTATCATCGCAGAATCTCGAAATTGCGGTCTCAGTTTGTCCAATCGGTCATCTTGACTCTGTATAACCAAAATGAGCGTGATCGGTCGCGACGAGCGCCATCGCTGACCGACCGTCATCGCCAGTCGTGTAATATCGCTAGTCGAATACAAACTTATCATCGCAGAATCTCGAAATTGCGGTCTCAGTTTGTCCATCAGTCATTTCGACTCTGTATAACCAAAATGAGCGTGATCGGTCGCGACGAGCGCCATCGCCGACCGACCTTCATCGCCACTAGTCTTATATCGTTAGTCGAGTGACAACTTATCATCACAGAATCTCGAAAATGCAGTCTCAGTTTGTCCATCGGTCATCTCGACTCTGTATAACCAAAATGAGCGTGATCGGTCGCGACGAGCGCCATCGCCGACCGACCGTCATCGCAAGTCGTGTAATATTGCACGTAGAATGACAACTTATCATCGGAGAATCTCGAAATTGCAGTCTCAATTTGTCCAATCGGTCATCTTGACTCTGTATAACCAAAATGACCGTGATCGGTCGCGACGAGCGCCATCACCGACCAACTGTCATAGCTAGTCGTGTAATATCTCTAGTCGAATGACAACTTATCATCGCAGAATCTCGAAATTGCGGTCTCATTTTGTCCAATCGGTCATCTTGACTCTGTATAACCAAAATGAATGTGATCGTTCGCGACAACGCCATCGCCGACCGACAGTCATCGCCAGTCGTGTAATATCGCTAGTCGAATGACAACTTATCATCGCAGAATCTCGAAATTGCGGTCTCAGTTTGTCCAATTGGTCATCTTGACTCTGTATAACCAAAATGAACGTGATCGGTCGCGACGCGCACCATCTCCGACCGACATTCATCGCCAGTCGTGTAATATCGCTAGTCGAATGACAACTTATCATCGCAGAATCTCGAAATTGCGGTCTCAGTTTGTCCAATTGGTCATCTTGACTCTGTATAACCAAAATGAACGTGATCGGTCGCGACGCGCACCATCTCCGACCGACATTCATCGCCAGTCGTGTAATATCGCTATCGATTGATAACTTATCATCGTAGAATCTCGAAATTGCAGTCTCAGTTTGTCCAATCGGGCATCTCGACTCTGTATAACCAAAATGAGCGTGATCGGTCGCGACGAGCGCCATCGCCGACCGACCGTCACCGCCAGTCGTGTAATATCGCTAGTCGAATGAAAACTTATCATCGCAGAATCTCGAAATTGCGGTCTCAGTTTGTCCATCAGTCATCTCGACTCTGTATAACCAAAATGAACGTGATCGGTCGCGACGAGCACCATCTCCGGCCAACTTTCATCGCCAGTCGTGTAATTTTGCTATCGAATGACAACTTATCATCGCAGAATCTCGAAATTGTGGTCTCAGTTTGTCCAATCGCTCATTCCGACTCTGTATAACCAAAATGCTGTGATCGGTCGCGACGAGCGCCATCAACGACCAACTGTCATCGCTAGTCGTGTAATATCTCTAGTCGAATGACAACTTATCATCGCAGAATCTCGAAATTGCGGTCTCAGTTTGTCCAATCGGTCATCTTGACTCTGTATAACCAAAATGAACGTGATCGTTCGCGACAACGCCATCGCCGACCGACAGTCATCGCCAGTCGTGTAATATCGCTAGTCGAATGACAACTTATCATCGCAGAATCTCGAAATTGCGGTCTCAGTTTCTCCAATCGGTCATCTTGACTCTGTATAACCAAAATGAACGTGATCGGTCGCGACGAGCACCATCTCCGACCGACATTCATCGCCAGTCGTGTAATATCGCTATCGAACGACAACTTATCATCGTAGAATCTCGAAATTGCAGTCTCAGTTTGTCCAATTGGGCATCTCGACTCTGTATAACCAAAATGAGTGTGATTGGTCGCGCCGAGCGCCTTCGCCGACCGACCGTCATCGCCAGTCGCGTAATATTGCCAGTCGAATGAAAACTTATCATCGCAGAATCTCGAAATTGCGGTCTCAGTTTGTCCAATCGGTCATCTTGACTCTGTATAACCAAAATGAACGTGATCGGTCGCGACGAGCGCCATCGACGACCGATTTTCATCGCCAGTAGTGTAATATTGCTATCGAATGACAACTTAGCATCGCAGAATCTTGAAATTGTGGTCTCAGTTTGTCCAATCGCTCATCCCGACTCTGTATAACCAAAATGACCGTGATCGGTCGACGAGCGCCATCACCGACCAACTGTCATCGCTAGTCATGTAATATCTCTAGTCGAATGACAACTTATCATCGCAGAATCTCGAAATTGCGGTCTCAGTTTGTCCAATCAGTCATCTTGACTCTGTATAACCAAAATGAACGTGATCGTTCGCGACAACACAATCGCCGACCGACAGTCATCGCCAGTCGTGTAATATCGCTAGTCGAATGACAACTTATCATCGCAGAATCTCGAAATTGCGGTCTCAGTTTGTCCAATCGGTCATCTTGACTCTGTATAACCAAAATGAACGTGATCGGTCGCGACGCGCACCATCTCCGACCGACATTCATCGCCAGTCGTGTAATATCGCTATCGAACGACAACTTATCATCGTAGAATCTCGAAATTGCAGTCTCAGTTTGTCCAATCAGGCATCTCGACTCTGTATAACCAAAATGAGCGTGATCGGTCGCGACGAGCGCCATCGCCGACCGACCGTCATCGCCAGTCGTGTAATATCACTAGTCGAATGAAAACTTATCATCGCAGAATCTCGAAAATGTGGTCTCAGTTTGTCCATCAGTCATCTCGACTCTGAATAACCAAAATGAGCGTGATCGGTCGCGACGAGCGCCATCGCCAACCGACCGTCATCGGCACTAGTCTTATATCGTTAGTCGAGTGACAACTTATCATCACAGAATCTCGAAAATGCAGTCTCAGTTTGTCCATCGGTCATCTCGACTCTGTATAACCAAAATGAGCGTGATCGGTCGCGACGAGCGCCATCGCCGACCGACCGTCATCGCATGTCGTGTAATATTGCACGTAGAATGACAACTTATCATCGCAGAATCTCGAAATTGCAGTCTCAATTTGTCCAATCGGTCATCTTGACTCTGTATAACCAAAATGAACGTGATCGGTCGCGACGAGCACCATCTCCGACCAACTTTCATCGCCAGTCGTGTAATATCGCTATCGAACGACAACTTATCATCGTAGAATCTCGAAATTGCAGTCTCAGTTTGTCCAATTGGGCATCTCGACTCTGTATAACCAAAATGAGTGTGATTGGTCGCGACGAGCGCCTTCGCCGACCGACCGTCATCGCCAGTCGCGTAATATTGCCAGTCGAATGAAAACTTATCATCGCAGAATCTCGAAATTGCGGTCTCAGTTTGTCCAATCGGTCATCTTGACTCTGTATAACCAAAATGAACGTGATCGGTCGCGACGAGCGCCATCGACGACCGATTTTCATCGCCAGTAGTGTAATATTGCTATCGAATGACAACTTAGCATCGCAGAATCTTGAAATTGTGGTCTCAGTTTGTCCAATCGCTCATCCCGACTCTGTATAACCAAAATGACCGTGATCGGTCGCGACGAGCGCCATCACCGACCAACTGTCATCGCTAGTCATGTAATATCTCTAGTCGAATGACAACTTATCATCGCAGAATCTCGAAATTGCGGTCTCAGTTTGTCCAAGCAGTCATCTTGACTCTGTATAACCAAAATGAACGTGATCGTTCGCGACAACGCAATCGCCGACCGACAGTCATCGCCAGTCGTGTAATATCGCTAGTCGAATGACAACTTATCATCGCAGAATCTCGAAATTGCGGTCTCAGTTTGTCCAATCGGTCATCTTGACTCTGTATAACCAAAATGAACGTGATCGGTCGCGACGCGCACCATCTCCGACCGACATTCATCGCCAGTCGTGTAATATCGCTATAGAACGACAACTTATCATCGTAGAATCTCGAAATTGCAGTCTCAGTTTGTCCAATCAGGCATCTCGACTCTGTATAACCAAAATGAGCGTGATCGGTCGCGACGAGCGCCATCGCCGACCGACCGTCATCGCCAGTCGTGTAATATCACTAGTCGAATGAAAACTTATCATCGCAGAATCTCGAAAATGTGGTCTCAGTTTGTCCATCAGTCATCTCGACTCTGTATAACCAAAATGAGCGTGATCGGTCGCGACGAGCGCCATCGCCAACCGACCGTCATCGGCACTAGTCTTATATCGTTAGTCGAGTGACAACTTATCATCACAGAATCTCGAAAATGCAGTCTCAGTTTGTCCATCGGTCATCTCGACTCTGTATAACCAAAATGAGCGTGATCGGTCTCGACGAGCGCCATCGCCGACCGACCGTCATCGCATGTCGTGTAATATTGCACGTAGAATGACAACTTATCATCGCAGAATCTCGAAATTGCAGTCTCAATTTGTCCAATCGGTCATCTTGACTCTGTATAACCAAAATGAACGTGATCGGTCGCGACGAGCACCATCTCCGACCAACTTTCATCGCCAGTCGTGTAATATTGCTATCGAATGACAACTTATCATCGCAGAATCTCGAAATTGTGGTCTCAGTTTGTCCAATCGCTCATTCCGACTCTGTATAACCAAAATGAGCGTGATCGGTCGCGACGAGCGCCATCACCGACCAACTGTCATCGCTAGTCGTGTACTAGTCGAATGACAACTTATCATCGCAGAATCTCGAAATTGCGGTCTCAGTTTGTCCAATCGGTCATCTTGACTCTGTATAACCAAAATGAGCGTGATCGGTCACGACGAGCGCCATCGCCGACCGACCGTCATCGCCAGTCGTATAATATCGCTAGTCGAATACAAACTTATCATCGCAGAATCTCGAAATTGCGGTCTCAGTTTGTCCATCAGTCATTTCGACTCTGTATAACCAAAATGAGCGTGATCGGTCGCGACGAGCGCCATCGCCGACCGACCTTCATCGCCACTAGTCTTATATCGTTAGTCGAGTGACAACTTATCATCACAGAATCTCGAAAATGCAGTCTCAGTTTGTCCATCGGTCATCTCGACTCTGTATAACCAAAATGAGCGTGATCGGTCGCGACGAGCGCCATCGCCGACCGACCGTCATCGCAAGTCGTGTAATATTGCACGTAGAATGACAACTTATCATCGGAGAATCTCGAAATTGCAATCTCAATTTGTCCAATCGGTCATCTTGACTCTGTATAACCAAAATGACCGTGATCGGTCGCGACGAGCGCCATCACCGACCAACTGTCATAGCTAGTCGTGTAATATCGCCAGTCGAATGACAACTTATCATCGCAGAATCTCGAAATTGCGGTCTCAGTTTGTCCAATTGGTCATCTTGACTCTGTATAACCAAAATGAACGTGATCGGTCGCGACGCGCACCATCTCCGACCGACATTCATCGCCAGTCGTGTAATATCGCTATCGAATGACAACTTATCATCGTAGAATCTCGAAATTGCAGTCTCAGTTTGTCCAATCGGGCATCTCGACTCTGTATAACCAAAATGAGCGTGATCGGTCGCGACGAGCGCCATCGCCGACCGACCGTCATCGCCAGTCGTGTAATATCGCTAGTTGAATGAAAACTTATCATCGCAGAATCTCGAAATTGCGGTCTCAGTTTGTCCATCAGTCATCTCGACTCTGTATAACCAAAATGAACGTGATCGGTTGCGACGAGCACCATCTCCGGCCAACTTTCATCGCCAGTCGTGTAATTTTGCTATCGAATGACAACTTATCATCGCAGAATCTCGAAATTGTGGTCTCAGTTTGTCCAATCGCTCATTCCGACTCTGTATAACCAAAATGACCGTGATCGGTCGCGACGAGCGCCATCAACGACCAACTGTCATCGCTAGTCGTGTAATATCTCTAGTCGAATGACAACTTATCATCGCAGAATCTCGAAATTGCGGTCTCAGTTTGTCCAATCGGTCATCTTGACTCTGTATAACCAAAATGAACGTGATCGTTCGCGACAACGCCATCGCCGACTGACAGTCATCGCCAGTCGTGTAATATCGCTAGTCAAATGACAACTTATCATCGCAGAATCTCGAAATTGCGGTCTCAGTTTGTCCAATCGGTCATCTTGACTCTGTATAACCAAAATGAACGTGATCGGTCGCGACGAGCACCATCTCCGACCGACATTCATCGCCAGTCGTGTAATATCGCTATCGAACGAGAACTTATCATCGTAGAATCTCGAAATTGCAGTCTGAGTTTGTCCAATTGGGCATCTCGACTCTGTATAACCAAAATGAGTGTGATCGGTCGCGACGAGCGCCTTCGCCGACCGACCGTCATCGCCAGTCGCGTAATATTGCCAGTCGAATGAAAACTTATCATCGCAGAATCTCGAAATTGCGGTCTCAGTTTGTCCAATCGGTCATCTTGACTCTGTATAACCAAAATGAACGTGATCGGTCGCGACGAGCGCCATCGCCGACCGATTTTCATCTCCAGTAGTGTAATATTGCTATCGAATGACAACTTATCATCGCAGAATCTTGAAATTGTGGTCTCAGTTTGTCCAATCGCTCATCCCGACTCTGTATAACCAAAATGACCGTGATCGGTCGCGACGAGCGCCATCACCGACCAACTGTCATCGCTAGTCGTGTAATATCTCTAGTCGAATGACAACTTATCATCGCAGAATCTCGAAATTGCGGTCTCAGTTTGTCCAATCAGTCATCTTGACTCTGTATAACCAAAATGAACGTGGTCGTTCGCGACAACGCCATCGCCGACCGACAGTCATCGCCAGTCGTGTAATATCGCTAGTCGAATGACAACTTATCATCGCAGAATTTCGAAATTGCGGTCTCAGTTTGTCAAATCGGTCATCTTGACTCTGTATAACCAAAATGAACGTGATCGGTCGCGACGCGCACCATCTCCGACCGACATTCATCGCCAGTCGTGTAATATCGCTATCGAACGACAACTTATCATCGTAGAATCTCGAAATTGCAGTCTCAGTTTGTCCAATCAGGCATCTCGACTCTGTATAACCAAAATGAGCGTGATCGGTCGCGACGAGCGCCATCGCCGACCGACCGTCATCACCAGTCGTGTAATATCGCTAGTCGAATGAAAACTTATCATCGCAGAATCTCGAAAATGTGGTCTCAGTTTGTCCATCAGTCATCTCGACTCTGTATAACCAAAATGAACGTGATCGGTCGCGACGAGCACCATCTCCGGCCAACTTTCATCGCCAGTCGTGTAATTTTGCTATCGAATGACAACTTATCATCGCAGAATCTCGAAATTGTGGTCTCAGTTTGTCCAATCGCTCATTCCGACTCTGTATAACCAAAATGACCGTGATCGGTCGCGACGAGCGCCATCAACGACCAACTGTCATCGCTAGTCGTGTAATATCTCTAGTCGAATGACAACTTATCATCGCAGAATCTCGAAATTGCGGTCTCAGTTTGTCCAATCGGTCATCTTGACTCTGTATAACCAAAATGAATGTGATCGTTCGCGACAACGCCATCGCCGACCGACAGTCATCGCCAGTCGTGTAATATCGCTAGTCGAATGACAACTTATCATCGCAGAATCTCGAAATTGCGGTCTCAGTTTCTCCAATCGGTCATCTTGACTGTGTATAACCAAAATGAACGTGATCGGTCGCGACGAGCACCATCTCCGACCGACATTCATCGCCAGTCGTGTAATATCGCTATCGAACGACAACTTATCATCGTAGAATCTCGAAATTGCAGTCTCAGTTTGTCCAATTGGGCATCTCGACTCTGTATAACCAAAATGAGTGTGATTGGTCGCGACGAGCGCCTTCGCCGACCGACCGTCATCGCCAGTCGCGTAATATTGCCAGTCGAATGAAAACTTATCATCGCAGAATCTCGAAATTGCGGTCTCAGTTTGTCCAATCGGTTATCTTGACTCTGTATAACCAAAATGAACGTGATCGGTCGCGACGAGCGCCATCGCCGACCTATTTTCATCGCCAGTAGTGTAATATTGCTATCGAATGACAACTTATCATCGCAGAATCTTGAAATTGTGGTCTCAGTTTGTCCAATCGCTCATCCCGACTCTGTATAACCAAAATGACCGTGATCGGTCGCGACGAGCGCCATCACCGACCAACTGTCATCGCTAGTCGTGTAATATCTCTAGTCGAATGACAACTTATCATCGCAGAATCTCGAAATTGCGGTCTCAGTTTGTCCAATCAGTCATCTTGACTCTGTATAACCAAAATGAACGTGATCGTTCGCGACAACGCCATCGCCGACCGACAGTCATCGCCAGTCGTGTAATATCGCTAGTCGAATGACAACTTATCATCGCAGAATCTCGAAATTGCGGTCTCAGTTTGTCCAATCGGTCATCTTGACTCTGTATAACCAAAATGAACGTGATCGGTCGCGACGCGCACCATCTCCGACCGACATTCATCGCCAGTCGTGTAATATCGCTATCGAACGACAACTTATCATCGTAGCATCTCGAAATTGCAGTCTCAGTTTGTCCAATCAGGCATCTCGACTCTGTATAACCAAAATGAGCGTGATCGGTCGCGACGAGCGCCATCGCCGACCGACCGTCATCGCCAGTCGTGTAACATCGCTAGTCGAATGAAAACTTATCATCGCAGAATCTCGAAAATGTGGTCTCAGTTTGTCCATCAGTCATCTCGACTCTGAATAACCAAAATGAGCGTGATCGGTCGCGACGAGCGCCATCGCCAAACGACCGTCATCGCCACTAGTCTTATATCGTTAGTCGAGTGACAACTTATCATCACAGAATCTCGAAAATGCAGTCTCAGTTTGTCCATCGGTCATCTCGACTCTGTATAACCAAAATGAGCGTGATCGGTCGCGACGAGCGCCATCGCCGACCGACCGTCATCGCATGTCGTGTAATATTGCACGTAGAATGACAACTTATCATCGCAGAATCTCGAAATTGCAGTCTCAATTTGTCCAATCGGTCATCTTGACTCTGTATAACCAAAATGAACGTGATCGGTCGCGACGAGCACCATCTCCGACCAACTTTCATCGCCAGTCGTGTAATATTGCTATCGAATGACAACTTATCATCGCAGAATCTCGAAATTGTGGTCTCAGTTTGTCCAATCGCTCATTCCGACTCTGTATAACCAAAATGAGCGTGATCGGTCGCGACGAGCGCCATCACCGACCAACTGTCATCGCTAGTCGTGTAATATCTCTAGTCGAATGACAACTTATCATCGCAGAATCTCGAAATTGCGGTCTCAGTTTGTCCAATCGGTCATCTTGACTCTGTATAACCAAAATGAGCGTGATCGGTCGCGACGAGCGCAATCGCCGACCGACCGTCATCGCCAGTCGTGTAATATCGCTATCGAATGACAACTTATCATCGTAGAATCTCGAAATTGCAGTCTCAGTTTGTCCAATCGGGCATCTCGACTCTGTATAACCAAAATGAGCGTGATCGGTCGCGACGAGCGCCATCGCCGACCAACCGTCATCGCCAGTCGTGTAATATCGCTAGTCGAATGAAAACTTATCATCGCAGAATCTCGAAATTGCGGTCTCAGTTTGTCCATCAGTCATCTCGACTCTGTATAACCAAAATGAGCGTGATCGGTCGCGACGAGCGCCATCGCCGACCGACCTTCATCGCCACTAGTCTTATATCGTTAGTCGAGTGACAACTTATCATCACAGAATCTCGAAAATGCAGTCTCAGTTTGTCCATCGGTCATCTCGACTATGTATAACCAAAATGAGCGTGATCGGTCGCGACGACCGCCATCGCCGACCGACCGTCATCGCAAGTCGTGTAGTATCGCTATCGAATGACAACTTATCATCGTAGAATCTCGAAATTGCAGTCTCAGTTTGTCCAATCGGGCATCTCGACTCTGTATAACCAAAATGAGCGTGATCGGTCGCGACGAGCGCCATCGCCGACCGACCGTCATCGCCAGTCGTGTAATATCGCTAGTCGAATGAAAACTTATCATCGCAGAATCTCGAAATTGCGGTCTCAGTTTGTCCATCAGTCATCTCGACTCTGTATAACCAAAATGAACGTGATCGGTCGCGACGAGCACCATCTCCGGCCAACTTTCATCGCCAATCGTGTAATTTTGCTATCGAATGACAACTTATCATCGCAGAATCTCGAAATTGTGGTCTCAGTTTGTCCAATCGCTCATTCCGACTCTGTATAACAAAAATGACCGTGATCGGTCGCGACGAGCGCCATCAACGACCAACTGTCATCGCTAGTCGTGTAATATCTCTAGTCGAATGACAACTTATCATCGCAGAATCTCGAAATTGCGGTCTCAGTTTGTCCAATCGGTCATCTTGACTCTGTATAACCAAAATGAACGTGATCGTTCGCGACAACGCCATCGCCGACCGACAGTCATCGCCAGTCGTGTAATATCGCTAGTCGAATGACAACTTATCATCGCAGAATCTCGAAATTGCGGTCTCAGTTTGTCCAATCGGTCATCTTGACTCTGTATAACCAAAATGAACGTGATCGGTCGCGACGAGCACCATCTCTGACCGACATTCATCGCCAGTCGTGTAATATCGCTATCGAACGAGAACTTATCATCGTAGAATCTCGAAATTCCAGTCTGAGTTTGTCCAATTGGGCATCTCGACTCTGTATAACCAAAATGAGTGTGATCGGTCGCGACGAGCGCCTTCGCCGACCGACCGTCATCGCCAGTCGCGTAATATTGCCAGTCGAATGAAAACTTATCATCGCAGAATCTCGAAATTGCGGTCTCAGTTTGTCCAATCGGTCATCTTGACTCTGTATAACCAAAATGAACGTGATCGGTCGCGACGAGCGCCATCGCCGACCGATTTTCATCGCCAGTAGTGTAATATTGCTATCGAATGACAACTTATCATCGCAGAATCTTGAAATTGTGGTCTCAGTTTGTCCAATCGCTCATCCCGACTCTGTATAACCAAAATGACCGTGATCGGTCGCGACGAGCGCCATCACCGACCAACTGTCATCGCTAGTCGTGTAATATCTCTAGTCGAATGACAACTTATCATCGCAGAATCTCGAAATTGCGGTCTCAGTTTGTCCAATCAGTCATCTTGACTCTGTATAACCAAAATGAACGTGATCGTTCGCGACAACGCCATCGCCGACCGACAGTCATCGCCAGTCGTGTAATATCGCTAGTCAAATGACAACTTATCATCGCAGAATCTCGAAATTGCGGTCTCAGTTTGTCCAATCGGTCATCTTGACTCTGTATAACCAAAATGAACGTGATCGGTCACGACGCGCACCATCTCCGACCGACATTCACCACCAGTCGTGTAATATCGCTATCGAACGACAACTTATCATCGTAGAATCTCGAAATTGCAGTCTCAGTTTGTCCAATCAGGCATCTCGACTCTGTATAACCAAAATGAGCGTGATCGGTCGCGACGAGCGCCATCGCCGACCGACCGTCATCGCCAGTCGTGTAATATCGCTAGTCGAATGAAAACTTATCATCGCAGAATCTCGAAAATGTGGTCTCAGTTTGTCCATCAGTCATCTCGACTCTGAATAATCAAAATGAGCGTGATCGGTGGCGACGAGCGCCATCGCCAACCGACCGTCATCGCCACTAGTCTTATATCGTTAGTCGAGTGACAACTTATCATCACAGAATCTCGAAAATGCAGTCTCAGTTTGTCCATCGGTCATCTCGACTCTGTATAACCAAAATGAGCGTGATCGGTCGCGACGAGCGCCATCGCCGACCGACCGTCATCGCAAGTCGTGTAATATTGCACGTAGAATGACAACTTATCATCGCAGAATCTCGAAATTGCAGTCTCAATTTGTCCAATCGGTCATCTTGACTCTGTATAACCAAAATGAACGTGATCGGTCGCGACGAGCACCATCTCCGACCAACTTTCATCGCCAGTCGTGTAATATTGCTATCGAATGACAACTTATCATCGCAGAATCTCGAAATTGTGGTCTCAGTTTGTCCAATCGCTCATTCCGACTCTGTATAACCAAAATGAGCGTGATCGGTCGCGACGAGCGCCATCACCGACCAACTGTCATCGCTAGTCGTGTAATATCTCTAGTCGAATGACAACTTATCATCGCAGAATCTCGAAATTGCGGTCTCAGTTTGTCCAATCGGTCATCTTCACTCTGTATAACCAAAATGAACGTGATCGGTCGCGACGCGCACCATCTCCGACCGACATTCATCGCCAGTCGTGTAATATCGCTATCGAATGACAACTTATCATCGTAGAATCTCGAAATTGCAGTCTCAGTTTGTCCAATCGGGCATCTCGACTCTGTATAACCAAAATGAGCGTGATCGGTCGCGACGAGCGCCATCGCCGACCGACCGTCATCGCCAGTCGTGTAATATCGCTAGTCGAATGAAAACTTATCATCGCAGAATCTCGAAATTGCGGTCTCAGTTTGTCCATCAGTCATCTCGACTCTGTATAACCAAAATGAGCGTGATCGGTCGCGACGAGCGCCATCGCCGACGGACCTTTATCGCCACTAGTCTTATATCGTTAGTCGAGTGACAACTTATCATCACAGAATCTCGAAAATGCAGTCTCAGTTTGTCCATCGGTCATCTCGACTCTGTATAACCAAAATCATCGTGATCGGTCGCGACGAGCGCCATCGCCGACCGACCGTCATCGCAAGTCGTGTAATATTGCACGTAGAATGACAACTTATCATCGGAGAATCTCGAAATTGCAGTCTGAATTTGTCCAATCGGTCATCTTGACTCTGTATAACCAAAATGAGCGTGATCGGTCGCGACGAGCACCATCTCCGACCAACTTTCATCGCCAGTCGTGTAATATTGCTATCGAATGACAACTTATCATCGCAGAATCTCGAAATTGTGGTCTCAGTTTGTCCAATCGCTCATTCCGACTCTGTATAACCAAAATGAGCGTGATCGGTCGCGATGAGCGCCATCACCGACCAACTGTCATAGCTAGTCGTTTAATATCTCTAGTCGAATGACAACTTATCATCGCAGAATCTCGAAATTGCGGTCTCATTTTGTCCAATCGGTCATCTTGACTCTGTATAACCAAAATGAACGTGATCGTTCGCGACAACGCCATCGCCGACCGACAGTTATCGCCAGTCGTGTAATATCGCTAGTCGAATGACAACTTATCATCGCAGAATCTCGAAATTGCGGTCTCAGTTTGTCCAATTGGTCATCTTGACTCTGTATAACCAAAATGAACGTGATCGGTCGCGACTCGCACCATCTCCGACCGACATTCATCGCCAGTCGTGTAATATCGCTATCGAACGACAACTTATCATCGTAGAATCTCGAAATTGCAGTCTCAGTTTGTCCAATCGGGCATCTCGACTCTGTATAACCAAAATGAGCGTGATCGGTCGCGACGAGCGCCATCACCGACCGACCGTCATCGCCAGTCGTGTAATATCGCTAGTCGAATGAAAACTTATCATCGCAGAATCTCGAAATTGCGGTCTCAGTTTGTCCATCAGTCATCTCGACTCTGTATAACCAAAATGAAAGTGATCGGTCGCGACGAGCACCATCTCCGGCCAACTTTCATCGCCAGTCGTGTAATTTTGCTATCGAATGACAACTTATCATCGCAGAATCTCGAAATTGTGGTCTCAGTTTGTCCAATCGCTCATTCCGACTCTGTATAACCAAAATGACCGTGATCGGTCGCGACGAGCGCCATCACCGACCAACTGTAATCGCTAGTCGTGTAATATCTCTAGTCGAATGACAACTTATCATCGCAGAATCTCGAAATTGCGGTCTCAGTTTGTCCAATCGGTCATCTTGACTCTGTATAACCAAAATGAACGTGATCGTTCGCGACAACGCCATCGCCGACCGACAGTCATCGCCAGTCGTGTAATATCGCTAGTCAAATGACAACTTATCATCGAAGAATCTCGAAATTGCGGTCTCAGTTTGTCCAATCGGTCATCTTGACTCAGTATAACCAAATGAACGTGATCGGTCGCGACGAGCACCATCTCCGACCGACATTCATCGCCAGTCGTGTAATATCGCTATCGAACGACAACTTATCATCGTAGAATCTCGAAATTGCAGTCTCAGTTTGTCCAATTGGGCATCTCGACTCTGTATAACCAAAATGAGTGTGATCGGTCGCGACGAGCGCCTTCGCCGACCGACCGTCATCGCCAGTCGCGTAATATTGCCAGTCGAATGAAAACTTATCATCGCAGAATCTCGAAATTGCGGTCTCAGTTTGTCCAATCGGTCATCTTGACTCTGTATAACCAAAATGAACGTGATCGGTCGCGACGAGCGCCATCGCCGACCGATTTTCATCGCCAGTAGTGTAATATTGCTATCGAATGACAACTTATCATCGCAGAATCTTGAAATTGTGGTCTCAGTTTGTCCAATCGCTCATCCCGACTCTGTATAACCAAAATGACCGTGATCGGTCGCGACGAGCGCCATCACCGACCAACTGTCATCGCTAGTCGTGTAATATCTCTAGTCGAATGACAACTTATCATCGCAGAATCTCGAAATTGCGGTCTCAGTTTGTCCAATCAGTCATCTTGACTCTGTATAACCAAAATGAACGTGATCGTTCGCGACAACGCCATCGCCGACCGACAGTCATCGCCAGTCGTGTAATATCGCTAGTCGTATGACAACTTATCATCGCAGAATCTCGAAATTGCGGTCTCAGTTTGTCCAATCGGTCATCTTGACTCTGTATAACCAAATGAACGTGATCGGTCGCGACGCGCACCATCTCCGACCGACATTCATCGCCAGTCGTGTAATATCGCTATCGAACGACAACTTATCATCGTAGAATCTCGAAATTGCAGTCTCAGTTTGTCCAATCGGGCATCTCGACTCTGTATAACCAAAATGAGCGTGATCGGTCGCGACGAGCGCCATCGCCGACCGACCGTCATCGCCAGTCGTGTAATATCGCTAGTCGAATGAAAACTTATCATCGCAGAATCTCGAAATTGCGGTCTCAGTTTGTCCATCTGTCATCTCGACTCTGTATAACCAAAATGAGCGTGATCGGTCGCGACGAGCGCCATCGCCGACCGACCGTCATCACAAGTCATGTAATATTGCACGTAGAATGACAACTTATCATCGCAGAATCTCGAAATTGCAGTCTCAATTTGTCCAATCGGTCATCTTGACTCTGTATAACCAAAATGAACGTGATCGGTCGCGACGAGCACCATCTCCGACCAACTTTCATCGCCAGTCGTGTAATATTGCTATCGAATGACAACTTATCATCGCAGAATCTCGAAATTGTGGTCTCAGTTTGTCCAATCGCTCATTCCGACTCTGTATAACCAAAATGACCGTGATCGGTCGCGACGAGCGCCATCACCGACCAACTGTCATCGCTAGTCGTGTATTATCTCTAGTCGAATGACAACTTATCATCGCAGAATCTCGAAATTGCGGTCTCAGTTTGTCCAATCGGTCATCTTGACTCTGTATAACCAAAATGAACGTGATCGTTCGCGACAACGCCATCGCCGACCGACAGTCATCGCCAGTCGTGTAATATCGCTAGTCGAATGACAACTTATCATCGCAGAATCTCGAAATTGCGGTCTCAATTTGTCCAATTGGTCATCTTGACTCTGTATAACCAAAATGAACGTGATCGGTCGCGACGCGCACCATCTCCGACCGACATTCATCGCCAGTCGTGTAATATCGCTATCGAACGACAACTTATCATCGTAGAATCTCGAAATTGCAGTCTCAGTTTGTCCAATCGGGCATCTCGACTCTGTATAACCAAAATGAGCGTGATCGGTCACGACGAGCGCCATCGCCGACCGACCCTCATCGCCAGTCGTGTAATATCGCTAGTCGAATGAAAACTTATCATCGCAGAATCTCGAAATTGCGGTCTCAGTTTGTCCATCAGTCATCTCGACTCTGTATAACCAAAATGAGCGTGATCGGTCGCGACGAGCGCCATCGCTGACCGACCGTCATCGGCAAGTCGTGTAATATTGCACGTAGAATGACAACTTATCATCGCAGAATCTCGAAATTGCAGTCTCAATTTGTCCAATCGGTCATCTTGACTCTGTATAACCAAAATGAACGTGATCGGTCGCGACGAGCACCATCTCCGGCCAACTTTCATCGCCAGTCGTGTAATTTTGCTATCGAATGACAACTTATCATCGCAGAATCTCGAAATTGTGGTCTCAGTTTGTCCAATCGCTCATTCCGACTCTGTATAACCAAAATGACCGTGATCGGTCGCGACGAGCGCCATCACCGACCAACTGTAATCGCTAGTCGTGTAATATCTCTAGTCGAATGACAACTTATCATCGCAGAATCTCGAAATTGCGGTCTCAGTTTGTCCAATCGGTCATCTTGACTCTGTATAACCAAAATGAACGTGATCGTTCGCGACAACGCCATCGCCGACCGACAGTCATCGCCAGTCGTGTAATATCGCTAGTCAAATGACAACTTATCATCGAAGAATCTCGAAATTGCGGTCTCAGTTTGTCCAATCGGTCATCTTGACTCAGTATAACCAAATGAACGTGATCGGTCGCGACGAGCACCATCTCCGACCGACATTCATCGCCAGTCGTGTAATATCGCTATCGAACGACAACTTATCATCGTAGAATCTCGAAATTGCAGTCTCAGTTTGTCCAATTGGGCATCTCGACTCTGTATAACCAAAATGAGTGTGATCGGTCGCGACGAGCGCCTTCGCCGACCGACCGTCATCGCCAGTCGCGTAATATTGCCAGTCGAATGAAAACTTATCATCGCAGAATCTCGAAATTGCGGTCTCAGTTTGTCCAATCGGTCATCTTGACTCTGTATAACCAAAATGAACAAGATCGGTCGCGACGAGCGCCATCGCCGACCGACTTTCATCGCCAGTAGTGCAATATCGCTATCGAATGACAACTTATCATCGCAGAATCTTGAAATTGTGGTCTCAGTTTGTCCAATCGGTCATCTCGACTCTGTATAACCAAAATGACCGTGATCGGTCGCGACGAGCGCCATCGCCGACCAACTGTCATCGCTAGTCGTGTAATATCTCTAGTCGAATGACAACTTATCATCGCAGAATCTCGAAATTGCGGTCTCAGTTTGTCCAATCAGTCATCTTGACTCTGTATAACCAAAATGAACGTGATCGTTCGCGACAACGCCATCGCCGACCGACAGTCATCGCCAGTCGTGTAATATCGCTAGTCGTATGACAACTTATCATCGCAGAATCTCGAAATTGCGGTCTCAGTTTGTCCAATCGGTCATCTTGACTCTGTATAACCAAATGAACGTGATCGGTCGCGACGCGCACCATCTCCGACCGACATTCATCGCCAGTCGTGTAATATCGCTATCGAACGACAACTTATCATCGTAGAATCTCGAAATTGCAGTCTCAGTTTGTCCAATCGGGCATCTCGACTCTGTATAACCAAAATGAGCGTGATCGGTCGCGACGAGCGCCATCGCCGACCGACCGTCATCGCCAGTCGTGTAATATCGCTAGTCGAATGAAAACTTATCATCGCAGAATCTCGAAATTGCGGTCTCAGTTTGTCCATCTGTCATCTCGACTCTGTATAACCAAAATGAGCGTGATCGGTCGCGACGAGCGCCATCGCCGACCGACCGTCATCACAAGTCATGTAATATTGCACGTAGAATGACAACTTATCATCGCAGAATCTCGAAATTGCAGTCTCAATTTGTCCAATCGGTCATCTTGACTCTGTATAACCAAAATGAACGTGATCGGTCGCGACGAGCACCATCTCCGACCAACTTTCATCGCCAGTCGTGTAATATTGCTATCGAATGACAACTTATCATCGCAGAATCTCGAAATTGTGGTCTCAGTTTGTCCAATCGCTCATTCCGACTCTGTATAACCAAAATGACCGTGATCGGTCGCGACGAGCGCCATCACCGACCAACTGTCATCGCTAGTCGTGTATTATCTCTAGTCGAATGACAACTTATCATCGCAGAATCTCGAAATTGCGGTCTCAGTTTGTCCAATCGGTCATCTTGACTCTGTATAACCAAAATGAACGTGATCGTTCGCGACAACGCCATCGTCGACCGACAGTCATCGCCAGTCGTGTAATATCGCTAGTCGAATGACAACTTATCATCGCAGAATCTCGAAATTGCGGTCTCAATTTGTCCAATTGGTCATCTTGACTCTGTATAACCAAAATGAACGTGATCGGTCGCGACGCGCACCATCTCCGACCGACATTCATCGCCAGTCGTGTAATATCGCTATCGAACGACAACTTATCATCGTAGAATCTCGAAATTGCAGTCTCAGTTTGTCCAATCGGGCATCTCGACTCTGTATAACCAAAATGAGCGTGATCGGTCACGACGAGCGCCATCGCCGACCGACCCTCATCGCCAGTCGTGTAATATCGCTAGTCGAATGAAAACTTATCATCGCAGAATCTCGAAATTGCGGTCTCAGTTTGTCCATCAGTCATCTCGACTCTGTATAACCAAAATGAGCGTGATCGGTCGCGACGAGCGCCATCGCTGACCGACCGTCATCGGCAAGTCGTGTAATATTGCACGTAGAATGACAACTTATCATCGCAGAATCTCGAAATTGCAGTCTCAATTTGTCCAATCGGTCATCTTGACTCTGTATAACCAAAATGAACGTGATCGGTCGCGACGAGCACCATCTCCGACCAACTTTCATCGCCAGTCGTGTAATATTGCTATCGAATGACAACTTATCATCGCAGAATCTCGAAATTGTGGTCTCAGTTTGTCCAATCGCTCATTCCGACTCTGTATAACCAAAATGACCGTGATCGGTCGCGACGAGCGCCATCACCGACCAACTGTCATCGCTAGTCGTGTATTATCTCTAGTCGAATGACAACTTATCATCGCAGAATCTCGAAATTGCGGTCTCAGTTTGTCCAATCGGTCATCTTGACTCTGTATAACCAAAATGAACGTGATCGTTCGCGACAACGCCATCGTCGACCGACAGTCATCGCCAGTCGTGTAATATCGCTAGTCGAATGACAACTTATCATCGCAGAATCTCGAAATTGCGGTCTCAATTTGTCCAATTGGTCATCTTGACTCTGTATAACCAAAATGAACGTGATCGGTCGCGACGCGCACCATCTCCGACCGACATTCATCGCCAGTCGTGTAATATCGCTATCGAACGACAACTTATCATCGTAGAATCTCGAAATTGCAGTCTCAGTTTGTCCAATCGGGCATCTCGACTCTGTATAACCAAAATGAGCGTGATCGGTCACGACGAGCGCCATCGCCGACCGACCCTCATCGCCAGTCGTGTAATATCGCTAGTCGAATGAAAACTTATCATCGCAGAATCTCGAAATTGCGGTCTCAGTTTGTCCATCAGTCATCTCGACTCTGTATAACCAAAATGAGCGTGATCGGTCGCGACGAGCGCCATCGCTGACCGACCGTCATCGGCAAGTCGTGTAATATTGCACGTAGAATGACAACTTATCATCGCAGAATCTCGAAATTGCAGTCTCAATTTGTCCAATCGGTCATCTTGACTCTGTATAACCAAAATGAACGTGATCGGTCGCGACGAGCACCATCTCCGACCAACTTTCATCGCCAGTCGTGTAATATTGCTATCGAATGACAACTTATCATCGCAGAATCTCGAAATTGTGGTCTCAGTTTGTCCAATCGCTCATTCCGACTCTGTATAACCAAAATGACCGTGATCGGTCGCGACGAGCGCCATCACCGACCAACTGTCATCGCTAGTCGTGTATTATCTCTAGTCGAATGACAACTTATCATCGCAGAATCTCGAAATTGCGGTCTCAGTTTGTCCAATCGGTCATCTTGACTCTGTATAACCAAAATGAACGTGATCGTTCGCGACAACGCCATCGTCGACCGACAGTCATCGCCAGTCGTGTAATATCGCTAGTCGAATGACAACTTATCATCGCAGAATCTCGAAATTGCGGTCTCAATTTGTCCAATTGGTCATCTTGACTCTGTATAACCAAAATGAACGTGATCGGTCGCGACGCGCACCATCTCCGACCGACATTCATCGCCAGTCGTGTAATATCGCTATCGAACGACAACTTATCATCGTAGAATCTCGAAATTGCAGTCTCAGTTTGTCCAATCGGGCATCTCGACTCTGTATAACCAAAATGAGCGTGATCGGTCACGACGAGCGCCATCGCCGACCGACCCTCATCGCCAGTCGTGTAATATCGCTAGTCGAATGAAAACTTATCATCGCAGAATCTCGAAATTGCGGTCTCAGTTTGTCCATCAGTCATCTCGACTCTGTATAACCAAAATGAGCGTGATCGGTCGCGACGAGCGCCATCGCCGACCGACCGTCATCGCAACTAGTCTTATATCTTTAGTCGAGTGACAACTTATCATCACAGAATCTCGAAAATGCAGTCTCAGTTTGTCCATCGGTCATCTCGACTCTGTATAACCAAAATGAGCGTGATCGGTCGCGACGAGCGCCATCGCCGACCGACCATCATCGCAAGTCGTGTAATATTGCACGTAGAATGACAACTTATCATCGCAGAATCTCGAAATTGCAGTCTCAATTTGTCCAATCGGTCATCTTGACTCTGTATAACCAAAATGAGCGTGATCGGTCGCGACGAGCGCCATTTCCGACCGACTTTCATCGCCAGTCGTGTAATATCGCTATCGAAAGACAACTTATCATCGCAGAATCTCGAAATTGCAGTCTCAGTTTGTCCAATCGGGCATCTCGACTCTGTATAACCAAAATGAGCGTGATCGGTCGCGACAAGCGCCATCGCCGACCGACCGTCATCGCCAGTAGTCTTATATCGTTAGTTGAATGACAACTTCTTGTCGCAGACTCTCAAAATTGCGGTCTCAGTTTGTCCAATCGGGCATCTCGACTCTGAAAAACCAAAATTAGCTTGATCGATCACGACAAGCGCCATCGCCGACTGACAATCATCGCCAGTAGTCTTATATCGTTAGTCAAATGACAACTTATCATCGCTGAATCTCGAAATTGTGGTCCGAGTGTGTCTATTCGGTTATCTCGACTCTGTATAACCAAAATGAGCGTGATCGGTCGCGACGAGCGCCATCGCCGACCGATTTTCATTGCCAGTAGTGTAATATTGCTATCGAATGACAACTTATCATCGCAGAATCACGAAATTGTGGTCTCAGTTTGTCCAATCGCTCATCCCGACTCTGCATAACCAAAATGAGCGTGATCGGTCGCAACGAGCGCCATCGCTGACCGATCGTAATCGCCAGTCGTGTAATATCTCTAGTTGAGTGACAACTTATCATCGCAGAATCTCAAAATTGCGGTCTCAGTTTGTCCAATCGGGCATCTCGACTCTGTATAACCAAAATGAGCGTGATCGGTCGCGGCGAGCGCCATCGCCGACCGACTTTCATCGCCAGTAGTGTAATAATGCTATTAAATGACAGCTTATCATCGCAGAATCTCGAAATTGTGGTCTCAGTTTGTCCAATCGCTCATCCCGACTCTGTATAACCAAAATGAACGTGATCAGTCGCGACGAGCGCCATCGCCGACCGACCGTCATCGCCAGTCGTGTAATATCTCTAGTTGAGTGACAACTTATCATCGCAGAATCTCGAAAATGTGGTCTCAGTTTGTCCATCAGTCATCTCGACTCTGTATAACCAAAATGAGCGTGATGGGTCGCGACGAGCGCCATCGCCGACCGACCGTCATCGCCAGTAGTCTTATATCGTTAGTTGAATTACAACTTCTCGTCGCAGACTCTCAAAATTGCGGTCTCAGTTTGTCCAATCGGGCATCTCGACTCTGAAAAACCAAAATTAGCTTGATCGATCACGACAAGCGCCATTGCCGACTGACAATCATCGCCAGCAGTCTTATGTCGTTAGTCGAGTGACAACTTATCATCACAGAATCTCGAAAATGCAGTCTAAGTTTGTCCATCGGTCATCTCGACTCTGTATAACCAAAATGAGCGTGATCGGTCACGACGAGCGCCATTTCCGACCGACTTTCATCGCCAGTCGTGTAATATCGCTATCGAATGACAACTTATCATCGCAGAATCTCGAAATTGCAGTCTCAGTTTGTCCAATCGGGCATCTCGACTCTGTATAACCAAAATGAGCGTGATCGGTCGCGACAAGCGCCATCGCCGACCGACCGTCATCGCCAGTCGTGTAATATCGCTAGTCGAATGACAACTTATCATCGCAGAATCTCGAAATTGCGGTCTCAGTTTGTCCAATCGGTCATCTTGAGTCTGTATAACCAAAATGAGCATGATCGGTCGCGACGAGCGCCATCGCCGACCGACTTTCATCGCCAGTAGTGTAATATTGCTATCGAATGACAGCTTATCATTGCAGAATCTCGAAATTGTGGTCTCAGTTTGTCCAATCGCTCATCCCGACTCCGTATAACCAAAATGAACGTGATCGGTCGCGACGAGCGCCATCACCGACCGACTGTCATCGCCAGTCATGTAATATCTCTAGTAGAGTGACAACTTATCATCGCAGAATCTCGAAAATGTGGTCTCAGTTTGTCCATCAGTCATCTCGACTCTGAATAACCAAAATGAGCGTGATCGGTCGCGACGAGCGCCATCGCCAACCGACCGTCATCGCCACTAGTCTTATATCAATAGTCGAGTGACAACTTATCATCACAGAATCTCGAAAATGCAGTCTCAGTTTGTCCATCGGTCATCTCGACACTGTATAACCAAAATGAGCGTGATCGGTCGCGACGAGCGCCATCGCCGACCGACCATCATCGCAAGTCGTGTAATATTGCACGTAGAATGACAACTTATCATCGCAGAATCTCGAAATTGCAGTCTCAATTTGTCCAATCGGTCATCTTGACTCTGTATAACCAAAATGAACGTGATCGGTCGCGACGAGCACCATCTCCGACCAACTTTCATCGCCAGTCGTGTAATATTGCTATCGAATGACAACTTATCATTGCAGAATCTCGAAATTGTGGTCTCAGTTTGTCCAATCGCTCATTCCGACTCTGTATAACCAAAATGAGCGTGATCGGTCGCGACGAGCGCCATCACCGACCAACTGTCATCGCTAGTCGTGTAATATCTCTAGTCGAATGACAACTTATCATCGCAGAATCTCGAAATTGCGGTCTCAGTTTGTCCAATCGGTCATCTTGACTCTGTATAACCAAAATGAACGGGATCGGTCGCGACGCGCACCATCTCCGACCGACATTCATCGCCAGTCGTGTAATATCGCTATCGAATGACAACTTATCATCGTAGAATCTCGAAATTGCAGTCTCAGTTTGTCCAATCGGGCATCTCGACTCTGTATAACCAAAATGAGCGTGATCGGTCGCGACGAACGCCATCGCCGACCGACCGTCATCGCCAGTCGTGTAATATCGCTAGTCGAATGAAAACTTATCATCGTAGAATCTCGAAATTGCAGTCTCAGTTTGTCCAATCGGGCATCTCGACTCTGTATAACCAAAATGAGCGTGATCGGTCGCGACGAGCGCCATCGCCGACCGACCGTCATCGCCAGTCGTGTAATATCGCTAGTCGAATGAAAACTTATCATCGCAGAATCTCGAAATTGCGGTCTCAGTTTGTCCATCAGTCATCTCGACTCTGTATAACCAAAATGAGCGTGATCGGTCGCGACGAGCGCCATCGTCGACCGACCTTCATCGCCACTAGTCTTATATCATTAGTCGAGTGACAACTTATCATCACAGAATCTCGAAAATGCAGTCTCAGTTTGTCCATCGGTCATCTCGACTCTGTATAACCAAAATGAGCGTGATCGGTCGCGACGAGTGCCATCGCCGACCGACCGTCATCGCAAGTCTTGTAATATTGCACGTAGAATGACAACTTATCATCGGAGAATCTCGAAATTGCGGTCTCAGTTTGTCCAATCGGTTATCTTGACTCTGTATAACCAAAATGAACGTGATCGGTCGCGACGAGCGCCATCGCCGACCGATTTTCATCGCCAGTAGTGTAATATTGCTATCGAATGACAACTTATCATCGCAGAATCTTGAAATTGTGGTCTCAGTTTGTCCAATCGCTCATCCCGACTCTGTATAACCAAAATGACCGTGATCGGTCGCGACGAGCGCCATCACCGACCAACTGTCATCGCTAGTCGTGTAATATCTCTAGTCGAATGACAACTTATCATCGCAGAATCTCGAAATTGCGGTCTCAGTTTGTCCAATCAGTCATCTTGACTCTGTATAACCAAAATGAACGTGATCGTTCGCGACAACGCCATCGCCGACCGACAGTCATCGCCAGTCGTGTAATATCGCTAGTCGAATGACAACTTATCATCGCAGAATCTCGAAATTGCGGTCTCAGTTTGTCCAATCGGTCATCTTGACTCTGTATAACCAAAATGAACGTGATCGGTCGCGACGCGCACCATCTCTGACCGACATTCATCGCCAGTCGTGTAATATCGCTATCGAACGACAACTTATCATCGTAGAATCTCGAAATTGCAGTCTCAGTTTGTCCAATCAGGCATCTCGACTCTGTATAACCAAAATGAGCGTGATCGGTCGCGACGAGCGCCATCGCCGACCGACCGTCATCGCCAGTCGTGTAATATCGCTAGTCGAATGAAAACTTATCATCGCAGAATCTCGAAAATGTGGTCTCAGTTTGTCCATCAGTCATCTCGACTCTGAATAACCAAAATGAGCGTGATCGGTCGCGACGAGCGCCATCGCCAACTGACCGTCATCGCCACTAGTCTTATATGGTATCTGCCCATTCCGCCTTAACCTTATTCGCCTTATCCAATTTTGCCTTCTCCCATTTAGCCTTCTCCTAACTTGCCTTTTCTCAATTCGCCTTCTACGATTTCGCCATCGTCTTATCTCGCCTTTGTTCCAATTGGCCTTCTTCCTAACTCGCCTTCCTCTCATCTTGCCTCATCCTAGTTTGCCTTTTCTTATTTCGCCTTTGTCCTATTCTGCCTTGGTTCCATCCTGCCTTATCTCATCTTGCCTTTTCTTGATTGACCTTTATGTCAATTCGCCTTCTTCCCATTTTGCCTTCTCCCGTTTCGCCATATCTCACCTCGCCTTTTATCAATCCAAAAGTTGGTTTTGGAGATACATGTAAGCTTACGTCATGTAGATGGTTCAGAAGTTATGAAGATTCGAAAATATTGGTAATTAAGCAACAGCCTTGGGTAGGGTACCAAAACATAATTCGTGGAAACACTCTTATATGAAAGATTGGCCCCACAAACATGGGTAAAACATGGGTAAAAGAGACAAAAGTATTTTGTAATATGGTATGTAATGTAATATGACTATAATGGCTGAGAAGTTATCTACACTTGTAATTTCGGCAATGTCCACCGGGTTTTGGTTGCGGGTACCCCCGAATGGACCCTAGAAGCCCTTCAACACTGTTGAAGACACTTTCATATGAAAGATTAACTCAACAAACATGGGTAAAGACACCAATAAGTTTGTTGCAAAGTAGGAAGAAGGCGAAATGGGAAGAAGGCGAAATAATACAAAGGCGGGGCAGGTAAAGGCGAGATAGGATGAAGGCGAATTAGGACAAAGGTAAATTAGGACAAGGTGAAATAGGAGAAGGCAGATTAAGACAATGGCAAACTGAGACGAAGGCAAGAATGGATAAGGCAACTTGTGATAAGGCAAGATAAAACAGAGGCAAAATAGCATAAGGCGAAAAATGAAAAGGCGAAAAAAGACAAAGGCGAGATAGAATAAGGCGGATTGGGAAGAGGCAAAATTGGAAAAGGCGAAATAGGAGAAGGCGAAATGTATATTTTTTAAAGGCAAAATGGGAAAAGGCGAAAAAAGACAAGGCGAAATGGGCATGAACCTCTTATATCGTTAGTCGAGTGACAACTTATCATCACAGAATCTCGAAAATGCCGTCTCAGTTTGTCCATCGGTCATCTCGACTCTGTATAACCAAAATGAGCGTGATCGGTCGCGACGAGCGCCATCGCCGACCGACCGTCATCGCATGTCGTGTAATATTGCACGTAGAATGACAACTTATCATCGCAGAATCTCGAAATTGCAGTCTCAATTTGTCCAATCGGTCATCTTGACTCTGTATAACCAAAATGAACGTGATCGGTCGCGACGAGCACCATCTCCGACCAACTTTCATCGCCAGTCGTGTAATATTGCTATCGAATGACAACTTATCATCGCAGAATCTCGAAATTGTGGTCTCAGTTTGTCCAATCGCTCATTCCGACTCTGTATAACCAAAATGAGCGTGATCGGTTGCGACGAGCGCCATCACCGACCAAATGTCATCGCTAGTCGTGTAATATCTCTAGTCGAATGACAACTTATCATCGCAGAATCTCGAAATTGCGGTCTCAGTTTGTCCAATCGGTCATCTTGACTCTGTATAACCAAAATGAGCGTGATCGGTCGCGACGAGCGCCATCGCCGACCGACCGTCATCGCCAGTCGTGTAATATCGCTATCGAATGACAACTTATCATCGTAGAATCTCGAAATTGCAGTCTCAGTTTGTCCAATCGGGCATCTCGACTCTGTATAACCAAAATGAGCGTGATCGGTCGCGACGAGCGCCATCGCCGACCAACCGTCATCGCCAGTCGTGTAATATCGCTAGTCGAATGAAAACTTATCATCGCAGAATCTCGAAATTGCGGTCTCAGTTTGTCCATCAGTCATCTCGACTCTGTATAACCAAAATGAGCGTGATCGGTCGCGACGAGCGCCATCGCCGACCGACCTTCATCGCCACTAGTCTTATATCATTAGTCGAGTGACAACTTATCATCACAGAATCTCGAAAATGCAGTCTCAGTTTGTCCATCGGTCATCTCGACTATGTATAACCAAAATGAGCGTGATCGGTCGCGACGACCGCCATCGCCGACCGACCGTCATCGCAAGTCGTGTAGTATCGCTATCGAATGACAACTTATCATCGTAGAATCTCGAAATTGCAGTCTCAGTTTGTCCAATCGGGCATCTCGACTCTGTATAACCAAAATGAGCGTGATCGGTCGCGACGAGCGCCATCGCCGACCGACCGTCATCGCCAGTCGTGTAATATCGCTAGTCGAATGAAAAGTTATCATCGCAGAATCTCGAAATTGCGGTCTCAGTTTGTCCATCAGTCATCTCGACTCTGTATAACCAAAATGAACGTGATCGGTCGCGACGAGCACCATCTCCGGCCAACTTTCATCGCCAATCGTGTAATTTTGCTATCGAATGACAACTTATCATCGCAGAATCTCGAAATTGTGGTCTCAGTTTGTCCAATCGCTCATTCCGACTCTGTATAACCAAAATGACCGTGATCGGTCGCGACGAGCGCCATCAACGACCAACTGTCATCGCTAGTCGTGTAATATCTCTAGTCGAATGACAACTTATCATCGCAGAATCTCGAAATTGCGGTCTCAGTTTGTCCAATCGGTCATCTTGACTCTGTATAACCAAAATGAACGTGATCGTTCGCGACAACGCCATCGCCGACCGACAGTCATCGCCAGTCGTGTAATATCGCTAGTCGAATGACAACTTATCATCGCAGAATCTCGAAATTGCGGTCTCAGTTTGTCCAATCGGTCATCTTGACTCTGTATAACCAAAATGAACGTGATCGGTCGCGACGAGCACCATCTCTGACCGACATTCATCGCCAGTCGTGTAATATCGCTATCGAACGAGAACTTATCATCGTAGAATCTCGAAATTCCAGTCTGAGTTTGTCCAATTGGGCATCTTGACTCTGTATAACCAAAATGAGTGTGATCGGTCGCGACGAGCGCCTTCGCCGACTGACCGTCATCGCCAGTCGCGTAATATTGCCAGTCGAATGAAAACTTATCATCGCAGAATCTCGAAATTGCGGTCTCAGTTTGTCCAATCGGTCATCTTGACTCTGTATAACCAAAATGAACGTGATCGGTCGCGACGAGCGCCATCGCCGACCGATTTTCATCGCCAGTAGTGTAATATTGCTATCGAATGACAACTTATCATCGCAGAATCTTGAAATTGTGGTCTCAGTTTGTCCAATCGCTCATCCCGACTCTGTATAACCAAAATGACCGTGATCGGTCGCGACGAGCGCCATCACCGACCAACTGTCATCGCTAGTCGTGTAATATCTCTAGTCGAATGACAACTTATCATCGCAGAATCTCGAAATTGCGGTCTCAGTTTGTCCAATCGGTCATCTTGACTCTGTATAACCAAAATGAACGTGATCGTTCGCGACAACGCCATCGCCGACCGACAGTCATCGTCAGTCGTGTAATATCGCTAGTCAAATGACAACTTATCATCGCAGAATCTCGAAATTGCGGTCTCAGTTTGTCCAATCGGTCATCTTGACTCTGTATAACCAAAATGAACGTGATCGGTCACGACGCGCACCATCTCCGACCGACATTCACCGCCAGTCGTGTAATATCGCTATCGAACGACAACTTATCATCGTAGAATCTCGAAATTGCAGTCTCAGTTTGTCCAATCAGGCATCTCGACTCTGTATAACCAAAATGAGCGTGATCGGTCGCGACGAGCGCCATCGCCGACCGACCGTCATCGCCAGTCGTGTAATATCGCTAGTCGAATGAAAACTTATCATCGCAGAATCTCGAAAATGTGGTCTCAGTTTGTCCATCAGTCATCTCGACTCTGAATAATCAAAATGAGCGTGATCGGTGGCGACGAGCGCCATCGCCAACTGACCGTCATCGCCACTAGTCTTATATCGTTAGTCGAGTGACAACTTATCATCACAGAATCTCGAAAATGCAGTCTCAGTTTGTCCATCGGTCATCTCGACTCTGTATAACCAAAATGAGCGTGATCGGTCGCGACGAGCGCCATCGCCGACCGACCGTCATCGCAAGTCGTGTAATATTGCACGTAGAATGACAACTTATCATCGCAGAATCTCGAAATTGCAGTCTCAATTTGTCCAATCGGTCATCTTGACTCTGTATAACCAAAATGAACGTGATCGGTCGCGACGAGCACCATCTCCGACCAACTTTCATCGCCAGTTGTGTAATATTGCTATCGAATGACAACTTATCATCGCAGAATCTCGAAATTGTGGTCTCAGTTTGTCCAATCGCTCATTCCGACTCTGTATAACCAAAATGAGCGTGATCAGTCGCGACGAGCGCCATCACCGACCAACTGTCATCGCTAGTCGTGTAATATCTCTAGTCGAATGACAACTTATCATCGCAGAATCTCGAAATTGCGGTCTCAGTTGGTCCAATCGGTCATCTTCACTCTGTATAACCAAAATGAACGTGATCGGTCGCGACGCGCACCATCTCCGACCGACATTCATCGCCAGTCGTGTAATATCGCTATCGAATGACAACTTATCATCGTAGAATCTCGAAATTGCAGTCTCAGTTTGTCCAATCGGGCATCTCGACTCTGTATAACCAAAATGAGCGTGATCGGTCGCGACGAGCGCCATCGCCGACCGACCGTCATCGCCAGTCGTGTAATATCGCTAGTCGAATGAAAACTTATCATCGCAGAATCTCGAAATTGCGGTCTCAGTTTGTCCATCAGTCATCTCGACTCTGTATAACCAAAATGAGCGTGATCGGTCGCGACGAGCGCCATCGCCGACCGACCTTTATCGCCACTAGTCTTATATCGTTAGTCGAGTGACAACTTATCATCACAGAATCTCGAAATTGCAGTCACAGTTTGTCCATCGGTCATCTCGACTCTGTATAACCAAAATCAGCGTGATCGGTCGCGACGAGCGCCATCGCCGACCGACCGTCATCGCAAGTCGTGTAATATTGCACGTAGAATGACAACTTATCATCGGAGAATCTCGAAATTGCAGTCTGAATTTGTCCAATCGGTCATCTTGACTCTGTATAACCAAAATGAGCGTGATCGGTCGCGACGAGCACCATCTCCGACCAACTTTCATCGCCAGTCGTGTAATATTGCTATCGAATGACAACTTATCATCGCAGAATCTCGAAATTGCGGTCTCAGTTTGTCCAATCGGTCATCTTGACTCTGTATAACCAAAATGAACATGATCGGTCACGACGCACACCATCTCTGACCGACATTCACCGCCAGTCGTGTAATATCGCTATCGAACGACAACTTATCATCGTAGAATCTCGAAATTGCAGTCTCAGTTTGTCCAATCAGGCATCTCGACTCTGTATAACCAAAATGAGCGTGATCGGTCGCGACGAGCGCCATCGCCGACCGACCGTCATCGCCAGTCGTGTAATATCGCTAGTCGAATGAAAACTTATCATCGCAGAATCTCGAAAATGTGGTCTCAGTTTGTCCATCAGTCATCTCGACTCTGAATAATCAAAATGAGCGTGATCGGTGGCGACGAGCGCCATCGCCAACCGACCGTCATCGCCACTAGTCTTATATCGTTAGTCGAGTGACAACTTATCATCACAGAATCTCGAAAATGCAGTCTCAGTTTGTCCATCGGTCATCTCGACTCTGTATAACCAAAATGAGCGTGATCGGTCGCGACGAGCGCCATCGCCGACCGACCGTCATCGCAAGTCGTGTAATATTGCACGTAGAATGACAACTTATCATCGCAGAATCTCGAAATTGCAGTCTCAATTTGTCCAATCGGTCATCTTGACTCTGTATAACCAAAATGAACGTGATCGGTCGCGACGAGCACCATCTCCGACCAACTTTCATCGCCAGTTGTGTAATATTGCTATCGAATGACAACTTATCATCGCAGAATCTCGAAATTGTGGTCTCAGTTTGTCCAATCGCTCATTCCGACTCTGTATAACCAAAATGAGCGTGATCAGTCGTGACGAGCGCCATCACCGACCAACTGTCATCGCTAGTCGTGTAATATCTCTAGTCGAATGACAACTTATCATCGCAGAATCTCGAAATTGCGGTCTCAGTTGGTCCAATCGGTCATCTTCACTCTGTATAACCAAAATGAACGTGATCGGTCGCGACGCGCACCATCTCCGACCGACATTCATCGCCAGTCGTGTAATATCGCTATCGAATGACAACTTATCATCGTAGAATCTCGAAATTGCAGTCTCAGTTTGTCCAATCGGGCATCTCGACTCTGTATAACCAAAATGAGCGTGATCGGTCGCGACGAGCGCCATCGCCGACCGACCGTCATCGCCAGTCGTGTAATATCGCTAGTCGAATGAAAACTTATCATCGCAGAATCTCGAAATTGCGGTCTCAGTTTGTCCATCAGTCATCTCGACTCTGTATAACCAAAATGAGCGTGATCGGTCGCGACGAGCGCCATCGCCGACCGACCTTTATCGCCACTAGTCTTATATCGTTAGTCGAGTGACAACTTATCATCACAGAATCTCGAAAATGCAGTCTCAGTTTGTCCATCGGTCATCTCGACTCTGTATAACCAAAATCAGCGTGATCGGTCGCGACGAGCGCCATCGCCGACCGACCGTCATCGCAAGTCGTGTAATATTGCACGTAGAATGACAACTTATCATCGGAGAATCTCGAAATTGCAGTCTGAATTTGTCCAATCGGTCATCTTGACTCTGTATAACCAAAATGAGCGTGATCGGTCGCGACGAGCACCATCTCCGACCAACTTTCATCGCCAGTCGTGTAATATTGCTATCGAATGACAACTTATCATCGCAGAATCTCGAAATTGTGGTCTCAGTTTGTCCAATCGCTCATTCCGACTCTGTATAACCAAAATGAGCGTGATCGGTCGCGATGAGCGCCATCACCGACCAACTGTCATAGCTAGTCGTTTAATATCTGTAGTCGAATGACAACTTATCATCGCAGAATCTCGAAATTGCGGTCTCATTTTGTCCAATCGGTCATCTTGACTCTGTATAACCAAAATGAACGTGATCGTTCGCGACAACGCCATCGCCGACCGACAGTTATCGCCAGTCGTGTAATATCGCTAGTCGAATGACAACTTATCATCGCAGAATCTCGAAATTGCGGTCTCAGTTTGTCCAATTGGTCATCTTGACTCTGTATAACCAAAATGAACGTGATCGGTCGCGACTCGCACCATCTCCGACCGACATTCATCGCCAGTCGTGTAATATCGCTATCGAACGACAACTTATCATCGTAGAATCTCAAAATTGCAGTCTCAGTTTGTCCAATCGGGCATCTCGACTCTGTATAACCAAAATGAGCGTGATCGGTCGCGACGAGCGCCATCGCCGACCGACCGTCATCGCCAGTCGTGCAATATCGCTAGTCGAATGAAAACTTATCATCGCAGAATCTCGAAATTGCGGTCTCAGTTTGTCCATCAGTCATCTCGACTCTGTATAACCAAAATGAAAGTGATCGGTCGCGACGAGCACCATCTCCGGCCAACTTTCATCGCCAGTCGTGTAATTTTGCTATCGAATGACAACTTATCATCGCAGAATCTCGAAATTGTGGTCTCAGTTTGTCCAATCGCTCATTCCGACTCTGTATAACAAAATGACCGTGATCGGTCGCGACGAGCGCCATCACCGACCAACTGTCATCGCTAGTCGTGTAATATCTCTAGTCGAATGACAACTTATCATCGCAGAATCTCGAAATTGCGGTCTCAGTTTGTCCAATCGGTCATCTTGACTCTGTATAACCAAAATGAACGTGATCGTTCGCGACAACGCCATCGCCGACCGACAGTCATCGCCAGTCGTGTAATATCGCTAGTCAAATGACAACTTATCATCGAAGAATCTCGAAATTGCGGTCTCAGTTTGTCCAATCGGTCATCTTGACTCAGTATAACCAAAATGAACGTGATCGGTCGCGACGAGCACCATCTCCGACCGACATTCATCGCCAGTCGTGTAATATCGCTATCGAACGACAACTTATCATCGTAGAATTTCGAAATTGCAGTCTCAGTTTGTCCAATTGGGCATCTCGACTCTGTATAACCAAAATGAGTGTGAACGGTCGCGACGAGCGCCTTCGCCGACCGACCGTCATCGCCAGTCGCGTAATATTGCCAGTCGAATGAAAACTTATCATCGCAGAATCTCGAAATTGCGGTCTCAGTTTGTCCAATCGGTCATCTTGACTCTGTATAACCAAAATGAACGTGATCGGTCGCGACGAGCGCCATCGCCGACCGATTTTCATCGCCAGTAGTGTAATATTGCTATCGAATGACAACTTATCATCGCAGAATCTTGAAATTGTGGTCTCAGTTTGTCCAATCGCTCATCCCGACTCTGTATAACCAAAATGACCGTGATCGGTCGCGACGAGCGCCATCACCGACCAACTGTCATCGCTAGTCGTGTAATATCTCTAGTCGAATGACAACTTATCATCGCAGAATCTCGAAATTGCGGTCTCAGTTTGTCCAATCAGTCATCTTGACTCTGTATAACCAAAATGAACGTGATCGTTCGCGACAACGCCATCGCCGACCGACAGTCATCGCCAGTCGTGTAATATCGCTAGTCGAATGACAACTTATCATCGCAGAATCTCGAAATTGCGGTCTCAGTTTGTCCAATCGGTCATCTTGACTCTGTATAACCAAATGAACGTGATCGGTCGCGACGCGCACCATCTCCGACCGACATTCATCGCCAGTCGTGTAATATCGCTATCGAACGACAACTTATCATCGTAGAATCTCGAAATTGCAGTCTCAGTTTGTCCAATCGGGCATCTCGACTCTGTATAACCAAAATGAGCGTGATCGGTCGCGACGAGCGCCATCGCCGACCGACCGTCATCGCCAGTCGTGTAATATCGCTAGTCGAATGAAAACTTATCATCGCAGAATCTCGAAATTGCGGTCTCAGTTTGTCCATCTGTCATCTCGACTCTGTATAACCAAAATGAGCGTGATCGGTCGCGACGAGCGCCATCGCCGACCGACAGTCATCGCCAGTCGTGTAATATCGCTAGTCGAATGACAACTTATCATCGCAGAATCTCGAAATTGTGGTCTCAGTTTGTCCAATCGCTCATTCCGACTCTGTATAACCAAAATGACCGTGATCGGTCGCGACGAGCGCCATCACCGACCAACTGTCATCGCTAGTCGTGTATTATCTCTAGTCGAATGAAAACTTATCATCGCAGAATCTCGAAAATGTGGTCTCAGTTTGTCCATCAGTCATCTCGACTCTGAATAATCAAAATGAGCGTGATCGGTGGCGACGAGCGCCATCGCCAACCGACCGTCATCGCCACTAGTCTTATATCGTTAGTCGAGTGACAACTTATCATCACAGAATCTCGAAAATGCAGTCTCAGTTTGTCCATCGGTCATCTCGACTCTGTATAACCAAAATGAGCGTGATCGGTCGCGACGAGCGCCATCGCCGACCGACCGTCATCGCAAGTCGTGTAATATTGCACGTAGAATGACAACTTATCATCGCAGAATCTCGAAATTGCAGTCTCAGTTTGTCCATCGGTCATCTCGACTCTGTATAACCAAAATGAGCGTGATCGGTCGCGACGAGCGCCATCGCCGACCGACCGTCATCGCAAGTCGTGTAATATTGCACGTAGAATGACAACTTATCATCGTAGAATCTCGAAATTGCAGTCTCAGTTTGTCCAATCGGGCATCTCGACTCTGTATAACCAAAATGAGCGTGATCGGTCGCGACGAGCGCCATCGCCGACCGACCGTCATCGCCAGTCGTGTAATATCGCTAGTCGAATGAAAACTTATCATCGCAGAATCTCGAAATTGCGGTCTCAGTTTGTCCATCTGTCATCTCGACTCTGTATAACCAAAATGAGCGTGATCGGTCGCGACGAGCGCCATCGCCGACCGACAGTCATCGCCAGTCGTGTAATATCGCTAGTCGAATGACAACTTATCATCGCAGAATCTCGAAATTGTGGTCTCAGTTTGTCCAATCGCTCATTCCGACTCTGTATAACCAAAATGACCGTGATCGGTCGCGACGAGCGCCATCACCGACCAACTGTCATCGCTAGTCGTGTATTATCTCTAGTCGAATGAAAACTTATCATCGCAGAATCTCGAAAATGTGGTCTCAGTTTGTCCATCAGTCATCTCGACTCTGAATAATCAAAATGAGCGTGATCGGTGGCGACGAGCGCCATCGCCAACCGACCGTCATCGCCACTAGTCTTATATCGTTAGTCGAGTGACAACTTATCATCACAGAATCTCGAAAATGCAGTCTCAGTTTGTCCATCGGTCATCTCGACTCTGTATAACCAAAATGAGCGTGATCGGTCGCGACGAGCGCCATCGCCGACCGACCGTCATCGCAAGTCGTGTAATATTGCACGTAGAATGACAACTTATCATCGCAGAATCTCGAAATTGCAGTCTCAATTTGTCCAATCGGTCATCTTGACTCTGTATAACCAAAATGAACGTGATCGGTCGCGACGAGCACCATCTCCGACCAACTTTCATCGCCAGTTGTGTAATATTGCTATCGAATGACAACTTATCATCGCAGAATCTCGAAATTGTGGTCTCAGTTTGTCCAATCGCTCATTCCGACTCTGTATAACCAAAATGAGCGTGATCGGTCGCGACGAGCGCCATCACCGACCAACTGTCATCGCTAGTCGTGTAATATCTCTAGTCGAATGACAACTTATCATCGCAGAATCTCGAAATTGCGGTCTCAGTTGGTCCAATCGGTCATCTTCACTCTGTATAACCAAAATGAACGTGATCGGTCGCGACGCGCACCATCTCCGACCGACATTCATCGCCAGTCGTGTAATATCGCTATCGAATGACAACTTATCATCGTAGAATCTCGAAATTGCAGTCTCAGTTTGTCCAATCGGGCATCTCTAACCAAAATGAGCGTGATCGGTCGCGACGAGCGCCATCGCCGACCGACCGTCATCGCCAGTCGTGTAATATCGCTAGTCGAATGAAAACTTATCATCGCAGAATCTTGAAATTGCGGTCTCAGTTTGTCCATCTGTCATCTCGACTCTGTATAACCAAAATGAGCGTGATCGGTCGCGACGAGCGCCATCGCCGACCGACAGTCATCGCCAGTCGTGTAATATCGCTAGTCGAATGACAACTTATCATCGCAGAATCTCGAAATTGCGGTCTCAGTTTGTCCATCTGTCATCTCGACTCTGTATAACCAAAATGAGCGTGATCGGTCGCGACGAGCGCCATCGCCGACCGACTGTCATCACAAGTCGTGTAATATTGCACGTAGAATGACAACTTATCATCGCAGAATCTCGAAATTGCAGTCTCAATTTGTCCAATCGGTCATCTTGACTCTGTATAACCAAAATGAACGTGATCGGTCGCGACGAGCACCATCTCCGACCAACTTTCATCGCCAGTCGTGTAATATTGCTATCGAATGACAACTTATCATCGCAGAATCTCGAAATTGTGGTCTCAGTTTGTCCAATCGCTCATTCCGACTCTGTATAACCAAAATGACCGTGATCGGTCGCGACGAGCGCCATCACCGACCAACTGTCATCGCTAGTCGTGTATTATCTCTAGTCGAATGACAACTTATCATCGCAGAATCTCGAAATTGCGGTCTCAGTTTGTCCAATCGGTCATCTTGACTCTGTATAACCAAAATGAACGTGATCGTTCGCGACAACGCCATCGTCGACCGACAGTCATCGCCAGTCGTGTAATATCGCTAGTCGAATGACAACTTATCATCGCAGAATCTCGAAATTGCGGTCTCAATTTGTCCAATTGGTCATCTTGACTCTGTATAACCAAAATGAACGTGATCGGTCGCGACGCGCACCATCTCCGACCGACATTCATCGCCAGTCGTGTAATATCGCTATCGAACGACAACTTATCATCGTAGAATCTCGAAATTGCAGTCTCAGTTTGTCCAATCGGGCATCTCGACTCTGTATAACCAAAATGAGCGTGATCGGTCACGGCGAGCGCCATCGCCGACCGACCCTCATCGCCAGTCGTGTAATATCGCTAGTCGAATGAAAACTTATCATCGCAGAATCTCGAAATTGCGGTCTCAGTTTGTCCATCAGTCATCTCGACTCTGTATAACCAAAATGAGCGTGATCGGTCGCGACGAGCGCCATCGCCGACCGACCGTCATCGGCAAGTCGTGTAATATTGCACGTAGAATGACAACTTATCATCGCAGAATCTCGAAATTGCAGTCTCAATTTGTCCAATCGGTCATCTTGACTCTGTATAACCAAAATGAACGTGATCGGTGGCGACGAGCACCATCTCCGACCAACTTTCATCGCCAGTCGTGTAATATTGCTATCGAATGACAACTTATCATCGCAGAATCTCGAAATTGTGGTCTCAGTTTGTCCAATCGCTCATTCCGACTCTGTATAACCAAAATGACCGTGATCGGTCGCGACGAGCGCCATCACCGACCAACTGTCATCGCTAGTCGTGTATTATCTCTAGTCGAATGACAACTTATCATCGCAGAATCTCGAAATTGCGGTCTCAGTTTGTCCAATCGGTCATCTTGACTCTGTATAACCAAAATGAACGTGATCGTTCGCGACAACGCCATCGTCGACCGACAGTCATCGCCAGTCGTGTAATATCGCTAGTCGAATGACAACTTATCATCGCAGAATCTCGAAATTGCGGTCTCAATTTGTCCAATTGGTCATCTTGACTCTGTATAACCAAAATGAACGTGATCGGTCGCGACGCGCACCATCTCCGACCGACATTCATCGCCAGTCGTGTAATATCGCTATCGAACGACAACTTATCATCGTAGAATCTCGATATTGCAGTCTCAGTTTGTCCAATCGGGCATCTCGACTCTGTATAACCAAAATGAGCGTGATCGGTCACGACGAGCGCCATCGCCGACCGACCCTCATCGCCAGTCGTGTAATATCGCTAGTCGAATGAAAACTTATCATCGCAGAATCTCGAAATTGCGGTCTCAGTTTGTCCATCAGTCATCTCGACTCTGTATAACCAAAATGAGCGTGATCGGTCGCGACGAGCGCCATCGCCGACCGACCGTCATCGCAACTAGTCTTATATCTTTAGTCGAGTGACAACTTATCATCACAGAATCTCGAAAATGCAGTCTCAGTTTGTCCATCGGTCATCTCGACTCTGTATAACCAAAATGAGCGTGATCGGTCGCGACGAGCGCCATCGCCGACCGACCATCATCGCAAGTCGTGTAATATTGCACGTAGAATGACAACTTATCATCGCAGAATCTCGAAATTGCAGTCTCAATTTGTCCAATCGGTCATCTTGACTCTGTATAACCAAAATGAGCGTGATCGGTCGCGACGAGCGCCATTTCCGACCGACTTTCATCGCCAGTCGTGTAATATCGCTATCGAAAGACAACTCATCATCGCAGAATCTCGAAATTGCAGTCTCAGTTTGTCCAATCGGGCATCTCGACTCTGTATAACCAAAATGAGCGTGATCGGTCGCGACAAGCGCCATCGCCGACCGACCGTCATCGCCAGTAGTCTTATATCGTTAGTTGAATGACAACTTCTTGTCGCAGACTCTCAAAATTGCGGTCTCAGTTTGTCCAATCGGGCATCTCGACTCTGAAAAACCAAAATTAGCTTGATCGATCACGACAAGCGCCATCGCCGACTGACAATCATCGCCAGTAGTCTTATATCGTTAGTCAAATGACAACTTATCATCGCTGAATCTCGAAATTGTGGTCCGAGTGTGTCTATTCGGTTATCTCGACTCTGTATAACCAAAATGAGCGTGATGGGTCGCGACGAGCGCCATCGCCGACCGATTTTCATTGCCAGTAGTGTAATATTGCTATCGAATGACAACTTATCATCGCAGAATCACGAAATTGTGGTCTCAGTTTGTCCAATCGCTCATCCCGACTCTGCATAACCAAAATGAGCGTGATCGGTCGCAACGAGCGCCATCGCTGACCGATCGTAATCGCCAGTCGTGTAATATCTCTAGTTGAGTGACAACTTATCATCGCAGAATCTCAAAATTGCGGTCTCAGTTTGTCCAATCGGGCATCTCGACTCTGTATAACCAAAATGAGCGTGATCGGTCGCGACGAGCGCCATCGCCGACCGACAGTCATCGCCAGTCGTGTAATAATGCTATTGAATGACAGCTTATCATCGCAGAATCTCGAAATTGTGGTCTCAGTTTGTCCAATCGCTCATCCTGACTCTGTATAACCAAAATGAACGTGATCAGTCGCGACGAGCGCCATCGCCGACCGACCGTCATCGCCAGTCGTGTAATATCTCTAGTTGAGTGACAACTTATCATCGCAGAATCTCGAAAATGTGGTCTCAGTTTGTCGATCAGTCATCTCGACTCTGTATAACCAAAATGAGCGTGATCGGTCGCGACGAGCGCCATCGCCGACCGACCGTCATCGCCAGTAGTCTTATATCGTTAGTTGAATTACAACTTCTCGTCGCAGACTCTCAAAATTGCGGTCTCAGTTTGTCCAATCGGGCATCTCGACTCTGAAAAACCAAAATTAGCTTGATCGATCACGACAAGCGCCATTGCCGACTGACAATCATCGCCAGCAGTCTTATGTCGTTAGTCGAGTGACAACTTATCATCACAGAATCTCGAAAATGCAGTCTAAGTTTGTCCATCGGTCATCTCGACTCTGTATAACCAAAATGAGCGTGATCGGTCACGACGAGCGCCATTTCCGACCGACTTTCATCGCCAGTCGTGTAATATCGCTATCGAATGACAACTTATCATCGCAGAATCTCGAAATTGCAGTCTCAGTTTGTCCAATCGGGCATCTCGACTCTGTATAACCAAAATGAGCGTGATCGGTCGCGACAAGCGCCATCGCCGACCGACCGTCATCGCCAGTCGTGTAATATCGCTAGTCGAATGACAACTTATCATCGCAGAATCTCGAAATTGCGGTCTCAGTTTGTCCAATCGGTCATCTTGAGTCTGTATAACCAAAATGAGCATGATCGGTCGCGACGAGCGCCATCGCCGACCGACTTTCATCGCCAGTAGTGTAATATTGCTATCGAATGACAGCTTATCATTGCAGAATCTCGAAATTGTGGTCTCAGTTTGTCCAATCGCTCATCCCGACTCCGTATAACCAAAATGAACGTGATCGGTCGCGACGAGCGCCATCACCGACCGACTGTCATCGCCAGTCATGTAATATCTCTAGTAGAGTGACAACTTATCATCGCAGAATCTCGAAAATGTGGTCTCAGTTTGTCCATCAGTCATCTCGACTCTGAATAACCAAAATGAGCGTGATCGGTCGCGACGAGCGCCATCGCCAACCGACCGTCATCGCCACTAGTCTTATATCAATAGTCGAGTGACAACTTATCATCACAGAATCTCGAAAATGCAGTCTCAGTTTGTCCATCGGTCATCTCGACTCTGTATAACCAAAATGAGCGTGATCGGTCGCGACGAGCGCCATCGCCGACCGACCGTCATCGCAAGTCGTGTAATATTGCACGTAGAATGACAACTTATCATCGCAGAATCTCGAAATTGCAGTCTCAATTTGTCCAATCGGTCATCTTGACTCTGTATAACCAAAATGAACGTGATCGGTCACGACGAGCACCATCTCCGACCAACTTTCATCGCCAGTCGTGTAATATTGCTATCGAATGACAACTTATCATTGCAGAATCTCGAAATTGTGGTCTCAGTTTGTCCAATCGCTCATTCCGACTCTGTATAACCAAAATGAGCGTGATCGGTCGCGACGAGCGCCATCACCGACCAACTGTCATCGCTAGTCGTGTAATATCTCTAGTCGAATGACAACTTATCATCGCAGAATCTTGAAATTGCGGTCTCAGTTTGTCCAATCGGTCATCTTGACTCTGTATAACCAAAATGAACGGGATCGGTCGCGACGCGCACCATCTCCGACCGACATTCATCGCCAGTCGTGTAATATCGCTATCGAACGACAACTTATCATCGTAGAATCTCGAAATTGCAGTCTCAGTTTGTCCAATCGGGCATCTCGACTCTGTATAACCAAAATGAGCGTGATCGGTCGCGACGAGCGCCATCGCCGACCGACCGTCATCGCCAGTCGTGTAATATCGCTAGTCGAATGAAAACTTATCATCGCAGAATCTCGAAATTGCGGTCTCAGTTTGTCCATCAGTCATCTCGACTCTGTATAACCAAAATGAGCGTGATCGGTCGCGACGAGCGCCATCGTCGACCGACCTTCATAGCCACTAGTCTTATATCGTTAGTCGAGTGACAACTTATCATCACAGAATCTCGAAAATGCAGTCTCAGTTTGTCCATCGGTCATCTCGACTCTGTATAACCAAAATGAGCGTGATCGGTCGCGACGAGCGCCATCGCCGACCGACCGTCATCGCAAGTCTTGTAATATTGCACGTAGAATGACAACTTATCATCGGAGAATCTCGAAATTGCAGTCTCAATTTGTCCAATCGGTCATCTTGACTCTGTATAACCAAAATGAACGTGATCGGTCACGACGAGCACCATCACCGACCAACTGTCATCGCCAGCCGGTAATATTGCTATCGAATGACAACTTATCATCGCAGAATCTCGAAATTGTGGTCTCAGTTTGTCCAATCGCTCATTCCGACTCTGTATAACCAAAATGACCGTGATCGGTCGCGACGAGCGCCATCACCGACCAACTGTCATAGCTAGTCGTGTAATATCTCTAGTCGAATGACAACTTATCATCGCAGAATCTCGAAATTGCGGTCTCAATTTGTCCAATCGGTCATCTTGACTCTGTAGAACCGAAATGAACGTGATCGTTCGCGACAACGCCATCGCCGACCGACAGTCATCGCCAGTCGTGTAATATCGCTAGTCGAATGACAACTTATCATCGCAGAATCTCGAAATTGCGGTCTCAATTTGTCCAATCGGTCATCTTGACTCTGTATAACCAAAATGAACGTGATCGGTCGCGACGAGCACCATCTCCGACCAACTTTCATCGCCAGTCGTGTAATATTGCTATCGAATGACAACTTATCATCGCAGAATCTCGAAATTGTGGTCTCAGTTTGTCCAATCGCTCATTCCGACTCTGTATAACCAAAATGACCGTGATCGGTCGCGACGAGCGCCATCACCGACCAACTGTCATAGATAGTCGTGTAATATCTCTAGTCGAATGACAACTTATCATCGCAGAATCTCGAAATTGCGGTCTCAGTTTGTCCAATCGGTCATCTTGACTCTGTATAACCAAAATGAACGTGATCGTTCGCGACAACGCCATAGCCGACCGACAGTCATCGCCAGTCGTGTAATATCGCTAGTCGAATGACAACTTATCATCGCAGAATCTCGAAATTGCGGTCTCAGTTTGTCCAATTGGTCATCTTGACTCTGTATAACCAAAATGAACGTGATCGGTCGCGACGCGCACCATCTCCGACCGACATTCATCGCCAGTCGTGTAATATCGCTATCGAACGACAACTTATCATCGTAGAATCTCGAAATTGCAGTCTCAGTTTGTCCAATCGGGCATCTCGACTCTGTATAACCAAAATGAGCGTGATCGGTCGCGACGAGCGCCATCGCCGACCGACCGTCATCGCCAGTCGTGTAATATCGCTAGTCGAATGAAAACTTATCATCGCAGAATCTCGAAATTGCGGTCTCAGTTTGTCCATCAGTCATCTCGACTCTGTATAACCAAAATGAGCGTGATCGGTCGCGACGAGCGCCATCGCCGACCGACCTTCATCGCCACTAGTCTTATATCGTTAGTCGAGTGACAACTTATCATCACAGAATCTCGAAATTGCGGTCTCAATTTGTCCATCGGTCATCTCGACTCTGTTTAACCAAAATGAGCGTGATCGGTCGCGACGAGCGCCATCACCGACCAACTGTCATCGCTAGTCTTGTAATATCTCTAGTCGAATGACAACTTATCATCGCAGAATCTCGAAATTGCGGTCTCAGTTTGTCCAATCGGTCATCTTGACTCTGTATAACCAAAATGAACGTGATCGTTCGCGACAACGCCATCGCCGACCGACAGTCATCGCCAGTCGTGTAATATCGCTAGTCGAATGACAACTTATCATCGCAGAATCTCGAAATTGCGGTCTCAGTTTGTCCAATCGGTCATCTTGACTCTGTATAACCAAAATGAACGTGATCGGTCGCGACGAGCACCATCTCCGACCGACATTCATCGCCAGTCGTGTAATATCGCTATCGAACGACAACTTATCATCGTAGAATCTCGAAATTGCAGTCTCAGTTTGTCCAATTGGGCATCTCGACTCTGTATAACCAAAATGAGTGTGATCGGTCGCGACGAGCGCCTTCGCCGACCGACCGTCATCGCCAGTCGCGTAATATTGTCAGTCGAATGAAAACTTATCATCGCAGAATCTCGAAATTGCGGTCTCAGTTTGTCCAATCGGTCATCTTGACTCTGTATAACCAAAATGAACGTGATCGGTCGCGACGAGCACCATCTCCGACGAACTTTCATCGCCAGTCGTGTAATATTGCTATCGAATGACAACTTATCATAGCAGAATCTCGAAATTGTGGTCTCAGTTTGTCCAATCGCTCATTCCAACTCTGTATAACCAAAATGACCGTGATCGGTCGCGACGAGCGCCATCACCGACCAACTGTCATCGCTAGTCGTGTATTATCTCTAGTCGAATGACAACTTATCATCGCAGAATCTCGAAATTGCGGTCTCAGTTTGTCCAATCGGTCATCTTGACTCTGTATAACCAAAATGAACGTGATCGTTCGCGACAACGCCATCGTCGACCGACAGTCATCGCCAGTCGTGTAATATCGCTAGTCGAATGACAACTTATCATCGCAGAATCTCGAAATTGCGGTCTCAGTTTGTCCAATTGGTCATCTTGACTCTGTATAACCAAAATGAACGTGATCGGTCGCGACGCGCACCATCTCCGACCGACATTCATCGCCAGTCGTGTAATATCGCTATCGAACGACAATTTATCATCGTAGAATCTCCAAATTGCAGTCTCAGTTTGTCCAATCGGGCATCTTGACTCTGTATAACCAAAATGAACGTGATCGGTCGCGACGAGCACCATCTCCGACCAACTTTCATCGCCAGTCGTGTAATTTTGCTATCGAATGAAAACTTATCATCGCAGAATCTCGAAATTGTGGTCTCAGTTTGTCCAATCGCTCATTCCAACTCTGTATAACCAAAATGACCGTGATCGGTCGCGACGAGCGCCATCACCGACCGACAGTCATCGCCAGTCGTGTAATATCGCTAGTCGAATGACAACTTATCATCGCAGAATCTCGAAATTGCGGTCTCAGTTTGTCCAATCGGTCATCTTGACTCTGTATAACCAAAATGAACGTGATCGGTCGCGACGAGCACCATCTCCGACCGACATTCATCGCCAGTCGTGTAATATCGCTATCGAACGACAACTTATCATCGTAGAATCTCGAAATTGCAGTCTCAGTTTGTCCAATTGGGCATCTCGACTCTGTATAACCAAAATGAGTGTGATCGGTCGCGACGAGCGCCTTCGCCGACCGACCGTCATCGCCAGTCGCGTAATATTGTCAGTCGAATGAAAACTTATCATCGCAGAATCTCGAAATTGCAGTCTCAGTTTGTCCAATCGCTCATCTTGACTCTGTATAACCAAAATGAATGTGATCGGTCGCGACGAGCACCATCTCCGACGAACTTTCATCGCCAGTCGTGTAATATTGCTATCGAATGACAACTTATCATCGCAGAATCTCGAAATTGTGGTCTCAGTTTGTCCAATCGCTCATTCCAACTCTGTATAACCAAAATGACCGTGATCGGTCGCGACGAGCGCCATCACCGACCAACTGTCATTGCTAGTCGTGTATTATCTCTAGTCGAATGACAACTTATCATCGCAGAATCTCGAAATTGCGGTCTCAGTTTGTCCAATCGGTCATCTTGACTCTGTATAACCAAAATGAACGTGATCGTTAGCGACAACGCCATCGTCGACCGACAGTCATCGCCAGTCGTGTAATATCGCTAGTCGAATGACAACTTATCATCGCAGAATCTCGAAATTGCGGTCTCAGTTTGTCCAATTGGTCATCTTGACTCTGTATAACCAAAATGAACGTGATCGGTCGCCACGCGCACCATCTCCGACCGACATTCATCGCCAGTCGTGTAATATCGCTATCGAACGACAACTTATCATCGCAGAATCTCGAAATTGTGGTCTCAGTTTGTCCAATCGCTCATTCCAACTCTGTATAACCAAAATGACCGTGATCGGTCGCGACGAGCGCCATCACCGACCAACTGTCATCGCTAGTCGTGTATTATCTCTAGTCGAATGACAACTTATCATCGCAGAATCTCGAAATTGCGGTCTCAGTCTGTCCAATCGGTCATCTTGACTCTGTATAACCAAAATGAACGTGATCGTTCGCGACAACGCCATCGTCGACCGACAGTCATCGCCGGTCGTGTAATATCGCTAGTCGAATGACAATTTATCATCGCAGAATCTCGAAATTGCGGTCTCAGTTTGTCCAATTGGTCATCTTGACTCTGTATAACCAAAATGAACGTGATCGGTCGCGACGCGCACCATCTCCGACCGACATTCATCGCCAGTCGTGTAATATCGCTATCGAACGACAACTTATCATCGTAGAATCTCGAAATTGCAGTCTCAGTTTGTCCAATCGGGCATCTCGACTCTGTATAACCAAAATGAGCGTGATCGGTCGCGACGAGCGCCATCGCCGACCGACCGTCATCGCCAGTCGTGTAATATCGCTAGTCGAATGAAAACTTGTCATCGCAGAATCTCGAAATTGCGGTCTCAGTTTGTCCATCAGTCATCTCGACTCTGTATAACCAAAATGAGCGTGATCGGTCGCGACGAGCGCCATCGCCGACCGACCGTCATCGCAACTAGTCTTATATCGTTAGTCGAGTGACAACTTATCATCACAGAATCTCGAAAATGCAGTCTCAGTTTGTCCATCGGTCATCTCGACTCTGTATAACCAAAATGAGCGTGATCGGTCGCGACGAGCGCCATCGCCGACCGACCGTCATCGCAAGTCGTGTAATATTGCTTGTAGAATGACAACTTATCATCGCAGAATCTCGAAATTGCAGTCTCAATTTGTCCAATCGGTCATCTTGACTCTGTATAACCAAAATGAGCGTGATCGGTCGCGACGAGCGCCATTTCCGACCGACTTTCATCGCCAGTCGTGTAATATCGCTATCGAAAGACAACTTATCATCGCAGAATCTCGAAATTGCAGTCTCAGTTTGTCCAATCGGGCATCTCGACTCTGTATAACCAAAATGAGCGTGATCGGTCGCGACAAGCGCCATCGCCGACCGACCGTCATCGCAAGTAGTCTTATATCATTAGTTGAATGACAACTTCTCGTCGCAGACTCTCAAAATTGCGGTCTCAGTTTGTCCAATCGGGCATCTCGACTCTGAAAAACCAAAATTAGCTTGATCGATCACGACAAGCGCCATCGCCGACTGACAATCATCGCCAGTAGTCTTATATCGTTAGTCAAATGACAACTTATCATCGCTGAATCTCGAAATTGTGGTCGGAGTGTGTCTATTCGGTCATCTCGACTCTGTATAACCAAAATGAGCGTGATCGGTCGCGACGAGCGCCATCGCCGACTGATTTTCATCGCCAGTAGTGTAATATTGCTATCGAATGACAACTTATCATCGCAAAATCTCGAAATTGTGGTCTCAGTTTGTCCAATCACTCATCCCGACTCTGTATAACCAAAATGAACGTGATCAGTCGCGACGAGCGCCATCGCCGACCGACCGTCATCGCCAGTCGTGTAATATCTCTAGTTGAGTGACAACTTATCATCGCAGAATCTCGAAAATGTGGTCGCAGTTTGTCCATCAGTCATCTCGACTCTGTATAACCAAAATGAGCGTGATCGGTCGCGACGAGCGCCATCGCCGACCGACCGTCATCGCCAGTAGTCTTATATCGTTAGTTGAATTACAACTTCTCGTCGCAGACTCTCAAAATTGCGGTCTCAGTTTGTCCAATCGGGCATCTCGACTCTGAAAAACCAAAATTAGCTTGATCGATCACGACAAGCGCCATTGCCGACTGACAATCATCGCCAGCAGTCTTATGTCGTTAGTCGAGTGACAACTTATCATCACAGAATCTCGAAAATGCAGTCTAAGTTTGTCCATCGGTCATCTCGACTCTGTATAACCAAAATGAACGTGATCGTTCGCGACAACGCCATCGCCGACCGACAGTCATCGCCAGTCGTGTAATATCGCTAGTCGAATGACAACTTATCATCGCAGAATCTCGAAATTGCGGTCTCAGTTTGTCCAATCGGTCATCTTGACTCTGTATAACCAAAATGAACGTGATCGGTCGCGACGAGCACCATCTCCGACCGACATTCATCGCCAGTCGTGTAATATCGCTATCGAACGACAACTTATCATCGTAGAATCTCGAAATTGCAGTCTCTGTTTGTCCAATTGGGCATCTCGACTCTGTATAACCAAAATGAGTGTGATCGGTCGCGACGAGCGCCTTCGCCGACCGACCGTCATCGCCAGTCGCGTAATATTGCCAGTCGAATAAAAACTTATCATCGCAGAATCTCGAAATTGCGGTCTCAGTTTGTCCAATCGGTCATCTTGACTCTGTATAACCAAAATGAACGTGATCGGTCGCGACGAGCACCATCTCCGACCAACTTTCATCGCCAGTCGTGTAATATTGCTATCGAATGACAACTTATCATCGCAGAATCTCGAAATTGTGGTCTCAGTTTGTCCAATCGCTCATTCCAACTCTGTATAACCAAAATGACCGTGATCGGTCGCGACGAGCGCCATCACCGACCAACTGTCATCGCTAGTCGTGTATTATCTCTAGTCGAATGACAACTTATCATCGCAGAATCTCGAAATTGCGGTCTTAGTTTGTCCAATCGGTCATCTGGACTCTGTATAACCAAAATGAACGTGATCGTTCGCGACAACGCCATCGTCGACCGACAGTCATCGCCAGTCGTGTAATATCGCTAGTCGAATGACAACTTATCATCGCAGAATCTCGAAATTGCGGTCTCAGTTTGTCCAATTGGTCATCTTGACTCTGTATAACCAAAATGAACGTGATCGGTCGCGACGCGCACCATCTCCGACCGACATTCATCGCCAGTCGAGTAATATCGCTATCGAACGACAACTTATCATCGTAGAATCTCGAAATTGCAGTCTCAGTTTGTCCAATCGGGCATCTTGACTCTGTATAACCAAAATGAACGTGATCGGTCGCGACGAGCACCATCTCCGACCAACTTTTATCGCCAGTCGTGTAATATTGCTATCGAATGACAACTTATCATCGCAGAATCTCGAAATTGTGGTCTCAGTTTGTCCAATCGCTCATTCCAACTCTGTATAACCAAAATGACCGTGATCGGTCGCGACGAGCGCCATCGCCGACCGACCGTCATCGCCAGTCGTGTAATATCGCTAGTCAAATGAAAACTTATCATCGCAGAATCTCGAAAATGTGGTCGCAGTTTGTCCATCAGTCATCTCGACTCTGTATAACCAAAATGAGCGTGATCGGTCGCGACGAGCGCCATCGCCGACCGACCGTCATTGCCAGTAGTCTTATATCGTTAGTTGAATTACAACTTCTCGTCGCAGACTCTCAAAATTGCGGTCTCAGTTTGTCCAATCGGGCATCTCGACTCTGAAAAACCAAAATTAGCTTGATCGATCACGACAAGCGCCATTGCCGACTGACAATCATCGCCAGCAGTCTTATGTCGTTAGTCGAGTGACAACTTATCATCACAGAATCTCGAAAATGCAGTCTAAGTTTGTCCATCGGTCATCTCGACTCTGTATAACCAAAATGAGCGTGATCGGTCACGACGAGCGCCATTTCCGACCGACTTTCATCGCCAGTCGTGTAATATCGCTATCGAATGACAACTTATCATCGCAGAATCTCGAAATTGCAGTCTCAGTTTGTCCAATCGGGCATCTCGACTCTGTATAACCAAAATGAGCGTGATCGGTCGCGACAAGCGCCATCGCCGACCGACCGTCATCGCCAGTCGTGTAATATCGCTAGTCGAATGACAACTTATCATCGCAGAATCTCGAACTTGCGGTCTCAGTTTGTCCAATCGGTCATCTTGAGTCTGTATCACCAAAATGAGCATGATCGGTCGCGACGAGCGCCATCGCCGACCGACTTTCATCGCCAGTAGTGTAATATTGCTATCGAATGAGAGCTTATCATCGCAGAATCTCGAAATTGTGGTCTCAGTTTGTCCAATCGCTCATCCCGACTCCGTATAACCAAAATGAACATGATCGGTCGCGACGAGCGCCATCACCGACCGACTGTCATCGCCAGTCATGTAATATCTCTAGTAGAGTGACAACTTATCATCGTAGAATCTCGAAAATGTGGTCTCAGTTTGTCCATCAGTCATCTCGACTCTGAATAACCAAAATGAGCGTGATCGGTCGCGACGAGCGCCATCGCCAACAGACCGTCATCGCCACTAGTCTTATATCGTTAGTCGAGTGACAACTTATCATCACAGAATCTCGAAAATGCAGTCTCAGTTTGTCCATCGGTCATCTCGACTCTGTATAACCAAAATGAGCGTGATCGGTCGCGACGAGCGCCATCGCCGACCGACCGTCATCGCAAGTCGTGTAATATTGCACGTAGAATGACAACTTATCATCGCAGAATCTCGAAATTGCAGTCTCAATTTGTCCAATCGGTCATCTTGACTCTGTATAACCAAAATGAACGTGATCGGTCGCGACGAGCACCATCTCCGACCAACTTTCATCGCCAGTCGTGTAATATTGCTATCGAATGACAACTTATCATTGCAGAATCTCGAAATTGTGGTCTCAGTTTGTCCAATCGCTCATTCCGACTCTGTATAACCAAAATGAGCGTGATCGGTCGCGACGAGCGCCATCACCGACCAACTGTCATCGCTAGTCGTGTAATATCTCTAGTCGAATGACAACTTATCATCGCAGAATCTCGAAATTGCGGTCTCAGTTTGTCCAATCGGTCATCTTGACTCTGTATAACCAAAATGAACGTGATCGGTCGCGACGTGCACCATCTCCGACCGACATTCATCGCCAGTCGTGTAATATCGCTATCGAACGACAACTTATCATCGTAGAATCTCGAAATTGCAGTCTCAGTTTGTCCAATCGGGAATCTCGACTCTGCATAACCAAAATGAGTGTGATCGGTCGCGACGAGCGCCATCGCCGACCGACCGTCATCGCCAGTCCTGTAATATCTCTAGTTGAGTGACAACTCATCATCGCAGAATCTCGAAAATGCGGTCTCAACTTGTCCATCGGTCATTTCGACTCTGTATAACCAAAATGAGCGTGATCGGTTGCGACAACGCCATCGCCGACCGACCGTCATCGCCAGTCGAGGAATATCGCTAGTCGAATGACAACTTATCATCGCAGAATCTCGAAATAGCAGTCTCAGTTTGTCCAATCGGGCATCTCGACTCTGTATAACCAAAATGAACGTTATCTGTCGTGACGAGCGCCATCTACGACCGACTTTCATCGCCAGTCGTGTAATATCGCAAGTCGAATGTACAACTTATCATTGCAAAATCTCGAAAGTGCAGTCTCAGTTTGTCCAATCGGTCATCTTGACTCTGTATAACCAAAATGAACGTGATCGGTCGCGACGAGCACCATCTCCGACCGACTTTCATCGCCAGTCATGTAATATCGCTATCGAATGACAACTAATCATCACAGAATCTCAAAATTGCGGTCTCAGTTTGTCCAATCGGTCATCTTGAGTCTGTATCACCAAAATGAGCATGATCGGTCGCGACGAGCGCCATCGCCGACCGACTTTCATCGCCAGTAGTGTAATATTGCTATCGAATGAGAGCTTATCATCGCAGAATCTCGAAATTGTGGTCTCAGTTTGTCCAATCGCTCATCCCGACTCCGTATAACCAAAATGAACGTGATCGGTCGCGACGAGCGCCATCACCGACCGACTGTCATCGCCAGTCATGTAATATCTCTAGTAGAGTGACAACTTATCATCGTAGAATCTCGAAAATGTGGTCTCAGTTTGTCCATCAGTCATCTCGGCTCTGAATAACCAAAATGAGCGTGATCGGTCGCGACGAGCGCCATCGCCAACAGACCGTCATCGCCACTAGTCTTATATCGTTAGTCGAGTGACAACTTATCATCACAGAATCTCGAAAATGCAGTCTCAGTTTGTCCATCGGTCATCTCGACTCTGTATAACCAAAATGAGCGTGATCGGTCGCGACGAGCGCCATCGCCGACCGACCGTCATCGCAAGTCGTGTAATATTGCACGTAGAATGACAACTTATCATCGCAGAATCTCGAAATTGCAGTCTCAATTTGTCCAATCGGTCATCTTGACTCTGTATAACCAAAATGAACGTGATCGGTCGCGACGAGCACCATCTCCGACCAACTTTCATCGCCAGTCGTGTAATATTGCTATCGAATGACAACTTATCATTGCAGAATCTCGAAATTGTGGTCTCAGTTTGTCCAATCGCTCATTCCGACTCTGTATAACCAAAATGAGCGTGATCGGTCGCGACGAGCGCCATCACCGACCAACTGTCATCGCTAGTCGTGTAATATCTCTAGTCGAATGACAACTTATCATCGCAGAATCTCGAAATTGCGGTCTCAGTTTGTCCAATCGGTCATCTTGACTCTGTATAACCAAAATGAACGTGATCGGTCGCGACGCGCACCATCTCCGACCGACATTCATCGCCAGTCGTGTAATATCGCTATCGAACGACAACTTATCATCGTAGAATCTCGAAATTGCAGTCTCAGTTTGTCCAATCGGGCATCTCGACTCTGCATAACCAAAATGAGTGTGATCGGTCGCGACGAGCGCCATCGCCGACCGACCGTCATCGCCAGTCCTGTAATATCTCTAGTTGAGTGACAACTCATCATCGCAGAATCTCGAAAATGCGGTCTCAACTTGTCCATCGGTCATTTCGACTCTGTATAACCAAAATGAGCGTGATCGGTTGCGACAACGCCATCGCCGACCGACCGTCATCGCCAGTCGAGGAATATCGCTAGTCGAATGACAACTTATCATCGCAGAATCTCGAAATAGCAGTCTCAGTTTGTCCAATCGGGCATCTCGACTCTGTATAACCAAAATGAACGTGATCGGTCGCGACGAGCACCATCTCCGACCGACTTTCATCGCCAGTCATGTAATATCGCTATCGAATGACAACTAATCATCACAGAATCTCAAAATTGCTGTCTCAGTTTGTCCAATCGGTCATCTCGACTCTGTATAACCAAAATGAGCGTGATCGGTCGCGACAACGCCATCGCCGACCGACCGTAATCGCCATTCGTGTAATATCGCTAGTCGAATGACAACTTATCATCGAAGAATCTCGAAATTGCGGCCTCTGTTTGTCCAATCGGTCATCTTGACTCTGTTATAACCAAAATGAGCGTGATCGGTCGCGACGAGCACCATCTCCGACCGACTTTCATCGCCAGTCGTGTGATATCGCTAGTCGAATGACAACTTATCATCGCAGAATCTCGAAATTGTGGTCTCAGTTTGTCCAATCGCTCATCCCAACTCTGTATAACCAAAATGAACGTGATCGGTTGCGACGAGCGCCATCACCGACCGACCGTCATCACCGACCGACCGTCATTGCCAGTCGTGTAATATCGCTAGTCGAATGACAACTTATCATCGCAGAATCTCGAAAATGCAGTCTCAGTTTGTCCAATCGGTCATCTTGACTCTGTATAACCAAAATGAGTGTGATCGGTCGCGACGTGCGCCATCGCCGGCCGACCGTCATCGCCAGTCGTGTAATATCGCTATCGAATGACAACTTATCATCGCAGAATCTCGAAATTGCGGTCTCAGTTTGTCCAATCGGTCATCTTGACTCTGTATAACCAAAATGAACGTGATCGGTCGCGACGAGCGCCATCTCCGACCGACTTTCAACGCCAGTCGTGTAATATCGCTATCGAATGACAACTTATCATCGCAGAATCTCGAAATTGTGGTCTCAGTTTGTCCAATCAGGCATCACAACTCTGAAAAACCAAAATGAGCGTGATCGATCACGACAAGCGCCATTGCCAACTGACAATCATCGCTAGTAGTCTTATATTGTTAGTCGAGTGACAACTTCTCATCACGGACTCTCAAAATAGCAGTCTCAGTTAGTAAAATCGATCATCTTGACTCTGTATAACCAAAATGAACGTGATCAGTTGCGACGAGCGCCATCACCGACCGACCGTCATCGCCAGTCGTGTAATATCGCTAGTAGAATGACAACTTATCATCGCAGAATCTCAAAATTGCGGTCTCAGTTTGTCCATTCGGTCATCTTGACTCTGTATAACCAAAATGAACGTGATCCGTCGCGACGAGCCCCATCGCCGACCGACCGTCATCGCCAGTCGTGTAATATCTCTAGTCGAGTGACAACTTATTGTAACAGAATCTTGAAAATGTAGTCTCAGTTTGTCCATCGGTCATCTCGACTCTGTATAACCAAAATCAGCGTAATCGGTCGCGACGAGCGCCATCACCGACCGACTGTCATCGCCAGTCGTGTAATATCGCTAGTAGAATGACAACTTATCATCGCAGAATCTCGAAATTGTGGTCTCAGTTTGTCCAATCAGGCGTCTCGAATCTGTATAACCAAAATGAGCGTGATCGGTCGTGACGAGCGCCATCGCCGACCGACCATCATCGCCAGTTGTGTAATATCGCTAGTAGAAAGACAACCTATCATCACAGAATCTCAAAATTGCGGTCTCAGTTTGTCCAATCGGTCATCTTGACTCTGTATAACCAAAATGAACGTGATCCGTCGCGAGGAGTGCCATCACCGACCGACTGTCATCGCCAGTCGTGTAATATCTCTAGTCAAGTGACAACTTATTGTAACAGAATCTTGAAAATGTAGTCTCAGTATGTCCATCGGTCATCTTGACTCTGTATAACCAAAATGAACGTGATCCGTCGCGACGAGCGCCATCACCGACCGACTGTCATCGCCAGTCGTGTAATATCGCTAGTAGAATGACAACTTATCATCGCAGAATCTCGAAATTGTGGTCTCAGTTTGTCCAATCAGGCGTCTCGAATCTGTATAACCAAAATGAGCGTGATCGGTCGCGATGAGCGTCATCGCCGACCGACCGTCATCGCCAGTAGTCTGATATTGTTAGTTGAATGACAACTTCTCGTTGCAGACTCTCAAAATTGCGGTCTCAGTTTGTCCAATCGGTCATCTGGACTCTGTAAAACCAAAATTAACATGATCGGTTGCGACGAGCGCCATCGCCGACCGACCGTCATCGCCAGTAGTCTTATATTGTTAGTTGAATGACAACTTCTCGTTGCATACTCTCAAAATTGCGGTCTCAGTTTGTCCAATCGGGCATCTCGACTCTGAAAAACCAAAATTAGCTTGATCGATCACGACAAGCGCCATCGCCGACTGACATTCATCGCCAGTAGTCTTATATCGTTAGTCAAGTGACAACTTATCATCGCTGAATCTCGAAATTGTGGTCTGAGTGTGTCCATTCAGTCATCTCGACTTTGTATAACCAAAATGAGCGAAATCGGACGCGACAAGTGCCATTGCCGACCGACCGTCATCGCCAGTCCTGTAATATTGCTAGTCGAGTGACAACTTATCATCGCAGAATCTGGAAAATGCGGTCTGAACTTGTCCATCGGTCATCACGACTCTGTATAACCAAAATGAGCGTGATCGGTCGCGACGAGCGCCATCGCCGACCGACCGTCATCGCCAGTCGTGTAATATCGCTAGTCGAATGACAACTTATCATCGCAGAATCTCGAAAGTGCAGTCTCAGTTTGTCCAATCGGGCATCTCGACTCTGTATAACCAAAATGAACGTGATCTGTTGTGACGAGCGCCATCTACGACCGACTTTCATCGCCAGTCGTGTAATATCGCAAGTCGAATGTACAACTTATCATTGCAAAATCTCGAAAGTGCAGTCTCAGTTTGTCCAATCGGTCATCTTGACTCTGTATAACCAAAATGAACGTGATCGGTCGCGACGAGCACCATCTCCGACCGACTTTCATCGCCAGTCATGTAATATCGCTATCGAATGACAACTAATCATCACAGAATCTCGAAATTGCAGTCTCAGTTTGTCCAATCGGGCATCTCGACTCTGCATAACCAAAATGAGTGTGATTGGTCGCGACGAGCGCCATCGCCGACCGACCGTCATCGCCAGTCCTGTAATATCTCTAGTTGAGTGACAACTTATCATCGCAAAATCTCGAAAATGTGGTCTCAGTTTGTCCAATCGGTCATCTCGACTCTGTATAACCAAAATGAACGTGATCGGTCGCGACGAGCACCATCTCCGACTGACTTTCATCGCCAGTCGTGTGATATCGCTAGTCGAATGACAACTTATCATCGCAGAATCTCGAAATTGTGGTCTCAGTTTGTCCAATCACTCATCCCAACTCTGTATAACCAAAATGAACGTGATCGGTTGCGACGAGCGCCATCACCGACCGACCGTCATCACCGACCGACCGTCATCGCCAGTCGTGTAATATCGCTAGTCGAATGACAACTTATCATCGCAGAATCTCGAAAATGCAGTCTCAGTTTGTCCAATCGGTCATCTTGACTCTGTATTACCAAAATGAGTGTGATCGGTCGCGACGTGCGCCATTGCCGACCGACCGTCATCGCCAGTCGTGTAATATCGCTATCGAATGACAACTTATCATCGCAGAATCTCGAAATTGCGGCCTCAATTTGTCCAATCGGTCATCTTGACTCTGTATAACCAAAATGAACGTGATCGGTCGCGACGAGCGCCATCTCCGACCGACTTTCAACGCCAGTCGTGCAATATCGCTATCGAATGACAACTTATCATCGCAGAATCTCGAAATTGTGGTCTCAGTTTGTCCAATCAGGCATCACAACTCTGAAAAACCAAAATGAGCGTGATCGATCATGACAAGCGCCATTGCCGACTGACAATCATCGCCAGTCGTGTAATATCGCTATCGAATGACAACTTATCATCGTAGAATCTCGAAATTGCAGTCTCAGTTTGTCCAATCGGGCATCTCGACTCTGTATAACCAAAATGAGCGTGATCGGTCACGACGAGCGCCATCGCCGACCGACCGTCATCGCCAGTCGTGTAATATCGCTAGTCGAATGAAAACTTATCATCGCAGAATCTCGAAATTGCGGTCTCAGTTTGTCAATCAGTCATCTCGACTCTGTATAACCAAAATGAACGTGATCGGTCGCGACAAGCGCCATCAACGACCAACTGTCATCGCTAGTCGTGTAATATCTCTAGTCGAATGACAACTTATCATCGCAGAATCTCGAAATTGCGGTCTCAGTTTGTCCAATCGGTCATCTTGACTCTGTATAACCAAAATGAACGTGATCGTTCGCGACAACGCCATCGCCGACCGACAGTCATCGCCAGTCGTGTAATATCGCTAGTCGAATGACAACTTATCATCGCAGAATCTCGAAATTGCGGTCTCAGTTTGTCCAATCGGTCATCTTGACTCTGTATAACCAAAATGAACGTGATCGGTCGCGACGAGCACCATCTCCGACCGACATTCATCGCCAGTCGTGTAATATCGCTATCGAACGACAACTTATCATCGTAGAATCTGGAAATTGCAGTCTCAGTTTGTCCAATTGGGCATCTCGACTCTGTATAACCAAAATGAGTGTGATCGGTCGCGACGAGCGCCTTCGCCGACCGACCGTCATCGCCAGTCGCGTAATATTGCCAGTCGAATGAAAACTCATCATCGCAGAATCTCGAAATTGCGGTCTCAGTTTGTCCAATCGGTCATCTTGACTCTGTATAACCAAAATGAACGTGATCGGTCGCGACGAGCGCCATCGCCGACCGATTTTCATCGCCAGTAGTGTAATATTGCTATCGAATGACAACTTATCATCGCAGAATCTTGAAATTGTGGTCTCAGTTTGTCCAATCGCTCATTCCGACTCTGTATAACCAAAATGAGCGTGATCGGTCGCGACGAGCGCCATCACCGACCAACTGTCATCGCTAGTCGTGTAATATCTCTAGTCAAATGACAACTTATCATCGCAGAATCTCGAAATTGCGGTCTCAGTTTGTCCAATCGGTCATCTTGACTCTGTATAACCAAAATGAACGTGATCGGTCACGACGCGCACCATCTCCGACCGACATTCATCGCCAGTCGTGTAATATCGCTATCGAATGACAACTTATCATCGTAGAATCTCGAAATTGCAGTCTTAGTTTGTCCAATCGGGCATCTCGACTCTGTATAACCAAAATGAGCGTGATCGGTCGCGACGAGCGCCATCGCCGACCGACCGTCATCGCCAGTTGTGTAATATCGCTAGTCGAATGAAAACTCATCATCGCAGAATCTCGAAATTGCGGTCTCAGTTTGTCCAATCGGTCATCTTGACTCTGTATAACCAAAATGAACGTGATCGGTCGCGACGAGCGCCATCGCCGACCGATTTTCATCGCCAGTAGTGTAATATTGCTATCGAATGACAACTTATCATCGCAGAATCTTGAAATTGTGGTCTCAGTTTGTCCAATCGCTCATCCCGACTCTGTATAACCAAAATGACCGTGATCGGTCGCGACGAGCGCCATCACCGACCAACTGTCATCGCTAGTCGTGTAATATCTCTAGTCGAATGACAACTTATCATCGCAGAATCTCGAAATTGCGGTCTCAGTTTGTCCAATCAGTCATCTTGACTCTGTATAACCAAAATGAACGTGATCGTTCGCGACAACGCCATCGCCGACCGACAGTCATCGCCAGTCGTGTAATATCGCTAGTCGAATGACAACTTATCATCGCAGAATCTCGAAATTGCGGTCTCAGTTTGTCCAATCGGTCATCTTGACTCTGTATAACCAAAATGAACGTGATCGGTCGCGACGCGCACCATCTCCGACCGACATTCACCGCCAGTCGTGTAATATCGCTATCGAACGACAACTTATCATCGTAGAATCTCGAAATTGCAGTCTCAGTTTGTCCAATCAGGCATCTCGACTCTGTATAACCAAAATGAGCGTGATCGGTCGCGACGAGCGCCATCGCCGACCGACCGTCATCGCCAGTCGTGTAATATCGCTAGTCGAATGAAAACTTATCATCGCAGAATCTCGAAAATGTGGTCTCAGTTTGTCCATCAGTCATCTCGACTCTGAATAACCAAAATGAGCGTGATCGGTCGCGACGAGCGCCATCGCCAACCGACCGTCATCGCCACTAGTCTTATATCGTTAGTCGAGTGACAACTTATCATCACAGAATCTCGAAAATGCAGTCTCAGTTTGTCCATCGGTCATCTCGACTCTGTATAACCAAAATGAGCGTGATCGGTCGCGACGAGCGCCATCGCCGACCGACCGTCATCGCAAGTCGTGTAATATTGCACGTAGAATGACAACTTATCATCGCAGAATCTCGAAATTGCAGTCTCAATTTGTCCAATCGGTCATCTTGACTCTGTATAACCAAAATGAACGTGATCGGTCGCGACGAGCACCACCTCCGACCAACTTTCATCGCCAGTCGTGTAATATTGCTATCGAATGACAACTTATCATCGCAGAATCTCGAAATTGTGGTCTCAGTTTGTCCAATCGCTCATTCCGACTCTGTATAACCAAAATGAGCGTGATCGGTCGCGACGAGCGCCATCACCGACCAACTGTCATCGCTAGTCGTGTAATATCTCTAGTCGAATGACAACTTATCATCGCAGAATCTCGAAATTGCGGTCTCAGTTTGTCCAATCGGTCATCTTAACTCTGTATAACCAAAATGAACGTGATCGGTCGCGACGCGCACCATCTCCGACCGACATTCATCGCCAGTCGTGTAATATCGCCAAAATGAGCGTGATCGGTCGCGACGAGCGCCATCGCCGACCGACCGTCATCGCCAGTCGTGTAATATCGCTAGTCGAATGAAAACTTATCATCGCAGAATCTCGAAATTGCGGTCTCAGTTTGTCCATCAGTCATCTCGACTCTGTATAACCAAAATGAGCGTGATCGGTCGCGACGAGCGCCATCGCCGACCGACCTTCATCGCCACTAGTCTTATATCGTTAGTCGAGTGACAACTTATCATCACAGAATCTCGAAAATGCAGTCTCAGTTTGTCCATCGGTCATCTCGACTCTGTATAACCAAAATGAGCGTGATCGGTCGCGACGAGCGCCATCGCCGACCGACCGTCATCGCAAGTCGTGTAATATTGCACGTAGAATGACAACTTATCATCGGAGAATCTCGAAATTGCAGTCTGAATTTGTCCAATCGGTCATCTTGACTCTGTATAACCAAAATGAACGTGATCGGTCGCGACGAGCACCATCTCCGACCAACTTTCATCGCCAGTCGTGTAATATTGCTATCGAATGACAACTTATCATCGCAGAATCTCGAAATTGTGGTCTCAGTTTGTCCAATCGCTCATTCCGACTCTGTATAACCAGAATGACCGTGATCGGTCGCGACGAGCGCCATCACCGACCAACTGTCATAGCTAGTCGTGTAATATCTCTAGTCGAATGACAACTTATCATCGCAGAATCTCGAAATTGCGGTCTCATTTTGTCCAATCGGTCATCTTGACTCTGTATAACCAAAATGAACGTGATCGTTCGCGACAACGCCATCGCCGACCGACAGTTATCGCCAGTCGTGTAATATCGCTAGTCGAATGACAACTTATCATCGCAGAATCTCGAAATTGCGGTCTCAGTTTGTCCAATCGGTCATCTTGACTCTGTATAACCAAAATGAACGTGATCGGTCGCGACGCGCACCATCTCCGACAGACATTCACCGCCAGTCGTGTAATATCGCTATCGAACGACAACTTATCATCGTAGAATCTCGAAATTGCAGTCTCAGTTTGTCCAATCAGGCATCTCGACTCTGTATAACCAAAATGAGCTTGATCGGTCGCGACGAGCGCCATCGCCGACCGACCGTCATCGCCAGTCGTGTAATATCGCTAGTCGAATGAAAACTTATCATCGCAGAATCTCGAAAATGTGGTCTCAGTTTGTCCATCAGTCATCTCGACTCTGAATAACCAAAATGAGCGTGATCGGTCGCGACGAGCGCCATCGCCAACCGACCGTCATCGCCACTAGTCTTATATCGTTAGTCGAGTGACAACTTATCATCACAGAATCTCGAAAATGCAGTCTCAGTTTGTCCATCGGTCATCTCGACTCTGTATAACCAAAATGAGCGTGATCGGTCGCGACGAGCGCCATCGCCGACCGACGGTCATCGCAAGTCGTGTAATATTGCACGTAGAATGACAACTTATCATCGCAGAATCTCGAAATTGCAGTCTCAATTTGTCCAATCGGTCATCTTGACTCTGTATAACCAAAATGAACGTGATCGGTCGCGACGAGCACCATCTCCGACCAACTTTCATCGCCAGTCGTGTAATATTGCTATCGAATGACAACTTATCATCGCAGAATCTCGAAATTGTGGTCTCAGTTTGTCCAATCGCTCATTCCGACTCTGTATAACCAAAATGAGCGTGATCGGTCGCGACGAGCGCCATCACCGACCAACTGTCATCGCTAGTCGTGTAATATCTCTAGTCGAATGACAGCTTATCATCGCAGAATCTCGAAATTGCGGTCTCAGTTTGTCCAATCGGTCATCTTGACTCTGTATAACCAAAATGAACGTGATCGGTCGCGACGCGCACCATCTCCGACCGACATTCATCGCCAGTCGTGTAATATCGCTATCGAATGACAACTTATCATCGTAGAATCTCGAAATTGCAGTCTTAGTTTGTCCAATCGGGCATCTCGACTCTGTATAACCAAAATGAGCGTGATCGGTCGCGACGAGCGCCATCGCCGACCGACCGTCATCGCCAGTTGTGTAATATCGCTAGTCGAATGAAAACTTATCATCGCAGAATCTCGAAATTGCGGTCTCAGTTTGTCCATCAGTCATCTCGACTCTGTATAACCAAAATGAGCGTGATCGGTCGCGACGAGCGCCATCGCCGACCGACCTTCATCGCCACTAGTCTTATATCGTTAGTCGAGTGACAACTTATCATCACAGAATCTCGAAAATGCAGTCTCAGTTTGTCCATCGGTCATCTCGACTCTGTATAACCAAAATGAGCGTGATCGGTCGCGACGAGCGCCATCGCCGACCGACCGTCATCGCAAGTCGTGTAATATTGCACGTAGAATGACAACTTATCATCGCAGAATCTCGAAATTGCAGTCTCAATTTGTCCAATCGGTCATCTTGACTCTGTATAACCAAAATGAACGTGATCGGTCGCGACGAGCACCATCTCCGACCAACTTTCATCGCCAGTCGTGTAATATTGCTATCGAATGACAACTTATCATCGCAGAATCTCGAAATTGTGGTCTCAGTTTGTCCAATCGCTCATTCCGACTCTGTATAACCAAAATGAGCGTGATCGGTCGCGACGAGCGCCATCACCGACCAACTGTCATCGCTAGTCGTGTAATATCTCTAGTCGAATGACAGCTTATCATCGCAGAATCTCGAAATTGCGGTCTCAGTTTGTCCAATCGGTCATCTTGACTCTGTATAACCAAAATGAACGTGATCGGTCGCGACGCGCACCATCTCCGACCGACATTCATCGCCAGTCGTGTAATATCGCTATCGAATGACAACTTATCATCGTAGAATCTCGAAATTGCAGTCTTAGTTTGTCCAATCGGGCATCTCGACTCTGTATAACCAAAATGAGCGTGATCGGTCGCGACGAGCGCCATCGCCGACCGACCGTCATCGCCAGTTGTGTAATATCGCTAGTCGAATGAAAACTTATCATCGCAGAATCTCGAAATTGCGGTCTCAGTTTGTCCATCAGTCATCTCGACTCTGTATAACCAAAATGAGCGTGATCGGTCGCGACGAGCGCCATCGCCGACCGACCTTCATCGCCACTAGTCTTATATCGTTAGTCGAGTGACAACTTATCATCACAGAATCTCGAAAATGCAGTCTCAGTTTGTCCATCGGTCATCTCGACTCTGTATAACCAAAATGAGCGTGATCGGTCGCGACGAGCGCCATCGCCCACCGACCGTCATCGCAAGTCGTGTAATATTGCACGTAGAATGACAACTTATCATCGCAGAATCTCGAAATTGCAGTCTGAATTTGTCCAATCGGTCATCTTGACTCTGTATAACCAAAATGAACGTGATCGGTCGCGACGAGCACCATCTCCGACCAACTTTCATCGCCAGTCGTGTAATATTGCTATCGAATGACAACTTATCATCGCAGAATCTCGAAATTGTGGTCTCAGTTTGTCCAATCGCTCATTCCGACTCTGTATAACCAGAATGACCGTGATCGGTCGCGACGAGCGCCATCACCGACCAACTGTCATAGCTAGTCGTGTAATATCTCTAGTCGAATGACAACTTATCATCGCAGAATCTCGAAATTGCGGTCTCATTTTGTCCAATCGGTCATCTTGACTCTGTATAACCAAAATAAACGTGATCGTTCGCGACAACGCCATCGCCGACCGACAGTTATCGCCAGTCGTGTAATATCGCTAGTCGAATGACAACTTATCATCGCAGAATCTCGAAATTGCGGTCTCAGTTTGTCCAATTGGTCATCTTGACTCTGTATGACCAAAATGAACGTGATCGGTCGCGACGCGCACCATCTCCGACCGACATTCATCGCCAGTCGTGTAATATCGCTATCGAACGACAACTTATCATCGTAGAATCTCGAAATTGCAGTCTCAGTTTGTCCAATCGGGCATCTCGACTCTGTATAAACAAAATGAGCGTGATCGGTCGCGACGAGCGCCATCGCCGACCGACCGTCATCGCCAGTCGTGTAATATCGCTAGTCGAATGACAACTTATCATCGCAGAATCTCGAAATTGCGGTCTCAGTTTGTCCATCAGTCATCTCGACTCTGTATAACCAAAATGAACGTGATCGGTCGCGACGAGCACCATCTCCGGCCAACTTTCATCGCCAGTCGTGTAATTTTGCTATCGAATGACAACTTATCATCGCAGAATCTCGAAATTGTGGTCTCAGTTTGCCCAATCGCTCATTCCGACTCTGTATAACGAAAATGACCGTGATCGGTCGCGACGAGCGCCATCACCGACCAACTGTCATCGCTAGTCGTGTAATATCTCTAGTCGAATGACAACTTATCATCGCAGAATCTCGAAATTGCGGTCTCAGTTTGTCCAATCGGTCATCTTGACTCTGTATAACCAAAATGAACGTGATCGTTCGCGACAACGCCATCGCCGACCGACAGTCATCGCCACTCGTGTAATATCGCTAGTCGAATGACAACTTATCATCGCAGAATCTCGAAATTGCGGTCTCAGTTTGTCCAATCGGTCATCTTGACTCTGTATAACCAAAATGAACGTGATCGGTCGCGACGAGCACCATCTCCGACCGACATTCATCGCCAGTCGTGTAATATCGCTATCGAACGACAACTTATCATCGTAGAATCTCGAAATTGCAGTCTCAGTTTGTCCAATTGGGCATCTCGACTCTGTATAACCAAAATGAGTGTGATCGGTCGCGACGAGCGCCTTCGCCGACCGACCGTCATCGCCAGTCGCGTAATATTGCCAGTCGAATAAAAACTTATCATCGCAGAATCTCGAAATTGCGGTCTCAGTTTGTCCATCAGTCATCTCGACTCTGTATAACCAAAATGAGCGTGATCGGTCGCGACGAGCGCCATCGCCGACCGACCTTCATCGCCACTAGCCTTATATCGTTAGTCGAGTGACAACTTATCATCACAGAATCTCGAAAATGCAGTCTCAGTTTGTCCATCGGTCATCTCGACTCTGTATAACCAAAATGAGCGTGATCGGTCGCGACGAGCGCCATCGCCGACCGACCGTCATCGCCAGTTGTGTAATATCGCTAGTCGAATGAAAACTTATCATCGCAGAATCTCGAAATTGCGGTCTCAGTTTGTCCATCAGTCATCTCGACTCTGTATAACCAAAATGAGCGTGATCGGTCGCGACGAGCGCCATCGCCGACTGACCTTCATCGCCACTAGTCTTATATCGTTAGTCGAGTGACAACTTATCATCACAGAATCTCGAAAATGCAGTCTCAGTTTGTCCATCGGTCATCTCGACTCTGTATAACCAAAATGAGCGTGATCGGTCGCGACGAGCGCCATCGCCGACCGACCGTCATCGCAAGTCGTGTAATATTGCACGTAGAATGACAACTTATCATCGGAGAATCTCGAAATTGCAGTCTGAATTTGTCCAATCGGTCATCTTGACTCTGTATAACCAAAATGAACGTGATCGGTCGCGACGAGCACCATCTCCGACCAACTTTCATCGCCAGTCGTGTAATATTGCTATCGAATGACAACTTATCATCGCAGAATCTCGAAATTGTGGTCTCAGTTTGTCCAATCGCTCATTCCGACTCTGTATAACCAGAATGACCGTGATCGGTCGCGACGAGCGCCATCACCGACCAACTGTCATAGCTAGTCGTGTAATATCTCTAGTCGAATGACAACTTATCATCGCAGAATCTCGAAATTGCGGTCTCATTTTGTCCAATCGGTCATCTTGACTCTGTATAACCAAAATGAACGTGATCGTTCGCGACAACGCCATCGCCGACCGACAGTTATCGCCAGTCGTGTAATATCGCTAGTCGAATGACAACTTATCATCGCAGAATCTCGAAATTGCGGTCTCAGTTTGTCCAATTGGTCATCTTGACTCTGTATAACCAAAATGAACGTGATCGGTCGCGACGCGCACCATCTCCGACCGACATTCATCGCCAGTCGTGTAATATCGCTATCGAACGACAACTTATCATCGTAGAATCTCGAAATTGCAGTCTCAGTTTGTCCAATCGGGCATCTCGACTCTGTATAAACAAAATGAGCGTGATCGGTCGCGACGAGCGCCATCGTCGACCGACCGTCATCGCCAGTCGTGTAATATCGCTAGTCGAATGAAAACTTATCATCGCAGAATCTCGAAATTGCGGTCTCAGTTTGTCCATCAGTCATCTCGACTCTGTATAACCAAAATGAACGTGATCGGTCGCGACGAGCACCATCTCCGGCCAACTTTCATCGCCAGTCGTGTAATTTTGCTATCGAATGACAACTTATCATCGCAGAATCTCGAAATTGTGGTCTCAGTTTGTCCAATCGCTCATTCCGACTCTGTATAACCAAAATGAGCGTGATCGGTCGCGACGAGCGCCATCACCGACCAACTGTCATCGCTAGTCGTGTAATATCTCTAGTCGAATGACAACTTATCATCGCAGAATCTCGAAATTGCGGTCTCAGTTTGTCCAATCGGTCATCTTGACTCTGTATAACCAAAATGAACGTGATCGTTCGCGACAACGCCATCGCCGACCGACAGTCATCGCCAGTCGTGTAATATCGCTAGTCGAATGACAACTTATCATCGCAGAATCTCGAAATTGCGGTCTCAGTTTGTCCAATCGGTCATCTTGACTCTGTATAACCAAAATGAACGTGATCGGTCGCGACGAGCACCATCTCCGACCGACATTCATCGCCAGTCGTGTAATATCGCTATCGAACGACAACTTATCATCGTAGAATCTCGAAATTGCAGTCTCAGTTTGTCCAATTGGGCATCTCGACTCTGTATAACCAAAATGAGTGTGATCGGTCGCGACGAGCGCCTTCGCCGACCTACCGTCATCGCCAGTCGTGTAATATCGCTAGTCGAATGAAAACTTATCATCGCAGAATCTTGAAATTGCGGTCTCAGTTTGTCCATCTGTCATCTCGACTCTGTATAACCAAAATGAGCGTGATCGGTCGCGACGAGCGCCATCGCCGACTGACCGTCATCGCAAGTCGTGTAATATTGCACGTAGAATGACAACTTATCATCGCAGAATCTCGAAATTGCAGTCTCAATTTGTCCAATCGGTCATCTTGACTCTGTATAACCAAAATGAACGTGATCGGTCGCGACGAGCACCATCTCCGACCAACTTTCATCGCCAGTCGTGTAATATTGCTATCGAATGACAACTTATCATCGCAGAATCTCGAAATTGTGGTCTCAGTTTGTCCAATCGCTCATTCCAACTCTGTATAACCAAAATGACCGTGATCAGTCGCGACGAGCGCCATCACCGACCAACTGTCATCGCTAGTCATGTATTATCTCTAGTCGAATGACAACTTATAATCGCAGAATCTCGAAATTGCGGTCTCAGTTTGTCCAATCGGTCATCTTGACTCTGTATAACCAAAATGAACGTGATCGTTCGCGACAACGCCATCGTCGACCGACAGTCATCGCCAGTCGTGTAATATCGCTAGTCGAATGACAACTTATCATCGCAGAATCTCGAAATTGCAGTCTCAGTTTGTCCAATCGGTCATCTTGACTCTGTATAACCAAAATGAACGTGATCGGTCGCGACGAGCACCATCTCCGACCGACATTCATCGCCAGTCCTGTAATATCGCTATCGAACGACAACTTATCATCGTAGAATCTCGAAATTGCAGTCTCAGTTTGTCCAATTGGGCATCTCGACTCTGTATAACCAAAATGAGTGTGATCGGTCGCGACGAGCGCCTTCGCCGACCGACCGTCATCGCCAGTCGCGTAATATTGCCAGTCGAATGAAAACTTATCAACGCAGAATCTCGAAATTGCGGTCTCAGTTTGTCCAATCGGTCATCTTGACTCTGTATAACCAAAATGAACGTGATCGGTCGCGACGAGCGCCATCGCCGACCGATTTTCATCGCCAGTAGTGTAATATTGCTATCGAATGACAACTTATCATTGCAGAATCTTGAAATTGTGGTCTCAGTTTGTCCAATCGCTCATCCCGACTCTGTATAACCAAAATGACCGTGATCGGTCGCGACGAGCGCCATCACCGACCAACTGTCATCGCTAGTCGTGTAATATCTCTAGTCGAATGACAACTTATCATCGCAGAATCTCGAAATTGCGGTCTCAGTTTGTCCAATCAGTCATCTTGACTCTGTATAACCAAAATGAACGTGATCGTTCGCGACAACGCCATCGCCGACCGACAGTCATCGCCAGTCGTGTAATATCGCTAGTCGAATGACAACTTATCATCGCAGAATCTCGAAATTGCGGTCTCAGTTTGTCCAATCGGTCATCTTGACTCTGTATAACCAAATGAACGTGATCGGTCGCGACGCGCACCATCTCCGACCGACATTCATCGCCAGTCGTGTAATATCGCTATCGAACGACAACTTATCATCGTAGAATCTCGAAATTGCAGTCTCAGTTTGTCCAATCGGGCATCTCGACTCTGTATAACCAAAATGAGCGTGATCGGTCGCGACGAGCGCCATCGCCGACCGACCTTCATCGCCACTAGTCTTATATCGTTAGTCGAGTGACAACTTATCATCACAGAATCTCGAAAATGCAGTCTCAGTTTGTCCATCGGTCATCTCGACTCTGTATAACCAAAATGAGCGTGATCGGTCGCGACGAGCGCCATCGCCGACCGACCGTCATCGCAAGTCGTGTAATATTGCACGTAGAATGACAACTTATCATCGCAGAATCTCGAAATTGCAGTCTCAATTTGTCCAATCGGTCATCTTGACTCTGTATAACCAAAATGAACGTGATCGGTCGCGACGAGCACCATCTCCGACCAACTTTCATCGCCAGTCGTGTAATATTGCTATCGAATGACAACTTATCATCGCAGAATCTCGAAATTGTGGTCTCAGTTTGTCCAATCGCTCATTCCGACTCTGTATAACCAAAATGAGCGTGATCGGTCGCGACGAGCGCCATCACCGACCAACTGTCATCGCTAGTCGTGTAATATCTCTAGTCGAATGACAGCTTATCATCGCAGAATCTCGAAATTGCGGTCTCAGTTTGTCCAATCGGTCATCTTGACTCTGTATAACCAAAATGAACGTGATCGGTCGCGACGCGCACCATCTCCGACCGACATTCATCGCCAGTCGTGTAATATCGCTATCGAATGACAACTTATCATCGTAGAATCTCGAAATTACAGTCTTAGTTTGTCCAATCGGGCATCTCGACTCTGTATAACCAAAATGAGCGTGATCGGTCGCGACGAGCGCCATCGCCGACCGACCGTCATCGCCAGTTGTGTAATATCGCTAGTCGAATGAAAACTTATCATCGCAGAATCTTGAAATTGCGGTCTCAGTTTGTCCATCTGTCATCTCGACTCTGTATAACCAAAATGAGCGTGATCGGTCGCGACGAGCGCCATCGCCGACTGACCGTCATCGCAAGTCGTGTAATATTGCACGTAGAATGACAACTTATCATCGCAGAATCTCGAAATTGCAGTCTCAATTTGTCCAATCGGTCATCTTGACTCTGTATAACCAAAATGAACGTGATCGGTCGCGACGAGCACCATCTCCGACCAACTTTCATCGCCAGTCGTGTAATATTGCTATCGAATGACAACTTATCATCGCAGAATCTCGAAATTGTGGTCTCAGTTTGTCCAATCGCTCATTCCAACTCTGTATAACCAAAATGACCGTGATCAGTCGCGACGAGCGCCATCACCGACCAACTGTCATCGCTAGTCATGTATTATCTCTAGTCGAATGACAACTTATAATCGCAGAATCTCGAAATTGCGGTCTCAGTTTGTCCAATCGGTCATCTTGACTCTGTATAACCAAAATGAACGTGATCGTTCGCGACAACGCCATCGTCGACCGACAGTCATCGCCAGTCGTGTAATATCGCTAGTCGAATGACAACTTATCATCGCAGAATCTCGAAATTGCGGTCTCAGTTTGTCCAATCGGTCATCTTGACTCTGTATAACCAAAATGAACGTGATCGGTCGCGACGAGCACCATCTCCGACCGACATTCATCGCCAGTCCTGTAATATCGCTATCGAACGACAACTTATCATCGTAGAATCTCGAAATTGCAGTCTCAGTTTGTCCAATTGGGCATCTCGACTCTGTATAACCAAAATGAGTGTGATCGGTCGCGACGAGCGCCTTCGCCGACCGACCGTCATCGCCAGTCGCGTAATATTGCCAGTCGAATGAAAACTTATCAACGCAGAATCTCGAAATTGCGGTCTCAGTTTGTCCAATCGGTCATCTTGACTCTGTATAACCATAATGAACATGATCGGTCGCGACGAGCGCCATCGCCGACTGACTTTCATCGCCAGTAGTGCAATATTGCTATCGAATGACAACTTATCATCGCAGAATCTTGAAATTGTGGTCTCAGTTTGTCCAATCGGTCATCTCGACTCTGTATAACCAAAATGACCGTGATCGGTCGCGACGAGCGCCATCACCGACCAACTGTCATCGCTAGTCGTGTAATATCTCTAGTCGAATGACAACTTATCATCGCAGAATCTCGAAATTGCGGTCTCAGTTTGTCCAATCAGTCATCTTGACTCTGTATAACCAAAATGAACGTGATCGTTCGCGACAACGCCATCGCCGACCGACAGTCATCGCCAGTCGTGTAATATCGCTAGTCGAATGACAACTTATCATCGCAGAATCTCGAAATTGCGGTCTCAGTTTGTCCAATCGGTCATCTTGACTCTGTATAACCAAATGAACGTGATCGGTCGCGACGCGCACCATCTCCGACCGACATTCATCGCCAGTCGTGTAATATCGCTATCGAACGACAACTTATCATCGTAGAATCTCGAAATTGCAGTCTCAGTTTGTCCAATCGGGCATCTCGACTCTGTATAACCAAAATGAGCGTGATCGGTCGCGACGAGCGCCATCGCCGACCGACCTTCATCGCCACTAGTCTTATATCGTTAGTCGAGTGACAACTTATCATCACAGAATCTCGAAAATGCAGTCTCAGTTTGTCCATCGGTCATCTCGACTCTGTATAACCAAAATGAGCGTGATCGGTCGCGACGAGCGCCATCGCCGACCGACCGTCATCGCCAGTTGTGTAATATCGCTAGTCGAATGAAAACTTATCATCGCAGAATCTTGAAATTGCGGTCTCAGTTTGTCCATCTGTCATCTCGACTCTGTATAACCAAAATGAGCGTGATCGGTCGCGACGAGCGCCATCGCCGACTGACCGTCATCGCAAGTCGTGTAATATTGCACGTAGAATGACAACTTATCATCGCAGAATCTCGAAATTGCAGTCTCAATTTGTCCAATCGGTCATCTTGACTCTGTATAACCAAAATGAACGTGATCGGTCGCGACGAGCACCATCTCCGACCAACTTTCATCGCCAGTCGTGTAATATTGCTATCGAATGACAACTTATCATCGCAGAATCTCGAAATTGTGGTCTCAGTTTGTCCAATCGCTCATTCCAACTCTGTATAACCAAAATGACCGTGATCAGTCGCGACGAGCGCCATCACCGACCAACTGTCATCGCTAGTCATGTATTATCTCTAGTCGAATGACAACTTATAATCGCAGAATCTCGAAATTGCGGTCTCAGTTTGTCCAATCGGTCATCTTGACTCTGTATAACCAAAATGAACGTGATCGTTCGCGACAACGCCATCGTCGACCGACAGTCATCGCCAGTCGTGTAATATCGCTAGTCGAATGACAACTTATCATCGCAGAATCTCGAAATTGCGGTCTCAGTTTGTCCAATCGGTCATCTTGACTCTGTATAACCAAAATGAACGTGATCGGTCGCGACGAGCACCATCTCCGACCGACATTCATCGCCAGTCCTGTAATATCGCTATCGAACGACAACTTATCATCGTAGAATCTCGAAATTGCAGTCTCAGTTTGTCCAATTGGGCATCTCGACTCTGTATAACCAAAATGAGTGTGATCGGTCGCGACGAGCGCCTTCGCCGACCGACCGTCATCGCCAGTCGCGTAATATTGCCAGTCGAATGAAAACTTATCAACGCAGAATCTCGAAATTGCGGTCTCAGTTTGTCCAATCGGTCATCTTGACTCTGTATAACCAAAATGAACGTGATCGGTCGCGACGAGCGCCATCGCCGACCGATTTTCATCGCCAGTAGTGCAATATTGCTATCGAATGACAACTTATCATCGCAGAATCTTGAAATTGTGGTCTCAGTTTGTCCAATCGGTCATCCCGACTCTGTATAACCAAAATGACCGTGATCGGTCGCGACGAGCGCCATCACCGACCAACTGTCATCGCTAGTCGTGTAATATCTCTAGTCGAATGACAACTTATCATCGCAGAATCTCGAAATTGCGGTCTCAGTTTGTCCAATCAGTCATCTTGACTCTGTATAACCAAAATGAACGTGATCGTTCGCGACAACGCCATCGCCGACCGACAGTCATCGCCAGTCGTGTAATATCGCTAGTCGAATGACAACTTATCATCGCAGAATCTCGAAATTGCGGTCTCAGTTTGTCCAATCGGTCATCTTGACTCTGTATAACCAAATGAACGTGATCGGTCGCGACGCGCACCATCTCCGACCGACATTCATCGCCAGTCGTGTAATATCGCTATCGAACGACAACTTATCATCGTAGAATCTCGAAATTGCAGTCTCAGTTTGTCCAATCGGGCATCTCGACTCTGTATAACCAAAATGAGCGTGATCGGTCGCGACGAGCGCCATCGCCGACCGACCTTCATCGCCACTAGTCTTATATCGTTAGTCGAGTGACAACTTATCATCACAGAATCTCGAAAATGCAGTCTCAGTTTGTCCATCGGTCATCTCGACTCTGTATAACCAAAATGAGCGTGATCGGTCGCGACGAGCGCCATCGCCGACCGACCGTCATCGCAAGTCGTGTAATATTGCACGTAGAATGACAACTTATCATCGCAGAATCTCGAAATTGCAGTCTCAATTTGTCCAATCGGTCATCTTGACTCTGTATAACCAAAATGAACGTGATCGGTCGCGACGAGCACCATCTACGACCAACTTTCATCGCCAGTCGTGTAATATTGCTATCGAATGACAACTTATCATCGCAGAATCTCGAAATTGTGGTCTCAGTTTGTCCAATCGCTCATTCCGACTCTGTATAACCAAAATGAGCGTGATCGGTCGCGACGAGCGCCATCACCGACCAACTGTCATCGCTAGTCGTGTAATATCTCTAGTCGAATGACAGCTTATCATCGCAGAATCTCGAAATTGCGGTCTCAGTTTGTCCAATCGGTCATCTTGACTCTGTATAACCAAAATGAACGTGATCGGTCGCGACGCGCACCATCTCCGACCGACATTCATCGCCAGTCGTGTAATATCGCTATCGAATGACAACTTATCATCGTAGAATCTCGAAATTACAGTCTTAGTTTGTCCAATCGGGCATCTCGACTCTGTATAACCAAAATGAGCGTGATCGGTCGCGACGAGCGCCATCGCCGACCGACCGTCATCGCCAGTTGTGTAATATCGCTAGTCGAATGAAAACTTATCATCGCAGAATCTCGAAATTGCGGTCTCAGTTTGTCCATCAGTCATCTCGACTCTGTATAACCAAAATGAGCGTGATCGGTCGCGACGAGCGCCATCGCCGACCGACCTTCATCGCCACTAGTCTTATATCGTTAGTCGAGTGACAACTTATCATCACAGAATCTCGAAAATGCAGTCTCAGTTTGTCCATCGGTCATCTCGACTCTGTATAACCAAAATGAGCGTGATCGGTCGCGACGAGCGCCATCGCCGACCGACCGTCATCGCAAGTCGTGTAATATTGCACGTAGAATGACAACTTATCATCGCAGAATCTCGAAATTGCAGTCTGAATTTGTCCAATCGGTCATCTTGACTCTGTATAACCAAAATGAACGTGATCGGTCGCGACGAGCACCATCTCCGACCAACTTTCATCGCCAGTCGTGTAATATTGCTATCGAATGACAACTTATCATCGCAGAATCTCGAAATTGTGGTCTCAGTTTGTCCAATCGCTCATTCCGACTCTGTATAACCAGAATGACCGTGATCGGTCGCGACGAGCGCCATCACCGACCAACTGTCATAGCTAGTCGTGTAATATCTCTAGTCGAATGACAACTTATCATCGCAGAATCTCGAAATTGCGGTCTCATTTTGTCCAATCGGTCATCTTGACTCTGTATAACCAAAATAAACGTGATCGTTCGCGACAACGCCATCGCCGACCGACAGTTATCGCCAGTCGTGTAATATCGCTAGTCGAATGACAACTTATCATCGCAGAATCTCGAAATTGCGGTCTCAGTTTGTCCAATTGGTCATCTTGACTCTGTATGACCAAAATGAACGTGATCGGTCGCGACGCGCACCATCTCCGACCGACATTCATCGCCAGTCGTGTAATATCGCTATCGAACGACAACTTATCATCGTAGAATCTCGAAATTGCAGTCTCAGTTTGTCCAATCGGGCATCTCGACTCTGTATAAACAAAATGAGCGTGATCGGTCGCGACGAGCGCCATCGCCGACCGACCGTCATCGCCAGTCGTGTAATATCGCTAGTCGAATGACAACTTATCATCGCAGAATCTCGAAATTGCGGTCTCAGTTTGTCCATCAGTCATCTCGACTCTGTATAACCAAAATGAACGTGATCGGTCGCGACGAGCACCATCTCCGGCCAACTTTCATCGCCAGTCGTGTAATTTTGCTATCGAATGACAACTTATCATCGCAGAATCTTGAAATTGTGGTCTCAGTTTGCCCAATCGCTCATTCCGACTCTGTATAACGAAAATGACCGTGATCGGTCGCGACGAGCGCCATCACCGACCAACTGTCATCGCTAGTCGTGTAATATCTCTAGTCGAATGACAACTTATCATCGCAGAATCTCGAAATTGCGGTCTCAGTTTGTCCAATCGGTCATCTTGACTCTGTATAACCAAAATGAACGTGATCGTTCGCGACAACGCCATCGCCGACCGACAGTCATCGCCAGTCGTGTAATATCGCTAGTCGAATGACAACTTATCATCGCAGAATCTCGAAATTGCGGTCTCAGTTTGTCCAATCGGTCATCTTGACTCTGTATAACCAAAATGAACGTGATCGGTCGCGACGAGCACCATCTCCGACCGACATTCATCACCAGTCGTGTAATATCGCTATCGAACGACAACTTATCATCGTAGAATCTCGAAATTGCAGTCTCAGTTTGTCCAATTGGGCATCTCGACTCTGTATAACCAAAATGAGTGTGATCGGTCGCGACGAGCGCCTTCGCCGACCGACCGTCATCGCCAGTCGCGTAATATTGCCAGTCGAATAAAAACTTATCATCGCAGAATCTCGAAATTGCGGTCTCAGTTTGTCCATCAGTCATCTCGACTCTGTATAACCAAAATGAGCGTGATCGGTCGCGACGAGCGCCATCGCCGACCGACCTTCATCGCCACTAGCCTTATATCGTTAGTCGAGTGACAACTTATCATCACAGAATCTCGAAAATGCAGTCTCAGTTTGTCCATCGGTCATCTCGACTCTGTATAACCAAAATGAGCGTGATCGGTCGCGACGAGCGCCATCGCCGACCGACCGTCATCGCCAGTTGTGTAATATCGCTAGTCGAATGAAAACTTATCATCGCAGAATCTCGAAATTGCGGTCTCAGTTTGTCCATCAGTCATCTCGACTCTGTATAACCAAAATGAGCGTGATCGGTCGCGACGAGCGCCATCGCCGACCGACCTTCATCGCCACTAGTCTTATATCGTTAGTCGAGTGACAACTTATCATCACAGAATCTCGAAAATGCAGTCTCAGTTTGTCCATCGGTCATCTCGACTCTGTATAACCAAAATGAGCGTGATCGGTCGCGACGAGCGCCATCGCCGACCGACCGTCATCGCAAGTCGTGTAATATTGCACGTAGAATGACAACTTATCATCGGAGAATCTCGAAATTGCAGTCTGAATTTGTCCAATCGGTCATCTTGACTCTGTATAACCAAAATGAACGTGATCGGTCGCGACGAGCACCATCTCCGACCAACTTTCATCGCCAGTCGTGTAATATTGCTATCGAATGACAACTTATCATCGCAGAATCTCGAAATTGTGGTCTCAGTTTGTCCAATCGCTCATTCCGACTCTGTATAACCAGAATGACCGTGATCGGTCGCGACGAGCGCCATCACCGACCAACTGTCATAGCTAGTCGTGTAATATCTCTAGTCGAATGACAACTTATCATCGCAGAATCTCGAAATTGCGGTCTCATTTTGTCCAATCGGTCATCTTGACTCTGTATAACCAAAATGAACGTGATCGTTCGCGACAACGCCATCGCCGACCGACAGTTATCGCCAGTCGTGTAATATCGCTAGTCGAATGACAACTTATCATCGCAGAATCTCGAAATTGCGGTCTCAGTTTGTCCAATTGGTCATCTTGACTCTGTATAACCAAAATGAACGTGATCGGTCGCGACGCGCACCATCTCCGACCGACATTCATCGCCAGTCGTGTAATATCGCTATCGAACGACAACTTATCATCGTAGAATCTCGAAATTGCAGTCTCAGTTTGTCCAATCGGGCATCTCGACTCTGTATAAACAAAATGAGCGTGATCGGTCGCGACGAGCGCCATCACCGACCGACCGTCATCGCCAGTCGTGTAATATCGCTAGTAGAATGACAACTTATCATCGCAGAATCTCGAAATTGCGGTCTCAGTTTGTCCATCAGTCATCTCGACTCTGTATAACCAAAATGAACGTGATCGGTCGCGACGAGCACCATCTCCGGCCAACTTTCATCGCCAGTCGTGTAATTTTGCTATCGAATGACAACTTATCATCGCAGAATCTCGAAATTGTGGTCTCAGTTTGTCCAATCGCTCATTCCGACTCTGTATAACCAAAATGAGCGTGATCGGTCGCGACGAGCGCCATCACCGACCAACTGTCATCGCTAGTCGTGTAATATCTCTAGTCGAATGACAACTTATCATCGCAGAATCTCGAAATTGCGGTCTCAGTTTGTCCAATCGGTCATCTTGACTCTGTATAACCAAAATGAACGTGATCGTTCGCGACAACGCCATCGCCGACCGACAGTCATCGCCAGTCGTGTAATATCGCTAGTCGAATGACAACTTATCATCGCAGAATCTCGAAATTGCGGTCTCAGTTTGTCCAATCGGTCATCTTGACTCTGTATAACCAAAATGAACGTGATCGGTCGCGACGAGCACCATCTCCGACCGACATTCATCGCCAGTCGTGTAATATCGCTATCGAACGACAACTTATCATCGTAGAATCTCGAAATTGCAGTCTCAGTTTGTCCAATTGGGCATCTCGACTCTGTATAACCAAAATGAGTGTGATCGGTCGCGACGAGCGCCTTCGCCGACCGACCGTCATCGCCAGTCGTGTAATATCGCTAGTCGAATGAAAACTTATCATCGCAGAATCTTGAAATTGCGGTCTCAGTTTGTCCATCTGTCATCTCGACTCTGTATAACCAAAATGAGCGTGATCGGTCGCGACGAGCGCCATCGCCGACTGACCGTCATCGCAAGTCGTGTAATATTGCACGTAGAATGACAACTTATCATCGCAGAATCTCGAAATTGCAGTCTCAATTTGTCCAATCGGTCATCTTGACTCTGTATAACCAAAATGAACGTGATCGGTCGCGACGAGCACCATCTCCGACCAACTTTCATCGCCAGTCGTGTAATATTGCTATCGAATGACAACTTATCATCGCAGAATCTCGAAATTGTGGTCTCAGTTTGTCCAATCGCTCATTCCAACTCTGTATAACCAAAATGACCGTGATCAGTCGCGACGAGCGCCATCACCGACCAACTGTCATCGCTAGTCATGTATTATCTCTAGTCGAATGACAACTTATAATCGCAGAATCTCGAAATTGCGGTCTCAGTTTGTCCAATCGGTCATCTTGACTCTGTATAACCAAAATGAACGTGATCGTTCGCGACAACGCCATCGTCGACCGACAGTCATCGCCAGTCGTGTAATATCGCTAGTCGAATGACAACTTATCATCGCAGAATCTCGAAATTGCGGTCTCAGTTTGTCCAATCGGTCATCTTGACTCTGTATAACCAAAATGAACGTGATCGGTCGCGACGAGCACCATCTCCGACCGACATTCATCGCCAGTCCTGTAATATCGCTATCGAACGACAACTTATCATCGTAGAATCTCGAAATTGCAGTCTCAGTTTGTCCAATTGGGCATCTCGACTCTGTATAACCAAAATGAGTGTGATCGGTCGCGACGAGCGCCTTCGCCGACCGACCGTCATCGCCAGTCGCGTAATATTGCCAGTCGAATGAAAACTTATCAACGCAGAATCTCGAAATTGCGGTCTCAGTTTGTCCAATCGGTCATCTTGACTCTGTATAACCAAAATGAACGTGATCGGTCGCGACGAGCGCCATCGCCGACCGATTTTCATCGCCAGTAGTGTAATATTGCTATCGAATGACAACTTATCATCGCAGAATCTTGAAATTGTGGTCTCAGTTTGTCCAATCGGTCATCTCGACTCTGTATAACCAAAATGAGCGTGATCGGTCGCGACGAGCACCATCCCCGACCAACTGTCATCGCTAGTCGTGTAATATCTCTAGTCGAATGACAACTTATCATCGCAGAATCTCGAAATTGCGGTCTCAGTTTGTCCAATCAGTCATCTTGACTCTGTATAACCAAAATGAACGTGATCGTTCGCGACAACGCCATCGCCGACCGACAGTCATCGCCAGTCGTGTAATATCGCTAGTCGAATGACAACTTATCATCGCAGAATCTCGAAATTGCGGTCTCAGTTTGTCCAATCGGTCATCTTGACTCTGTATAACCAAATGAACGTGATCGGTCGCGACGCGCACCATCTCCGACCGACATTCATCGCCAGTCGTGTAATATCGCTATCGAACGACAACTTATCATCGTAGAATCTCGAAATTGCAGTCTCAGTTTGTCCAATCGGGCATCTCGACTCTGTATAACCAAAATGAGCGTGATCGGTCACGACGAGCGCCATCGCCGACCGACCGTCATCGCCAGTCGTGTAATATCGCTAGTCAAATGAAAACTTATCATCGCAGAATCTCGAAATTGCGGTCTCAGTTTGTCCATCTGTCATCTCGACTCTGTATAACCAAAATGAGCGTGATCGGTCGCGACGAGCGCCATCGCCGACTGACCGTCATCGCAAGTCGTGTAATATTGCACGTAGAATGACAACTTATCATCGCAGAATCTCGAAATTGCAGTCTCAATTTGTCCAATCGGTCATCTTGACTCTGTATAACCAAAATGAACGTGATCGGTCGCGACGAGCACCATCTCCAACCAACTTTCATCGCCAGTCGTGTAATATTGCTATCGAATGACAACTTATCATCGCAGAATCTCGAAATTGTGGTCTCAGTTTGTCCAATCGCTCATTCCAACTCTGTATAACCAAAATGACCGTGATCAGTCGCGACGAGCGCCATCACCGACCAACTGTCATCGCTAGTCGTGTATTATCTCTAGTCGAATGACAACTTATAATCGCAGAATCTCGAAATTGCGGTCTCAGTTTGTCCAATCGGTCATCTTGACTCTGTATAACCAAAATGAACGTGATCGTTCGCGACAACGCCATCGTCGACCGACAGTCATCGCCAGTCGTGTAATATCGCTAGTCGAATGACAACTTATCATCGCAGAATCTCGAAATTGCGGTCTCAATTTGTCCAATTGGTCATCTTGACTCTGTATAACCAAAATGAACGTGATCGTTCGCGACAACGCCATCGTCGACCGACAGTCATCGCCAGTCGTGTAATATCGCTAGTCGAATGACAACTTATCATCGCAGAATCTCGAAATTGCGGTCTCAGTTTGTCCAATCAGTCATCTTGACTCTGTATAACCAAAATGAACGTGATCGTTCGCGACAACGCCATCGCCGACCGACAGTCATCGCCAGTCGTGTAATATCGCTAGTCGAATGACAACTTATCATCGCAGAATCTCGAAATTGCAGTCTCAGTTTGTCCAATCGGTCATCTTGACTCTGTATAACCAAATGAACGTGATCGGTCGCGACGCGCACCATCTCCGACCGACATTCATCGCCAGTCGTGTAATATCGCTATCGAACGACAACTTATCATCGTAGAATCTCGAAATTGCAGTCTCAGTTTGTCCAATCGGGCATCTCGACTCTGTATAACCAAAATGAGCGTGATCGGTCACGACGAGCGCCATCGCCGACCGACCGTCATCGCCAGTCGTGTAATATCGCTAGTCAAATGAAAACTTATCATCGCAGAATCTCGAAATTGCGGTCTCAGTTTGTCCATCTGTCATCTCGACTCTGTATAACCAAAATGAGCGTGATCGGTCGCAACGAGCGCCATCGCCGACTGACCGTCATCGCAAGTCGTGTAATATTGCACGTAGAATGACAACTTATCATCGCAGAATCTCGAAATTGCAGTCTCAATTTGTCCAATCGGTCATCTTGACTCTGTATAACCAAAATGAACGTGATCGGTCGCGACGAGCACCATCTCCGACCAACTTTCATCGCCAGTCGTGTAATATTGCTATCGAATGACAACTTATCATCGCAGAATCTTGAAATTGTGGTCTCAGTTTGTCCAATCGCTCATCCCGACTCTGTATAACCAAAATGACCGTGATCGGTCGCGACGAGCGCCATCACCGACCGATTTTCATCGCCAGTAGTGTAATATTGCTATCGAATGACAACTTATCATCGCAGAATCTTGAAATTGTGGTCTCAGTTTGTCCAATCGCTCATCCCGACTCTGTATAACCAAAATGACCGTGATCGGTCGCGACGAGCGCCATCACCGACCAACTGTCATCGCTAGTCGTGTAATATCTCTAGTCGAATGACAACTTATCATCGCAGAATCTCGAAATTGCGGTCTCAGTTTGTCCAATCAGTCATCTTGACTCTGTATAACCAAAATGAACGTGATCGTTCGCGACAACGCCATCGCCGACCGACAGTCATCGCCAGTCGTGTAATATCGCTAGTCGAATGACAACTTATCATCGCAGAATCTCGAAATTGCGGTCTCAGTTTGTCCAATCGGTCATCTTGACTCTGTATAACCAAATGAACGTGATCGGTCGCGACGCGCACCATCTCCGACCGACATTCATCGCCAGTCGTGTAATATCGCTATCGAACGACAACTTATCATCGTAGAATCTCGAAATTGCAGTCTCAGTTTGTCCAATCGGGCATCTCGACTCTGTATAACCAAAATGAGCGTGATCGGTCACGACGAGCGCCATCGCCGACCGACCGTCATCGCCAGTCGTGTAATATCGCTAGTCAAATGAAAACTTATCATCGCAGAATCTCGAAATTGCGGTCTCAGTTTGTCCATCTGTCATCTCGACTCTGTATAACCAAAATGAGCGTGATCGGTCGCGACGAGCGCCATCGCCGACTGACCGTCATCGCAAGTCGTGTAATATTGCACGTAGAATGACAACTTATCATCGCAGAATCTCGAAATTGCAGTCTCAATTTGTCCAATCGGTCATCTTGACTCTGTATAACCAAAATGAACGTGATCGGTCGCGACGAGCACCATCTCCAACCAACTTTCATCGCCAGTCGTGTAATATTGCTATCGAATGACAACTTATCATCGCAGAATCTCGAAATTGTGGTCTCAGTTTGTCCAATCGCTCATTCCAACTCTGTATAACCAAAATGACCGTGATCAGTCGCGACGAGCGCCATCACCGACCAACTGTCATCGCTAGTCGTGTATTATCTCTAGTCGAATGACAACTTATAATCGCAGAATCTCGAAATTGCGGTCTCAGTTTGTCCAATCGGTCATCTTGACTCTGTATAACCAAAATGAACGTGATCGTTCGCGACAACGCCATCGTCGACCGACAGTCATCGCCAGTCGTGTAATATCGCTAGTCGAATGACAACTTATCATCGCAGAATCTCGAAATTGCGGTCTCAATTTGTCCAATTGGTCATCTTGACTCTGTATAACCAAAATGAACGTGATCGTTCGCGACAACGCCATCGTCGACCGACAGTCATCGCCAGTCGTGTAATATCGCTAGTCGAATGACAACTTATCATCGCAGAATCTCGAAATTGCGGTCTCAGTTTGTCCAATCAGTCATCTTGACTCTGTATAACCAAAATGAACGTGATCGTTCGCGACAACGCCATCGCCGACCGACAGTCATCGCCAGTCGTGTAATATCGCTAGTCGAATGACAACTTATCATCGCAGAATCTCGAAATTGCAGTCTCAGTTTGTCCAATCGGTCATCTTGACTCTGTATAACCAAATGAACGTGATCGGTCGCGACGCGCACCATCTCCGACCGACATTCATCGCCAGTCGTGTAATATCGCTATCGAACGACAACTTATCATCGTAGAATCTCGAAATTGCAGTCTCAGTTTGTCCAATCGGGCATCTCGACTCTGTATAACCAAAATGAGCGTGATCGGTCACGACGAGCGCCATCGCCGACCGACCGTCATCGCCAGTCGTGTAATATCGCTAGTCAAATGAAAACTTATCATCGCAGAATCTCGAAATTGCGGTCTCAGTTTGTCCATCTGTCATCTCGACTCTGTATAACCAAAATGAGCGTGATCGGTCGCAACGAGCGCCATCGCCGACTGACCGTCATCGCAAGTCGTGTAATATTGCACGTAGAATGACAACTTATCATCGCAGAATCTCGAAATTGCAGTCTCAATTTGTCCAATCGGTCATCTTGACTCTGTATAACCAAAATGAACGTGATCGGTCGCGACGAGCACCATCTCCGACCAACTTTCATCGCCAGTCGTGTAATATTGCTATCGAATGACAACTTATCATCGCAGAATCTCGAAATTGTGGTCTCAGTTTGTCCAATCGCTCATTCCAACTCTGTATAACCAAAATGACCGTGATCAGTCGCGACGAGCGCCATCACCGACCAACTGTCATCGCTAGTCGTGTATTATCTCTAGTCGAATGACAACTTATAATCGCAGAATCTCGAAATTGCGGTCTCAGTTTGTCCAATCGGTCATCTTGACTCTGTATAACCAAAATGAACGTGATCGTTCGCGACAACGCCATCGTCGACCGACAGTCATCGCCAGTCGTGTAATATCGCTAGTCGAATGACAACTTATCATCGCAGAATCTCGAAATTGCGGTCTCAATTTGTCCAATTGGTCATCTTGACTCTGTATAACCAAAATGAACGTGATCGGTCGCGACGCGCACCATCTCAGACCGACATTCATCGCCAGTCGTGTAATATCGCTATTGAACGACAACTTATCATCGTAGAATCTCGAAATTGCAGTCTCAGTTTGTCCAATCGGGCATCTCGACTCTGTATAACCAAAATGAGCGTGATCGGTCGCGACGAGCGCCATCGCCGACCGACCGTCATCGCCAGTCGTGTAATATCGCTAGTCGAATGAAAACTTATCATCGCAGAATCTCGAAATTGCGGTCTCAGTTTGTCCAATCGGTCATCTTGAGTCTGTATAACCAAAATGAGCATGATCGGTCGCGACGAGCGCCATCGCCGACCGACTTTCATCGCCAGTAGTGTAATATTGCTATCGAATGACAGCTTATCATCGCAGAATCTCGAAATTGTGGTCTCAGTTTGTCCAATCGCTCATCCCGACTCCGTATAACCAAAATGAACGTGATCGGTCGCGACGAGCGCCATCGCCAACCGACCGTCATCGCCACTAGTCTTATATCAATAGTCGAGAGACAACTTATCATTACAGAATCTCGAAAATGCAGTCTCAGTTTGTCCATCGGTCATCTGGACTCTGTATAACCAAAATGAGCGTGATCGGTCGCGACGAGCGCCATCGCCGACCGACCGTCATCGCAAGTCGTGTAATATTGCTCGTAGAATGACAACTTATCATCGCAGAATCTCGAAATTGCAGTCTCAATTTGTCCAATCGGTCATCTTGACTCTGTATAAGCAAAATGAACGTGATCGGTCGCGACGAGCACCATCTCCGACCAACTTTCATCGCCAGTCGTGTAATATTGCTATCGAATGACAACTTATCATTGCAGAATCTCGAAATTGTGGTCTCAGTTTGTCCAATCGCTCATTCCGACTCTGTATAACCAAAATGAGCGTGATCGGTCGCGACGAGCGCCATCACCGACCAACTGTCATCGCTAGTCGTGTAATATCTCTAGTCGAATGACAACTTATCATCGCAGAATCTCGAAATTGCGGTCTCAGTTTGTCCAATCGGTCATCTTGACTCTGTATAACAAAAATGAACGTGATCGGTCGCGACGAGCACCATCTCCGACCAACTTTCATCGCCAGTCTTGTAATATTGCTATGGAATGACAACTTATCATCGCAGAATCTCGAAATTGTGGTCTCAGTTTGTCCAATCGCTCATTCCGACTCTGTATAACCAAAATGACCGTGATCGGTCGCGACAAGCGCCATCACCGACCAACTGTCATAGCTAGTCGTGTAATATCTCTAGTCGAATGACAACTTATCATCGCAGAATCTCGAAATTGCGGTCTCATTTTGTCTAATCGGTCATCTTGACTCTGTATAACCAAAATGAACGGGATCGGTCGCGACGCGCACCATCTCCGACCGACATTCATCGCCAGTCGTGTAATATCGCTATCGAACGACAACTTATCATCGTAGAATCTCGAAATTGCAGTCTCAGTTTGTCCAATCGGGCATCTCGACTCTGTATAACCAAAATGAGCGTGATCGGTCGCGACGAGCGCCATCGTCGACCGACCGTCATCGCCAGTCGTGTAATATCGCTAGTCGAATGAAAACTTATCATCGCAGAATCTCGAAATTGTGGTCTCAGTTTGTCCAATCGCTCATTCCGACTCTGTATAACCAAAATGACCGTGATCGGTCGCGACGAGCGCCATCACCGACCAACTGTCATAGATAGTCGTGTAATATCTCTAGTCGAATGACAACTTATCATCGCAGAATCTCGAAATTGCGGTCTCAGTTTGTCCAATCGGTCATCTTGACTCTGTATAACCAAAATGAACGTGATCGTTCGCGACAACGCCATCGCCGACCGACAGTCATCGCCAGTCGTGTAATATCGCTAGTCGAATGACAACTTATCATCGCAGAATCTCGAAATTGCGGTCTCAGTTTGTCCAATTGGTCATCTTGACTCTGTATAACCAAAATGAACGTGATCGGTCGCGACGCGCACCATCTCCGACCGACATTCATCGCCAGTCGTGTAATATCGCTATCGAACGACAACTTATCATCGTAGAATCTCGAAATTGCAGTCTCAGTTTGTCCAATCGGGCATCTCGACTCTGTATAACCAAAATGAGCGTGATCGGTCGCGACGAGCGCCATCGCCGACCGACCGTCATCGCCAGTCTTGTAATATCGCTAGTCGAATGAAAACTTATCATCGCAGAATCTCCAAATTGCGGTCTCAGTTTGTCCATCAGTCATCTCGACTCTGTATAACCAAAATGAGCGTGATCGGTCGCGACGAGTGCCATCGCCGACCGACCTTCATCGCCACTAGTCTTATATCGTTAGTCGAGTGACAACTTATCATCACAGAATCTCGAAAATGCAGTCTCAGTTTGTCCATCGGTCATCTCGACTCTGTTTAACCAAAATGAGCGTGATCGGTCGCGACGAGCGCCATCGCCGACCGACCGTCATCGCAAGTCGTGTAATATTGCACGTAGAATGACAACTTATCATCGCAGAATCTCGAAATTGCAGTCTCAATTTGTCCAATCGGTCATCTTGACTCTGTATAACCAAAATGAACGTGATCGGTCGCGACGAGCACCATCTCCGACCAACTTTCATCGCCAGTCGTGTAATATTGCTATCGAATGACAACTTATCATCGCAGTATCTCGAAATTGTGGTCTCAGTTTGTCCAATCGCTCATTCCGACTCTGTATAACCAAAATGACCGTGATCGGTCGCGACGAGCGCCATCACCGACCAACTGTCATCGCTAGTCGTGTAATATCTCTAGTCGAATGACAACTTATCATCGCAGAATCTCGAAATTGCGGTCTCATTTTGTCCAATCGGTCATCTTGACTCTGTATAACCAAAATGAACGTGATCGTTCGCGACAACGCCATCGCCGACCGACAGTCATCGCCAGTCGTGTAATATCGCTAGTCGAATGACAACTTATCATCGCAGAATCTCGAAATTGCGGTCTCAGTTTGTCCAATTGGTCATCTTGACTCTGTATAACCAAAATGAACGTGATCGGTCGCGACGCGCACCATCTCCGACCGACATTCATCGCCAGTCGTGTAATATCGCTATCGAACGACAACTTATCATCGTAGAATCTCGAAATTGCAGTCTCAGTTTGTCCAATCGGGCATCTCGACTCTGTATAACCAAAATGAGCGTGATCGGTCGCGACGAGCGCCATCGCCGACCGACCGTCATCGCCAGTCGTGTAATATCGCTAGTCGAATGAAAACTTATCATCGCAGAATCTCCAAATTGCGGTCTCAGTTTGTCCATCAGTCATCTCGACTCTGTATAACCAAAATGAGCGTGATCGGTCGCGACGAGTGCCATCGCCGACCGACCTTCATCGCCACTAGTCTTATATCGTTAGTCGAGTGACAACTTATCATCACAGAATCTCGAAAATGCAGTCTCAGTTTGTCCATCGGTCATCTCGACTCTGTTTAACCAAAATGAGCGTGATCGGTCGCGACGAGCGCCATCGCCGACCGACCGTCATCGCAAGTCGTGTAATATTGCACGTAGAATGACAACTTATCATCGCAGAATCTCGAAATTGCAGTCTCAATTTGTCCAATCGGTCATCTTGACTCTGTATAACCAAAATGAACGTGATCGGTCGCGACGAGCACCATCTCCGATCAACTTTCATCGCCAGTCGTGTAATATTGCTATCGAATGACAACTTATCATCGCAGTATCTCGAAATTGTGGTCTCAGTTTGTCCAATCGCTCATTCCGACTCTGTATAACCAAAATGACCGTGATCGGTCGCGACGAGCGCCATCACCGACCAACTGTCATCGCTAGTCGTGTAATATCTCTAGTCGAATGACAACTTATCATCGCAGAATCTCGAAATTGCGGTCTCAGTTTGTCCAATCGGTCATCTTGACTCTGTATAACCAAAATGAACGTGATCGTTCGCGACAACGCCATCGCCGACCGACAGTCATCGCCAGTCGTGTAATATCGCTAGTCGAATAACAACTTATCATCGCAGAATCTCGAAATTGCGGTCTCAGTTTGTCAAGTGGTCATCTTGACTCTGTATAACCAAAATGAACGTGATCGGTCGCGACGCGCACCATCTCCGACCGACATTCATCGCCAGTCGTGTAATATCGCTAGTCGAATGAAAACTTATCATCGCAGAATCTCGAAATTGCGGTCTCAGTTTGTCCATCAGTCATCTCGACTCTGTATAACCAAAATGTGCGTGATCGGTCGCGACGAGCGCCATCGCCGACCGACCGTCATCGCAAGTCGTGTAATATTGCACGTAGAATGACAACTTATCATCGCAGAATCTCGAAATTGCAGTCTCAATTTGTCCAATCGGTCATCTTGACTCTGTATAACCAAAATGAACGTGATCGGTCGCGACGAGCACCATCTCCGACCAACTTTCATCGCCAGTCGTGTAATATTGCTATCGAATGACAACTTATCATCGCAGAATCTCGAAATTGTGGTCTCAGTTTGTCCAATCGCTCATTCCGACTCTGTATAACCAAAATGAAACTTATCATCGCAGAATCTCCAAATTGCGGTCTCAGTTTGTCCATCAGTCATCTCGACTCTGTATAACCAAAATGAGCGTGATCGGTCGCGACGAGTGCCATCGCCGACCGACCTTCATCGCCACTAGTCTTATATCGTTAGTCGAGTGACAACTTATCATCACAGAATCTCGAAAATGCAGTCTCAGTTTGTCCATCGGTCATCTCGACTCTGTTTAACCAAAATGAGCGTGATCGGTCGCGACGAGCGCCATCGCCGACCGACCGTCATCGCAAGTCGTGTAATATTGCACGTAGAATGACAACTTATCATCGCAGAATCTCGAAATTGCAGTCTCAATTTGTCCAATCGGTCATCTTGACTCTGTATAACCAAAATGAACGTGATCGGTCGCGACGAGCACCATCTCCGATCAACTTTCATCGCCAGTCGTGTAATATTGCTATCGAATGACAACTTATCATCGCAGTATCTCGAAATTGTGGTCTCAGTTTGTCCAATCGCTCATTCCGACTCTGTATAACCAAAATGACCGTGATCGGTCGCGACGAGCGCCATCACCGACCAACTGTCATCGCTAGTCGTGTAATATCTCTAGTCGAATGACAACTTATCATCGCAGAATCTCGAAATTGCGGTCTCAGTTTGTCCAATCGGTCATCTTGACTCTGTATAACCAAAATGAACGTGATCGTTCGCGACAACGCCATCGCCGACCGACAGTCATCGCCAGTCGTGTAATATCGCTAGTCGAATAACAACTTATCATCGCAGAATCTCGAAATTGCGGTCTCAGTTTGTCAAGTGGTCATCTTGACTCTGTATAACCAAAATGAACGTGATCGGTCGCGACGCGCACCATCTCCGACCGACATTCATCGCCAGTCGTGTAATATCGCTAGTCGAATGAAAACTTATCATCGCAGAATCTCGAAATTGCGGTCTCAGTTTGTCCATCAGTCATCTCGACTCTGTATAACCAAAATGTGCGTGATCGGTCGCGACGAGCGCCATCGCCGACCGACCGTCATCGCAAGTCGTGTAATATTGCACGTAGAATGACAACTTATCATCGCAGAATCTCGAAATTGCAGTCTCAATTTGTCCAATCGGTCATCTTGACTCTGTATAACCAAAATGAACGTGATCGGTCGCGACGAGCACCATCTCCGACCAACTTTCATCGCCAGTCGTGTAATATTGCTATCGAATGACAACTTATCATCGCAGAATCTCGAAATTGTGGTCTCAGTTTGTCCAATCGCTCATTCCAACTCTGTATAACCAAAATGACCGTGATCAGTCGCGACGAGCGCCATCACCGACCAACTGTCATCGCTAGTCGTGTATTATCTCTAGTCGAATGACAACTTATAATCGCAGAATCTCGAAATTGCGGTCTCAGTTTGTCCAATCGGTCATCTTGACTCTGTATAACCAAAATGAACGTGATCGTTCGCGACAACGCCATCGTCGACCGACAGTCATCGCCAGTCGTGTAATATCGCTAGTCGAATGACAACTTATCATCGCAGAATCTCGAAATTGCGGTCTCAATTTGTCCCATTGGTCATCTTGACTCTGTATAACCAAAATGAACGTGATCGGTCGCGACGCGCACCATCTCAGACCGACATTCATCGCCAGTCGTGTAATATCGCTATCGAACGACAACTTATCATCGTAGAATCTCGAAATTGCAGTCTCAGTTTGTCCAATCGGGCATCTCGACTCTGTATAACCAAAATGAGCGTGATCGTTCGCGACAACGCCATCGCCGACCGACAGTCATCGCCAGTCGTGTAATATCGCTAGTCGAATAACAACTTATCATCGCAGAATCTCGAAATTGCGGTCTCAGTTTGTCAAGTGGTCATCTTGACTCTGTATAACCAAAATGAACGTGATCGGTCGCGACGCGCACCATCTCCGACCGACATTCATCGCCAGTCGTGTAATATCGCTAGTCGAATGAAAACTTATCATCGCAGAATCTCGAAATTGCGGTCTCAGTTTGTCCATCAGTCATCTCGACTCTGTATAACCAAAATGTGCGTGATCGGTCGCGACGAGCGCCATCGCCGACCGACCGTCATCGCAAGTCGTGTAATATTGCACGTAGAATGACAACTTATCATCGCAGAATCTCGAAATTGCAGTCTCAATTTGTCCAATCGGTCATCTTGACTCTGTATAACCAAAATGAACGTGATAGGTCGCGACGAGCACCATCTCCGACCAACTTTCATCGCCAGTCGTGTAATATTGCTATCGAATGACAACTTATCATCGCAGAATCTCGAAATTGTGGTCTCAGTTTGTCCAATCGCTCATTCCAACTCTGTATAACCAAAATGACCGTGATCAGTCGCGACGAGCGCCATCACCGACCAACTGTCATCGCTAGTCGTGTATTATCTCTAGTCGAATGACAACTTATAATCGCAGAATCTCGAAATTGCGGTCTCAGTTTGTCCAATCGGTCATCTTGACTCTGTATAACCAAAATGAACGTGATCGTTCGCGACAACGCCATCGTCGACCGACAGTCATCGCCAGTCGTGTAATATCGCTAGTCGAATGACAACTTATCATCGCAGAATCTCGAAATTGCGGTCTCAATTTGTCCCATTGGTCATCTTGACTCTGTATAACCAAAATGAACGTGATCGGTCGCGACGCGCACCATCTCAGACCGACATTCATCGCCAGTCGTGTAATATCGCTATCGAACGACAACTTATCATCGTAGAATCTCGAAATTGCAGTCTCAGTTTGTCCAATCGGGCATCTCGACTCTGTATAACCAAAATGAGCGTGATCGGTCGCGACGAGCGCCATCGCCGACCGACCGTCATCGCCAGTCGTGTAATATCGCTAGTCGAATGAAAACTTATCATCGCAGAATCTCGAAATTGCGGTCTCAGTTTGTCCAATCGGTCATCTTGAGTCTGTATAACCAAAATGAGCATGATCGGTCGTGACGAGCGCCATCGCCGACCGACTTTCATCGCCAGTAGTGTAATATTGCTATCGAATGACAGCTTATCATCGCAGAATCTCGAAATTGTGGTCTCAGTTTGTCCAATCGCTCATCCCGACTCCGTATAACCAAAATGAACGTGATCGGTCGCGACGAGCGCCATCGCCAACCGACCGTCATCGCCACTAGTCTTATATCAATAGTCGAGTGACAACTTATCATCACAGAATCTCGAAAATGCAGTCTCAGTTTGTCCATCGGTCATCTCGACTCTGTATAACCAAAATGAGCGTGATCGGTCGCGACGAGCGCCATCGCCGACCGACCGTCATCGCAAGTCGTGTAATATTGCACGTAGAATGACAACTTATCATCGCAGAATCTCGAAATTGCAGTCTCAATTTGTCCAATCGGTCATCTTGACTCTGTATAACCAAAATGAACGTGATCGGTCGCGACGAGCACCATCTCCGACCAACTTTCATCGCCAGTCTTGTAATATTGCTATGGAATGACAACTTATCATCGCAGAATCTCGAAATTGTGGTCTCAGTTTGTCCAATCGCTCATTCCGACTCTGTATAACCAAAATGACCGTGATCGGTCGCGACGAGCGCCATCACCGACCAACTGTCATAGCTAGTCGTGTAATATCTGTAGTCGAATGACAACTTATCATCGCAGAATCTCGAAATTGCGGTCTCATTTTGTCTAATCGGTCATCTTGACTCTGTATAACCAAAATGAACGGGATCGGTCGCGACGCGCACCATCTCCGACCGACATTCATCGCCAGTCGTGTAATATCGCTATCGAACGACAACTTATCATCGTAGAATCTCGAAATAGCAGTCTCAGTTTGTCCAATCGGGCATCTCGACTCTGTATAACCAAAATGAGCGTGATCGGTCGCGACGAGCGCCATCGTCGACCGACCGTCATCGCCAGTCGTGTAATATCGCTAGTCGAATGAAAACTTATCATCGCAGAATCTCGAAATTGTGGTCTCAGTTTGTCCAATCGCTCAATCCGACTCTGTATAACCAAAATGACCGTGATCGGTCGCGACGAGCGCCATCACCGACCAACTGTCATAGATAGTCGTGTAATATCTCTAGTCGAATGACAACTTATCATCGCAGAATCTCGAAATTGCGGTCTCAGTTTGTCCAATCGGTCATCTTGACTCTGTATAACCAAAATGAACGTGATCGTTCGCGACAACGCCATCGCCGACCGACAGTCATCGCCAGTCGTGTAATATCGCTAGTCGAATGACAACTTATCATCGCAGAATCTCGAAATTGCGGTCTCAGTTTGTCCAATTGGTCATCTTGACTCTGTATAACCAAAATGAACGTGATCGGTCGCGACGCGCACCATCTCCGACCGACATTCATCGCCAGTCGTGTAATATCGCTATCGAACGACAACTTATCATCGTAGAATCTCGAAATTGCAGTCTCAGTTTGTCCAATCGGGCATCTCGACTCTGTATAACCAAAATGAGCGTGATCGGTCGCGACGAGCGCCATCGCCGACCGACCGTCATCGCCAGTCGTGTAATATCGCTAGTCGAATGAAAACTTATCATCGCAGAATCTCCAAATTGCGGTCTCAGTTTGTCCATCAGTCATCTCGACTCTGTATAACCAAAATGAGCGTGATCGGTCGCGACGAGTGCCATCGCCGACCGACCTTCATCGCCACTAGTCTTATATCGTTAGTCGAGTGACAACTTATCATCACAGAATCTCGAAAATGCAGTCTCAGTTTGTCCATCGGTCATCTCGACTCTGTTTAACCCAAATGAGCGTGATCGGTCGCGACGAGCGCCATCGCCGACCGACCGTCATCGCAAGTCGTGTAATATTGCACGTAGAATGACAACTTATCACCGCAGAATCTCGAAATTGCAGTCTCAATTTGTCCAATCGGTCATCTTGACTCTGTATAACCAAAATGAACGTAATCGGTCGCGACGAGCACCATCTCCGACCAACTTTCATCGCCAGTCGTGTAATATTGCTATCGAATGACAACTTATCATCGCAGTATCTCGAAATTGTGGTCTCAGTTTGTCCAATCGCTCATTCCGCCTCTGTATAACCAAAATGACCGTGATCGGTCGCGACGAGCGCCATCACCGACCAACTGTCATCGCTAGTCGTGTAATATCTCTAGTCGAATGACAACTTATCATCGCAGAATCTCGAAATTGCGGTCTCAGTTTGTCCAATCGGTCATCTTGACTCTGTATAACCAAAATGAACGTGATCGTTCGCGACAACGCCATCGCCGACCGACAGTCATCGCCAGTCGTGTAATATCGCTAGTCGAATGACAACTTATCATCGCAGAATCTCGAAATTGCGGTCTCAGTTTGTCCAATTGGTCATCTTGACTCTGTATAACCAAAATGAACGTGATCGGTCGCGACGCGCACCATCTCCGACCGACATTCATCGCCAGTCGTGTAATATCGCTATCGAACGACAACTTATCATCGTAGAATCTCGAAATTGCAGTCTCAGTTTGTCCAATCGGGCATCTCGACTCTGTATAACCAAAATGAGCGTGATCGGTCGCGACGAGCGCCATCGCCGACCGACCGTCATCGCCAGTCGTGTAATATCGCTAGTCGAATGAAAACTTATCATCGCAGAATCTCCAAATTGCGGTCTCAGTTTGTCCATCAGTCATCTCGACTCTGTATAACCAAAATGAGCGTGATCGGTCGCGACGAGTGCCATCGCCGACCGACCTTCATCGCCACTAGTCTTATATCGTTAGTCGAGTGACAACTTATCATCACAGAATCTCGAAAATGCAGTCTCAGTTTGTCCATCGGTCATCTCGACTCTGTTTAACCAAAATGAGCGTGATCGGTCGCGACGAGCGCCATCGCCGACCGACCGTCATCGCAAGTCGAGTAATATTGCACGTAGAATGACAACTTATCATCGCAGAATCTCGAAATTGCAGTCTCAATTTGTCCAATCGGTCATCTTGACTCTGTATAACCAAAATGAACGTGATCGGTCGCGACGAGCACCATCTCCGATCAACTTTCATCGCCAGTCGTGTAATATTGCTATCGAATGACAACTTATCATCGCAGTATCTCGAAATTGTGGTCTCAGTTTGTCCAATCGCTCATTCCGACTCTGTATAACCAAAATGACCGTGATCGGTCGCGACGAGCGCCATCACCGACCAACTGTCATCGCTAGTCGTGTAATATCTCTAGTCGAATGACAACTTATCATCGCAGAATCTCGAAATTGCGGTCTCAGTTTGTCCAATCGGTCATCTTGACTCTGTATAACCAAAATGAACGTGATCGTTCGCGACAACGCCATCGCCGACCGACAGTCATCGCCAGTCGTGTAATATCGCTAGTCGAATAACAACTTATCATCGCAGAATCTCGAAATTGCGGTCTCAGTTTGTCAAGTGGTCATCTTGACTCTGTATAACCAAAATGAACGTGATCGGTCGCGACGCGCACCATCTCCGACCGACATTCATCGCCAGTCGTGTAATATCGCTAGTCGAATGAAAACTTATCATCGCAGAATCTCGAAATTGCGGTCTCAGTTTGTCCATCAGTCATCTCGACTCTGTATAACCAAAATGTGCGTGATCGATCGCGACGAGCGCCATCGCCGACCGACCGTCATCGCAAGTCGTGTAATATTGCACGTAGAATGACAACTTATCATCGCAGAATCTCGAAATTGCAGTCTCAATTTGTCCAATCGGTCATCTTGACTCTGTATAACCAAAATGAACGTGATCGGTCGCGACGAGCACCATCTCCGACCAACTTTCATCGCCAGTCGTGTAATATTGCTATCGAATGACAACTTATCATCGCAGAATCTCGAAATTGTGGTCTCAGTTTGTCCAATCGCTCATTCCAACTCTGTATAACCAAAATGACCGTGATCAGTCGCGACGAGCGCCATCACCGACCAACTGTCATCGCTAGTCGTGTATTATCTCTAGTCGAATGACAACTTATAATCGCAGAATCTCGAAATTGCAGTCTCAATTTGTCCAATCGGTCATCTTGACTCTGTATAACCAAAATGAACGTGATCGGTCGCGACGAGCACCATCTCCGACCAACTTTCATCGCCAGTCGTGTAATTTTGCTATCGAATGACAACTTATCATCGCAGAATCTCGAAATTGTGGTCTCAGTTTGTCCAATCGCTCATTCCGACTCTGTATAACCAAAATGACCGTGATCGGTCGCGACGAGCGCCTTCGCCGACCGACCGTCATCGCCAGTCGCGTAATATTGCCAGTCGAATGAAAACTTATCATCGCAGAATCTCGAAATTGCGGTCTCAGTTTGTCCAATCGGTCATCTTGACTCTGTATAACCAAAATGACCGTGATCGGTCGCGACGAGCGCCATCACCGACCAACTGTCATCGCTAGTCGTGTAATATCTCTAGTCGAATGACAACTTATCATCGCAGAATCTCGAAATTGCGGTCTCAGTTTGTCCAATCAGTCATCTTGACTCTGTATAACCAAAATGAACGTGATCGGTCGCGACGCGCACCATCTCCGACCGACATTCATCGCCAGTCGTGTAATATCGCTATCGAACGACAACTTATCATCGTAGAATCTCGAAATTGCAGTCTCAGTTTGTCCAATCGGGCATCTCGACTCTGTATAACCAAAATGAGCGTGATCGGTCGCGACGAGCGCCATCGCCGACCGACCGTCATCGCCAGTCGTGTAATATCGCTAGTCGAATGAAAACTTATCATCGCAGAATCTCGAAATTGCGGTCTCAGTTTGTCCATCAGTCATCTCGACTCTGTATAACCAAAATGAGCGTGATCGGTCGCGACGAGCGCCATCGCCGACCGACCGTCATCGCAACTAGTCTTATATCGTTAGTCGAGTGACAACTTATCATCACAGAATCTCGAAAATGCAGTCTCAGTTTGTCCATCGGTCATCTCGACTCTGTATAACCAAAATGAGCGTGATCGGTCGCGACGAGCGCCATCGCCGACCGACCGTCATCGCAAGTCGTGTAATATAGCACGTAGAATGACAACTTATCATCGCAGAATCTCGAAATTGCAGTCTCAATTTGTCCAATCGGTCATCTTGACTCTGTATAACCAAAATGAACGTGATCGGTCGCGATGAGCACCATCTCCGACCAACTTTCATCGCTAGTCGTGTATTATCTCTAGTCGAATGACAACTTATCATCGCAGAATCTCGAAATTGCGGTCTCAGTTTGTCCGATCAGTCATCTTGACTCTGTATAACCAAAATGAACGTGATCGTTCGCGACAACGCCATCGTCGACCGACAGTCATCGCCAGTCGTGTAATATCGCTAGTCGAATGACAACTTATCATCGCAGAATCTCGAAATTGCGGTCTCAGTTTGTCCAATTGGTCATCTTGACTCTGTATAACCAAAATGAACGTGATCGGTCGCGACGAGCACCATCTCCGACCAACTTTCATCGCCAGTCTTGTAATATTGCTATGGAATGACAACTTATCATCGCAGAATCTCGAAATTGTGGTCTCAGTTTTTCCAATCGCTCATTCCGACTCTGTATAACCAAAATGACCGTGATCGGTCGCGACGAGCGCCATCACCGACCAACTGTCATAGCTAGTCGTGTAATATCTCTAGTCGAATGACAACTTATCATCGCAGAATCTCGAAATTGCGGTCTCATTTTGTCTAATCGGTCATCTTGACTCTGTATAACCAAAATGAACGTGATCGGTCGCGACGAGCGCCATCACCGACCAACTGTCATAGCTAGTCGTGTAATATCTCTAGTCGAATGACAACTTATCATCGCAGAATCTCGAAATTGCGGTCTCATTTTGTCTAATCGGTCATCTTGACTCTGTATAACCAAAATGAACGTGATCGTTCGCGACAACGCCATCGCCGACCGACAGTCATCGCCAGTCGTGTAATATCGCTAGTCGAATGACAACTTATCATCGCAGAATCTCGAAATTGCGGTCCCAGTTTGTCCAATTGGTCATCTTGACTCTGTATAACCAAAATGAACATGATCGGTCGCGACGCGCACCATCTCCGACCGACATTCATCGCCAGTCGTGTAATATCGCTATCGAACGACAACTTATCATCGTAGAATCTCGAAATTGCAGTCTCAGTTTGTCCAATCGGGCATCTCGACTCTGTATAACCAAAATGAGCGTGATCGGTCGCGACGAGCGCCATCGCCGACCGACCGTCATCGCCAGTCGTGTAATATCGCTAGTCGAATGAAAACTTATCATCGCAGAATCTCGAAATTGCGGTCTCAGTTTGTCCATCAGTCATCTCGACTCTGTATAACCAAAATGAACGTGATCGGTCGCGACGAGCACCATCTCCGGCCAACTTTCATCGCCAGTCGTGTAATTTTGCTATCGAATGACAACTTATCATCGCAGAATCTCGAAATTGTGGTCTCAGTTTGTCCAATCGCTCATTCCGACTCTGTATAACCAAAATGACCGTGATCGGTCGGACGAGCGCCATCATCGACCAACTGTCATCGCTAGTCGTGTAATATCTCTAGTCGAATGAAAACTTATCATCGCAGAATCTCGAAATTGCGGTCTCAGTTTGTCCATCAGTCATCTCGACTCTGTATAACCAAAATGTGCGTGATCGGTCGCGACGAGCGCCATCGCCGACCGACTGTCATCGCAAGTCATGTAATATTGCACGTAGAATGACAACTTATAATCGCAGAATCTCGAAATTGCAGTCTCAATTTGTCCAATCGGTCATCTTGACTCTGTATAACCAAAATGAACGTGATCGGTCGCGACGAGCACCATCTCCGGCCAACTTTCATCGCCAGTCGTGTAATTTTGCTATCGAATGACAACTTATCATCGCAGAATCTCGAAATTGTGGTCTCAGTTTGTCCAATCGCTCATTCCGACTCTGTATAACCAAAATGACCGTGATCGGTCGCGACGAGCGCCATCACCGACCAACTGTCATCGCTAGTCGTGTAATATCTCTAGTCGAATGACAACTTATCATCGCAGAATCTCGAAATTGCGGTCTCAGTTTGTCCAATCAGTCATCTTGACTCTGTATAACCAAAATGAACGTGATCGGTCGCGACGCGCACCATCTCCGACCGACATTCATCGCCAGTCGTGTAATATCGCTATCGAACGACAACTTATCATCGTAGAATCTCCAAATTGCAGTCTCAGTTTGTCCAATCGGGCATCTCGACTCTGTATAACCAAAATGAGCGTGATCGGTCGCGACGAGCGCCATCGCCGACCGACCGTCATCGCAACTAGTCTTATATCGTTAGTCGAGTGACAACTTATCATCACAGAATCTCGAAAATGCAGTCTCAGTTTGTCCATCGGTCATCTCGACTCTGTATAACCAAAATGAGCGTGATCGGTCGCGACGAGCGCCATCGCCGACCGACCGTCATCGCAAGTCGTGTAATATAGCACGTAGAATGACAACTTATCATCGCAGAATCTCGAAATTGCAGTCTCAATTTGTCCAATCGGTCATCTTGACTCTGTATAACCAAAATGAACGTGATCGGTCGCGATGAGCACCATCTCCGACCAACTTTCATCGCTAGTCGTGTATTATCTCTAGTCAAATGACAACTTATCATCACAGAATCTCGAAATTGCGGTCTCAGTTTGTCCGATCAGTCATCTTGATTCTGTATAACCAAAATGAACGTGATCGTTCGCGACAACGCCATCGTCGACCGACAGTCATCGCCAGTCGTGTAATATCGCTAGTCGAATGACAACTTATCATCGCAGAATCTCGAAATTGCGGTCTCAGTTTGTCCAATTGGTCATCTTGACTCTGTATAACCAAAATGAACGTGATCGGTCGCGACGAGCACCATCTCCGGCCAACTTTCATCGCCAGTCGTGTAATTTTGCTATCGAATGACAACTTATCATCGCAGAATCTCGAAATTGTGGTCTCAGTTTGTCCAATCGCTCATTCCGACTCTGTATAACCAAAATGACCGTGATCGGTCGGACGAGCGCCATCACCGACCAACTGTCATCGCTAGTCGTGTAATATCTCTAGTCGAATGACAACTTATCATCGCAGAATCTCGAAATTGCGGTCTCAGTTTGTCCAATCGGTCATCTTGACTCTGTATAACCAAAATGAACGTGATCGTTCGCGACAACGCCATCGCCGACCGACAGTCATCGCCAGTCGTGTAATATCGCTAGTCGAATGACAACTTATCATCGCAGAATCTCGAAATTGCGGTCTCAGTTTGTCCAATCGGTCATCTTGACTCTGTATAACCAAAATGAACGTGATCGGTCGCGACGAGCACCATCTCCGACCGACATTCATCGCCAGTCGTGTAATATCGCTATCGAACGACAACTTATCATCGTAGAATCTCGAAATTGCAGTCTCAGTTTGTCCAATTGGGCATCTCGACTCTGTATAACCAAAATGAGTGTGATCGGTCGCGACGAGCGCCTTCGCCGACCGACCGTCATCGCCAGTCGCGTAATATTGCCAGTCGAATGAAAACTTATCATCGCAGAATCTCGAAATTGCGGTCTCAGTTTGTCCAATCGGTCATCTTGACTCTGTATAACCAAAATGAACGTGATCGGTCGCGACGCGCACCATCTCCGACCGACCGTCATCGCAAGTCGTGTAATATTGCACGTAGAATGACAACTTATCATCGCAGAATCTCGAAATTGCAGTCTCAATTTGTCCAATCGGTCATCTCGACTCTGTATAACCAAAATGAGCGTGATCGGTCGCGACGAGCGCAATCGCCGACCGACCGTCATCGCAAGTCGTGTAATATTGCACGTAGAATGACAACTTATCATCGCAGAATCTCGAAATTGCAGTCTCAATTTGTCCAATCGGTCATCTTGACTCTGTATAACCAAAATGAGCGTGATCGGTCGCGACGAGCGCCATTTCCGACCGACTTTCATCGCCAGTCGTGTAATATCGCTATCGAAAGACAACTTATCATCGCAGAATCTCGAAATTGCAGTCTCAGTTTGTCCAATCGGGCATCTCGACTCTGTATAACCAAAATGAGCGTGATCGGTCGCGACAAGCGCCATCGCCGACCGACCGTCATCGCCAGTAGTCTTATATCGTTACTTGAATGACAACTTCTCGTCGCAGACTCTCAAAATTGCGGTCTCAGTTTGTCCAATCGGGCATCTCGACTCTGAAAAACCAAAATTAGCTTGATCGATCACGACAAGCGCCATCGCCGACTGACAATCATCGCCAGTAGTCTTATATCGTTAGTCAAATGACAACTTATCATCGCTGAATCTCGAAATTGTGGTCCGAGTGTGTCTATTCGGTCATCTCGACTCTGTATAACCAAAATGAGCGTGATCGGTCGCGACGAGCGCCATCGCCGACCGATTTTCATCGCCAGTACTGTAATATTGCTATCGAATGACAACTTATCATCACAGAATCACGAAATTGTGGTCTCAGTTTGTCCAATCGCTCATCCCGACTCTGCATAACCAAAATGAGCGTGATTGGTCGCAACGAGCGCCATCGCTAACCGATCGTTATCGCCAGTCGTGTAATATCTCTAGTTGAGTGACAACTTATCATCGCAGAATCTCAAAATTGCGGTCTCAGTTTGTCGAATCGGGCATCTCGACTCTGTATAACCAAAATGAGCGTGATCGGTCGCGGCGAGCGCCATCGCCGACCGACTTTCATCGCCAGTAGTGTAATAATGCTACTGAATGACAGCTTATCATCGCAGAATCTCGAAATTGTGGTCTCAGTTTGTCCAATCGCTCATCCCGACTCTGTATAACCAAAATGAACGTGATCAGTCCCGACGACCGCCATCGCCGACCGACCGTCATCGCCAGTCGTGTAATATCTCTAGTTGAGTGACAACTTATCATCGCAGAATCTCGAAATTGCGGTCTCAGTTTGTCCATCAGTCATCTCGACTCTGTATAACCAAAATGAGCGTGATCGGTCGCGACGATTGCCATTGCCGACCGACCGTCATCGCCACTAGTCTTATATCGTTAGTCGAGTGACAACTTATCATCACAGAATCTCGAAAATGCAGTCTCAGTTTGTCCATCGGTCATCTCGACTCTGTATAACCAAAATGAGCGTGATCGGTCGCGACGAGCGCCATCGCCGACCGACCATCATCGCAAGTCGTATAATATTGCACGTAGAATGACAACTTATCATCGCAGAATCTCAAAATTGCGGTCTCAGTTTGTCCAATCGGGCATCTCGACTCTGTATAACCAAAATGAGCGTGATCGGTCGCGGCGAGCGCCATCGCCGACCGACTTTCATCGCCAGTAGTGTAATAATGCTATTGAATGACAGCTTATCATCGCAGAATCTCGAAATTGTGGTCTCAGTTTGTCCAATCGCTCATCCCGACTCTGTATAACCAAAATGAATGTGATCAGTCGCGACGAGCGCCATCGCCGACCGACCGTCATCGCCAGTCGTGTAATATCTCTAGTTGAGAGACAACTTATCATCGCAGAATCTCGAAATTGCGGTCTCAGTTTGTCCATCAGTCATCTCGACTCTGTATAACCAAAATGAGCGTGATCGGTCGCGACGAGCGCCATTGCCGACCGACCGTCATCGCCACTAGTCTTATATCGTTAGTCGAGTGACAACTTATCATCACAGAATCTCGAAAATGCAGTCTCAGTTTGTCCATCGGTCACCTCGACTCTGTATAACCAAAATGAGCGTGATCGGTCGCGACGAGCGCCATCGCTGACCGACCATCATCGCAAGTCGTGTAATATTGCACGTAGAATGACAACTTATCATCGCAGAATCTCGAAATTGTAGTCTCAATTTGTCCAATCGGTCATCTTGACTCTGTATAACCAAAATGAACGTGATCGGTCGCGACAAGCACCATCTCCGACCAACTTTCATTGCCAGTCGTGTAATATTGCTATCGAATGACGACTTATCATCGCAGAATCTCGAAATTGTGGTCTCAGTTTGTCCAATCGCTCATTCCAACTCTGTATAACCAAAATGACCGTGATCGGTCGCGACGAGCGCCATCACCAACCAACTGTCATCGCTAGTCGTGTAATATCTCTAGTCGAATGACAACTTATCATCGCAGAATCTCGAAATTGCGGTCTCAGTTTGTCCAATCGGTCATCTTGACTCTGTATAACCAAAATGAACGTGATCGGTCGCGACGCGCACCATCTCCGACCGACATTCATCGCCAGTCGTGTAATATCGCTATCGAACGACAACTTATCATCGTAGAATCTCGAAATTGCAGTCTCAGTTTGTCCAATCGGGCATCTCGACTCTGCATAACCAAAATGAGTGTGATCGGTCGCGACGAGCGCCATCGCCGACCGACCGTCATCGCCAGTCCTGTAATATCTCTAGTTGAGTGACAACTTATCATCGCAGAATCTCGAAAATGCTGTCTCAACTTGTCCATCGGTCATCTCGACTCTGTATAACCAAAATGAGCGTGATCGGTTGCGACAACGCCATCGCCGACCGACCGTCATCGCCAGTCGAGGAATATCGCTAGTCGAATGACAACTTATCATCGCAGAATCTCGAAATAGCAGTCTCAGTTTGTCCAATCGGGCATCTCGACTCTGTATAACCAAAATGAACGTGATCTGTCGTGACGAGCGCCATCTACGACCGACTTTCATCGCCAGTCGTGTAATATCGCAAGTCGAATGTACAACTTATCATTGCAAAATCTCGAAAGTGCAGTCTCAGTTTGTCCAATCGGTCATCTTGACTCTGTATAACCAAAATGAACGTGATCGGTCGCGAAGAGCACCATCTCCGACCGACTTTCATCGCCAGTCATGTAATATCGCTATCGAATGACAACTAATCATCACAGAATCTCGAAATTGCAGTCTCAGTTTGTCCAATCGGTCATCTCGACTCTGTATAACCAAAATGAGCGTGATCGGTCGCGACAACGCCATCGCCGACCGACCGTAATCGCCATTCGTGTAATATCGCTAGTCGAATGACAACTTATCATCGAAGAATCTCGAAATTGCGGCCTCTGTTTGTCCAATCGGTCATCTTGACTCTGTATAACCAAAATGAACGTGATCGGTCGCGACGAGCACCATCTCCGACCGACTTTCATCGCCAGTCGTGTGATATCGCTAGTCGAATGACAACTTATCATCGCAGAATCTCGAAATTGTGGTCTCAGTTTGTCCAATCGCTCATCCCAACTCTGTATAACCAAAATGAACGTGATCGGTTGCGACGAGCGCCATCACCGACCGACCGTCATCACCGACCGACCGTCATTGCCAGTCGTGTAATATCGCTAGTCGAATGACAACTTATCATCGCAGAATCTCGAAAATGCAGTCTCAGTTTGTCCAATCGGTCATCTTGACTCTGTATAACCAAAATGAGTGTGATCGGTCGCGACGTGCGCCATCGCCGGCCGACCGTCATCGCCTGTCGTGTAATATCACTATCGAATGACAACTTATCATCGCAGAATCTCGAAATTGCGGTCTCAGTTTGTCCAATCGGTCATCTTGACTCTGTATAACCAAAATGAACGTGATCGGTCGCGACGAGCGCCATCTCCGACCGACTTTCAACGCCAGTCGTGTAATATCGCTATCGAATGACAACTTATCATTGCAGAATCTCGAAATTGTGGTCTCAGTTTGTCCAATCAGGCATCACAACTCTGAAAAACCAAAATGAGCGTGATCGATCACGACAAGCGCCATTGCCGACTGACAATCATCGCTAGTAGTCTTATATTGTTAGTCGAGTGACAACTTCTCATCACGGACTCTCAAAATAGCAGTCTCAGTTAGTAAAATCGATCATCTCGCCTCTTTATAACCAAAATGAGAGTGATCGGTTGCGACGAGCGCATCCGCCGACCGACCATCATCACCAGTAGTCTTATATTGTCAGTCGACTGGCAAGTTATCATCGTAGAATCTCGAAAATGCGGTCTCAGTTTGTCCATCGGTCATCTCAACTCTGAATAACCAAAATGAGCGTGATCGGTCGCGACGAGCGCCATCGCCGACCGACTTTCATCGCCAGTAGTGTAATATCACTAGTCGAGTGACAACTTATCATCGCAGAATCACGAAATTGCGGTCTCAGTTTGTCCAATCGCTCATCCCGACTCTGTATAACCAAAATGAGCGTGATCGGTCGCTACGAGCGCCATCGCCGATCGACCGTCACCGCCAGTCGTGTAATATCTGTAGATGAGTGACAACTTATCATCGCAGAATCTCGAAATTGCGGTCTCAGTTTGTCCAATCGGTCATCTTGACTCTGTATAACCAAAATGAACGTGATCTGTCGTGACGAGCGCCATCTCCGACCGACTTTCATTGCCAGTCGTGTAATATCGCTATCGAATGACAACTTATCATCGCAGAATCTCAAAAGTGCAGTCTCAGTTTGTCCAATCGGGTATCTCGACTCTGTATAACCAAAATGAGCGTGATCAGTTGCAACAAGCGCCATCGCCGACCGACCGTCACCGCCAGTCGTGTAATATCTGTAGTTGAGTGACAACTTATCATCGCAGAATCTCGAAATTGCGGTCTCAGTTTGTCCAATCGGTCATCTTGACTCTGTATAACCAAAATGAACGTGAACGGTTGCGACGAGCGCCATCACCGACCGACCGTCATCGCCAGTCGTGTAATATCGCTAGTAGAATGACAACTTATCATCGCAGAATCTCAAAATTGCGGTCTCAGTTTGTCCATTCGGTCATCTTGACTCTGTATAACCAAAATGAACGTGATCCGTCGCGACGAGCCCTATCGCCGACCGACCGTCATCGCCAGTCGTGTAATATCTCTAGTCGAGTGACAACTTATTGTAACAGAATCTTGAAAATGTAGTCTCAGTTTGTCCATCGGTCATCTCGACTCTGTATAACCAAAATGAGCGTGATCGGTCGCGATGAGCGTCATCGCCGACCGACCGTCATCGCCAGTAGTCTTATATTGTTAGTTGAATGACAACTTCTCGTTGCAGACTCTCAAAATTGCGGTCTCAGTTTGTTCAATCGGTCATCTGGACTCTGTAAAACCAAAATTAACATGATCGGTTGCGACGAGCGCCATCGCCGACCGACCGTCATCGCCAGTAGTCTTATATTATTAGTTGAATGACAACTTCTCGTTGCATACTCTCAAAATTGCGGTCTCAGTTTGTCCAATCGGGCATCTCGACTCTGAAAAACCAAAATTAGCTTGATCGATCACGACAAGCGCCATCGCCGACTGACATTCATCGCCAGTAGTCTTATATCGTTAGTCAAGTGACAACTTATCATCGCTGAATCTCGAAATTGTGGTCTGAGTGTGTCCATTCAGTCATCTCGACTTTGTATAACCAAAATGAGCGAAATCGGACGCGACAAGTGCCATTGCCGACCGACCGTCATCGCCAGTCGTGTAATATTGCTAGTCGAGTGACAACTTATCATCGCAGAATCTGGAAAATGCGGTCTGAACTTGTCCATCGGTCATCACGACTCTGTATAACCAAAATGAGCGTGATCGGTCGCGACGAGCGCCATCGCCGACCGACCGTCATCGCCAGTCGTGTAATATCGCTAGTCGAATGACAACTTATCATCGCAGAATCTCGAAAGTGCAGTCTCAGTTTGTCCAATCGGGCATCTCGACTCTGTATAACCAAAATGAACGTGATCTGTTGTGACGAGCGCCATCTACGACCGACTTTCATCGCCAGTCGTGTAATATCGCAAGTCGAATGTACAACTTATCATTGCAAAATCTCGAAAGTGCAGTCTCAGTTTGTCCAATCGGTCATCTTGACTCTGTATAACCAAAATGAACGTGATCGGTCGCGACGAGCACCATCTCCGACCGACTTTCATCGCCAGTCATGTAATATCGCTATCGAATGACAACTAATCATCACAGAATCTCGAAATTGCAGTCTCAGTTTGTCCAATCGGGCATCTCGACTCTGCATAACCAAAATGAGTGTGATTGGTCGCGACGAGCGCCATCGCCGACCGACCGTCATCGCCAGTCCTGTAATATCTCTAGTTGAGTGACAACTTATCATCGCAAAATCTCGAAAATGCGGTCTCAGTTTGTCCAATCGGTCATCTCGACTCTGTATAACCGAAATGAGCGTGATCGGTCGCGACAACGCCATCGCCGACCGACCGTAATCGCCAGTCGTGTAATATCGCTATCGAATGACAACTTATCATCACAGAATCTCGAAATTGCAGTCTCAGTTTGTCCAATCGGGCATCTCGACTCTGCATAACCAAAATGAGTGTGATCGGTCGCGACGAGCACCATCTCCGACCGACTTTCATCGCCAGTCGTGTGATATCGCTAGTCGAATGACAACTTATCATCGCAGAATCTCGAAATTGTGGTCTCAGTTTGTCCAATCGCTCATCCCAACTCTGTATAACCAAAATGAACGTGATCGGTTGCGACGAGCGCCATCACCGACCGACCGTCATCACCGACCGACCGTCATCGCCAGTCGTGTAATATCGCTAGTCGAATGACAACTTATCATCGCAGAATCTCGAAAATGCAGTCTCAGTTTGTCCAATCGGTCATCTTGACTCTGTATAACCAAAATGAGTGTGATCGGTCGCGACGTGCGCCATCGCCGACCGACCGTCATCGCCAGTCGTGTAATATCGCTATCGAATGACAACTTATCATCGCAGAATCTCGAAATTGCGGTCTCAATTTGTCCAATCGGTCATCTTGACTCTGTATAACCAAAATGAACGTGATCGGTCGCGACGAGCGCCATCTCCGACCGACTTTCAACGCCAGTCGTGCAATATCGCTATCGAATGACAACTTATCATCGCAGAATCTCGAAATTGTGGTCTCAGTTTGTCCAATCAGGCATCACAACTCTGAAAAACCAAAATGAGCGTGATCGATCATGACAAGCGCCATTGCCGACTGACAATCATCGCCAGTAGTCTTATATTGTTAGTCGAGTGACAACTTCTCATCACGGACTCTCAAAATAGCAGTCTCAGTTAGTAAAATCGATCATCTCGCCTCTTTATAACCAAAATGAGAGTGATCGGTTGCGACGAGCGCCATCGCCGACCGACCATCATCACCAGTAGTCTTATATTGTCAGTCGAGTGGCAAGTTATCATCGTAGAATCTCGAAAATGCGGTCTCAGTTTGTCCATCGGTCATCTCAACTCTGTATAACCAAAATGAGCGTGATCGGTCGCGACGAGCGCCATCGCCGACCGACTTTCATCGCCAGTAGTGTAATATCACTAGTCGAGTGACAACTTATCATCGCAGAATCACGAAATTGCGGTCTCAGTTTGTCCAATCGCTCATCCCGACTCTGTATAACCAAAATGAGCGTGATCGGTCGCTACGAGCGCCATCGCCGACCGACCGTCATCGCTAGTCGTGTAATATCTCTAGTTGAGTGACAACTTATCATCGCAGAATCTCAAAATTGCTGTCTCAGTTTGTCCAATCGTGCATCTTGACTCTGTATAACCAAAATGAGCGTGATCGGTCGCAACGATCGCCATCGCCGATCGACCGTCACCGCCAGTCGTGTAATATCTGTAGTTGAGTGACAACTTATCATCGCAGAATCACGAAATTGCGGTCTCAGTTTGTCCAATCGCTCATCCCGACTCTGTATAACCAAAATGAGCGTGATCGGTCGCTACGAGCGCCATCGCCGACCGACCGTCATCGCTAGTCGTGTAATATCTCTAGTTGAGTGACAACTTATCATCGCAGAATCTCAAAATTGCTGTCTCAGTTTGTCCAATCGTGCATCTTGACTCTGTATAACCAAAATGAGCGTGATCGGTCGCAACGATCGCCATCGCCGATCGACCGTCACCGCCAGTCGTGTAATATCTGTAGTTGAGTGACAACTTATCATCGCAGAATCTCGAAATTGCGGTCTCAGTTTGTCCAATCGGTCATCTTGACTCTGTATAACCAAAATGAACGTGATCTGTCGTGACGAGCGCCATCTCCGACCGACTTTCATTGCCAGTCGTGTAATATCGCTATCGAATGACAACTTATCATCGCAGAATCTCAAAAGTGCAGTCTCAGTTTGTCCAATCGGGTATCTCGACTCTGTATAACCAAAATGAGCGTGATCAGTTGCAACAAGCGCCATCGCCGACCGACCGTCACCGCCAGTCGTGTAATATCTGTAGTTGAGTGACAACTTATCATCGCAGAATCTCGAAATTGCGGTCTCAGTTTGTCCAATCGGTCATCTTGACTCTGTATAACCAAAATGAACGGGATCGGTTGCGACGAGCGCCATCACCGACCGACCGTCATCGCCAGTCGTGTAATATCGCTAGTAGAATGACAACTTATCATCGCAGAATCTCAAAATTGCGGTCTCAGTTTGTCCATTCGGTCATCTTGACTCTGTATAACCAAAATGAACGTGATCCGTCGCGACGAGCCCCATCGCCGACCGACCGTCATCGCCAGTCGTGTAATATCTCTAGTCGAGTGACAACTTATTGTAACAGAATCTTGAAAATGTAGTCTCAGTTTGTCCATCGGTCATCTCGACTCTGTACAACCAAAATGAGCGTAATCGGTCGTGACGAGCGCCATCGCCGACCGACCATCATCGCCAGTCGTGTAATATCGCTAGTAGAAAGACAACTTATCATCACAGAATCTCAAAATTGCGGTCTCAGTTTGTCCAATCGGTCATCTTGACTCTGTATAACCAAAATGAACGTGATCCGTCGCGAGGAGTGCCATCACCGACCGACTGTCATCGCCAGTCGTGTAATATCTCTAGTCAAGTGACAACTTATTGTAACAGAATCTTGAAAATGTAGTCTCAGTATGTCCATTGGTCATCTTGACTCTGTATAACCAAAATGAACGTGATCCGTCGCGACGAGCGCCATCACCGACCGACTGTCATCGCCAGTCGTGTAATATCGCTAGTAGAATGACAACTTATCATCGCAGAATCTCGAAATTGTGGTCTCAGTTTGTCCAATCAGGCGTCTCGAATCTGTATAACCAAAATGAGCGTGATCGGTCGCGATGAGCGTCATCGCCGACCGACCGTCATCGCCAGTAGTCTGATATTGTTAGTTGAATGACAACTTCTCGTTGCAGACTCTCAAAATTGCGGTCTCAGTTTGTTCAATCGGTCATCTGGACTCTGTAAAACCAAAATTAACATGATCGGTTGCGACGAGAGCCATCGCCGACCGACCGTCATCGCCAGTAGTCTTATATTGTTAGTTGAATGACAACTTCTCGTTGCATACTCTCAAAATTGCGGTCTCAGTTTGTCCAATCGGGCATCTCGACTCTGAAAAACCAAAATTAGCTTGATCGATCACGACAAGCGCCATCGCCGACTGACATTCATCGCCAGTAGTCTTATATCGTTAGTCAAGTGACAACTTATCATCGCTGAATCTCGAAATTGTGGTCTGAGTGTGTCCATTCAGTCATCTTGACTTTGTATAACCAAAATGAGCGAAATCGGACGCGACAAGTGCCATTGCCGACCGACCGTCATCGCCAGTCGTGTAATATTGCTAGTCGAGTGACAACTTATCATCGCAGAATCTGGAAAATGCGGTCTGAACTTGTCCATCGGTCATCACGACTCTGTATAACCAAAATGAGCGTGATCGGTCGCGACGAGCGCCATCGACGACCGACCGTCATCGCCAGTCGTGTAATATCGCTAGTCGAATGACAACTTATCATCGCAGAATCTCGAAAGTGCAGTCTCAGTTTGTCCAATCGGGCATCTCGACTCTGTATAACCAAAATGAACGTGATCTGTTGTGACGAGCGCCATCTACGACCGACTTTCATCGCCAGTCGTGTAATATCGCAAGTCGAATGTACAACTTATCATTGCAAAATCTCGAAAGTGCAGTCTCAGTTTGTCCAATCGGTCATCTTGACTCTGTATAACCAAAATGAACGTGATCGGTCGCGACGAGCACCATCTCCGACCGACTTTCATCGCCAGTCATGTAATATCGCTATCGAATGACAACTAATCATCACAGAATCTCGAAATTGCAGTCTCAGTTTGTCCAATCGGGCATCTCGACTCTGTATAACCAAAATGAGTGTGATTGGTCGCGACGAGCGCCATCGCCGACCGACCGTCATCGCCAGTCCTGTAATATCTCTAGTTGAGTGACAACTTATCATCGCAAAATCTCGAAATTGTGGTCTCAGTTTGTCCAATCGGTCATCTCGACTCTGTATAACCAAAATGAGCGTGATCGGTCGCGACAACGCCATCGCCGACCGACCGTAATCGCCAGTCGTGTAATATCGCTATCGAATGACAACTTATCATCACAGAATCTCGAAATTGCAGTCTCAGTTTGTCCAATCGGGCATCTCGACTCTGCATAACCAAAATGAGTGTGATCGGTCGCGATGAGCACCATCTCCGACCGACTTTCATCGCCAGTCGTGTGATATCGCTAGTCGAATGACAACTTATCATCGCAGAATCTCGAAATTGTGGTCTCAGTTTGTCCAATCGCTCATCCCAACTCTGTATAACCAAAATGAACGTGATCGGTTGCGACGAGCGCCATCGCCGACCGACCGTCATCGCCAGTAGTCTTATATTGTTAGTTGAATGACAACTTCTCGTTGCATACTCTCAAAATTGCGGTCTCAGTTTGTCCAATCGGGCATCTCGACTCTGAAAAACCAAAATTAGCTTGATCGATCACGACAAGCGCCATCGCCGACTGACATTCATCGCCAGTAGTCTTATATCGTTAGTCAAGTGACAACTTATCATCGCTGAATCTCGAAATTGTGGTCTGAGTGTGTCCATTCAGTCATCTTGACTTTGTATAACCAAAATGAGCGAAATCGGACGCGACAAGTGCCATTGCCGACCGACCGTCATCGCCAGTCGTGTAATATTGCTAGTCGAGTGACAACTTATCATCGCAGAATCTGGAAAATGCGGTCTGAACTTGTCCATCGGTCATCACGACTCTGTATAACCAAAATGAGCGTGATCGGTCGCGACGAGCGCCATCGACGACCGACCGTCATCGCCAGTCGTGTAATATCGCTAGTCGAATGACAACTTATCATCGCAGAATCTCGAAAGTGCAGTCTCAGTTTGTCCAATCGGGCATCTCGACTCTGTATAACCAAAATGAACGTGATCTGTTGTGACGAGCGCCATCTACGACCGACTTTCATCGCCAGTCGTGTAATATCGCAAGTCGAATGTACAACTTATCATTGCAAAATCTCGAAAGTGCAGTCTCAGTTTGTCCAATCGGTCATCTTGACTCTGTATAACCAAAATGAACGTGATCGGTCGCGACGAGCACCATCTCCGACCGACTTTCATCGCCAGTCATGTAATATCGCTATCGAATGACAACTAATCATCACAGAATCTCGAAATTGCAGTCTCAGTTTGTCCAATCGGGCATCTCGACTCTGCATAACCAAAATGAGTGTGATTGGTCGCGACGAGCGCCATCGCCGACCGACCGTCATCGCCAGTCCTGTAATATCTCTAGTTGAGTGACAACTTATCATCGCAAAATCTCGAAATTGTGGTCTCAGTTTGTCCAATCGGTCATCTCGACTCTGTATAACCAAAATGAGCGTGATCGGTCGCGACAACGCCATCGCCGACCGACCGTAATCGCCAGTCGTGTAATATCGCTATCGAATGACAACTTATCATCACAGAATCTCGAAATTGCAGTCTCAGTTTGTCCAATCGGGCATCTCGACTCTGCATAACCAAAATGAGTGTGATCGGTCGCGATGAGCACCATCTCCGACCGACTTTCATCGCCAGTCGTGTGATATCGCTAGTCGAATGACAACTTATCATCGCAGAATCTCGAAATTGTGGTCTCAGTTTGTCCAATCGCTCATCCCAACTCTGTATAACCAAAATGAACGTGATCGGTTGCGACGAGCGCCATCACCGACCGACCGTCATCACCGACCGACCGTCATCGCCAGTCGTGTAATATCGCTAGTCGAATGACAACTTATCATCGCAGAATCTCGAAAATGCAGTCTCAGTTTGTCCAATCGGTCATCTTGACTCTGTATAACCAAAATGAGTGTGATCGGTCGCGACGTGCACCATCGCCGACCGACCGTCATCGCCAGTCGTGTAATATCGCTATCGAATGACAACTTATCATCGCAGAATCTCGAAATTGCGGTCTCAATTTGTCCAATCGGTCATCTTGACTCTGTATAACCAAAATGAACGTGATCGGTCGCGACGAGCGCCATCTCCGACCGACTTTCAACGCCAGTCGTGCAATATCGCTATCGAATGACAACTTATCATCGCAGAATCTCGAAATTGTGGTCTCAGTTTGTCCAATCAGGCATCACAACTCTGAAAAACCAAAATGAGCGTGATCGATCATGACAAGCGCCATTGCCGACTGACAATCATCGCCAGTAGTCTTATATTGTTAGTCGAGTGACAACTTCTCATCACGGACTCTCAAAATAGCAGTCTCAGTTAGTAAAATCGATCATCTCGCCTCTTTATAACCAAAATGAGAGTGATCGGTTGCGCCGAGCGCCATCGCCGACCGACCATCATCGCCAGTAGTCTTATATTGTTAGTTGAATGACAACTTCTCGTTGCACACTCTCAAAATTGCGGTCTCAGTTTGTCCAATCGGGCATCTCGACTCTGAAAAACCAAAATTAGCTTGATCGATCACGACAAGCGCCATCGCCGACTGACATTCATCGCCAGTAGTCTTATATCGATAGTCAAGTGACAACTTATCATCGCTGAATCTCGAAATTGTGGTCTGAGTGTGTCCATTCAGTCATCTCGACTTTGTATAACCAAAATGAGCGAAATCGGACGCGACAAGTGCCATTGCCGACCGACCGTCATCGCCAGTCGTGTAATATTGCTAGTCAAGTGACAACTTATCATCGCAGAATCTGGAAAATGCGGTCTGAACTTGTCCATCGGTCATCACGACTCTGTATAACCAAAATGAGCGTGATCGGTCGCGACGAGCGCCATCGCCGACCGACCGTCATCGCCAGTCGTGTAATATCGCTAGTCGAATGACAACTTATCATCGCAGAATCTCGAAAGTGCAGTCTCAGTTTGTCCAATCGGGCATCTCGACTCTGTATAACCAAAATGAACGTGATCTGTTGTGACGAGCGCCATCTACGACCGACTTTCATCGCCAGTCGTGTAATATCGCAAGTCGAATGTACAACTTATCATTGCAAAATCTCGAAAGTGCAGTCTCAGTTTGTCCAATCGGTCATCTTGACTCTGTATAACCAAAATGAACGTGATCGGTCGCGACGAGCACCATCTCCGACCGACTTTCATCGCCAGTCATGTAATATCGCTATCGAATGACAACTAATCATCACAGAATCTCCAAATTGCAGTCTCAGTTTGTCCAATCGGGCATCTCGACTCTGCATAACCAAAATGAGTGTGATTGGTCGCGACGAGCGCCATCGCCGACCGACCGTCATCGCCAGTCCTGTAATATCTCTAGTTGAGTGACAACTTATCATCGCAAAATCTCGAAAATGTGGTCTCAGTTTGTCCAATCGGTCATCTCGACTCTGTATAACCAAAATGAGCGTGATCGGTCGCGACAACGCCATCGCCGACCGACCGTAATCGCCAGTCGTGTAATATCGCTATCGAATGACAACTTATCATCACAGAATCTCGAAATTGCAGTCTCAGTTTGTCCAATCGGGCATCTCGACTCTGCATAACCAAAATGAGTGTGATCGGTCGCGATGAGCACCATCTCCGACCAACTTTCATCGCCAGTCGTGTGATATCGCTAGTCGAATGACAACTTATCATCGCAGAATCTCGAAATTGTGGTCTCAGTTTGTCCAATCGCTCATCCCAACTCTGTATAACCAAAATGAGTGTGATCGGTCGCGACGAGCGCCATCTCCGACCGACTTTCAACGCCAGTCGTGCAATATCGCTATCGAATGACAACTTATCATCGCAGAATCTCGAAATTGTGGTCTCAGTTTGTCCAATCAGGCATCACAATTCTGAAAAACCAAAATGAGCGTGATCGATCATGACAAGCGCCATTGCCGACTGACAATCATCGCCAGTAGTCTTATATTGTTAGTCGAGTGACAACTTCTCATCACGGACTCTCAAAATAGCAGTCTCAGTTAGTAAAATCGATCATCTCGCCTCTTTATAACCAAAATGAGAGTGATCGGTTGCGACGAGCGCCATCGCCGACCGACCATCATCACCAGTAGTCTTATATTGTCAGTCGAGTGGCAAGTTATCATCGTAGAATCTCGAAAATGCGGTCTCAGTTTGTCCATCGGTCATCTCAACTCTGTATAACCAAAATGAGCGTGATCGGTCGCGACGAGCGCCATCGCCGACCGACTTTCATCGCCAGTAGTGTAATATCACTAGTCGAGTGACAACTTATCATCGCAGAATCACGAAATTGCGGTCTCAGTTTGTCCAATCGCTCATCCCGACTCTGTATAACCAAAATGAGCGTGATCGGTCGCTACGAGCGCCATCGCCGACCGACCGTCATCGCTAGTCGTGTAATATCTCTAGTTGAGTGACAACTTATCATCGCAGAATCTCAAAATTGCTGTCTCAGTTTGTCCAATCGTGCATCTTGACTCTGTATAACCAAAATGAGCGTGATCGGTCGCAACGATCGCCATCGCCGATCGACCGTCACCGCCAGTCGTGTAATATCTGTAGTTGAGTGACAACTTATCATCGCAGAATCACGAAATTGCGGTCTCAGTTTGTCCAATCGCTCATCCCGACTCTGTATAACCAAAATGAGCGTGATCGGTCGCAACGAGCGCCATCGCCGACCGACCGTCATCGCTAGTCGTGTTATATCTCTAGTTGAGTGACAACTTATCATCGCAGAATCTCAAAATTGCTGTCTCAGTTTGTCCAATCGTGCATCTTGACTCTGTATAACCAAAATGAGCGTGATCGGTCGCAATGATCGCCATCGCCGATCGACCGTCACCGCCAGTCGTGTAATATCTGTAGTTGAGTGACAACTTATCATCGCAGAATCTCGAAATTGCGGTCTCAGTTTGTCCAATCGGTCATCTTGACTCTGTATAACCAAAATGAACGTGATCTGTCGTGACGAGCGCCATCTCCGACCGACTTTCATTGCCAGTCGTGTAATATCGCTATCGAATGACAACTTATCATCGCAGAATCTCAAAAGTGCAGTCTCAGTTTGTCCAATCGGGTATCTCGACTCTGTATAACCAAAATGAGCGTGATCAGTTGCAACAAGCGCCATCGCCGACCGACCGTCACCGCCAGTCGTGTAATATCTGTAGTTGAGTGACAACTTATCATCGCAGAATCTCGAAATTGCGGTCTCAGTTTGTCCAATCGGTCATCTTGACTCTGTATAACCAAAATGAACGTGATCGGTTGCGACGAGCGCCATCACTGACCGACCGTCATCGCCAGTCGTGTAATATCGCTAGTAGAATGACAACTTATCATCGCAGAATCTCAAAATTGCGGTCTCAGTTTGTCCATTCGGTCATCTTGACTCTGTATAACCAAAATGAACGTGATCCGTCGCGACGAGCCCCATCGCCGACCGACCGTCATCGCCAGTCGTGTAATATCTCTAGTCGAGTGACAACTTATTGTAACAGAATCTTGAAAATGTAGTCTCAGTTTGTCCATCGGTCATCTCGACTCTGTATAACCAAAATGAGCGTAATCGGTCGTGATGAGCGCCATCGCCGACCGACCATCATCGCCAGTCGTGTAATATCGCTAGTAGAAAGACAACTTATCATCACAGAATCTCAAAATTGCGGTCTCAGTTTGTCCAATCGGTCATCTTGACTCTGTATAACCAAAATGAACGTGATCCGTCGCGAGGAGTGCCATCACCGACCGACTGTCATCGCCAGTCGTGTAATATCTCTAGTCAAGTGACAACTTATTGTAACAGAATCTTGAAAATGTAGTCTCAGTATGTCCATCGGTCATCTTGACTCTGTATAACCAAAATGAACGTGATCCGTCGCGACGAGCGCCATCACCGACCGACTGTCATCGCCAGTCGTGTAATATCGCTAGTAGAATGACAACTTATCATCGCAGAATCTCGAAATTGTGGTCTCAGTTTGTCCAATCAGGTGTCTCGAATCTGTATAACCAAAATGAGCGTGATCGGTCGCGATGAGCGTCATCGCCTACCGACCGTCATCGCCAGTAGTCTTATATTGTTAGTTGAATGACAACTTCTCGTTGCAGACTCTCAAAATTGCGGTCTCAGTTTGTTCAATCGGTCATCTGGACTCTGTAAAACCAAAATTAACATGATCGGTTGCGACGAGCGCCATCGCCGACTGACCGTCATCGCCAGTAGTCTTATATTGTTAGTTGAATGACAACTTCTCGTTGCATACTCTCAAAATTGCGGTCTCAGTTTGTCCAATCGGGCATCTCGACTCTGAAAAACCAAAATTAGCTTGATCGATCACGACAAGCGCCATCGCCGACTGACATTCATCGCCAGTAGTCTTATATCGTTAGTCAAGTGACAACTTATCATCCCTGAATCTCGAAATTGTGGTCTGAGTGTGTCCATTCAGTCATCTCGACTTTGTATAACCAAAATGAGCGAAATCGGACGCGACAAGTGCCATTGCCGACCGACCGTCATCGCCAGTCCTGTAATATTGCTAGTCGAGTGACAACTTATCATCGCAGAATCTGGAAAATGCGGTCTGGACTTTTCCATCGGTCATCACGACTCTGTATAACCAAAATGAGCGTGATCGGTCGCGACGAGCGCCATCGCCGACCGACCGTCATCGCCAGTCGTGTAATATCGCTAGTCGAATGACAACTTATCATCGCAGAATCTCGAAAGTGCAGTCTCAGTTTGTCCAATCGGGCATCTCGACTCTGTATAACCAAAATGAACGTGATCTGTTGTGACGAGCGCCATCTACGACCGACTTTCATCGCCAGTCGTGTAATATCGCAAGTCGAATGTACAACTTATCATTGCAAAATCTCGAAAGTGCAGTCTCAGTTTGTCCAATCGGTCATCTTGACTCTGTATAACCAAAATGAACGTGATCGGTCGCGACGAGCACCATCTCCGACCGACTTTCATCGCCAGTCATGTAATATCGCTATCGAATGACAACTAATCATCACAGAATCTCGAAATTGCAGTCTCAGTTTGTCCAATCGGGCATCTCGACTCTGCATAACCAAAATGAGTGTGATTGGTCGCGACGAGCGCCATCGCCGACCGACCGTCATCGCCAGTCCTGTAATATCTCTAGTTGAGTGACAACTTATCATCGCAAAATCTCGAAAATGTGGTCTCAGTTTGTCCAATCGGTCATCTCGACTCTGTATAACCAAAATGAGCGTGATCGGTCGCGACAACGCCATCGCCGACCGACCGTAATCGCCAGTCGTGTAATATCGCTATCGAATGACAACTTATCATCACAGAATCTCGAAATTGCAGTCTCAGTTTGTCCAATCAGGCATCTCGACTCTGCATAACCAAAATGAGTGTGATCGGTCGCGACGAGCACCATCTCCGACCGACTTTCATCGCCAGTCGTGTGATATCGCTAGTCGAATGACAACTTATCATCGCAAAATCTCGAAATTGTGGTCTCAGTTTGTCCAATCGCTCATCCCAACTCTGTATAACCAAAATGAACGTGATCGGTTGCGACGAGCGCCATCACCGACCGACCGTCATCACCGACCGACCGTCATCGCCAGTCGTGTAATATCGCTAGTCGAATGACAACTTATCATCGCAGAATCTCGAAAATGCAGTCTCAGTTTGTCCAATCGGTCATCTTGACTCTGTATAACCAAAATGAGTGTGATCGGTCGCGACGTGCGCCATCGCCGACCGACCGTCATCGCCAGTCGTGTAATATCGCTATCGAATGACAACTTATCATCGCAGAATCTCGAAATTGCGGTCTCAATTTGTCCAATCGGTCATCTTGACTCTGTATAACCAAAATGAACGTGATCGGTCGCGACGAGCGCCATCTCCGACCGACTTTCAACGCCAGTCGTGCAATATCGCTATCGAATGACAACTTATCATCGCAGAATCTCGAAATTGTGGTCTCAGTTTGTCCAATCAGGCATCACAACTCTGAAAAACCAAAATGAGCGTGATCGATCATGACAAGCGCCATTGCCGACTGACAATCATCGCCAGTAGTCTTATATTGTTAGTCGAGTGACAACTTCTCATCACGGACTCTCAAAATAGCAGTCTCAGTTAGTAAAATCGATCATCTCGCCTCTTTATAACCAAAATGAGAGTGATCGGTTGCGACGAGCGCCATCGCCGACCGACCATCATCACCAGTAGTCTTATATTGTCAGTCGAGTGGCAAGTTATCATCGTAGAATCTCGAAAATGCGGTCTCAGTTTGTCCATCGGTCATCTCAACTCTGTATAACCAAAATGAGCGTGATCGGTCGCGACGAGCGCCATCGCCGACCGACTTTCATCGCCAGTAGTGTAATATCACTAGTCGAGTGACAACTTATCATCGCAGAATCACGAAATTGCGGTCTCAGTTTGTCCAATCGCTCATCCCGACTCTGTATAACCAAAATGAGCGTGATCGGTCGCTACGAGCGCCATCGCCGACCGACCGTCATCGCTAGTCGTGTAATATCTCTAGTTGAGTGACAACTTATCATCGCAGAATCTCAAAATTGCTGTCTCAGTTTGTCCAATCGTGCATCTTGACTCTGTATAACCAAAATGAGCGTGATCGGTCGCAACGATCGCCATCGCCGATCGACCGTCACCGCCAGTCGTGTAATATCTGTAGTTGAGTGACAACTTATCATCGCAGAATCTCGAAATTGCGGTCTCAGTTTGTCCAATCGGTCATCTTGACTCTGTATAACCAAAATGAACGTGATCTGTCGTGACGAGCGCCATCTCCGACCGACTTTCATTGCCAGTCGTGTAATATCGCTATCGAATGACAACTTATCATCGCAGAATCTCAAAAGTGCAGTCTCAGTTTGTCCAATCGGGTATCTCGACTCTGTATAACCAAAATGAGCGTGATCAGTTGCAACAAGCGCCATCGCCGACCGACCGTCACCGCCAGTCGTGTAATATCGCAAGTCGAATGTACAACTTTGTATAACCAAAATGAGCGTGATTGGTCGCGACGAGCGCCATTGCCGACCGACTTTCATGCTAGTAGTGTAATATTGCTATCGAATGACAACTTCTTGTTGCAGACTCTCAAAATTGCGGTCTCAGTTTGTCCAATCGCTCATCTCGACTCTGTATAACCAAAATGAATGTGATTGGTCACGACAAGTGCCATCGCCGACCGGCCGTCATCGCCAGTCGTGTAATATCACTAGTCCAATGACAACTTATCATTGCAGAATCTCGAAATTGTGGTCTCAGTTTGTCCAATCGGGCATCTCGACTCTGAAAAACCAAATTTAGCTTGATCGATCACGACAAGCGCCATTGCCGACTGACAATCATCGCTAGCACTCTTATATCGTTAGTCGAGTGACAACTTATCATCACAGAATCTCGAAAATGCGGTCTCAGTTTGTCCAATCGGGCATCTCGACTCTGTATAACCAAAATGAACATGATCGGTCGCAACGAGCGCCATCGCCGACCGACCGTCATCGCCAGTCGTGTAATATCTCTAGTCGAGTGACAACTTATCATCACAGAATCTCGAAAATGCGGTCCTAGTTTGTCCATCGGTCATCTTGACTCTGTATAACCAAAATGAGCGTGATTGGTCGCGATGAGCGCCATTGCCGACCGACTTTCATGCTAGTAGTGTAATATTGCTATCGAATGACAACTTCTCGTTGCAGACTCTCAAAATTGCGGTCTCAAATTGTCCAATCGCTCATCTCGACTGTATAACCAAAATGAACGTGATTGGTCACGACGAGTTCCATCGCCGACCGGCCGTCATCGCCAGTCGTGTAATATCGCTAGTCGAGTGACAACTTATCATCACGGAATCTCGAAAATGCGGTCCTAGTTTGTCCATCGGTCATCTCGACTCTGTATAACCAAAATGAGCATGATCAGTCGCGACAAGCGCCATCGCCGACCAATTGTCATCGCCAGTAGTCTTATATCGTTAGTTGAATGAGAACTTCTCCTTGCAGACTCTCAAAATTGCGGTCTCAGTTTCTCCAATCGGTCATCCCGACTCGGTATAACCAAAATGAACATGATCGGTCGCGACGAGCGCCATCGCCGACCGATCGTCATCGCCAGTAGTGTAATATCTCTAGTCGAATGACAACTTATCATAGCAGAATCTCGAAATTGCGGTCTCGGTTTGTCCAATCGGTCATCTCGACTCTGTATAACCAAAATAAGCGTGATTGGTCGCGACGAGCGCCAATGCCGACCGACCGTCATCGCCAGTAGTGTAATATTGCTATTGAATGACAACTTATCATCGCCGAATCTCGAAAATGCGGTCTCAGTTTGTCCAATCGGGCATCTCGACTCTGTATAACCAAAATAAACGTGATCGGTTGCGACGAGCGCCATCGCCGACCGACCGTCATTGCCAGTCGTGTAATATGTCTAGTCGAATGACAACTTATCATCACAGAATCGGTCATCTCGACTCTGTATAACCAAAATCAGCGTAATCGGTCGTGACGAGCACCATCGCCGACCGACTTTCATCGCTAGTCGTGTAATATCGCTATCGAATGACAACTTATCATTGCAGAATTTCGAAATTGTGGTCTCAGTTTGTCCAATCGGGCATCTCGACTCTGAAAAACCAAATTTAGCTTGATCGATCACGACAAGCGCCATTGCCGACTGACAATCATCGCTAGTAGTCATATATCGTTAGTCGAGTGACAACTTATCATCACAGAATCTCGAAAATGCGGTCTCAGTTTTTCCAATGGGGCATCTCGATTCTGTATAACCAAAATGAACATGATTGGTCGCAACGAGCGCCATCGCCGACCGACCGTCATCGCTAGTTGTGTAATATCTCTAGTTGAGTGACAACTTATCATCGCAGAATCTCGAAAATGTGGTCTCAGTTTGTCCATCGGTCATCTCGACTCTGTATAACCAAAATGAACATGATTGGTCGCGACGAGCGCCATTGCCGACCGACTTTCATCGCCAGTCGTGTAATATCGCTATCGAACGACAACTTATCATTGGATAATCTCGAAATTATGGTCTCAGTTTGTCTAATCGGTCATCTCGACTCTGTATAACCAAAATGAGCGTTATAGGTCGCGACGAGCGCCATCGCCGCTGGCTTTCATTGCCAGTAGCGTAATATTGCTAGTCGAATGACAACTTCTCATCGCAGAATCTCAAAATTGCTGTCTCAGTTTGTCCAATCGGACATCTTGACTCTGTATAACCAAAATGAGCGTGATCGGTCGAGACGAGCGCCATCGCCGATCGACTTTCATCGCCAGTCGTTTAATATCGCTATCAAATGACAACTTATCATCGCAGAATATCGAAGTTGCGGTCCCAGTTTGTCCATCGGTCATCTCGACTCTGTATAACCAAAATAAGCGTGATCGGTCGCGACGAGCGCCATCACCGACCAACTTTCATCGCCAGTAGCGTAATATTGCTAGTCAAATGACAACTTATCATCGCAGAATCTGGAAATTGCGGTCTCAGTTTGTCCATCGGTCATCTCGACTCTGTATAACCAAAATGAGCATGATCGGACGCGACGAGCGCCATCGCCGACAGATTTTCATCGCCAGTAGTGTAATATCGCTATCGAATGACGACTTATCATCGCAGAACCTCGAAATTGTGGTCTCAGTTTGTCTAATCGGTCATCTCGACTCTGTATAACCAAAATGAGAGTGATCGGTCGCGACGAGCGCCATCGCCAATCGACTTTCCTCACCAGTAGCGTAATATTGCTAGTCGAATGACAACTTCTCATCGCAGAATTTCGAAATTGACGTCTCAGTTTGTCCAATCGGACATCCTGACTCTCTATAACCAAAATGAGCGTGATCGGTCGCAACAAGCGCCATCGCCGATTGACTTTCACAGCGCTGTGAACCTAGGCTGTAAACTGGAATCAGCGCCATGGCAGTTCGGCGTTACTAAGGGCAACACGCAGATTCAACACGAAGTCGGGCCGAAGTTCGGGACGTTACGTCATCAGATAGAGAAGAGAAACAATGTTTAGACAGGCATAGCGTCACGACGTCACGTTCTTGTCCTACATGTCCTATGCTACGCAATGTATTTTTTTTGAATGTACTGTGAACTGAGTTGTAGCAAAATACATGGGAGAGGGTATGATGTGTTGTTAGGCTCTGCCTTGGGGGGGGGACTTCAATGACTTCAACAATTATTCCAAGTTTCTGCTCTTTATTTCTCCCATAGATCTTATAGTACAGCCTCTGTTCTCACTTGCTGGGTTCTCCCTGAGGGAACGGATCTCCCAACTTTTATACACTTCATATGTTTGTTACATGTTACTAAGGCGATGGTGACATTTACCACCTGATACGAGTGACGAAGCGGTCCCATGATACGGGGTTAGCTTGGTGTATGATCCGTCATCTTGCATCATTTGGCGTGTGAATCAACATCGCCTCCCTCTGAATGAAAAGAACCAACTTGATAACCTCACGTATCATAAATAATTCCAAACCAAAAAGTATACAATGTGTTGGTTTAGTTTGACCAGTGGTTTACTTTAGTTTGGTCACCACAACACTTCGGCCAAGTTTCTCCTAAATTGTTTATCTTTAATTTTTGAACATGCATTTTAAGTAATCATTTTATTCCCTTGAACAACACTGTTGTTTACTTCCAATTTCTAAATACGTATACCTTAAATAATCATTTCATTCCTTTGAAGAGCCGCTGTGTGACCGAGATCTGTTACAAATGCTAACTCTAAGGTGAACTGAGATTATAACCTTTAAACAACTTTATCCATCCTTCTCACAGATGAACTATATTAGAGAATGTTATGAATGAGAAAACAATAGTATACATGAGAAGAATCTAACAACACATAGATGAAAATAAATTATGTATTTATTAACAAAATAAATATTACAATAAAATACATTGGAACCTATTCTATATCATCATGGCAAACATGTGGAACCAGGGCCTGTTAAATAAGTCTCTTCCGAGTTCTTTTAAAAAGTTCAAATCAAATTTTACTAGCACCATCTCAACTAAGAATATTCAAGAAAGCGATAGATTCACCCCTTTCTGTCAGGAGACAGAAACTTTGCTGCAAACACAGCTGCAGAAATTTGACCCTGCCCATTATGGCCGGGCTGATGGGCGTCGCCATGAGGTCATTCAGGTAAGCCTGCCAGTACCAGCAATTCATTCCAGTTGTTGTCCCAGTGCTATGTGGACCACCAGAGTCTTGCTTGGTGATAACCAGGTTGATGCGGTGTCACAACACAGCACGTCACAATCACCAGCAGGCTATTCATGGTTGTGACGTCCTCGCCAGTGACACTTCAACCCCTGTGGAGGACACTGCATGGAGGGCAGCAAGATGATACAACAATGGAGACATCACAATCACCTGTGCACTCACCTACACGGGTGATTGTGACAAAGGAAGACCATTGATATGATATGATGTCCCTGGTTGTGACGGGCTGTTAATGGATGTGATATCATATTCTGAGTTCCCCATAGGCAATTGCGCCCCGCAGAGGACCAGGGAATGTCTCAACCATGGAGACAGCACATCACAATCATCTGCATGGTTGTTTCATATGTTGCCCTAGGTTGTGACAGACCTTCCTTAGTTGTGACACCATCGCGTGTTCTTCAGATGGCCCCTTTGACTAGGTGTCACCTGCTTGATGGTCGAATGGGACACCCCTTAGGTGGCATATATTCGACAAGGGGTCCTAGGATCATACTATTGTGGTGATCTGGTAGCTCTTGGTGTGTTGGCCTTAGGCCAGATGGCGCCACCAGTCTCCTCGGAGGCTGCCGGGACAGGACCATGATGAGACACCGTAGGAGTGGGGAGGGTGAAGACGGCATGGTTTTAGATGAGATGTGAGGATTCGGTGTCGAAGGAATAAAGGAGTTTTATAGACATGAAGGTATGTTAGCGTGAGTTAATGCCGAGCAAGGAGAAGTAGCCCCGACGAAACTTCACACTGGTGACAGCTGTATAGGAATTCTGGACCCGATCGCAGTTAATTTCCCAACTTTGCCGGCCCTATCTGACACTCGCGCTTGCGTGCGGGCTTGTTGTATATACTGCGGCAGTGTATTACGGCCCCTTGTTTTTACGCCGTTCGTTGTGTGCTACTGTGCTATATTTTATTGAGTTTTGTGTCGGGTGAGCACTGCAGGCATTGCCTAGACACAAGCATTAGTGAGTTGTAGCGCCGTGGTTGGCTTTCATGAACTTTCTGCCTGGATTTTTAGTATAATTATATTGCCAGTCTCGCGCACTGCATGGCTGGTACTGGGCTCGTCCACAAGTGCGAATGTATGGTGGCCTGTTAGGTGTGCTAACGCTCTGTTCTGCATTACCAGTGGTACACGCTCTGTAGTGCCAATCTCTATAGTATTGTTCATTAGTTAATGATATTGTGTTTCTATTGCGGTAATTCTGGTCGGCCATTTGTTGTGGTGGGAGAGTATACTTATTTATTGCATATTCATTAAGTATTATCTATACTTATAAATATGGCTGAATTCTTTGATGTGGTGACGGATCAGAATTGTAGAACTCCGATAGTGCAGGGGAGTGCGGTCCCGGCCATGGACACCCCACGAGGACCACCGAGGGCTGCTGGAATATGTGCACCACCAGGTCACAACCCTTACCGAAGAGTTGGATTTGAGGACTTCCAGCGTAGTGGTCCCCGTACATTGAACCTGTCCCCGGCATCACCTGGTACACCCGCTTTGAGAGCCAGTAGTACCCCGCTTCCACCAGTGACCCCTGCTGGACAGAGGACACGGGAAGATTTGGATGCTGGTGCAGACAAGGGAGAATTGATGTCATCATTTCTGGACTCGTTTACATCCTTAGTCGAGAGCAGATTGAAACAGGAGGGGACAGCCCGACATTCCTCGGCAAAAGTGCAGGCCCCCAAACCATTTATGGTTAATCAGAGCTTTCGGATATGGCTTGAGCGCTTTAACACTTATGCTGACCTGACAAAAATACCTGTGTCGGAGAGGAGGCAGCAAATTCTATCGCGTCTTGACCATCAAGCATACATGGCTGTAGCAAATTTGCACTTGGCCCCTTCCTTGACGTATGAGGAGTTCTCTAGTGCACTTGAGCATAGATTCCACAATGTGACCCGTGAGGACTATAAACTACAATAAAGGGAACGCACACAGGGAAGCTCTGAATCTTACGAAACATTTGCTGACGTTTTATTGGAATTGGCCCTAAATGCTTATCCAGAAAGTGGGTTTTCCCTACAACAAGAGATGGCAAAGGACCAGTTTCTGTTGGGAGTGACTGCCACAGAACCTGTTAAGCAACAACTTCTCATGAGTTCCCCAAAATCCGTGGGAGAAGCCATAAGGAAAGTGCGTCAGCTAGAGGCTGTACAGCTCCTTCTCAAACAGGGGACCAAGCAGCGTGAGGATAGGAATGATGGTAGTGCATCATCCGGGAAAGGCAGGGTGGCAAGTGCTACTTCTGGGACCACTGCACCGAAAGCAGATTCGGACATAAGCAAGGTTCTGGACCTACTGCAGAAGATGGAATCTAGGATAAGCAAGTTGGAATCCAGCGGCACAACAAATTCTGAGAGGACGTCTGAGGACATGCGATGTTGGCGTTGTAAGGAGTGGGGTCACCAGGCCCGTCAGTGCCCAACCATAGAGTGCTATAACTGTCATGGCACTGGACATATGGCCAGGTCTTGCCCCCAGAATGATCAGGAAAACTCCAAGTGGGGGTCGTCACGGGGCGGACAGACCCTCAGACATCAGTAGAAGCTCCAGCTGGCATTTGGTGTGGGAATGAGTCACTGGTTCTCCGAGGTAACGATCTGGCTACCTCCGAGAATGGCACTGCTCTAGATTTGCCACCTTCTGGCTACATTTCCCCAAATGCTGAGCATGTACGGGTATCTGTCCCTATGGATCACCTGATGACCACCAAAGAGACCATCAATAGAGTTCCTGATGACAACACCGTTTGTGGAGGGCGGCATACTGGAGACACCGCTCTGGGTATCTCTAGCACAGATTCAGTCACCGCTCTGGGTAAGACTGAAACACCATTACCATCGACAGGGACCCTAAACCCAGATGCAGTAGAATTTCAGCCATTGGGCGGTACCAACCAAAGGAGACCTCTCTCTATTGGTCAGATTACATTTAAAGACACCAGCTTGTATCTAAATGGAGAAATTGAAGGTACACCAACCACAATGCTCCTTGACACTGGTGCAGCTCTTACTCTAGTGAGTGGCGACCTCTGGAGAAGATGTCCAAGTTCTTCAGGCCGACCACTCCAGGAGGTAGATGCAAGCCTACAGTCTGCAACAGGAGAAGAATTGAAGATTCTTGGGATGGCTGATGTACAATTAGGCCTTGGATCCTCGCAGTTTAGCCACTCAGTTGTGGTCGTTGAGAACCTGGCCCACGAGTGTCTACTGGGAAGTGACTTTCTTCAAGCTCAGGGCTGCAGTATTGACTACAGAACTGCCACCCTTGAGGTAGCTGGGAATGAGGTGCCCCTACGCAACCAACAGGGTGTCCTCAAGGTATGCAGGGTGATCCTGGGGAGCACAGCGCAGCCCTTCTCAGAATTTGCTTGCATGACCCTTGTCAGTTCCATGGTTGGCCACCAGATGTCTGCACCTCCCGGATGTGGTTAGGGTCAACCCTAGGTTTAGGAGCATATTTTTAGAAACTGTTACCGGCAGGTGCTGCCATCTGCTAATAGATAGTTGAGTGACGAATCAAAATGGCCTTCTGCCGACGAGGACTGGATTTATCTGTAAGTTTTCAGCTATATTTCACTGTTTAGTTGGTCAATTTAATGCTGGATTAATCTACCGGAAGCAGTTAAAGTCATAGAAAACAATGTGCGTAGGTATTTTGTTCGAAGCCCAACCAAAAATCCAAAAAGAACAGATGTATTTAGCGATATTCAAGATGTCATGTACAGAATTTGGTTGGGTGTTCGTCAAACCTCCTTGATTTTAGAACAAGGGCCAAAATTTTATACCACGTTTAGGGGTCACTGAGCAGGCGATCTGTGCGTAATGGCGGCATTTAATATCGCCATTGGGTCAAAAGAAATGCCGCCATTACGCACAGAACAGCATGATTGGCTTATGCAATAGAATGTATTGCAAGTGTTGACTTGGTGTCTTCTTGCATATGCAGGTTATCACCTTACTTGCAGAGTAGTCTGAGCCTCCTGTCGGCTTGATTTCCTTCTGTAGTGTATGACCTTGGTGTCCCTCAAGGTCACTGGTCAAGGCTATGTCCTAAGCCTATTGATGCAGACCCTGGGCTGCACACAAGTGGTCAGTGCCACCACACTTGGCCCAGTAGACTATAAATGCAGCAATAGTATTTTAGTATCACTGGTATAATGCTCAAGCCCCTCACCCTCACCCCAACCCTAGTGGACCCTATGACATTCAGAATGACTAGACATCGACATTGGTACACGGGGAAAATTTCCTTATCCTTGCATCGGCAAATCCGGCGTCAGGAGAGGATGGGCATGATACGAGTAATCCTTCCGTGAGCGCATAAACTATTTAGATCCTTTCCACCAGGATCGTGGCTTGGACATATCTAATCTTGTGAACTGGGATGCACAGTAGCTCGATCACTGTGCTGGGCAGAAGCACTGTTGGATCTTCCACCCAGCAAACTGTGCATGCACAGGATTCGCGAATTCCTGCAAATTTCATGTCAACAAATTCTATCTACTAGAGATTCTATAATATTTGTTGCTATTTTATTCCAGTGATATGCAAGCCTAGGATGAGCAAGGGACTTTGTTAGAGATTCTTAGTCCAATGATATGCCAGCAAGCCTAGGATGAGCAAGGATCTTTGTTAGAGATTCTTATTCCAATGATATGCCAGCAAGCCTAGGATGAGCAAGGATCTTTGTTTGAGGAGACCGTGGAAGCCCTGTCCACCACAACACAAATAAATAAGATTCTCATATCAGGTAAGCTTATTGGCGCACAAAATATCCTTTTATCATATATCATATACCCAAGTCAAGTGCACTGATCTGGGAAACAAGACATCGGGAAAAAAGCTTAAAAAAATACCCCGGAATATTAATTCAAACTTATCCAAAATCAAGGACAGTGCACACGACACCGACGGAACACAGTCCTCGTCTCAATTGATAACATTGCAGAGGACATTTTGAGAAAGATTGCAATTTTGATATGATATTGATATGATGGGAAATGCATTACTCTTTTCCATTTCTTATAGGATGAAGCGATTCAAAGTTGGCCAGTTGATGCGGGGAAGAAAGGAAGCGAATGCCCTTCTGGCTCACTCCTCTGCATTGGCTATTGTGAACAAAGAAGTGAAGAAGCTTGACGATCAGATTTCGGAAAAGTCTCAAATATTGATAGAGCTCAATGCTGATGTGAGTTGACATTTCAAAATTGGACTGGTTACTTCACACTGTCGTTTGTTGTCGGTGAATAACCCGTCATGTTATTTGCCAGTGATGGGATATACCGGTACAACTTTGAATAACATTTTCAAGATCTGATGAAATGCCGACGACATCATGTCATCATCCTCTGTGAAAGCCGGGATCAAAGCATTGTATCTTCTAACTTATTGCTCAGTACAATTGCACAGCCTTTCAAAATATATTTGCTATGTTGTTAAGAAAATAATGATGAAGCTAAGGTGTGTAACAACTGCAAGTGGGCCTACATGGTGCACTTTTCAGGAGATTTTCAATGACTTGTTCAACAGTGTAGCCTGTTGTAGTTCACTTCATTATATTATTAGTGAAAATATTGTCGAATTTTCTTCCAGATAGAATGGCGTGAAAGGTTGAAAGGTGATTTAACACCAGTGGTCACACAGAACATGGCAATTCAGACTGCCCTTGATAAAGAAAATCAGCTGTTGAAAATCAAGGTTAGTCCTTTTTAGACCAAGTGATAATTTTTTTGGACTCATGCCAGCTACCTTATTATTCTTGATTCTAAATCTGTGTTGATTTAGGAGCCTGTGAATGTCAATTGGTTTTCAAAATATTTCCTCAGAATATAGTAATTCAGAAAGACGTTTGGTTTACATCCACGACTCGGCCTAAAATCCAAAATCGTTATAATTTTTTTTTTTGACTCATGCCAGCTACCTTATTCTTCTTGATTCTAAATCTGTGTTGATTTAGGAGCCTGTGAATGTCAATTGGTTTTCAAAATATTTCCTCAGAATATAGTAATTCAGAAAGGCGTTTGATATTATCAGCTTAAAATGTTTTTCTCCAGGTTGACCAGAACAGGTCTCAAGTAACTGTTTCCTTTCGATTTATTTCAGGAGGTTGGTGTGCAGCCCAGCCCATCTGACGTCCTAATTCCAACAAAAGTTGTCTACAATGAGACAGATGAGGTCCAGCTAAATCCAAGGACTATCAAGAAACGGCATGAGAGAACTGTAAATGCACTGAAGTCAATCCATGGACAGTCAATGCAAAATGCAACTGATGGACTCTGGCACACATTGGTCAAGGTCTGCTCCCCTTCTGACCTGAAAAGGTATTTCACCCACAGTAAGAAATGTAGAGGTATTGTTTCTGAAGGAAAGGTCACAAAAAGGACAAAAATTCAAGAGAGGCAAACGAAGGCCAATGCTGTGAGAAGCATCAAGATGCTTTACCGAGGTGGTCTCATAAGTAGTCGAAAATACAGTGCAATTAGAATTTCAAATATTTGTGTATCTAGACCTGAGCCCCTTACTTACAAAGAGGTAGTGAAAGAAATTGAGAAAATCCAAGAAAGCCTCAATGTTAGCTCAGTTGATGGTGCCGGTGGCAAGGGGTGTTCCAGAGAGCTTGAGAACACTTTACTAAAGCTCGGTGACTTATATCTCCAGATCGATGAAAAACTGATATCAGAGCACGGAGAGGGTCTGAATTGGTTCGGAGAAAATAGAGGCAACTTCTGTGTTGCCATTGGAGCTGATGGTGCTCCAAGTGGCAAGATCAATACTCACACATCATTGCTGCTATCATTTTTGAACACCGTGAGTAAGGTCAGCAGTTGTGACCACAATTTCATTCTTGTAGGTGGTGATTGGAAAGAGGATGACCCTATATTCATGGCACATTTGACCAAACTTGTCAAAGAGTTTAGTGAAATTGAAGAAAAGGAGTACCAGATTAGAAATGTACCTGTTAGGTTTAGGCTAGAAATGGTCCCTGCTGACTGCAAGTGGGTGGCCACCGCTTGTTGAGAATTGTCAAATGCTGCCACTTTTCCATCGTCATTCGGAAATGTTCACAAGGATGAACTTAGTAAAGTAGGTGCAAGCATTGGTAGTGGTCCTGAAGATACGTGGCATCCGTGGGGGTATTTAGAGAGATTGGAGTACGCCAAAAAGGTTGAGAAAGTGAAAAAAGAAAGTAAATGTACAACGAGAGCTAAAGTCCTAAAAGCGATTGCCGACATGAAGTGTCGGCAAGAGTTTCAGCCACCACTTGGTAAGTATTCCGAAAAGTGCCTGATTGACCCCCTCCATGTGAAAAACAATGCATGTCAACAGCTCAATGTTCAAGTACTGTATGCATGCATTGTCAAAACAGATGATAGTGTTTTAAAAAAAGACCTGGATGATCCAATATTTGTTGCATCGCCTATTGGGCAGTACCTAGATGCTTTGCAACACAAACTGAAAGCAGGCAAGTTACACACTAGACTCTGCAGGTGGTTCAAGGAATCTGGCTCGAATGTTACAGCTAAAGCTGTTAGCAACTGTTCAGTACGATTCACTGGAGAAGATTCATTCAAATTCCTGCAGGATTTCCCTTACCTGCTCAAGGCCCTTGATGATGACAATGGAACTGATTATGACAAGTTTGTCCAAATTCGACTCCACTATGGTTGTTGTCTCTTAAAGGAGTTGGTATCATTGTCATCGAAAGTGAAGTTTAGCCAGTTTGAGCTTGAGAGACTGAAACATGTTTGCGAGCTATATCATGCTTTGCATGCTCTTCTTCTAACCAAAGTCACTCTAACAACATGGCATATTGGCTACATTATCCCCTACCATACCAAAGTGATTTATCATAAATTTGGAGTTGGTTTAGGCCTAAATACTACACAGGGGCGAGAGGCAAAGCACCAGCGAGTAGCCATGTATGGGAAGTTCAGTACTCCACAGAATAAATGGCCAATGATTTTCCGTCATGAGTATGTCGATCTAATCTGGTTGAGGGAGAATGATCTAAATTCTGAGGCAAAACAAATGAGAAATTGTAGAGACAATTCAAAGTACCACGTCTATTCCAGTGCCACATCCATGTGTAAGTGTGGACTGCATGAGGCAGGAGAGTGTGGTTATTGCACTCACCCTGTTCTCAGGCTGATTGAAAAAAGCTGCAAGGAGTTGAAGGTTGATGGCGATCTTCTGCATATTCGGTCTTCTTGAACAGAATGCCTTAGTTTGTAATTTGTCAGTTGGAAGTTCAAACAAAAGCTTGGCTAATTACTCCAAAATAAGTTTTGAATAATATCTTTTTGTGTCTGGTTTTGCTGTATGAGTGGTTCACATAGTAATGCCTCAGAATTTAGATCATTCTCCCTCAACCAGATTAGAGAGTGTTGCTAATATGCAAGTTGCAAGTTGAAAATGCAAGTTGCAAGTTGAAAATTGTAAAATGCCAATTTTCAACTTGCCTTTTCAACTTGCAACTTGCATTTTCAACTTGCAAATCTTGCATTTTCAACTTGCAACTTGCATTTTCAACTTGCAACTTGCATTTTCAACTTGCGACTTGCAACTTGCCGAGAAAAAAACCCTCACTTATTGGAGATGTAGGAGTTACTTTTGTGCAAATTTCCCTGAAAATAATCAAAATGTAAAATTTTATCAGATATACTCTGTTCTGTCACTTTACTGAAGATTAGAAGGTATGATTGATGAGGATGTCTATTATTGTAGAAACCTTGTTAGCTGTTCCATGTCATATCTATAAGCATTTGTTAAAACTGGTGATGTAGATGTTGTGCTGGGTTTTGAAATCCTTGATAATTGTTTGAGGAAAATACTTGCATTGCATCTTTAATTGTTTAGCAATGAATGATGAATCAAATGATGAAAAGGTAAAGTGTATTGGATGTCACGTAGGGGATTAAATCTAGACTGGAGAGTGTGGGTGTGCATGCGTGTGCGTGTGCGTTTGTATATGGTATCAAACGTGGACAATGGTTCAATCCCTCACCTTCCAAATGGGGACTTCCCTGCAAACGGGGACGTCCCCGAATGGAAACTGTGCGCCAACACTTATTCGGGGACGTAACGGTTGCCCTCTAGAAATACCAGTCCGTTGCGAGTTAGTCCCCGTTCGCCTGGATGGTACACACTTTTAGTTATGCAAAAATCCCCCACGTGGCGCTAGTGAAAATTCGTCTTACACTCCCCATGTTCGCACTGTCCACGTTTGTCTCTTGTTGCACGGATGACGTCACAAAAATTCGTCGCCATTTTGCATGTGTTATGATGTTAACCAGAAGACTCAAGAGAGCGAATAGGCCTAAAAGGGACTTATACGTGGATAAAATCCCGCCTAAAGGTAGGTTGGTATACATAGTACCTAAAAAATAGCCTACCGGTTCCACCACGGATCTGTAATAAGCTAGAAATGATTGGATATCTCCTTGTTCTTCACGCCATTTATAGCAACAGGTCGCGCGCCATGTCCAATGTACAGAAATGTATGTACAGATGTCATGGAGGTTATTCTACAGAAGTGCACCCACCCTCGATATTTTGCAAATATCCTTGCAATTATGTCTTGAACAATGACTTCGAATGTGTATGAGGTGATAGAGGGTGGTGAAAAGTTTATTTCACAAAAGAATTGTGACTTTTGAAGCAGTTAGAAATGTCTGAAAACAGATTCAGAATGCATGCAAAAAGTTGTAATGTACATGCAATCAATTGTCGGATGCAGATTGAATCTAATGCCGGACAATGTAAACACCCTCAAAAGTCGGAAATGAAAGGGACCCAAATTGTTTCAACACCCTGGATGGAACCTCCACCATCTGTAGACATGACCCATGGGTTTATATCAAAGTAATTTTCAAAAGATAGCTAAAATCTGGGGTGGGTGCACTTCTGTAGAATAACCGTCATGGATGTAGGGCTATGCATTAGAGGTGGACATGACGTCCATTTGTTACAAATTAGGCCTATATCGGTTTTCTTTCATCAAAATAGCGCAGGGAATGATAAGTTTCAGTCAAGATCAAGATTACTGGTAGATGAAGGCCTACATAATGGGCGGTTATTTCCGCAAAAATGCGCCTGTGTCAAAAGTTGCGTTCACATCTAATTCGCTTTCAATTCGAATTCCGGAGACCGGCCCCCGGTAATTCGAATTAGCTAATGCGAATTAAAATGCTGTGTTCATACTCGAGTTTGATTCGAATTGACGGTGACGTCATGACGCTTAATTCGCAATAAACTCCTTCACGTCAGATTCGACGTAGGTCAATTCGAATTGAATTCGAATCAGGAACCGAATTCGCTACGGCGGTTTGGCACCGCCCCAGACCGAATGCAGTGTGAACAGCTAATTCGAATTAAGGCTTTACTTCGGATTCAATTCGAATTAAGATGGTAGTGTGAACGCATCTAAATAGATGCTATGTACCTAATTTCAGATAGGCCTAGATAGATTAGGCCTACATCTCATATTGATGTTTAGACAGTCGTTCTCAGTACGTTTGTTGTCTCTTCTCAAATAGATGACCACTCATTTCTCAAATAGAGGCATCCCACATTTTCCTAAAGATTAGGTCGCGAAATAGACGGATGGTTTCGCTTTTCCGCAACAAATGTTACTCCTTGTGCCGAGCGCTCACGTCGCGCATGACGTTATGTACAGTCGTAGTGAGCATTTTGATTTTAAAGGAATTACTGAAAGAATTTTTTTACTGTAGCCTATCAGAAAATCTAGAATATAGGCCTACAAATTGAACCATCTGAAAAATGATGAAGTTTGGTATAATTAAAACAAGTTGTAATAACCTTCTCGTAGCGCGTGCTACAGGGGAAAAACCAGCAGCCGTAAGCGCTGGGCACAAGGAGTAGTTGCTGATAGGTGGCGCACGAGGTGACGGTTGTGTGTTTGGGTTCGTTTGTATTTGGTGTCAAATGGGGAACAACACCCACCTGGTCCTGTCAATCTGGGGACTTCATGCCAAATGGGGACGTCCCCAATTGGCGAATGGCAATATCGGCACCCTTAAACTCATATCACCGTGTAAAGGTACGTCACCATTTGGCTTAATCATAGACCCTATATAGAATAGACATGCAACTGGCTTCAACATCAAAGATGCCGCCCGAGCACCCTGATCCTAGGCTGTCTCGGTCACGTGACCAACCCAAGCGCACTTTTTGATCGCCGGCCAGAATTCAGAATAGCGCACAGCAATCGACGATTCATAGGCCCTGACAAATACTAATTTTTCCCCCTGAAAACCTTCATATGGATCGCGCTTATCATAAAAACTAGAAAATATATTATGTTCAGAATCTACTAGTCCAAAGTTATTGAGTGTAAATAATTCAGTCTTCTTTACATTTGCTGATGTTTCCGAGGGGTGTTTTGCACCGTGAGTTTCCGCTCATAATAAAAGTGTTTTTTTTAGCCATGTTTGTCTCGCTCGCTGTCGCCAAACTACGCGAAAGTGTTTAAGTCTACAGACCAACAAAGTATCTTAAAGTATTCGTCTGATCATTTTCTATTGCAAGTTCAGTATGACTTTGCTAAATCTTTCGCGGTTTTGACTAAAATGATACCTTTTCCGTTCGTGCCCTAAGAAAACGCAGAAAAAACACCAAATCGTCCTGGATAAGTCCCAAACGCTGTCGCCAAATTTCACCTACTAAATCTATTTATTTTTCTGCACAAATTATTTTCCTTATGATAAGGCATTGCAAGTTAACATTAAGAATACATTTTTGACTATGGTGACCGAGAAATAATCATTAGAAAACTGTGCGATTTTGGTTTATTTGAATAATGGCCGGACCTCGATTGGTCCAAGATCGAGTGTTTCCATACTGTTGTATCACTTTTGGTTAGCAGGCTTTGTGCCTTATGTGTGTATTATGTATTAGGCCCATATTTGTACACATCTGTTTGTAAACTTTAATTGGTTTGTCAGTGAATAATTTGACAAATCTGCATTGCTCATCAATTAGCACCTAGCATTAACACTGGAGTGAGCAATTACAAAATGGACTGGAGTGTTACAAACTGTTTGGTCTACGGTGATGACCTAAATATTTATTCACGGGGAAACGACCCAAAGCATTCTTTCTATTATCACACTAAACTGTTAATAAGTTGACTTCAAAGTTTTTTCGAAGCAATATATCTATGAGATTTTACAACAAACCTTATTGTCAACACTGGGAAACCCTGTTTTTTGCCACTCACTACTATGGCGTCGTAAAACCAGTGGACCTTGGCCGAGACAGCCTAGGATCAAAGGAACATACCGCGTTGCATGTTTATTCTATATAGGGTCTATGGCTTAATACAGTAAGTCCCCATTTGTCCGGTGTGGGTTCAACACATACGAGTGAGGGTCCCAATTTGGCCGGATGCCAAATGGGGACGTCCTCGTTCGACACCATATACATGAATGTGTGTATCTGCGACGACGTCAACATTAGCTATTGCTATAACACAGCATTTATAGTGAATGTATTGGGAGAATTTAAGAAAAAACACTGATAATACCATGACATGCATGAGAACAGTCGGACTTTGGATTGATTGTTGCCACTTGCCGCAATGAGAAAAATCAACTTGACGTTGTCGTCGTCGTTAAAATGATTCACGCGCGCCACCAATCGGCAATTTTAGGAACTAACATTCGTTGCGGAAAAGCGACACCATCTGTCTATTTCGCGACCTAATCTATTTAGGAAAACGGTATGCATCTCATCATCATGACATGCATGAAAACAGTCGGACTTTGGATTGATTGTTGCCGCTTACCGCAATGAGAAAAATCAACTTGACGTTGTCGTCGTCATTAAAATGATTCGCGCGCTCCACCAATCGGCAATTTTAGGAACTAACATTTGTTGCGGAAAAGCGACACCATCCGTCTATTTCGCGACCTAATCTATTTAGGAAAAACGGTATGCATCTATTTGAGGAAAACATATGTTGCGGAAAAGCGACACCATCCATCTATTTCTATCTTTTGTGGGTCCAATCCATCAAGCTCTTCCACTTCAGCCAGATTAGGAAAGCAAAGAATTTTCTTTTTTGTTTTATTGTTTCAGAGTCTACAGTTTGAGTCAATGAATGCCTGTCGCACAAAATGTCACATGAATCATGACAATGCCAGCTGCCTTACTGCCCTGTTTTGTCTTTTTTGATCATCATTCCTTCACATTGGCTCTAGAGGCATTTTCTGATCTTTCATTGGATTGTTCTGACTTTGTCTTTGCAGGCTTTGATATCATTATCTTCTATTCATTTGCAGACTTATTGTCTGCTCTTTCCCTTTGTCAAGGGGATGATGCAATTCCATATGCATTGGTTTATTTACCAAATTTACATAACATGCCTCATGCGACATAATGTGATGCACAGGCCTATGCAGTCTTCTTTGATAACTGGAGGTGAGCCTAAATCTTTTTAGTTCATAAATGCCCTTTCTTCATTGTTCATGTATCTGGAAGCATTTGGGTCACGAATATGAACACACACCATGTCACACTGTCATGACACTGTCCAACTGGCATGACTGGGACGTCCACAGTTTTTTTTATAACGCCTAAACGGTGCGCGCAGTAACTTTATTCCTATCAGTTAGATAATAGCACTTCCGTGGTACAGAATTCATTCAAGTTTTGAATTCAAGCTTTAAATTATATGTAACACCCACTGTACAGAGTTGACAGTGGTACCAAAAATTTTACACACTAATGTTGCAATATAAGAAAAGGTCATGTTTGGTTAAGAAACTTTTTTACCAAGTCAATTTTAGGACATAAAAACAAAACATCCTAAAAATCTTTCCTCCTAGGGCTGAACAAGTATTGTGAAGTTCTATCACATGAAAGTGAAAGATTTTTGTTTATCACTGGGCTAAAACAATAGATTGCAAAATGTGCGTAAAAACAGGGAAAACATTATCCAAACTGTGGGGGAAAAACCTGAAAAATAGGGACGCCCCAAAAAATAGGAACGGGTCCAGAAATTTTGGTACTCTTTATTTATTATAGTTCCTAAAAGGGACTTCCCTAAACCAAATGTAAACAGCTCTCTATAGGGTCTCAAATATTGCTTGAACTTTTTTTTTCCCACAAAAAAGACTAGTAACATGGTGCAAAAAAAACAAAAAGCGCACGTTTTGGAATTTTTTGGTTCATTCTGTCCACAAAGCGGCATGTTTTTGCAAACCTGCCAGTGAGAAATAAGCTGTAAACCTTGCTAAAGTAACACTTCGATCGCATACTCTTCTCCCCAAACCACTGCTTCGATTGCATGCGATTGGAGGGTTCAACACCACACGGCGCCAACGGCACAACGCGAAAATGACATTAGTGTGTAAGATAGGTTGAATATTGCTGGAGTTTAAATATATGGTACCAACATTTTCAGCCAATCAGCGACCTCGTTCTAGCCGGGTTTCGGCTTGCTGGTTGTTGAGGTAAACGCCAAGATGGCAGCCTCCATCCGATGGGTCATGAAGCTTTTTAGTGTCCTTTCTCGCAATGATTTTTGTCAAAGCCGACCATTGATGTTTCTGTAATTCATCTATATTCTTTATTCGCTACTCAGTTGCCTTGCTGAGAAGAGCCATGGTTGCATGTCAGAAACTGGGTTATTTGGATGAATTAGGCACCCAAAGGTTACCAGATTGTCCAATAGAGACATGGAGAAGTCTTCCTCAAGTGAATTTTGTACATTGTCAATCAAGGTACTTGGATTAAATTTTAAATTCCACCTAAACAATGTAGCAAAATTCATTATAGCATGTTAACATCCCCATAGCTCAGTAATCCAATAACATGCCAAAGTGAAATTTCTGTGAGGTGACCTCAGGACACACTATTTTGTATTTTGAATGAACAGGAGGACTCTCTTTGGTATTCTTAGATATTTTTTAAAAGGGGTCAAAAAGTGATTTTTCATTTTAGGCATCGTTTAGGACCAATTAGCCAGTTCATCCAACCTCACCACCAGGCAACACCTGATGGTCAATCTTCTTCAGGTACCATATAGTTAAACTCCAGTTCCAGCAATCTTCCTTGGCCATTGGCATTGAAGGTGTGGATTCAGTGCTCAGCTGCATACGCTCATTTTTGTTTTCACAAGGCTCGAAATAGATTTTTTCATTTGAGGAGCAATTCTATCTAGGTGGAAGTTTCACGTACCAAATCTATTGATTTCATTGCTTTGATGAATAAATTGTGTACCAAAAAATGCTAATCATGTGATGTTTTTGAGGAGCAACCTAATATTTGTGTGGCAAACTGCGATGCGAATCCACTTATTTCGAGCCTTGTTTGCATGTATACCTTTATCAAGCTTGTCTCACTTTCTGTGCATATCTTTTTATGACTTCAGGACGAGGTGTACGTACAAGAACCCCAATATTGCTTGGAGAAGAAATTTGCGAATATGTGGGGGAACTTATCTCCGGTGAAGAAGGAGAGAAGAGGGAGAAGGAGGTCGAAAGTGTTTTTCGGTTTTTTTTTCAACATTCGGGAAAGGAATGGTGGTAAGTAAAGAAGATTTTCTAGTATTAGCTCATCCACTGATATTTGGGAATTTACTGTTTGATGTTGAATTTAAGGGTCTGCCATCAGGTGGAACAGACCCAAAACAGCTCATTTGAGTCAGACCCAGAATGAAGTAGTTTTGGTAGACAACCATTGTTAATCCTACTGAATTATAATTTTAAAGCATGATTATAGCAATTTTGATTCAAAGATCCAAGCAAATGATTGGGGTCAACGTTTACATAAAATGTCAAATGTCATCTTCAGGAAAAGCCCATCAGTTCTGAAATATTCAACCTATCAAGCTTAGGGAGGTCTCAAACGTAAACTGGACACCTCTGGTTACCTCTCGATACCAAGGTTTTGTATTACCTATTGTTGGGGACGCGTCCATAAGCGGCAAATGCCTACAATATTTACATTTTTGGTTATTTCTGGCTGTCATTCTGGCAATCATCCGTTCACCCTTGCAAATTTGGACACAGGGGAGACGCCAATGAGGTACATATCTCATGTGTCGGGTGAAACAACTGAGTAATTAGGGATTAAACATGAAAATCCAATGGTCCAGCAGTGTGACACAGTGCACCACATGACTGCGAATGGTGTGACGTCGTGCATGACATCGACATCAATAATGCCTGACACAGGGTATGACGTGATGTCTCGAACCTAGCGGAACAAGAGGAAAAAATTGTCCCAAAAAACTTCTTCAGTTTTGCCACTAGCGGGCATTCCTTATTACATGAATTACTGGTCGGATTTCCATGAAATTTTCATGGCCAGGCACTCCCAGCAAGGACTCGTCAAGGTCACTGTAAGATGTCAAAAGGGGACACCTCTGCATAGAAATCTAGCATAATGGGGACGCATCAACAAACAGGGACATTCATACCAGTTACCAGTTACACACTTTCCGTGTGTTATTTTCAAACTTAACTAAGAAAGTAGGATTTTATGTCTACTTACTACATCAAATAACTTTGCAGCATGGACGCCACCAAAGAACCTGAGAGAGATGAAGAAAGTTTTGGTCGCCTTGTCAACCACGGAAGAAAAAAGGAGCAGAATGCAAGAATGAAAGTGAAGGTGGATGGAAGTGGAACTCCACGCCTAATGTTATGTGCCATCAGAAACATCCCACCAGGGGAGGAAATATTGTATGATTACGGGCTAAAGGAGCTTCCTTGGGTATGTTTCACCTTTCCTCTTTCAATTTTGTTTTCCATTTACAGGGATTTCATTTGCTTTTTCAGGAGCCACTCTATACTTCGAAAAGTTTTAGCCAAATTGAAGATTTTCAGGCTAATTTTCCCCATCACACAAACAAGTTCTAATGCAATGTAATAGATACTCTAGTACCATAGGAAAAAATTAGCCAAATTTCCTGAAGGTTTACCCAACTTGGCATAACTTAAGTTTTGGCTACAATGGCTATAAATAGAAGTAAAGAGCTCCTGAGAGTCACTGACCCATGGTGAAAGTGTTACACTAACACCCAACAGTTCGCTAAAATCTGTATCCCAAGTGAAGTCAGTCTCCTTTGCATGTTTTGTGCCGAAGATTTAAAAAGATGGGGAATAAAAACATTTTCTCCAGCTCAGAAAGCATTCGAGGCATGCAGATCATTGACACAGTGAATCGGGGCAGGCTGCACAACACTTTCTTAAGAATGGTTTCGGAAACATATCAGGTGCCTCCCCAGTATATGTGATACTCCAGTGCTGTCTTAATCCTCAACCCCCTCACCAGCATTCCAAAGCGACAAAGCCGCAAATCACCTGTCACGTGACATGACTCACTTGGGATACCTCAGAACTTGACCTCACCCACTTACCATTTTGCCACTTCAATGGTTTTTTTTGGTTATGTTTATTTTCAAATCTGTCAGAAATCAGGGCTTTATATACTTTTTGTCATGGTGGAGTACATTGGTATTGGTCAAATGTCGTGAATGCATGGAGGTTGGGAAGGGTGCTGCACACCTAAGATACTTAGGATTAAAATTTTCCCACTTGGTGTAGATAAGTTGTAATGAGAAGCATGCATTGGAAGCAAAAAAACAAAATATTTTCCATAATTAATGCACAAGAACAATGGATTTGCACAAACTGTATAAAAACAAGGAAAACATGCACAGACTCCTAAATATTTTAGACCCGTGTGTAGACAGGTTCTTTTCTAATCATTTTCCTAAGAATTAGAAATTTCTTTTCATTTCTTCATGGTTTATTATGAAAAAAAACATTGAAAGATAGGCATGTTTCTTCCAATCTGTTATAGGCAAGATCCCTTGAGAGAGTGCCATTGCCCTCAACAAAAAAAAGGATAAGTGGCATTAGGTAACCATGCTGACCACAAGATTGACTCATCCTCCATGACCCCAGTCACCCTGGAAAAGCATTGTTATTGAAAGGGCCTATCAATCCTGTTGTTAACCACAGCCCAGTGTCAATAACTAATATGACCTTTACTTTTGTTGGCTGGGGACAACATGGACAATGGAGAGTCACTGAAGGAATCTTGCCACCAACAGGTTGAAAGCAAAATGCCAATCTTCCAATGATTTTTAAGCAACAATTAACCATGAAGAAGTTAATAGAATTTTCTGGTTCCAAGGACAATGATTAGAAACAAACCTGTGTGTGTCTTTGTGTTTTGTGTCAAACGGGGACAGAAACCCACCTGGCCCTGTCAGTCTGGGGACTTCGTGCCAAATGGGGACGTCCCCAATTGGCAAATGGCAGTTTTATGCCCGCTGTCCACGGCGTATTTTTCTAACTTAGAAAAAATACATCGTGGACAGCGGGGTAATCCGTGTAGATTTATTAGTAGAAATATTTTTGCTTATGGGACGTGGACAGCAGGTTTATAAATTTCTATTGAACAATTAACTCTCTAGAGCTCAATTCAAAAGATTGAATAATTGAATGGAACTGTCGATGGGTCGTTGTCATAGCCAATTACATAGTATCAGTCCTATTATTGCGTATGAAGGTAGAAATGGTAATGGTTAGAAGATATAGGGCCTAGCTTACTGCTGTACTTCACATGCAAACATGGTTTTGAAACAGGAAGAGGTGGAGGTCCTCATAGAGGAATACCCCTTTTCCGATCGTCTTAAAATCCACTTCCTGGTCCATAATGCCCCAGGTCGTCGTCGTTTTTTCTTCTTTTTCTTTATGTCAGCTGCCAATACGACAGCTGTGATGGCCATCGCACGTCGTAGTCTCGACTGGACGGGTGCCATGTTCGAAAAGAACGTAGATTTCTACACCATGGACACCGGGGCGTTTAATTTTCTAACTTAGATATTTATTAATAGATATTTATTAATAGAAAATACGTTGTGGACATCGGGCATTAGCATCCTTTAATAATGACTTTGATTGAACTTCATAAAAGTACGTCACCATTTGGCCTAATACGTTCAGTCCCCAATTGTCATGATTGTATGGTATGAATTCAACACACACAAGGTGAAGGTCCACATTTGTCTGGATAGTGCGGACTTCCAAATGGGGACGTCCCCAATTGCCACAATATACACGTATGTCTACACATGGGTCTAAAGTATTAAGGATTCTGTGCATGTTTTCCTTGTTTTTATGCACCTTGTGCAAATCCACTGTTCTTGTGCACTAATTAAAGAAGATAATTTTGTTTTTTGCTTCCAATACATGCTTCTCATAATAACTTATCTGCAGCAAGTGGGAAAATGGCCTGATTTTAATCCTAAGTATCTTTAAAATGATTTGGTAATCAAGTTGCTTTTATGTGTGCAGCACCTTTTCGTGATCCTAACTTTTGTAAAAAAAATGGACGTTCAGAAATTTCTCACGGTCGTAACTTTTACGGAAGCACCGTTGATTTACTCAGCATGTGTGAGCACTGTGTTCTTCTGAATTCTAAATCAATTTGTCAATCATGCTGTATTTTCCATGTTTTTTTAAGGAAAAGAATGCTATCGGTATGTTTTTAAGAAGTGTCCACCTTTTTGTTTTACAATACCGTAAATATAACTTGTTCATGTTGCTGGGTGTGAGCCAAGTCAGAAAAGAAAAAGGGACCTCTCACTGTGTTTTTGCCTACTTTGTATACATTGTACTTTGTAGTCTGTCTCATAGCATTTAACCTTTTTTAGCTCACCTCTTAGCAGAGGTGAGCTTATCCCATACCGTGGCGTCCGTCGTCCGTCGTCGTCGTCGTCGTCGTCGTCCGTCGTCCGTTAGCAGGGCACGTTTCGTAACTGTTAGAGCTATTGAGTTGAAACTTGGTACACATGTACCCTTATGTAATGACACCTGGGAGACCAAGTTTCGGTCCGATTCGTTTCATGGTTTGGCCACCAGGGGGCCAAACGTTAAAAGTGAAAATATGCAATATCTCCCTTAATAGTAGTCGGGAAATTTTGAAAAAAATATGGTAGGTACTTCTAGCAAAGGTGCATCACATATCCTCCGGGTTTTTGATTTGACCTCCTTTTCAAGGTCACAGAGGTCAAATGGTGTAAATTAGCTGTTAGGATGTAACGATGGCACGTTTCTAAACTGCAATGACTATTGATACCAAATTTGGTACACATTTACCCCTTAGTCAGGTGATCTCAGGGACCAAAGTTTGGTCCAATATGATTCACCACTTGACCACCAGGGGGCAAAATCCAAAAACCTTAAAAATGTGATTATTCCTTAACTTCTTGCCCGATTGCCACCAATTTGATATCATGGGTACATCTAACCACCATACAGTATATGTCACACAGGTTTTTAATTTGACCTTCTTGTCAAGGTCACAGAGGTCAAATGGCGTAAATTCGCCGTCAGGCCGTAACTATGGCATGTTTCTTAACTGCAATGACTATTGATCACAAATTAAGTACACATGTACCCCTTGGTCAGGTGATCTCAGGTACCGAAGTTTGGTGCGATCTGATTTGCCATTTGGCCTCCAGGGAGGGGGCCAAATCCTAAATTCTTCAAAATGCCATTATTCCTAGTAATGACTTGCCCGATTGGCACCAATTTTATATCATAGGTACATCTAATTCTAACATCCATTCAATGTGTCATCCGGGTCTTCTTTGATTTGACCTACTTTTCAAGGTCACAGAGGTCGAATGTACTGTAAATTGGCCATTTTGGGGAAATTGTAATTGCTTGGACCTACATCAAACCTTACACTACATGACACAAGACCATGCTCTTTATCCATCTTTCCTCCACATGAGGTGAGCACAATGGCCCTGGCCATTTCATTTACACAAATGCCAGTGGCTAGTATCAGCATAGTAAAAAATGAAATAGTGGTCAAAATGCAGCATCCTGTAAACTCTTTGGTGGTTAGAACCATTGTGCAATTTTTGTATACTTTGCAAGTGAACAAATTATCTTTATGGTATTTTCTTGTTTTTGTTGAACAATCCAGTTTGAAAACAGTTCAGAGGTTTGCTACTCCAGGTTTTGGTCTTGCAGGTTGAAAATTTGTTTTCACTGTTTTTTCCTTTAAACTTAAAGTGTGTACCATCCAGGCCAATGGGGACCAACTCAAATCCCCGTAGTACACAGATTCCAAACAGGGACCGTTTGCTGATTGTCATAAGCTCTGGCAATAGACGGCTCTTGAGATTCCCTCATTTCTTGGATGTCCTTCCTCATCATTTGTTAAATGATATCCTATGAGTTAGTTTACAATGTCGCCATTTGACTGCATAATGCCATTAGAAGTCATCCCCTGTAATACAGCACTTAGGTGAATCTGCTACAAGTTTCTTCGATGGTTTTCCAGCGAAGTGTGTCTGGGTCTTTGGCTCACCTGTGGTCCAAGGTCCAAAGTCGAGGGTTTAATTTCTATTCTTAGACTAAAATACCTCAAACTACCAATGTTGACTCATTTCAAAGATGAACCTGGCGGCCGGCTCACCGATGAAAAATACAATGCACTGAGTCAGATGGTTTCTTTTCAGAATGGAAGCCTGCACATCCAAACAAGTACATGGCGCGTGTTGTTGAAGCAAGAAAAGATGACACTGATAATGCATGTATGTTTTTTTCATATGAGCATATTTTTTTCACTGACTGCTTTGCATTTCCAGAAGGATATCATAGTTCAAAAACTTCGAGGGAAATGTGCTCAAGGTGTATTCTCCCCATAACGTTTACAATGAAATGGCACACCGTATTCCGTTCTGAAAGTGTCCGAAAGGGACACTAGATTGGTGACCCAAGCTCTGCAGTAATATTTTTAAAATTCTTATTGATTTCAACTAGTGAAGGACTGTGAAAAATGATCATTGCAACACTATACAAAAACACTGACAAATGCGCTGTTGCGAACATCAGCAATAATACGATGGGACAGAAATATGTGGGACAAAGTGGCCTCGGTAAACATGGAATGCATAAAAGCAAGATGAGAGCACCAGCATCAGCTGCCTGGTGCCATGCTGGCAGTATAATGAGAGTATAATGTATTAGCCAGGCAATTGCTGTGCCATTTGTGTGTGCTATTGAATTCAAATTCAAAATCTTTCCTAACTTACAGCAAACTCTCGCATTATGGATCAGAGGACTCGCCATACTACCCACTGCAAGATTGACAACTACCTGGAATACGTGAAAAAATCAAAAAGGGGTCAATTACGAGCAATGTGGGAGTCAGCAATCCAGAACTATAGATCGGCCACTACTCTCCTTAGACCAAAGACAGATGAACAGTGGATCACTTCCGAGCGACATGCTGATTTGGCGGACATCTACAATTCTGATGACTATTTTTTCCAAGCTGTCATGAATATCTTTCGTGAAGAACTCGTGGATGTAGATTGGCAAGGAAAAGTTTTTCTTATGCTGATGGATGAATTGCTTCAAGATCTTGATAGATTTGTGACAGGTAATGTTTTGTTCTCACCTTTGTTTTATGATATTGCTAACTATTTTGATTGGAATTAATCACGATTGCAGGGATATGGCAAAAATGCGCAACTAATTCTTTAAACAGGCTACTCAAGAATCGGTCAAGAATCGGTTGGGGCACAACATGACAGCAATCTTTCTGATCTTTTGTTGTGCCCCCGACCACTCCCAATGTAAATTTTATTATGTAATGTATCGATGTATTTTGAGTGGTCGCAAAAAATAAATTCAAATTCAAATACATCAATATTTCTACAGGAGATTCTGTAGTGGACCAGAATGTTGGCTCGTAAGGATCCATAGGCTCTATCCCTGAGCGGTGTGATAGATATGGTAGTCCTATCTAAGTCCCGGACACAATACCCTGCCTTATGTCAGGGTAAGCTGTATAGTTGATTGTGCGGCTATGGTTCCAGGGGGATTTGGTGACTGTTACAGTGGCCCAGGCCAAATTAAAGTAATGCATTTAACCATTTCCATTTCTTAGACACAGTAGCCTATTTACCGGTAAGAATTAGGTAATGTTGGATGCTATGCCCCCTTTAATTTCATCTGAATTATATCATTTATTATTGCCATGTGTGATGATGTGATGAAGTTGCATTCCTAATTTGGTGAAGAAGACTTAAGAAGATTAAGAGGAAGGAATGCTTTGGTAAGCCATTGCATCAGATGTGGCCCTGAGAAAAAATTGTCATTTATTTTGCATTTGTTACAGCTTCGCAAAGCTTGAATGGGCCTGACGCACCGGGTGGTTCACCAACAGCAGACCATTCGGACTTGTCAGACACCATACAGACTGATGACCTTTCTACTGTCTTTTTTCTTCAGCAGATGCGGCCACATTTGCAGCCAATCCATTGGTAACATCAAGTGAGTCTGTTGATGACAAGCCGGCATTTGCAGAAATACCTGTATCTCCTGAGTCGCATTCCTTAAGCTCAGCCGCTGGACCATCAGAACAGTCAAACACCACACCGCCTGATGACATTTCTACTCGCCATGTAGCCCCAAGAGCTGGCAGTTCGCAAACTGCACCAGACGATTCATGTGAGTCAGTGATGGATACTTGTGATGATGAAGCACTGGACCATTCATCTGCTGAGGATCACATTCCAGATAAGGACAATTGCTATGGCCCGCGGGTATGGTCCCTGCTCCCAAACATGGGTAATTTGATAATATTGGTCAGGAAATTGCACGAGGCCTAACAGAGACGAAAGGATTTGGGCCCTGGCGATCTAGGTTCCGATTCTGCTACAAAATAGATCTGAATCACTTAAAAATGGCCGCATTTTGCTATCTGGGTTTCTGGAATCTGAAGGAGTAGACATGAGGGTAAAGAACCCCCAACCCCCTCCCAAAGTTTCACTTTTGATCTACGCCCCCACCCCTGCTTGATTTTGGCGAGCCCGTGTCTCATACCAGAGTTTTGAGTATTTTCAGATGATTTGTAATACCAGTAAAGAAACTCATTAAAACCAGCTTGCTTCATCAATCCCTAAGTAGAACTGTGTCTGGAAGCGACTTTTACACTAAAGAAGCTATGGAAAATAGGCAGAAACGTGATTCTTAGTCAATATTCCCTCAATATAGGTGGAGTGTTGTTGCAATGATAGACAATCTTCATGATTTTTGTCCAATACAGTAAGTCCCCATTTGTCCGACATGCAAGGTGAGGGTCCCCATTTGGCCGGATAGTACAAATTTCCAAATGGAGGGCCGTCCCCGTTCAACACCACATACATGAATGTGTGTTTCTGTATACAGAGCCACAATGGCGGGGATTTGGTGGCCGTACTATCGCAAATCGCAACAAAAGTATGATTTTGGTTGCATAAAATGGACTGCATAGTGATTTTATAACATCGTATGCACTTGAGAGAAGAAGGAAGCCACCACTCAAAGTGGATCTCTAGTATCTATTTGAGGACATTTTATAATTTTGTGCACATAATGCACAAATTGGCCTAAAGGAATCTTATAAGAGCTGTCTTTTCTTCAGCAGATGCGGCCACATTTGCAGCCAATCCATTGGTAACATCAAGTGAGTCTGTTGATGACAAGCCGGCAGTTGCAGAAATACCTGTATCTCCTGAGTCGCATTCCTTAAGCTCAGCCGCTGGACCATCAGAACAGTCAAACACCACACCGCCTGATGACATTTCTACTCGCCATGTAGCCCCAAGAGCTGGCAGTTCGCAAACTGCACCAGACGGTTCATGTGAGTCAGTGATGGATACTTCCGATGATGAAGCACTGGACCATTCATCTACTGAGGAGCACATTCCAGGTAAAGACAATTACTTAGGTCCCCCGGGCATGGTCCCCGCTCCCAAACATGGGTAATTTGACAATAATTGTCAGGAAATGGGTTGTGACCTAGCAAACACTAACTCACCATTCTCTTCTACGGCAGTATAGTGCAGAGTCAGTTGTTCAGTAGCGCGTCTGTGCAACAAAGTGTCTATATACAGAGCCACGATGGCGGGGGATTCGGTGGCCGTACTATCGCAAATCCTGAGAAAGTATGATTTTGGTTGCAGAAAATGGACTACAAAGTGATTAGTTAAGAGCCAATTTTTGAGAAGTTCAGACAGTGAGGATTGTTGACCCCCCAGTTTTGGCTGAGGCTTCTTTTGTGAGAAGGGTATGGTACCCTAACTTAAAATCCCAAAGCGTTTCGTGATTGACCTCTCCTAACCAAAACTACAGCACCCCCTATTTTGGGTCCCTTTGGCCAAAAGACAAAATTGCAAGTTTACACCCCTCTAAACAAAATCTTTGAGGGTGTCCCAGTGAATTGTTTCCTGATATTGAGACTACAGTGGGGGTAGAATAGAATAGTGGAGTTATTTCACTGGGACACCCTCAAAGATTTCCAATGGGGGGCGCTCAAAATGGTCCGGGCTATAATCTGCCATAGTAAGACCTACCATTATTTCCAATCTTTGAGGGTATCCCAGTAATTATATTGGAGATATTGTTCATATGGAAGGGCCCTGAGAGGTTTATGGTGTTATTTCACTGGGACACCCTCAAAGATTTTAGAAACGGGGGTCCAAAAAGGGCTGCGGACAGAAAAATGGCTATTTCAGGACCCCATTTCTCAAATCTTTGAGGGTCAGTTTTGGTTAGTAGTTTTGGTTAGAGAGGTCAATCGCGAAACGCTTTGGGATTTGAAGTTGGGGTACCATACCCTTCTCACAAAAGAAGCCTCAGCCAAAACTGAGGGGTCAACAATCCAATGTGTCTGATATTGTCTGAACTTCTCAAAAATTGGCTCTTAACCCTTTCGAGACTAATTTATCCGGCGCTAACCCACCCTGGTGGCCTGATTTATCCAAGCAAATTCAGAATTACCTGCTAAAAACTGCTCAGAACCATCGAAAACTGCAGCTAAATAAGTGATATCGCATATGAATCGAAAGGGTATTCCCCCTAGAATGACGTCATTGCGCTGGCTTTGACTCTAAACGATCCTGGTGTTCAGGGGAGTCCGGCGGGAAATTTGAATCGGGTAGGCCTAACTCGACGATCGTCGAGTTCCGGCCACCAGGGAAGTTACGCGAACGATCGTTGAGTTTAGTCTCGAAAGGGTTAACATTGTATGCACTTGAGTGAAGAAGGAAGGCACCACTCAAAGTCATCTCTAGTATCTATTAGAGGACATTTAGTAATTTTGTGTACATGATGCACACATTGGCCTAAAGGTATACCATTGGCAGGTTAGTTTACATTTCGTGGGGGTCCCCAATCATTTTACATTCTTACAAGGGAGTAACCCTGTTGACAACATTTTCTATGGTTTAGTAAGCCATTGCATATGAGCTGTCTTGGCTAAACTCGAACTGTATTTTTTTTTCTTCAGCAGAGGTGGCTGCCTGTGGTGCCAGTCCTCCGGTTACATCAAGTGAGTCTGTTGATGATAAGCCAGCAGTTGCAGAAATACCTGTATCTCCTGAGTCGCCTTCCTCAAGCTCAGCCGCTGGATCAGAACAGTCAAACACCACACCGCCTGATGACATTTCTACTCGCCATGTAGCCCCAAGAGCTGGCAGTTCGAAAACTGCACCAGGCAGTTCATGTGTTTCAAGGATGGATATATCCGGTGATGAAGCACTGGACCATTCATCTGATGAGGACTACATTCCAGGTAAAGACAATTATTTACTATGGTCCCCACTCCCCAATGTGGGTAATTTGACAGTAATGGTCAGGAAATTGTAAATGCGATAAAAAGGAGTTTTTGGCCCTGGCGATCATGGTTCACATTCTGCAACTGCAGACATAAGGGTCACACTGTGCGTGAGCTATTGCTGATACGATTCCTATGTATCGTATGTGTATTACGATACATCTGTCCGCACTCAACAGTGCATGAGTGCGGATTGGCCACTGGCACTGCAGTAACTCACGCAGTGTGTGACCGTTATGATCTGAATCTCTTCAAAATAGCAGCATTTTGCTATGTGGCAGCAGTTTTCTTCCACGATTTCAGAGACCTACCCATGAATTGCTTTTTGATTCTTACCATTTGCAAGATCATGATGTTTTACCCCCATCCAAAGATTCAGTGTGACGAGCCTCAGGCCATGGCGCCTTCAGCGTATTTAATTAAGTGCTTCCTTTACCATCACGCAGCATCATCCGTCGTGAAACACTTAGTGGCAAAGTAGGTCAGTGGGGCCGGCGCCACTCCCTGGATCATTTCTTCGACCACTTTCTTAAGTTTACTAGGCCAAGGTCATCTGGTTGCACTGCTATTCTATTCGACAATCATGAACATTTGTTCCATGTTGTCATGATTACTACTAGGTGAGCACATGGTCCATGGACTATTTCACTTTCTTATTGTATCACCCAGGCAAAATGAACATTTCGAATTGGTACATGATCTCTAATTCCTGTTCTGATTTCTTTTCAGATGAGGAGATGGTTTCTGATTCAGAATCTGAATCACTCAGAAGTGAGATCATCGATCCCTTGAATATGCTGCAACAATTAAAAGCACGCAAAGAAAAGTCCAAGTTGAAGCCAATTGATGAGTCTCTACCAGATAGTACTTCAGAGAAGGAGGATGCCAACTTAGCAACCAGAAGTAAAATCAACAAAAAAAAATCATCAAAAGAGTGTAAGTTGAAAACCGTAATTTTTGGCAATTTCATAGTCACAGGTTAAGGTGATACAGGAGGAAAAAATCCAATGTTATGCGAATTTTTAAAGATAAATAGCCATTTTTTGTTATACATCCTAGGAACAAACAATACATTTTTGGAAAGTTTAGAACCTTAGTAATAGTATCCAAAAATTTGATCAGTTTTGCAAAAGGGGAAAGTATGAAGACATAACTACAGTGATTTTCCTGATCAAGGCACATTTTTGTGCATGTTTTGTGGTCATGAGTATAGGATGGTCCCTTTCAAAAATGGGCATGGTCTGATAACCAATAAGGCAGCCACATTGTATCCTACTCCCTGTTCCAATGGTATATAAATAAGTAGGGGCGGATCACATAATGACGAAAACGTTTTTCCTTCTCTACCACATAATAGTTCATTGCAACATGATCCCAGATCATCAAAGAACAATCACATCCAGTTTTGTTCAAATCTGTCAGTAGCATATCCAATCAAGTAAAAAGCGCCCATTTCCAAGCGCATCCAAATCATGCTCTCATGCCCATTCGCCTCAGGTTTTGTGTCGTCATTGTTGATGTAACATCATCAGTCTCTGGAGTCACATCCAGCATTGACATGTCCAAGGGCCATTATTTTCGTTTCGCTAAGATACCCTCTCACTTCTGTCTCATTGGCTTTTAGCTCTCAACAGAGTGAGCAAAGTCTTTATAGGACCATTATTGGACTTTAAGGATGGTGAAACAAAGGAAGTTCATCACTAAGATTTTCACCCTACGTAATCTAAGTGCAGAATATCCTGGAATAGTGGAAACATAATGGTTCAGAATTCTGCATGGGGTATTGACCATATTTTTCCTGTGGTGCAGAAGTGCAGAATCCAGGTAGCCTATTCACCTTTTGGTGGGACATTTCTTTAAAGGGCTTAAAGATTTATTGATTTAGAAATGGTCCTCAGAACTGTTTTAAAAACATCGTTTTGAACAGGGATTGATGCCAGGCTTTTACTTACAGCTGCCAGTGAAAAGAAGTCCCCGGACAGTACCTCTGATTCGATCCTGGTGATGGAGTGCGACAACTCTGATAGCCGAAAGTATGACAAGTTGCACTACTGCCCATTTTGTTTGAAAGGCTTCAAGCTCAAGTTGACTCGTCACATGCTCTCAGTCCATAAGGAGGAGTCGGAAGTACAAAGATGTGAGATGATAAAAGATCAATCAGAACGGAATGCTCAGTTCGCATATCTCAGGAATCTTGGGAATTACCTTCACAACACTGATGTGATTCGCAATGGAAAAGGGACACTTGTTGTTGCTTATAGACCGCAAATCTCAACACCTTACACTGACTATGTTCCATGTGAATATTGCCTGGCATTCTATGTCAAATCTGACTTGTGGAAGCATGTCCGAAGGTGTAATATGGCAACCAAAAAAGAGCCTCGCAAACATTCCCGTGTTGTTGAATCAGCCAGAATGCTGCTGCCGTCAGCACCAGGAGTTTCTGAGGGTGTGAAGGAAATTCTCTGTTCTTTGTCCCATGATGAAGTGTCAAGGGTGGTGAAAAGTGACCAGTTGATCCTTAAATTAGCAAACAAACTATACAAGAAACAAGGTCATGATAGGGACCAGTTTTCAGCAATGCGAAATACTCTTCGGGAAGTTGCGAGGCTGTTGATTAATTTGCGTATAGAAAGTGATCAACCCTCCGCTACACTTTCCAATTTCATTTGTACAACGAAGTTCGACCTGATTGTTATCTCTGCTTTGAATGTATCGGGGTTTAATCCAACTGACCATTCCATGAGGACACCATCGCTTGCATTGAAGATCGGACATTCTCTTAAAAAGTGTGCCAAGTTGATGAAAAGAGACGCTTTAAGTGCTGGTGACAAAACAGAAACCGAGAGGTGTCAAAACTTCATTGAAATGTATGAGGAAAACTGGACAGATGATGTATCCACTCATGCCTTGCGCCAACTTGGAGAATTGAAACGCAATAAGGTCAAGCTAATTCCACTAACTAGTGACTGTGCTCTGTTGACCAAGCATCTGAAAGATGTTGCCACAAAAGCACTTGCGAAACTCGAGGCTCTTGAAGATGTGAAGAACTCGTGGCGTGAGCTCATTGAGGCAACTCTCACACAGGTGATTCTATTCAACAGAAGAAGACAAGGCGAAGTTTCTAAGATGAAACTAGAAGACTTCAAGCAACTACATCAAACAGGACAAGAAGACATTACTGGGTCATTGTCACCTCTGGAACAAAAACTATCGAAGATTCTGAGGAGAGTTGAAATAGTAGGCAAGCGCGGAAGGACTGTGCCAGTTCTTCTCACTGCACATATGACAAAGTGCATAGAGAAATCGATTGAGACCCGTACACTTGCTGGTGTCAGTCCATCAAATCAGTTCATATTTGCTTGTTCCAACAGAAGTTCAGAAGGGCATATTAGAGGTAGTGACACGCTACGAGATTTTAGCACTTCCTGTGGGGCAAAATACCCTGACTTGCTGAAATCAACGAAGTTGCGAAAACAAATCGCAACACTGTCACAGATTCTCAATCTTAAGGAAAATGAACTGGATATTCTTGCGAACTTCTTGGGTCATGACATTCGCGTGCACAGAGAATTTTATCGCCTTCCAGATGAAACTCTACAGACAGCCCGAGTGTCAAAACTTCTCATTGCAATGGAAAGCGGAAACTTCAGTACTCACCAGGGGAAAAGTTTGGAAGAAATCGTTGTAAATCCGGAAGAGGGTAAGTCTAATACTCTTTTAAGCTTTTGTGTCAACTGGGGACACTCTTGTACAAATCGTCGCTGTACTATGAAAACCACGTATCAGACATTTTGCCCATTTTCGCTTCATGGTTTCAAAAGGAACAGAATTTCATTCTGCAAATGCTTAGAGGTCCCTCATTGTTGTCTAGCTATTAGAACGCCCCCAAATAAGCTTCATGTAAACATCGTATCTGATTTCCTCCAAAATCTGTTCAAAGTTGTGAAAACCTCGTATCTGAAATTTTTATTCAGAGGCTTTTCTGGAGAAAGTGCATCAATTCGTGGCTGTGTTTGAAAGGTATGGAAGGACCCCTGGGGACAAGGTTTTATTCTGGGTATTAGCAATTCCAATTACTCTACCGGCCTAAGGAAGAAATGCAAAATTCTTTAAAACGAAAACCTCATAAATGATTTTTTAACACTTTGTGAAGATGCGAGGTTTTCATTTAGGCCTCTACTGAAAAACTTCAGATACGAGGTTTTCATAGTACAGCGACGAAATGTTAGAGAAGGGGGCCACCAGCATAGAGGGGTGTCAACTGGGGACACTCTTGTACAAATGCTAGAGAAGGGGTCCACCAGCATAGAGGGGTAATTCAATTGGAAAATAAAACCCTGTCAGTGTCAGTGGTTCCGTTTTGTACGTAATTGTATGGAGTGTCCCCATATAGATAGTGCACCAAAAGAGTCACCATTGGCCAGGATTAAATGGACACTCCTGTACCATCCAGCCAACTGAGGACATAATGTACACTGGTCTGCAAAGATATTAGGACAGAGCAAAAGAATTCCAAGCCATTTCTTTAGCTATTGATGTTGACTACCTATGCTCAAAAAGTCATTCAGCTGCGACCTCGCGTATTGTCTACAGACCCCATTGTTCACTAGTGTCCAAAATCGTCCGCAAACAAGGCTATTCCATTTTCCTACAGCTTGTGAAAATGAAATTCCGGGTTGAAAACCATGCGTTTCTATTAAAAGTAGGCCCATGCTCCCCCTAAATACCAATAATGAAAGAATAAAGAAAAAAGGACACATGCAGAGGAGCACTTTATCCAAAATGTTGACTGCTGGTGATTAATGTATAACATCATAGGTATTATTCACAATCAAAAATCTTACCTTTAACCATTTTGGACACCGGTGAACAATGGGGTCTCTGGGCAATATGCGAAGGTGCAGCGGAACGGTTTTTGGCTCACCTGTGGTGAGCCTTTACAATGACGCAGCGTCCGTCGTCTGTCGTCCGTCGTCGTCGTCCGTCGTCGTCGTTAGACATGGGTGGCACGTTTTGTAACCGCTGAAGCTATTGAACTCAAACTTGGTACACATGTACCCCTTGGTAACCGCTACTCAGAGACCAAATCCCAGCCTTATATGTTTCACGGTTTGGCCACCAGGGGGCCAAAGGTCAAAAATGAAAAAATGCATTTTCTCCCTTATTACTGGTCCGAAAATTTGAAAAAAATATGGTAGGTACTTCTACTAATAAGACATCACATATCCTCCGGGTTTTTGATTTGACCTAATTTTCAAGGTCACAGAGGTCAAAGTTCGCCGACGGCACCGCCATTAGTCTATGGTGGCACGTTTTGTAACCGCTGAAGCTATTGAACTCAAACTTGATACACATGTACCCCTTGGTGACCGCTACTCAGAGACTAAATCCCGGCTTTATATGTTTCACGGTTTGGCCACCAGAGGGCCAAAGGTTAAAAATGAAAAACTGCATTTTCTCCCTTATTACTGGTCCGAAAAATTTGAAAAAAATATAGTAGGTACTTCTACTAATAAGACATCACATATCATCCGGGTTTTTGATTTGACCTAATTTTCAAGGTCACAGAGGTCAAAGTTCGCCGACGGCACCGCCATTAGTCAATGATGGCACGTTTTGTAACCGCTGAAGCTATTGAACTCAAACTTGGTACACATGTGCCCCTGGGTGACCACTACCCAGAGATCAAATCCCGGCCTTATATATTTCACGGTTTGGCCACCAGGGGGCCAAAGGTCAAAAATGAAAAAAATGTGTTTTCTCCCTTATTACTGGTTCGAAAAATTTGAAAAAAATATGGTAGGTACTTCTACTAATGGGACATCACATATCCTCCGGGTTTTTGATTTGAACTATTTTTCAAGGTCACAGAGGTCAAAGTTTGCCGACGGCACCGCCGTTAGTCAATGGTGTCATGTTTTGTAACCAATTCAGCCAGAGGTCTCAAACTTGGTACAAATGTACCCCTGGGTGACCCATACTCAGAGACTGAATCTTGGAGTCATACGATTCACGGTTTGGCCAATAGGGGGCCAAACATCAAAAGTGAAAATATGTTTCTCCTCTCTTTTAAAATGTCTTAATGTCCTTTGACAACAGGTGAGCACATGGTCCCTGGACCATTTCATTTCAGCATTGCTAGCCAACATCCATAGCTAATTAATGGTAAAGTCGGTTTTATTATTTTCCACGTTGCATATTTTTAACTCATTCATGCGGAGGGACATTTTTTTTGACTCACCCTGTACATCACCAATGTGCGACCAGGACTTGAGCCTCACTCACTGTAGTTGGAATTCAGGGGGAAAGGAGTTTGAAATCCAAGGGATAACGCTCACATGACTGAATATAGCGAAAATTGCAACGACGTTACCGTGCTCCGTGTTTTTGTGAGCTACGCCGTTACCGTTAGAGAAGATACCGTGCACCGGTCATACTAAATGGCGTCCAGTAGCGTCCAGTTCCGACCATTGGCGTCCAGTGCTTTATTATTGGGGTTTTTGTATCAAAACCACTTCTAAAGTGTCAATGCATCCCTTATCTATGTAATCTGAAAGTTTCATAGAGTTTTAACCAGCCATTCCTGAGTAATCATAATTTGAAAATCAATCTGTTATTGAGACCAGTGAAATGACTGGGCGCCATGTTTGTTTTGGTTGGTTGATCTAAAAAAGGCCTTGTCATGTTACCGATGGGTGTGGTAGGCCTTGTCGTGTTACCGATGGGTGCGGTAGGCCTTGTCTTGTTACCGATGGGTGCGGTAGGCCTTGTCGTGTTACCGATGGGTGCGGTAGCCCTTGTCGTGTTACCGATGGGTGTTGTAGGCCTTGTCATGTTACCGATGGGTGTGGTAGGCCTCATCATGTTACCGATGGGTGCGATAGGCCTTGTCGTGTTACCGATGGGTGCAGTAGGCCTTGTCGTGTTACCGATGGGTACGGTAGGCCTTGTCGTGTTACCGATGGGTGCGATAGGCCTTGACCTTGTCGTGTTACCGATGGGCATGGTAGGCCTTGTCGTGTTACCGATGGGTGCGATAGGCCTTGTCGTGTTACCAATAATAAAGCACTGGACGCCACTGGTCGGAACTGGACGCTACTGGACGCCTTTTAGTACGACCCCCGTGCACTCGCTTCGATGTTTTCAACGCTGTTTACTCAGAAAGTACAAGGAATTTTGCAAGGCGGCTTGTACACAGCATAGCGAAAAATGTACTCACCAACTGGCAAGTCATAACTCGCGCTGGAAATGGAGAAATCGGGCAAAATGTAATCACCTCGATCGGCCGCAAATTTGGCAGCCGTCTTGGAGAGAACGGTAATGCGCCGTTACCGTGCTCAGTGCACCAGGCGTGCAGAAGAAATAAATGCAACGCAGGCAAAGACTTACTCGCCCTAAGTCTTCCCATTCTTCTCCTTATTCTCCGTCGGCACTTGATATTCAGTGAAATGGCAGAAACAGTATGAACAGTGTAAATTATTTGTATGTACTAGAAAATGCGATAGCCCTGTGAGAAAACAGAAAGTCGTGTCAGTGCATGTGCAAACTCTCTTTAAAATGTAAACTACTCAATTCCCTTTGGAAAGCGGATTGAGTAATGCGCTTTGAATTCAAATTGAGATGTGTGAACACATCGGTTACAAGAGATACATTGGTTACAAGTGATACATCGGTTACAAGAGATACATTGGTTACAAGGGATACATTGGTTACAAGAGATACATTGGTTACAAGGGATACATCGGTTACAAGAGACACATTGGTTACAAGGGATACATCGGTTACAAGAGATACATTGGTTACAAGGGATACATCGGTTACAAGAGATACATTGGTTACAAGGGATACATCGGTTACAAGAGATACATTGGTTACAAGGGATACATCGGTTACAAGAGATACATTGGTTACAAGGGATACATCGGTTACAAGAGATACATTGGTTACAAGGGATACATCGGTTACAAGAGATACATTGGTTACAAGGGATACATCGGTTACAAGAGATACATTGGTTACAAGGGATACATCGGTTACAAGAGATACATTGGTTACAAGGAATATATCGTTTACAAGGTTACAAGGGGTACATGAGTTACAAGGGGATGGTTCCAAGGTTACAAGAGATTACATAGAGTTCAGCCTCCTCTTTGGTTAGTTGATATAAATTACAAAGACTGTCCTTCACATCTTAATTGCTGATATCACTTTCTCATTGTCCTTTTCAAAACGCCCATCCTCATCAAAATACCGCTTGCGTTTCTTTGCCTTTGACATTCTCGAATTTATAATGGTAATAGAACTGAATGATGTTATATAATGAACTCCTAGAATCCTTATGAAATAAAAATTGAATTTAACACATTGAACGACTCCCATCAATTGATCTAGCTAGCACAACTCAGACCTAGCAAATACCTAACCTCACCTACCTTTTTGCCAGAATCAGGCCTAGGTCTGCCTAAAATTCCTAAACAAACTAATGTTTTAGCACTGAAATACAACTGTTATGATAAGGTGGGACATGGGTAGTACTATGTACACTGTAACCTTTGTAACCTTGTATCCAGTGATTACAACAATAGTGCTTCGGCAAAGTTACAGAATCTCATCCATATATGCTACTAAATATCACTGATTGATTTTTTATAGGTTTGCCTCAACTGGGGCAAGGTTCTTCAGCAGGCCGTCCTTGGTGACCTCCCAAGATGGCCACCTGTCAGCCATTTGTATTTTTCGTTTCAAGCTGATAAATACAGGAGCGGTGGATTTTTTCACCTGAATTCTTCTGTGTTGGGCTTGGTGCTTGCTAGGCTGCTTTTGATATCCCGCTCAATCCAAGATTGTCAGCCTAATTAGATATTTCATTTCCAGATCCAATTGGTGATATGAATTTCTGGATGATAATTAGTGTTTGGATGGAGCTTTTATCCATTATGTGTGTGATCCAATAAACCATATTAGAGGTTAGTTAGTAGATTCTGATTTCAATTTTAAATCTTTTCAGAAGTTGAACTTGATGCAGAGCAAAGTGAAGGTGAAGATGTCAGTGACAGTGAAGGAGAAGGAGAAGTAGAAGCTGCAAATGGAGGAGGTGAGCAGCACTGATTTTAATCCTTCCTTTCAAAGGGATTTTGTTAAGTTAAAGGGGCTGTTTACCAATCGAAAATTGACTATTTTGGGTATTATTGAGGTAGCACCCTGTTGAATGTACCCATAATACAAGATGGTAGAGATTTGGCTCATTCATCTTTTAAAACCCACTTGTGAGTGTTTGGAGTATTTGATAAAGCCACTCCCCACAGCTGTAATGCCGGTTGCGCCCACTCTGTATTAATGCCTGTTATGGGTGCCAGAGTAAGAGGGCTCCATAGGGCCTGATATTGTCAGGATTTCCGTTAATACAAATTGTTCATCTTTCAGAGTTGGTCAAAAAGCGTGGCAAATGTCGACAGAAAAGAAATCACTTACAACCATCAGGTAATTTGATTTTTTTAAAGGTTTTTGGCTCACCTGTGGTGACCCGTTACCATCACACATCGTCCGTCTGTCGTCGTCCGTCCTTGTTAGACATGCATGGCACGTTTTGTAACCGCTGAAGCTATTGAACTCATACTTGGTACACATGTACCCCTGGGTGACCGCTACTCAGAGAATAAATCGCGGCCTTCTGTGATTCACCGTTTGGCCACCAGGGGGCCAAAGGTTAAAAATGAAAATATGCGTTTTCTCCCTTATTACTGGTCCGAAAAATTTGAACTTAGCTAGGGCGGGGGGGGGGGGGATGAATGAATTGTGGAAGTGGCTGATCTCACCCCACAATCATTTATATGCAAAGAAAACTCCCTTTAGTTGAATGGGCCTACCCTAGGAAAAGTGACATACAAAAAAGTATTCAAAATCAGGCGCGGATACAGAGGGGGTGGACCCGGCATGCGCCCCCTCTATTTTGAAGAAAATTTTGATTTGTCATGCAGATTCTTTTTGAGATTTTCACCTAAAAACGGCCACCTGACCCCCCCCCCCCCCGTTTTTGGCTTTGCGCCCCTCTTTCTTGAGGAGGTGGATCCGCCCCTGAAAATCTTGTCACATTGTGGCGCTATGCAGGAAAACTTTTCACTGTTTTGCCAAAGGGTGCAATTGGAAAGCAAAATTTTTATCTACTTTAGCTAGGATCACAATCCTTCTAATAAAGCTTTATAACATTCCCTGTTGGATTTTCTTTTGGCTATTCTGTTCATGGCCACAGAGTTCAAACTTCAGAATTTTAGAGCCTGCTGTTTCCTCATTGATAGATCAAAAACGCTGCCATTTTTCATGATTATGAAATGCTTCTTACTCAGACTATCCACCAAAATACTCAAAAGTATTTTTGCCTTGTTCGCATGGTCACTGATGTGAGTCCATTGTCCCTGGACCATTTCATTCAATACCACATTTTCAAAGAATATGCATCAAGAGAAAAGGAAGCATAAATTAAGTCCTGGAAAAATGACATTTTGTGACCATCTTTTCTCTATAAATGTATACATTTCCAGGTCAGAAGAATGATCCATGGACAGACCAGCAGAGGGTAGCTGCCAGCCAGTTCTTCAAACTGGATGTCATCCGTGGCAAGATGCCAGGAAAAAGGCAAATTGAGATTGCCCAGGAAAAGGAGCCATGTTTAAGGACAAGAAGTTGGCGAAATATCAAGGATTTTGTACGGTACCAGATTACTTCCAAAAAGAAGGCTGCATTGTTTTAGCGTAGATGGAATTTTATTTGGCGTTAGAGAAACTGTCTGACCTTACATTTGTTGTAGGATACTTCAGGCAAACTGGTTCAGTTTGGTTTTTCTTGTTGCCATATTGTCACCCAGAAGAATGGCTTCTATGAGTTCTATGATTACAGTACACTCTAATACATGGAGAATTGTTCTAAAATGATATGCATCTGATCAGGTGGAGATACCAATCAGGTACACCAATGGTTTACTCCACAAAATGGCCATTGTGTACACAGTACAATGCACGAAGTTGTGCAGGTTTTGTGTAATTATGAGTCATTCAGTTTGTTCAAGGGCCTCGCCACCTAAGGTGACCTATCCTTGTAAGCAAAGGTTCATTGAACCTATACAGGGTGTCCCGGAAAAAATGCACATGCATACTTCCCAAAGAATGAGCCCTACATCAATGGTACCATCGGATGGAGAATCTTTTTGAAAGAAAAATGAGACCAAGAAAGCTTGATTTGGTCAAGTGGTTCCCATATGACAGCCATTTTTGTGAACCAATGTCGAGACCTTTTGTTACAAGTAATCCTATGGTATTATTCCTAAATAATCCTTTGAATGAGGGGATTAAATGTTATGTAACCATTGTCACAAAACATCTGATTGTTCAATGGGACTCTAGTAATCTTTGCTGCTCCTAAAATGAAGCGAAGATGGTCCAGCCTCAGTATGAGGTCATTTAGCATTATCATCATGCATCAGACTGATGTTAGAAAAATTAGAGATTTTAATCAAAAACACCCAAACCTTACTTCACAAAACTGAAGATTCCTCGAAAATTACTGGACTGAATTGAGCTATCTAGGTCTCATTAGCTCACCTCTTAGCAGAGGTGAGCTTATCCCATACCGTGGCGTCCGTCGTCCGTCGTCGTCGTCGTCGTCGTCGTCGTCGTCGTCGTCGTCGTCGTCGTCCGTCGTCCGTTAGCAGGGCACGTTTCGTAACTGTTAGAGCTATTGAGTTGAAACTTGGTACACATGTACCCTTATGTAATGACACCTTGGAGACCAAGTTTCGGTCCGATTCGTTTCATGGTTTGGCCACCAGGGGGCCAAACGTTAAAAGTGAAAATATGCAATATCTCCCTTAATAGTAGTCGGGAAATTTTGAAAAAAATATGGTAGGTACTTCTAGCGAAGGTGCATCATATATCCTCCGGGTTTTTGATTTGACCTCCTTTTCAAGGTCACAGAGGTCAAATGGTGTAAATTGGCCGTTAGGATGAAACGATGGCACGTTTCTAAACTGCAATGACTATTGATACCAAATTTGGTACACATTTACCCCTTAGTCAGGTGATCTCAGGGACCTAAGTTTGGTCCAATATGATTCACCACTTGACCACCAGGGGGCAAAATCCAAAAACCTTAAAAATGTGATTATTCCTTAACTTCTTGCCCGATTGCCACCAATTTGATATCATGGGTACATCTAACCACCATACAGTATATGTCACACAGGTTTTTAATTTGACCTTCTTGTCAAGGTCACAGAGGTCAAATGGCGTAAATTCGCCGTCAGGCCGTAACTATGGCACGTTTCTTAACTGCAATGACTATTGATCACAAATTAAGTACACATGTACCCCTTGGTCAGGTGATCTCAGGTACTGAAGTTTGGTGCGATCTGATTTGCCGTTTGGCCTCCAGGGAGGGGGCCAAATCCTAAATTCTTCAAAATGCCATTATTCCTAGTAATGACTTGCCCGATTGGCACCAATTTTATATCATAGGTACATCTAATTCTAACAACCATTCAATGTGTCACCCGGGTCTTCTTTGATTTGACCTACTTTTCAAGGTCACAGAGGTCGAATGTACTGTAAATTGGCCATTTTGGGGAAATTGTAATTGCTTGGACCTACATCAAACCTAACACTACATGACACAATACCATGCTCTTTATCCATCTTTCCTCCACATGAGGTGAGCACAATGGCCCTGGCCATTTCATTTTTCTTTTAGAATGATTCTCTAGCTGATGGTACTATTGAGTTAGAGCTCTTTTTATTGGAAGTATGCTTGTGCATTTTTTGGGACACCCTGTATGGCTGTACTGTGAAGGTTATCCCATATCTTGTACTGAATCTAAGTTCATACATTTGTAGAATGTCTACGGTTTGTCTGGCAAAATTCAAGACCTAATGTATCATGTTTAATCCCTGGACGAAAATGTTGTTTTCTTCGGCTGAGATGCTCTTGTGCCGACTCTTCCCATACAGCCTCATTTTTGTTAGACAAGACCTTATTATCTTTCAGTCCACAAATTGAACTCAACCTGCATATTCATGTACTGTAAACCAGGAAAATTTTGTGTTTAATTTATTTTGTGATTAATTTGATGGTATTTGCAGTCGGCACTGATCCGCAGACTGAAGTATGCTGCAAATATTCTTCCACTCATTCTACAAAGCATTCATGGGCCATCTGTCTGGGCTCAAAATTGGAGAATCCGCAAAAAAAATTATGCAAAATTCCTGGGTAACAGTATTAATTGACGTTGCATTTGTAAAGCACTTGTTGTTCGGCATGTAGGTTGAAATGAATGTTGAGTTTCGGAAAGTAAGTTGTGACCACCACTGCTCCACTGCTCCACCTATAAACAGATTTCTGTCCATGTGCCCTTCAGTCATGGTAGCCAGCTATATCAAGGAGGCATATAAAGCTGCCTGAAAGTCATTCAGACAATGGACTGTTGCAACAAAATACCAAGAATACCATTTTCCTTGTGATAGGCTGTCTATGAGTTTAACCCCTGTTAGAATCAGCTACGCTTGAATTTATTTTGAAAACTTTCCATGTCTGAACATTGAACTCCAATGCCAAATTTCTGCAGATATTCCATTGCTTCATTTGAACAGCATACACAACGAGGCATCAGAGGAAGCACGTGGTCCCACTGGGATATCAAAGTTTCCATGGTCATGATTCATGTAGTTGAAGGTTAGTCCTAATGGTGTTGAGGCAGTCATAATCACATGGGTTTCATTAACACTGCAAGTTCCATGACGTCATAATTCTCTACTGACATCATATCCAGGCTGCCGATCAGCGCCTGGCTACACCCTGACGTTATTTCCCATTGTGGCGGTTACCATGGCGGTGATTCTACCCGCTTGCTTCTTGGACCCAATTTTACAACATTATTTGCACAAAATTGCAACTTGTTTACTTGTAATAAATTCTCAGAATAGGACGTTCTGTACCTTGCTTATAATGAAATATACCTGCGTGGTTAATGGAATTTTTCCTTGCCTTAGGAAGCTTAAATCGTGGACCAAAGTCTCGACCAAAACTTTGGAGTGCTGACGTTTATAATTATTGGCTCCCCATGTTGTTTCACAACAGCTGGGGCCAACTTTTTTCATCTTCCCAAGGGAGCACACAGCCAAAGCACACCAAGTTTTTACTTAAAGAAAGTTTAGAAAAATTATCCAACAAAATTGATGCTTGGGAATTGATCTAGTATTCACTATGAAAATTGCTTAAAAATTTGTAAGCAAATTTTGGAGAAAATCAACTTTCTTGACTTTGTGTACATTTTCATGTACATTTATGCACATGTAAACTGTTCCAACAAACTTCCTTTGTTTTCCCTGACAAATTACTTTTGGTGGCAAAACTTCACATCAACCTGCTCTTCAGGTCTCTTGGCAAGGTAATATGTGACCCGCAATGGCAAAACCATACTTAAGTCGCTCTGAACTTGGCAGGGTGAGACGGACTGGTTGTTCGTTTCCCTGTTGTCGTCCTTTTGTGAAACCTGACTACACTAAATCTGGCTCAGATTTCACATATGATGAGAAACGTTAGGCAGCCATCCTTCATAAAAACGCCTTCATAGCTCAGAGAGTAAGACCGTCAGATTGTAACCAGAACTTCCCCAGTTCAAGTCCCATTAGAACCTTTTGAATTTCAGAATCTCTTCCAGAATTCCCACCAATGATCTGCATTGCCCTGTGGCTTGGTTGTTTTTGGAATCAATTGCATCGAGCCTTTGGGTTCCGTCCCTCTTTCTGGTAGTCTTCCATAGGGTGTTTTAGGCATTTGCATTGCTATTTCTTATTTTTGACGTATAGAGTGCTCTGGTTTTGTGTATAGGGCCTACTAATACAGTTCTGTGTTACTAATACCTCTTTTTTATGCATATATTGCATCAGTTGTGATGTCCTGCACTGCGGTGTAAATTGTATGCTTGTTACATTGTTAGTATGTTACTGTAATTATGTGTTTGAATACTAATAAGTATTCCCATATTTTTTGAATTTTGTTTGGATAACGAAAAGGTCCCAGTAGGATCCGTTTCTCATGTGTACTCTTGTGTGATGAAAGTTTAGTTGAGGTGTGACTTCAGTTAGAAAACAAAATACAGAAGTGATGAAATCACTGGTGATTATTTACATTATGTTTTACATGTATATGGTTTGAATTGGGCTTACTTAGTTTATGTCAAATACAGTTGGAAGTTTGGTTTATCATACACATGTTTCTTAAATGTAGGATTTGAAAGTACATGTAAATTTTTTTGTTTTTTGTTTTATGTATCATCCTGAAATCTATTCAATATGGACATCATGTCGAATGGGGACATCCCCATTTGGTGAATGGCATGATTAGCATCCTTTACTCACTCTGAAACCACATACATGTATAAGGTGGCAGTCAGGGACACCCATATGTCATTACAAATGGGGACAAACAAAAACAGTACATTTTGTCCCCATTTGTATTGGGTAGTATGGTTGTGCCCGCTGTAACACCCATAAGCAAGGACTTAATTTCTGCCCTATCTCTTTGGGGTATTTTTGTGTTTCACTGTAGAGCATGTACAAGTCCCGTTTGGACGTCCCATTTGGCGGGTGGTCACTTTAGGTATGGATAATTAGGAGTGCTGTTTTGTAGTATTTTGAAGCAATTTGACATCAGTGGTAAATAGATAATTTGAAATAATTCATTTTGAAACGCAAAGTGTATGTGCATCGTTCGGTTTGCAACCAATCGCACAATTCAAGTATATCTTCATACTGTCATGACTGTATCCTCATGTTTGTACATGGTGAAGTTAGACACGCCCCCAAATGCTGAGAAGTCAACCTGTTAAGTTATCTGATTGGCCCCCACACAAGCCAAGGTCCGCATTGAGATTGCCCAGGAAAAGGAGCCATGTTTAAGGACAAGAAGTTGGCGAAATATCAAGGATTTTGTACGGTACCAGATTACTTCCAAAAAGAAGGCTGCATTGTTTTAGCGTAGATGGAATTTTATTTGGCGTTAGAGAAACTGTCTGACCTTACATTTGTTGTAGGATACTTCAGGCAAACTGGTTCAGTTTGGTTTTTCTTGTTGCCATATTGTCACCCAGAAGAATGGCTTCTATGAGTTCTATGATTACAGTACACTCTAATACATGGAGAATTGTTCTAAAATGATATGCATCTGATCAGGTGGAGATACCAATCAGGTACACCAATGGTTTACTCCACAAAATGGCCATTGTGTACACAGTACAATGCACGAAGTTGTGCAGGTTTTGTGTAATTATGAGTCATTCAGTTTGTTCAAGGGCCTCGCCACCTAAGGTGACCTATCCTTGTAAGCAAAGGTTCATTGAACCTATACAGGGTGTCCCGGAAAAAATGCACATGCATACTTCCCAAAGAATGAGCCCTACATCAATGGTACCATCGGATGGAGAATCTTTTTGAAAGAAAAATGAGACCAAGAAAGCTTGATTTGGTCAAGTGGTTCCCATATGACAGCCATTTTTGTGAACCAATGTCGAGACCTTTTGTTACAAGTAATCCTATGGTATTATTCCTAAATAATCCTTTGAATGAGGGGATTAAATGTTATGTAACCATTGTCACAAAACATCTGATTGTTCAATGGGACTCTAGTAATCTTTGCTGCTCCTAAAATGAAGCGAAGATGGTCCAGCCTCAGTATGAGGTCATTTAGCATTATCATCATGCATCAGACTGATGTTAGAAAAATTAGAGATTTTAATCAAAAACACCCAAACCTTACTTCACAAAACTGAAGATTCCTCGAAAATTACTGGACTGAATTGAGCTATCTAGGTCTCATTAGCTCACCTCTTAGCAGAGGTGAGCTTATCCCATACCGTGGCGTCCGTCGTCCGTCGTCGTCGTCGTCGTCGTCGTCGTCGTCGTCGTCGTCGTCGTCGTCGTCGTCCGTCGTCCGTTAGCAGGGCACGTTTCGTAACTGTTAGAGCTATTGAGTTGAAACTTGGTACACATGTACCCTTATGTAATGACACCTTGGAGACCAAGTTTCGGTCCGATTCGTTTCATGGTTTGGCCACCAGGGGGCCAAACGTTAAAAGTGAAAATATGCAATATCTCCCTTAATAGTAGTCGGGAAATTTTGAAAAAAATATGGTAGGTACTTCTAGCGAAGGTGCATCATATATCCTCCGGGTTTTTGATTTGACCTCCTTTTCAAGGTCACAGAGGTCAAATGGTGTAAATTGGCCGTTAGGATGAAACGATGGCACGTTTCTAAACTGCAATGACTATTGATACCAAATTTGGTACACATTTACCCCTTAGTCAGGTGATCTCAGGGACCTAAGTTTGGTCCAATATGATTCACCACTTGACCACCAGGGGGCAAAATCCAAAAACCTTAAAAATGTGATTATTCCTTAACTTCTTGCCCGATTGCCACCAATTTGATATCATGGGTACATCTAACCACCATACAGTATATGTCACACAGGTTTTTAATTTGACCTTCTTGTCAAGGTCACAGAGGTCAAATGGCGTAAATTCGCCGTCAGGCCGTAACTATGGCACGTTTCTTAACTGCAATGACTATTGATCACAAATTAAGTACACATGTACCCCTTGGTCAGGTGATCTCAGGTACTGAAGTTTGGTGCGATCTGATTTGCCGTTTGGCCTCCAGGGAGGGGGCCAAATCCTAAATTCTTCAAAATGCCATTATTCCTAGTAATGACTTGCCCGATTGGCACCAATTTTATATCATAGGTACATCTAATTCTAACAACCATTCAATGTGTCACCCGGGTCTTCTTTGATTTGACCTACTTTTCAAGGTCACAGAGGTCGAATGTACTGTAAATTGGCCATTTTGGGGAAATTGTAATTGCTTGGACCTACATCAAACCTAACACTACATGACACAATACCATGCTCTTTATCCATCTTTCCTCCACATGAGGTGAGCACAATGGCCCTGGCCATTTCATTTTTCTTTTAGAATGATTCTCTAGCTGATGGTACTATTGAGTTAGAGCTCTTTTTATTGGAAGTATGCTTGTGCATTTTTTGGGACACCCTGTATGGCTGTACTGTGAAGGTTATCCCATATCTTGTACTGAATCTAAGTTCATACATTTGTAGAATGTCTACGGTTTGTCTGGCAAAATTCAAGACCTAATGTATCATGTTTAATCCCTGGACGAAAATGTTGTTTTCTTCGGCTGAGATGCTCTTGTGCCGACTCTTCCCATACAGCCTCATTTTTGTTAGACAAGACCTTATTATCTTTCAGTCCACAAATTGAACTCAACCTGCATATTCATGTACTGTAAACCAGGAAAATTTTGTGTTTAATTTATTTTGTGATTAATTTGATGGTATTTGCAGTCGGCACTGATCCGCAGACTGAAGTATGCTGCAAATATTCTTCCACTCATTCTACAAAGCATTCATGGGCCATCTGTCTGGGCTCAAAATTGGAGAATCCGCAAAAAAAAATTATGCAAAATTCCTGGGTAACAGTATTAATTGACGTTGCATTTGTAAAGCACTTGTTGTTCGGCATGTAGGTTGAAATGAATGTTGAGTTTCGGAAAGTAAGTTGTGACCACCACTGCTCCACTGCTCCACCTATAAACAGATTTCTGTCCATGTGCCCTTCAGTCATGGTAGCCAGCTATATCAAGGAGGCATATAAAGCTGCCTGAAAGTCATTCAGACAATGGACTGTTGCAACAAAATACCAAGAATACCATTTTCCTTGTGATAGGCTGTCTATGAGTTTAACCCCTGTTAGAATCAGCTACGCTTGAATTTATTTTGAAAACTTTCCATGTCTGAACATTGAACTCCAATGCCAAATTTCTGCTGATATTCCATTGCTTCATTTGAACAGCATACACAACGAGGCATCAGAGGAAGCACGTGGTCCCACTGGGATATCAAAGTTTCCATGGTCATGATTCATGTAGTTGAAGGTTAGTCCTAATGGTGTTGAGGCAGTCATAATCACATGGGTTTCATTAACACTGCAAGTTCCATGACGTCATAATTCTCTACTGACATCATATCCAGGCTGCCGATCAGCGCCTGGCTACACCCTGACGTTATTTCCCATTGTGGCGGTTACCATGGCGGTGATTCTACCCGCTTGCTTCTTGGACCCAATTTTACAACATTATTTGCACAAAATTGCAACTTGTTTACTTGTAATAAATTCTCAGAATAGGACGTTCTGTACCTTGCTTATAATGAAATATACCTGCGTGGTTAATGGAATTTTTCCTTGCCTTAGGAAGCTTAAATCGTGGACCAAAGTCTCGACCAAAACTTTGGAGTGCTGACGTTTATAATTATTGGCTCCCCATGTTGTTTCACAACAGCTGGGGCCAACTTTTTTCATCTTCCCAAGGGAGCACACAGCCAAAGCACACCAAGTTTTTACTTAAAGAAAGTTTAGAAAAATTATCCAACAAAATTGATGCTTGGGAATTGATCTAGTATTCACTATGAAAATTGCTTAAAAATTTGTAAGCAAATTTTGGAGAAAATCAACTTTCTTGACTTTGTGTACATTTTCATGTACATTTATGCACATGTAAACTGTTCCAACAAACTTCCTTTGTTTTCCCTGACAAATTACTTTTGGTGGCAAAACTTCACATCAACCTGCTCTTCAGGTCTCTTGGCAAGGTAATATGTGACCCGCAATGGCAAAACCATACTTAAGTCGCTCTGAACTTGGCAGGGTGAGACGGACTGGTTGTTCGTTTCCCTGTTGTCGTCCTTTTGTGAAACCTGACTACACTAAATCTGGTTCAGATTTCACATATGATGAGAAACGTTAGGCAGCCATCCTTCATAAAAAAGCCTTCATAGCTCAGAGAGTAAGACCGTCAGATTGTAACCAGAACTTCCCCAGTTCAAGTCCCATTAGAACCTTTTGAATTTCAGAATCTCTTCCAGAATTCCCACCAATGATCTGCATTGCCCTGTGGCTTGGTTGTTTTTGGAATCAATTGCATCGAGCCTTTGGGTTCCGTCCCTCTTTCTGGTAGTCTTCCATAGGGTGTTTTAGGCATTTGCATTGCTATTTCTTATTTTTGACGTATAGAGTGCTCTGGTTTTGTGTATAGGGCCTACTAATACAGTTCTGTGTTACTAATACCTCTTTTTTATGCATATATTGCATCAGTTGTGATGTCCTGCACTGCGGTGTAAATTGTATGCTTGTTACATTGTTAGTATGTTACTGTAATTATGTGTTTGAATACTAATAAGTATTCCCATATTTTTTGAATTTTGTTTGGATAACGAAAAGGTCCCAGTAGGATCCGTTTCTCATGTGTACTCTTGTGTGATGAAAGTTTAGTTGAGGTGTGACTTCAGTTAGAAAACAAAATACAGAAGTGATGAAATCACTGGTGATTATTTACATTATGTTTTACATGTATATGGTTTGAATTGGGCTTACTTAGTTTATGTCAAATACAGTTGGAAGTTTGGTTTATCATACACATGTTTCTTAAATGTAGGATTTGAAAGTACATGTAAATTTTTTTGTTTTTTGTTTTATGTATCATCCTGAAATCTATTCAATATGGACATCATGTCGAATGGGGACATCCCCATTTGGTGAATGGCATGATTAGCATCCTTTACTCACTCTGAAACCACATACATGTATAAGGTGGCAGTCAGGGACACCCATATGTCATTACAAATGGGGACAAACAAAAACAGTACATTTTGTCCCCATTTGTATTGGGTAGTATGGTTGTGCCCGCTGTAACACCCATAAGCAAGGACTTAATTTCTGCCCTATCTCTTTGGGGTATTTTTGTGTTTCACTGTAGAGCATGTACAAGTCCCGTTTGGACGTCCCATTTGGCGGGTGGTCACTTTAGGTATGGATAATTAGGAGTGCTGTTTTGTAGTATTTTGAAGCAATTTGACATCAGTGGTAAATAGATAATTTGAAATAATTCATTTTGAAACGCAAAGTGTATGTGCATCGTTCGGTTTGCAACCAATCGCACAATTCAAGTATATCTTCATACTGTCATGACTGTATCCTCATGTTTGTACATGGTGAAGTTAGACACGCCCCCAAATGCTGAGAAGTCAACCTGTTAAGTTATCTGATTGGCCCCCACACAAGCCAAGGTCCGCATGCAATGACGCCAAGGGTTGGGCGATGAAATGGCAAGATGGCATTGACATGATTGAGGCCATTCAACAAACACCTTTCTTTGTCATTGTTTGCAGTGTCAAATGGGGACCACAGCCCACCTGGTCCTGTCAATCTTGGGACGTCCCCAATTGGCGAATGGCAATATCGGCACCCTTTAAACTCATATCACCGTGTAAAAGTACGTCACCATTTGGCTTAATACAGTCCCCATTTGTCCAGTGTGGGTTCAACACATACAAGGTGAGGGTCCCCATTTGGCCGGATAGCACAGATTGCCAAATGGGGACGTCCCCGTTCGACACCATATACATGAATGCCATGGTATTGGGGGTGTGTCCTAACTTCACCTTACAACAGGAGGATACCATGTATTTGTGTATATGCTGTATCAATTACATGTTAGCTGAGCAACCTTGCAATTCTCTGTTTCTATTGTTGCTGTTGTAGTATTTTGATTAGTCTGTCATGTCTTTGAAACAATTCATATCCAGGTTAACATGAATAATCATACTTTTATGTTGGTGGTCCATTCTTCTCCAAGAATCACCTGTCAGTGATCTCTGTTCATTCATCTTGATCCATTTTTCAGCTCATCTTAGTGTTCATGGTGTTAATTTTAATTGAATAAATAAAAGCTTAGGAAAACTGAATAACATGATTTGTTTTTCTTTATTGCGGCAATGGTTGGGTAAATGTGCTTAACCTTTTTCGGCAATCTTTTGTCCTAAATTCCTAAATCAAAATGATGTTTGGGTTCCCTCTAGGAGTTGGTTTCATTCTTTTCTTTCCTTTTGAAGGCAGTCCTCGTTTGACTTAACTTTCACATGTGCTGGTGAGTCCCCATTTCCTAACGAAGGGGTTGATGAAAGGTTTGTTGAGGTGTGTCCCCAGTTTGACAACAAAATACGGATTTGGTGAAATTGCATGTACTGGTAATCCAAGTTGCTATGGCTACTTGTAAATGATCAGAGATAATGCCTTTCAAACATCGTTGGCATAGACCTTTAAATTAAGAAGTCCCCATTCGGCTGCGATTATATCTCAATATACTGTAAAATCCCCTCTGAGCCGTCGCATGGTAGCAGTTGCGCCTCTAACGAAAACCACAGGTATGTAGTCTAATGAATTAGTTAGAAGCTAGATTTTCATGATTATTTCATCATTGGGACAGAACAGGACCATTTCAATAGTAAGGGGTTATCATAAGTGTTGTTTGTGGTCTTAGAAAGGAGGCACCATTACTGCTACCAAGCGACAGCTCAGAGGGAATTTTACCGTATCTGGATGTGACATCTTATTTTTATGAAGACAAGTTTTGACCAAGACACTAAGAGACAATATTGAATACTAATATATGTCAGTATATCTGGATGTGACATCTTATCTTTATGAAGACAGGTTGTGACCAAGACACTAAGAGACAAAATTGAATACGAATATACATGTATGTCAGTATATCTGGATGTGACGTCTTGTCTTTATGAAGACAGGTTGTGACCAAGACAATAAGAGACAATATTGAATACTATAATGTAAGTATATGTGGATGTGACATCTTATCTTTATGAAGACAGGTTGTGACCAAGACAATAAGAGACAATATTGAATACTATAATGTAAGTATATCTGGATGTGACATCTTATCTTCATGAAGACAGGTTGTGACCAAGACACTAAGAGACAATATTGAATACGAATATACATGTATGTCAGTATATCTGGATGTGATACTTGTCTTTATGAAGATGGTTGTGACCAAGACAATAAGAGACAAAATTGAATACGAATATGTGGCCCGTCATCACAAAACGAGTCGTCCCCGTTCTACGATATGGTAAGTCTCATTGACCCTCCTGGTGTATCCTATCCAAATGGGGACAAAATCTAGGCCTATTGGTATAAAGCCCAAAACATGACAAAGGTATAATGGAGTTGTCTCCATATGCACTATTTTAGTGTTTTAGAAAACCACAAAGCCTCATAACGCCAGGCAAAAGTAGGAGCACTTTCTTTGGCAAATCTAGATGCCTGCTGGATTTTGTAGGCAGTCCTCGTTTGACTTAACTTTCACATGTGCTGGTGAGTCCCCATTTCCTAACGAAGGGGTTGATGAATAGGTGTGTCCAAAGTTTGACAACAAAATACGGATTTGGTGAAATTGCATGTACTGGTAATCCAAGTTGCTATGGCTACTTGTAAATGATCAGAGATAATGCCTTTCAAACATCGTTGGCATAGACCTTTAAATTAAGAAGTCCCCATTCGGCTGCGATTATATCTCAATATACTGTAAAATCCCCTCTGAGCCGTCGCATGGTAGCAGTTGCGCCTCTAACGAAAACCACAGGTATGTAGTCTAATGAATTAGTTAGAAGCTAGATTTTCATGATTATTTCATCATTGGAACAGAACAGGACCATTTCAATAGTAAGGGGTTATCATAAGTGTTGTTTGTGGTCTTAGAAAGGAGGCACCATTACTGCTACCAAGCGACAGCTCAGAGGGAATTTTACCGTATCTGGATGTGACATCTTATTTTTATGAAGACAGGTTGTGACCAAGACACTAAGAGACAATATTGAATACTTATATTATGTCAATATATGTCAGTATATCTGGATGTGACATCTTATCTTTATGAAGACAGGTTGTGACCAAGACACTAAGAGACAAAATTGAATACGAATATACATGCATGTCAGTATATCTGGATGTGACATCTTGTCTTTATGAAGACAGGTTGTGACCAAGACAATAAGAGACAATATTGAATACTAATGTCAGTATATGTGGATGTGACATCTTATCTTTATGAAGACAGGTTGTGACCAAGACACTAAGAGACATAATTGAATACTAATATTATGTCAGTATATCTGGATGTGACATCTTATCTTTATGAAGACATGTTGTACCAAGACATTAAGAGACAATATTGAATACGAATATACATGTATGTCAGTATATCTGGATGTGACATATTGTCTTTATGAAGACAGGTTATGACCAAGACAATAAGAGACAAAATTGAATACGAATATGTGGCCCGTCATCACAAAACGAGTCGTCCCCGTTCGACGATATGGTAAGTCTCATTGACCCTCTTGGTTTATCCTATCCAAATGGGGACAAAATCTAGTCCTATTGGTATAAAGCCCAAAACATGACAAAGGTATAATGGAGTTGGTAGAAAATGCTCCTGTAGCCTAATCCAAATTCCAGCCAATCACCTGTTTCTCCATATGCACTATTTTAGTGTTTTAGAAAACCACAAAGCCTCATATCGCTAGGCAAAAGTAGGAGCACTTTCTTTGGCAAATCTATATGCCTGCTGGATTTTGTAGGCAGTCCTCGTTTGACTTAACTTTCACATGTGCTGGTGAGTCCCCATTTCCTAACGAAGGGGTTGATGAAAGGTGTGTTGAGGTGTGGCCCCAGTTTGACAACAAAATACGGATTTGGTGAAATTGCATGTACTGGTAATCCAAGTTGCTATGGCTACTTGTAAATGATCAGAGATAATGCCTTTCAAACATCGTTGGCATAGACCTTTAAATAAAGAAGTCCCCATTCGGCTGCTTGAGACGCACGTCCCCGTTCGACACCATATACACGTATGCGTGTGCGTGTGCGTGTGTGTGTGGGGGGGGGGGGTTGATGGAATGAAACCATTGAGTCTGTGTTTTACCCCAGATGAGGGCACTCATGTCATTTATCCAAACTTGGCATCCAATTCATTGCCATGTTAAAAGTGTTTTGAATTTCATATCTCCGTCCAAATTGTTGTTTTATTTATTTATCCCTTTGTCAATAAAACATTCTTGTTCAAGTTAAATTTTCGTGTTGTTTTAAATCTTGACTGGAAAACACAAAGCCAAGTGCTCTTCCTATGAAGGTGACCTGTCTTGTCTCATCCAGGACATAGAAGGAGACCCGAGACAAGCTGTGCTCTCTGCATGTGACAATATTGTACCTGGATTTTGTCAATGACTTTGATTTGGTCCTATCTTGGAGGTGACCAACCAAGACAAAGTTGTCTTTGCGGGAAGAAAGTCATGTCACATCCATTACTGAAGCTGTCCGTATGGATATGGTCTCTTATCGGATCTTTGACAGGGGAATGTCTCCACTTGGAGGCAGCTTGTCATTTCAGGACAGGAGGAGCCCCACTCATCAATATCTGCTGGGACAAGCATATTTTGATGTAGCAGGAAAGTTTGAAAAAATTTAAATATTTAACAGCCTGCTCTTGTGGCACATTCCATCCAAGAGGTTCCATGGACATAGACATCATCAGGACATCTGAGTGTATGCTCCAATCCCTCCACCATGGATGATTTCGAACCGTTGGAAAAGGTTTTTATTCACATTGTCATTGCAGTTCTGAGTTTGTCTCGTACAATGTATGGAAGACTAAATCAAAAGGAAAGAAATAGGAACAACAATTTTTTGAGCTTTTTACTGGGCTACCCCAAATTTATTCTTTACCTCAAATGAGGCAAACACAAATAACCTATTGGCATTGTGCCTCATGGTCAAAGTCATAGGATGGCTCTCGTTGACAACAACCATCATGCTGTTTCCCTGAAATGCAAAAAAATATATAATTCAGACTCATGAATTAGAATGCTCTTGTTGTGTCTCACAGTCCTGTCTACACAACCCAACTTGTCCAAATTGCGATTTTATTCATATCAATTAATTGACCATGCAAGAGTCGAATGTATCAACTAAGGGGGGGGGGGGCATCCCTGACGCTGTAGAAGCATATGATGCACTCAGGATGCGATCCCAGGATGCAATACTAGGCTTTACCTGTCCATCCACCTTCCTCAGCAGACTGTTGCGGGGTGTTGCTGTCTCCATGGCCCAAAAATTGAAAAGTACCAGCACCTTCTCCCAGCTGGTGATGGCAATTGTGGTTGTGGCCCTGGTCACCTTGATGGTTGTCTTATGGCTGTTGGTGCTGACCAGGGCCCTCACTTCCTCAAAAACCTCTGCGGGCATATCACTGGAATAAAAATTTCGAATAAAGTATACATTGTATTGTATACATACAGGCCTATCCTATAGTAATTGGGGGGGGGGGGGGCGCTGTGATTTCCGCTTGGCCTACTCGAAGATCCAAGGCCCGGTGTAACAATGTGGTTGTTCCCCATATATCAGTGTTTCCATACAATAGGCAGCTATAGAGAGACCACGAATTTTTAATAGGGGGAAACACAGAAATAACTTGTAAATATATCTTTGTCTGTTCCCAAATAGAAGGGAAACACTCAAAAACATAAGAACAGGATTAGTGTTACAGTTCATTGCTCTTATTTCCCGGTGTCCTTACCCCAGTTTTCTTTGCTGGGACCACATTAGAACCTGGCCACGTTATAGAAACACAGGCCTAGGCCTTACAAATCCAATGACTTTTTGCCTTTTCTGTATCAGGTCCTTATCCTATAGTGTAGGCTACTTAAGCAAATTTCAAATAAGAAATAAAAGCACTTTGAAGCTTTAGTCATGCTCTATAATATTTACCGAGAAATCCGGACATTCCTCCTTGGAATATTTGCCCTCATGAGCCGGAGCAGCTGTTTATGTATGAGGCCAATTTCTTTGATTACAGCAGGATAAATCTGAAATAACAAAGACATGCTGAAGCGGTATATTTGGCACATTAGTGACCACTTCATCTTCACAGAAAGGGGGTTAACAATATGACTGGGCCGCCCTCTGCTGTAATTTCTTCGGCCAGGAATAAACCATTAGCCTAACTGATTAGACATTACTAGTAATAAGCTGCATCCAAACCCGCGAAAAAACTATCACCCCCATGCTATTTAAACAAAACAACTCCCCTACTTCACAATAATATCATTCATTGGCGTGTTTGCCCATTCCCGCCCTCCAGTTCCCGCCACAATCAAATAGATTCGATTCGTGCAGAGCGTCTTATCCCATGGCAACGTTCAGGCGGTGAAGGTGCTGATGATGTTATGGTCCCCTAGGTCTGTATGCCTGCTCTACATTCAAGCTCATGGCTTCTTAACCGTGCTTCTGAACGAAAGCAACGCCTACAAAGATTTATGACCGCTGTTTTTCAATTCTTAATTGATTATATTGCTTCCCTCGATGAACAAATATGTGAAATGACGTAAGTGCGGTCCACCGGTTTTTTTACGAACGACCATTCGGAAACCTTCGGGTACTATTGGCATGGCAGTCGACGTCAAGTCTTTGCCGCCGACTATGTATAAAATCAAATTAAATATTTCACTATGCTCTCATAAATGCTCTGTTCGCCCTCTGGGCCATATTGAGTGATAAAATAACTAGAATTCGATGTTTACCTGTACCAGCTGGTGCCTCCTTGACTCAGCTCGCCCAACACTCGGGGCGTACTTCGCCGTTAGGCAGGCCAGGACTCCGTCCAGTTCGTGGCTGAATGCCACGAACCTAGACATCTCCTCCGCATCAACGATTTTCGACTGAAACTTTCTCCGAAAATTGGAGAAAGCTCCATTGATTTCTTCCCTGAGGTTCTCCATTGACATTGTTCAAAACAGAATCATTCAAATAATTACCTGCCAAATTCTCATGATGAGGGTCAGTCAATGGGTGTGTGCGAGGGGGTGGGGGGATGGAGAGGTTACTTCACTCGAGTACTTCAGGGCCAGGTTGAGTACTGGATATTTTTACTTTTGTTGTATACCTATTTTGCTTCCCGCTCTAAGAGGCCAGACATGTTGCCACGCGCCAAAATCATTCACCTTCCCTGGAAGAGTTGTTCCCGAACACCCCTGGCCTCGCTGCTTATTATAGACTCTTTCAGATACAAATACGTCAAAGAGAACCCGCCCTTAACTTATTTTTCAAATCTCAAGATTGTCATTTTTTTACTCAGAGACAAGCTGGTACACACGTTTTAGTACATCAACAGCGATCAACCTTGGGTACACAACAATGCTCAACACTATCCCATGCATTGGATTCGATTTCAATCGAAGTCCAAACTCTCTTGCCCAAGACACGCACCCGGACACGCACTGCACATTTGTACAGAGATCAGGCGCGATTAGCTACAATGTATCATTCGTATCTAAAAGTACAGGCAACGGCTATGCATGATAACATTGAAACTTTTTGATTGTTTGCCATGGCGTCGCGTCATTACGATCTCCAAAATACGCGGACCTGGGCAAGCGCAATGGAGCGCGTAGTGGCAACTTGGAGAGTGGTCGTGACGTCACTAGCTTGGCACGGTGCGTCATCAGCGCTGTCAACGTCGCGTCGCGGTGAACTCAAAAACTACAGAGAATACCATGGATTTGACGAGATGGCTGCGCTGTGGAGGAATATAAGAATACCTGCAGGAACGGAGATGATCCTGGCCGGGAAACTGTCTAGGAGCAGGAAGGAAAGCCATCTCACCCCAGGTCTGATAGAAGCTCAGAAGGGCACTTAAGGCTTTACAACAGGGAGGTCCCTGGTGTCATCCGACTATGGGAAAATGCCGGTGAGAGTGGCGAATTTCACTGACAAGCCAATTTTTATCAGGGCCTGCAGGACAATCGGTTGGTTCCATCCAGTGGCAGAGGTTGGGTCAGCCGAGAGGATTCTGTCCCCTGGGATGGATGGATCCCCACCGGTCGATAAGGAAGGGGTGCAAAATCTGAATATTTGTTCTGCTAGTAAAACCAAGGTTGAGACTACACCGGAACAGCCAAGTACGCTGGAAGATGAGGCCAGGTTAGGAGCCTTGCTAGAGAAGTTAGAGGTGACTGAGTTGGGCCTTTCAGGACAACAGACAGAGGCAGTGATAGATCTTGTCAGAAGGCATCAAAAGGTATTCTCAATGGGTGACTTTGATCTGGGACAGACACACATAGCCGAACACACGATCGACACTGAAGGAGCACAACCCATCAAACAGCGCCCGAGGCGAGTGCCACCTCATCAGCAAGAATTTGCAGACAAGACCATCAAGGAGCTCCTGGACCGGAACTTAATTCAAGAGTCACAGAGTCCTTGGAGTGCCCAAATTGTTCTCGCTCGGAAACATGATGGGTCATTTCGCCTTTGTATAGACTACCGCCGATTGAATGCCACCTCAGTAAAGTCTGCACAACCACTGCCAAGGATAGATGAAACTCTAAACAAGCTATCGGGCTCTCAGTTCTTCTCTTGCCTCGATTGTGCAAGCGGGTACTGGCAAGTGGGCATGGCGCCAGAAGACAGGGCCAAGACCTCGTTTGTTTCGGGGGTTAAACAGTATGAATGGCGTGTTATGCCATTTGGTCTCACTGGAGCCCCGGCCACCTTTACTAGGCTGATGAACATCGACCTTGGGGGCTTGGAGTATTGTCTAGTATACCTGGATGACATAATTGTCCACTCTGAGACATTCGAGCAGCACCTGTCCCGTCTTGAAGAGGTTTTCACTCGTTTGGAATCGGCTAACCTCAAACTGAAGCCATCCAAGTGCAAGCTATTCCGACCACTTGTTAAGTTCCTCGGCCACAAAGTGACGAAGGATGGAATCTGCACCGATGAAGACAAGATAGCCAAAGTAGCTGAATGTGTCGGAGGTTTCGTTCGTTCATGGGACTTGCCACTTATTACCAACAGTTTGTGCCAGAGTTTGCCCACATAGTGGCGCCTCTTCACAACCTGACAAGGAAGGAGGTGCCATTCGTGTGGTCCGAGAAATGTGAAATTGCTTTCAAGACGTTAAAGGAAAAGTTGATCTCTTCCCCAGTATTAGCTTATCCAGACTTCAGTCCAGAGGCAGGGGAGTTTGTCTTAGACACAGACGCCAGTGACCGGGCAATGGGTGGAGCCTTGTCACAGAAACAGCAAGACGGATCAGAGAAGGTGATTGCTTACGGAAGCAAGGTGTTTCAAGGTGGGGAAACCAATTATTGCACCACGCGTAGAGAAATGCTGGCACTAGTAACATTTGCGGAGCACTTACGGTACTATTTGCTGGGGAAACGCTTTCGAGTGAGGACTGACAATATGGCTGTCAAATGGCTGTTAAATTTCAAGGAGCCGTCCGGTCAGGTTGCTCGCTGGTTAGAGAGGTTGGCCGAATTTGATTATGAAATAGAACTCCGCTCTGGTACAAAGCATGGGAACGCAGACGCTCTGTCAAGGCGACCCAAAAGGATGCGTCGACATGGGGACTGCCCTACGTGTGGTCCCACGGAGGCCAAATCTCCAACCTTTACAGGTGAGTGCAATCCAGCCGCCAAGGAAAGCCACCGGACTGAAGACACCCGAATTCATGTGGAACCGGGAAGAAATCCAGCAAGCGCAAAAGGATGACCCTGATTTGAGGTCAGTGTACCTCCACGTGTCGGAAACAACTGACAAGCCACTGGAAGAAGTAATGATGGGATGCAGTAGGACGGAGAGGGCTGTATGGGCCCAGCACCCCAATCTGGTGATCCAGGATGGCATTTTGTACTGCAGGGCTCCTGATAATGACAGGCTTCGCCTAGTACTGCCCTCATCTTTTGTTAACCCAGTGCTGGAGGAGATCCATAGTGGTTTTGCTGGTGCCCATCTAGGAGTGGCCAAGACCCTTGGGAAGGCAAAACAGCGTTGCTGGCGCCCTGGCTTAAAAAGGAATGTGGTCGACTTTGTCAGAACTTGTGAAATCTGCCAACAAGAGGCCCAAGGGCCTGGCGCTCAGCTGGATGACCTAATAACATAGGACTGATGGTGCAAAGTAGTAAATATCGGCTTTATACTACTGTTTGAAGGTCAAGAGAACACGTTATACCACTAAAATTTTCAATGCAGAGCTGCCAGCTGGATGAAATATGATTGAACTAATCAGCCATGGTATGTAAATATTACAGGAGGCAAAGGAAGATATCCCTAGTTCAGTATGTTGTATCGGTAGCTTTACAGAAAAGAAGAGTCAGAGAGGATGAGACTTCTCCATGGACAACTGTGGTATGTCCAGGCTGGGTTGTACAGCACAAGGATACAAAATGCTGTCTGTAATTGAGAGGTATCCTGATTTAACAGAGGTCAAAATAAATAGAAATTACCAGTTTGGGACTAACACCACTGTCTTTTTTTTTTAATAAGGTAGAGATTACAGGAGTCAACAAAATTAATTTTATTGAGAGAAATTGACCTGTCCTGCAGGTGATTGGAATTTACAATACAAAGGGTCATTTTTCATGACATTGTGCTCTACTGCGTATCCCTAGTGAGTCGATCGGGAACCAATCTATCCTTGGCGCAGACAGGTTCAAATTGGCTATATCTTGAATAGATTGAATTGCGATGAAAATCTAATGCAATAAAGGAGCAATATCGAAGAGACAAATTAATCAAACCAATTGTCCACAGACATTACCCTGAAATGGCGTGATGTATGCGTGCATATAAAAGTATATCAATTGGTCTGATAGAGATGATGAGGCAATGTCAATATGCCTTGTTCCTTAGTCAGCAATATGCCCCTTTTTATAAGGAGAAGAAGGAGATCCCAGATAGGCCTTCACATGTCGGCTGCCAAATGGCTCGAACCAACTGTCCTATCACTACTATTAATTTAAAATGCGTGCTCCTCCTACATGTAGCAATGTCTCGGCCAAAAAGGCACTTAGTCGACAGGCAAGCTAGAAGTTCAGCACCGTGAGCAGCTCCTTGGTAAGGCCATGTCAGGTTCCGCGCCCCTCTTCAGATACATCAAGTATTGAAAGCTGTGGTGAGCAAATAAAAAGACCATGGTCACCTTAATTTGAAAATCCCTTCATAATCAAGGACTACCTCTGACTAAAACAGCACCCATAAACAATAGACCACCAATTTGACCCCAGCTCCTAACTGCGGGACCCAAGTCCAGCAACCAAAAGTACCAAAAATACATTTTTGTTTACATTTGAACTGCACACATGCGTTTGTTTACAATTTCATTTCCTGCGAAATCTCGAAAATCAGGTGACCAGCAATCGTGGATTGAAAATAACATTAACCTGGGTTCAGCAGGTCAGCAGGTATACCGGCTGTTCCAATCATCCCCCTACAGCCAGCTGTTCAAAAGGTAATGTTATTCACCCCACAGGGAGTGCAGGTAATTGATTAAGCCCCTGCATAACTTAACAGCAATGGCTTGGCTTCTGTGAGTGGTAAGGAGAATTGACAGTTTTTTTATGAGAGTAACATTATTGTGTTGCTTAAAACGTACTTTTTACTCATGTAAGAATCGTAGTACTACTAATAACTTCAACTTATTTTCCGGTTATGATAACACAACACGCATCTTCGTGATCATGATCTTTCTCTAACTAACTGAGTGAATGACCTAATCGCCTTGGACGCACAACCACATATCAATCCGCCCCGACGATCGACACATCCATTCGATTCGATAACACTCGATACAGTTTGATAAATAAACAAAGTTTTCGTGCTTTTAGCTGTCAACATCAATGGGTATAATATACTCCTGCAGAATAGTAGAACTAATAGAACTAATTTCTGAAGTTTCCAATAGTTTGAACACAAATCAGAACATCACCCATCAGCTGGACTCAGATCTGCATAAATTACGATAAATAATGAGGTCGTCGCTTCAATTTCGCAAAGAAAGTTGACTCCATTCGAAGGTTGTCTTGACCAAATTCCGTTGAACTCCTCGTTATGAGGGCATTTGAACACATTCTCGTTGATCTTTTCTATAAACGTGTGAAGTTTCGTTCCAAAATACATTTCCGTAAAGGCTTAAATAAGAAAATTTGTCACTTACAAAATCATCGCTCCGGTAGAAATAAAAAGGTCACCGCCATTTTCTTGATGATAGTACTCCAGGTAACCTCGACCGCGCAGTGGTCAATTTATCCCAGACGAGCCGTTCATACAGTGGATGCACTGGCAATACCAGCAGTCCGGTATTCCCTGGTTCGAGGTTTTCATGTCAGTTCGCGGCGGGAAATTTAAAGTGGGGTCATCCGGGGTCAAACAACAGTTTTGCTCACTACCGCCAACTGGAGATATAAATCGACACTAATCTATTTTATATCAAAACTTCTGTATCATGAAGACCTTTTCAACTTTATTTCAAGCTTTTATCTGCTGGAATAGAGCGTCAAAAAAATTGTTTTTTCATTTACGCATTTTGCCCCCTGGGGAGCTGAATTTGAGTCGAATCGCCCAAATTTTTTTCCGTAAGCAACATTTTCTGCGGTGTTTATAAGCAAAACTAGATTTGAAGTGCCTCGGTTGTATGATTACAAAATGCCCAACTTTGTCTACAGATGGCTAGATGGAAGGATGGCAGGATGGGTGGAAGGACGGACACCAATCGAATAGCTACTTGACCAGCTCCGCTGACTTTGTCAGCTGAGCTAAAAATGCAAGGGAGGTAAGCGTAACAAGGCACCCCTTAAGAGCATCCCTGCAGGCCGCCGCAACCAGCGGTTGCATATAGACATCGTTGGGCCGATCAATCCACCTTCCAGGAGAGGGCATCGCTACATCTTGGTGGCACAGGATGCATTTTCAAAATGGCCAGAAGCCTGGGCTCTGAGAAATCAGAAGGCCACCACCTGTGCTAAGGTTCTGGTGAACGACTATGTTTGTCGATTCGGCACACCAGAGAACCTCCACAGTGATCAAGGGAGGAACTTTGAGTCCACTGTGTTTGCTGAAATGTGCCAGCTGCTGAATGTCCACAAGAGCCGTACCACAGCATACCAACCCCAGTGCAACGGGCAGGTGGAAAACTTCAATGGCACACTTAAGGATATGTTGATGACCATGGTTGACCAAGAGGGATTGGACTGGGATGAACACCTTCCAGCATCGCTTATGGCTTTCCGAAGCAGCATCCAAGCATCCACTCAAGAGACTCCATACTGCATGACATTTGGGGAGGAGATGACAGTTCCGTTGGATCTGGTAATTGGTGCTCCAGAGACACCCTCCATCGAGACAACGGCTCATGTCGCGAAACTCCGTGACCGAATTGACTCTGCCCACAGGTGAACTCGAGAGAATTTGGAGTTGGCCCAGAGAAGGCAAAGGACACACTACGACTTGAAGACTAAGATGACATCTTTTGGTGCGGGTGATATGGTGTTGCTACGTAACCATCATGTGAAGCCAGAGGAAGTGTCAAAGTTCCACAGACGCTGGGAGGGACCTTTTGAGGTACTGAAAAAAATCTGAGGTGAATTATAGGATAAGACGAGTGAATGGACGTAACCGGCGTCCTAAGGTAGTACACCTCAATAACCTCAAGGTTTTTCACTCTCGTGCTGAGGACCCACAGGCTGAACAAGATAGCAACACTGGGACTAGCCCAAAAGCAGGACAAACTAGAGAAACTCTTCTGCAGCCAGTTTTTGACTCAGTACCAACTTCCCCTGTATCTGGTGCCTCTGGTGCAGCGCTCCGCACACCAGAGGTGGTCACTGCTCTAGGTAACCATGACAGCCATTCCGACTCTGAGAATGCCTCCGGTGCAGCGCTCTGCACACCAGAGGTGGTCACTGTTCTACGTAACCTTGAGAGTAGCTCTGATTCTGCGCCAAGCGTGACAACTGATCCACCACCCAGCCGCAAGTTTCGTCCTAGGGACGATCTAAAAAAACCAGCTCGATACAGATTGTCCATTGGTTGTTGCGTCAACCATCTGGCCCAGCAGGATCGCATTGTCAGAAGGAAGGCCCTGTGGTTGAAGAAAGGGCGGGAACTCCGTGGAAGTCGACCTACATAATCAAACTTTCTGCTCATTTCTTTAAGATAATTTCAGGGCAGGATCTGTAGGAATCCGACTCTTTTCCTGCAGCTGTAGTTGTAAGGCACTCACCCTTGTTTCTTGATTGTATAATTACAGGCAGAGGATATTGTGAAGCTTGATGGAATGCCGGAGCCTATGAAAGCAGCAAAGAAGGAACTGACCAATGAAGTATATGCTAGTATGGTAAGGAGGCTCAGGGAGAAGGTGCACGCCAGGTTTAATCTCCGTCTGGGAACCGCTGTGGTAACCGCTTGCCAGGAGGCGATGTTTGACGCCACCATAGCATTGATGACGTCCGTCATTCAGGCGGTTAAGCGGTTTGACAACAACATGAGAACCAGTTGGGGTGTCCGAGGGGAGGAATTAATGGCCACCATCGAGGAGCTTTCGACCTTCCTCCGACTTCGGGGGACGGCCCGGGAGCAACGATCGGATGTCGAGAGGTTTACTTGTAAGCTTGTAGCCAAGGTGCGGGACTTCGAGGGGAGGCGGAGATGTCCAATACTCCTCTTGGCGGATTCAATGTTCACCTCGTTGAAACCCACCTCAAATTTGTTTCCCATCGCTTACTCTGGTCAGCGTGCTGAAGATCTACGTTGGATGCTGGAGGTCGTGCAACCCCGGGCCAGGGTAAGTGATGTGGTGTTAAACCATGGCCTAAACCATACTCGATTCTATGGGGAGCCGGAGGAAGACATGGTAGCAGTTTTCAAATGGCTAAAACATCAATACCCCACGGCTCGGCTGTACCATCTGGAGCCGCCCATGTCCCCAAAGCTGAGGCCGGATCAAAGGGAGAATTTAGCAGAATTCTGTGCGATGATGAGGAGGGTGGGATTTAGGTCCATCCCTCATCCTGTTTTGACGGCCCAGCCTGCCTTTGACAAGGATGGTTTACACTACAGCTGGGAGGGGATGAGGGAGGTTGGACTCTTTTTGATCGAGTACATCCGCCGGCAGGATTAAAGTGGGGACCCCTTTCCTAGCGCTCTGCAAAGGATTGGTGGTGGGATCGCTCTGACCCATATGGACCCCTGCCCAAGTGTTGTTTTATATTCTTCCTTGTGCAATTACCGTGTTTAGAAGGACGTTCTCTACTCGGATTTATTTTTGATATTTGTGTATTTATCATGTTTTGTTTATTCTGAAGTGTCACACTAGAGACATAGCTAATGGACACGTAAAAGACTTGTACAGTGAAATGTTATGAGACTGGAGTTTACTGTAAAGGACTGCTGATTTTGGTAGTTTTCATACTCAGTTCTTAATTCTGACTGCTGAGGGCGTGCCGGAAGTGCATTTAATCATTTATTATTTTTGTATCGAAATTTGATAACCATGTATTTTGTTTTGTATGACAACCGTGTATTTCGTTTTGTAACTGCCTGTGTACCGTGCTATGTAGTGTTCGATCCTGAGGCTCGACCAATTTTGGTGGAGATGGTGTGGTGATCTGGTAGCTCTTGGTGTGTTGGCCTTAGGCCAGATGGCGCCACCAGTCTCCTCGGAGGCTGCCGGGACGGGACCATGATGAGACACCGTAGGAGTGGGGAGGGTGAAGACGGCATGGTTTTAGATGAGATGTGAGGATTCGGTGTCGAAGGAATAAAGGAGTTTTATAGACATGAAGGTATGTTAGGATGAGTTAATGCCGAGCAAGGAGAAGTACCCCCGACGAAACTTCACACTATCATAGGCCTATCTCTGTCATATTAGCGAAGGCTGATATACAATCGAAACTCTTGCGTTGATGATGGATCGAAGTCCCATGGACATTATTGTCCCTAAACCTTTGCACATGTCTCTCAGGAGTAGCACATCATTGATCTATTTGAAATTTACTTTCAGGTTTATCCATTGGTGAAAGACGAGCTCAAGTACCTCCGCAAGGCAATACTCAGAAAGGTGTCCTTACGTGGGAGGAGGAGGGTGCACACTGCCAGAGACACCCCGAGAGTTTTTGATGCCTTGGACAGGCTCATTTTCTCCAACAGCCACAGGACCACCAAGAAAGAAACCAGGGCCACAGTTACCATCACTATTACCAGCCAGGAGAAGGTCATGTCCATTTTCAATGCTTGGGCCTGTGAGGAGAAGGATGCCCCCGAGAGACTGTCTCTGCTCAGGAAAGAATTCAAGGACGGCTGCAAGGCAGAGGTGGAAATCGATGAGGACCATCCGTTCATCATTGTCTACAAAAAGAACTTCGATAGACTGTTCTGCACTTGCACGTGGGTGGTTACCAACAAACATGGAATCCCACAATAAAAATATCTGAAATAAGAAAACAAACCTTGTTACCTTATTCATTGATATCCAGTATATCGGTAGTAGGACAGATATTCTCATTCAAAACGTAACGTGAATTCTAGCTTATCAGGCAGTACAAACTTTAACTCCACCCCTGCCATGGAGGAAGCCAGGGGATGTGTCACAGTCAAGGTATGTGACATGGTGTCTGCATGGTTGAGACATAATGTTGTCCATGGTTGTTACATGCTGTCCATTGCTCGGACAGGCGACACAATAACCAGACAGGTTGTCCATGATCAGGACATGCACATCACAAGTGTCATTAAATGTTCCAGCCATTGACTAGCAAGCAATATTCCTGATCTGGGGGTGGGGGGCTGTATTTCTTACTTATGAATAATGATAATGTGAGGAAACAAAATTGAATTGATGTAAACGTTATATTTGGGTATTCACATTTCACATTTCTTACACATTTAGCTTTACATTCACTTTTCACTTAGGCTGAATCTTGATCGCAGCACTATCCGGTATCTCATTGATGGGCTCCTACCCAATAACACAGTAAAATGTAGGTCAACATAGACAACTGTTACTGTCTCTAACTGAAACCTACATGCACCTGCATTAAAACAAATCTTGGAGATCAAGCCGAAAAATATAATGCCCTGACATTGAAACTGTCTGTGCGAAAGGCCGCCTTATTGATCCCCTTTGAAAATGATAGATGCTTCACCATGGTGTTACTCACCCCAAAGTAATACTAGTAGATTTATGCAGATATGGAGGCATTCAAGGAACACAGTCGTACACCACCTGCCTTTTCCAGTGATGTGGTGGGAGTGATAGCCTTCATCAATTCAAATCTGTCTTCTTAACACCAAGATGAGGGTCAATCATCACTTTCAAGAAGGATTCGCCAAGGCACCTGACACAGATATCACATAATGGACATGCATGCACCCTCAGGCAGATGCCAACTGTCAGAGTTAGAGCTACATATTAATTCATTTACACAATAAACAATTGAGAATGGACGGACCCTCAGACAGGTGTCAACTATCAATGTCAACTATCAAGATAAATGTCTGAGTAATAACTACATATCATTTCATTTACAAAATAGACATTTGAAGAATGGACGGACAATGTCACTGGACATGCTGGAAGTGACAAGACAATGTCACTGGAAGTGCTGCATCTTATTTCATTTAACAAAGCGAAGAAAACTTTTCTACTCATCAGCAGAATTGGACAAGAAAGCATGCAACATATACAAGGTTAGATTGAAGTCCAACACTCATGCCACTGAAGACGGAAATTATTAAGTACTGTAATGCAGGGTGTCTCAAAAACTCTTACATCCCCCTCCCCCATGAAGGTTATTTTCCAGTCGCTAAGGTAAAGGCGAAACATAAGGTGTGATTTCCGCCACAACCGCATTCCCTAATGCTCCTCACTTCATGTTCAACTATTGCACTGCCAGGCCCACAAATGCATTGCTATTGACTTGAATAACAAGAACCTTGCAAACGTTTTTGGGAAAGCTTGTAGCTCAGTACCATCCTCCGTGGCATCATTGTCCAGTGCTCATGCTACCACTGGCCAATGAAGCAATATTATAAAAGTGCATGCTAGATAGATTATAGACGCATACCTGTTGAATTCACCATGATCTGAAACATCAATTTCAAAACAGATCAGGAATGCAATGCAGACTCTAAAACCTGGTACATTGAGTGTCCTGTTGTTCACGAGACATTGTCATCAATACTATATAATATCAGCACTTGAAATTTAAACATATTTAATGGCTATTGAATGAACCGACACATTGCAATACACATTAACTACTTGCTCTGAAACATCTTTCTCAATTCATGACTGATTTTCCTTTCGCGGCAACTTCGTGCAATCATCTTGGCAACAGGGTGGTTGCAGTAAATACATTCATCCTCATTCTTCTTCAAACCACACCTACACGATTCTGCCGAAGTTGGGTTTACATGATACTTGCTATTATCACGTTTTTTTGTCATTTCTTTGGCCTGACCCTGCAGATCATTTTCTCGAACCCAGTATAGCTGCACATATTCGTGCCTAAACACGCATTTCCACCTATTTTGGGGAGTTGAAAACTTTGAATATAGTGCAACCTGCTTGTGCTTTGCCTCTCTGCCCTGCATTGTATTGATACCTAAACCAACACAAAATTTCCAGTATATCAACTTGGCATGGTATGGGACAATATATCCAATATGCCAGGTGGTGAGCGAAGGCTTCGTAAAGAACAGTGCATGGGTGGCGTGGTATAGCTCACACACGTCTTTCAGTTGCTCAAGTTCTGCTTGACTGAACTTGATTTTTGACCAAAGGGCAATTGCTTCCCTGAGCAAGGTCCATGCATAGTGAATGAGTAGCTGGCGGAATTTCAAGTGAGTTGTATTACTGGTCTCATCAAGGACTTTTGTGAGATTGGGGAACCCTACACAAAATTTCATCGAGTCCTCACCAGTGAAGCGAATTGTGCAGTCTTTGAGTCCACCAGCAGACGCCCTGGCTTCTCTCAGCCATTTTGTGAGTCGAATATACATCTTACCTGCTTTCATTGTTTCTCTCAGGCAGTGCAGATACTTACCCAAGGGACAAGCTATGAATTCCTCATCATTGAAGGGCTTTTTGAGCACTTTGTCATCGGTTCTCTTCAAGACCTCAAAGAGAACAATCTTATTCAGCTGCCGACAGGCATTATTTTTCAAATGCAGTGGCTCCACAAACACTTTCTCACAATACTTACCCAGAATGGGTCTATGTTCTTGTCGAGAATGCATGCCTTTGATAGCGTCTAGTATCTTGGCCCTGTTCGTCACTTTCTTCTTCAGACTTATTACTTTATTAGCATGTTCTAACCTCTGAAGATAACCCCATGGTTTCCATGTGCTCTTCTCGTCTGTACCAAAGGATGCATTGAGGGTACCAAGCTCATCCTTATGCACATTGCCAAATGTGGAGGGGTATGTGGCAGCATTTGACAACTCCCCACATGCTATCGCAGCCCATTTGCAATCAGCTGGGACTAGCTCAAGTCTAAATCTGACAGCCACTGACCCAATAGTAAACTCCTTCTTCTCAATTTCTTCTAACTCAGCTATGATCCTTTCGAGTTGGGATATGAACACTGGATCATCATCAGTAACATCTGCCCCAAACAGCAGAAAGTTATGATCGCAACTACCGACCTTTCCAAGTACATTTAAGAAAGAAAGTGGGTGGGATGTTTGGGTTTTGAAGTTACCCGACGGGGCGCCGTCTGCACCTATCGCAATACAAAATTCTCCCCGAGGCTTACTGAACCAACTCAGACCGGTTCCACCATCTTTGGACAGCACTTCATCGATGTGTACGTACAAAGCGGCTAGTTTCAGCAAAGTAGCCTCAACATTTCTATAACAACCACTGGTCCCTTCGACAGATGTGGACGCAAAACTTTCCTCAATCTTGTCAATTTCTTCCTTCATTTCCTTATAAGTGAGTAACTCAGGTTTGGCAACACCTTTGTCAGCCAGCCTAATAGCACTGTACTTCCTGCTGCTGATCAAGCCACCTTTGTACAACACTTTCACACTTCTTACTATATTGGAGTGTGTGCGTCTATTGTGAATCACTTGCCTTTTCATCACCTTACCTTGGCTAACTACCTTTCTGCATTTCTTACTATTCTTAACAAACACCTTCAGTTCAGCAGGACTAGTCAATTGTACCAGAGAGTGCCACATACCATCTTTAACATTTTGCACATCACCACCATGCACCGATTTTAAAGCCGTAACAGTTTTTTTAACATGACTGCTAGCTGTCTTCGGATCCAATAGGGTAGTATCAGTGTCATTTGGAATAACTCGAGTTGGAACTTTCACTTTCACTTCAGGACCTCTCCTGTTTCCTTTCTGGTCTAGTTGCATCAGTTGATTGGCTGGATCAAGCGCTACTTGTGTTGTAGTTTCAGTTGTTGCAGTTCTTACATCGCACTGTAGTCTTTCTCTCCATTCAATCTGAAGTTTATAACTAATGTAAGTAAACATATGTATGAGCAACTGAAGATCACCAAGCAGGAAAGAGGGCAAATTTAAATACTACTAGTGCCAGTGTAATGTGAAGCTCTTTCAACAACTGACAGGGCATGAGACAGGAGGAAGCACCTGACATCATTTCTACTTACATCATCCTGAGCTTCAGGTTTTTGATACTCCTACGTCCCATACAAAACCCTGAGAAAATCCATTAGAATCGACAGCGAAGGGTGGCAGTTCTGATAACCTGATACACTGTGCGTAATGTTTGTAGTGTTTTATATGACAATAAAATGTATATGAATAAAGTTTAAGATAATCCTATCGTTAAATCGTTTTATACTTCATCGATTCTATGCTGTTTAACATTGTGTAGACGTGTAATTGTGTTTTAATTAAGTAATAAAATAATATTTGCAGCGGGGTGCGCGCAATACGAAGGAACAGCACTGAAAAATTCAGAATTTTCATAAATACCCGGATGTTCTAAAAATAGCAGCTAATGAAAATACGCGTTTCATGGCGCTGATTGAAATTTAACTAACCTACCTCGGACCCGAGCCCTATGGCGCAAAAGACTATACAATTGATAGTACATCTGAGAGCATTAATTCCTGGGTCCGTGGTTTACGAATTTCCGAGACTCAAATACAACCGACGCTCTGATTGGGCACTTTTTTTTCTACCGCTACAATCCGTCTGAAGGGCATGGATTTCCCCAGGGGTTTGTAATAGCGAGAGCTGGAGCATATGGAAAACCACTGGGTGCCGAGGATGTACTTACATCTGCATTCAGTTCTCTTACACGATCTTCTTTCTCTAAAATAGTATTCTCCAGCTGCACAACTTGCTTTTGGACCACTTTCATTGCACTGGAGTGAGCCATGTCAAGCCTGGCCTCTTTCTGGGCGCGCATGTGCTGCCCTACATTCCAACTGCTGTTTTCCCTGGGGCAAAATAAAGTAAAGGTTATCTCAAAACATTGCAATCTTGACTCAATGCAAACCATAGTTAAAAGATATTCACATGCACTGATTCAGTACCGGTAGGTTGTTGGTTACCACCAAGGTTAAAGACCTGCACCACAGTTTGCATTATGTTATGTCAAGAGAATTGAGACAAACATCAAAGCCACTGTTGGAAAGAATTCATTGGCCAAGCACAGTAATATATCATGGTGTCGTGTTTCCAGTTTGACACCTCTCAATACGTATCAATAACTCTGAAAAAGGCAGTGCCTTGTCAGTGTTGATTGTATCTTATCCACATTATATATGTTACAGTAAGTATTGCTGATTACCTCTTGCATTTTCTTCTTCTTGTTCTTCAGTTTTTCAAATTCTTTGCAATAAAAGTCGAACACAATGTTGCTGTCCATACGGATCTGGCTGCCTTCATCCCTGTTGAATTTAGTGCAGTTGTCTAGAACATGTAGCATGTCAGCATTGAATTCATCGAGATTATTGTACTGGTTGCCCTGAAAACGTCAGGAAGGATGAAAAGACAGGCACCAAACAAGAATCTACTTAGTTCATCAACAGAAGACACAGGATCTGGAGGGGGAAAATTCATGAGTGATTTGCATGTTAACTGAATAAACAAACGTATACATGTAGTGACAAAGATCTCATTTACATTTAGTTTCTCCTGGATAGTTGTAAAATCCATTGGCTGATCAATTTCTTCACAATACCCCGGCACATCATCAGGATTTACTGAAATGAGACAAATTTATGTATTGTACTGTGATCAGAATAGACATCAATTCTCATCAACATGGCAAACTCTTATACCGGTATTTCATTGCTTCAACTTCGAATAGGTAGGCCTACATCACATGAACTGATTGGAGTTACTGGTACTATAAGTAGTAATCAGTTTTACCTGGATACCTAAACCAGCCAGAGGGGTTTCGGCCATCTCTAGCCACTCTGTTTCGTCCTCCCTGGTAGTGGAAAATCTTGCGAAGGAGTTCAGTGCACTCCCCAACCTTTCCTTTGTCCATCGCCTGCGGGACTGCCATTACTGTGTTAGTGCCTGAAATAGAGACATGTATCATTGTTTAAAAAACCTCAACCATTTCTGTAGAGTTTTGTAGGTAGCGTTTCTAGATGTCATGGAAGTGTGAGGCTAGCCTGCAAAAATGGACATGAATATGAATGCATGGTAATTGGTATGCACGACCAAGGCCTAAAACCCCCTCCCCAGGGCTACCTTGCTTGCCTTTAGGGCCACGGGGGTGACACACGTATACCGGCCAAGCCTATAGCCTCGGCCAGAGGGGCCGGGGGGGGATTTGTGATATCAGTTACAGCCGTGTGCCCCCCCCCTTGACCCCGCCTCCTGTTGGAGGGGGCCGGGTGTGGAAATTGTCGGAAACTGTTCCTTTACTATGCCTATCGGGTACGCTAAAAAGAACAACAGGCAGGGACAGGGTTACAAAATAGGCTTATGGCATGGTGTGCTCTTGTAATGCATCGTTGCATGCACACAGTGCATAGACCTCAAGGTCAATGCATGTATTGGGTGCACTGCAGACATTGCATCAA